>NW_027480428.1:15017147-16271434 GCF_051401765.1 Calliopsis andreniformis
GATCGTAATGGTCATTGCTACGTTCCGGGCAACCTAGGCTTCACTCTAGGGCGTTGTTCCACCAGATCGAATAGTTAGGGCCTAAGATGTCAACGCCAGAAGAATAAAATACAATATAAGTACAACAGTTTTTCCATCGTATAAAATGAATAATTGCAAACATTGTGAAAGTAATCGTCATTTCTACGTTGCGGGCAACCTAGGCGTCACACTAGGGCGTCGCTCCACCACATCTACTAGCTACGGCCTTAGAAGTCAACGCCAGAAGCACTAAATACGATATAAATACAACAGCTTTTCCATCGTATAAAACGAATAATTGCAAACAGTGTGAAAGTAATGGCCATTTCTACGTTCCGGCCAACCGAGGCTTCACTCTAGGGCGTTGCTCCGCCACATCGAATAGCTACGGCCTTAGAAGTCAACGCCTGAAGCATAAAACGCAATAAGAAATGCAACAGCTTTTTCATCGAGTAACAGGAATAATTGCAACAAGCGTGAAGGTAATGATCATTTCTACATTCCGGGCAACCTAGGCTAAACCCTAGGGCGTTGTTCCACCAGATGGAATAGTTAGGGCCTAAGAAGTCAACGCCAGAAGCATAAAATACGATATAAATACAACAGCTTTTCCATCGTATAAAACGAATAATTGCAACCAGTGTGAAAGTAATGGTCATTTCTACGTTCCGGGCAGCCTAGGCTTCACTCTAGGGCGCTGCTCCACCACAGCGAGTTGCTACGGCCTTAGAATTCAACGTCAGAAGCATAAAATACAATATAAATGCAACAGTTTTTCCATCGTATAAAACGAATAATTGCAACCAGCATGAAAGTTATGGTCATTTCTACTTTCCGGGCAACCTAGGCTTCACTCTAGGGCGTTGCTCCACCACATCTAATTGTTATGGACTCAGAAGCCAACGCCAGAAGCATGAAATACAATATAAATACAACAGCTTTTCCATCGTATAAAATGAATAATTGCAAACAATGTGAAAGTATTGGTCATAACAGGAATAATTGCAACCAGTGTGAATGTAATGGTCATTTCTACGTTCCGGGCAACCTACGTTCCACTCTATGGCGTTGCTCCACCAGATCGAATAGTTAGTGCCTAAGAAGTCAACGCCAGAAGCATAAAATACAATATAAATACAACAGATTTTCCATCGTATAAAACGAATAATTGCAACCAGTATGAAAGTTATGGTCATTCCTATTGTCCGGGCAACCTAGGTTTCTCCCTAGGGCGTTGCTCCAACAGATTGAATAGTTAGGGCCTTAGAAGTCAACGCCAGAAGCACAAAATACAATATAAATACAATAGTTTTTCCATTGTATTGCACGGATCACTGCAACCAGTGTGAAAGTAATGATCATTTCGGCGTTTCGGGCATCCAAGACTTAACTCTGAGGCGTTGCTCCGCCAGATCGAAGAGTTAGGGCCTTAAAAGTCAACGCCAGAAGCATAAACTACAAAATAAATACAACAGTCTTTCCATCGTATAAAACGAATAATTGCAACCTATGAGAAGATTATGGTCATGTCCACGTTCCGGGCAAGCTAGGCTTAACTGTAGGGTGTTGCTCCAACAGATCGAATTGGTAGGGCCATAGAAGTCAACGCCCGGAGCATAAAATACAATAAATATACAAGAGTTTTTCCATCGAATAACAGGAATAATTGCAACCAGTGTGAAGCTAATGGTCATTTCTACGTTTCGGGCAACCTAGGCTTCACTCTAGGATGTTGCTCCACCAGCCCGAATAGTTAGGGCCTTAGAAGTCGACGCCCGAAGCATAAAATACAAAATAAATTTATCAGCTTTTCCATCGTATAACAGGAATAATTGCAACCAGTTTGAAGGTAATGGCATGTGCTACGTTCCGGGCAACCTAGGCTTCACTCTATGGCGGTGCTCCACCAGATCGAATAATTAGGGCCTAAGAAGTAAACGCCAGAAGCATAAAATACAATATAAATACAACAGCTTTTCCATCGTATATAATGTATATTTGCAAACAGTGTGATCGTAATGGTCATTGCTACGTTCCGGGTAACCCAGGCTTCACTCTAGGGCGTTGTTCCACCAGATCGAATAGTTAGGGCCTAAGAAGTCAACGCCAGAAGAATAAAATACAATATAAGTACAACAGTTTTTCCATCGTATAAAATGAATAATTGCAAACATTGTGAAAGTAATCGTCATTTCTACGTTGCGGGCAACCTAGGCGTCACACTAGGGCGTCGCTCCACCACATCTACTAGCTACGGCCTTAGAAGTCAACGCCAGAAGCACTAAATACGATATAAATACAACAGCTTTTCCATCGTATAAAACGAATAATTGCAAACAGTGTGAAAGTAATGGCCATTTCTACGTTCCGGCCAACCGAGGCTTCACTCTAGGGCGTTGCTCCGCCACATCGAATAGCTACGGCCTTAGAAGTCAACGCCTGAAGCATAAAATACAATTAAAATACAACAGTTTTTCCATCGTATAACAGGAATAATTGCAACCAGTTTGAAAGACATTGTCATTTCTACGTTCCGTGCAACCTGGGCTTCACTCTAGGGCGTTGCTACACCAGATCGAATACTTACGGTCTTAGAAGTCAACGCCAGAGGCATAAAATACAATAAAAATACAACAGTTTTTCCTTCGTTTAAAAGTAATAATTGCAAGCAGTGTGAAACTAATGGTCATTTCTACGTTCCCGGCAACATAAGCTTCACTCTTGGACGTTGCCCCACCAGATCGATTAGTTAGGGCCTTAGAAAACAACGACAGAAGCATAAAACACAATAAAAATACAACAGTTTTTCCATCGTTTAAAAGGAATAATTGCAAACAGTGTGAACGTAATGGTCATTTCTGCGCGCCGGGCAACCTAGGCTTCACTCTAGGGCGTTTCTCCACCACATCTAATAGTTAGGGCCTTAGAAGTCAACGCCAGAAGAATAAAATACAATATAAATAGAAGAGTTTTTCCAGCGTATAAAATGAATAATTGCAAACATTGTGAAAGTAATGGTCATTTCTACGTTCCGGGCAACATAGGCTTCACTCAAGTGCGTCGCTCCGCCAAATCGAATAGCTAGGGACTTAGAATTCAACGCTAAAAGCATAAAATACATTAAAAATACAACAGTTTTTCCACCGTATAACAGGAATAATTGCAACCAGTGCGCAAGTAATGGTCATTTCTACGTTCCGTCAGCCTAGGTTTCACTCTACGGCGTTGATACACCAGAGGGAATAGTTATGGCCTAAGAAGGCAACGCCAGAAGCATAAAATACAATAGAGATGCAACATTTTTTCCATTGTATAACAGGAATAACTGCATCCAGTGTGAAAGTACTGGTCATTTCTACATTCCGGGCAACCTAGTCGTAAGTCTAGGGCGTTGCTCCACCACATCTTATAACTACGGCCTTAGAAGTCAACGCCAGGAGCATAAAATAGAATATAAATACAACAGCTTTGCCATCGTATAAAATGAATAATTGCAAACAGTGTGAAAGTAATGGTCATTTCTACGTTCCGGGCAACCTAAGCTTCACTGTAGGGCGTTGCTCCACGAGATCGAATACTTAGGGACTTAGAATTGAACGCCAGAAGCGTTATTTTTATAATTATTTATTATAATTATTCGTTTTATACAATGGAAAGACTGTTCTGTTTATTTTGTATTTTATGCTTCGGGCTTTGACTTCTAAGGCCCTACCTGTTCGATCTGGTGGAGCAACGCCCTAGAGTGAAGCCGAGATTGCTCGGAACGTAGAAATGACCATAACTTTCATACTGGTTGCAATTACTCGTTTTATATGATGGAAAAACTGTTGTATTTATATTGAATTTTATGCTTCTGGCGTTCACTTCTTAGGCCCTAACTATTCGATCTGCTGGAGCAACGCCCTAGAGTGAAGCCTAGGTTGCTCGGAATTTAGAAATGACCATAACTTTCACACTGGTTGCAATTATTCGTTTTATACGATGGTAAAACTGTTGCATCTTTATCGTATTTTATGCTTCTGGCGATGACTTCTTAGGCCCTAACTGTTTGATCTGGTGGAGCACCGCCCTTGAGTGAAGCCTACGTTGCCCGGAACGTAGAACATACCATTACCTTCACACTGGTTGCAATTACTCCTGTTATACGATGGAAAAACTGTTGCGTCTTTATTGTACCTTATGCTTCTGGCGTTGTCTTCTAAGGCCATAACTCTTCGATCTGGTGGAGCAACGCTCTAGAGTGAAGCCTAGGTTGCCCGGTACGTCGGAATGACCATTACTTTCACACTGGTTGCAATTATTCCTGTTATACGATGGAAAGACTGTTGTATTTTTATTATATTTTATGCCTCTGGCGTTTAATTGTAAGTCGCTAGCTATTCGATCGGGTGGAGCAACGACCTACAGTGAAGCCTAGGTTGCCCGGAACGTAGAAATGACCACAACTTTCACACTGATTGCTATTATTCGTTTTATACAATGGAAAAACTGTTATATTTATATTGTATATTATGCTTCTGGCGTTCACTTCTTAGGCCCTAACAATTCGATCTGGTAGAGCAACGCCCTAGAGTGAAGCCTAGGTTGCCTGGAACGTACAAATGACCATCACTTTCACACGGGTTGCAATTATTCCTGTTATAGGATGGAAAGACTGTTGTATTTTTATTGCATTTTATGCTTCAGGCGTTGACTTCTGCGGCCGTAGCTATTCGATGTGGAGGAAAAACGCCATAGAGTGAAGCCTATGTTGCCCGGAACGTAGAAATGACCATCACTTTCACACGGGTTGGAATTATTCCTGTTATAGGATGGAAAGACTGTTGTATTTTTATTGTATTTTATGCTTCAGGCGTTGACTTCTGAGGCCGTAGCTATTCGATCTAGTGGAGCAACGCCCTAGAGTGAAGCGTAGGTTGCCGGAACGTAGAAATGACCATTACGTTCACACTGGTTGCAATTATTCGATTTATACGATGGAAAAACTGTTGTATTTATATTGTATTTTATGCCTCTGGCGTTCACTTGTTAGGCCCTAACTACTCGATCTGGTGGAACAACGCCCTAGGGTGAAGCCTAGGTTGCCCGGAACGTAGAAATGACCATCACTCTCACACAGGTTGCAATTACTCCTGTTATAGGATGGAAAAGCTGTTGTATTTATATCGTATTTTATTCTTCTGGTGTTGACTTCTAAGGCCCTAGCTATTCGATCTAGTGGAGCAACGCCCTAGAGTGAAGCCTAGGTTGCCCGGAACGTAGAAATGACCATCACTTTCAAACTGGTTGCAATTAATCCTGTTGTACGATGGAAGAACTGTTGTATTTTTATTGCATTTTATGCTTCGGGCGTTGACTTCTAAGGACCATACTATTCAATCTGTCGGAGCAACGCCCTAGAGTGAAGCCTAGGTTGCTCGGAACGTAGAAATGACCATAACTTTTACACCGGCAGCAATTATTCGTTTTATACAAAGGAAAAACTGTTCTATTTATTTTGTATTTTATGCTTCGGGCGTTGACTTCTAAGGCCGTAACTGTTTGATCTGGTGGAGCAACGCCCTAGGGTGAAGCCTAGGTTACCCGGAACGTAGAAATGACCATTACCTTCACACTGTTTGCAATTATGTTCTTTTATACGATGCAAAAGCTGTTGTATTTATATCGTATTTTATGCTTCTGGCGTTGACTTCTATGGCCCTAGCTATTCAATCTAGTGGAGCAACGCCCTAGAGTGAAGCCTAGGTGGCCCGGAACGTAGAAATGACCGTCACTTTCAAACTGGTTGCAATTAATCCTGTTATACGATGGAAAAACTGTTGTATTTTTATTGCATTTTATGCTTCGGGCGTTGACTTCTAATGCCCTAACTATTCAATCTGTTGGAGCAACGCCCTAGAGTGAAGCCTATGTTGCTCGGAATGTAGAAATGACCATAACTTTCACACTGGTTGCAATTATTCGTTTTATACGATGGAAAAACTGTTGTATTTATATTGTATTTTATGCTTCTGGCGTTCACTTCTTAGGCCCTAACTATTCGATCTGGTGGAACAACGCCCTAGGGTGAAGCCTAGGTTGCCCGGAACGTAGAAATGACCATAACTTTTACACTGGTAGCAATTATTCGTTTTATACAATGGAAGAACTGTTGTATTTATATTGTATTTTATGCTTCTGGCGTTGACTTCTTAGGCCCTAACTATTCGACCTGGTGGAACAACGCCCTAGGGTGAAGCCTAGGCTGCCCGGAACGTAGAAATGACCATAACTTTTACACTGGTAGCAATTATTCGTTTTATACAATGGAAAAACTGTTGTATTTATATGGTATTTTATGCTTCTGGCGTTGACTTCTTAGTCCCTAACTATTCTATCTGGTGGAACAACGCCCTAGGGTAAAGCCAAGATTGCGCGGAAGGTAGAAATGACCATAACTTTCACACTTGTTGCTATCATTCGTTTTATATGATAGAAAAACTGTTGTATTTATATCGTATTTTATGCTTCTGGCGTTCACTTCTTAGGCCCTAACTATTCGATCTGGTGGTACAACGCCCTAGGGTGAAGCCTAGGTTGCCCGGAACGTAGAAATGACCATAACTTTCACACTGGCAGCAATAATTCGTTTTATACAATGGAAAAACCGTTCTATTTATTTTGTATTTTATGCTTCGGGCGTTGACTTCTTAGGCCCTAACTATTCCATCTGGTGGAACAACGCCCTCCGGTGAAGCCTAGGTTGCCCGGAAAGCAGAAATGACCATAACTTTCATACTGGTTGCAATTATTCGTTTTATATGGTGGAAAAGCTGTAGTATTTATATTGTATTTTATGCTTCTGGCGTTGACTTCTAAGGCCCTAACTATTCGATCAGGTGGAGCAAAGCCCTAGAGTGAAGCCTAGGTTGCTCGAAATGTAGAAAGGACCATAACTTTCACACAGGTTGCTATCATTCGCTTTATATGATAGAAAAACTGTTGTATTTATATTGTATTTTATGCTTCTGGCGTTGACTTCATAGGCCGTAACTATTCGATCTGGTGGAGCAACGCCCTGGAGTGAAACCTAGGTTGCCCGGAACGTAGAAATGACCATAACCTTCACACTGGTAGCAATTATTCGTTTTATACGATGGAAAAACTGTTCTATTTATTTTGTACTTTATGCTTCGGGCGTTGACTTCTAAGGCCCTAACTATTCGATCTGGTGGAACAACGCCCTAGAGTGAAGCCTAGGTTGCCCGGATCGTAGAAATGACCATAACTTTCACACTGGTTGCTATTATTCGTTTTATACGATGGAAAAACTGTTATATTTATATTGTATTTAAGGTTCTGGCGTTGACTTCTGAGGCCGCTGCTATTCGATGTGGTGGAAGAACGCCATAGAGTGAAGCCTAGGTAGCCCGGATCGTAGAAATGTCCATATCTTTCACACTGTTTGCAATTTTTCGTTTTATACCATAGAAAAACTGTTTTATTTATTTTGTATTTTATGTTTCGGGCGTTGACTTCTAAGGCCCTAACTATTCTATCTGGTGGAGCAACGCCCTAGAGTGCAGCCTAGGTTGCCCGGAACGTAGAAATGACCATAACTTTCACACTGGTTGCTATCATTCGTTTTATATGATGGAAAAACTGTTGTATTTATATTGTATTTTATGCTTCTGACGTTCACTTCTTAGGCCCTAACTATTCGATCTGGTGGAACAACGGCCTAGGGTGAAGCCTAGGTTGCCCGGAAAGTAGAAATGACCATAACTTTCACACTGGTAGCAATTTTTCGTTTTATACGATGGAAAAACTGTTATATTTATTTTATATTTTATGCTTCGGGCGTTGACTTCTAAGGCCCTAACTATTCTATCTGGTGGAGCAACGCCCTAGAGTGAAGCCTAGGTTGCCCGGTACGTAGAAGTGACCATCACTATCAAACTGGTTGCAATTATTTGTTTTATACGATGGAAAAGCTGTTGTATTTATATCGTATTTTATGCTTCTGGCGTTGACTTCTTAGGCCCTAACTATTCCATCTGGTGGAACAACGCCCTGGGGTGAAGCCTAGGTTGCCCGGAAAGTAAAAATGACCATAACTTTCACACTGGTAGCAATTATTCGTTTTATACGATGGAAAAACTGTTCTATTTATTTTATATTTTATGCTTCGGGCGTTGACTTCTAAGGCCCTAAAATTTGATTTGGTGGAGCATCGCCCTAGAGTGAAGCCTAGGTTGCCCGGAACGTAGAAATGACCATAACTTCCACACTGGATCAATTATTCGTTTTATACGATGGAAAAGCTGTTGTATTTATATCGTTTTTTATGCTCCTGGCGTTGACTTCTTAGGCCCTAACTATTCCATCCGGTGGAACAACGCACTAGGGTAAAGCCCAGATTGCGCGGAACGTAGAAATGACCATAACTTTCACACTGGTAGCAATTTTTCGTTTTATACGATGGAAAAACTGTTCTATTTATTTTATATTTTATGCTTCGGGCGTTGACTTCTAAGGCCCTAACTATTCGATCTGGTGGAGCAACGCCCTAAGGTGAAGCCTAGGTTGCCCGGTACGTAGAAATGACCATCACTATCAAACTGGTTACAAGTATTTGTTTTATACGATGGAAAAGCTGTTGTATTTATATCGTATTTTATGCTTCTGGCGTTGACTTCTTAGGACCTAACTATTCCATCTGGTGGAACAACGCCCTAGGGTGAAGCCTAGGTTGTCCGGAAAGTAGAAATGACCATAACTTTCACACTGGTAGCAATTATTCGTTTTATACGATGGAAAAACTGTTCTATTTATTTTGTATTTTATGCTTCGGTCGTTGACTTCTAAGGCCCTAACTATTCGATCTGGTAGAGCAACGCCCTAGAGTGAAGCCTAGGTTGCCCGGTAAGTAGAAATGACCATAAGTTTCATACTGGTTCCAATTATTCGTTTTATACAATGGAAAAACTGTTGTATTTATATAGTATTTTATGCTTCTGGCGTTCACTTCTTAGGCCCTAACTATTCGATCTGGTGGTACAACGCCCTAGGGTGAAGCCTAGGTTGCCCGGAACGTAGAAATGACCATAACTTTTACACTGGCAGCAATTATTCGTTTTATACAATGGAAAAACCGTTCTATTTATTTTGTATTTTATGCGTCGGGCGTGGACTTCTATGGCGCTAACTGTTTGATCTGCTGGAGCATCGCCGTAGAGTGAAGCCTAGGTTGCCCGGAACGTAGAAATGACCATAACTTTCACACTGGTTGCAATTATTCGTTTTATACGATGGAAAAACTGTTGTATTTATATTGTATTTTATGCTTCTGGCGTTCACTTCTTAGGCCCTAACTATTCGATCTGGTGGTACAACGCCCTAGGTTGAAGCCTAGGTTGCCCTGAACGTAGATATGACCATAACCTTCACACAGGTTGCAATTATTCGTTTTATACGGTGTAAAGGCTGTTGTACTTATTTTGTATTTTATTCTTCTGGTGTTGATTTCTTAGGCCCTAACTATTCGATCTCGTGGAACAACGCCGTAGAGTGAAGCCTAGGTTGCCCGGAACGTAGAAATGACCATAACTTTTACACTGGCAGCAATTATTCGTTTTATACAATGGAAAAACCGTTCTATTTATTTTGTATTTTATGCTTCGAGCGTTGACTTCTAAGGCCCTAACTGTTTGATCTGGTGGAGCATCGCCGTAGAGTGAAGCCTAGGTTGCCCGGAACGTAGAAATGACCATAACTTTCACACTGGTTGCAATTATTCGTTTTATACGATGGAAATGCTGTTGTATTTATTTTGTATTTTATGCTTCGGGCGTTGACTTCTGAGGCCCTAACTATACGACCTGGTGGAGCAACGCCCTAGAGTGAAGCCTAGATTGCCCGGAACGTAGAAATGACCATAACTTTCACACTGGCAGCAATAATTCGTTTTATACAATGGAAAAACCGTTCTATTTATTTTGTATTTTATGCTTCGGGCGTTGACTTCTTAGGCCCTAACTATTCCATCTGGTGGAACAACGCCCTACGGTGAAGCCTAGGTTGCCCGGAAAGCAGAAATGACCATAACTTTCATACTGGTTGCAATTATTCGTTTTATATGGTGGATAAGCTGTAGTATTTATATTGTATTTTATGCTTCTGGCGTTGACTTCTAAGGCCCTAACTATTCGATCAGGTGGAGCAAAGCCCTAGAGTGAAGCCTAGGTTGCTCGAAATGTAGAAAGGACCATAACTTTCACACAGGTTGCTATCATTCGCTTTATATGATAGAAAAACTGTTGTATTTATATTGTATTTTATGCTTCTGGCGTTGACTTCATAGGCCGTAACTATTCGATCTGGTGGAGCAACGCCCTGGAGTGAAACCTAGGTTGCCCGGAACGTAGAAATGACCATAACCTTCACACTGGTAGCAATTATTCGTTTTATACGATGGAAAAACTGTTCTATTTATTTTGTACTTTATGCTTCGGGCGTTGACTTCTAAGGCCCTAACTATTCGATCTGGTGGAACAACGCCCTAGAGTGAAGCCTAGGTTGCCCGGATCGTAGAAATGACCATAACTTTCACACTGGTTGCTATTATTCGTTTTATACGATGGAAAAACTGTTATATTTATATTGTATTTAAGGTTCTGGCGTTGACTTCTGAGGCCGCTGCTATTCGATGTGGTGGAAGAACGCCATAGAGTGAAGCCTAGGTAGCCCGGATCGTAGAAATGTCCATATCTTTCACACTGTTTGCAATTTTTCGTTTTATACCATAGAAAAACTGTTTTATTTATTTTGTATTTTATGTTTCGGGCGTTGACTTCTAAGGCCCTAACTATTCTATCTGGTGGAGCAACGCCCTAGAGTGCAGCCTAGGTTGCCCGGAACGTAGAAATGACCATAACTTTCACACTGGTTGCTATCATTCGTTTTATATGATGGAAAAACTGTTGTATTTATATTGTATTTTATGCTTCTGACGTTCACTTCTTAGGCCCTAACTATTCGATCTGGTGGAACAACGGCCTAGGGTGAAGCCTAGGTTGCCCGGAAAGTAGAAATGACCATAACTTTCACACTGGTAGCAATTTTTCGTTTTATACGATGGAAAAACTGTTATATTTATTTTATATTTTATGCTTCGGGCGTTGACTTCTAAGGCCCTAACTATTCTATCTGGTGGAGCAACGCCCTAGAGTGAAGCCTAGGTTGCCCGGTACGTAGAAGTGACCATCACTATCAAACTGGTTGCAATTATTTGTTTTATACGATGGAAAAGCTGTTGTATTTATATCGTATTTTATGCTTCTGGCGTTGACTTCTTAGGCCCTAACTATTCCATCTGGTGGAACAACGCCCTGGGGTGAAGCCTAGGTTGCCCGGAAAGTAAAAATGACCATAACTTTCACACTGGTAGCAATTATTCGTTTTATACGATGGAAAAACTGTTCTATTTATTTTATATTTTATGCTTCGGGCGTTGACTTCTAAGGCCCTAAAATTTGATTTGGTGGAGCATCGCCCTAGAGTGAAGCCTAGGTTGCCCGGAACGTAGAAATGACCATAACTTCCACACTGGATCAATTATTCGTTTTATACGATGGAAAAGCTGTTGTATTTATATCGTTTTTTATGCTCCTGGCGTTGACTTCTTAGGCCCTAACTATTCCATCCGGTGGAACAACGCACTAGGGTAAAGCCCAGATTGCGCGGAACGTAGAAATGACCATAACTTTCACACTGGTAGCAATTTTTCGTTTTATACGATGGAAAAACTGTTCTATTTATTTTATATTTTATGCTTCGGGCGTTGACTTCTAAGGCCCTAACTATTCGATCTGGTGGAGCAACGCCCTAAGGTGAAGCCCAGGTTGCCCGGTACATAGAAATGACCATCACTATCAAACTGGTTACAAGTATTTGTTTTATACGATGGAAAAGCTGTTGTATTTATATCGTATTTTATGCTTCTGGCGTTGACTTCTTAGGACCTAACTATTCCATCTGGTGGAACAACGCCCTAGGGTGAAGCCTAGGTTGTCCGGAAAGTAGAAATGACCATAACTTTCACACTGGTAGCAATTATTCGTTTTATACGATGGAAAAACTGTTCTATTTATTTTGTATTTTATGCTTCGGTCGTTGACTTCTAAGGCCCTAACTATTCGATCTGGTAGAGCAACGCCCTAGAGTGAAGCCTAGGTTGCCCGGTAAGTAGAAATGACCATAAGTTTCATACTGGTTCCAATTATTCGTTTTATACAATGGAAAAACTGTTGTATTTATATAGTATTTTATGCTTCTGGCGTTCACTTCTTAGGCCCTAACTATTCGATCTGGTGGTACAACGCCCTAGGGTGAAGCCTAGGTTGCCCGGAACGTAGAAATGACCATAACTTTTACACTGGCAGCAATTATTCGTTTTATACAATGGAAAAACCGTTCTATTTATTTTGTATTTTATGCGTCGGGCGTGGACTTCTATGGCGCTAACTGTTTGATCTGCTGGAGCATCGCCGTAGAGTGAAGCCTAGGTTGCCCGGAACGTAGAAATGACCATAACTTTCACACTGGTTGCAATTATTCGTTTTATACGATGGAAAAACTGTTGTATTTATATTGTATTTTATGCTTCTGGCGTTCACTTCTTAGGCCCTAACTATTCGATCTGGTGGTACAACGCCCTAGGTTGAAGCCTAGGTTGCCCTGAACGTAGATATGACCATAACCTTCACACAGGTTGCAATTATTCGTTTTATACGGTGTAAAGGCTGTTGTACTTATTTTGTATTTTATTCTTCTGGTGTTGATTTCTTAGGCCCTAACTATTCGATCTCGTGGAACAACGCCGTAGAGTGAAGCCTAGGTTGCCCGGAACGTAGAAATGACCATAACTTTTACACTGGCAGCAATTATTCGTTTTATACAATGGAAAAACCGTTCTATTTATTTTGTATTTTATGCTTCGAGCGTTGACTTCTAAGGCCCTAACTGTTTGATCTGGTGGAGCATCGCCGTAGAGTGAAGCCTAGGTTGCCCGGAACGTAGAAATGACCATAACTTTCACACTGGTTGCAATTATTCGTTTTATACGATGGAAATGCTGTTGTATTTATTTTGTATTTTATGCTTCGGGCGTTGACTTCTGAGGCCCTAACTATACGACCTGGTGGAGCAACGCCCTAGAGTGAAGCCTAGATTGCCCGGAACGTAGAAATGACCATAACTTTCACACTGGTTGCTATCTTTCGTTTTATACGATGGAAAGACTGTTATATTTATATTGTATTTTATGCTTCGGGCGTTGACTTCTTAGGCCCTAACATTTCGATCTGGTGGAGCAACGCCCGACAGTGAAGCCTAGGTTGCCCTGAACGTAGATATGACCATAACCTTCACACAGGTTGCAATTATTCGTTTTATACGGTGTAAAAGCTGTTGTATTTATTTTGTATTTTATTCTTCTGGTGTTGACTTCTTAGGCCCTAACTATTCGATCTGGTGGAACAACGCCGTAGAGTGAAGCCTAGGTTGCCCTAACGTAGAAATGACCATTACTTACACAGTTTTTGCAATTATTCCTTTTATACGATGGAAAAGCTGTTGTATTTATATCGTATTTTATGCTTCTGGCGTTGACTTCTTAGGCCCTAACTATTCGACCTGGTGGAGCAACGCCCTAGAGTGAAACCTAGGTTGCCCGGAACGTAGAAATGACCATAACTTTCACACTGGTTGCTATCATTCGTTTTATATGATGGAAAAACTGTTGTATTTATATTGTATTTTATGCTTCTGGCGTTCACTTCTTAGGCCCTAACTATTCGATCTGGTGGAACAACGGCCTAGGGTGAAGCCTAGGTTGCCCGGAAAGTAGAATTGACCATAACTTTCACACTGGTAGCAATTTTTCGTTTTATACGATGGAAAAACTGTTGTATTTATTTTATATTTTATGCTTCGGGCGTTGACTTCTAAGGCCCTAACTATTCGATCTGGTGGAGCAACGCCCTAGAGTGAACCCTAGGTTGCCCGGTACGTAGAAGTGACCATCACTATCAAACTGGTTGCAATTATTTGTTTTATACGATGGAAAAGCTGTTGTATTTATATCGTATTTTATGCTTCTGGCGTTGACTTCTTAGGCCCTAACTATTGCATCTGGTGGAACAACGCCCTGGGGTGAAGCCTAGGTTGCCCGGAAAGTAGAAATGACCATAACTTTCACACTGGTAGCAATTATTCGGTTTATACGATGGAAAAACTGTTCTATTTATTTTATATTTTATGCTTCGGGCGTTGACTTCTAAGGCCCTAACTATTTGATTTGGTGGAGCATCGCCCTAGAGTGAAGCCTAGGTTGCCCGGAACGTAGAAATGACCATAACTTCCACACTGGTTGCAATTATTCGTTTTATACGATGGAAAAGCTGTTGTATTTACATCGTTTTTTATGCTCCTGGCGTTGACTTCTTAGGCCCTAACTATTCCATCCGGTGGAACAACGCACTAGGGTAAAGCCCAGATTGCGCTGAACGTAGAAATGACCATAACTTTCACACTGGTAGCAATTTTTCGTTTTATACGATGGAAAAACTGTTCTATTTATTTTATATTTTATGCTTCGGGCGTTGACTTCTAAGGCCCTAACTATTCGATCTGGTGGAGGAACGCCCTAGAGTGAAGCCTAGGTTGCCCGGTACGTAGAAATGACCATCACTATCAAACTGGTTACAAGTATTTGTTTTATACGACGGAAAAGCTGTTGTATTTATATTGTATTTTATGCTTCTGGCGTTGACTTCTTAGGACCTAACTATTCCATCTGGTGGAACAACGCCCTAGGGTGAAGCCTAGGTTGTCCGGAAAGTAGAAATGACCATAACTTTCACACTGGTAGCAATTATTCGTTTTATACGATGGAAAAACTGTTCTATTTATTTTGTATTTTATGCTTCGGTCGTTGACTTCTAAGGCCCTAACAATTCGATCTGGTAGAGCAACGCCCTAGAGTGAAGCCTAGGTTGCCCGGTAAGTAGAAATGACCATAAGTGTCATACTGGTTGCAATTATTCGTTTTATACGATGGAAAAACTGTTGTATTTATATAGTATTTTATGCTTCTGGCGTTCACTTCTTAGGCCCTAACTATTCGATCTGGTGGTACAACGCCCTAGGGTGAAGCCTAGGTTGCCCGGAACGTAGAAATGACCATAACTTTTACACTGGCAGCAATTATTCGTTTTATACAATAGAAAAGCCGTTCTATTTATTTTGTATTTTATGCGTCGGGCGTGGACTTCTATGGCGCTAACTGTTTGATCTGGTGGAGCATCGCCGTAGAGTGAAGCCTAGGTTGCCCGGAACGTAGAAATGACCATAGCTTTCACACTGGTTGCAATTATTCGTTTTATACGATGGAAAAACTGTTGTATTTATATTGTATTTTATGCTTCTGGCGTTCACTTCTTAGGCCCTAACTATTCGATCTGGTGGTACAACGCCCTAGGTTGAAGCCTAGGTTGCCCTGAACGTAGATATGACCATAACCTTCACACAGGTTGCAATTATTCGTTTTATACGGTGTAAAGGCTGTTGTACTTAATTTGTATTTTATTCTTCTGGTGTTGATTTCTTAGGCCCTAACTATTCGATCTCGTGGAACAACGCCGTAGAGTGAAGCCTAGGTTGCCCGGAACGTAGAAATGACCATAACTTTTACACTGGCAGCAATTATTCGTTTTATACAATGGAAAAACCGTTCTATTTATTTTGTATTTTATGCTTCGGGCGTTGACTTCTAAGGCCCTAACTGTTTGATCTGGTGGAGCATCGCCGTAGAGTGAAGCCTAGGTTGCCCGGAACGTAGAAATGACCATAACTTTCACACTGGTTGCAATTATTCGTTTTATACGATGGAAATGCTGTTGTATTTATTTTGTATTTTATGCTTCGGGCGTTGACTTCTGAGGCCCTAACTATACGACCTGGTGGAGCAACGCCCTAGAGTGAAGCCTAGATTGCCCGGAACGTAGAAATGACCATAACTTTCACACTGGTTGCTATCTTTCGTTTTATACGATGGAAAGACTGTTATATTTATATTGTATTTTATGCTTCGGGCGTTGACTTCTTAGGCCCTAACATTTCGATCTGGTGGAGCAACGCCCGACAGTGAAGCCTAGGTTGCCCTGAACGTAGATATGACCATAACCTTCACACAGGTTGCAATTATTCGTTTTATACGGTGTAAAAGCTGTTGTATTTATTTTGTATTTTATTCTTCTGGTGTTGACTTCTTAGGCCCTAACTATTCGATCTGGTGGAACAACGCCGTAGAGTGAAGCCTAGGTTGCCCTAACGTAGAAATGACCATTACTTACACAGTTTTTGCAATTATTCCTTTTATACGATGGAAAAGCTGTTGTATTTATATCGTATTTTATGCTTCTGGCGTTGACTTCTTAGGCCCTAACTATTCGACCTGGTGGAGCAACGCCCTAGAGTGAAACCTAGGTTGCCCGGAACGTAGAAATGACCATTACATTCACACTGGTTGCAATTATTCCTGTTATACGATGGAAAAACTGTTGTATTTTTATTGTATTCTATGCTTCTGGCGTTTAATTCTAAGTCGCTAGCTATTTGATCTGGTGGAGCAACGACCTATAGTGAAGCCTAGGTTGCCCGGAACGTAGAAATGACGATTACTTTCACACTGTTTGCTATTATTCATTTTGTACGATGGAAAAGCTGTTGTATTTATATTGTATTTTACGCCTCTGGCGTTGACTTCTAAGGCCGTAGCTATTAGATATGGTGGAGCAACGCCCTAGAGTGACGCCTAGGTTGCCCGGAACGTAGAAATGACCATTACTTTTACAATGTTTGCAACTATTCATTTTATACGATGGAATAACTGTTGTACTTATATTGTATTTTATCCTTCTGGCGTTGAATTCTAAATCCCTAGCTATTCGATTTGGTGGAGCAACGCCCTAGAGTGAAACCTAGGTTGCCAGGAACGTAGAAATGACCTGTACTTTCACACTGTTTGCAGTTATTCCTGTTATACGATGGAACAACTGTTGCATCTTTATTGTATTTTATGCTTCTGGCGTTGACTTCTTAGGCCCGAACTGTTCCATTTGGTGGAACAACGCCCAAGAGTGATGCCTAGGGTGCCCGGAACGTAGAAATGACCTTTACCTTCACGCTTGCTGCAATTATTCCTGTTATACGATGAAAAAGCTGTTGTACTTTTATTGCATTTTATGCTTCAGTCGTTGACTTCTACGGCCGTAGCTATTCGATGTGGTGGAGTAATGCCCTAGAGTGAAACCTGGGTTACCCGGATCGTAGAAATGACCATCACTTTCACACTTGTTGCAATTATTCCTGCTATACAATGGAAAAGCTATTGTATTTTTATTTCATTTTATGCTTCGGGCATTGACTTCTAAGGCCCTAACTATTCAATCTGTTGGAGCAACGCCCTAGGGTGAAGCCTAGGTTGTTCGGAAAGTAGAAATGACCAACTCTTTCACACTGGTAGCAATTATTCGTTTTATACATGCAAAATCTGTTCTATTTATTTTGTATTTTATGCTTCGGGCGTTGACTTCTAAGGCGCTAACTATCCGATCTGGTGGAGCAACGCCCTAGAGTGTAGCCTAGGTTGCCCGGAACGTACAAATGACCATTACATTCACACTGGTTGCAATTATTCCTGTTATACGATGGAAAAACTGTTGCATCTTTATTGTATTTTATGCTTCTGGCGTTGACTTCTTAGGCCCTAACAATTCGATCTGGAGGAGCAACGTCCTAGAGTGAAGCCTAGGTTGCCCGGAACGGAGAAATGACCATAACTTTCACACTGGTTACCATTATTCGTTTTATATGATGGAAAAGCTGTTGTATTTATATCGTATTTTATGTTTCTGGCGTTGACTTCTTAGGCCCTAACTATTCGATCTGGTGGAACAACGCACTAGGGTGAAGCCTAGGTTGCCCGGAACATAGAAATGACCATAACTTTCACACAGGTAGCAATTATTCGTTTTATACATGGAAGAAGTGTTCTATTTATTTTGGATTTTATGCTTCGGGCGTTGACTTCTATGGCCCTACCTATTCGATCTGGTGGAGCAACACCCTACAGTGAAGCCTAGTTTGTGCGGAACGTAGATATGACCATAACCTTCACACAGATTGTAATTATTAGTTTTATACGATTGAAAGGCTGTTGTCTTTATTTTGTAGTTTATGCTTCTTGCGTTGAATTCCGAGGCCCTAACACTTCGACCTGGTGGAGCAATGCCTCAGAGTTAAGTCTAGGTTGCCCGAAACGTCGAAATGATCGTTACTTTCACACTGGTTGTAATTATTCGTGCTATACGGTTGGAGAACTGTTGCATTTTTATTGTATTTTCTGCTTCTGTATTTGAATTCTAAGGTCCTAGCTATTCGATCTGGTGGTGCAACGCCCTAGAGTGATACCTGGGTTACCCAGATCGTAGAAATGACCATCACTTTCACACTGGTTGCAATTATTCCTGTTATACGATGGTAAAACTGTTGTATTTTTATTGTATTGTATGCTTCAGGCGATGACTTCTAAGGCCCTAGCTATTCGATCTGGTGTAGCAACGCACTAGGGTGAAGCCTAGGTTGCCCGGAACGTAGAAGTGACCAACTATTCCACACTGGTAGCAATTATTCGTTTTATACATGGAAAAGCGGTTATATATATATTGCATTTAATGCTTCTGGCATTGAATTCTAAGTCCCTACCTATCCGATCTGGTGGAGCAACGCCCTAGAGTGAAGCCTAGGTTGCCCGGAACGTAGTTATGACCATATCTTTCACAATCGTTGCAATTATTCCTGTTATACGATGGTAAAACTGTTGCATTTTTATTGTATTGTATGCTTCAGGCGATGACTTCTAAGGCCCTAACTATTCGATCTGGTGTAGCAACGCACTAGGGTGAAGCCTAGGTTGCCCGGAACGTGGAAATGACCATAACTTTCACACTGTTTGCCATTATTCGTTTTATACGATGGAAAAGCTGTTGTATTTATATAGTATTTTATGCTTCTGGCGTTCACTTCTTAGGCCCTAACTATTCGATCTGGTGGTACAACGCCCTAGGGTGAAGCCTAGGTTGCCCGGAACGTAGAAATGACCATAACTTTTACACTGGCAGCAATTATTCGTTTTATACAATGGAAAAACCGTTCTAGTTATTTTGTATTTTATGCGTCGGGCGTGGACTTCTATGGCGCTAACTGTTTGATCTGGTGGAGCATCGCCGTAGAGTGAAGCCTGGGTTGCCCGGAACGTAGAAAGGACCATAACTTTCACACTGGTTGCAATTATTCGTTTTATACGATGGAAAAACTGTTGTATTTATATTGTATTTTATGCTTCTGGCGTTCACTTCTTAGGCCCTAACTATTCGATCTGGTGGTACAACGCCCTAGGTTGAAGCCTAGGTTGCCCTGAACGTAGATATGACCATAACCTTCACACAGGTTGCAATTATTCGTTTTATACGGTGTAAAGGCTGTTGTACTTATTTTGTATTTTATTCTTCTGGTGTTGATTTCTTAGGCCCTAACTATTCGATCTCGTGGAACAACGCCGTAGAGTGAAGCCTAGGTTGCCCGGAACGTAGAAATGACCATAACTTTTACACTGGCAGCAATTATTCGTTTTATACAATGGAAAAACCGTTCTATTTATTTTGTATTTTATGCTTCGGGCGTTGACTTCTAAGGCCCTAACTGTTTGATCTGGTGGAGCATCGCCGTAGAGTGAAGCCTAGGTTGCCCGGAACGTAGAAATGACCATAACTTTCACACTGGTTGCAATTATTCGTTTTATACGATGGAAATGCTGTTGTATTTATTTTGTATTTTATGCTTCGGGCGTTGACTTCTAAGGCCCTAACTATTCGATCTGGTGGAGCAACGCCCTAGAGTGAAGCCTAGGTTGCCCGGTACGTAGAAGTGACCATCACTATCAAACTGGTTGCAATTATTTATTTTATACGATGGAAAAGCTGTTGTATTTATATCGTATTTTATGCTTCTGGCGTTGACTTCTTAGGCCCTAACTATTGCATCTGGTGGAACAACGCCCTGGGGTGAAGCCTAGGTTGCCCGGAAAGTAGAAATGACCATAACTTTCACACTGGTAGCAATTATTCGGTTTATACGATGGAAAAACTGTTCTATTTATTTTATATTTTATGCTTCGGGCGTTGACTTCTAAGGCCCTAACTATTTGATTTGGTGGAGCATCGCCCTAGAGTGAAGCCTAGGTTGCCCGGAACGTAGAAATGACCATAACTTCCACACTGGTTGCAATTATTCGTTTTATACGATGGAAAAGCTGTTGTATTTATATTGTATTTTATGCTTCTGGCGTTGACTTCTTAGGACCTAACTATTCCATCTGGTGGAACAACGCCCTAGGGTGAAGCCTAGGTTGTCCGGAAAGTAGAAATGACCATAACTTTCACACTGGTAGCAATTATTCGTTTTATACGATGGAAAAACTGTTCTATTTATTTTGTATTTTATGCTTCGGTCGTTGACTTCTAAGGCCCTAACAATTCGATCTGGTAGAGCAACGCCCTAGAGTGAAGCCTAGGTTGCCCGGTAAGTAGAAATGACCATAAGTTTCATACTGGTTGCAATTATTCGTTTTATACGATGGAAAAACTGTTGTATTTATATAGTATTTTATGCTTCTGGCGTTCACTTCTTAGGCCCTAACTATTCGATCTGGTGGTACAACGCCCTAGGGTGAAGCCTAGGTTGCCCGGAACGTAGAAATGACCATAACTTTTACACTGGCAGCAATTATTCGTTTTATACAATAGAAAAACCGTTCTATTTATTTTGTATTTTATGCGTCGGGCGTGGACTTCTATGGCGCTAACTGTTTGATCTGGTGGAGCATCGCCGTAGAGTGAAGCCTAGGTTGCCCGGAACGTAGAAATGACCATAACCTTCACACTGGTTGCTATCTTTCGTTTTATACGATGGAAAGACTGTTATATTTATATTGTATTTTATGCTTCGGGCGTTGACCTCTTAGGCCCTAACTATTCGACCTGGTGGAACAACGCCGTAGAGTGAAGCCTAGGTTGCCCTAACGTAGAAATGACCATTACATTCACACTGGTTGCAATTATTCCTGTTATACGATGGAAAAACTGTTGCATTTTTATTGTATTCTATGCTTCTGGCGTTTAATTCTAAGTCGCTAGCTATTTGATCTGGTGGAGCAACGACCTATAGTGAAGCCTAGGTTGCCCGGAACGTAGAAATGACGATTACTTTCACACTGTTTGCTATTATTCATTTTGTACGATGGAAAAGCTGTTGTATTTATATTGTATTTTACGCCTCTGGCGTTGACTTCTAAGGCCGTAGCTATTAGATGTGGTGGAGCAACGCCCTAGAGTGACGCCTAGGTTGCCCGGAACGTAGAAATGACCATTACTTTTACAATGTTTGCAACTATTCATTTTATACGATGGAATAAGTGTTGTACTTATATTGTATTTTATCCTTCTGGCGTTGAATTCTAAATCCCTAGCTATTCGATTTGGTGGAGCAACGCCCTAGAGTGAAACCTAGGTTGCCAGGAACGTAGAAATGACCTGTACTTTCACACTGTTTGCAGTTATTCCTGTTATACGATGGAACAACTGTTGCATCTTTATTGTATTTTATGCTTCTGGCGTTGACTTCTTAGGCCCGAACTGTTCCATTTGGTGGAACAACGCCCAAGAGTGATGCCTAGGGTGCCCGGAACGTAGAAATGACCTTTACCTTCACGCTTGCTGCAATTATTCCTGTTATACAGTGAAAAAGCTGTTGTACTTTTATTGCATTTTATGCTTCAGTCGTTGACTTCTACGGCCGTAGCTATTCGATGTGGTGGAGTAATGCCCTAGAGTGAAACCTGGGTTACCCGGATCGTAGAAATGACCATCACTTTCACACTTGTTGCAATTATTCCTGCTATACAATGGAAAAGCTATTGTATTTTTATTTCATTTTATGCTTCGGGCATTGACTTCTAAGGCCCTAACTATTCAATCTGTTGGAGCAACGCCCTAGGGTGAAGCCTAGGTTGTTCGGAAAGTAGAAATGACCAACTCTTTCACACTGGTAGCAATTATTCGTTTTATACATGCAAAATCTGTTCTATTTATTTTGTATTTTATGCTTCGGGCGTTGACTTCTAAGGCGCTAACTATCCGATCTGGTGGAGCAACGCCCTAAAGTGTAGCCTAGGTTGCCCGGAACGTACAAATGACCATTACATTCACACTGGTTGCAATTATTGCTGTTATACGAAGAAAAAACTGTTGCATCCTTATTGTATTTTATGCTTCTGGCGTTGACTTCTTAGGCCCTAACAATTCGATCTGGTGGAGCAACGTCCTAGAGTGAAGCCTAGGTTGCCCGGAACGGAGAAATGACCATAACTTTCACACTGGTTACCATTATTCGTTTTATATGATGGAAAAGCTGTTGTATTTATATCGTATTTTATGTTTCTGGCGTTGACTTCTTAGGCCCTAACTATTCGATCTGGTGGAACAACGCACTAGGGTGAAGCCTAGGTTGCCCGGAACATAGAAATGACCATAACTTTCACACAGGTAGCAATTATTCGTTTTATACATGGAAGAAGTGTTCTATTTATTTTGGATTTTATGCTTCGGGCGTTGACTTCTATGGCCCTACCTATTCGATCTGGTGGAGCAACACCCTACAGTGAAGCCTAGTTTGTGCGGAACGTAGATATGACCATAACCTTCACACAGATTGTAATTATTAGTTTTATACGATTGAAAGGCTGTTGTCTTTATTTTGTAGTTTATGCTTCTTGCGTTGAATTCCAAGGCCCTAACACTTCGACCTGGTGGAGCAATGCCTCAGAGTTAAGTCTAGGTTGCCCGAAACGTCGAAATGATCGTTACTTTCACACTGGTTGTAATTATTCGTGCTATACGGTTGGAGAACTGTTGCATTTTTATTGTATTTTCTGCTTCTGTATTTGAATTCTAAGGTCCTAGCTATTCGATCTGGTGGTGCAACGCCCTAGAGTGATACCTGGGTTACCCAGATCGTAGAAATGACCATAACTTTCACACTGGTAGCAATTATTCGTTTTATACGATGGAAAAACTGTTCTATTTATTTTGTATTTTATGCTTCGGTCGTTGACTTCTAAGGCCCTAACAATTCGATCTGGTAGAGCAACGCCCTAGAGTGAAGCCTAGGTTGCCCGGTAAGTAGAAATGACCATAAGTTTCATACTGGTTGCAATTATTCGTTTTATACGATGGAAAAACTGTTGTATTTATATAGTATTTTATGCTTCTGGCGTTCACTTCTTAGGCCCTAACTATTCGATCTGGTGGTACAACGCCCTAGGGTGAAGCCTAGGTTGCCCGGAACGTAGAAATGACCATAACTTTTACACTGGCAGCAATTATTCGTTTTATACAATAGAAAAACCGTTCTATTTATTTTGTATTTTATGCGTCGGGCGTGGACTTCTATGGCGCTAACTGTTTGATCTGGTGGAGCATCGCCGTAGAGTGAAGCCTAGGTTGCCCGGAACGTAGAAATGACCATAACTTTCACACTGGTTGCAATTATTCGTTTTATACGATGGAAAAACTGTTGTATTTATATTGTATTTTATGCTTCTGGCGTTCACTTCTTAGGCCCTAACTATTCGATCTGGTGGTACAACGCCCTAGGTTGAAGCCTAGGTTGCCCTGAACGTAGATATGACCATAACCTTCACACAGGTTGCAATTATTCGTTTTATACAATGGAAATGCTGTTGTATTTATTTTGTATTTTATGCTTCGGGCGTTGACTTCTGAGGCCCTAACTATACGACCTGGTGGAGCAACGCCCTAGAGTGAAGCCTAGATTGCCCGGAACGTAGAAATGACCATAACTTTCACACTGGTTGCTATCTTTCGTTTTATACGATGGAAAGACTGTTATATTTATATTGTATTTTATGCTTCGGGCGTTGACTTCTTAGGCCCTAACATTTCGATCTGGTGGAGCAACGCCCGACAGTGAAGCCTAGGTTGCCCTGAACGTAGATATGACCATAACCTTCACACAGGTTGCAATTATTCGTTTTATACGGTGTAAAAGCTGTTGTATTTATTTTGTATTTTATACTTCTGGTGTTGACTTCTTAGGCCCTAACTATTCGATCTGGTGGAACAACGCCGTAGAGTGAAGCCTAGGTTGCCCTAACGTAGAAATGACCATTACTTACACAGTTTTTGCAATTACTCCTTTTATACGATGGAAAAGCTGTTGTATTTATATCGTATTTTATGCTTCTGGCGTTGACTTCTTAGGCCCTAACTATTCGACCTGGTGGAGCAACGCCCTAGAGTGAAACCTAGGTTGCCCGGAACGTAGAAATGACCATTACATTCACACTGGTTGCAATTATTCCTGTTATACGATGGAAAAACTGTTGTATTTTTATTGTATTCTATGCTTCTGGCGTTTAATTCTAAGTCGCTAGCTATTTGATCTGGTGGAGCAACGACCTATAGTGAAGCCTAGGTTGCCCGGAACGTAGAAATGACGATTACTTTCACACTGTTTGCTATTATTCATTTTGTAC
This sequence comes from Calliopsis andreniformis, assembly GCF_051401765.1. Lineage (NCBI taxonomy): Eukaryota > Metazoa > Arthropoda > Insecta > Hymenoptera > Andrenidae > Calliopsis > Calliopsis andreniformis. The sequence continues at coordinate 15,041,884 of NW_027480428.1, forward strand.
GATGGAAAAGCTGTTGTATTTATATTGTATTTTACGCCTCTGGCGTTGACTTCTAAGGCCGTAGCTATTAGATGTGGTGGAGCAACGCCCTAGAGTGACGCCTAGGTTGCCCGGAACGTAGAAATGACCATTACTTTTACAATGTTTGCAACTATTCATTTTATACGATGGAATAACTGTTGTACTTATATTGTATTTTATCCTTCTGGCGTTGAATTCTAAATCCCTAGCTATTCGATTTGGTGGAGCAACGCCCTAGAGTGAAACCTAGGTTGCCAGGAACGTAGAAATGACCTGTACTTTCACACTGTTTGCAGTTATTCCTGTTATACGATGGAACAACTGTTGCATCTTTATTGTATTTTATGCTTCTGGCGTTGACTTCTTAGGCCCGAACTGTTCCATTTGGTGGAACAACGCCCAAGAGTGATGCCTAGGGTGCCCGGAACGTAGAAATGACCTTTACCTTCACGCTTGCTGCAATTATTCCTGTTATACGCTGAAAAAGCTGTTGTACTTTTATTGCATTTTATGCTTCAGTCGTTGACTTCTACGGCCGTAGCTATTCGATGTGGTGGAGTAATGCCCTAGAGTGAAACCTGGGTTACCCGGATCGTAGAAATGACCATCACTTTCACACTTGTTGCAATTATTCCTGCTATACAATGGAAAAGCTATTGTATTTTTATTTCATTTTATGCTTCGGGCATTGACTTCTAAGGTCCTAACTATTCAATCTGTTGGAGCAACGCCCTAGGGTGAAGCCTAGGTTGTTCGGAAAGTAGAAATGACCAACTCTTTCACACTGGTAGCAATTATTCGTTTTATACATGCAAAATCTGTTCTATTTATTTTGTATTTTATGCTTCGGGCGTTGACTTCTAAGGCGCTAACTATCCGATCTGGTGGAGCAACGCCCTAGAGTGTAGCCTAGGTTGCCCGGAACGTACAAATGACCATTACATTCACACTGGTTGCAATTATTCCTGTTATACGATGGAAAAACTGTTGCATCTTTATTGTATTTTATGCTTCTGGCGTTGACTTCTTAGGCCCGAACAATTCGATCTGGTGGAGCAACGTCCTAGAGTGAAGCCTAGGTTGCCCGGAACGGAGAAATGACCATAACTTTCACACTGGTTACCATTATTCGTTTTATATGATGGAAAAGCTGTTGTATTTATATCGTATTTTATGTTTCTGGCGTTGACTTCTTAGGCCCTAACTATTCGATCTGGTGGAACAACGCACTAGGGTGAAGCCTAGGTTGCCCGGAACATAGAAATGACCATAACTTTCACACAGGTAGCAATTATTCGTTTTATACATGGAAGAAGTGTTCTATTTATTTTGGATTTTATGCTTCGGGCGTTGACTTCTATGGCCCTACCTATTCGATCTGGTGGAGCAACACCCTACAGTGAAGCCTAGTTTGTGCGGAACGTAGATATGACCATAACCTTCACACAGATTGTAATTATTAGTTTTATACGATTGAAAGGCTGTTGTCTTTATTTTGTAGTTTATGCTTCTTGCGTTGAATTCCAAGGCCCTAACACTTCGACCTGGTGGAGCAATGCCTCAGAGTTAAGTCTAGGTTGCCCGAAACGTCGAAATGATCGTTACTTTCACACTGGTTGTAATTATTCGTGCTATACGGTTGGAGAACTGTTGCATTTTTATTGTATTTTCTGCTTCTGTATTTGAATTCTAAGGTCCTAGCTATTCGATCTGGTGGTGCAACGCCCTAGAGTGATACCTGGGTTACCCAGATCGTAGAAATGACCATCACTTTCACACTGGTTGCAATTATTCCTGTTATACGATGGTAAAACTGTTGTATTTTTATTGTATTGTATGCTTCAGGCGATGACTTCTAAGGCCCTAGCTATTCGATCTGGTGTAGCAACGCACTAGGGTGAAGCCTAGGTTGCCCGGAACGTAGAAGTGACCAACTATTCCACACTGGTAGCAATTATTCGTTTTATACATGGAAAAGCTGTTATATATATATTGCATTTAATGCTTCTGGCATTGAATTCTAAGTCCCTACCTATCCGATATGGTGGAGCAACGCCCTAGAGTGAAGCCTAGGTTGCCCGGAACGTAGTTATGACCATATCTTTCACAATCGTTGCAATTATTCCTGTTATACGATGGTAAAACTGTTGCATTTTTATTGTATTGTATGCTTCAGGCGATGACTTCTAAGGCCCTAACTATTCGATCTGGTGTAGCAACGCACTAGGGTGAAGCCTAGGTTGCCCGGAACGTGGAAATGACCATAACTTTCACACTGTTTGCCATTATTCGTTTTATACGATGGAAAAGCTGTTGTATTTATATAGTATTTTATGCTTCTGGCGTTCACTTCTTAGGCCCTAACTATTCGATCTGGTGGTACAACGCCCTAGGGTGAAGCCTAGGTTGCCCGGAACGTAGAAATGACCATAACTTTTACACTGGCAGCAATTATTCGTTTTATACAATGGAAAAACCGTTCTATTTATTTTGTATTTTATGCGTCGGGCGTGGACTTCTATGGCGCTAACTGTTTGATCTGGTGGAGCATCGCCGTAGAGTGAAGCCTAGGTTGCCCGGAACGTAGAAATGACCATAACTTTCACACTGGTTGCAATTATTCGTTTTATACGATGGAAAAACTGTTGTATTTATATTGTATTTTATGCTTCTGGCGTTCACTTCTTAGGCCCTAACTATTCGATCTGGTGGTACAACGCCCTAGGTTGAAGCCTAGGTTGCCCTGAACGTAGATATGACCATAACCTTCACACAGGTTGCAATTATTCGTTTTATACGGTGTAAAGGCTGTTGTACTTATTTTGTATTTTATTCTTCTGGTGTTGATTTCTTAGGCCCTAACTATTCGATCTCGTGGAACAACGCCGTAGAGTGAAGCCTAGGTTGCCCGGAACGAAGAAATGACCATAACTTTTACACTGGCAGCAATTATTCGTTTTATACAATGGAAAAACCGTTCTATTTATTTTGTATTTTATGCTTCGGGCGTTGACTTCTAAGGCCCTAACTGTTTGATCTGGTGGAGCATCGCCGTAGAGTGAAGGCTAGGTTGCCCGGAACGTAGAAATGACCATAACTTTCACACTGGTTGCAATTATTCGTTTTATACGATGGAAATGCTGTTGTATTTATTTTGTATTTTATGCTTCGGGCGTTGACTTCTGAGGCCCTAACTATACGACCTGGTGGAGCAACGCCCTAGAGTGAAGCCTAGATTGCCCGGAACGTAGAAATGACCATAACTTTCACACTGGTTGCTATCTTTCGTTTTATACGATGGAAAGACTGTTATATTTATATTGTATTTTATGCTTCGGGCGTTGACTTCTTAGGCCCTAACATTTCGATCTGGTGGAGCAACGCCCGACAGTGAAGCCTAGGTTGCCCTGAACGTAGATATGACCATAACCTTCACACAGGTTGCAATTATTCGTTTTATACGGTGTAAAAGCTGTTGTATTTATTTTGTATTTTATTCTTCTGGTGTTGACTTCTTAGGCCCTAACTATTCGATCTGGTGGAACAACGCCGTAGAGTGAAGCCTAGGTTGCCCTAACGTAGAAATGACCATTACTTACACAGTTTTTGCAATTATTCCTTTTATACGATGGAAAAGCTGTTGTATTTATATCGTATTTTATGCTTCTGGCGTTGACTTCTTAGGCCCTAACTATTCGACCTGGTGGAGCAACGCCCTAGAGTGAAACCTAGGTTGCCCGGAACGTAGAAATGACCATAACTTTCACACTGGTTGCTATCATTCGTTTTATATGATGGAAAAACTGTTGTATTTATATTGTATTTTATGCTTCTGGCGTTCACTTCTTAGGCCCTAACTATTCGATCTGGTGGAACAACGGCCTAGGGTGAAGCCTAGGTTGCCCGGAAAGTAGAATTGACCATAACTTTCACACTGGTAGCAATTTTTCGTTTTATACGATGGAAAAACTGTTGTATTTATTTTATATTTTATGCTTCGGGCGTTGACTTCTAAGGCCCTAACTATTCGATCTGGTGGAGCAACGCCCTAGAGTGAAGCCTAGGTTGCCCGGTACGTAGAAGTGACCATCACTATCAAACTGGTTGCAATTATTTGTTTTATACGATGGAAAAGCTGTTGTATTTATATCGTATTTTATGCTTCTGGCGTTGACTTCTTAGGCCCTAACTATTGCATCTGGTGGAACAACGCCCTGGGGTGAAGCCTAGGTTGCCCGGAAAGTAGAAATGACCATAACTTTCACACTGGTAGCAATTATTCGGTTTATACGATGGAAAAACTGTTCTATTTATTTTATATTTTATGCTTCGGGCGTTGACTTCTAAGGCCCTAACTATTTGATTTGGTGGAGCATCGCCCTAGAGTGAAGCCTAGGTTGCCCGGAACGTAGAAATGACCATAACTTCCACACTGGTTGCAATTATTCGTTTTATACGATGGAAAAGCTGTTGTATTTACATCGTTTTTTATGCTCCTGGCGTTGACTTCTTAGGCCCTAACTATTCCATCCGGTGGAACAACGCACTAGGGTAAAGCCCAGATTGCGCTGAACGTAGAAATGACCATAACTTTCACACTGGTAGCAATTTTTCGTTTTATACGATGGAAAAACTGTTCTATTTATTTTATATTTTATGCTTCGGGCGTTGACTTCTAAGGCCCTAACTATTCGATCTGGTGGAGGAACGCCCTAGAGTGAAGCCTAGGTTGCCCGGTACGTAGAAATGACCATCACTATCAAACTGGTTACAAGTATTTGTTTTATACGATGGAAAAGCTGTTGTATTTATATTGTATTTTATGCTTCTGGCGTTGACTTCTTAGGACCTAACTATTCCATCTGGTGGAACAACGCCCTAGGGTGAAGCCTAGGTTGTCCGGAAAGTAGAAATGACCATAACTTTCACACTGGTAGCAATTATTCGTTTTATACGATGGAAAAACTGTTCTATTTATTTTGTATTTTATGCTTCGGTCGTTGACTTCTAAGGCCCTAACAATTCGATCTGGTAGAGCAACGCCCTAGAGTGAAGCCTAGGTTGCCCGGTAAGTAGAAATGACCATAAGTTTCATACTGGTTGCAATTATTCGTTTTATACGATGGAAAAACTGTTGTATTTATATAGTATTTTATGCTTCTGGCGTTCACTTCTTAGGCCCTAACTATTCGATCTGGTGGTACAACGCCCTAGGGTGAAGCCTAGGTTGCCCGGAACGTAGAAATGACCATAACTTTTACACTGGCAGCAATTATTCGTTTTATACAATAGAAAAACCGTTCTATTTATTTTGTATTTTATGCGTCGGGCGTGGACTTCTATGGCGCTAACTGTTTGATCTGGTGGAGCATCGCCGTAGAGTGAAGCCTAGGTTGCCCGGAACGTAGAAATGACCATAACTTTCACACTGGTTGCAATTATTCGTTTTATACGATGGAAAAACTGTTGTATTTATATTGTATTTTATGCTTCTGGCGTTCACTTCTTAGGCCCTAACTATTCGATCTGGTGGTACAACGCCCTAGGTTGAAGCCTAGGTTGCCCTGAACGTAGATATGACCATAACCTTCACACAGGTTGCAATTATTCGTTTTATACGGTGTAAAGGCTGTTGTACTTAATTTGTATTTTATTCTTCTGGTGTTGATTTCTTAGGCCCTAACTATTCGATCTCGTGGAACAACGCCGTAGAGTGTAGCCTAGGTTGCCCGGAACGTAGAAATGACCATAACTTTTACACTGGCAGCAATTATTCGTTTTATACAATGGAAAAACCGTTCTATTTATTTTGTATTTTATGCTTCGGGCGTTGACTTCTAAGGCCCTAACTGTTTGATCTGGTGGAGCATCGCCGTAGAGTGAAGCCTAGGTTGCCCGGAACGTAGAAATGACCATAACTTTCACACTGGTTGCAATTATTCGTTTTATACGATGGAAATGCTGTTGTATTTATTTTGTATTTTATGCTTCGGGCGTTGACTTCTGAGGCCCTAACTATACGACCTGGTGGAGCAACGCCCTAGAGTGAAGCCTAGATTGCCCGGAACGTAGAAATGACCATAACTTTCACACTGGTTGCTATCTTTCGTTTTATACGATGGAAAGACTGTTATATTTATATTGTATTTTATGCTTCGGGCGTTGACTTCTTAGGCCCTAACATTTCGATCTGGTGGAGCAACGCCCGACAGTGAAGCCTAGGTTGCCCTGAACGTAGATATGACCATAACCTTCACACAGGTTGCAATTATTCGTTTTATACGGTGTAAAAGCTGTTGTATTTATTTTGTATTTTATTCTTCTGGTGTTGACTTCTTAGGCCCTAACTATTCGATCTGGTGGAACAACGCCGTAGAGTGAAGCCTAGGTTGCCCTAACGTAGAAATGACCATTACTTACACAGTTTTTGCAATTATTCCTTTTATACGATGGAAAAGCTGTTGTATTTATATCGTATTTTATGCTTCTGGCGTTGACTTCTTAGGCCCTAACTATTCGACCTGGTGGAGCAACGCCCTAGAGTGAAACCTAGGTTGCCCGGAACGTAGAAATGACCATTACATTCACACTGGTTGCAATTATTCCTGTTATACGATGGAAAAACTGTTGCATTTTTATTGTATTCTATGCTTCTGGCGTTTAATTCTAAGTCGCTAGCTATTTGATCTGGTGGAGCAACGACCTATAGTGAAGCCTAGGTTGCCCGGAACGTAGAAATGACGATTACTTTCACACTGTTTGCTATTATTCATTTTGTACGATGGAAAAGCTGTTGTATTTATATTGTATTTTACGCCTCTGGCGTTGACTTCTAAGGCCGTAGCTATTAGATGTGGTGGAGCAACGCCCTAAAGTGACGCCTAGGTTGCCCGGAACGTAGAAATGACCATTACTTTTACAATGTTTGCAACTATTCATTTTATACGATGGAATAACTGTTGTACTTATATTGTATTTTATCCTTCTGGCGTTGAATTCTAAATCCCTAGCTATTCGATTTGGTGGAGCAACGCCCTAGAGTGAAACCTAGGTTGCCAGGAACGTAGAAATGACCTGTACTTTCACACTGTTTGCAGTTATTCCTGTTATACGATGGAACAACTGTTGCATCTTTATTGTATTTTATGCTTCTGGCGTTGACTTCTTAGGCCCGAACTGTTCCATTTGGTGGAACAACGCCCAAGAGTGATGCCTAGGGTGCCCGGAACGTAGAAATGACCTTTACCTTCACGCTTGCTGCAATTATTCCTGTTATACGATGAAAAAGCTGTTGTACTTTTATTGCATTTTATGCTTCAGTCGTTGACTTCTACGGCCGTAGCTATTCGATGTGGTGGAGTAATGCCCTAGAGTGAAACCTGGGTTACCCGGATCGTAGAAATGACCATCACTTTCACACTTGTTGCAATTATTCCTGCTATACAATGGAAAAGCTATTGTATTTTTATTTCATTTTATGCTTCGGGCATTGACTTCTAAGGGCCTAACTATTCAATCTGTTGGAGCAACGCCCTATGGTGAAGCCTAGGTTGTTCGGAAAGTAGAAATGACCAACTCTTTCACACTGGTAGCAATTATTCGTTTTATACATGCAAAATCTGTTCTATTTATTTTGTATTTTATGCTTCGGGCGTTGACTTCTAAGGCGCTAACTATCCGATCTGGTGGAGCAACGCCCTAGAGTGTAGCCTAGGTTGCCCGGAACGTACAAATGACCATTACATTCACACTGGTTGCAATTATTCCTGTTATACGATGGAAAAACTGTTGCATCCTTATTGTATTTTATGCTTCTGGCGTTGACTTCTTAGGCCCTAACAATTCGATCTGGTGGAGCAACGTCCTAGAGTGAAGCCTAGGTTGCCCGGAACGGAGAAATGACCATAACTTTCACACTGGTTACCATTATTCGTTTTATATGATGGAAAAGCTGTTGTATTTATATCGTATTTTATGTTTCTGGCGTTGACTTCTTAGGCCCTAACTATTCGATCTGGTGGAACAACGCACTAGGGTGAAGCCTAGGTTGCCCGGAACATAGAAATGACCATAACTTTCACACAGGTAGCAATTATTCGTTTTATACATGGAAGAAGTGTTCTATTTATTTTGGATTTTATGCTTCGGGCGTTGACTTCTATGGCCCTACCTATTCGATCTGGTGGAGCAACACCCTACAGTGAAGCCTAGTTTGTGCGGAACGTAGATATGACCATAACCTTCACACAGATTGTAATTATTAGTTTTATACGATTGAAAGGCTGTTGTCTTTATTTTGTAGTTTATGCTTCTTGCGTTGAATTCCAAGGCCCTAACACTTCGACCTGGTGGAGCAATGCCTCAGAGTTAAGTCTAGGTTGCCCGAAACGTCGAAATGATCGTTACTTTCACACTGGTTGTAATTATTCGTGCTATACGGTTGGAGAACTGTTGCATTTTTATTGTATTTTCTGCTTCTGTATTTGAATTCTAAGGTCCTAGCTATTCGATCTGGTGGTGCAACGCCCTAGAGTGATACCTGGGTTACCCAGATCGTAGAAATGACCATCACTTTCACACTGGTTGCAATTATTCCTGTTATACGATGGTAAAACTGTTGTATTTTTATTGTATTGTATGCTTCAGGCGATGACTTCTAAGGCCCTAGCTATTCGATCTGGTGTAGCAACGCACTAGGGTGAAGCCTAGGTTGCCCGGAACGTAGAAGTGACCAACTATTCCACACTGGTAGCAATTATTCGTTTTATACATGGAAAAGCTGTTATATATATATTGCATTTAATGCTTCTGGCATTGAATTCTAAGTCCCTACCTATCCGATCTGGTGGAGCAACGCCCTAGAGTGAAGCCTAGGTTGCCCGGAACGTAGTTATGACCATATCTTTCACAATCGTTGCAATTATTCCTGTTATACGATGGTAAAACTGTTGCATTTTTATTGTATTGTATGCTTCAGGCGATGACTTCTAAGGCCCTAACTATTCGATCTGGTGTAGCAACGCACTAGGGTGAAGCCTAGGTTGCCCGGAACGTGGAAATGACCATAACTTTCACACTGTTTGCCATTATTCGTTTTATACGATGGAAAAGCTGTTGTATTTATATCGTATTTTATGCTTCTGGCGTTGACATCTTAGGCCCCAGCTATTCCATCTGGTGGAACAACGCCCTATGGTGAAGCCTAGGTTGCCCGGAACGTAGAAATGATCATAACTTTCACACTGGAAACAATTATTCATTTTATACATGGAACAGCTGTTGTATTTATATCGTATTTTATGCTTCTGGCGTTGACTTCTTAGGCCCTAACTATTCGACCTGGTGGAGCAACGCCCTAGAGTGAAACCTAGGTTGCCCGGAACGTAGAAATGACCATTACATTCACACTGGTTGCAATTATTCCTGTTATACGATGGAAAAACTGTTGCATTTTTATTGTATTCTATGCTTCTGGCGTTTAATTCTAAGTCGCTAGCTATTTGATCTGGTGGAGCAACGACCTATAGTGAAGCCTAGGTTGCCCGGAACGTAGAAATGACGATTACTTTCACACTGTTTGCTATTATTCATTTTGTACGATGGAAAAGCTGTTGTATTTATATTGTATTTTACGCCTCTGGCGTTGACTTCTAAGGCCGTAGCTATTAGATGTGGTGGAGCAACGCCCTAGAGTGACGCCTAGGTTGCCCGGAACGTAGAAATGACCATTACTTTTACAATGTTTGCAACTATTCATTTTATACGATGGAATAACTGTTGTACTTATATTGTATTTTATCCTTCTGGCGTTGAATTCTAAATCCCTAGCTATTCGATTTGGTGGAGCAACGCCCTAGAGTGAAACCTAGGTTGCCAGGAACGTAGAAATGACCTGTACTTTCACACTGTTTGCAGTTATTCCTGTTATACGATGGAACAACTGTTGCATCTTTATTGTATTTTATGCTTCTGGCGTTGACTTCTTAGGCCCGAACTGTTCCATTTGGTGGAACAACGCCCAAGAGTGATGCCTAGGGTGCCCGGAACGTAGAAATGACCTTTACCTTCACGCTTGCTGCAATTATTCCTGTTATACGATGAAAAAGCTGTTGTACTTTTATTGCATTTTATGCTTCAGTCGTTGACTTCTACGGCCGTAGCTATTCGATGTGGTGGAGTAATGCCCTAGAGTGAAACCTGGGTTACCCGGATCGTAGAAATGACCATCACTTTCACACTTGTTGCAATTATTCCTGCTATACAATGGAAAAGCTATTGTATTTTTATTTCATTTTATGCTTCGGGCATTGACTTCTAAGGGCCTAACTATTCAATCTGTTGGAGCAACGCCCTATGGTGAAGCCTAGGTTGTTCGGAAAGTAGAAATGACCAACTCTTTCACACTGGTAGCAATTATTCGTTTTATACATGCAAAATCTGTTCTATTTATTTTGTATTTTATGCTTCGGGCGTTGACTTCTAAGGCGCTAACTATCCGATCTGGTGGAGCAACGCCCTAGAGTGTAGCCTAGGTTGCCCGGAACGTACAAATGACCATTACATTCACACTGGTTGCAATTATTCCTGTTATACGATGGAAAAACTGTTGCATCCTTATTGTATTTTATGCTTCTGGCGTTGACTTCTTAGGCCCTAACAATTCGATCTGGTGGAGCAACGTCCTAGAGTGAAGCCTAGGTTGCCCGGAACGGAGAAATGACCATAACTTTCACACTGGTTACCATTATTCGTTTTATATGATGGAAAAGCTGTTGTATTTATATCGTATTTTATGTTTCTGGCGTTGACTTCTTAGGCCCTAACTATTCGATCTGGTGGAACAACGCACTAGGGTGAAGCCTAGGTTGCCCGGAACATAGAAATGACCATAACTTTCACACAGGTAGCAATTATTCGTTTTATACATGGAAGAAGTGTTCTATTTATTTTGGATTTTATGCTTCGGGCGTTGACTTCTATGGCCCTACCTATTCGATCTGGTGGAGCAACACCCTACAGTGAAGCCTAGTTTGTGCGGAACGTAGATATGACCATAACCTTCACACAGATTGTAATTATTAGTTTTATACGATTGAAAGGCTGTTGTCTTTATTTTGTAGTTTATGCTTCTTGCGTTGAATTCCAAGGCCCTAACACTTCGACCTGGTGGAGCAATGCCTCAGAGTTAAGTCTAGGTTGCCCGAAACGTCGAAATGATCGTTACTTTCACACTGGTTGTAATTATTCGTGCTATACGGTTGGAGAACTGTTGCATTTTTATTGTATTTTCTGCTTCTGTATTTGAATTCTAAGGTCCTAGCTATTCGATCTGGTGGTGCAACGCCCTAGAGTGATACCTGGGTTACCCAGATCGTAGAAATGACCATCACTTTCACACTGGTTGCAATTATTCCTGTTATACGATGGTAAAACTGTTGTATTTTTATTGTATTGTATGCTTCAGGCGATGACTTCTAAGGCCCTAGCTATTCGATCTGGTGTAGCAACGCACTAGGGTGAAGCCTAGGTTGCCCGGAACGTAGAAGTGACCAACTATTCCACACTGGTAGCAATTATTCGTTTTATACATGGAAAAGCTGTTATATATATATTGCATTTAATGCTTCTGGCATTGAATTCTAAGTCCCTACCTATCCGATCTGGTGGAGCAACGCCCTAGAGTGAAGCCTAGGTTGCCCGGAACGTAGTTATGACCATATCTTTCACAATCGTTGCAATTATTCCTGTTATACGATGGTAAAACTGTTGCATTTTTATTGTATTGTATGCTTCAGGCGATGACTTCTAAGGCCCTAACTATTCGATCTGGTGTAGCAACGCACTAGGGTGAAGCCTAGGTTGCCCGGAACGTGGAAATGACCATAACTTTCACACTGTTTGCCATTATTCGTTTTATACGATGGAAAAGCTGTTGTATTTATATCGTATTTTATGCTTCTGGCGTTGACATCTTAGGCCCCAGCTATTCCATCTGGTGGAACAACGCCCTATGGTGAAGCCTAGGTTGCCCGGAACGTAGAAATGATCATAACTTTCACACTGGAAACAATTATTCATTTTATACATGGAACAGCTGTTCTATTTATTTTGTATTTTCTGCTTCGGGCGTTGACTTCTAAGGCCCTAACTATTCGATCGGGTGGAGCAACGTCCTAGAGTGATGCCTAGGTTGCCCGGAACGTAGAAATGTCCATACCTTTCACACTGGTTGCTATTATTCGTTTTATACGATGGAAAAACTGTTATATTTATATTGTATTTTATGCTTCTGGCGTTGACTTCTTAGGCCCTAACTATTCGATCTGGTGGAACAACGCCCCAGAGTGAAGCCTAGGTTGCCCGGAACGTAGAAATGACCATAACTTTCACACTGGTTGCCATTATTCGTTTTATACGATGGAAAAACTGTTATATTTATATTGTATTTTATGCTTCTGGCGTTGACTTCTTAGGCCCAAACTATTCGATCTGTTGGAACAACGCACTAGGGTGAAGCCTAGGTTGCCCGGAACGTAGAAATGACCATAACTTTCACACAGGTAGCAATTATTCGTTTTATACATGGAAGAACTGTTCTATTTATTTTGGATTTTATGCTTCGGGCGTTGACTTCTATGGCCCTACCTATTCGATCTGGTGGAGCAACACCCTACAGTGAAGCCTAGTTTGTGCGGAACGTAGATATGACCATAACCTTCACACAGATTGTAATTATTAGTTTTATACGATTGAAAGGCTGTTGTCTCTATTTTGTAGTTTATGCTTCTTGCGTTGAATTCCAAGGCCCTAACACTTCGACCTGGTGGAGCAATGCCTCAGAGTTAAGTCTAGGTTGCCCGAAACGTCGAAATGATCGTTACTTTCACACTGGTTGTAATTATTCGTGCTATACGGTTGAAGAACTGTTGCATTTTTTTGTATTTTCTGCTTCTGTATTTGAATTCTAAGGTCATAGCTATTCGATCTGGTGGGGCAACGTCCAAGAGTGAAGCCTATGTTGCCCGGAACGTAGAAATGACCATAATTTTCACACTGGGTGCAATTATTCGTTTTATACGATGGAAAGGCTATTGTATTTATATTGTATTTTATGCTTCTGGCGTTGACTTCTTAGGCCCTAACTATTCGATCTTGTGGAGCAATGCCTCAGAGTTAAGTCTAGGATGCCCGAAACGTCGAAATGATCGTTACTTTCACACTGGTTGCAATTATTCATGCTATACGATTGAAGAACTGTTGCTTTTTTATTGTATTTTTTGCTTCTGTATTTGAATTCTAAGGTCCTAGCTATTCGATCTGGTGGTGCAACGCCCTAGAGTGAAACCTGGGTTACCCAGATCGTAGAAATGACCATCACTTTCACACTGGTTGCAATTATTCCTGTTATACGATGGTAAAACTGTTGTATTTTTATTGTATTGTATGCTTCAGGCGATGACTTCTAAGGCCCTATCTATTCGATCTGGTGTAGCAACGCACTAGGGTGAAGCCTAGGTTGCCCGGAACGTAGAAATGACCAACTATTCCACACTGGTAGCAATTATTCGTTTTATACATGGAAAAGCTGTTATATATATATATTGCATTTAATGCTTCTGGCATTGAATTCTAAGTCCCTACCTATTCGATCTGGTGGAGCAACGTCCTAGAGTGAAGCCTAGGTTGCCCGGAACGTGGTTATGACCATATCTTTCACAATCGTTGCCATTATTCCTGTTATACGATGGTAAAACTGTTGTATTTTTATTGTATTGTATGCTTCAGGCGATGACTTCTAAGGCCCTAACTATTCGATCTGGTGTAGCAACGCACTAGGGTGAAGCTTAGGTTGCCCGGAACGTGGAAATGACCATAACTTTCACACTGTTTGCCATTATTCGTTTTATACGATGGAAAAGCTGTTGTATTTATATCGTATTTTATGCTTCTGGCGTTGACATCTTAGGCCCCAGCTATTCCATCTGGTGGAACAACGCCCTATGGTGAAGCCTAGGTTGCCCGGAACGTAGAAATGATCATAACTTTCACACTGGAAACAATTATTCATTTTATACATGGAACAGCTGTTCTATTTATTTTGTATTTTCTGCTTCGGGCGTTGACTTCTAAGGCCCTAACTATTCGATCGGGTGGAGCAACGGCCTAGAGTGAAGCCTAGGTTGCCCGGAACGTAGAAATGACCATACCTTTCACACTGGTTGCTATTATTCGTTTTATACGATGGAAAAACTGTTATATTTATATTGTATTTTATGCTTCTGGCGTTGACTTCTTAGGCCCTAACTATTCGATCTGGTGGAACAACGCCCCAGAGTGAAGCCTAGGTTGCCCGGAACGTAGAAATGACCATAACTTTCACAATGGTTGCCATTATTCGTTCTATACGATGGAAAAACTGTTATATTTATATTGTATTTTATACTTCTGGCGTTGACTTCTTAGGCCCAAACTATTCGATCTGTTGGAACAACGCCCCAGAGTGAAGCCTAGGTTGCCGGGAACGTAGAAATGATCATTACCTTCACGCTTGTTGCAATTATTCCTGTTATACGATGAAAAAACTGATGCATTTTTATTGCATTTTTTGCTTCAGGCGCTGACTTCTAAGGCCGTAGCTATTCGATGTGGTGGAGCAACGCCCTAGAGTGACGCCTAGGTTGCCCGGCACGTAGAAATGACAATTACTTTCACAATGTTTGCAATTATTCATTTTATACGATGGCAAACTGTTGTACTTATATTGCATTTTATTCTTCTGGCGTTGACTTCTTAGGCCCTAACTATTCGATCTGGTGGAACAACGCCCTAGAGTGAAGCCTAGGTTGCCAGGAACGTAGAAATGACCATTACTTTCACACTGTTTGCAAATATTCATTTTATTCGGTGGAAAAACTCTTGTATATTTATTGTATTTAATGCTTGGGGCGTTGACTTCTATGGCCATACCTATTCGATCTGGTGGAACAACGGCCTAGGGTGAAGCCTGGGTTGCCTGGAACGTAGAAATGAACAACTCTTTCACACTGGTGGCAATTATTCGTTTTATACATGCAAAATCTGTTCTATTTATTTTGTATTTTATGCTTCGGGCGTTGACTTCTAAGGCGCTAACTATTCGATCTGGTGGAGCAACGCCCTAGAGTGTAGCCTAGGTTGCCCGGAACGTACAAATGACCATTACATTCACACTGGTTGCAATTATTCCCGTTATACGATGGAAAAACTGTTGCATCTTTATTGTATTTTATGCTTCTGGCGTTGACTTCTTAGGCCCTAACTATTCGATCTGGTGGAACAACGCCCTAGAGTGAAGCCTAGGTTGCCAGGAACGTAGAAATGACCATTACTTTCACACTGTTTGCAAATATTCATTTTATTCGGTGGAAAAACTCTTGTATATTTATTGTATTTAATGCTTGGGGCGTTGACTTCTATGGCCATACCTATTCGATCTGGTGGAACAACGCCCTATGGTGAAGCCTAGGTTGACCGGAACGTAGAAATGACCATAACTTTCACACAGGTAGCAATTATTCGTTTTATACATGGAAGAACTGTTCTATTTATTTTGGATTTTATGCTTCGGGCGTTGACTTCTATGGCCCTACCTATTCGATCTGGTGGAGCAACACCCTACAGTGAAGCCTAGTTTGTGCGGAACGTAGATATGACCATAACCTTCACACAGATTGTAATTATTAGTTTTATACGATTGAAAGGCTGTTGTCTTTATTTTGTAGTTTATGCTTCTTGCGTTGAATTCCAAGGCCCTAACACTTCGACCTGGTGGAGCAATGCCTCAGAGTTAAGTCTAGGTTGCCCGAAACGTCGAAACGATCGTTACTTTCACACTGGTTGTAATTATTCGTGCTATACGGTTGAAGAACTGTTGCATTTTTATTGTATTTTCTGCTTCTGTATTTGAATTCTAAGGTCATAGCTATTCGATCTGGTGGGGCAACGTCCAAGAGTGAAGCCTATGGTGCCCGGAACGTAGAAATGACCAACAATTCCACACTGGTAGCAATTATTCGTTTTATACATGGAAAAGCTGTTATATATATATTGCATTTAATGCTTCTGGCATTGAATTCTAAGTCCCTACCTATTCGATCTGGTGGAGCAACGCCCTAGAGTGAAGCCTAGGTTGCCCGGAACGTGGTTATGACCATATCTTTCACAATCGTTGCAATTATTCCTGTTATACGATGGTAAAACTGTTGTATTTTTATTGTATTGTATGCTTCAGGCGATGACTTCTAAGGCCCTAACTATTCGATCTGGTGTAGCAACGCACTAGGGTGAAGCCTAGGTTGCCCGGAACGTGGAAATGACCATAACTTTCACACTGTTTGCCATTATTCGTTCTATACGATGGAAAAGCTGTTGTATTTATATCGTATTTTATGCTTCTGGCGTTGACATCTTTGGCCCCAGCTATTCCATCTGGTGGAACAACGCCCTATGGTGAAGCCTAGGTTGCCCGGAACGTAGAAATGACCATAACTTTCACAATGGTTGCCATTATTCGTTTTATACGATGGAAAAACTGTTATATTTATATTGTATTTTATGCTTCTGGCGTTGACTTCTTAGGCCCAAACTATTCGATCTGTTGGAACAACGCCCCAGAGTGAAGCCTAGGTTGCCCGGAACGTAGAAATGATCATTACCTTCACGCTTGTTGCAATTATTCCTGTTATACGATGAAAAAACTGTTGCATTTTTATTGCATTTTTTGCTTCAGGCGCTGACTTCTAAGGCCGTAGCTATTCGATGTGGTGGAGCAACGCCCTAGAGTGACGCCTAGGTTGCCCGGCACGTAGAAATGACAATTACTTTCACAATGTTTGCAATTATTCATTTTATACGATGGTAAACTGTTGTACTTATATTGCATTTTATTCTTCTGGCGTTGACTTCATAGGCCCTAACTATTCGATCTGGTGGAACAACGCCCTAGAGTGAAGCCTAGGTTGCCAGGAACGTAGAAATGACCATTACTTTCACACTGTTTGCAAATATTCATTTTATTCGGTGGAAAAACTCTTATATATTTATTGTATTTAATGCTTGGGGCGTTGACTTCTATGGCCATACCTATTCGATCTGGTGGAACAACGCCCTAGGGTGAAGCCTGGGTTGCCTGGAACGTAGAAATGAACAACTCTTTCACACTGGTAGCAATTATTCGTTTTATACATGCAAAATCTGTTCTATTTATTTTGTATTTTATGCTTCGGGCGTTGACTTCTAAGGCGCTAACTATTCGATCTGGTGCAGCAACGCCCTAGAGTGTAGCCTAGGTTGCCCGGAACGTACAAATGACCATTACATTCACACTGGTTGCAATTATTCCCGTTATACGATGGAAAAACTGTTGCATCTTTATTGTATTTTATGCTTCTGGCGTTGACTTCTAAGGCCCTAGCTATTCGATTTGGTGGAGCAGTGCCCTAGAGTGGAATCTAGGTTGCCCGGAACGTAGAAATGACCATTCCTTTCACACTGTTTGCAAATATTCCTTTTATACTATGGAAAGGCTGTTGTATTTATATCGTATTTTATGCTTCTGGCGTTGACTTCTAAGGACCTAACTATTCGATCTGCTGGAGCAACGCCCTAGAGTGACGCCTTGGTTGCTCGGAATGTAGAAATGAACATAACTTTCACACTGGCAGCAATTATTCGTTCTATACAATAGAAAAACTGTTCTATTTATTTTGCATTTTATGCTTCGGGCGTTGACTTCTAAGGCCCTAACTGATTGATCTGGAGGAGCAACGCCCTAGTGTGAAGCCTAGATTGCCCGGAACATTGAAATGACCATAACTTTCACTCTAGTTGCTAATATTCGTTTTATACGATGGAAAAACTGTTATATTTATATTGTATTTTATTCTTATGGCGTTGAATTCTAAGTCCCTAGCTATTCAATCTGGTGGAGCAACGCCCTAGAGTGAAACCTAGGTTACCCGGAACGTAGAAATGACCAGTACTTGCATACTGTTTGCAATTATTCATTTTATGCGATGGAAAAGCTGTTGTATTTATATTGCATTTTATTCTTCTCGCGTTGACTTTTAAGGCCGTAGCTATTAGATCTGGTGGAGCAACGCTCTAGAGTGTCGCATAGGTTGCCCGGAATGTAGAATAGACCATAACTTACACACTGGTTGCTATTATTCGTTTTATACAATGGAAAAACTGTTATATTTATATTGTATTTTATGCTTCTGGCGTTGACTTCATAGGCCCTAACTATTCGATCTGGTGGAGCAATGCCTCAGAGTGAAGCCTAGGTTACCAGGAACGTAGAAATGACCATTACTTTCACACTGTTTGCAAATATACATTATATACGATGGAAAGGCTGTTGTACTTACATTGTATTTTATGCTTCTGGCGTTGACTTCTTAGGCCCTAACTATTTAAGCTGGTGGAGCACCGCCCTAGAGTGAAGCCTAGGTTGCGCGGAACGTAGAACATACCATTACCTTCACACTGGTTGCAATTATTCCTGTTATACGATGGAAAAACTGTTGCATCTTTATTGTATATTATGCTTCTGGCGTTGACTTCTTAGGCCCTAACTATTCCATCTGGTGGAACAACGCCCTAGAGTGAAACCTGGGTTGTCCGGAACGTTGAACTGACCACTACTATCACACTGGTTGCAAATTATTCCTGCTATACGATGGAAAGCTGTTGTATTTTTATTGCATTTTATGATTCTGGCGTACACTTCTTAGGCCCTAACTATTCGATCTGGTGGAACAACGGCCTAGGGTGAAGCCTAGGTTGCCCGGAACGTAGAAATGACTATAACTTTCACACTGGTTGCAATTATTCATTTTGTACGATGGAAAACCTGTTGTATTTATATTGTATTTTATGCCTCTGGCGTTGACTTCTAAGGCCGTAGCAATTAGATATGATGGAGCAACGCCCTAGAGTGACGCCTAGGTTACCCGGAACGTAGAAATGACCATTACTTTCACACTGTTTGCAGTTACTCATTTTATACGATGGAATAGCTGTTGCATTTATACTGTATTTTATGCTCCTGGCGTTGACTTCTAAGGCCGTAGCAATTAGATGTGCTGGAGCAACGCCCTAGAGTGACGCCTAGGTTGACCGGAACGTAGAAATGACCATTACTTTCACAATGTCTGCAATTATTCATTTTATACGATGGAAAAACTGTTGTACTTATATTGTATTTTATCGTTCTGGCGTTGAATTATAAGTCCTTAGCTATTCTATCTGGTGGAGCAACGCCATAGTGTGAAACCTAGGTTACCCGGAACGTAGAAATGACCAGTACTTTCACACTGGTTGCAGTTATTCCTGTTATACGATGGAAAAACTGTTGCTCCTTTATTGTATTTTATGCATGTGGCGTTGACATCTAAGGCCCTAACCATTCGATCTGGTGGAGCAAGTCCCTAGAGTGAAGCCTAGGTTGCTCGGAACGTAGAAATGACCATAACTTTCACACTGGTTGCCATTATTCGTTTTCTACTATGGAAAAGCTGTTGTATTTGTATCGTATTTTATGCTTCTGGCGTTGACTTCTTAGGCCCTAACTATTCCATCTGGTGGAACAACGGCCTAGTGTCAAGCCTAGGTTGCCCGGAACGTAGAAATGACCATAACGTTTACACTGGTAGCAATTATTCGTTTTACACATGGAAAAACTGTACTATTTTTTTGTATTTTATGCTTCCGGCGTTGACTTCTAAGGCCCTAGCTATTCTATCTGGTGGAGCAACGCCCTAGAGTGAAACCTAGGTTACCCGGAACGTAGAAATGACCAGTAGTTTCACACTGTTTGCAGTTATTCCTGTTGTACGATGGAAAAACTGTTGCATCTTTATTGTATTTTATGCTTCGGGCGTTGACTTCTAAGGCCCTAACTATTCGATCTGGTGGAGCAATGCCCTAGAGTGAAGCCTAGGTTGCCCGGAACATAGAAAGGACCAGTACTTTCACACTGGTTGCAGTTATTCGTTTTATACAGTGGAACAACTGTTCTATTTATTTTGCATTTTATGCTTCGAGCGTTGACATCTAAGGCACTAACCATTCGATCTAGTGGAGCAAGTCCCTAGAGTGAAGCCTAAGTTGCTCGGAACGTAGAAATGACCATAACTTTCACACTGGTTGCCATTATTCGTTTTCTACGATGGAAAAGCTGTTGCATTTATATCGTATTTTATGCTTCTGGCGTTGACTTCTTAGGCCCTAACTATTCGATCTGGTGGAACAACGCCCTAGGGTCAAGCCTAGGTTGCGCGGAACGTAGAAATGACCATAAGTTTCACACTGGCAGCAATTATTCGTTTTATACAATAGAAAAACTGTTCTATTTATTTTGTATTTTATGCTTCTGGCGTTCACTTCTTAGGCCCTAACTTTTCGATCTGGTGGAACAACGCCCTAGGGTGAAACCTAGGTTGCCCGGAACGTAGAAATGACCACAACTTTTACACTGGTAGCAATTATTCGTTTTATACAATGGAAAAACTGTTCTATTTATTTTGCATTTTATGCTTCGGGCGTTGACTTCTAAGGCCCTAACTGATTGATCTGGAGGAGCAACGCCCTAGTGTGAAGCCTAGATTGCCCGGAACATTGAAATGACCATAACTTTCACTCTAGTTGCTAATATTCGTTTTATACGATGGAAAACTGTTATATTTATATTGTATTTTATTCTTATGGCGTTGAATTCTAAGTCCCTAGCTATTCAATCTGGTGGAGCAACGCCCTAGAGTGAAACCTAGGTTACCCGGAACGTAGAAATGACCAGTACTTGCATACTGTTTTCAATTATTCATTTTATGCGATGGAAAAGCTGTTGCATTTATATTGCATTTTATTCTTCTGGCGTTGACTTTTAAGGCCGTAGCTATTAGATGTGGTGGAGCAACGCTCTAGTGTGTCGCATAGGTTGCCCGGAATGTAGAAATGACCATAACTTACACACTGGTTGCTATTATTCGTTTTATACAATGGAAAAACTGTTATATTTATATTGTATTTTATGCTTCTGGCGTTGACTTCATAGGCCATAACTATTCGATCTGGTGGTGCAACGCACTAGAGTGAAGCCTAGGTTGCCTGGAACGGAGAAATAACCATAACTTTCACACTGGTTGCTATTATTCGTTTTATTCGATGGAAAACCTGTTATATTTATATTGTATTTTAAGCTTCAGGCGTTGACTTCTTAGGCCCTAACTATTCGATCTGGTGGAGCAACGTCCTAGAGTGTAGCCTAGGTTGCCCGGAACGTAGAAATGACCACCACATTCACAATGGTTGCAATTATTCCTGTTATACGATGGAAAAACTCTTGTATATTTACTGCATTTTATGCTTCTGGCGTTGAGTTCTAAGGCCCTAACTATACGATCTGGTGGAGCAACGCCCTAGAGTGAAGCCTAGGTTGCCTGGAACGTAGAAATGATCATCACTTTCACACTGGTTGCAATTATTCCTGTTATACGATGGAAAAACTCGTGTATATTTATTGTATTTTATGCTCCGGGCATTGACTTCTATGGCCCTACCTATTCGATCTGTTGCAGCAACAGCCTACAGTTAAGCCTAGGTTGCCCGGAACGTAGAAATAAACATAACTTTCACACTGGCAGCAATTATTCGCTTTATACAATGGAAAAACTGTTCTATTTATTTTGTATTTTATGCTTCTGGCGTTGACTTCTTAGGCCCTAGCTATTCGATTTGGTGGAACAACGCCCTAGAGTGAAGCCTAGGATGCCTGGAACGTAGAAATGACCAGTACTTTCATACTGTTTGCAGTTATTCCTGTAATACGATGGAAAAACTTTTGCATCTTTATTGTATTTTATGCTTCTGGCGTTGACTTCTACGGCCGTAGCTATTCGATGTGGTGGAGTAATGCCCTAGAGTGAAACCTGGGTTACCCGGAACGTAGAAATGACCATCACTTTCAAACTGGTTGCTATTATTCCTGTTATACAATGGAAAAGCTGTTGTATTTTTATTTCATTTTATGCTTCGGGCATTGACTTCTAACGCCCTAAGTATTCAATCTGTTGGAGCAACGCCCTAGGGTGAAGCCTAGGTTGCTCGGAAAGTAGAAATGACCATAAGTTTCATACTGGTTGCAATTATTCGTTTTATACGATGGAAAAACTGTTGTATTTATATTGTATTTTATGCTTCTGGCGTTGACTTCTAAGGCACTAACCATTCGATCAGGTGGAGCAACGCCCTAGAGTGAAGCCTAGGTTGCCCGGAACGTAGAATTGGCCATCACTTTCAAACTGGTTGCAATTAATCCTGTTATACGATGGAAAAACTGTTGTATTTTTATTGCCTTTTATGCTTCGGGCGTTGACTTCTGAGGCCCTAACTATTCAATCTGTTGGAGCAACGCAATAGGGTGAAGCCTAGGTTGCCCGGGAAGTAGAAATGACGTTAACTTTCATACTGGTTGCAATTATTCGTTTTATACGATGGAAAAACTGTTCTATTTATTTTGTACTTAATGCTTCGGGCGTTGGCTTCTAAGACCATAACTGTTTGATCTGGTGGAGCAACGCCCTAGAGTGAAGCCTAGGTTGCCCGGAACGTAGAAGTGACCATAACTTTCACACTGGTTGCTATTATTCGTTTTATACGATGGAAAAACTGTTATATTTATATTGTATTTTATGCTTCTGGCGTTGACTTCTTAGGCCCTAGCTATTCGATCTGCTGGAGCAACGCCCTAGACTGACGCCTAGGGTGCTCGGAATGTAGAAATGAACATAACTTTCACACTGGCAGCAATAATTCATTTTATACGATGGAAAAGCTGTTGTATTTATATTGCATTTTATTCTTCTGGCGTTGACTTTTAAGGCCGTAGCTATTAGATGTGGTGGAGCAACGCTCTAGAGTGGCGCATAGGTTGCCCGGAACGTAGAAATGACCATTACTTTCACAATGTTTGCAAATATTCATTTTATGCGATGGAAAAACTGTTGTACTTATATTGCATTTTATTCTTCTGTCGTTGAATTCTGAGTCCCTAGTTTTTCGATCTCGTGGAGCAACGCCCTAGAGTGAAACCTAGGTTACCCGGAACGTAGAAATGACCAGTACTTTCACACTGGTTGCAGTTATACCTGTTATACGATTGAAAAACTGATGCACCTTTATTGTGTTTTATGCTTCTGGCGTTGACATCTAAGGCCCTAACTGTTTGATCTGGTGGAGCAACGCCCTAGGGTGAAGCCTAGGTTGCCCGGAACGTAGATATGACCATAACTTTTACACTGGTAGCAATTATTCGTTTTATACGATGGAAAAACAGTTCTATTTATTTTGCATTTTATGCTTCGGGCGTTGACTTCTAAGGCCCTAAGTGATTGATCTGGTGGAGCAACGCCCTAGAGTGAAACCTAGGTTACCCGGAACGTTGAAATGACCAGTACTTTCATACTGTTTGCAATAATTCATTTTATACGGTGTAAAGGCTGTTGTGTTTATTTTGTATTTTATTCTTCTGGTGTTGGCTTCTTAGGCCCTAACTATTCGATCTGGTGGAACAACGTCGTAGAGTGAAGCCTAGGTTGCCCGGAACGTAGAAATGACCATTACTTTCACACTGTTTGCAATTATTCCTTTTATACTATGGAAAAGCTGTTGTATTTATATCGTATTTTATGCTTCTGGCGTTGACTTCTAAGGACCTAACTATTCGATCTGCTGGAGCAACGCCCTAGAGTGACGCCTAGGTTGCTCGGAATGTAGAAATGACCATAACTTTCACACTGGTTGCAATTATTCGTTTTATACGATGGAAAAACTGTTGCATCTTTATCGTATTTTATGCTTCTGGCGTTCACTTCTCAGGCCCTAGCTATTCGATCTGGTGGAACAACGCCCTAGAGTGAAGCCTAGGTTGCTCGAAATGTAGAAATGGCTATAACTTTCACACGGGTTGCAATTATTCAATCTATACGATGGAAAAACTGTTGTATTTATGTTGTATTTTATCCTTCTGGCGTTGACTTCTTAGGCCCCAACTATTCCATCTGGTGGGACAACGCCCTACGGTGAAGCCTAGGTTGCCCGGAACGTAGAAATGATCATAACTTTCACACTGGAAACAATTATTCGTTTTATACATGGAACAGCTGTTCTATTTATTTTGTATTTTATGCTTCGGGCGTTGACTTCTAAGGTCCTAACTATTCGATCGGGTGGAACAACGGCCTAGAGTGAAGCCTAGGTTGCCCGAAACGTAGAAATGACCATAGCTTTCACACTGGTTGCTATTATTCGTTTTATACAATGGAAAAACTGTTATATTTATATTGTATTTTATGCTTCTGGCGTTGACTTCTTAGGCCCTAATTATTCGATCTGTTGGAACAATGCCCCAGAGTGAAGCCTAGGTTGCCCGGAACGTAGAAATGACCATCACCTTCACACTGGTTGCAATAATTCATTTTATACGGTGTAAAGGCTGTTGTGTTTATTTTGTATTGTATTCTTCTGGTGTTGACTTCTTAGGCCCTAACTATTCGATCTGGTGGAACAACGCCGTACAGTGCAGCCTAGGTTGCCCGGAACGTAGAAATGACCGTCGCTTTCACAATGTATGCAACTATTCATTTTATTCGGTGGAAAAGCTGCTGTACTTAGATTGTATTTTATTCTTCTGGCGTTGAATTCTAAGTCCCTAGCTATTCGATCTGGTGGAGCAACGCCCTAGAGTGAAACCTGGATTACCCGGAACGTAGAAATGACCTGTACTTTCACACTGTTTGCAGCTATTCCTGTTATACGATGGAACAACTGTTGCATCTTTATTGCATTTTATGCTTCTGGCATTGACTTCTTAGTACCTAACTATTCGATCTGGTGGAGCATCGTCCTGGAGTGAAGCCTAGGTTGCCCGGAACGTAGAAATGACCATAATATTCACACTGGTTACCATTATTCGTTTTATACGATGGAAAGCTGTTGTATTTGTATTGTATTTTATGCTTCTGGCGCTGACTTCTTAGGCCCTAACTATTCCATTTGGTGGAACAACGCCCAAGAGTGATGCCTAGGGTGCCCGGAACGTAGAAATGACCATTACCTTCACGCTTGCTGCAATTATTCCTGTTATACGATGAAAAAACTGTTGTACTTTTATTGCATTTTATGCTTCAGTCGTTGACTTCTACGGCCGTAGCTATTCGATCTTGTGGAGTAATGCCCTAGAGTGAAACCTGGGTAACCCTGATCGTAGAAGTGACCATCACTTTCACACTGGTTGCAATTATTCCTGTTATAGAATGGAAAAGCTGTTGTATTTTTATTTCATTTTATGCTTCTGGCGTTGACTTCTTAGGCCCTAACTATTCGATCTCGTGGAACATCGTCCTATAGTGAAGCCTAGGTTGCCCGGAACGTAGAAATGACTATAACTTTCACATTGGGTGCAATTATTCGTTTTATACGATGGAAAAGCTGTTGTATTTATATTGTATTTTATGCTTCTGGCGTTGACTTCTAAGGCCCTATCTCTTCGATTTGGTGGAGCAAGGCCTCAGAGTTAAGCCTAGGTTGCCCGGAACGTGGTTATGACCATATCTTTCACAATCGTTGCAGTTATTCCTGTTATACGATGGTAAAACTATTGTATTTTTATTGTATTGTATGCTTCAGGCGATGACTTCTAAGGCCCTAACTATTCGATCTGGTGTAGCAACGCACTAGGGTGAAGCCTAGGTTGCCCGGAACGTGGAAATGACCATAACTTTCACACTGGTTGCAATTATTCCTGTTATACGATGGAAAAACTGTTGCATCTTTATTGTACTTTATGCTTCTGGCGTTGACTTCTTAGGCCCTAACTATTCGATCTGGTGGAGCAACGTCCTAGAGTGAAACGTAGGTTGCCCGGAACGTAGAAATGACCATAACTTTCACACTGGTTACCCTTATTCGTTTTATATGATGGAAAAGCTGTTGTATTTATTTTGTATTTTATGCTTCGGGCGTTGACTTCTAAGGTCCTAACTATTCGATCGGGTGGAACAACGGCCTAGAGTGAAGCCTCGGTTGCCCGGAACGTAGATATGACCATAACTTTCACACTGGTAGCAATTATTCGTTTTATACGATGGAAAAGCTGTAGTATTTATATCGTATTTTATGCTTCTGGCGTTGACTTCTTAGGCCCTTACTATTTCATCTGGTGGAACAACGCCCTAGGGTGAAGCCTAGGTTGCTCGGAATGTAGAAATGAACATAACTTTCACACTGGCAGCAATTATTCGTTTTATACAATAGAAAAACTGTTCTATTTATTCTGTATTTTATGCTTCTGGCGTTCACTTCTTAGGCCCTAACTTTTCGATCTGGTGGAACAACGCCCTAGGGTGAAGCCTAGGTTGCCCGGAACGTAGATATGACCATAACTTTTACACTGGTAGCAATTATTCGTTTTATACAATGGAAAAACTGTTCTATTTATTTTGCATTTTATGCTTCGGGCGTTGACTTCTAAGGCCCTAACTGATTGATCTGGAGGAGGAACGCCCTAGTGTGAAGCCTAGATTGCCCGGAACGTTGAAATGACCATAACTTTCACTCTAGTTGCTAATACTCGTTTTATACGATGGAAAAACTGTTATATTTATATTGTATTTTATTCTTATGGCGTTGAATTCTAAGTCCCTAGCTATTCGATCTGGTAGAGCAACGCCCTAGAGTGAAACCTAGGTTACCCGGAACGTAGAAATGACCAGTACTTTCACACTGTTTGCAGTTATCCCTGTTATACGATGGAAAAACTGTTGCATCTTTATTGTATATTTTGCTTCTAGCGTTGACTTCTAAGGCCCTAACTATTCGATCAGATGAAGCAACGCCCTAGAGTGAAGCCTAGGTTGCTCGAAATGTAGAAATGACCATAACTTTCACACTGGTTGCAATTATTCATTTTATACGATGGCAAAACTGTTGTACTTATATTGTATTTTATTCTTATGGCGTTGAATTCTAAGTCCCTAGCTATTCAATCTGGTGGAGCAATGCCCTAGAGTGAAACCTAGGTTACCCGGAACGTAGAAATGGCCAGTACTCTCATACTGTTTGCAATAATTCATTTTATACGATGGAAAAGCTGTTGTATTTATATTGCATTTTATTCTTCTGGCGTTGACTTTTAAGGCCGTAGCTATTAGATGTGGTGGAGTAACGCTCTAGCGTGGCGCATAGGTTGCCCGGAACGTAGAAATGACCATTACTTTCACAATGTTTGCAAATATTCATTTTATACGATGGAAAAACTGTTGTACTTATATTGTATTTTATTCTTCTGTCGTTGAATTCTAAGTCCCTAGCTTTTCGATCTCGTGGAGCGACGCCCTAGAGTGAAACCTAGGTTACCCGGAACGTAGAAATGACCAGTACTTTCACACTGGTTGCAGTTATACCTGTTATACGATTGAAAAACTGTTGCACTTTATTGTGTTTTATGCTTCTGGCGTTGACATCTAAGGCCCTAACTGTTTGATCTGGTGGAGCAACGCCCTAGGGTGAAGCCCAGGTTGCCCGGAACGTAGATATGACCATAACTTTTACACTGGTAGCAATTATTCGTTTTATACAATGGAAAAACTGTTCTATTTATATTGCATTTTATGCTTCTGGCGTTCACTTCCTAGGCCCTAACTATTCGATCTGGTGGAACAACGGCCTAGGGTGAAGCCTAGGTTGCCCGGAACGTAGAAATGACCATAACTTTTACACTGGTAGCAATTATTCGTTTTATACAATGGAAAAACTGTTCTATTTATCTTGTATTTAGTGCTTCGGGCGTTGGCTTCTAAGGCCCTAACTGTTTGATCTGGTGGAGCAACGCCCTAGAGTGAAGCCTAGGTTGCCCGGAACGTAGAAATGACCATAACTTTCACACTGGCTGCTATTGTTCGTTTTATACGACGGAAAAGCTGTGGTATTTATATCGTATTTTATGTTTCTGGCGTTGACTTCTTAGGCACTAACTATTCGATCAGGTGGAGCAACGCCCTAGAGTGAAACCTAGTTTGCCCGGAACGTAGAACTGACCATTACTTTCACACTGGTTGCAATTGTTCCTGTTATACGATGGAAAAACTGTTGCATCTTTATTGTATTTTATGCTTCGGGCGTTGACTTCTATGGCCCTAACTATTCGATGTGGTGGAGGAACGGCCTAGAGTGACGCCTAGGTTGCCCGGAACGTAGAAATGACCATAACTTTCACACTGGTTGCATTTATTCGTTTTATACGACGGAAAAGCTGTGGTATTTATGTTGTATTTTATGCTTCTGGCGTTGATTTCTTAGGCCCTAACCTTTCGATCTGGTGGAACAATGCCCTAGGGTGAAGCCTAGGTTGCCCGGAACGTAGAAATGACCATAACCTTCACACAGGTTGCAATTACTCGTTTTATACGGTGTAAAGGCTGTTGTGTTTATTTTGTATTTTATTCTTCTGGTGTTGACTTCTTAGGCCCTAACTATTGGATCTCGTGGAACAACGCCGTAGAGTGACGCCTAGGTTGCCCGGAACGTAGAAATGACCATTACTATCACACTCGTTGCAAATTATTCCTGCTATACGATGGAAAAACTGTTGCATTTTTATTGCATTTTAAGCTTCGGGCATTGACTTCTAAGCCCCTAACTATTCGATCTGGTGGAGCAACGCCCTAGAGTGAAGCCTAGGTTGCTCGGAATGTAGAAATGACCATAACTTTCACACTGGTTGCAATTATTCGTTTTATACGATGGAAAAACTGTTGCATCTTTATCGTATTCTATGCTTCTGGCGTTGACTTCTTAGGCCGTAACTATTCGATCTGGTGGAGCAACGCCCTGGAGTGAAACCTAGGTTGCCCGGAACGCAGAAATGACCACTACTATCACACTGGTTGCAAATTATTCCTGCTATGCGATGGAAAAACTGTAATATTTATATTGTATTTTATGCTTCTGGCGTTGCCTTCTTATGCCCTAACTGTTCGATATGGTGGAACAACGCCCTAGAGTGAAGACTAGGTTTCCCGGAACGTAGAAACGACCAGTACTTTCACACTGTTTGCAATTATTCCTGCTATACGATGAAAAACTGTTGCCTCTTTATCGAATTTTATGCTTCTGGCGTTGACTTCTAAGGCCCTAACTATTCTATCTGGTGGATCAACGCCCTAGTGTGTAGCCTAGGTTGCTCGGAATGTAGAAATGACCATAACATTCACACTGGTTGAAATTATTCGTTTTATACGATGGAAAAAATGTTATATTTATATTGTATTTTATGCTTCTGGCGTTGATTTCTTAGGCCCTAACTATTCAATCTGGTGGAACAACGTCCTAGAGTGAGGACTAGGTTGCCCGGAACGTAGAAATGTCCACTACTATCACACTGGTTGCAAATTATTCCTGCTATACGATGGAAAAACTGTTGTATTTTTATTGCATTTTATGCTTCGGGCATTGACTTCTAAAGCGCTGACTATTCAATCTGTAGGATCAACGCCCTAGGGTGGAGCCTAGGTTGCCCGGAACATAGAAATGACCATAACTTTCACACTGGTTGCAATTATTCGTTTTATACGATGGAAAAGCTGTTGTATTTATATCGTATTTTATGCTTCTGGAGTTGACTTCTTAGGCCCTAACTATTCCATCTGGTGGAACAACGCCCTAGGGAGAAGCGTAGGTTGCCCGGAAAGTAGAAATGACCATAACTTTCACACTGGTAGCAATTATTCGTTTTATACGATGGAAAAACTGTTCTATTTATTTTGTATTTTATGCTTCGGGCGTTGACTTCTAAGGCCCTAACTATTCGATCAGGTGGAGCAACGCCCTGGAGTGAAGCCTAGGTTGCCTGGTACGTAGAAATGACCATCACTTTCAAACTGGTTGCAATTATTCGTTTTATACGATGGAAAACCTGTTGTATTTATATCGTATTTTATGCTTCTGGCGTTGACTTCTTAGGCCCTAACTATTCCATCTGGTGGAACAACGCCCTAGGGTGAAGCCTAGGTTGCCCGGAAAGTAGAAATGACCATAACTTCCACACTGGTAGCAATTATTCCTGTTGTATGATGGAAACACTGTTGTATTTTTATTGCGTTTTATGCTTCGGGCGTTGACTTCTAAGGCCCTAACTATTGAATCTGTTGGAGCAACGCCCTAGAGTGAAGCCTAGGTTGCTCGGAAAGTAGAAATGAACATAAGTTTCATACTGGTAGCAATTATTCGTTTTATACGATGGAAAAACTGTTGGATTTATATTGTGTTTTATGTTTCTGGCGTAGACTTCTAAGGCCCTAGCTATTCGATCTAGTGGAGCAACGCCCTAGAGTGATGCCTAGGTTGCCCGGAACGTAGAAATGACCATGACTTTCAAACTGGTTGCAATTAATCCTGTTATACGATGGAAAAACTGTTGTATTTATATTGCATTTTATGCTTCTGGCGTTCACTTCCTAGGCCCTAACTATTCGATCTGGTGGAACAACGACATGGGGTGAAGCCTAGGTTGCCCGGAACGTAGAAATAAACATAACTTTCACACTGGCAGCAATTATTCGCTTTTTACAATGGAAATACTGTTCTATTTATTTTGTATTTTATGCTTCGGCCGTGGACTTCTAAGGCCCTAACTACTCGATCTGGTGGAGCAACGCCCTAGAGTGAAGCCTAGGTTGCCCGGAACGTAGAAATGACCATAACTTTCACACTGGCTGCTATTGTTCGTTTTATACGACGGAAAAACTGTTATATTTATATTGTATTTTATGCTTCTGGCGTTGACTTCTTAGGCCCTAACTAATCGATCTGTTGGAACAACGCCCTAGAGTGAAGCCTAGGTATCCTGGAACGTAGAAATGACCATCACTTTCACACGGGTTGCCATTATTCCTGTTATAGGATGGAAAGACTGTTGTATTTTTATGGTATTTTATACTTCAGGCGTCGACTTCTGAGGCTGTAGCTATTCGATGTGGTGGAAGAACGCCATATAGTGAAGCCTAGGTTGCCCGGAACGTAGAAATGACCATAACTTTCATACTGGTTGCAATTATTCGTTTTATACGATGGAAAAACTGTTGTATTTATATTGCATTTTATGCTTCTGGCGATCACTTCTTAGGCCCTAACTATTCGATCTGGTGGAACAACGCCCTAGGGTGAAGCCTAGGTTGCCGGGAACGTAGAAATGACCATAACTTTTACACTGGTAGCAATTATTCGTTTTATACGATGGAAGAGCTGTTGTATTTATATTGTATTTTATGCCTCTGGCGTTGACTTCTAAGGCCCTGTCTATTCGATGTGGTGGAGCAACGGCCTAGAGTGACGCCTAGGTTGCCCGGAACGTAGAAATGACCATAACTTTCACACTGGTTGCAATTATTCGTTTTATACGACGGAAAAGCTGTGGTATTTATATCGTATTTTATGCTTCTGGCGTTGACTTCTTAGGCCCTAACTATTCGATCTGGTGGAGCAACGCCCTAGAGTGAAACCTAGTTTGCCCGGAACGTAGAACTGACCATTACTTTCACACTGGTTGCAATTGTTCCTGTTATACGATGAAAAAACTGTTGCATCTTTATTGTATTTTATGCTTCGGGCGTTGACTTCTATGGCCCTAACTATTCGATGTGGTGGAGGAACGGCCTAGAGTGACGCCTAGGTTGCCCGGAACGTAGAAATGACCATAACTTTCACACTGGTTGCAATTATTCGTTTTATACGACGGAAAAGCTGTGGTATTTATATTGTACTTTATTCTTCTGCCGTTGAATTCTATGTCCCTAGCTATTCGATCTGGTGGAGCTACGCCCTAGAATGAAACCTAGGTTACCCGGAACGTAGGAATGACCAGTACTTTCACACTGTTTGCAGTTATTCCTGTTATTCGATGGAAAAACTGTTGCATCTTTATTGTATTTTATGCTTCTGGCGTTGACTTCTAAGGCGGTAGCTATTAGATGTGGTGGAGGAACGCCGTAGAGTGACGCCCAGGTTGCCCGGAACGTAGAAATGTCCATTACTTTCACACTGGTTGCTATTATTCGTTTTATACGATGGAAAAACTGTTATATTTATATTGTATCTTATGCTTCTGGCGTTGACTTCTTAGGCCCTAACAATTCGATCAGGTGGAGCAACGCCCTAGAGTGAAGCCTAGGTTGCCTGGAACGTACAAATGACCATCACTTCCACACGGGTTGCAATTATTCCTGTTATAGGATGGAAAGGCTGCTGTATTTTTATTGTATTTTATGCTTCACGCGTTGACTTCTGAGGCCGTAGCTATTCGATGTGGTGGAAGAACGCCATAGAGTGAAGCCCAGGTTGCCCGGAACGTAGAAATGACCATAACTTTCATACTGTTTGCAATTATTCGTTTTATGTGATGGAATAACTGTTGTATTTATATTGTATTTTATGCTGCTGGCGTTCACTTCTTAGGCCCTAACTATTCGATCTGGTGGAACAACGACCTGGGGTGAAGCCTAGGTTGCCCGGAACGTAGAAATAAACATAACTTTCACACTGGCAGCAATTATTCGCTTTTTACAATGGAAATACTGTTCTATTTATTTTGTATTTTATGCTTCGGCCGTGGACTTCTAAGGCCCTAACTACTCGATCTGGTGGAGCAACGCCCTAGAGTGAAGCCTAGGTTGCCCGGAACGTAGAAATGACCATAACTTTCACACTGGCTGCTATTGTTCGTTTTATACGACGGAAAAACTGTTATATTTATATTGTATTTTATGCTTCTGGCGTTGACTTCTTAGGCCCTAACTAATCGATCTGTTGGAACAACGCCCTAGAGTGAAGCCTAGGTATCCTGGAACGTAGAAATGACCATCACTTTCACACGGGTTGCCATTATTCCTGTTATAGGATGGAAAGACTGTTGCATCTTTATTGTATTTTATGCTTCTGGCGTTGACTTCTAAGGCGGTAGCTATTAGATGTGGTGGAGGAACGCCGTAGAGTGACGCCCAGGTTGCCCGGAACGTAGAAATGTCCATTACTTTCACACTGGTTGCTATTATTCGTTTTATACGATGGAAAAACTGTTATATTTATATTGTATCTTATGCTTCTGGCGTTGACTTCTTAGGCCCTAACAATTCGATCAGGTGGA
The DNA here is from genome assembly GCF_051401765.1 of Calliopsis andreniformis. NCBI lineage: Eukaryota > Metazoa > Arthropoda > Insecta > Hymenoptera > Andrenidae > Calliopsis > Calliopsis andreniformis. The sequence continues at coordinate 15,075,140 of NW_027480428.1, forward strand.
GCAACGCCCTAGAGTGAAGCCTAGGTTGCCTGGAACGTACAAATGACCATCACTTCCACACGGGTTGCAATTATTCCTGTTATAGGATGGAAAGGCTGCTGTATTTTTATTGTATTTTATGCTTCACGCGTTGACTTCTGAGGCCGTAGCTATTCGATGTGGTGGAAGAACGCCATAGAGTGAAGCCCAGGTTGCCCGGAACGTAGAAATGACCATAACTTTCATACTGTTTGCAATTATTCGTTTTATATGATGGAAGAACTGTTGTATTTATATTGTATTTTATGCTGCTGGCGTTCACTTCTTAGGCCCTAACTATTCGATCTGGTGGAACAACGACCTGGGGTGAAGCCTAGGTTGCCCGGAACGTACAAATGACCATAACTTTCACACTGGATGCTATTATTCGTTCTATACGACGGAAAAACTGTTATATTTATTATGTATCTTATGCTTCTGGCGTTGACTTCTTAGGCCCTAACAATTCGGTCTGGTGGAACAACGCCCTAGAGTGAAGCCTAGGTTGCCTGGAACGTACAAATGACCATCACTTTCACACGGGTTGCAATTATTCCTGTTATAGGATGGAAAGACTGTTGTATTTTTAATGTATTTTATGCTTCAGGCGTTGACTTCTGAGGCCGTAGCTATTCGATGTGGTGGAAGAACGCCATAGAGTGAAGCCTAGCTTGCAGGGAACGTAGAAATGACCATAACTTTCATACTGGTTGCAATTATTTGTTTTATACGATGGAAAAACTGTTGTATTTATATTGTATTTTATGCTTCTGGCGTCGACTTCTTAGGCCCTAACTATTCGATCAGGTGGAGCAATGCCTCAGAGTTATGCCTAGGATGCCCGAAACGCCGAGATGATCATTACCTTCACGCTTGTTGAAATTATTCCTGTTATACGATGAAAAGGCTGTTGTATTTGTATTGTATTTTATGCTTCAGGCGTAGGCTTCTAAGGCCGTAGCTATTCGATATGGTGGAGCACCGACCTAGAGTGAAGCCTAGGATGCTCGGAACGTAGAGATGACCATTACTTTCGCAATGTTTGCAATTATTCGTTTTATACGAAGGAAAAACTGTTGTATTTATATTGTATTTTATGCTTCTGGCGTTGACTTCTAATGCACTAACTATTCGATCTGGCGGAGCAACGACCTAGAGTGAAGCCGAGGTTTCCCGGAACGTAGAAATGACCATTACTTTCGCAATGTTTGCAATTATACATTTTATTCGATGTAAAAACTGTTTTATTTATGTTGTATTTTATCCTTCTAGCGTTGACTTCTTAGGCCCTAACATTTCGATCTGGTGGAGCAACACCCTACAGTGAAGCCTAGGTTGCCCGGAACGTGGATATGACCATAACCTTCACACAGGTTGCAATTACTCGTTTTATACGGTGTAAAGGCTGTTGTGTTTATTTTGTATTTTATTCTTCTGGTGTTGACTTCTTAGGCCCTAACTATTGGATCTCGTGGAACAACGCCGTAGAGTGACGCCTAGGTTGCCCGGAACGTAGAAATGACCATTACTATCACACTCGTTGCAAATTATTCCTGCTATACGATGGAAAAACTGTTGCATTTTTATTGCATTTTAAGCTTCGGGCATTGACTTCTAAGGCCCTAACTATTCGATCTGGTGGAGCAACGCCCTAGAGTGAAGCCTCGGTTGCTCGGAATATAGAAATGACCATAACTTTCACACTGGTTGCAATTATTCGTTTTATACGATGGAAAAACTGTTGCATCTTTATCGTATTCTATGCTTCTGGCGTTGACTTCTTAGGCCGTAACTATTCGATCTGGTGGAGCAACGCCCTGGAGTGAAACCTAGGTTGCCCGGAACGCAGAAATGACCACTACTATCACACTGGTTGCAAATTATTCCTGCTATGCGATGGAAAAACTGTAATATTTATATTGTATTTTATGCTTCTGGCGTTGCCTTCTTATGCCCTAACTGTTCGATCTGGTGGAACAACGCCCTAGAGTGAAGACTAGGTTTCCCGGAACGTAGAAATGACCAGTACTTTCACACTGTTTGCAATTATTCCTGCTATACGATGAAAAACTGTTGCATCTTTATCGAATTTTATGCTTCTGGCGTTGACTTCTAAGGCCCTAACTATTCTATCTGGTGGATCAACGCCCTAGTGTGTAGCCTAGGTTGCTCGGAATGTAGAAATGACCATAACATTCACACTGGTTGAAATTATTCGTTTTATACGATGGAAAAAATGTTATATTTATATTGTATTTTATGCTTCTGGCGTTGATTTCTTAGGCCCTAACTATTCAATCTGGTGGAACAACGTCCTAGAGTGAGGACTAGGTTGCCCGGAACGTAGAAATGTCCACTACTATCACACTGGTTGCAAATTATTCCTGCTATACGATGGAAAAACTGTTGTATTTTTATTGCATTTTATGCTTCGGGCATTGACTTCTAAGGCCCTAACTATTCAATCTGTAGGATCAACGCCCTAGGGTGGAGCCTAGGTTGCCCGGAACATAGAAATGACCATAACTTTCACACTGGTTGCAATTATTCGTTTTATACGATGGAAAAGCTGTTGTATTTATATCGTATTTTATGCTTCTGGAGTTGACTTCTTAGGCCCTAACTATTCCATCTGGTGGAACAACGCCCTAGGGAGAAGCGTAGGTTGCCCGGAAAGTAGAAATGACCATAACTTTCACACTGGTAGCAATTATTCGTTTTATACGATGGAAAAACTGTTCTATTTATTTTGTATTTTATGCTTCGGGCGTTGACTTCTAAGGCCCTAACTATTCGATCAGGTGGAGCAACGCCCTGGAGTGAAGCCTAGGTTGCCTGGTACGTAGAAATGACCATCACTTTCAAACTGGTTGCAATTATTCGTTTTATACGATGGAAAACCTGTTGTATTTATATCGTATTTTATGCTTCTGGCGTTGACTTCTTAGGCCCTAACTATTCCATCTGGTGGAACAACGCCCTAGGGTGAAGCCTAGGTTGCCCGGAAAGTAGAAATGACCATAACTTCCACACTGGTAGCAATTATTCCTGTTGTATGATGGAAAAACTGATGTATTTATATTGCATTTTATGCTTCTGGCGTTCACTTCCTAGGCCCTAACTATTCCATCTGGTGGAACAACGGCCTAGGGTGAAGCCTAGGTTGCCCGGAACGTAGAAATGACCATAACTTTTACACTGGTAGCAATTATTCGTTTTATACAATGGAAAAACTGTTCTATTTATCTTGTATTTAGTGCTTCGGGCGTTGGCTTCTAAGGCCCTGACTATTCGATCTGGTGGAACAACGGCATAGGGTGAAGCCTAGGTTGCCCGGAACGTAGAAATGAACATAACTTTTACACTGGTAGCAATTATTCGTTTTATACAATGGAAATACTGTTCTATTTATCTTGTGTTTAGTGCTTCGGGCGTTGGCTTCTAAGGCCCTAACTGTTTGATCTGGTGGAGCAACGCCCTAGAGTGAAGCCTAGGTTGCCCGGAACGTAGAAATGACCATAACTTTCACACTGGCTGCTATTGTTCGTTTTATACGACGGAAAAACTGTTATATTTATATTGTATTTTATGCTTCTGGCGTTGACTTCTTAGGCCCTAACTAATCGATCTGTTGGAACAACGCCCTAGAGTGAAGCCTAGGTATCCTGGAACGTAGAAATGACCATCACTTTCACACGGGTTGCCATTATTCCTGTTATAGGATGGAAAGACTGTTGTATTTTTATGGTATTTTATACTTCAGGCGTCGACTTCTGAGGCTGTAGCTATTCGATGTGGTGGAAGAACGCCATATAGTGAAGCCTAGGTTGCCCGGAACGTAGAAATGACCATAACTTTCATACTGGTTGCAATTATTCGTTTTATACGATGGAAAAACTGTTGTATTTATATTGCATTTTATGCTTCTGGCGATCACTTCTTAGGCCCTAACTATTCGATCTGGTGGAACAACGCCCTAGGGTGAAGCCTAGGTTGCCGGGAACGTAGAAATGACCATAACTTTTACACTGGTAGCAATTATTCGTTTTATACGATGGAAGAGCTGTTGTATTTATATTGTATTTTATGCCTCTGGCGTTGACTTCTAAGGCCCTATCTATTCGATGTGGTGGAGCAACGGCCTAGAGTGACGCCTAGGTTGCCCGGAACGTAGAAATGACCATAACTTTCACACTGGTTGCAATTATTCGTTTTATACGACGGAAAAGCTGTGGTATTTATATCGTATTTTATGCTTCTGGCGTTGACTTCTTAGGCCCTAACTATTCGATCTGGTGGAGCAACGCCCTAGAGTGAAACCTAGTTTGCCCGGAACGTAGAACTGACCATTACTTTCACACTGGTTGCAATTGTTCCTGTTATACGATGAAAAAACTGTTGCATCTTTATTGTATTTTATGCTTCGGGCGTTGACTTCTATGGCCCTAACTATTCGATGTGGTGGAGGAACGGCCTAGAGTGACGCCTAGGTTGCCCGGAACGTAGAAATGACCATAACTTTCACACTGGTTGCAATTATTCGTTTTATACGACGGAAAAGCTGTGGTATTTATATTGTACTTTATTCTTCTGCCGTTGAATTCTATGTCCCTAGCTATTCGATCTGGTGGAGCTACGCCCTAGAATGAAACCTAGGTTACCCGGAACGTAGGAATGACCAGTACTTTCACACTGTTTGCAGTTATTCCTGTTATTCGATGGAAAAACTGTTGCATCTTTATTGTATTTTATGCTTCTGGCGTTGACTTCTAAGGCGGTAGCTATTAGATGTGGTGGAGGAACGCCGTAGAGTGACGCCCAGGTTGCCCGGAACGTAGAAATGTCCATTACTTTCACACTGGTTGCTATTATTCGTTTTATACGATGGAAAAACTGTTATATTTATATTGTATCTTATGCTTCTGGCGTTGACTTCTTAGGCCCTAACAATTCGATCAGGTGGAGCAACGCCCTAGAGTGAAGCCTAGGTTGCCTGGAACGTACAAATGACCATCACTTCCACACGGGTTGCAATTATTCCTGTTATAGGATGGAAAGGCTGCTGTATTTTTATTGTATTTTATGCTTCACGCGTTGACTTCTGAGGCCGTAGCTATTCGATGTGGTGGAAGAACGCCATAGAGTGAAGCCCAGGTTGCCCGGAACGTAGAAATGACCATAACTTTCATACTGTTTGCAATTATTCGTTTTATATGATGGAAGAACTGTTGTATTTATATTGTATTTTATGCTGCTGGCGTTCACTTCTTAGGCCCTAACTATTCGATCTGGTGGAACAACGACCTGGGGTGAAGCCTAGGTTGCCCGGAACGTAGAAATAAACATAACTTTCACACTGGCAGCAATTATTCGCTTTTTACAATGGAAATACTGTTCTATTTATTTTGTATTTTATGCTTCGGCCGTGGACTTCTAAGGCCCTAACTACTCGATCTGGTGGAGCAACGCCCTAGAGTGAAGCCTAGGTTGCCCGGAACGTAGAAATGACCATAACTTTCACACTGGCTGCTATTGTTCGTTTTATACGACGGAAAAACTGTTATATTTATATTGTATTTTATGCTTCTGGCGTTGACTTCTTAGGCCCTAACTAATCGATCTGTTGGAACAACGCCCTAGAGTGAAGCCTAGGTATCCTGGAACGTAGAAATGACCATCACTTTCACACGGGTTGCCATTATTCCTGTTATAGGATGGAAAGACTGTTGTATTTTTATGGTATTTTATACTTCAGGCGTCGACTTCTGAGGCTGTAGCTATTCGATGTGGTGGAAGAACGCCATATAGTGAAGCCTAGGTTGCCCGGAACGTAGAAATGACCATAACTTTCATACTGGTTGCAATTATTCGTTTTATACGATGGAAAAACTGTTGTATTTATATTGCATTTTATGCTTCTGGCGATCACTTCTTAGGCCCTAACTATTCGATCTGGTGGAACAACGCCCTAGGGTGAAGCCTAGGTTGCCGGGAACGTAGAAATGACCATAACTTTTACACTGGTAGCAATTATTCGTTTTATACGATGGAAGAGCTGTTGTATTTATATTGTATTTTATGCCTCTGGCGTTGACTTCTAAGGCCCTATCTATTCGATGTGGTGGAGCAACGGCCTAGAGTGACGCCTAGGTTGCCCGGAACGTAGAAATGACCATAACTTTCACACTGGTTGCAATTATTCGTTTTATACGACGGAAAAGCTGTGGTATTTATATCGTATTTTATGCTTCTGGCGTTGACTTCTTAGGCCCTAACTATTCGATCTGGTGGAGCAACGCCCTAGAGTGAAACCTAGTTTGCCCGGAACGTAGAACTGACCATTACTTTCACACTGGTTGCAATTGTTCCTGTTATACGATGAAAAAACTGTTGCATCTTTATTGTATTTTATGCTTCGGGCGTTGACTTCTATGGCCCTAACTATTCGATGTGGTGGAGGAACGGCCTAGAGTGACGCCTAGGTTGCCCGGAACGTAGAAATGACCATAACTTTCACACTGGTTGCAATTATTCGTTTTATACGACGGAAAAGCTGTGGTATTTATATTGTACTTTATTCTTCTGCCGTTGAATTCTATGTCCCTAGCTATTCGATCTGGTGGAGCTACGCCCTAGAATGAAACCTAGGTTACCCGGAACGTAGGAATGACCAGTACTTTCACACTGTTTGCAGTTATTCCTGTTATTCGATGGAAAAACTGTTGCATCTTTATTGTATTTTATGCTTCTGGCGTTGACTTCTAAGGCGGTAGCTATTAGATGTGGTGGAGGAACGCCGTAGAGTGACGCCCAGGTTGCCCGGAACGTAGAAATGTCCATTACTTTCACACTGGTTGCTATTATTCGTTTTATACGATGGAAAAACTGTTATATTTATATTGTATCTTATGCTTCTGGCGTTGACTTCTTAGGCCCTAACAATTGGATCAGGTGGAGCAACGCCCTAGAGTGAAGCCTAGGTTGCCTGGAACGTACAAATGACCATCACTTCCACACGGGTTGCAATTATTCCTGTTATAGGATGGAAAGGCTGCTGTATTTTTATTGTATTTTATGCTTCACGCGTTGACTTCTGAGGCCGTAGCTATTCGATGTGGTGGAAGAACGCCATAGAGTGAAGCCCAGGTTGCCCGGAACGTAGAAATGACCATAACTTTCATACTGTTTGCAATTATTCGTTTTATATGATGGAAGAACTGTTGTATTTATATTGTATTTTATGCTGCTGGCGTTCACTTCTTAGGCCCTAACTATTCGATCTGGTGGAACAACGACCTGGGGTGAAGCCTAGGTTGCCCGGAACGTACAAATGACCATAACTTTCACACTGGATGCTATTATTCGTTGTATACGACGGAAAAACTGTTATATTTATTATGTATCTTATGCTTCTGGCGTTGACTTCTTAGGCCCTAACAATTCGGTCTGGTGGAACAACGCCCTAGAGTGAAGCCTAGGTTGCCTGGAACGTACAAATGACCATCACTTTCACACGGGTTGCAATTATTCCTGTTATAGGGTGGAAAGACTGTTGTATTTTTAATGTATTTTATGCTTCAGGCGTTGACTTCTGAGGCCGTAGCTATTCGATGTGGTGGAAGAACGCCATAGAGTGAAGCCTAGCTTGCAGGGAACGTAGAAATGACCATAACTTTCATACTGGTTGCAATTATTTGTTTTATACGATGGAAAAACTGTTGTATTTATATTGTATTTTATGCTTCTGGCGTCGACTTCTTAGGCCCTAACTATTCGATCAGGTGGAGCAATGCCTCAGAGTTATGCCTAGGATGCCCGAAACGCCGAGATGATCATTACCTTCACGCTTGTTGAAATTATTCCTGTTATACGATGAAAAGGCTGTTGTGTTTGTATTGTATTTTATGCTTCAGGCGTAGGCTTCTAAGGCCGTAGCTATTCGATATGGTGGAGCACCGACCTAGAGTGAAGCCTAGGATGCTCGGAACGTAGAGATGACCATTACTTTCGCAATGTTTGCAATTATTCGTTTTATACGAAGGAAAAACTGTTGTATTTATATTGTATTTTATGCTTCTGGCGTTGACTTCTAATGCACTAACTATTCGATCTGGCGGAGCAACGACCTAGAGTGAAGCCGAGGTTTCCCGGAACGTAGAAATGACCATTACTTTCGCAATGTTTGCAATTATACATTTTATTCGATGTAAAAACTGTTTTATTTATGTTGTATTTTATCCTTCTGGCGTTGACTTCTTAGGCCCTAACATTTCGATCTGGTGGAGCAACACCCTACAGTGAAGCCTAGGCTGCCCGGAACGTGGATATGACCATAACCTTCACACAGGTTGCAATTACTCGTTTTATACGGTGTAAAGGCTGTTGTGTTTATTTTGTATTTTATTCTTCTGGTGTTGACTTCTTAGGCCCTAACTATTGGATCTCGTGGAACAACGCCGTAGAGTGACGCCTAGGTTGCCCGGAACGTAGAAATGACCATTACTATCACACTCGTTGCAAATTATTCCTGCTATACGATGGAAAAACTGTTGCATTTTTATTGCATTTTAAGCTTCGGGCATTGACTTCTAAGGCCCTAACTATTCGATCTGGTGGAGCAACGCCCTAGAGTGAAGCCTCGGTTGCTCGGAATATAGAAATGACCATAACTTTCACACTGGTTGCAATTATTCGTTTTATACGATGGAAAAACTGTTGCATCTTTATCGTATTCTATGCTTCTGGCGTTGACTTCTTAGGCCGTAACTATTCGATCTGGTGGAGCAACGCCCTGGAGTGAAACCTAGGTTGCCCGGAACGCAGAAATGACCACTACTATCACACTGGTTGCAAATTATTCCTGCTATGCGATGGAAAAACTGTAATATTTATATTGTATTTTATGCTTCTGGCGTTGCCTTCTTATGCCCTAACTGTTCGATCTGGTGGAACAACGCCCTAGAGTGAAGACTAGGTTTCCCGGAACGTAGAAATGACCAGTACTTTCACACTGTTTGCAATTATTCCTGCTATACGATGAAAAACTGTTGCATCTTTATCGAATTTTATGCTTCTGGCGTTGACTTCTAAGGCCCTAACTATTCTATCTGGTGGATCAACGCCCTAGTGTGTAGCCTAGGTTGCTCGGAATGTAGAAATGACCATAACTTTCATACTGGTTGCAATTATTCGTTTTATATGATGGAAGAACTGTTGTATTTATATTGTATTTTATGCTGCTGGCGTTCACTTCTTAGGCCCTAACTATTCGATCTGGTGGAACAACGACCTGGGGTGAAGCCTAGGTTGCCCGGAACGTAGAAATGACCATAACTTTCACACTGGATGCTATTATTCGTTCTATACGACGGAAAAACTGTTATATTTATTATGTATCTTATGCTTCTGGCGTTGACTTCTTAGGCCCTAACAATTCGGTCTGGTGGAACAACGCCCTAGAGTGAAGCCTAGGTTGCCTGGAACGTACAAATGACCATCACTTTCACACGGGTTGCAATTATTCCTGTTATAGGATGGAAAGACTGTTGTATTTTTAATGTATTTTATGCTTCAGGCGTTGACTTCTGAGGCCGTAGCTATTCGATGTGGTGGAAGAACGCCATAGAGTGAAGCCTAGCTTGCAGGGAACGTAGAAATGACCATAACTTTCATACTGGTTGCAATTATTTGTTTCATACGATGGAAAAACTGTTGTATTTATATTGTATTTTATGCTTCTGGCGTCGACTTCTTAGGCCCTAACTATTCGATCAGGTGGAGCAATGCCTCAGAGTTATGCCTAGGATGCCCGAAACGCCGAGATGATCATTACCTTCACGCTTGTTGAAATTATTCCTGTTATACGATGAAAAGGCTGTTGTATTTGTATTGTATTTTATGCTTCAGGCGTAGGCTTCTAAGGCCGTAGCTATTCGATATGGTGGAGCACCGACCTAGAGTGAAGCCTGGGATGCTCGGAACGTAGAGATGACCATTACTTTCGCAATGTTTGCAATTATTCGTTTTATACGAAGGAAAAACTGTTGTATTTATATTGTATTTTATGCTTCTGGCGTTGACTTCTAATGCACTAACTATTCGATCTGGCGGAGCAACGACCTAGAGTGAAGCCGAGGTTTCCCGGAACGTAGAAATGACCATTACTTTCGCAATGTTTGCAATTATACATTTTATTCGATGTAAAAACTGTTTTATTTATGTTGTATTTTATCCTTCTGGCGTTGACTTCTTAGGCCCTAACATTTCGATCTGGTGGAGCAACACCCTACAGTGAAGCCTAGGCTGCCCGGAACGTGGATATGACCATAACCTTCACACAGGTTGCAATTACTCGTTTTATACGGTGTAAAGGCTGTTGTGTTTATTTTGTATTTTATTCTTCTGGTGTTGACTTCTTAGGCCCTAACTATTGGATCTCGTGGAACAACGCCGTAGAGTGACGCCTAGGTTGCCCGGAACGTAGAAATGACCATTACTATCACACTCGTTGCAAATTATTCCTGCTATACGATGGAAAAACTGTTGCATTTTTATTGCATTTTAAGCTTCGGGCATTGACTTCTAAGGCCCTAACTATTCGATCTGGTGGAGCAACGCCCTAGAGTGAAGCCTCGGTTGCTCGGAATATAGAAATGACCATAACTTTCACACTGGTTGCAATTATTCGTTTTATACGATGGAAAAACTGTTGCATCTTTATCGTATTCTATGCTTCTGGCGTTGACTTCTTAGGCCGTAACTATTCGATCTGGTGGAGCAACGCCCTGGAGTGAAACCTAGGTTGCCCGGAACGCAGAAATGACCACTACTATCACACTGGTTGCAAATTATTCCTGCTATGCGATGGAAAAACTGTAATATTTATATTGTATTTTATGCTTCTGGCGTTGCCTTCTTATGCCCTAACTGTTCGATCTGGTGGAACAACGCCCTAGAGTGAAGACTAGGTTTCCCGGAACGTAGAAATGACCAGTACTTTCACACTGTTTGCAATTATTCCTGCTATACGATGAAAAACTGTTGCATCTTTATCGAATTTTATGCTTCTGGCGTTGACTTCTAAGGCCCTAACTATTCTATCTGGTGGATCAACGCCCTAGTGTGTAGCCTAGGTTGCTCGGAATGTAGAAATGACCATAACTTTCATACTGGTTGCAATTATTCGTTTTATATGATGGAAGAACTGTTGTATTTATATTGTATTTTATGCTGCTGGCGTTCACTTCTTAGGCCCTAACTATTAGATCTGGTGGAACAACGACCTGGGGTGAAGCCTAGGTTGCCCGGAACGTAGAAATGACCATAACTTTCACACTGGTTACTATTATTCGTTTTATACGATGGAAAAACTGTTATATTTATATTGTATTTTATGCATCTGGCGTTGCCTTCTTATGCCCTAACTGTTCGATCTGGTGGAACAACGCCCTAGAGTGAAGCCTAGGTTACCCGGAACGTAGAAATGACCAGTACTTTCACACTGTTTGCAATTATTCCTGCTATGCGATGGAAAAACTGTTGCATCTTTATTGAATTTTATGCTTCTGGCGTTGACTTCTAAGGCCCTAACTATTCTACCTGGTGGATCAACGCCCCAGAGTGAAGCCTAGGTTGCCCGGAACGTAGAAATGACCATTACTTTCACACTGGTTGCAATTATTCGTTTTATACGACGGAAAAGCTGTGGTATTTATATCGTATTTTATGTTTCTGGCGTTGACTTCTTAGGACCTAACTATTCGATCTGGTGGAGCAACGCCCTAGAGTGACGCCTAGGTTGCTCGGAACGTAGAAATGACCATTACTTTCGCACTGGTTGCAATTATTCGTTATATGCGATGGAAAAGCTGTTGTATTTATATCGTATTATATGCTCCTGGCGTTGACTTCTTAGGACATAACTATTCGATCTGGTGGAGCAACGCCCTGGAGTGAAACCTAGGTTGCCCGGAACGTAGAAATGACCATTACTTTGACACTGTTTGCAATTATTCCTGCTATGCGATGGAAAAACTGTTGCATCTTTATTGAATTTTATGCTTCTGGCGTTGACTTCTAAGGCCCTAACTATTCTACCTGGTGGATCAACGCCCCAGAGTGAAGCCTAGGTCGCCCGGAAAGTAGAAATGACCATAACTTTCATACTGGTTGCAATAATTAGTTTTATATGATTGAAAAGCTGTTGTATTTATATTGTATTTTATGCTTCTGGCGTTCACTTCTTAGGCACTAACTATACGACCTGGTGGAACAACGCCCTAGAGTGGAGCCTAGGTTGCCCGGTACGTAGAAATGACCATTACTTTGACACTGTTTGCAAGTATACATTATATACGATGGAAAAGCTGTTGTATTTATATCGTATTTTATGCTTCTGGCGTTGACTTCTAAGGCCCTAGCTATTCGATCTAGTGGAGCAACGCCCCCGAGTGAAGCCTAGGTTGCCCGGTACGTAGAAATGACCATCACTTTCAAATTGGTTGCAATTATTCCTGTTATATGACGGAAAAAATGTTGTATTTTTATTGCATTTTATGCTTCGGGCATTGACTTTTAAGGCCCTAACTATTTAGTCTGTTGGAGCAACGCCCTAGGGTGAAGCCTAGGTTGCGGGAAAGTAGAAATGACCATAACTTTCATTCTGGTTGCAATTATTCGTTTTATATGATGGAAAAATTGTTGTCTTTATAATGTATTTTATGCTTCTGGCGTTCACTTCTTAGGCCCTAACTATTCGATCTGGTGGAACAACGGCCTAGGGTGAAGCATAGGTTGCCCGGAACGTAGAAATGACCATAACTTTTACACTGGCAGCAATTATCCGTTTTATACAATGGAAAAACTGTTCTATTTATTTTGTATTTAATGCTTCGGGCGTTGGCTTCTAAGGCCCTAACTGTTTGATCTGGAGGAGCAACGCCCTAGAGTGAAACCTAGGTTGCCCGGAACGTAGAAATGACCATAACTTTCACACTGGTTGCTATTATTCGTTTTATACAACGGAAAAGCTGTTGTATTTATATCGTATTTTATGCTTCTAGGGTTGACAGCTAAGGACCTAACTATTCGATCTGGTGGAGCAGCGCCCTAGAGTGAAGCCTAGGTTGCCCGGAACGTAGGAATGACCATCACTTTCAAACTGGTTGCAATTAATCCTGTTATACGATGGGAAAGCTGTTGTATTTTTATTGCATTTTATGCTTCGACCATTGACTTCTAAGGCCCTAACTATTCAATCTGTTGGAGCAACGCCCTAGGGTGAAGCCTAGGTTGCCCAGAAAGTAGAAATGACCATAACTTTCATACTAGTTGCAATTATTCGTTTTATATGCTGGAAAAACTGTTGTATTTATAATGTATTTTATGCTTCGGGCATTGACTTCTAAGGCCCTAACTATTCAATCTGTTGGAGCAACGCCCTAGGGTCAAGCCTAGGTCGCCCGGAAAGTAGAAATGACCATAACTTTCATACTGGTTGCAATAATTAGTTTTATATGATGGAAAAGCTGTTGTATTTATATTGTATTTTATGCTTCTGGCGTTCACTTCTTAGGCACTAACTATACGACCTGGTGGAACAACGCCCTAGAGTGGAGCCTAGGTTGCCCGGTACGTAGAAATGACCATTACTTTGACAGTGTTTGCAAGTATACATTATATACGATGGAAAAGCTGTTGTATTTATATCGTATTTTATGCTTCTGGCGTTGACTTCTAAGGCCCTAGCTATTCGATCTAGTGGAGCAACGCCCCCGAGTGAAGCCTAGGTTGCCCGGTACGTAGAAATGACCATCACTTTCAAATTGGTTGCAATTATTCCTGTTATATGACGGAAAAAATGTTGTATTTTTATTGCATTTTATGCTTCGGGCATTGACTTTTAAGGCCCTAACTATTTAGTCTGTTGGAGCAACGCCCTAGGGTGAAGCCTAGGTTGCGGGAAAGTAGAAATGACCATAACTTTCATACTGGTTGCAATTATTCGTTTTATATGATGGAAAAATTGTTGTCTTTATAATGTATTTTATGCTTCTGGCGTTCACTTCTTAGGCCCTAACTATTCGATCTGGTGGAACAACGGCCTAGGGTGAAGCATAGGTTGCCCGGAACGTAGAAATGACCATAACTTTTACACTGGCAGCAATTATCCGTTTTATACAATGGAAAAACTGTTCTATTTATTTTGTATTTAATGCTTCGGGCGTTGGCTTCTAAGGCCCTAACTGTTTGATCTGGAGGAGCAACGCCCTAGAGTGAAACCTAGGTTGCCCGGAACGTAGAAATGACCATAACTTTCACACTGGTTGCTATTATTCGTTTTATACGATGGAAAAACTGTTATATTTATATTGTATTTTATGCTTCTGGCGTTGACTTCTTAGGCCCTAACTATTCGATCTGGTGGAACAACGCCCTAGAGTGAAGCCTAGGTTGCCTGGAACGCAGAAATGACCATCACCGTCACACGGGTTGCAACTATTCCTGTTATAGGATGGAAAGACTGTTGTATTTTTATTGTATTTTAGACTTCAGGTGTTGACTTCTGAGGCCGTAGCTATTCGATCTGGTGGAACAACGCCGTAGAGTGAAGCCTCGGTTGCCCGGATCGTAGAAATGACCATTTCTTTCACACTGTTTGCAATTATTCCTTTTATACGATGGAAAAGCTGTTGTATTTATATCGTATTTTTTTCTTCTGGCGTTGACTTCTAAGGCCGTAGCTATTCGATGTGGTGGAGCAACGCCCTAGAGTGACGCCTAGGGTGCTCGGAACGTAGAAATGACCATTACTTTCACACTGGTTGCAATTATTCGTTTTATACGATGGAAAAGCTGTTGTATTTATATCGTATTTTATCCTTCGCGCGTTGACTTCTAAGTCCCTAACTATTCAATCTGTTGCAGCAACGCCCTAGGGTGAAGCCTAGGTTGCTCGGAACGTAGAAATGACCATAACTTTTACACTGGTAGCAATTATTCGTTTTATACAATGGAAAAACTGTTTTATTTATTTTGTATTTTATGCTTCGGGCGTTGACTTCTAAGGCCCTAACTGTTTGCTCTGGTGAAGCAACGCCTTAGAGTGAAGCCTAGGTTGCCCGGAACGTAGAAATGACCATAACTTTCACACTGGTTGCTATTATTCGTTTTATACGATGGAAAAACTGTTATATTTATATTGTATTTTATGCTTCTGGCGTTCACTTCTTAGGCACTAACTGTTCGATCTGGTGGAACAACGACCTAGAGTGAGGCCTAGGTAGCCCGGAACGTAGAAATGACCATCACTTCCATACTGGTAGCAATTATTCGTTTTATACGATGGAAAAACTGTTGTATTTATATTGTATTTTATGCTTCTGGCGTTGACTTCTAAGGCTCTAACTATTCGATCTGGTGGAGCAACGCCCTAGAGTGAAGCCTAGGTTGCCCGGAACGTAGAAGTGACCATCACTTTCAAACTGGTTGCAATTATTCCTGCTATATGATGGAAAAACTGTTGTATTTTTATTGCATTTTATGCTTCGGGCATTAACTACTAAGGTCCTAACTTTTCAATCTGTTGGAGCAACGCCCTAGGGTGAAGCCTAGGATGCGCGGAAAGTAGAAATGACAATAACTTTCACACTGGGTGCAATTATTCGTTTTATACGATGGAAAAGCTGTTGCATCTTTATTGTATTTTATGCTTCTGTCGTTGACGTCTAAGGCCGTAGCTATTAGATGTGGTGGAGCAACGCACTAGAGTGACGCCTATGTTGCCCGGAACGTGGAATGACCATTACTTTCGCAATGTTTGCAATTATTCATTTTATACGATGGAAAAACTGTTGTACTTATATTGTATTTTATGCTTCTGGCGTTGACTTCTATGGCCCTAGCTATTCGACCTGGTGGAGCAACGCCCTAGAGTGAAGCCTAGGTTGCCCGGAACGTAGAAATGACCATCACTTTCAAACTGGTTGCAATTAATCCTTTTATACGATGGAAAAACTGTTGTATTTAATTGCATTTTATGCTTCCGGCGTTGACTTCTAAGGTCCTAACTATTCAATATGTTGGAGCAACGACCGAGGGTGAAGCCTAGGTTGCCCGGAAAGTAGAAAAGACGCTAACTTTCACACTGGTTGCTATTATTCGTTCTATACGATGGAAAAACTGTTATATTTATATTGTATCTTATGTTTCTGGCGTTGACTTCTTAGGCCCTAACAATTCGATCTGGTGGAAAAACGACCTAGAGTGAGGCCTAGGTTGCACGGAACGTAGAACTGACCATAACTTTTACACTGTTAGCAATTATTCGTTCTATACGATGGAAAAACTGTTATATTTATATTGTATTTTATGCTTCGGGCGTTGACTTCTAAGGCCCTAGCTGTTTGATCTGGTGGAGCAACGCCCTAGAGCGTAGCCTAGGTTGCCCGGAACGTAGAAATGACCATAACTTTCACGCTGGTTGCTATTATTCGTTCTATACGATGGAAAAACTGTTATATTTATATTGTATCTTATGCTTCTGGCGTTGACTTCTTAGGGCCTAACAATTCGATCTGGTGGAACAACGCCCTACAGTGAAGCCTAGGTTGCCTAGAACGTACAAATGACCATCACTTTCACACGGGTTGCAATTATTCGTTTTATACGATGGAAAAACTGTTGTATTTATATTGTATTTTATGCTTCTGGCGTTGACTTCTAAGGCACTAGCTATTCGATCTGGTGGAGCAACGCCCTAGAGTGAAGCCTAGGGTGCTCGGAACGTAGAAATGACCATTACTTTCACACTGGTTGCAAATATTCGTTTTATACGATGGAAAAGCTGTTGTATTTATATCGTATTTTATGCTTCTGGCGTTGACTTCTTAGGCCCTAACTATTCCATCAGGGGGAACGACGCCCTAGGGTGAAGCCTAGGTTGCCCGGAACGTAGAAATGACTATAACTTTTACACTGGCAGCATTTATTCGTTTTATACAATGGAAAAACTGTTCTATTTATTTTGTATTTTATGCTTCGGGCGTTGACTTCTAAGGCCCTAACTGTTTGATCTGGTGGAGCAACGCCTTAGAGTGAAGCCTAGGTTGCCCGGAACGTAGAAATGACCATAACTTTCACACTGGTTGCTATTATTCGTTTTATGTGATGGAAAAGCTGTCATATTTATATTGTATTTTATGCTTCTGGCGTTCACTTGTTAGCCCTAACTATTCGATCTGGTCGAACAACACTGTAGAGTGAAGCCTAGGTTGCCCGGAACGTAGAAATGACCATCACTTTCAAACTGGTTGCAATTATTCGTTTTATACGATGGAAAAGCTGTTGTATTTATATCGTATTTTATGCTTCTGGCGTTGACATCTAAGGACCTAACTATCCGATCTGGTGGAGCAGCGCCCTAGAGTGAAGCCTAGGTTGCTCGGAATGTAGAAATGACCATTACTTTCACACTGGTTGCAATCACTCGTTTTATACGATGGAAAAGCTGTTGTATTTATATTGTATCTTATGCATCGGGCGTTGACTTCTAAGGCCCTAACTATTCAATCTGTTGGAGCAACGCCCTAGGGTGAAGCCTAGGTTGCCTGGAAAGTAGAAATGACGTTAACTTTCACACTGGTTGCTATTATTCGTTCTATACGATGGAAAAACTGTTATATTTATATTGCATTTTATGCTTCTGGCGTTGACTTCTAAGGCTCTAACTATTCGATCTGGTGGAGCAACGCCCTAGAGTGAAGCCTAGGTTGCCCGGAACGTAGAAATGACCATCACTTTCAAACTGGTTGCAATTATTCCTGTTATATGATGGAAAAACTGTTGTATTTTTATTGCATTTTATGCTTCGGGCATTAACTTCTAAGGTCCTAACTATTCAATCTGTTGGAGCAACGCCATAGGGTGAAGCCTAGGATGAGCGGAAAGTAGAAATGACAATAACTTTCACACTGGGTGCAATCATTCGTTTTATATGATGGAAAAGCTGTTGCATCTTTATTGTATTTTATGCTTCTGTCGTTGACGTCTAAGGCCGTAGTTATTAGATGTGGTGGCGCAACGCACTAGAGTGACGCCTAGGTTGCCCGGAACGTGGAATGACCATCACTTTCAAACTGGTTGCAATTATTCGTTTTATATGATGGAAAAACTGTTGTATTTATAATGTATTTTGTGCTTCTGGCGTTCACTTCTTAGGCCCTAACTATTCCATCTGGTGGAACAACGCCCTAGGGTGAAGCCTAGGTTGCCCGGAAAGTAGAAATGACCATAGCTTTCATACTGGTTGCAATTATTCGTTTTATATGATGGAAAAACTGTTGTATTTATAATGTATTTTGTGCTTCTGGCGTTCACTTCTTAGGCCCTAACTATTCCATCTGGTGGAACAACGCCCTAGGGTGAAGCCTAGGTTGCCCGGAACGTAGAAATGACCATAACTTTCACACTGGTTGCTATTAATCGTTCTATACGATGGAAAAACTGTTATATTTATATTGTATCTTATGCTTCTGGCGTTGACTTCTAAGGACCTAACTATTCGATCTGGTGGAACAACGCCCTAGAGTGAAGCCTAGGTTGCCTGGAACGTTGAAATGACCATCACTTTCAAACGGGTTGCAATTATTGCTGTTATAGGATGGAAAGACTGTTGTATTTTTATTGTATTTTATACTTTAGGCGTTGACTTCTGAGGCCGTAGCTATTCGATGTGGTGGAACAACACCGTAGAGTGAAGCCTAGGTTGCCCGGATCGTAGAAATGACCATTACTTTCACACTGTTTGCAATTATTCCTTTTATACGATGGAAAAGCTGTTGTATTTATATCGTATTTTATGCTTCGGGCGTTGACTTCTTAGGCCCTAACCATTCCATCTGGTGGAACAACGCCGTAGAGTGAAGCCTAGGTTGCCCGGAACGTAGAAATGACCATTACTTTCACACTGGTTGCAATTATTCGTTTTATACGATGGAAACGCTTTATATTTATATTGCATTTTATGCTTCTGGCAATGACTTCTTAGGCCCTAACTATTCGATCTGGTGGAACAACGCCGTAGAGTGAAGCCTAGGTTGCCCAGAACGTAGAAATTACCTTAACTTTCACACTGGTTGCTATTATTCGTTCTATACGATGGAAAAGCTGTTGTATTTATACGGTATTTTATGCTTCTGGCGATGACTTCATATGCCCTAACTATTCCATCTGGTGGAACAACGCCCTAGGGTGAAGCCTAGGTTGCCTGGAACGTAGAAATGACCATCACTTTCAAACTGGTTGCAATTAATCCTTTTATACGTTGGAAAAACTGTTGCATTTTTATTGCATTTTATGCGTCGGGCGTTGTCTTCTAAGGCCCTAACTATTCAATCTGTTGGAGCAACGCCCTAGGGTGAAGCCTTGGTTGCCCGGAACGTAGAAATGACCATAACTTTAACACTGGTTGCTATTATTCGTTTTATACGATGTAAAAACTGTTGTATATATATTGTATTTTATGCTTCTGGCGTTGACTTCTAAGGCACTAACTATTCGATCTGGTGGAGCAACGCCCTAGAGTGAAGCCTAGGTTGCTCGGAATGTAGAAATGACCATAAGATTCACACTGGTTGGAATTATTCGTTTAATACGATGGTAAAGCTGTTGCATCTTTATTGTATTTTATGCTTCTGGCGTTCACTTCTTAGGCCGTAACTATTCGATCTGGTGGAACAACGACCTAGAGTGAGGCCTAGGTATCCCGAAACGTAGAAATGACCATCACTTCCATACTGGTAGCAATTATTCGTTTTATACGATGGAAAAAACTGTTTTATTTATATTGTATTTTATGCTTCTGGCGTTGACTTCTAAGGCTCTAACTATTCGATCTGGTGGAGCAACGCCCTAGAGTGAAGCCTAGGTTGCCCGGAACGTAGAAATGACCATAAGTTTCACACTGGTTGCGATTATTCCGGTTATATGATGGAAAAACTGATGTATTTTTATTGCATTTTATGCTTTGGGTATTGACTTCTAAGGCCCTAACTGTTTGATCTGGTGGAACAACGCCCTAGAATGAAGCCTAGGTTGCCCGGTACGTAGAAATGACCATCACTTTCAAACTGGTTGCAATTATTCGTTTTATACGATGGAAAAGCTGTTGTATTTATATCGTATTTTATGCTTCTGGCGTTGCTTTCTTAGGCCCTAACTATTCCATCAGGTGGAACAACGCCCTAGGGTGAAGCCTAGGTTGCCCGGAACGTAGAAATGACTATAACTTTTACACTGGAAGCAATTATTCGTTTTATACAAAGGAAAAACTGTTCTATTTATTTTGTATTTTATGCTTCGGGCGTTGACTTCTAAGGCCCAAACTGTTTGATCTGGTGGAGCAACGCCCTAGAGTGAAGCCTAGGTTGGCCGGAACGTAGAAATGACCATAACTTTCACACTGGTTGCTATTATTCGTTTTATACGATGGAAAAGCTGTTGTATTTATATCGTATTTTATGCTTCTGGCGTTGACATCTAAGGACCTAACTATCCGATCTGGTGGAGCAGCGCCCTAGAGTGAAGCCTAGGTTGCTCGGAATGTAGAAATGACCATTACTTTCACACTGGTTGCAATCACTCGTTTTATACGATGGAAAAGCTGTTGTATTTATATTGTATCTTATGCATCGGGCGTTGACTTCTAAGGCCCTAACTATTCAATCTGTTGGAGCAACGCCCTAGGGTGAAGCCTAGGTTGCCTGGAAAGTAGAAATGACGTTAACTTTCACACTGGTTGCTATTATTCGTTCTATACGATGGAAAAACTGTTATATTTATATTGCATTTTATGCTTCTGGCGTTGACTTCTAAGGCTCTAACTATTCGATCTGGTGGAGCAACGCCCTAGAGTGAAGCCTAGGTTGCCCGGAACGTAGAAATGACCATCACTTTCAAACTGGTTGCAATTATTCCTGTTATATGATGGAAAAACTGTTGTATTTTTATTGCATTTTATGCTTCGGGCATTAACTTCTAAGGTCCTAACTATTCAATCTGTTGGAGCAACGCCATAGGGTGAAGCCTAGGATGAGCGGAAAGTAGAAATGACAATAACTTTCACACTGGGTGCAATCATTCGTTTTATATGATGGAAAAGCTGTTGCATCTTTATTGTATTTTATGCTTCTGTCGTTGACGTCTAAGGCCGTAGTTATTAGATGTGGTGGCGCAACGCACTAGAGTGACGCCTAGGTTGCCCGGAACGTGGAATGACCATTACTTTCGCAATGTTTGCAATTATTCATTTTATACGATGGAAAAACTGTTGTACTTATATTGTATTTTATGCTTCTGGCGTTGACTTCTAAGGACCTAACTATTCGACCTGGTGGAGCAACGCCCTAGAGTGAAGCCTAGGTTGCCCGGAACGTAGAAATGACCATCACTTTCAAACTGGTTGCAATTATTCGTTTTATATGATGGAAAAACTGTTGTATTTATAATGTATTTTGTGCTTCTGGCGTTCACTTCTTAGGCCCTAACTATTCCATCTGGTGGAACAACGCCCTAGGGTGAAGCCTAGGTTGCCCGGAAAGTAGAAATGACCATAGCTTTCATACTGGTTGCAATTATTCGTTTTATATGATGGAAAAACTGTTGTATTTATAATGTATTTTGTGCTTCTGGCGTTCACTTCTTAGGCCCTAACTATTCCATCTGGTGGAACAACGCCCTAGGGTGAAGCCTAGGTTGCCCGGAACGTAGAAATGACCATAACTTTCACACTGGTTGCTATTAATCGTTCTATACGATGGAAAAACTGTTATATTTATATTGTATCTTATGCTTCTGGCGTTGACTTCTAAGGACCTAACTATTCCATCTGGTGGAACAACGCCCTAGGGTGAAGCCTAGGTTGCCCGGAAAGTAGAAATGACCATAGCTTTCATACTGGTTGCAATTATTCGTTTTATATGATGGAAAAACTGTTGTATTTATAATGTATTTTGTGCTTCTGGCGTTCACTTCTTAGGCCCTAACTATTCCATCTGGTGGAACAACGCCCTAGGGTGAAGCCTAGGTTGCCCGGAACGTAGAAATGACCATCACTTCCATACTGGTAGCAATTATTCGTTTTATACGATGGAAAAACTGTTCTATTTATTTTGTATTTTATGCTTCGGGCGTTGACTTCTAAGGCCCTAACTGTTTGATCTGGTGGAGCAACGCCTTAGAGTGAAGCCTAGGTTGCCCGGAACGTAGAAATGACCATAACTTTCACACTGGTTGCTATTATTCGTTTTATGTGATGGAAAAGCTGTCATATTTATATTGTATTTTACGCTTCTGGCGTTCACTTGTTAGCCCTAACTATTCGATCTGGTCGAACAACACTGTAGAGTGAAGCCTAGGTTGCCCGGAACGTAGAAATGACCATAACTTTCACACTGGTTGCTATTATTCGTTTTATACGATGGAAAAGCTGTTATATTTATATTGTATTTTATGCTTCTGGCGTTCACTTCTTAGGCCCTAACTATTCGATCTGGTGGAACAACACCGTAGAGTGAAGCCTAGGTTGCCCGGAACGTAGAAATGACCATAAGTTTCACACTGGTTGCGATTATTCCGGTTATATGATGGAAAAACTGATGTATTTTTATTGCATTTTATGCTTTGGGTATTGACTTCTAAGGCCCTAACTGTTTGATCTGGTGGAACAACGCCCTAGAATGAAGCCTAGGTTGCCCGGTACGTAGAAATGACCGTCACTTTCAAACTGGTTGCAATTATTCGTTTTATACGATGGAAAAGCTGTTGTATTTATATCGTATTTTATGCTTCTGGCGTTGCTTTCTTAGGCCCTAACTATTCCATCAGGTGGAACAACGCCCTAGGGTGAAGCCTAGGTTGCCCGGAACGTAGAAATGACTATAACTTTTACACTGGAAGCAATTATTCGTTTTATACAAAGGAAAAACTGTTCTATTTATTTTGTATTTTATGCTTCGGGCTTTGACTTCTAAGGCCCAAACTGTTTGATCTGGTGGAGCAACGCCCTAGAGTGAAGCCTAGGTTGGCCGGAACGTAGAAATGACCATAACTTTCACACTGGTTGCTATTATTCGTTTTATACGATGGAAAAGCTGTTGTATTTATATCGTATTTTATGCTTCTGGCGTTGACATCTAAGGACCTAACTATCCGATCTGGTGGAGCAGCGCCCTAGAGTGAAGCCTAGGTTGCTCGGAATGTAGAAATGACCATTACTTTCACACTGGTTGCAATCACTCGTTTTATACGATGGAAAAGCTGTTGTATTTATATTGTATCTTATGCATCGGGCGTTGACTTCTAAGGCCCTAACTATTCAATCTGTTGGAGCAACGCCCTAGGGTGAAGCCTAGGTTGCCTGGAAAGTAGAAATGACGTTAACTTTCACACTGGTTGCTATTATTCGTTCTATACGATGGAAAAACTGTTATATTTATATTGCATTTTATGCTTCTGGCGTTGACTTCTAAGGCTCTAACTATTCGATCTGGTGGAGCAACGCCCTAGAGTGAAGCCTAGGTTGCCCGGCACGTAGAAATGACCATCACTTTCAAACTGGTTGCAATTATTCCTGTTATATGATGGAAAAACTGTTGTATTTTTATTGCATTTTATGCTTCGGGCATTAACTTCTAAGGTCCTAACTATTCAATCTGTTGGAGCAACGCCATAGGGTGAAGCCTAGGATGAGCGGAAAGTAGAAATGACAATAACTTTCACACTGGGTGCAATCATTCGTTTTATATGATGGAAAAGCTGTTGCATCTTTATTGTATTTTATGCTTCTGTCGTTGACGTCTAAGGCCGTAGTTATTAGATGTGGTGGCGCAACGCACTAGAGTGACGCCTAGGTTGCCCGGAACGTGGAATGACCATTACTTTCGCAATGTTTGCAATTATTCATTTTATACGATGGAAAAACTGTTGTACTTATATTGTATTTTATGCTTCTGGCGTTGACTTCTAAGGACCTAACTATTCGACCTGGTGGAGCAACGCCCTAGAGTGAAGCCTAGGTTGCCCGGAACGTAGAAATGACCATCACTTTCAAACTGGTTGCAATTATTCGTTTTATATGATGGAAAAACTGTTGTATTTATAATGTATTTTGTGCTTCTGGCGTTCACTTCTTAGGCCCTAACTATTCCATCTGGTGGAACAACGCCCTAGGGTGAAGCCTAGGTTGCCCGGAAAGTAGAAATGACCATAGCTTTCATACTGGTTGCAATTATTCGTTTTATATGATGGAAAAACTGATGTATTTATAATGTATTTTGTGCTTCTGGCGTTCACTTCTTAGGCCCTAACTATTCCATCTGGTGGAACAACGCCCTAGGGTGAAGCCTAGGTTGCCCGGAACGTAGAAATGACCATAACTTTCACACTGGTTGCTATTAATCGTTCTATACGATGGAAAAACTGTTATATTTATATTGTATCTTATGCTTCTGGCGTTGACTTCTAAGGACCTAACTATTCGATCTGGTGGAACAACGCCCTAGAGTGAAGCCTAGGTTGCCTGGAACGTTGAAATGACCATCACTTTCAAACGGGTTGCAATTATTGCTGTTATAGGATGGAAAGACTGTTGTATTTTTATTGTATTTTATACTTTAGGCGTTGACTTCTGAGGGCGTAGCTATTCGATGTGGTGGAAGAACGCCATAGAGTGAAGCCTAGGTTGCTCGGAATGTAGAAATGACCATAACATTCACACTGGTTGAAGTTATTCGTTTTATACGATGGAAAAGCTGTTGCATTTTTATTGCATTTTATGCGTCGGGCGTTGTCTTCTAAGGCCCTAACTATTCAATCTGTTGGAGCAACGCCCTAGGGTGAAGCCTTGGTTGCCCGGAACGTAGAAATGACCATAACTTTAACACTGGTTGCTATTATTCGTTTTATACGATGGAAAAACTGTTATATTTATATTGTATTTTATGCTTCTGGCGTTCACTTCTTAGGCCCCAACTATTCGATCTGGTGGAACAACACCGTAGAGTGAAGCCTAGGTTGCCCGGAACGTAGAAATGACCATTACTTTCACACTGTTTGCAATTATTCCTTTTATACGATGGAAAAGCTGTTGTATTTATATCGTATTTTATGCTTCGGGCGCTGACTTCTTAGGCCCTAACTATTCCATCTGGTGGAACAACGCCGTAGGGTGAAGCCTAGGTTGCCCGGAACGTAGAAATGACCATCACTTTCAAACTGGTTGCAGTTAATCCTTTTATACGATGGAAAAACTGTTGCATTTTTATTGCATTTTATGCGTCGGGCGTTGACTTCTAAGGTCCTAACTATTCAATCTGTTGGAGCGACGCCCTAGGGTGAAGCCTAGGTTGCTCGGAAAGTAGAAATGACCATAAGTTTCATACTGGTTGCAATTATTCGTTTTATACAATGGAAAAACTGTTGTATTTATATTGTATTTTATGCTTCTGGCGTTGACTTCTAAGGCCCTAGCTATTCGATCTAGTGGAGTAACGCCCTTGAGTGAAGCCTAGGTTGCCCGGAAAGGGGAAATGACCATCACTTTCAAACTGGTTGCAATTATTCCTGTTATAGGATGGAAAGACGGTTGTATTTTTATTGTATTTTATACTTCAGGCGTTGACTTCTGAGGCCGTAGCTATTCGATGTGGTGGAAGAACGCCATAGAGTGAAGCCTAGATTGCCCGGAACGTAGAAATGACCATGAGTTTCATACTGGTTGCAATTATTTGTTTTATACGATGGAAAAACTGTTGTATTTATATTGTATTTTATGCTTCGGGCGTTGACTTCTAAGGCCCTAGCTGTTTGATCTGGTGGAGCAACGCCCTGGAGTGAAGCCTAGGTTGCCCGGAACGTAGAAATGACCATAACTTTCACACTGGTTGCTATTATTCGTTCTATTCGATGGAAAAACTGTTATATTCATATTGTATCTTATGCTTCTGGCGTTGACTTCTTAGGCCCTAACAATTCGAACTGGTGGGATAACGACCTAGAGTGAGGCCTAGGTAGCCCAGAACGTAGAAATGACCATCACTTCCATACTGGTAGCAATTATTCGTTGTATACGATGGAAAAACTGTTGTACTTATATTGTATTTTATGCTTCTGGCGTTCACTTCTTAGGCCCTAACTATTCGATCTGGTGGAACAACGCCCTATGGTGAAGCCTAGGTTGACCGGAACGTAGAAATGACCATAACTTTCACACCGGTAGCAATTATTCGTTTTACACGATGGAAAAACTGTTGTATTTATTTTGTATTTTATGCATCGGGCGTTGACTTCTAAGACCCTAACTATTCAATCTGTTGGAGCAACGCCCTAGGGTGAAGCCTAGGTTGCCTGGAAAGTAGAAATGACGTTAACTTTCACACTGGTTGCTATTATTCGTTCTATACGATGGAAAAACTGTTATATTTATATTGTATTTTATGCTTCGGGCGTTGACTTCTAAGGCCCTAGCTGTTTGATCTGGTGGAGCAACGCCCTAGAGTGTAGCCTATGTTGCCCGGAACGTAGAAGTGACCATAACTTTCACACTGGTTGCTATTATTCGTTCTATACGATGGAAAAACAGTTATATTTATATTGTATCTTATGCTTCTGGCGTTGACTTCTTAGGGCCTAACAATTCGATCTGGTGGAACAACGCCCTACAGTGAAGCCTAGGTTGCCTAGAACGTACAAATGACCATCACTTTCACACGGGTTGCAATTATTCCTGTTATAGGACGGAAAGACTGTTGTATTTTTATTGTATTTTATGCTTCAGGCGTTGACTTCTGAGGCCGTTGCTATTCGATGTAGAGGAAGAACGCCATAGAGTGAAGCCTAGGTTGCCCGGAACGTAGAACTGACCATAACTTTCATACTGGTTGCAATTATTCGTTTTATACGATGGAAAAAGTGTTGTATTTATATTGTATTTTATGCTTCTGGCGTAGACTTCTAAGGCACTAACTATTCGATCTGGTGGAGCAACGCCCTAGAGTGAAGCCTAGGGTGCTCGGAACGTAGAAATGACCATTACTTTCACACTGGTTGCAAATATTCGTTTTATACGATGGAAAAGCTGTTGTATTTATATCGTATTTTATGCTTCTGGCGTTGACTTCTTAGGCCGTAACTATTCGATATGGTGGAGCAACGCCCTGGAGTGAAACCTAGGTTACCCGTAACGTAGAATTGGCCATCACTTTCAAACTGGTTGCAATTATTCCTGTTATATGATGGAAACACTCTCGTATTTTTTTTGCATTTTATGGTTGGGGCGTTGACTTCTAAGTCCCTAACTATTCAATCTGTTGCAGCAACGCCCTAGGGTGAAGCCTAGGTTGCTCGGAACGTAGAAATGACCATAACTTTTACACTGGTAGCAATTATTCGTTTTATACAATGGAAAAACTGTTTTATTTATTTTGTATTTTATGCTTCGGGCGTTGACTTCTAAGGCCCTAACTGTTTGCTCTGGTGAAGCAACGCCTTAGAGTGAAGCCTAGGTTGCCCGGAACGTAGAAATGACCATAACTTTCACACTGGTTGCTATTATTCGTTTTATACGATGGAAAAACTGTTATATTTATATTGTATTTTATGCTTCTGGCGTTCACTTCTTAGGCACTAACTGTTCGATCTGGTGGAACAACGACCTAGAGTGAGGCCTAGGTAGCCCGGAACGTAGAAATGACCATCACTTCCATACTGGTAGCAATTATTCGTTTTATACGATGGAAAAACTGTTTTATTTATATTGTATTTTATGCTTCTGGCGTTGACTTCTAAGGCTCTAACTATTCGATCTGGTGGAGCAACGCCCTGGAGTGAAGCCTAGGTTGCCCGGAACGTAGAAGTGACCATCACTTTCAAACTGGTAGCAATTATTCCTGTTATATGATGGAAAAACTGTTGTATTTTTATTGCATTTTATGCTTCGGGCATTAACTACTAAGGTCCTAACTATTCAATCTGTTGGAGCAACGCCCTAGGGTGAAGCCTGGGATGCGCGGAAAGTAGAAATGACAATAACTTTCACACTGGGTGCAATTATTCGTTTTATACGATGGAAAAGCTGTTGCATCTTTATTGTATTTTATGCTTCTGTCGTTGACGTCTAAGGCCGTAGCTATTAGATGTGGTGGAGCAACGCCCGAGGGTGAAGCCTAGGTTGCCCCGAAAGTAGAAATGACGCTAACTTTCACACTGGTTGCTATTATTCGTTCTATACGATGGAAAAACTGTTATATTTATATTGTATCTTATGCTTCTGGCGTTGACTTCTTAGGCCCTAACAATTCGATCTGGTAGAAAAACGACCTAGAGTGAGGCCTAGGTTGCACGGAACGTAGAACTGACCATAACTTTTACACTGGTAGCAATTATTCGTTCTATACGATGGAAAAACTGTTATATTTATATTGTATTTTATGCTTCGGGCGTTGACTTCTAAGGCCCTAGCTGTTTGATCTGGTGGAGCAACGCCCTAGAGCGTAGCCTAGGTTGCCCGGAACGTAGAAATGACCATAACTTTCACGCTGGTTGCTATTATTCGTTCTATACGATGGAAAAACTGTTATATTTATATTGTATCTTATGCTTCTGGCGTTGACTTCTTAGGGCCTAACAATTCGATCTGGTGGAACAACGCCCTACAGTGAAGCCTAGGTTGCCTAGAACGTACAAATGACCATCACTTTCACACGGGTTGCAATTATTCCTGTTATAGGACGGAAAGACTGTTGTATTTTTATTGTATTTTATGCTTCAGGCGTTGACTTCTGAGGCCGTTGCTATTCGATGTAGAGGAAGAACGCCATAGAGTGAAGCCTAGGTTGCCCGGAACGTAGAACTGACCATAACTTTCATACTGGTTGCAATTATTCGTTTTATACGATGGAAAAACTGTTGTATTTATATTGTATTTTATGCTTCTGGCGTTGACTTCTAAGGCACTAACTATTCGATCTGGTGGAGCAACGCCCTAGAGTGAATCCTAGGGTGCTCGGAACGTAGAAATGACCATTACTTTCACACTGGTTGCAAATATTCGTTTTATACGATGGAAAAGCTGTTGTATTTATATCGTATTTTATGCTTCTGGCGTTGACTTCTTAGGCCGTAACTATTCGATATGGTGGAGCAACGCCCTGGAGTGAAACCTAGGTTACCCGTAACGTAGAATTGGCCATCACTTTCAAACTGGTTGCAATTATTCCTGTTATATGATGGAAACACTCTCGTATTTTTTTTGCATTTTATGGTTGGGGCGTTGACTTCTAAGTCCCTAACTATTCAATCTGTTGCAGCAACGCCCTAGGGTGAAGCCTAGGTTGCTCGGAACGTAGAAATGACCATAACTTTTACACTGGTAGCAATTATTCGTTTTATACAATGGAAAAACTGTTTTATTTATTTTGTATTTTATGCTTCGGGCGTTGACTTCTAAGGCCCTAACTGTTTGCTCTGGTGAAGCAACGCCTTAGAGTGAAGCCTAGGTTGCCCGGAACGTAGAAATGACCATAACTTTCACACTGGTTGCTATTATTCGTTTTATACGATGGAAAAACTGTTATATTTATATTGTATTTTATGCTTCTGGCGTTCACTTCTTAGGCACTAACTGTTCGATCTGGTGGAACAACGACCTAGAGTGAGGCCTAGGTTGCCCGGAACGTAGAAGTGACCATCACTTTCAAACTGGTTGCAATTATTCCTGCTATATGATGGAAAAACTGTTGTATTTTTATTGCATTTTATGCTTCGGGCATTAACTACTAAGGTCCTAACTTTTCAATCTGTTGGAGCAACGCCCTAGGGTGAAGCCTAGGATGCGCGGAAAGTAGAAATGACAATAACTTTCACACTGGGTGCAATTATTCGTTTTATACGATGGAAAAGCTGTTGCATCTTTATTGTATTTTATGCTTCTGTCGTTGACGTCTAAGGCCGTAGCTATTAGATGTGGTGGAGCAACGCACTAGAGTGACGCCTAGGTTGCCCGGAACGTGGAATGACCATTACTTTCGCAATGTTTGCAATTATTCATTTTATACGATGGAAAAACTGTTGTACTTATATTGTATTTTATGCTTCTGGCGTTGACTTCTATGGCCCTAGCTATTCGACCTGGTGGAGCAACGCCCTAGAGTGAAGCCTAGGTTGCCCCGAACGTAGAAATGACCATCACTTTCAAACTGGTTGCAATTAATCCTTTTATACGATGGAAAAACTGTTGTATTTAATTGCATTTTATGCTTCCGGCGTTGACTTCTAAGGTCCTAACTATTCAATATGTTGGAGCAACGACCGAGGGTGAAGCCTAGGTTGCCCGGAAAGTAGAAAAGACGCTAACTTTCACACTGGTTGCTATTATTCGTTCTATACGATGGAAAAACTGTTATATTTATATTGTATCTTATGTTTCTGGCGTTGACTTCTTAGGCCCTAACAATTCGATCTGGTGGAAAAACGACCTAGAGTGAGGCCTAGGTTGCACGGAACGTAGAACTGACCATAACTTTTACACTGGTAGCAATTATTCGTTCTATACGATGGAAAAACTGTTATATTTATATTGTATTTTATGCTTCGGGCGTTGACTTCTAAGGCCCTAGCTGTTTGATCTGGTGGAGCAACGCCCTAGAGCGTAGCCTAGGTTGCCCGGAACGTAGAAATGACCATAACTTTCACGCTGGTTGCTATTATTCGTTCTATACGATGGAAAAACTGTTATATTTATATTGTATCTTATGCTTCTGGCGTTGACTTCTTAGGGCCTAACAATTCGATCTGGTGGAACAACGCCCTACAGTGAAGCCTAGGTTGCCTAGAACGTACAAATGACCATCACTTTCACACGGGTTGCAATTATTCCTGTTATAGGACGGAAAGACTGTTGTATTTTTATTGTATTTTATGCTTCAGGCGTTGACTTCTGAGGCCGTTGCTATTCGATGTAGAGGAAGAACGCCATAGAGTGAAGCCTAGGTTGCCCGGAACGTAGAACTGACCATAACTTTCATACTGGTTGCAATTATTCGTTTTATACGATGGAAAAACTGTTATATTTATATTGTATTTCATGCTTCGGGCGTTGACTTCTAAGGCCCTAGCTGTTTGATCTGGTGGAGCAACGCCCTGGAGTGCAGCCTAGATTGCCCGGAACGTAGAAATGACCATAACTTTCACACTGGTTGCTATTATTCGTTTTATACGATGGAAAAACTGTTATATTTATATTGTATTTTATGCTTCTGGCGTTCACTTCTTAGGCCCTAACTGTTCGATCTGGTGGAACAACGACCTAGAGTGAGGCCTAGGTAGCCCGGAACGCAGAAATGTCCATCACTTCCATACTGGTAGCAATTATTCGTTTTATACGATGGAAAAACTGTTTTATTTATATTGTATTTTATTCTTCTGGCGTTGGCTTCTAAGGCTCTAACTATTCGATCTGGTGGAGCAACGCCCTAGAGTGAAGCCTAGGTTGCCCGGAACGTAGAAGTGACCATCACTTTCAAACTGGATGCAATTATTCCTGCTATATGATGGAGAAACTGTTGTATTTTTATTGCATTTTATGGTTCGGGCATTAACTACTAAGGTCCTAACTTTTCAATCTGTTGGAGCAACGCCCTAGGGTGAAGCCTAGGATGCGCGGAAAGTAGAAATGACAATAACTTTCACACTGGGTGCAATTATTCGTTTTATACGATGGAAAAGCTGTTGCATCTTTATTGTATTTTATGCTTCTGTCGTTGACGTCTAAGGCCGTAGCTATTAGATGTGGTGGAGCAACGCACTAGAGTGACGCCTAGGTTGCCCGGAACGTGGAATGACCATTACTTTCGCAATGTTTGCAATTATTCATTTTATACGATGGAAAAACTGTTGTACTTATATTGTATTTTATGCTTCTGGCGTTGACTTCTATGGCCCTAGCTATTCGACCTGGTGGAGCAACGCCCTAGAGTGAAGCCTAGGTTGCCCGGAACGTAGAAATGACCATCACTTTCAAACTGGTTGCAATTAATCCTTTTATACGATGGAAAAACTGTTGTATTTAATTGCATTTTATGCTTCCGGCGTTGACTTCTAAGGCCCTATCTATTCAATCTGTTGGAGCAACGCCGTAGGGTGAAGCCTAGGTTGCCCGGAAAGTAGAAATGACGTTAACTTTCATACTGGTTGCAATTATTCGTTTTATACGATATAAAAACTGTTGTGTTTATATTGTATTTTATGCTTCTGGCGTAGACTTCTAAGGCACTAACTATTCGATCTGGTGGAGCAACGCCCTAGAGTGAAGCCTAGGTTGCCGGAACGTAGAAATGACCATCACTTTCAAACTGGTTGCAATTATTCGTTTTATACGATGGAAAAGCTGTTGTATTTATATCTTATTTTATGCTTCTGGCGTTGACTTCTTAGGCCCTAACTATTCCATCAGGGGGAACGACGCCCTAGGGTGAAGCCTAGGTTGCCCGGGACGTAGAAATGACTATAACTTTTACACTGGCAGCATTTATTCGTTTTATACAATGGAAAAACTGTTCTATTTATTTTGTATTTTATGCTTCGGGCGTTGACTTCTAAGGCCCTAACTGTTTGATCTGGTGGAGCAACGCCTTAGAGTGAAGCCTAGGTTGCCCGGAACGTAGAAATGACCATAACTTTCACACTGGTTGCTATTATTCGTTTTATGTGATGGAAAAGCTGTCATATTTATATTGTATTTTATGCTTCTGGCGTTCACTTGTTAGCCCTAACTATTCGATCTGGTCGAACAACACCGTAGAGTGAAGCCTAGGTTGCCCGGAACGTAGAAATGACCATCACTTCCATACTGGTAGCAATTATTCGTTTTATACGATGGAAAAACTGTTCTATTTATTTTGTATTTTATGCTTCGGGCGTTGACTTCTAAGGCCCTAACTGTTTGATCTGGTGGAGCAACGCCTTAGAGTGAAGCCTAGGTTGCCCGGAACGTAGAAATGACCATAACTTTCACACTGGTTGCTATTATTCGTTTTATGTGATGGAAAAGCTGTCATATTTATATTGTATTTTACGCTTCTGGCGTTCACTTGTTAGCCCTAACTATTCGATCTGGTCGAACAACACTGTAGAGTGAAGCCTAGGTTGCCCGGAACGTAGAAATGACCATAACTTTCACACTGGTTGCTATTATTCGTTTTATACGATGGAAAAGCTGTTATATTTATATTGTATTTTATGCTTCTGGCGTTCACTTCTTAGGCCCTAACTATTCGATCTGGTGGAACAACACCGTAGAGTGAAGCCTAGGTTGCCCGGAACGTAGAAATGACCATAAGTTTCACACTGGTTGCGATTATTCCGGTTATATGATGGAAAAACTGATGTATTTTTATTGCATTTTATGCTTTGGGTATTGACTTCTAAGGCCCTAACTGTTTGATCTGGTGGAACAACGCCCTAGAATGAAGCCTAGGTTGCCCGGTACGTAGAAATGACCATCACTTTCAAACTGGTTGCAATTATTCGTTTTATACGATGGAAAAGCTGTTGTATTTATATCGTATTTTATGCTTCTGGCGTTGCTTTCTTAGGCCCTAACTATTCCATCAGGTGGAACAACGCCCGAGGGTGAAGCCTAGGTTGCCCGGAACGTAGAAATGAGTATAACTTTTACACTGGAAGCAATTATTCGTTTTATACAAAGGAAAAACTGTTCTATTTATTTTGTATTTTATGCTTCGGGCTTTGACTTCTAAGGCCCAAACTGTTTGATCTGGTGGAGCAACGCCCTAGAGTGAAGCCTAGGTTGGCCGGAACGTAGAAATGACCATAACTTTCACACTGGTTGCTATTATTCGTTTTATACGATGGAAAAGCTGTTGTATTTATATCGTATTTTATGCTTCTGGCGTTGACATCTAAGGACCTAACTATCCGATCTGGTGGAGCAGCGCCCTAGAGTGAAGCCTAGGTTGCTCGGAATGTAGAAATGACCATTACTTTCACACTGGTTGCAATCACTCGTTTTATACGATGGAAAAGCTGTTGTATTTATATTGTATCTTATGCATCGGGCGTTGACTTCTAAGGCCCTAACTATTCAATCTGTTGGAGCAACGCCCTAGGGTGAAGCCTAGGTTGCCTGGAAAGTACAAATGACGTTAACTTTCACACTGGTTGCTATTATTCGTTCTATACGATGGAAAAACTGTTATATTTATATTGCATTTTATGCTTCTGGCGTTGACTTCTAAGGCTCTAACTATTCGATCTGGTGGAGCAACGCCCTAGAGTGAAGCCTAGGTTGCCCGGAACGTAGAAATGACCATCACTTTCAAACTGGTTGCAATTATTCCTGTTATATGATGGAAAAACTGTTGTATTTTTATTGCATTTTATGCTTCGGGCATTAACTTCTAAGGTCCTAACTATTCAATCTGTTGGAGCAACGCCATAGGGTGAAGCCTAGGATGAGCGGAAAGTAGAAATGACAATAACTTTCACACTGGGTGCAATCATTCGTTTTATATGATGGAAAAGCTGTTGCATCTTTATTGTATTTTATGCTTCTGTCGTTGACGTCTAAGGCCGTAGTTATTAGATGTGGTGGCGCAACGCACTAGAGTGACGCCTAGGTTGCCCGGAACGTGGAATGACCATTACTTTCGCAATGTTTGCAATTATTCATTTTATACGATGGAAAAACTGTTGTACTTATATTGTATTTTATGCTTCTGGCGTTGACTTCTAAGGACCTAACTATTCGACCTGGTGGAGCAACGCCCCAGAGTGAAGCCTAGGTTGCCCGGAACGTAGAAATGACCATCACTTTCAAACTGGTTGCAATTATTCGTTTTATATGATGGAAAAACTGTTGTATTTATAATGTATTTTGTGCTTCTGGCGTTCACTTCTTAGGCCCTAACTATTCCATCTGGTGGAACAACGCCCTAGGGTGAAGCCTAGGTTGCCCGGAAAGTAGAAATGACCATAGCTTTCATACTGGTTGCAATTATTCGTTTTATATGATGGAAAAACTGATGTATTTATAATGTATTTTGTGCTTCTGGCGTTCACTTCTTAGGCCCTAACTATTCCATCTGGTGGAACAACGCCCTAGGGTGAAGCCTAGGTTGCCCGGAACGTAGAAATGACCATAACTTTCACACTGGTTGCTATTAATCGTTCTATACGATGGAAAAACTGTTATATTTATATTGTATCTTATGCTTCTGGCGTTGACTTCTAAGGACCTAACTATTCGATCTGGTGGAACAACGCCCTAGAGTGAAGCCTAGGTTGCCTGGAACGTTGAAATGACCATCACTTTCAAACGGGTTGCAATTATTGCTGTTATAGGATGGAAAGACTGTTGTATTTTTATTGTATTTTATACTTTAGGCGTTGACTTCTGAGGGCGTAGCTATTCGATGTGGTGGAAGAACGCCATAGAGTGAAGCCTAGGTTGCTCGGAATGTAGAAATGACCATAACATTCACACTGGTTGAAGTTATTCGTTTTATACGATGGAAAAGCTGTTGCATTTTTATTGCATTTTATGCGTCGGGCGTTGTCTTCTAAGGCCCTAACTATTCAATCTGTTGGAGCAACGCCCTAGGGTGAAGCCTTGGTTGCCCGGAACGTAGAAATGACCATAACTTTAACACTGGTTGCTATTATTCGTTTTATACGATGGAAAAACTGTTATATTTATATTGTATTTTATGCTTCTGGCGTTCACTTCTTAGGCCCCAACTATTCGATCTGGTGGAACAACACCGTAGAGTGAAGCCTAGGTTGCCCGGAACGTAGAAATGACCATTACTTTCACACTGTTTGCAATTATTCCTTTTATACGATGGAAAAGCTGTTGTATTTATATCGTATTTTATGCTTCGGGCGCTGACTTCTTAGGCCCTAACTATTCCATCTGGTGGAACAACGCCGTAGGGTGAAGCCTAGGTTGCCCGGAACGTAGAAATGACCATCACTTTCAAACTGGTTGCAGTTAATCCTTTTATACGATGGAAAAACTGTTGCATTTTTATTGCATTTTATGCGTCGGGCGTTGACTTCTAAGGTCCTAACTATTCAATCTGTTGGAGCGACGCCCTAGGGTGAAGCCTAGGTTGCTCGGAAAGTAGAAATGACCATAAGTTTCATACTGGTTGCAATTATTCGTTTTATACAATGGAAAAACTGTTGTATTTATATTGTATTTTATGCTTCTGGCGTTGACTTCTAAGGCCCTAGCTATTCGATCTAGTGGAGTAACGCCCTTGAGTGAAGCCTAGGTTGCCCGGAAAGGGGAAATGACCATCACTTTCAAACTGGTTGCAATTATTCCTGTTATAGGATGGAAAGACGGTTGTATTTTTATTGTATTTTATACTTCAGGCGTTGACTTCTGAGGCCGTAGCTATTCGATGTGGTGGAAGAACGCCATAGAGTGAAGCCTAGATTGCCCGGAACGTAGAAATGACCATGAGTTTCATACTGGTTGCAATTATTTGTTTTATACGATGGAAAAACTGTTGTATTTATATTGTATTTTATGCTTCGGGCGTTGACTTCTAAGGCCCTAGCTGTTTGATCTGGTGGAGCAACGCCCTGGAGTGAAGCCTAGGTTGCCCGGAACGTAGAAATGACCATAACTTTCACACTGGTTGCTATTATTCGTTCTATTCGATGGAAAAACTGTTATATTCATATTGTATCTTATGCTTCTGGCGTTGACTTCTTAGGCCCTAACAATTCGAACTGGTGGGATAACGACCTAGAGTGAGGCCTAGGTAGCCCAGAACGTAGAAATGACCATCACTTCCATACTGGTAGCAATTATTCGTTGTATACGATGGAAAAACTGTTGTACTTATATTGTATTTTATGCTTCTGGCGTTCACTTCTTAGGCCCTAACTATTCGATCTGGTGGAACAACGCCCTATGGTGAAGCCTAGGTTGACCGGAACGTAGAAATGACCATAACTTTCACACCGGTAGCAATTATTCGTTTTACACGATGGAAAAACTGTTGTATTTATTTTGTATTTTATGCATCGGGCGTTGACTTCTAAGACCCTAACTATTCAATCTGTTGGAGCAACGCCCTAGGGTGAAGCCTAGGTTGCCTGGAAAGTAGAAATGACGTTAACTTTCACACTGGTTGCTATTATTCGTTCTATACGATGGAAAAACTGTTATATTTATATTGTATTTTATGCTTCGGGCGTTGACTTCTAAGGCCCTAGCTGTTTGATCTGGTGGAGCAACGCCCTAGAGTGTAGCCTATGTTGCCCGGAACGTAGAAGTGACCATAACTTTCACACTGGTTGCTATTATTCGTTCTATACGATGGAAAAACAGTTATATTTATATTGTATCTTATGCTTCTGGCGTTGACTTCTTAGGGCCTAACAATTCGATCTGGTGGAACAACGCCCTACAGTGAAGCCTAGGTTGCCTAGAACGTACAAATGACCATCACTTTCACACGGGTTGCAATTATTCCTGTTATAGGACGGAAAGACTGTTGTATTTTTATTGTATTTTATGCTTCAGGCGTTGACTTCTGAGGCCGTTGCTATTCGATGTAGAGGAAGAACGCCATAGAGTGAAGCCTAGGTTGCCCGGAACGTAGAACTGACCATAACTTTCATACTGGTTGCAATTATTCGTTTTATACGATGGAAAAAGTGTTGTATTTATATTGTATTTTATGCTTCTGGCGTAGACTTCTAAGGCACTAACTATTCGATCTGGTGGAGCAACGCCCTAGAGTGAAGCCTAGGGTGCTCGGAACGTAGAAATGACCATTACTTTCACACTGGTTGCAAATATTCGTTTTATACGATGGAAAAGCTGTTGTATTTATATCGTATTTTATGCTTCTGGCGTTGACTTCTTAGGCCGTAACTATTCGATATGGTGGAGCAACGCCCTGGAGTGAAACCTAGGTTACCCGTAACGTAGAATTGGCCATCACTTTCAAACTGGTTGCAATTATTCCTGTTATATGATGGAAACACTCTCGTATTTTTTTTGCATTTTATGGTTGGGGCGTTGACTTCTAAGTCCCTAACTATTCAATCTGTTGCAGCAACGCCCTAGGGTGAAGCCTAGGTTGCTCGGAACGTAGAAATGACCATAACTTTTACACTGGTAGCAATTATTCGTTTTATACAATGGAAAAACTGTTTTATTTATTTTGTATTTTATGCTTCGGGCGTTGACTTCTAAGGCCCTAACTGTTTGCTCTGGTGAAGCAACGCCTTAGAGTGAAGCCTAGGTTGCCCGGAACGTAGAAATGACCATAACTTTCACACTGGTTGCTATTATTCGTTTTATACGATGGAAAAACTGTTATATTTATATTGTATTTTATGCTTCTGGCGTTCACTTCTTAGGCACTAACTGTTCGATCTGGTGGAACAACGACCTAGAGTGAGGCCTAGGTAGCCCGGAACGTAGAAATGACCATCACTTCCATACTGGTAGCAATTATTCGTTTTATACGATGGAAAAACTGTTTTATTTATATTGTATTTTATGCTTCTGGCGTTGACTTCTAAGGCTCTAACTATTCGATCTGGTGGAGCAACGCCCTGGAGTGAAGCCTAGGTTGCCCGGAACGTAGAAGTGACCATCACTTTCAAACTG
Source organism: Calliopsis andreniformis (assembly GCF_051401765.1). NCBI lineage: Eukaryota > Metazoa > Arthropoda > Insecta > Hymenoptera > Andrenidae > Calliopsis > Calliopsis andreniformis. The sequence continues at coordinate 15,113,868 of NW_027480428.1, forward strand.
GTAGCAATTATTCCTGTTATATGATGGAAAAACTGTTGTATTTTTATTGCATTTTATGCTTCGGGCATTAACTACTAAGGTCCTAACTATTCAATCTGTTGGAGCAACGCCCTAGGGTGAAGCCTGGGATGCGCGGAAAGTAGAAATGACAATAACTTTCACACTGGGTGCAATTATTCGTTTTATACGATGGAAAAGCTGTTGCATCTTTATTGTATTTTATGCTTCTGTCGTTGACGTCTAAGGCCGTAGCTATTAGATGTGGTGGAGCAACGCCCGAGGGTGAAGCCTAGGTTGCCCCGAAAGTAGAAATGACGCTAACTTTCACACTGGTTGCTATTATTCGTTCTATACGATGGAAAAACTGTTATATTTATATTGTATCTTATGCTTCTGGCGTTGACTTCTTAGGCCCTAACAATTCGATCTGGTAGAAAAACGACCTAGAGTGAGGCCTAGGTTGCACGGAACGTAGAACTGACCATAACTTTTACACTGGTAGCAATTATTCGTTCTATACGATGGAAAAACTGTTATATTTATATTGTATTTTATGCTTCGGGCGTTGACTTCTAAGGCCCTAGCTGTTTGATCTGGTGGAGCAACGCCCTAGAGCGTAGCCTAGGTTGCCCGGAACGTAGAAATGACCATAACTTTCACGCTGGTTGCTATTATTCGTTCTATACGATGGAAAAACTGTTATATTTATATTGTTTCTTATGCTTCTGGCGTTGACTTCTTAGGGCCTAACAATTCGATCTGGTGGAACAACGCCCTACAGTGAAGCCTAGGTTGCCTAGAACGTACAAATGACCATCACTTTCACACGGGTTGCAATTATTCCTGTTATAGGACGGAAAGACTGTTGTATTTTTATTGTATTTTATGCTTCAGGCGTTGACTTCTGAGGCCGTTGCTATTCGATGTAGAGGAAGAACGCCATAGAGTGAAGCCTAGGTTGCCCGGAACGTAGAACTGACCATAACTTTCATACTGGTTGCAATTATTCGTTTTATACGATGGAAAAACTGTTGTATTTATATTGTATTTTATGCTTCTGGCGTTGACTTCTAAGGCACTAACTATTCGATCTGGTGGAGCAACGCCCTAGAGTGAATCCTAGGGTGCTCGGAACGTAGAAATGACCATTACTTTCACACTGGTTGCAAATATTCGTTTTATACGATGGAAAAGCTGTTGTATTTATATCGTATTTTATGCTTCTGGCGTTGACTTCTTAGGCCGTAACTATTCGATATGGTGGAGCAACGCCCTGGAGTGAAACCTAGGTTACCCGTAACGTAGAATTGGCCATCACTTTCAAACTGGTTGCAATTATTCCTGTTATATGATGGAAACACTCTCGTATTTTTTTTGCATTTTATGGTTGGGGCGTTGACTTCTAAGTCCCTAACTATTCAATCTGTTGCAGCAACGCCCTAGGGTGAAGCCTAGGTTGCTCGGAACGTAGAAATGACCATAACTTTTACACTGGTAGCAATTATTCGTTTTATACAATGGAAAAACTGTTTTATTTATTTTGTATTTTATGCTTCGGGCGTTGACTTCTAAGGCCCTAACTGTTTGCTCTGGTGAAGCAACGCCTTAGAGTGAAGCCTAGGTTGCCCGGAACGTAGAAATGACCATAACTTTCACACTGGTTGCTATTATTCGTTTTATACGATGGAAAAACTGTTATATTTATATTGTATTTTATGCTTCTGGCGTTCACTTCTTAGGCACTAACTGTTCGATCTGGTGGAACAACGACCTAGAGTGAGGCCTAGGTTGCCCGGAACGTAGAAGTGACCATCACTTTCAAACTGGTTGCAATTATTCCTGCTATATGATGGAAAAACTGTTGTATTTTTATTGCATTTTATGCTTCGGGCATTAACTACTAAGGTCCTAACTTTTCAATCTGTTGGAGCAACGCCCTAGGGTGAAGCCTAGGATGCGCGGAAAGTAGAAATGACAATAACTTTCACACTGGGTGCAATTATTCGTTTTATACGATGGAAAAGCTGTTGCATCTTTATTGTATTTTATGCTTCTGTCGTTGACGTCTAAGGCCGTAGCTATTAGATGTGGTGGAGCAACGCACTAGAGTGACGCCTAGGTTGCCCGGAACGTGGAATGACCATTACTTTCGCAATGTTTGCAATTATTCATTTTATACGATGGAAAAACTGTTGTACTTATATTGTATTTTATGCTTCTGGCGTTGACTTCTATGGCCCTAGCTATTCGACCTGGTGGAGCAACGCCCTAGAGTGAAGCCTAGGTTGCCCGGAACGTAGAAATGACCATCACTTTCAAACTGGTTGCAATTAATCCTTTTATACGATGGAAAAACTGTTGTATTTAATTGCATTTTATGCTTCCGGCGTTGACTTCTAAGGTCCTAACTATTCAATATGTTGGAGCAACGACCGAGGGTGAAGCCTAGGTTGCCCGGAAAGTAGAAAAGACGCTAACTTTCACACTGGTTGCTATTATTCGTTCTATACGATGGAAAAACTGTTATATTTATATTGTATCTTATGTTTCTGGCGTTGACTTCTTAGGCCCTAACAATTCGATCTGGTGGAAAAACGACCTAGAGTGAGGCCTAGGTTGCACGGTACGTAGAACTGACCATAACTTTTACACTGGTAGCAATTATTCGTTCTATACGATGGAAAAACTGTTATATTTATATTGTATTTTATGCTTCGGGCGTTGACTTCTAAGGCCCTAGCTGTTTGATCTGGTGGAGCAACGCCCTAGAGCGTAGCCTAGGTTGCCCGGAACGTAGAAATGACCATAACTTTCACGCTGGTTGCTATTATTCGTTCTATACGATGGAAAAACTGTTATATTTATATTGTATCTTATGCTTCTGGCGTTGACTTCTTAGGGCCTAACAATTCGATCTGGTGGAACAACGCCCTACAGTGAAGCCTAGGTTGCCTAGAACGTACAAATGACCATCACTTTCACACGGGTTGCAATTATTCCTGTTATAGGACGGAAAGACTGTTGTATTTTTATTGTATTTTATGCTTCAGGCGTTGACTTCTGAGGCCGTTGCTATTCGATGTAGAGGAAGAACGCCATAGAGTGAAGCCTAGGTTGCCCGGAACGTAGAACTGACCATAACTTTCATACTGGTTGCAATTATTCGTTTTATACGATGGAAAAACTGTTATATTTATATTGTATTTCATGCTTCGGGCGTTGACTTCTAAGGCCCTAGCTGTTTGATCTGGTGGAGCAACGCCCTGGAGTGCAGCCTAGATTGCCCGGAACGTAGAAATGACCATAACTTTCACACTGGTTGCTATTATTCGTTTTATACGATGGAAAAACTGTTATATTTATATTGTATTTTATGCTTCTGGCGTTCACTTCTTAGGCCCTAACTGTTCGATCTGGTGGAACAACGACCTAGAGTGAGGCCTAGGTAGCCCGGAACGCAGAAATGTCCATCACTTCCATACTGGTAGCAATTATTCGTTTTATACGATGGAAAAACTGTTTTATTTATATTGTATTTTATTCTTCTGGCGTTGGCTTCTAAGGCTCTAACTATTCGATCTGGTGGAGCAACGCCCTAGAGTGAAGCCTAGGTTGCCCGGAACGTAGAAATGACGTTAACTTTCATACTGGTTGCAATTATTCGTTTTATACGATATAAAAACTGTTGTGTTTATATTGTATTTTATGCTTCTGGCGTAGACTTCTAAGGCACTAACTATTCGATCTGGTGGAGCAACGCCCTAGAGTGAAGCCTAGGTTGCCGGAACGTAGAAATGACCATCACTTTCAAACTGGTTGCAATTATTCGTTTTATACGATGGAAAAGCTGTTGTATTTATATCTTATTTTATGCTTCTGGCGTTGACTTCTTAGGCCCTAACTATTCCATCAGGGGGAACGACGCCCTAGGGTGAAGCCTAGGTTGCCCGGGACGTAGAAATGACTATAACTTTTACACTGGCAGCATTTATTCGTTTTATACAATGGAAAAACTGTTCTATTTATTTTGTATTTTATGCTTCGGGCGTTGACTTCTAAGGCCCTAACTGTTTGATCTGGTGGAGCAACGCCTTAGAGTGAAGCCTAGGTTGCCCGGAACGTAGAAATGACCATAACTTTCACACTGGTTGCTATTATTCGTTTTATGTGATGGAAAAGCTGTCATATTTATATTGTATTTTATGCTTCTGGCGTTCACTTGTTAGCCCTAACTATTCGATCTGGTCGAACAACACCGTAGAGTGAAGCCTAGGTTGCCCGGAACGTAGAAATGACCATAACTTTCACACTGGTTGCTATTATTCGTTTTATACGATGGAAAAGCTGTTATATTTATATTGTATTTTATGCTTCTGGCGTTCACTTCTTAGGCCCTAACTATTCGATCTGGTGGAACCACACCGTAGAGTGAAGCCTAGGTTGCCCGGAACGTAGAAATGACCATAACTTCACACTGGTTGCAATTATTCCGGTTATATGATGGAAAAACTGATGTATTTTTATTGCATTTTATGCTTTGGGTATTGACTTCTAAGGCCCTAACTGTTTGATCTGGTGGAACAACGCCCTAGAATGAAGCCTAGCTTGCCCGGTACGTAGAAATGACCATCACTTTCAAACTGGTTGCAATTATTCGTTTTATACGATGGAAAAGCTGTTGTATTTATATCGTATTTTATGCTTCTGGCGTTGACTTCTTAGGCCCTAACTATTCCATCAGGTGGAACAACGCCCTAGGGTGAAGCCTAGGTTGCCCGGAACGTAGAAATGACTATAACTTTTACACTGGCAGCAATTATTCGTTTTATACAAAGGAAAAACTGTTCTATTTATTCTGTATTTTATGCTTCGGGCGTTGACTTCTAAGGCCCTAACTGTTTGATCTGGTGGAGCAACGCCCTAGAGTGAAGCCTAGGTTGGCCGGAACGTAGAAATGACCATAACTTTCACACTGGTTGCTATTATTCGTTTTATACGATGGAAAAGCTGTTGTATTTATATCGTATTTTATGCTTCTGGCGTTGACATCTAAGGACCTAACTATCCGATCTGGTGGAGCAGCGCCCTAGAGTGAAGCCTAGGTTGCTCGGAATGTAGAAATGACCATTACTTTCACACTGGTTGCAATCACTCGTTTTATACGATGGAAAAGCTGTTGTATTTATAATGTATCTTATGCATCGGGCGTTGACTTCTAAGGCCCTAACTATTCAATCTGTTGGAGCAACGCCCTAGGGTGAAGCCTAGGTTGCCTGGAAAGTAGAAATGACGTTAACTTTCACACTGGTTGCTATTATTCGTTCTATACGATGGAAAAACTGTTATATTTATATTGTATTTCATGCTTCGGGCGTTCACTTCTAAGGCCCTAGCTGTTTGATCTGGTGGAGCAACGCCCTGGAGTGCAGCCTAGATTGCCCGGAACGTAGAAATGACCATAACTTTCACACTGGTTGCTATTATTCGTTTTATACGATGGAAAAACTGTTACATTTATATTGTATTTTATGCTTCTGGCGTTCACTTCTTAGGCCCTAACTGTTCGATCTGGTGGAACAACGACCTAGAGTGAGGCCTAGGTAGCCCGGAACGCAGAAATGTCCATCACTTCCATACTGGTAGCAATTATTCGTTTTATACGATGGAAAAACTGTTTTATTTATATTGTATTTTATGCTTCTGGCGTTGGCTTCTAAGGCTCTAACTATTCGATCTGGTGGAGCAACGCCCTAGAGTGAAGCCTAGGTTGCCCGGAACGTAGAAGTGACCATCACTTTCAAACTGGTTGCAATTATTCCTGCTATATGATGGAGAAACTGTTGTATTTTTATTGCATTTTATGCTTCGGGCATTAACTACTAAGGTCCTAACTTTTCAATCTGTTGGAGCAACGCCCTAGGGTGAAGCCTAGGATGCGCGGAAAGTAGAAATGACAATAACTTTCACACTGGGTGCAATTATTCGTTTTATACGATGGAAAAGCTGTTGCATCTTTATTGTATTTTATGCTTCTGTCGTTGACGTCTAAGGCCGTAGCTATTAGATGTGGTGGAGCAACGCACTAGAGTGACGCCTAGGTTGCCCGGAACGTGGAATGACCATTACTTTCGCAATGTTTGCAATTATTCATTTTATACGATGGAAAAACTGTTGTACTTATATTGTATTTTATGCTGCTGGCGTTGACTTCTATGGCCCTAGCTATTCGACCTGGTGGAGCAACGCCCTAGAGTGAAGCCTAGGTTGCCCGGAACGTAGAAATGACCATCACTTTCAAACTGGTTGCAATTAATCCTTTTATACGATGGAAAAACTGTTGTATTTAATTGCATTTTATGCTTCCGGCGTTGACTTCTAAGGCCCTATCTATTCAATCTGTTGGAGCAACGCCGTAGGGTGAAGCCTAGGTTGCCCGGAAAGTAGAAATGACGTTAACTTTCATACTGGTTGCCATTATTCGTTTTATACGATATAAAAACTGTTGTGTTTATATTGTATTTTATGCTTCTGGCGTAGACTTCTAAGGCACTAACTATTCGATCTGGTGGAGCAACGCCCTGGAGTGAACCCTAAGTTGCCCGGAACGTAGCAATTGCCATCACTTTCAGACTGGTTGCAAATATTCCTGTTATATGATGGAAAAACTGTTGTATTTTTATTGCATTATATGCTCCGGGCATTAACTTCTAAGGCCCTATCTATTCAATCTGTAAGAGCAACGCCCTATGGTGTAGCCTAGGTTGCCCGTAAAGTAGAAATGACCATAGCTTTCATACTGGTTGCAATTATTCGTTTTGTATGATGGAAAAACTGTTGTATTTATATTGTATTTTATGCTTCTGGCGTTCACTTCTTAGGCCCTAACTATTCGATCTGGTGGAACAACGCCCTATGGTGAAGCCTAGGTTGACCGGAACGTAGAAATGACCATAACTTTCATACTGGTTGCAATTATTCGTTTTATACGGTGTAAAAACTGTTGTATATATATTGTATTTTATGCTTCTGGCGTTGACTTCTAAGGCACTAACTATTCGATCTGGTGGAGCAACTCCCTAGAGTGAAGCCTAGGTTGCCGGAACGTAGAAATGACCATCACTTTCAAACTGGTTGCAATTATTCGTTTTATACGATGGAAAAGCTGTTGTATTTATATCGTATTTTATGCTTCTGGCGTTGACTTCTTAGGCCCTAACTATTCCATCAGGGGGAACGACGCCCTAGGGTGAAGCCTAGGTTGCCCGGAACGTAGAAATGACTATAACTTTAACACTGGCAGCATTTATTCGTTTTATACAATGGAAATACTGTTCTATTTATTTTGTATTTTATGCTTCGGGCGTTGACTTCTAAGGCCCTAACTGTTTGATCTGGTGGAGCAACGCCTTAGAGTGAAGCCTAGGTTGCCCGGAACGTAGAAATGACCATAACTTTCACACTGGTTGCTATTATTCGTTTTATGTGATGGAAAAGCTGTCATATTTATATTGTATTTTATGCTTCTGGCGTTCACTTGTTAGCCCTAACTATTCGATCTGGTCGAACAACACCGTAGAGTGAAGCCTAGGTTGCCCGGAACGTAGAAATGACCATAACTTTCACACTGGTTGCTATTATTCGTTTTATACGATAGAAAAGCTGTTATATTTATATTGTATTTTATGCTTCTGGCGTTCACTTCTTAGGCCCTAACTATTCGATCTGGTGGAACAACACCGTAGAGTGAAGCCTAGGTTGCCCGGAACGTAGAAATGACCATAACTTCACACTGGTTGCAATTATTCCGGTTATATGATGGAAAAACTGATGTATTTTTATTGCATTTTATGCTTTGGGTATTGACTTCTAAGGCCCTAACTGTTTGATCTGGTGGAACAACGCCCTAGAATGAAGCCTAGGTTGCCCGGTACGTAGAAATGACCATCACTTTCAAACTGGTTGCAATTATTCGTTTTATACGATGGAAAAGCTGTTGTATTTATATCGTATTTTATGCTTCTGGCGTTGACTTCTTAGGCCCTAACTATTCCATCAGGTGGAACAACGCCCTAGGGTGAAGCCTGGGTTGCCCGGAACGTAGAAATGACTATAACTTTTACACTGGCAGCAATTATTCGTTTTATACAAAGGAAAAACTGTTCTATTTATTTTGTATTTTATGCTTCGGGCGTTGACTTCTAAGGCCCTAACTGTTTGATCTGGTGGAGCAACGCCCTAGAGTGAAGCCTAGGTTGGCCGGAACGTAGAAATGACCATAACTTTCACACTGGTTGCTATTATTCGTTTTATACGATGGAAAAGCTGTTGTATTTATATCGTATTTTATGCTTCTGGCGTTGACATCTAAGGACCTAACTATCCGATCTGGTGGAGCAGCGCCCTAGAGTGAAGCCTAGGTTGCTCGGAATGTAGAAATGACCATTACTTTCACACTGGTTGCAATCACTCGTTTTATACGATGGAAGAGCTGTTGTATTTATATTGTATCTTATGCATCGGGCGTTGACTTCTAAGGCCCTAACTATTCAATCTGTTGGAGCAGCGCCCTAGGGTGAAGCCTAGGTTGCCTGGAAAGTAGAAATGACGTTAACTTTCACACCGGTTGCTATTATTCGTTCTATACGATGGAAAAACTGTTATATTTATATTGTATTTCATGCTTCGGGCGTTGACTTCTAAGGCCCTAGCTGTTTGATCTGGTGGAGCAACGCCCTAGAGTGCAGCCTAGATTGCCGGAACGTAGAAATGACCATAACTTTCACACTGGTTGCTATTATTCGTTTTATACGATGGAAAAACTGTTATATTTATATTGTATTTTATGCTTCTGGCGTTCACTTCTTAGGCCCTAACTGTTCGATATGGTGGAACAACGACCTAGAGTGAGGCCTAGGTAGCCCGGAACGCAGAAATGACCATCACTTCCATACTGGTAGCAATTATTCGTTTTATACGATGGAAAAACTGTTTTATTTATATTGTATTTTATGCTTCTGGCGTTGGCTTCTAAGGCTCTAACTATTCGATCTGGTGGAGCAACGCCCTAGAGCGAAGCCTAGGTTGCCCGGAACGTAGAAGTGACCATCACTTTCAAACTGGTTGCAATTATTCCTGCTATATGATGGAAAAACTGTTGTATTTTTATTGCATTTTATGCCTCGGGCATTAACTACTAAGGTCCTAACTTTTCAATCTGTTGGAGCAACGCCCTAGGGTGAAGCCTAGGATGCGCGGAAAGTAGAAATGACAATAACTTTCACACTGGGTGCAATTATTCGTTTTATACGATGGAAAAGCTGTTGCATCTTTATTGTATTTTATGCTTCTGTCGTTGACGTCTAAGGCCGTAGCTATTAGATGTGGTGGAGCAACGCACTAGAGTGACGCCTAGGTTGCCCGGAACGTGGAATGACCATTACTTTCGCAATGTTTGCAATTATTCATTTTATACGATGGAAAAACTGTTGTACTTATATTGTATTTTATGCTTCTGGCGTTGACTTCTATGGCCCTAGCTATTCGACCTGGTGGAGCAACGCCCTAGAGTGAAGCCTAGGTTGCCCGGAACGTAGAAATGACCATCACTTTCAAACTGGTTGGAATTAATCCTTTTATACGATGGAAAAACTGTTGTATTTAATTGCATTTTATGCTTCCGGCGTTGACTTCTAAGGCCCTATCTATTCAATCTGTTGGAGCAACGCCGTAGGGTGAAGCCTAGGTTGCCCGGAAAGTAGAAATGACGTTAACTTTCATACTGGTTGCAATTATTCGTTTTATACGATATAAAAACTGTTGTGTTTATATTGTATTTTATGCTTCTGGCGTAGACTTCTAAGGCACTAACTATTCGATCTGGTGGAGCAACGCCCTAGAGTGAACCCTAAGTTGCCCGGAACGTAGCAATTGCCATCACTTTCAGACTGGTTGCAAATATTCCTGTTATATGATGGAAAAACTGTTGTATTTTTATTGCATTATATGCTCCGGGCATTAACTTCTAAGGCCCTATCTATTCAATCTGTAAGAGCAACGCCCTATGGTGTAGCCTAGGTTGCCCGTAAAGTAGAAATGACCATAGCTTTCATACTGGTTGCAATTATTCGTTTTGTATGATGGAAAAACTGTTGTATTTATATTGTATTTTATGCTTCTGGCGTTCACTTCTTAGGCCCTAACTATTCGATCTGGTGGAACAACGCCCTATGGTGAAGCCTAGGTTGACCGGAACGTAGAAATGACCATAACTTTCACACCGGTAGCAATTATTCGTTTTACACGATGGAAAAACTGTTGTATTTATTTTGTATTTTACGCATCGGGCGTTGACTTCTAAGTCCCTAACTATTCAACCTGTTGGAGCAACGCCCTAGAGTGAAGCCTAGGGTGCCCGGAAAGTAGAAATGACGTTAACTTTCACACTGGTTGCTATTATTCGTTCTATACGATGGAAAAACTGATATATTTATATTGTATCTTATGCTTCTGGCGTTGACTTCTTTGGGCCTAACAATTCGATCTGTTGGAACAACGCCCTAGAGTGAAGCCTAGGTTGCCTGTAACGTACAAATGACCATCACTTTCACACGGGTTGCAATTATTCCTGTTATAGGACGGAAAGACTGTTGTATTTTTATTGTATTTTATGCTTCAGGCGTTGACTTCTGAGGCCGTTGCTATTCGATGCAGTGGAAGAACGCCATAGAGTGAAGCCTAGGTTGCCCGGAACGTAGAAATGCCATAACCTTCATACTGGTTGCAATTATTCGTTTTATACGATGGAAAAACTGTTGTATATATATTGTGTTTTATGCTTCTGGCGTTGACTTCTAAGGCACTAACTATTCGATCTGGTGGAGCAACGCCCTAGAGTGAAGCCTAGGTTGCCCGGAACGTAGAAATGACCATCACTTTCAAACTGGTTGCAATTATTCCTGTTATATGATGGAAAAACTGTTGTATTTTTATTGCATTTTATGCTTCGGGCATTAACTTCTAAGGTCCTAACTATTCAATATGTTGGAGCAACGCCCGAGGGTGAAGCCTAGGTTGACCGGAAAGTAGAAATGACGCTAACTTTCACACCGGTTGCTATTATTCGTTCTATACGATGGAAAAACTGTTATATGTATATTGTATCTTATGCTTCTGGCGTTGACTTCTTAGGCCCTAACAATTCGATCTGGTGGAAAAACGACCTAGAGTGAGGCCTAGGTTGCACGGAACGTAGAACTGACCATAACTTTTAGACTGGTAGCAATTATTCGTTTTATACAATGGAAAAACTGTTCTATTTATTTTGTATTTTATGCTTCGGGCGTTGACTTCAAAGGCTCTAGCTGTTTGATCTGGTGGAGCAACGCCCTAGAGTGAAGCCTAGGTTGCCCGGAACGTAGAAATGACCATACCTTTCACACTGGTTGCTATTATTCGTTTTGTATGATGGAAAAACTGTTGTATTTATATTGTATTTTATGCTTCTGGCGTTCACTTCTTAGGCCCTAACTATTCGATCTGGTGGAACAACGCCCTATGGTGAAGCGTAGCTTGACCGGAACGTAGAAATGACCATAACTTTCACGCTGGTTGCTATTATTCGTTCTATACGATGGAAAAACTGTTATATTTATATTGTATATTATGCTTCTGGCGTTGACTTCTTAGGGCCTAACAATTCGACCTGGTGGAACAACGCCCTACAGTGAAGCCTAGGTTGCCTAGAACGTACAAATGACCATCACTTTCACACGGGTTGCAATTATTCCTGTTATAGGACGGAAAGACTGTTGTATTTTTATTGTATTTTATGCTTCAGGCGTTGACTTCTGAGGCCGTTGCCATTCGATGTAGAGGAAGAACGCCATAGAGTGAAGCCTAGGTTGCCCGCAACGTAGAAATGACCATAACTTTCATACTGGTAGCAATTATTCGTTTTATACGATGGAAAAACTGTTGTATTTTTATTGCATTTTATGCTTCTGGTGTTGACTTCTAAGGCCCTATCTATTCAATCTGTTGGAGCAACGCCCTAGGGTGAAGCCTAGGTTGCCCGGAAAGTAGAAATGTCGTTAAAATTCATACTGGTTGCAATTATTCGTTTTATACGATATAAAAACTGTTGTGTTTATATTGTATTTTATGCTTCGGGCGTTGACTTCTAAGGCCCCAGCTGTTTGATCTGGTCGAGCAACGCCCTAGAGTGAAGCCTAGGTTGCCCGGAACGTAGAAATGACCATAACTTTCACACTGGTTGCTATTATTCGTTCTATTCGATGGAAAAACTGATATATTTATATTGTATCTTATGCTTCTGGCGTTGACTTCTTTGGGCCTAACAATTCGATCTGGTGGAACAACGCCCTAGAGTGAAGCCTAGGTTGCCTGGAATGTACAAATGACCATCACTTTCACACGGGTTGCAATTATTCCTGTTATAGGACGGAAAGACTGTTGTATTTTTATTGTATTTTATGCTTCAGGCGTTGACTTCTGAGGCCGTTGCTATTCGATGTAGTGGAAGAACGACATAGAGTGAAGCCTAGGTTGCCCGGAACGTAGAAATGACCATAACTTTCACACTGGTTGCTATTATTCGTTTTATACGATGGAAAAACTGTTATATTAAATTGTATTTTATGCTTCTGGCGTTCACTTTTTAGGCCCTAACTATTCGATCTGGTCGAACAACACCGTAGAGTGAAGCCTAGGTTGCCCGGAACGTAGAAATGACCATAACTTTCACACTGGTTGCTATTATTCGTTTTATACGATAGAAAAACTGTTATATTTATATTGTATTTTATGCTTCTGGCGTTCACTTCTTAGGCCCTAACTGTTTGATCTGGTGGAGCAACGCCCTAGAGTGAAGCCTAGGTTGCCCGGTACGTAGAAATGACCATAACTTTCAAACTGGTTGCTATTATTCGTTTTATACGATGGAAAAACTGTTATATTTATATTGTATTTTATGCTTCTGGCGTTGACTTCTTAGGCCCTAACTATTCGATCTGGTGGAACAACGCCGTAGAGTGAAGCCTAGGTTGCCCGGATCGTAGAAATGACCATTACTTTCACACTGTTTGCAATTATTCCTTTTATACGATGGAAAAGTTGTTGTATTCATATCGTATTTTATGCTTCTGGCGTTGACATCTAAGGACCTAACTATTCGATCTGGCGGAGCAACGCCCTAGCATGAAGCCTAGGTTGCCCGGTACGTAGAAATGACCAGCACTTTCAAACTGGTTGCAATTATTCGTTTTATACGATGGAAAAGCTGTTGTATTTATATCGTATTTTATGCTTCTGGCGTTGAATTCTTAGGCCCTAACTATTCGATCTGGTGGAACAACGCCATAGAGTGAAGCCTAGGTTGCCCGGATCGTAGAAATGTCCATTACTTTCACACTGTTTGCAATTATTCCTTTTATTCGATGGAAAAGCTGTTGTATTTATATCGTATTTTATGCTTCTGGCGTTGAATTCTTAGGCCCTAACTATTCGATCTGGTGGAACAACGCCATAGAGTGAAGCCTAGGTTGCCCGGATCGTAGAAATGTCCATTACTTTCACACTGTTTGCAATTATTCCTTTTATTCGATGGAAAAGCTGTCATATTTATATTGTATTTTATGCTTCTGGCGTTCACTTGTTAGCCCTAACTATTCGATCTGGTCGAACAACACCGTAGAGTGAAGCCTAGGTTGCCCGGAACGTAGAAATGACCATAACTTTCACACTGGTTGCTATTATTCGTTTTATACGATGGAAAAACTGTTTTATTTATATTGTATTTTATGCTTCTGGCGTTGGCTTCTAAGGCTCTAACTATTCGATCTGGTGGAGCAACGCCCTAGAGCGAAGCCTAGGTTGCCCGGAACGTAGAAGTGACCATCACTTTCAAACTGGTTGCAATTATTCCTGCTATATGATGGAAAAACTGTTGTATTTTTATTGCATTTTATGCTTCGGGCATTAACTACTAAGGTCCTAACTTTTCAATCTGTTGGAGCAACACCCTAGGGTGAAGCCTAGGATGCGCGGAAAGTAGAAATGACAATAACTTTCACACTGGGTGCAATTATTCGTTTTATACGATGGAAAAGCTGTTGCATCTTTATTGTATTTTATGCTTCTGTCGTTGACGTCTAAGGCCGTAGCTATTAGATGTGGTGGAGCAACGCACTAGAGTGACGCCTAGGTTGCCCGGAACGTGGAATGACCATTACTTTCGCAATGTTTGCAATTATTCATTTTATACGATGGAAAAACTGTTGTACTTATATTGTATTTTATGCTTCTGGCGTTGACTTCTATGGCCCTAGCTATTCGACCTGGTGGAGCAACGCCCTAGAGTGAAGCCTAGGTTGCCCGGAACGTAGAAATGACCATCACTTTCAAACTGGTTGGAATTAATCCTTTTATACGATGGAAAAACTGTTGTATTTAATTGCATTTTATGCTTCCGGCGTTGACTTCTAAGGCCCTATCTATTCAATTTGTTGGAGCAACGCCGTAGGGTGAAGCCTAGGTTGCCCGGAAAGTAGAAATGACGTTAACTTTCATACTGGTTGCAATTATTCGTTTTATACGATATAAAAACTGTTGTGTTTATATTGTATTTTATGCTTCTGGCGTAGACTTCTAAGGCACTAACTATTCGATCTGGTGGAGCAACGCCCTAGAGTGAACCCTAAGTTGCCCGGAACGTAGCAATTGCCATCACTTTCAGACTGGTTGCAAATATTCCTGTTATATGATGGAAAAACTGTTGTATTTTTATTGTATTTTATGCTTCAGGCGTTGACTTCTGAGGCCGTTGCTATTCGATGTAGAGGAAGAACGCCATAGAGTGAAGCCTAGGTTGCCCGGAACGTAGAACTGACCATAACTTTCATACTGGTTGCAATTATTCGTTTTATACGATGGAAAAACTGTTATATTTATATTGTATTTCATGCTTCGGGCGTTGACTTCTAAGGCCCTAGCTGTTTGATCTGGTGGAGCAACGCCCTGGAGTGCAGCCTAGATTGCCCGGAACGTAGAAATGACCATAACTTTCACACTGGTTGCTATTATTCGTTTTATACGATGGAAAAACTGTTATATTTATATTGTATTTTATGCTTCTGGCGTTCACTTCTTAGGCCCTAACTGTTCGATCTGGTGGAACAACGACCTAGAGTGAGGCCTAGGTAGCCCGGAACGCAGAAATGTCCATCACTTCCATACTGGTAGCAATTATTCGTTTTATACGATGGAAAAACTGTTTTATTTATATTGTATTTTATGCTTCTGGCGTTGGCTTCTAAGGCTCTAACTATTCGATCTGGTGGAGCAACGCCCTAGAGTGAAGCCTAGGTTGCCCGGAACGTAGAAGTGACCATCACTTTCAAACTGGTTGCAATTATTCCTGCTATATGATGGAGAAACTGTTGTATTTTTATTGCATTTTATGCTTCGGGCATTAACTACTAAGGTCCTAACTTTTCAATCTGTTGGAGCAACGCCCTAGGGTGAAGCCTAGGATGCGCGGAAAGTAGAAATGACAATAACTTTCACACTGGGTGCAATTATTCGTTTTATACGATGGAAAAGCTGTTGCATCTTCATTGTATTTTATGCTTCTGTCGTTGACGTCTAAGGCCGTAGCTATTAGATGTGGTGGAGCAACGCACTAGAGTGACGCCTAGGTTGCCCGGAACGTGGAATGACCATTACTTTCGCAATGTTTGCAATTATTCATTTTATACGATGGAAAAACTGTTGTACTTATATTGTATTTTATGCTTCTGGCGTTGACTTCTATGGCCCTAGCTATTCGACCTGGTGGAGCAACGCCCTAGAGTGAAGCCTAGGTTGCCCGGAACGTAGAAATGACCATCACTTTCAAACTGGTTGCAATTAATCCTTTTATACGATGGAAAAACTGTTGTATTTAATTGCATTTTATGCTTCTGGCGTTGACTTCTAAGGCCCTATCTATTCAATCTGTTGGAGCAACGCCGTAGGGTGAAGCCTAGGTTGCCCGGAAAGTAGAAATGACGTTAACTTTCATACTGGTTGCAATTATTCGTTTTATACGATATAAAAACTGTTGTGTTTATATTGTATTTTATGCTTCTGGCGTAGACTTCTAAGGCACTAACTATTCGATCTGGTGGAGCAACGCCCTTGAGTGAACCCTAAGTTGCCCGGAACGTAGCAATTGCCATCACTTTCAGACTGGTTGCAAATATTCCTGTTATATGATGGAAAAACTGTTGTATTTTTATTGCATTATATGCTCCGGGCATTAACTTCTAAGGCCCTATCTATTCAATCTGTAAGAGCAACGCCCTATGGTGTAGCCTAGGTTGCCCGTAAAGTAGAAATGACCATAGCTTTCATACTGGTTGCAATTATTCGTTTTGTATGATGGAAAAACTGTTGTATTTATATTGTATTTTATGCTTCTGGCGTTCACTTCTTAGGCCCTAACTATTCGATCTGGTGGAACAACGCCCTATGGTGAAGCCTAGGTTGACCGGAACGTAGAAATGACCATAACTTTCATACTGGTTGCAATTATTCGTTTTATACGGTGTAAAAACTGTTGTATATATATTGTATTTTATGCTTCTGGCGTTGACTTCTAAGGCACTAACTATTCGATCTGGTGGAGCAACGCCCTAGAGTGAAGCCTAGGTTGCCGGAACGTAGAAATGACCATCACTTTCAAACTGGTTGCAATTATTCGTTTTATACGATGGAAAAGCTGTTGTATTTATATCGTATTTTATGCTTCTGGCGTTGACTTCTTAGGCCCTAACTATTCCATCAGGGGGAACGACGCCCTAGGGTGAAGCCTAGGTTGCCCGGAACGTAGAAATGACTATAACTTTTACACTGGCAGCATTTATTCGTTTTATACAATGGAAAAACTGTTCTATTTATTTTGTATTTTATGCTTCGGGCGTTGACTTCTAAGGCCCTAACTGTTTGATCTGGTGGAGCAACGCCTTAGAGTGAAGCCTAGGTTGCCCGGAACGTAGAAATGATCATAACTTTCACACTGGTTGCTATTATTCGTTTTATGTGATGGAAAAGCTGTCATATTTATATTGTATTTTATGCTTCTGGCGTTCACTTGTTAGCCCTAACTATTCGATCTGGTCGAACAACACCGTAGAGTGAAGCCTAGGTTGCCCGGAACGTAGAAATGACCATAACTTTCACACTGGTTGCTATTATTCGTTTTATACGATGGAAAAGCTGTTATATTTATATTGTATTTTATGCTTCTGGCGTTCACTTCTTAGGCCCTAACTATTCGATCTGGTGGAACAACACCGTAGAGTGAAGCCTAGGTTGCCCGGAACGTAGAAATGACCATAACTTCACACTGGTTGCAATTATTCCGGTTATATGATGGAAAAACTGATGTATTTTTATTGCATTTTATGCTTTGGGTATTGACTTCTAAGGCCCTAACTGTTTGATCTGGTGGAACAACGCCCTAGAATGAAGCCTAGGTTGCCCGGTACGTAGAAATGACCATCACTTTCAAACTGGTTGCAATTATTCGTTTTATACGATGGAAAAGCTGTTGTATTTTTATCGTATTTTATGCTTCTGGCGTTGACTTCTTAGGCCCTAACTATTCCATCAGGTGGAACAACGCCCTAGGGTGAAGCCTAGGTTGCCCGGAACGTAGAAATGACTATAACTTTTACACTGGCAGCAATTATTCGTTTTATACAAAGGAAAAACTGTTCTATTTATTTTGTATTTTATGCTTCGGGCGTTGACTTCTAAGGCCCTAACTGTTTGATCTGGTGGAGCAACGCCCTAGAGTGAAGCCTAGGTTGGCCGGAACGTAGAAATGACCATAACTTTCACACTGGTTGCTATTATTCGTTTTATACGATGGAAAAGCTGTTGTATTTATATCGTATTTTATGCTTCTGGCGTTGACTTCTAAGTCCCTAACTATTCAACCTGTTGGAGCAACGCCCTAGAGTGAAGCCTAGGATGCCCGGAAAGTAGAAATGACGTTAACTTTCACACTGGTTGCTATTATTCGTTCTATACGATGGAAAAACTGATATATTTATATTGTATCTTATGCTTCTGGCGTTGACTTCTTTGGGCCTAACAATTCGATCTGTTGGAACAACGCCCTAGAGTGAAGCCTAGGTTGCCTGGAACGTACAAATGACCATCACTTTCACACGGGTTGCAATTATTCCTGTTATAGGACGGAAAGACTGTTGTATTTTTATTGTATTTTATGCTTCAGGCGTTGACTTCTGAGGCCGTTGCTATTCGATGTAGAGGAAGAACGCCACAGAGTGAAGCCTAGGTTGCCCGGAACGTAGAACTGACCATAACTTTCATACTGGTTGCAATTATTCGTTTTATACGATGGAAAAACTGTTATATTTATATTGTATTTCATGCTTCGGGCGTTGACTTCTAAGGCCCTAGCTGTTTGATCTGGTGGAGCAACGCCCTGGAGTGCAGCCTAGATTGCCCGGAACGTAGAAATGACCATAACTTTCACACTGGTTGCTATTATTCGTTTTATACGATGGAAAAACTGTTATATTTATATTGTATTTTATGCTTCTGGCGTTCACTTCTTAGGCCCTAACTGTTCGATCTGGTGGAACAACGACCTAGAGTGAGGCCTAGGTAGCCCGGAACGTAGCAATTGCCATCACTTTCAGACTGGTTGCAAATATTCCTGTTATATGATGGAAAAACTGTTGTATTTTTATTGCATTATATGCTCCGGGCATTAACTTCTAAGGCCCTATCTATTCAATCTGTAAGAGCAACGCCCTATGGTGTAGCCTAGGTTGCCCGTAAAGTAGAAATGACCATAGCTTTCATACTGGTTGCAATTATTCGTTTTGTATGATGGAAAAACTGTTGTATTTATATTGTATTTTATGCTTCTGGCGTTCACTTCTTAGGCCCTAACTATTCGATCTGGTGGAACAACGCCCTATGGTGAAGCCTAGGTTGACCGGAACGTAGAAATGACCATAACTTTCACACCGGTAGCAATTATTCGTTTTACACGATGGAAAAACTGTTGTATTTATTTTGTATTTTACGCATCGGGCGTTGACTTCTAAGTCCCTAACTATTCAACCTGTTGGAGCAACGCCCTAGAGTGAAGCCTAGGATGCCCGGAAAGTAGAAATGACGTTAACTTTCACACTGGTTGCTATTATTCGTTCTATACGATGGAAAAACTGATATATTTATATTGTATCTTATGCTTCTGGCGTTGACTTCTTTGGGCCTAACAATTCGATCTGTTGGAACAACGCCCTAGAGTGAAGCCTAGGTTGCCTGGAACGTACAAATGACCATCACTTTCACACGGGTTGCAATTATTCCTGTTATAGGACGGAAAGACTGTTGTATTTTTATTGTATTTTATGCTTCAGGCGTTGACTTCTGAGGCCGTTGCTATTCGATGCAGTGGAAGAACGCCATAGAGTGAAGCCTAGGTTGCCCGGAACGTAGAAATGCCATAACCTTCATACTGGTTGCAATTATTCGTTTTATACGATGGAAAAACTGTTGTATATATATTGTGTTTTATGCTTCTGGCGTTGACTTCTAAGGCACTAACTATTCGATCTGGTGGGGCAACGCCCTAGAGTGAAGCCTAGGTTGCCCGGAACGTAGAAATGACCATCACTTTCAAACTGGTTGCAATTATTCCTGTTATATGATGGAAAAACTGTTGTATTTTTATTGCATTTTATGCTTCGGGCATTAACTTCTAAGGTCCTAACTATTCAATATGTTGGAGCAACGCCCGAGGGTGAAGCCTAGGTTGACCGGAAAGTAGAAATGACGCTAACTTTCACACCGGTTGCTATTATTCGTTCTATACGATGGAAAAACTGTTATATGTATATTGTATCTTATGCTTCTGGCGTTGACTTCTTAGGCCCTAACAATTCGATCTGGTGGAAAAACGACCTAGAGTGAGGCCTAGGTTGCACGGAACGTAGAACTGACCATAACTTTTACACTGGTAGCAATTATTCGTTTTATACAATGGAAAAACTGTTCTATTTATTTTGTATTTTATGCTTCGGGCGTTGACTTCAAAGGCTCTAGCTGTTTGATCTGGTGGAGCAACGCCCTAGAGTGAAGCCTAGGTTGCCCGGAACGTAGAAATGACCATACCTTTCACACTGGTTGCTATTATTCGTTTTGTACGATGGAAAAACTGTTTTATTTATATTGTATTTTATGCTTCTGGCGTTGGCTTCTAAGGCTCTAACTATTCGATCTGGTGGAGCAACGCCCTAGAGCGAAGCCTAGGTTGCCCGGAACGTAGAAGTGACCATCACTTTCAAACTGGTTGCAATTATTCCTGCTATATGATGGAAAAACTGTTGTATTTTTATTGCATTTTATGCTTCGGGCATTAACTACTAAGGTCCTAACTTTTCAATCTGGTGGAACCACACCGTAGAGTGAAGCCTAGGTTGCCCGGAACGTAGAAATGACCATAACTTCACACTGGTTGCAATTATTCCGGTTATATGATGGAAAAACTGATGTATTTTTATTGCATTTTATGCTTTGGGTATTGACTTCTAAGGCCCTAACTGTTTGATCTGGTGGAACAACGCCCTAGAATGAAGCCTAGCTTGCCCGGTACGTAGAAATGACCATCACTTTCAAACTGGTTGCAATTATTCGTTTTATACGATGGAAAAGCTGTTGTATTTATATCGTATTTTATGCTTCTGGCGTTGACTTCTTAGGCCCTAACTATTCCATCAGGTGGAACAACGCCCTAGGGTGAAGCCTAGGTTGCCCGGAACGTAGAAATGACTATAACTTTTACACTGGCAGCAATTATTCGTTTTATACAAAGGAAAAACTGTTCTATTTATTCTGTATTTTATGCTTCGGGCGTTGACTTCTAAGGCCCTAACTGTTTGATCTGGTGGAGCAACGCCCTAGAGTGAAGCCTAGGTTGGCCGGAACGTAGAAATGACCATAACTTTCACACTGGTTGCTATTATTCGTTTTATACGATGGAAAAGCTGTTGTATTTATATCGTATTTTATGCTTCTGGCGTTGACATCTAAGGACCTAACTATCCGATCTGGTGGAGCAGCGCCCTAGAGTGAAGCCTAGGTTGCTCGGAATGTAGAAATGACCATTACTTTCACACTGGTTGCAATCACTCGTTTTATACGATGGAAAAGCTGTTGTATTTATAATGTATCTTATGCATCGGGCGTTGACTTCTAAGGCCCTAACTATTCAATCTGTTGGAGCAACGCCCTAGGGTGAAGCCTAGGTTGCCTGGAAAGTAGAAATGACGTTAACTTTCACACTGGTTGCTATTATTCGTTCTATACGATGGAAAAACTGTTATATTTATATTGTATTTCATGCTTCGGGCGTTCACTTCTAAGGCCCTAGCTGTTTGATCTGGTGGAGCAACGCCCTAGAGTGCAGCCTAGGTTGCCCGGAACGTAGAAATGACCATAACTTTCACACTGGTTGCTATTATTCGTTTTATACGATGGAAAAACTGTTATATTTATATTGTATTTTATGCTTCTGGCGTTCACTTCTTAGGCCCTAACTGTTCGATCTGGTGGAACAACGACCTAGAGTGAGGCCTAGGTAGCCCGGAACGCAGAAATGACCATCACTTCCATACTGGTAGCAATTATTCGTTTTATACGATGGAAAAACTGTTTTATTTATATTGTATTTTATGCTTCTGGCGTTGGCTTCTAAGGCTCTAACTATTCGATCTGGTGGAGCAACGCCCTAGAGCGAAGCCTAGGTTGCCCGGAACGTAGAAGTGACCATCACTTTCAAACTGGTTGCAATTATTCCTGCTATATGATGGAAAAACTGTTGTATTTTTATTGCATTTTATGCTTCGGGCATTAACTACTAAGGTCCTAACTTTTCAATCTGTTGGAGCAACGCCCTAGGGTGAAGCCTAGGATGCGCGGAAAGTAGAAATGACAATAACTTTCACACTGGGTGCAATTATTCGTTTTATACGATGGAAAAGCTGTTGCATCTTTATTGTATTTTATGCTTCTGTCGTTGACGTCTAAGGCCGTAGCTATTAGATGTGGTGGAGCAACGCACTAGAGTGACGCCTAGGTTGCCCGGAACGTGGAATGACCATTACTTTCGCAATGTTTGCAATTATTCATTTTATACGATGGAAAAACTGTTGTACTTATATTGTATTTTATGCTTCTGGCGTTGACTTCTATGGCCCTAGCTATTCGACCTGGTGGAGCAACGCCCTAGAGTGAAGCCTAGGTTGCCCGGAACGTAGAAATGACCATCACTTTCAAACTGGTTGGAATTAATCCTTTTATACGATGGAAAAACTGTTGTATTTAATTGCATTTTATGCTTCCGGCGTTGACTTCTAAGGCCCTATCTATTCAATCTGTTGGAGCAACGCCGTAGGGTGAAGCCTAGGTTGCCCGGAAAGTAGAAATGACGTTAACTTTCATACTGGTTGCAATTATTCGTTTTATACGATATAAAAACTGTTGTGTTTATATTGTATTTTATGCTTCTGGCGTAGACTTCTAAGGCACTAACTATTCGATCTGGTGGAGCAACGCCCTCGAGTGAACCCTAAGTTGCCCGGAACGTAGCAATTGCCATCACTTTCAGACTGGTTGCAAATATTCCTGTTATATGATGGAAAAACTGTTGTATTTTTATTGCATTATATGCTCCGGGCATTAACTTCTAAGGCCCTATCTATTCAATCTGTAAGAGCAACGCCCTATGGTGTAGCCTAGGTTGCCCGTAAAGTAGAAATGACCATAGCTTTCATACTGGTTGCAATTATTCGTTTTGTATGATGGAAAAACTGTTGTATTTATATTGTATTTTATGCTTCTGGCGTTCACTTCTTAGGCCCTAACTATTCGATCTGGTGGAACAACGCCCTATGGTGAAGTCTAGGTTGACCGGAACGTAGAAATGACCATAACTTTCACACCGGTAGCAATTATTCGTTTTACACGATGGAAAAACTGTTGTATTTATTTTGTATTTTACGCATCGGGCGTTGACTTCTAAGTCCCTAACTATTCAACCTGTTGGAGCAACGCCCTAGAGTGAAGCCTAGGATGCCCGGAAAGTAGAAATGACGTTAACTTTCACACTGGTTGCTATTATTCGTTCTATACGATGGAAAAACTGATATATTTATATTGTATCTTATGCTTCTGGCGTTGACTTCTTTGGGCCTAACAATTCGATCTGTTGGAACAACGCCCTAGAGTGAAGCCTAGGTTGCCTGGAACGTACAAATGACCATCACTTTCACACGGGTTGCAATTATTCCTGTTATAGGACGGAAAGACTGGTGTATTTTTATTGTATTTTATGCTTCAGGCGTTGACTTCTGAGGCCGTTGCTATTCGATGTAGAGGAAGAACGCCATAGAGTGAAGCCTAGGTTGCCCGGAACGTAGAACTGACCATAACTTTCATACTGGTTGCAATTATTCGTTTTATACGATGGAAAAACTGTTATATTTATATTGTATTTCATGCTTCGGGCGTTGACTTCTAAGGCCCTAGCTGTTTGATCTGGTGGAGCAACGCCCTGGAGTGCAGCCTAGATTGCCCGGAACGTAGAAATGACCATAACTTTCACACTGGTTGCTATTATTCGTTTTATACGATGGAAAAACTGTTATATTTATATTGTATTTTATGCTTCTGGCGTTCACTTCTTAGGCCCTAACTGTTCGATCTGGTGGAACAACGACCTAGAGTGAGGCCTAGGTAGCCCGGAACGCAGAAATGTCCATCACTTCCATACTGGTAGCAATTATTCGTTTTATACGATGGAAAAACTGTTTTATTTATATTGTATTTTATGCTTCTGGCGTTGGCTTCTAAGGCTCTAACTATTCGATCTGGTGGAGCAACGCCCTAGAGTGAAGCCTAGGTTGCCCGGAACGTAGAAGTGACCATCACTTTCAAACTGGTTGCAATTATTCCTGCTATATGATGGAGAAACTGTTGTATTTTTATTGCATTTTATGCTTCGGGCATTAACTACTAAGGTCCTAACTTTTCAATCTGTTGGAGCAACGCCCTAGGGTGAAGCCTAGGATGCGCGGAAAGTAGAAATGACAATAACTTTCACACTGGGTGCAATTATTCGTTTTATACGATGGAAAAGCTGTTGCATCTTTATTGTATTTTATGCTTCTGTCGTTGACGTCTAAGGCCGTAGCTATTAGATGTGGTGGAGCAACAAACTAGAGTGACGCCTAGGTTGCCCGGAACGTGGAATGACCATTACTTTCGCAATGTTTGCAATTATTCATTTTATACGATGGAAAAACTGTTGTACTTATATTGTATTTTATGCTGCTGGCGTTGACTTCTATGGCCCTAGCTATTCGACCTGGTGGAGCAACGCCCTAGAGTGAAGCCTAGGTTGCCCGGAACGTAGAAATGACCATCACTTTCAAACTGGTTGCAATTAATCCTTTTATACGATGGAAAAACTGTTGTATTTAATTGCATTTTATGCTTCCGGCGTTGACTTCTAAGGCCCTATCTATTCAATCTGTTGGAGCAACGCCGTAGGGTGAAGCCTAGGTTGCCCGGAAAGTAGAAATGACGTTAACTTTCATACTGGTTGCCATTATTCGTTTTATACGATATAAAAACTGTTGTGTTTATATTGTATTTTATGCTTCTGGCGTAGACTTCTAAGGCACTAACTATTCGATCTGGTGGAGCAACGCCCTGGAGTGAACCCTAAGTTGCCCGGAACGTAGCAATTGCCATCACTTTCAGACTGGTTGCAAATATTCCTGTTATATGATGGAAAAACTGTTGTATTTTTATTGCATTATATGCTCCGGGCATTAACTTCTAAGGCCCTATCTATTCAATCTGTAAGAGCAACGCCCTATGGTGTAGCCTAGGTTGCCCGTAAAGTAGAAATGACCATAGCTTTCATACTGGTTGCAATTATTCGTTTTGTATGATGGAAAAACTGTTGTATTTATATTGTATTTTATGCTTCTGGCGTTCACTTCTTAGGCCCTAACTATTCGATCTGGTGGAACAACGCCCTATGGTGAAGCCTAGGTTGACCGGAACGTAGAAATGACCATAACTTTCATACTGGTTGCAATTATTCGTTTTATACGGTGTAAAAACTGTTGTATATATATTGTATTTTATGCTTCTGGCGTTGACTTCTAAGGCACTAACTATTCGATCTGGTGGAGCAACGCCCTAGAGTGAAGCCTAGGTTGCCGGAACGTAGAAATGACCATCACTTTCAAACTGGTTGCAATTATTCGTTTTATACGATGGAAAAGCTGTTGTATTTATATCGTATTTTATGCTTCTGGCGTTGACTTCTTAGGCCCTAACTATTCCATCAGGGGGAACGACGCCCTAGGGTGAAGCCTAGGTTGCCCGGAACGTAGAAATGACTATAACTTTAACACTGGCAGCATTTATTCGTTTTATACAATGGAAATACTGTTCTATTTATTTTGTATTTTATGCTTCGGGCGTTGACTTCTAAGGCCCTAACTGTTTGATCTGGTGGAGCAACGCCTTAGAGTGAAGCCTAGGTTGCCCGGAACGTAGAAATGACCATAACTTTCACACTGGTTGCTATTATTCGTTTTATGTGATGGAAAAGCTGTCATATTTATATTGTATTTTATGCTTCTGGCGTTCACTTGTTAGCCCTAACTATTCGATCTGGTCGAACAACACCGTAGAGTGAAGCCTAGGTTGCCCGGAACGTAGAAATGACCATAACTTTCACACTGGTTGCTATTATTCGTTTTATACGATGGAAAAGCTGTTATATTTATATTGTATTTTATGCTTCTGGCGTTCACTTCTTAGGCCCTAACTATTCGATCTGGTGGAACAACACCGTAGAGTGAAGCCTAGGTTGCCCGGAACGTAGAAATGACCATAACTTCACACTGGTTGCAATTATTCCGGTTATATGATGGAAAAACTGATGTATTTTTATTGCATTTTATGCTTTGGGTATTGACTTCTAAGGCCCTAACTGTTTGATCTGGTGGAACAACGCCCTAGAATGAAGCCTAGGTTGCCCGGTACGTAGAAATGACCATCACTTTCAAACTGGTTGCAATTATTCGTTTTATACGATGGAAAAGCTGTTGTATTTATATCGTATTTTATGCTTCTGGCGTTGACTTCTTAGGCCCTAACTATTCCATCAGGTGGAACAACGCCCTAGGGTGAAGCCTGGGTTGCCCGGAACGTAGAAATGACTATAACTTTTACACTGGCAGCAATTATTCGTTTTATACAAAGGAAAAACTGTTCTATTTATTTTGTATTTTATGCTTCGGGCGTTGACTTCTAAGGCCCTAACTGTTTGATCTGGTGGAGCAACGCCCTAGAGTGAAGCCTAGGTTGGCCGGAACGTAGAAATGACCATAACTTTCACACTGGTTGCTATTATTCGTTTTATACGATGGAAAAGCTGTTGTATTTATATCGTATTTTATGCTTCTGGCGTTGACATCTAAGGACCTAACTATCCGATCTGGTGGAGCAGCGCCCTAGAGTGAAGCCTAGGTTGCTCGGAATGTAGAAATGACCATTACTTTCACACTGGTTGCAATCACTCGTTTTATACGATGGAAAAGCTGTTGTATTTATATTGTATCTTATGCATCGGGCGTTGACTTCTAAGGCCCTAACTATTCAATCTGTTGGAGCAGCGCCCTAGGGTGAAGCCTAGGTTGCCTGGAAAGTAGAAATGACGTTAACTTTCACACTGGTTGCTATTATTCGTTCTATACGATGGAAAAACTGTTATATTTATATTGTATTTCATGCTTCGGGCGTTGACTTCTAAGGCCCTAGCTGTTTGATCTGGTGGAGCAACGCCCTAGAGTGCAGCCTAGATTGCCGGAACGTAGAAATGACCATAACTTTCACACTGGTTGCTATTATTCGTTTTATACGATGGAAAAACTGTTATATTTATATTGTATTTTATGCTTCTGGCGTTCACTTCTTAGGCCCTAACTGTTCGATATGGTGGAACAACGACCTAGAGTGAGGCCTAGGTAGCCCGGAACGCAGAAATGACCATCACTTCCATACTGGTAGCAATTATTCGTTTTATACGATGGAAAAACTGTTTTATTTATATTGTATTTTATGCTTCTGGCGTTGGCTTCTAAGGCTCTAACTATTCGATCTGGTGGAGCAACGCCCTAGAGCGAAGCCTAGGTTGCCCGGAACGTAGAAGTGACCATCACTTTCAAACTGGTTGCAATTATTCCTGCTATATGATGGAAAAACTGTTGTATTTTTATTGCATTTTATGCTTCGGGCATTAACTACTAAGGTCCTAACTTTTCAATCTGTTGGAGCAACGCCCTAGGGTGAAGCCTAGGATGCGCGGAAAGTAGAAATGACAATAACTTTCACACTGGGTGCAATTATTCGTTTTATACGATGGAAAAGCTGTTGCATCTTTATTGTATTTTATGCTTCTGTCGTTGACGTCTAAGGCCGTAGCTATTAGATGTGGTGGAGCAACGCACTAGAGTGACGCCTAGGTTGCCCGGAACGTGGAATGACCATTACTTTCGCAATGTTTGCAATTATTCATTTTATACGATGGAAAAACTGTTGTACTTATATTGTATTTTATGCTTCTGGCGTTGACTTCTATGGCCCTAGCTATTCGACCTGGTGGAGCAACGCCCTAGAGTGAAGCCTAGGTTGCCCGGAACGTAGAAATGACCATCACTTTCAAACTGGTTGGAATTAATCCTTTTATACGATGGAAAAACTGTTGTATTTAATTGCATTTTATGCTTCCGGCGTTGACTTCTAAGGCCCTATCTATTCAATCTGTTGGAGCAACGCCGTAGGGTGAAGCCTAGGTTGCCCGGAAAGTAGAAATGACGTTAACTTTCATACTGGTTGCAATTATTCGTTTTATACGATATAAAAACTGTTGTGTTTATATTGTATTTTATGCTTCTGGCGTAGACTTCTAAGGCACTAACTATTCGATCTGGTGGAGCAACGCCCTAGAGTGAACCCTAAGTTGCCCGGAACGTAGCAATTGCCATCACTTTCAGACTGGTTGCAAATATTCCTGTTATATGATGGAAAAACTGTTGTATTTTTATTGCATTATATGCTCCGGGCATTAACTTCTAAGGCCCTATCTATTCAATCTGTAAGAGCAACGCCCTATGGTGTAGCCTAGGTTGCCCGTAAAGTAGAAATGACCATAGCTTTCATACTGGTTGCAATTATTCGTTTTGTATGATGGAAAAACTGTTGTATTTATATTGTATTTTATGCTTCTGGCGTTCACTTCTTAGGCCCTAACTATTCGATCTGGTGGAACAACGCCCTATGGTGAAGCCTAGGTTGACCGGAACGTAGAAATGACCATAACTTTCACACCGGTAGCAATTATTCGTTTTACACGATGGAAAAACTGTTGTATTTATTTTGTATTTTACGCATCGGGCGTTGACTTCTAAGTCCCTAACTATTCAACCTGTTGGAGCAACGCCCTAGAGTGAAGCCTAGGGTGCCCGGAAAGTAGAAATGACGTTAACTTTCACACTGGTTGCTATTATCCGTTCTATACGATGGAAAAACTGATATATTTATATTGTATCTTATGCTTCTGGCGTTGACGTCTTTGGGCCTAACAATTCGATCTGTTGGAACAACGCCCTAGAGTGAAGCCTAGGTT
Source organism: Calliopsis andreniformis (assembly GCF_051401765.1). Lineage (NCBI taxonomy): Eukaryota > Metazoa > Arthropoda > Insecta > Hymenoptera > Andrenidae > Calliopsis > Calliopsis andreniformis. Next base: position 15,142,681 of record NW_027480428.1, read on the forward strand.
GCCTGGAACGTACAAATGACCATCACTTTCACACGGGTTGCAATTATTCCTGTTATAGGACGGAAAGACTGTTGTATTTTTATTGTATTTTATGCTTCAGGCGTTGACTTCTGAGGCCGTTGCTATTCGATGCAGTGGAAGAACGCCATAGAGTGAAGCCTAGGTTGCCCGGAACGTAGAAATGCCATAACCTTCATACTGGTTGCAATTATTCGTTTTATACGATGGAAAAACTGTTGTATATATATTGTGTTTTATGCTTCTGGCGTTGACTTCTAAGGCACTAACTATTCGATCTGGTGGAGCAACGCCCTAGAGTGAAGCCTAGGTTGCCCGGAACGTAGAAATGACCATCACTTTCAAACTGGTTGCAATTATTCCTGTTATATGATGGAAAAACTGTTGTATTTTTATTGCATTTTATGCTTCGGGCATTAACTTCTAAGGTCCTAACTATTCAATATGTTGGAGCAACGCCCGAGGGTGAAGCCTAGGTTGACCGGAAAGTAGAAATGACGCTAACTTTCACACCGGTTGCTATTATTCGTTCTATACGATGGAAAAACTGTTATATGTATATTGTATCTTATGCTTCTGGCGTTGACTTCTTAGGCCCTAACAATTCGATCTGGTGGAAAAACGACCTAGAGTGAGGCCTAGGTTGCACGGAACGTAGAACTGACCATAACTTTTACACTGGTAGCAATTATTCGTTTTATACAATGGAAAAACTGTTCTATTTATTTTGTATTTTATGCTTCGGGCGTTGACTTCAAAGGCTCTAGCTGTTTGATCTGGTGGAGCAACGCCCTAGAGTGAAGCCTAGGTTGCCCGGAACGTAGAAATGACCATACCTTTCACACTGGTTGCTATTATTCGTTTTGTATGATGGAAAAACTGTTGTATTTATATTGTATTTTATGCTTCTGGCGTTCACTTCTTAGGCCCTAACTATTCGATCTGGTGGAACAACGCCCTATGGTGAAGCGTAGCTTGACCGGAACGTAGAAATGACCATAACTTTCACGCTGGTTGCTATTATTCGTTCTATACGATGGAAAAACTGTTATATTTATATTGTATATTATGCTTCTGGCGTTGACTTCTTAGGGCCTAACAATTCGACCTGGTGGAACAACGCCCTACAGTGAAGCCTAGGTTGCCTAGAACGTACAAATGACCATCACTTTCACACGGGTTGCAATTATTCCTGTTATAGGACGGAAAGACTGTTGTATTTTTATTGTATTTTATGCTTCAGGCGTTGACTTCTGAGGCCGTTGCCATTCGATGTAGAGGAAGAACGCCATAGAGTGAAGCCTAGGTTGCCCGCAACGTAGAAATGACCATAACTTTCATACTGGTAGCAATTATTCGTTTTATACGATGGAAAAACTGTTGTATTTTTATTGCATTTTATGCTTCCGGTGTTGACTTCTAAGGCCCTATCTATTCAATCTGTTGGAGCAACGCCCTAGGGTGAAGCCTAGGTTGCCCGGAAAGTAGAAATGTCGTTAAAATTCATACTGGTTGCAATTATTCGTTTTATACGATATAAAAACTGTTGTGTTTATATTGTATTTTATGCTTCGGGCGTTGACTTCTAAGGCCCCAGCTGTTTGATCTGGTCGAGCAACGCCCTAGAGTGAAGCCTAGGTTGCCCGGAACGTAGAAATGACCATAACTTTCACACTGGTTGCTATTATTCGTTCTATTCGATGGAAAAACTGATATATTTATATTGTATCTTATGCTTCTGGCGTTGACTTCTTTGGGCCTAACAATTCGATCTGGTGGAACAACGCCCTAGAGTGAAGCCTAGGTTGCCTGGAATGTACAAATGACCATCACTTTCACACGGGTTGCAATTATTCCTGTTATAGGACGGAAAGACTGTTGTATTTTTATTGTATTTTATGCTTCAGGCGTTGACTTCTGAGGCCGTTGCTATTCGATGTAGTGGAAGAACGACATAGAGTGAAGCCTAGGTTGCCCGGAACGTAGAAATGACCATAACTTTCACACTGGTTGCTATTATTCGTTTTATACGATGGAAAAACTGTTATATTAAATTGTATTTTATGCTTCTGGCGTTCACTTTTTAGGCCCTAACTATTCGATCTGGTCGAACAACACCGTAGAGTGAAGCCTAGGTTGCCCGGAACGTAGAAATGACCATAACTTTCACACTGGTTGCTATTATTCGTTTTATACGATAGAAAAACTGTTATATTTATATTGTATTTTATGCTTCTGGCGTTCACTTCTTAGGCCCTAACTGTTTGATCTGGTGGAGCAACGCCCTAGAGTGAAGCCTAGGTTGCCCGGTACGTAGAAATGACCATAACTTTCAAACTGGTTGCTATTATTCGTTTTATACGATGGAAAAACTGTTATATTTATATTGTATTTTATGCTTCTGGCGTTGACTTCTTAGGCCCTAACTATTCGATCTGGTGGAACAACGCCGTAGAGTGAAGCCTAGGTTGCCCGGATCGTAGAAATGACCATTACTTTCACACTGTTTGCAATTATTCCTTTTATACGATGGAAAAGTTGTTGTATTCATATCGTATTTTATGCTTCTGGCGTTGACATCTAAGGACCTAACTATTCGATCTGGCGGAGCAACGCCCTAGCATGAAGCCTAGGTTGCCCGGTACGTAGAAATGACCAGCACTTTCAAACTGGTTGCAATTATTCGTTTTATACGATGGAAAAGCTGTTGTATTTATATCGTATTTTATGCTTCTGGCGTTGAATTCTTAGGCCCTAACTATTCGATCTGGTGGAACAACGCCATAGAGTGAAGCCTAGGTTGCCCGGATCGTAGAAATGTCCATTACTTTCACACTGTTTGCAATTATTCCTTTTATTCGATGGAAAAGCTGTTGTATTTATATCGTATTTTATGCTTCTGGCGTTGAATTCTTAGGCCCTAACTATTCGATCTGGTGGAACAACGCCATAGAGTGAAGCCTAGGTTGCCCGGATCGTAGAAATGTCCATTACTTTCACACTGTTTGCAATTATTCCTTTTATTCGATGGAAAAGCTGTTGTATTTATATTGTATTTTATGCCTCTGGCGTTGACTTCTAATGCCGTAGCTATTAGATGTGGTGGAGCAACGCCCTAGAGTGACGCCTAGGGTGTTCGGAACGTAGAAATGACCATTACTTTCACACTGGTTGCAATTATTCGTTTTATACGATGGAAGAGCTGTTGTATTTATATTGTATTTTATGCTTCTGGCCTTGACTTCTAATGCACTAACTATTCGATCTGGCGTAGCAACGCCCTGGAGTGAAGCCGAGGTTTCCCGGAACGTAGAAATGACCATCACTTTCAAACTGGTTGCAATTATTCCTGTGATATGACGGAAAAACTGTTGTATTTTTATTGAATTTTATGCTTCGGGCATTGACTTCTAAGGCCCTAACTATTCATCTGTTGGAGCAACGCCCCAGGGTGTAGCCTAGGTTGCCCGGAACGTAGAAATGACCATCACTTTCAAACTGGTTGCAATTATTCCGGTTATATGATGGAAAAACTGTTGTATTTTTATTGCATTTTATGCTTTGGGCATTGACTTCTAAGGCCCTAACTGTTTGATCTGGTGGAGCAACGCCCTAGAATGAAGCCTAGGTTGCCCGGTACGTAGAAATGACCATCACTTTCAAACTGGTGGCAATTATTCGTTTTATACGATGGAAAAGCTGTTGTATTTATATCGTATTTTATGCTTCTGGCGTTGACTTCTTAGGCCCTAACTATTCCATCAGGTGGAACAACGCTCTAGGGTGAAGGCTAGGTTGCCCGGAACGTAGAAATGACTATAACTTTTACACTGGCAGCAATTATTCGTTTTATACAATGGAAAAACTGTTCTATTCATTTTGTACTTTATGCTTCGGGCGTTGACTTCTAAGGCCCTAACTGTTTGATCTGGTGGAGCAACGCCTTAGAGTGAAGCCTAGGTTGCCCGGAACGTAGAAATGACCATAACTTTCACACTGGTTGCTATTATTCGTTTTATGTGATGGAAAAGCTGTCATATTTATATTGTATTTTATGCTTCTGGCGTTCACTTGTTAGCCCTAACTATTCGATCTGGTCGAACAACACCGTAGAGTGAAGCCTAGGTTGCCCGGAACGTAGAAATGACCATAACTTTCACACTGGTTGCTATTATTCGTTTTATACGATGGAAAAACTGTTTTATTTATATTGTATTTTATGCTTCTGGCGTTGGCTTCTAAGGCTCTAACTATTCGATCTGGTGGAGCAACGCCCTAGAGCGAAGCCTAGGTTGCCCGGAACGTAGAAGTGACCATCACTTTCAAACTGGTTGCAATTATTCCTGCTATATGATGGAAAAACTGTTGTATTTTTATTGCATTTTATGCTTCGGGCATTAACTACTAAGGTCCTAACTTTTCAATCTGTTGGAGCAACGCCCTAGGGTGAAGCCTAGGATGCGCGGAAAGTAGAAATGACAATAACTTTCACACTGGGTGCAATTATTCGTTTTATACGATGGAAAAGCTGTTGCATCTTTATTGTATTTTATGCTTCTGTCGTTGACGTCTAAGGGCGTAGCTATTAGATGTGGTGGAGCAACGCACTAGAGTGACGCCTAGGTTGCCCGGAACGTGGAATGACCATTACTTTCGCAATGTTTGCAATTATTCATTTTATACGATGGAAAAACTGTTGTACTTATATTGTATTTTATGCTTCTGGCGTTGACTTCTATGGCCCTAGCTATTCGACCTGGTGGAGCAACGCCCTAGAGTGAAGCCTAGGTTGCCCGGAACGTAGAAATGACCATCACTTTCAAACTGGTTGGAATTAATCCTTTTATACGATGGAAAAACTTTTGTATTTAATTGCATTTTATGCTTCCGGCGTTGACTTCTAAGGCCCTATCTATTCAATTTGTTGGAGCAACGCCGTAGGGTGAAGCCTAGGTTGCCCGGAAAGTAGAAATGACGTTAACTTTCATACTGGTTGCAATTATTCGTTTTATACGATATAAAAACTGTTGTGTTTATATTGTATTTTATGCTTCTGGCGTAGACTTCTAAGGCACTAACTATTCGATCTGGTGGAGCAACGCCCTAGAGTGAACCCTAAGTTGCCCGGAACGTAGCAATTGCCATCACTTTCAGACTGGTTGCAAATATTCCTGTTATATGATGGAAAAACTGTTGTATTTTTATTGTATTTTATGCTTCAGGCGTTGACTTCTGAGGCCGTTGCTATTCGATGTAGAGGAAGAACGCCATAGAGTGAAGCCTAGGTTGCCCGGAACGTAGAACTGACCATAACTTTCATACTGGTTGCAATTATTCGTTTTATACGATGGAAAAACTGTTATATTTATATTGTATTTCATGCTTCGGGCGTTGACTTCTAAGGCCCTAGCTGTTTGATCTGGTGGAGCAACGCCCTGGAGTGCAGCCTAGATTGCCCGGAACGTAGAAATGACCATAACTTTCACACTGGTTGCTATTATTCGTTTTATACGATGGAAAAACTGTTATATTTATATTGTATTTTATGCTTCTGGCGTTCACTTCTTAGGCCCTAACTGTTCGATCTGGTGGAACAACGACCTAGAGTGAGGCCTAGGTAGCCCGGAACGCAGAAATGTCCATCACTTCCATACTGGTAGCAATTATTCGTTTTATACGATGGAAAAACTGTTTTATTTATATTGTATTTTATGCTTCTGGCGTTGGCGTCTAAGGCTCTAACTATTCGATCTGGTGGAGCAACGCCCTAGAGTGAAGCCTAGGTTGCCCGGAACGTAGAAGTGACCATCACTTTCAAACTGGTTGCAATTATTCCTGCTATATGATGGAGAAACTGTTGTATTTTTATTGCATTTTATGCTTCGGGCATTAACTACTAAGGTCCTAACTTTTCAATCTGTTGGAGCAACGCCCTAGGGTGAAGCCTAGGATGCGCGGAAAGTAGAAATGACAATAACTTTCACACTGGGTGCAATTATTCGTTTTATACGATGGAAAAGCTGTTGCATCTTCATTGTATTTTATGCTTCTGTCGTTGACGTCTAAGGCCGTAGCTATTAGATGTGGTGGAGCAACGCACTAGAGTGACGCCTAGGTTGCCCGGAACGTGGAATGACCATTACTTTCGCAATGTTTGCAATTATTCATTTTATACGATGGAAAAACTGTTGTACTTATATTGTATTTTATGCTTCTGGCGTTGACTTCTATGGCCCTAGCTATTCGACCTGGTGGAGCAACGCCCTAGAGTGAAGCCTAGGTTGCCCGGAACGTAGAAATGACCATCACTTTCAAACTGGTTGCAATTAATCCTTTTATACGATGGAAAAACTGTTGTATTTAATTGCATTTTATGCTTCCGGCGTTGACTTCTAAGGCCCTATCTATTCAATCTGTTGGAGCAACGCCGTAGGGTGAAGCCTAGGTTGCCCGGAAAGTAGAAATGACGTTAACTTTCATACTGGTTGCAATTATTCGTTTTATACGATATAAAAACTGTTGTGTTTATATTGTATTTTATGCTTCTGGCGTAGACTTCTAAGGCACTAACTATTCGATCTGGTGGAGCAACGCCCTTGAGTGAACCCTAAGTTGCCCGGAACGTAGCAATTGCCATCACTTTCAGACTGGTTGCAAATATTCCTGTTATATGATGGAAAAACTGTTGTATTTTTATTGCATTATATGCTCCGGGCATTAACTTCTAAGGCCCTATCTATTCAATCTGTAAGAGCAACGCCCTATGGTGTAGCCTAGGTTGCCCGTAAAGTAGAAATGACCATAGCTTTCATACTGGTTGCAATTATTCGTTTTGTATGATGGAAAAACTGTTGTATTTATATTGTATTTTATGCTTCTGGCGTTCACTTCTTAGGCCCTAACTATTCGATCTGGTGGAACAACGCCCTATGGTGAAGCCTAGGTTGACCGGAACGTAGAAATGACCATAACTTTCATACTGGTTGCAATTATTCGTTTTATACGGTGTAAAAACTGTTGTATATATATTGTATTTTATGCTTCTGGCGTTGACTTCTAAGGCACTAACTATTCGATCTGGTGGAGCAACGCCCTAGAGTGAAGCCTAGGTTGCCGGAACGTAGAAATGACCATCACTTTCAAACTGGTTGCAATTATTCGTTTTATACGATGGAAAAGCTGTTGTATTTATATCGTATTTTATGCTTCTGGCGTTGACTTCTTAGGCCCTAACTATTCCATCAGGGGGAACGACGCCCTAGGGTGAAGCCTAGGTTGCCCGGAACGTAGAAATGACTATAACTTTTACACTGGCAGCATTTATTCGTTTTATACAATGGAAAAACTGTTCTATTTATTTTGTATTTTATGCTTCGGGCGTTGACTTCTAAGGCCCTAACTGTTTGATCTGGTGGAGCAACGCCTTAGAGTGAAGCCTAGGTTGCCCGGAACGTAGAAATGATCATAACTTTCACACTGGTTGCTATTATTCGTTTTATGTGATGGAAAAGCTGTCATATTTATATTGTATTTTATGCTTCTGGCGTTCACTTGTTAGCCCTAACTATTCGATCTGGTCGAACAACACCGTAGAGTGAAGCCTAGGTTGCCCGGAACGTAGAAATGACCATAACTTTCACACTGGTTGCTATTATTCGTTTTATACGATGGAAAAGCTGTTATATTTATATTGTATTTTATGCTTCTGGCGTTCACTTCTTAGGCCCTAACTATTCGATCTGGTGGAACAACACCGTAGAGTGAAGCCTAGGTTGCCCGGAACGTAGAAATGACCATAACTTCACACTGGTTGCAATTATTCCGGTTATATGATGGAAAAACTGATGTATTTTTATTGCATTTTATGCTTTGGGTATTGACTTCTAAGGCCCTAACTGTTTGATCTGGTGGAACAACGCCCTAGAATGAAGCCTAGGTTGCCCGGTACGTAGAAATGACCATCACTTTCAAACTGGTTGCAATTATTCGTTTTATACGATGGAAAAGCTGTTGTATTTATATCGTATTTTATGCTTCTGGCGTTGACTTCTTAGGCCCTAACTATTCCATCAGGTGGAACAACGCCCTAGGGTGAAGCCTAGGTTGCCCGGAACGTAGAAATGACTATAACTTTTACACTGGCAGCAATTATTCGTTTTATACAAAGGAAAAACTGTTCTATTTATTTTGTATTTTATGCTTCGGGCGTTGACTTCTAAGGCCCTAACTGTTTGATCTGGTGGAGCAACGCCCTAGAGTGAAGCCTAGGTTGGCCGGAACGTAGAAATGACCATAACTTTCACACTGGTTGCTATTATTCGTTTTATACGATGGAAAAGCTGTTGTATTTATATCGTATTTTATGCTTCTGGCGTTGACATCTAAGGACCTAACTATCCGATCTGGTGGAGCAGCGCCCTAGAGTGAAGCCTAGGTTGCTCGGAATGTAGAAATGACCATTACTTTCACACTGGTTGCAATCACTCGTTTTATACGATGGAAAAGCTGTTGTATTTATATTGTATCTTATGCATCGGGCGTTGACTTCTAAGGCCCTAACTATTCAATCTGTTGGAGCAGCGCCCTAGGGTGAAGCCTAGGTTGCCTGGAAAGTAGAAATGACGTTAACTTTCACACTGGTTGCTATTATTCGTTCTATACGATGGAAAAACTGTTATATTTATATTGTATTTCATGCTTCGGGCGTTGACTTCTAAGGCCCTAGCTGTTTGATCTGGTGGAGCAACGCCCTAGAGTGCAGCCTAGATTGCCCGGAACGTAGAAATGACCATAACTTTCACACTGGTTGCTATTATTCGTTTTATACGATGGAAAAACTGTTATATTTATATTGTATTTTATGCTTCTGGCGTTCACTTCTTAGGCCCTAACTGTTCGATATGGTGGAACAACGACCTAGAGTGAGGCCTAGGTAGCCCGGAACGCAGAAATGACCATCACTTCCATACTGGTAGCAATTATTCGTTTTATACGATGGAAAAACTGTTTTATTTATATTGTATTTTATGCTTCTGGCGTTGGCTTCTAAGGCTCTAACTATTCGATCTGGTGGAGCAACGCCCTAGAGCGAAGCCTAGGTTGCCCGGAACGTAGAAGTGACCATCACTTTCAAACTGGTTGCAATTATTCCTGCTATATGATGGAAAAACTGTTGTATTTTTATTGCATTTTATGCTTCGGGCATTAACTACTAAGGTCCTAACTTTTCAATCTGTTGGAGCAACGCCCTAGGGTGAAGCCTAGGATGCGCGGAAAGTAGAAATGACAATAACTTTCACACTGGGTGCAATTATTCGTTTTATACGATGGAAAAGCTGTTGCATCTTTATTGTATTTTATGCTTCTGTCGTTGACGTCTAAGGCCGTAGCTATTAGATGTGGTGGAGCAACGCACTAGAGTGACGCCTAGGTTGCCCGGAACGTGGAATGACCATTACTTTCGCAATGTTTGCAATTATTCATTTTATACGATGGAAAAACTGTTGTACTTATATTGTATTTTATGCTTCTGGCGTTGACTTCTATGGCCCTAGCTATTCGACCTGGTGGAGCAACGCCCTAGAGTGAAGCCTAGGTTGCCCGGAACGTAGAAATGACCATCACTTTCAAACTGGTTGGAATTAATCCTTTTATACGATGGAAAAACTGTTGTATTTAATTGCATTTTATGCTTCCGGCGTTGACTTCTAAGGCCCTATCTATTCAATCTGTTGGAGCAACGCCGTAGGGTGAAGCCTAGGTTGCCCGGAAAGTAGAAATGACGTTAACTTTCATACTGGTTGCAATTATTCGTTTTATACGATATAAAAACTGTTGTGTTTATATTGTATTTTATGCTTCTGGCGTAGACTTCTAAGGCACTAACTATTCGATCTGGTGGAGCAACGCCCTAGAGTGAACCCTAAGTTGCCCGGAACGTAGCAATTGCCATCACTTTCAGACTGGTTGCAAATATTCCTGTTATATGATGGAAAAACTGTTGTATTTTTATTGCATTATATGCTCCGGGCATTAACTTCTAAGGCCCTATCTATTCAATCTGTAAGAGCAACGCCCTATGGTGTAGCCTAGGTTGCCCGTAAAGTAGAAATGACCATAGCTTTCATACTGGTTGCAATTATTCGTTTTGTATGATGGAAAAACTGTTGTATTTATATTGTATTTTATGCTTCTGGCGTTCACTTCTTAGGCCCTAACTATTCGATCTGGTGGAACAACGCCCTATGGTGAAGCCTAGGTTGACCGGAACGTAGAAATGACCATAACTTTCACACCGGTAGCAATTATTCGTTTTACACGATGGAAAAACTGTTGTATTTATTTTGTATTTTACGCATCGGGCGTTGACTTCTAAGTCCCTAACTATTCAACCTGTTGGAGCAACGCCCTAGAGTGAAGCCTAGGATGCCCGGAAAGTAGAAATGACGTTAACTTTCACACTGGTTGCTATTATTCGTTCTATACGATGGAAAAACTGATATATTTATATTGTATCTTATGCTTCTGGCGTTGACTTCTTTGGGCCTAACAATTCGATCTGTTGGAACAACGCCCTAGAGTGAAGCCTAGGTTGCCTGGAACGTACAAATGACCATCACTTTCACACGGGTTGCAATTATTCCTGTTATAGGACGGAAAGACTGTTGTATTTTTATTGTATTTTATGCTTCAGGCGTTGACTTCTGAGGCCGTTGCTATTCGATGCAGTGGAAGAACGCCATAGAGTGAAGCCTAGGTTGCCCGGAACGTAGAAATGCCATAACCTTCATACTGGTTGCAATTATTCGTTTTATACGATGGAAAAACTGTTGTATATATATTGTGTTTTATGCTTCTGGCGTTGACTTCTAAGGCACTAACTATTCGATCTGGTGGGGCAACGCCCTAGAGTGAAGCCTAGGTTGCCCGGAACGTAGAAATGACCATCACTTTCAAACTGGTTGCAATTATTCCTGTTATATGATGGAAAAACTGTTGTATTTTTATTGCATTTTATGCTTCGGGCATTAACTTCTAAGGTCCTAACTATTCAATATGTTGGAGCAACGCCCGAGGGTGAAGCCTAGGTTGACCGGAAAGTAGAAATGACGCTAACTTTCACACCGGTTGCTATTATTCGTTCTATACGATGGAAAAACTGTTATATGTATATTGTATCTTATGCTTCTGGCGTTGACTTCTTAGGCCCTAACAATTCGATCTGGTGGAAAAACGACCTAGAGTGAGGCCTAGGTTGCACGGAACGTAGAACTGACCATAACTTTTACACTGGTAGCAATTATTCGTTTTATACAATGGAAAAACTGTTCTATTTATTTTGTATTTTATGCTTCGGGCGTTGACTTCAAAGGCTCTAGCTGTTTGATCTGGTGGAGCAACGCCCTAGAGTGAAGCCTAGGTTGCCCGGAACGTAGAAATGACCATACCTTTCACACTGGTTGCTATTATTCGTTTTGTACGATGGAAAAACTGTTTTATTTATATTGTATTTTATGCTTCTGGCGTTGGCTTCTAAGGCTCTAACTATTCGATCTGGTGGAGCAACGCCCTAGAGCGAAGCCTAGGTTGCCCGGAACGTAGAAGTGACCATCACTTTCAAACTGGTTGCAATTATTCCTGCTATATGATGGAAAAACTGTTGTATTTTTATTGCATTTTATGCTTCGGGCATTAACTACTAAGGTCCTAACTTTTCAATCTGTTGGAGCAACGCCCTAGGGTGAAGCCTAGGATGCGCGGAAAGTAGAAATGACAATAACTTTCACACTGGGTGCAATTATTCGTTTTATACGATGGAAAAGCTGTTGCATCTTTATTGTATTTTATGCTTCTGTCGTTGACGTCTAAGGCCGTAGCTATTAGATGTGGTGGAGCAACGCACTAGAGTGACGCCTAGGTTGCCCGGAACGTGGAATGACCATTACTTTCGCAATGTTTGCAATTATTCATTTTATACGATGGAAAAACTGTTGTACTTATATTGTATTTTATGCTTCTGGCGTTGACTTCTATGGCCCTAGCTATTCGACCTGGTGGAGCAACGCCCTAGAGTGAAGCCTAGGTTGCCCGGAACGTAGAAATGACCATCACTTTCAAACTGGTTGGAATTAATCCTTTTATACGATGGAAAAACTGTTGTATTTAATTGCATTTTATGCTTCCGGCGTTGACTTCTAAGGCCCTATCTATTCAATCTGTTGGAGCAACGCCGTAGGGTGAAGCCTAGGTTGCCCGGAAAGTAGAAATGACGTTAACTTTCATACTGGTTGCAATTATTCGTTTTATACGATATAAAAACTGTTGTGTTTATATTGTATTTTATGCTTCTGGCGTAGACTTCTAAGGCACTAACTATTCGATCTGGTGGAGCAACGCCCTAGAGTGAACCCTAAGTTGCCCGGAACGTAGCAATTGCCATCACTTTCAGACTGGTTGCAAATATTCCTGTTATATGATGGAAAAACTGTTGTATTTTTATTGCATTATATGCTCCGGGCATTAACTTCTAAGGCCCTATCTATTCAATCTGTAAGAGCAACGCCCTATGGTGTAGCCTAGGTTGCCCGTAAAGTAGAAATGACCATAGCTTTCATACTGGTTGCAATTATTCGTTTTGTATGATGGAAAAACTGTTGTATTTATATTGTATTTTATGCTTCTGGCGTTCACTTCTTAGGCCCTAACTATTCGATCTGGTGGAACAACGCCCTATGGTGAAGCCTAGGTTGACCGGAACGTAGAAATGACCATAACTTTCACACCGGTAGCAATTATTCGTTTTACACGATGGAAAAACTGTTGTATTTATTTTGTATTTTACGCATCGGGCGTTGACTTCTAAGTCCCTAACTATTCAACCTGTTGGAGCAACGCCCTAGAGTGAAGCCTAGGATGCCCGGAAAGTAGAAATGACGTTAACTTTCACACTGGTTGCTATTATTCGTTCTATACGATGGAAAAACTGATATATTTATATTGTATCTTATGCTTCTGGCGTTGACTTCTTTGGGCCTAACAATTCGATCTGTTGGAACAACGCCCTAGAGTGAAGCCTAGGTTGCCTGGAACGTACAAATGACCATCACTTTCACACGGGTTGCAATTATTCCTGTTATAGGACGGAAAGACTGTTGTATTTTTATTGTATTTTATGCTTCAGGCGTTGACTTCTGAGGCCGTTGCTATTCGATGCAGTGGAAGAACGCCATAGAGTGAAGCCTAGGTTGCCCGGAACGTAGAAATGCCATAACCTTCATACTGGTTGCAATTATTCGTTTTATACGATGGAAAAACTGTTGTATATATATTGTGTTTTATGCTTCTGGCGTTGACTTTTAAGGCACTAACTATTCGATCTGGTGGGGCAACGCCCTAGAGTGAAGCCTAGGTTGCCCGGAACGTAGAAATGACCATCACTTTCAAACTGGTTGCAATTATTCCTGTTATATGATGGAAAAACTGTTGTATTTTTATTGCATTTTATGCTTCGGGCATTAACTTCTAAGGTCCTAACTATTCAATATGTTGGAGCAACGCCCGAGGGTGAAGCCTAGGTTGACCGGAAAGTAGAAATGACGCTAACTTTCACACCGGTTGCTATTATTCGTTCTATACGATGGAAAAACTGTTATATGTATATTGTATCTTATGCTTCTGGCGTTGACTTCTTAGGCCCTAACAATTCGATCTGGTGGAAAAACGACCTAGAGTGAGGCCTAGGTTGCACGGAACGTAGAACTGACCATAACTTTTACACTGGTAGCAATTATTCGTTTTATACAATGGAAAAACTGTTCTATTTATTTTGTATTTTATGCTTCGGGCGTTGACTTCAAAGGCTCTAGCTGTTTGATCTGGTGGAGCAACGCCCTAGAGTGAAGCCTAGGTTGCCCGGAACGTAGAAATGACCATACCTTTCACACTGGTTGCTATTATTCGTTTTGTATGATGGAAAAACTGTTGTATTTATATTGTATTTTATGCTTCTGGCGTTCACTTCTTAGGCCCTAACTATTCGATCTGGTGGAACAACGCCCTATGGTGAAGCGTAGCTTGACCGGAACGTAGAAATGACCATAACTTTCACGCTGGTTGCTATTATTCGTTCTATACGATGGAAAAACTGTTATATTTATATTGTATATTATGCTTCTGGCGTTGACTTCTTAGGGCCTAACAATTCGACCTGGTGGAACAACGCCCTACAGTGAAGCCTAGGTTGCCTAGAACGTACAAATGACCATCACTTTCACACGGGTTGCAATTATTCCTGTTATAGGACGGAAAGACTGTTGTATTTTTATTGTATTTTATGCTTCAGGCGTTGACTTCTGAGGCCGTTGCCATTCGATGTAGAGGAAGAACGCCATAGAGTGAAGCCTAGGTTGCCCGCAACGTAGAAATGACCATAACTTTCATACTGGTAGCAATTATTCGTTTTATACGATGGAAAAACTGTTGTATTTTTATTGCATTTTATGCTTCCGGCGTTGACTTCTAAGGCCCTATCTATTCAATCTGTTGGAGCAACGCCCTAGGGTGAAGCCTAGGTTGCCCGGAAAGTAGAAATGTCGTTAAAATTCATACTGGTTGCAATTATTCGTTTTATACGATATAAAAACTGTTGTGTTTATATTGTATTTTATGCTTCGGGCGTTGACTTCAAAGGCCCCAGCTGTTTGATCTGGTCGAGCAACGCCCTAGAGTGAAGCCTAGGTTGCCCGGAACGTAGAAATGACCATAACTTTCACACTGGTTGCTATTATTCGTTCTATTCGATGGAAAAACTGATATATTTATATTGTATCTTATGCTTCTGGCGTTGACTTCTTTGGGCCTAACAATTCGATCTGGTGGAACAACGCCCTAGAGTGAAGCCTAGGTTGCCTGGAATGTACAAATGACCATCACTTTCACACGGGTTGCAATTATTCCTGTTATAGGACGGAAAGACTGTTGTATTTTTATTGTATTTTATGCTTCAGGCGTTGACTTCTGAGGCCGTTGCTATTCGATGTAGTGGAAGAACGACATAGAGTGAAGCCTAGGTTGCCCGGAACGTAGAAATGACCATAACTTTCACACTGGTTGCTATTATTCGTTTTATACGATGGAAAAACTGTTATATTAAATTGTATTTTATGCTTCTGGCGTTCACTTCTTAGGCCCTAACTATTCGATCTGGTCGAACAACACCGTAGAGTGAAGCCTAGGTTGCCCGGAACGTAGAAATGACCATAACTTTCACACTGGTTGCTATTATTCGTTTTATACGATAGAAAAACTGTTATATTTATATTGTATTTTATGCTTCTGGCGTTCACTTCTTAGGCCCTAACTGTTTGATCTGGTGGAGCAACGCCCTAGAGTGAAGCCTAGGTTGCCCGGTACGTAGAAATGACCATAACTTTCAAACTGGTTGCTATTATTCGTTTTATACGATGGAAAAACTGTTATATTTATATTGTATTTTATGCTTCTGGCGTTGACTTCTTAGGCCCTAACTATTCGATCTGGTGGAACAACGCCGTAGAGTGAAGCCTAGGTTGCCCGGATCGTAGAAATGACCATTACTTTCACACTGTTTGCAATTATTCCTTTTATACGATGGAAAAGTTGTTGTATTCATATCGTATTTTATGCTTCTGGCGTTGACATCTAAGTACCTAACTATTCGATCTGGCGGAGCAACGCCCTAGCATGAAGCCTAGGTTGCCCGGTACGTAGAAATGACCAGCACTTTCAAACTGGTTGCAATTATTCGTTTTATACGATGGAAAAGCTGTTGTATTTATATCGTATTTTATGCTTCTGGCGTTGAATTCTTAGGCCCTAACTATTCGATCTGGTGGAACAACGCCATAGAGTGAAGCCTAGGTTGCCCGGATCGTAGAAATGTCCATTACTTTCACACTGTTTGCAATTATTCCTTTTATTCGATGGAAAAGCTGTTGTATTTATATCGTATTTTATGCTTCTGGCGTTGACATCTAAGGACCTAACTATTCGATCTGGTGGAGCAGCGCCCTAGAGTGAAGCCTAGGTTGCTCGGAATGTAGAAATGACCATTACTTTCACACTGGTTGCAATCATTCGTTTTATACGATGGAAAAGCTGTTGTATTTATATTGTATTTTATGCCTCTGGCGTTGACTTCTAATGCCGTAGCTATTAGATGTGGTGGAGCAACGCCCTAGAGTGACGCCTAGGGTGTTCGGAACGTAGAAATGACCATTACTTTCACACTGGTTGCAATTATTCGTTTTATACGATGGAAGAGCTGTTGTATTTATATTGTATTTTATGCTTCTGGCCTTGACTTCTAATGCACTAACTATTCGATCTGGCGTAGCAACGCCCTAGAGTGAAGCCGAGGTTTCCCGGAACGTAGAAATGACCACCACTTTCAAACTGGTTGCAATTATTCCTGTGATATGACGGAAAAACTGTTGTATTTTTATTGAATTTTATGCTTCGGGCATTGACTTCTAAGGCCCTAACTATTCATCTGTTGGAGCAACGCCCCAGGGTGTAGCCTAGGTTGCCCGGAACGTAGAAATGACCATCACTTTCAAACTGGTTGCAATTATTCCGGTTATATGATGGAAAAACTGTTGTATTTTTATTGCATTTTATGCTTTGGGCATTGACTTCTAAGGCCCTAACTGTTTGATCTGGTGGAGCAACGCCCTAGAATGAAGCCTAGGTTGCCCGGTACGTAGAAATGACCATCACTTTCAAACTGGTGGCAATTATTCGTTTTATACGATGGAAAAGCTGTTGTATTTATATCGTATTTTATGCTTCTGGCGTTGACTTCTTAGGCCCTAACTATTCCATCAGGTGGAACAACGCTCTAGGGTGAAGGCTAGGTTGCCCGGAACGTAGAAATGACTATAACTTTTACACTGGCAGCAATTATTCGTTTTATACAATGGAAAAACTGTTCTATTCATTTTGTACTTTATGCTTCGGGCGTTGACTTCTAAGGCCCTAACTGTTTAATCTGGTGGAGCAACGCCCTACAGTGAAGCCTAGGTTGCCCGGAACGTAGAAATGACCATAACTTTCACACTGGTTGCTATTATTCGTTTTATACGATGGAAAAACTGTTATATTTATATTGTATTTTATGCTTCTGGCGTTGACTTCTTAGGCCCTAACTATTCGGTCTGGTGGGACAACGCCATAGCGTGAAGCCTAGGTTGCCCCGATCGTAGAAATGACCATTACTTTCACACTGTTTGCAATTATTCCTTTTATGCGATGGAAAAGCTGTTGTATTTATATCGTATTTTATGCTTCTGGCGTTGACATCTAAGGACCTAACTATTCGATCTGGTGGAGCAGCGCCCTAGAGTGAAGCCTAGGTTGCTCGGAATGTAGAAATGACCATTACTTTCACACGGGTTGCAATTATTCCTGTTATAGGACGGAAAGACTGTTGTATTTTTATTGTATTTTATGCTTCAGGCGTTGACTTCTGAGGCCGTTGCCATTCGATGTAGAGGAAGAACGCCATAGAGTGAAGCCTAGGTTGCCCGCAACGTAGAAATGACCATAACTTTCATACTGGTAGCAATTATTCGTTTTATACGATGGAAAAACTGTTGTATTTTTATTGCATTTTATGCTTCCGGCGTTGACTTCTAAGGCCCTATCTATTCAATCTGTTGGAGCAACGCCCTAGGGTGAAGCCTAGGTTGCCCGGAAAGTAGAAATGTCGTTAAAATTCATACTGGTTGCAATTATTCGTTTTATACGATATAAAAACTGTTGTGTTTATATTGTATTTTATGCTTCGGGCGTTGACTTCTAAGGCCCCAGCTGTTTGATCTGGTCGAGCAACGCCCTAGAGTGAAGCCTAGGTTGCCCGGAACGTAGAAATGACCATAACTTTCACACTGGTTGCTATTATTCGTTCTATTCGATGGAAAAACTGATATATTTATATTGTATCTTATGCTTCTGGCGTTGACTTCTTTGGGCCTAACAATTCGATCTGGTGGAACAACGCCCTAGAGTGAAGCCTAGGTTGCCTGGAATGTACAAATGACCATCACTTTCACACGGGTTGCAATTATTCCTGTTATAGGACGGAAAGACTGTTGTATTTTTATTGTATTTTATGCTTCAGGCGTTGACTTCTGAGGCCGTTGCTATTCGATGTAGTGGAAGAACGACATAGAGTGAAGCCTAGGTTGCCCGGAACGTAGAAATGACCATAACTTTCACACTGGTTGCTATTATTCGTTTTATACGATGGAAAAACTGTTATATTAAATTGTATTTTATGCTTCTGGCGTTCACTTCTTAGGCCCTAACTATTCGATCTGGTCGAACAACACCGTAGAGTGAAGCCTAGGTTGCCCGGAACGTAGAAATGACCATAACTTTCACACTGGTTGCTATTATTCGTTTTATACGATAGAAAAACTGTTATATTTATATTGTATTTTATGCTTCTGGCGTTCACTTCTTAGGCCCTAACTGTTTGATCTGGTGGAGCAACGCCCTAGAGTGAAGCCTAGGTTGCCCGGTACGTAGAAATGACCATAACTTTCAAACTGGTTGCTATTATTCGTTTTATACGATGGAAAAACTGTTATATTTATATTGTATTTTATGCTTCTGGCGTTGACTTCTTAGGCCCTAACTATTCGATCTGGTGGAACAACGCCGTAGAGTGAAGCCTAGGTTGCCCGGATCGTAGAAATGACCATTACTTTCACACTGTTTGCAATTATTCCTTTTATACGATGGAAAAGTTGTTGTATTCATATCGTATTTTATGCTTCTGGCGTTGACATCTAAGGACCTAACTATTCGATCTGGCGGAGCAACGCCCTAGCATGAAGCCTAGGTTGCCCGGTACGTAGAAATGACCAGCACTTTCAAACTGGTTGCAATTATTCGTTTTATACGATGGAAAAGCTGTTGTATTTATATCGTATTTTATGCTTCTGGCGTTGAATTCTTAGGCCCTAACTATTCGATCTGGTGGAACAACGCCATAGAGTGAAGCCTAGGTTGCCCGGATCGTAGAAATGTCCATTACTTTCACACTGTTTGCAATTATTCCTTTTATTCGATGGAAAAGCTGTTGTATTTATATCGTATTTTATGCTTCTGGCGTTGACATCTAAGGACCTAACTATTCGATCTGGTGGAGCAGCGCCCTAGAGTGAAGCCTAGGTTGCTCGGAATGTAGAAATGACCATTACTTTCACACTGGTTGCAATCATTCGTTTTATACGATGGAAAAGCTGTTGTATTTATATTGTATTTTATGCCTCTGGCGTTGACTTCTAATGCCGTAGCTATTAGATGTGGTGGAGCAACGCCCTAGAGTGACGCCTAGGGTGTTCGGAACGTAGAAATGACCATTACTTTCACACTGGTTGCAATTATTCGTTTTATACGATGGAAGAGCTGTTGTATTTATATTGTATTTTATGCTTCTGGCCTTGACTTCTAATGCACTAACTATTCGATCTGGCGTAGCAACGCCCTAGAGTGAAGCCGAGGTTTCCCGGAACGTAGAAATGACCATCACTTTCAAACTGGTTGCAATTATTCCTGTGATATGACGGAAAAACTGTTGTATTTTTATTGAATTTTATGCTTCGGGCATTGACTTCTAAGGCCCTAACTATTCATCTGTTGGAGCAACGCCGCAGGGTGTAGCCTAGGTTGCCCGGAACGTAGAAATGACCATCACTTTCAAACTGGTTGCAATTATTCCGGTTATATGATGGAAAAACTGTTATATTTATATTATATTTTATGCTTCTGGCGTTCACTTCTTAGGCCCTAACTATTCGATCTGGTGGAACAACACCGTAGAGTGAAGCCTATGTTGGCCGGAACGTAGAAATGACCATAACTTTCACACTGGTTGCTATTATTCGTTTTTTACGATGGAAAAACAGTTATATTTATTTTGTATTTTATGCTTCGGGCGTTGACTTCTAAGGCCCTACCTGTATGATCTGGTGGATCAACGCCCTAGAGTGAAGCCTAGGTTGCCCGGAACGTAGAAATGACCATAACTTTCACACTGGTTGCTATTATTCGTTTTATACGATGGAAAAACTGTTATATTTGTATTGTATTTTATGCTTCTGGCGTTGACATCTACGGACCTAACTATTCGATCTGGTGGAGCAGCGCCCTAGAGTGAAGCCTAGGTTGCTCGGAATGTAGAAATGACCATTACTTTCACACTGGTAGCAATCATTAGTTTTATACGATGGAAAAGCTGTTGTATTTATATCGTATTTTATGCTTCTGGCGTTGACTTCTTAGGCCCTAACTATTCCATCAGGTGGAACAACGCTCCAGGGTGAAGGCTAGGTTACCCGGAACGTAGAAATGACTATAACTTTTACACTGGCAGCAATTATTCGTTTTATACAATGGAAAAACTGTTCTATTCATTTTGTACTTTATGCTTCGGGCGTTGACTTCTAAGGCCCTAACTATTCGATCTGGCGTAGCAACGCCCTAGAGTGAAGCCGAGGTTTCCCGGAACGTAGAAATGACCATCACTTTCAAACTGGTTGCAATTATTCCTGTGATATGACGGAAAAACTGTTGTATTTTTATTGAATTTTATGCTTCGGGCATTGACTTCTAAGGCCCTAACTATTCATCTGTTGGAGCAACGCCCCAGGGTGTAGCCTAGGTTGCCCGGAACGTAGAAATGACCATCACTTTCAAACTGGTTGCAATTATTCCGGTTATATGATGGAAAAACTGTTGTATTTTTATTGCATTTTATGCTTTGGGCATTGACTTCTAAGGCCCTAACTGTTTGATCTGGTGGAGCAACGCCCTAGAATGAAGCCTAGGTTGCCCGGTACGTAGAAATGACCATCACTTTCAAACTGGTGGCAATTATTCGTTTTATACGATGGAAAAGCTGTTGTATTTATATCGTATTTTATGCTTCTGGCGTTGACTTCTTAGGCCCTAACTATTCCATCAGGTGGAACAACGCTCTAGGGTGAAGGCTAGGTTGCCCGGAACGTAGAAATGACTATAACTTTTACACTGGCAGCAATTATTCGTTTTATACAATGGAAAAACTGTTCTATTCATTTTGTACTTTATGCTTCGGGCGTTGACTTCTAAGGCCCTAACTGTTTAATCTGGTGGAGCAACGCCCTACAGTGAAGCCTAGGTTGCCCGGAACGTAGAAATGACCATAACTTTCACACTGGTTGCTATTATTCGTTTTATACGATGGAAAAACTGTTATATTTATATTGTATTTTATGCTTCTGGCGTTGACTTCTTAGGCCCTAACTATTCGGTCTGGTGGGACAACGCCATAGCGTGAAGCCTAGGTTGCCCCGATCGTAGAAATGACCATTACTTTCACACTGTTTGCAATTATTCCTTTTATGCGATGGAAAAGCTGTTGTATTTATATCGTATTTTATGCTTCTGGCGTTGACATCTAAGGACCTAACTATTCGATCTGGTGGAGCAGCGCCCTAGAGTGAAGCCTAGGTTGCTCGGAATGTAGAAATGACCATTACTTTCACACTGGTTGCAATCATTCGTTTTATGCGATGGAAAAGCTGTTGTATTTATATTGTATTTTATGCCTCTGGCGTTGACTTCTAATGCCGTAGCTATTAGATGTGGTGGAGCAACGCCCTAGAGTGACGCCTAGGGTGTTCGGAACGTAGAAATGACCATTACTTTCACACTGGTTGCAATTATTCGTTTTATACGATGGAAAAGCTGTTGTATTTATATCGTATTTTATGCTTCTGGCGTTGACTTCTTAGGCCGTAACTGTTCGATCTGGTGGGGCAACGCCCTGGAGTGAAACCTAGGTTACCCGGAACGTAGAATTGGCCATCACATTCAAACTGGTTGCAATTATTCCTGTTATATGATGGAAACACTCTCGTATTTTTTTTGCATTTTATGGTTGGGGTGTTGACTTCTAAGTCCCTAACTATTCAATCTGTTGGAGCAACGCCCTAGGGTGTAGCCTAGGTTGCTCGCAACGTAGAAATGACCATAACTGTTACACTGGTAGCAATTATCCGTTTTATACAATGGAAAAACTGTTCTATTTATTTTGTATTTTATGCTTCGGGCGTTGACTTCTAAAGTCCTAACCGTTTGATCTGGTGGAGCAACGCCTTAGAGTGAAGCCTAGGTTGCCCGGAACGTAGAAATGACCATAACTTTCACACTGGTTGCTATTATTCGTTTTATACGATGGAAAAACTGTTATATTTATATTGTATTTTATGCTTCTGGCGTTCACTTCTTAGGCCCTAACTATTCGATCTGGTCGAACAACACCGTAGAGTGAAGCCTCGGTAGCCCGGAACGTAGAAATGACCATAACTTTCACACTGGTTGCTATTATTCGTTTTATACGATGGAAAAACTGTTATATTTATATTGTATTTTATGCTTCTGGCGTTCACTTCTTAGGCCCAAACTATTCGATCTGGTGGAACAACACCGTATAGTGAAGCCTAGGTTGCCCGGAACGTAGAAATGACCATAACTTTCACACTGGTTGCTATTATACGTTTTATACGGTGGAAAAACTGTTATATTTATATTATATTTTATGCTTCTGGCGTTCACTTCTTAGGCCCTAACTATTCGATCTGGTGGAACAACACCGTAGAGTGAAGCCTATGTTGGCCGGAACGTAGAAATGACCATAACTTTCACACTGGTTGCTATTATTCGTTTTATACGATGGAAAAACAGTTATATATATTTTGTATTTTATGCTTCGGGCGTTGACTTCTAAGGCCCTACCTGTATGATCTGGTGGATCAACGCCCTAGAGTGAAGCCTAGGTTGCCCGGAACGTAGAAATGACCATAACTTTCACACTGGTTGCTATTATTCGTTTTATACGATGGAAAAACTGTTATATTTGTATTGTATTTTATGCTTCTGGCGTTGACATCTAAGGACCTAACTATTCGATCTGGTGGAGCAGCGCCCTAGAGTGAAGCCTAGGTTGCTCGGAATGTAGAAATGACCATTACTTTCACACTGGTAGCAATCATTAGTTTTATACGATGGAAAAGCTGTTGTATTTATATCGTATTTTATGCTTCTGGCGTTGACTTCTTAGGCCCTAACTATTCCATCAGGTGGAACAACGCTCCAGGGTGAAGGCTAGGTTACCCGGAACGTAGAAATGACTATAACTTTTACACTGGCAGCAATTATTCGTTTTATACAATGGAAAAACTGTTCTATTCATTTTGTACTTTATGCTTCGGGCGTTGACTTCTAAGGCCCTAACTATTGGATCTGGTGGAGCAACGCCCTAAAGTGACGCCTAGGTTGCCCGGAACGTAGAAATGACCATAACTTTCACACTGGTTGCTATTATTCGTTTTATACGATGGAAACACTCTCGTATTTTTTTTTGCATTTTATGGTTGGGGCGTTGACTTCTAAGTCCCTAACTATTCAATCTGTTGGAGCAACGCCCTAGGGTGTAGCCTAGGTTGCTCGCAACGTAGAAATGACCATTACTTTCACACTGTTTGCAATTATTCCTTTTATGCGATGGAAAAGCTGTTGTATTTATATCGTATTTTATGCTTCTGGCGTTGACATCTAAGGACCTAACTATTCGATCTGGTGGAGCAGCGCCCTAGAGTGAAGCCTAGGTTGCTCGGAATGTAGAAATGACCATTACTTTCACACTGGTTGCAATCATTCGTTTTATGCGATGGAAAAGCTGTTGTATTTATATTGTATTTTATGCCTCTGGCGTTGACTTCTAATGCCGTAGCTATTAGATGTGGTGGAGCAACGCCCTAGAGTGACGCCTAGGGTGTTCGGAACGTAGAAATGACCATTACTTTCACACTGGTTGCAATTATTCGTTTTATACGATGGAAAAGCTGTTGTATTTATATCGTATTTTATGCTTCTGGCGTTGACTTCTTAGGCCGTAACTGTTCGATCTGGTGGGGCAACGCCCTGGAGTGAAACCTAGGTTACCCGGAACGTAGAATTGGCCATCACATTCAAACTGGTTGCAATTATTCCTGTTATATGATGGAAACACTCTCGTATTTTTTTTGCATTTTATGGTTGGGGTGTTGACTTCTAAGTCCCTAACTATTCAATCTGTTGGAGCAACGCCCTAGGGTGTAGCCTAGGTTGCTCGCAACGTAGAAATGACCATAACTGTTACACTGGTAGCAATTATCCGTTTTATACAATGGAAAAACTGTTCTATTTATTTTGTATTTTATGCTTCGGGCGTTGACTTCTAAAGTGCTAACCGTTTGATCTGGTGGAGCAACGCCTTAGAGTGAAGCCTAGGTTGCCCGGAACGTAGAAATGACCATAACTTTCACACTGGTTGCTATTATTCGTTTTATACGATGGAAAAACTGTTATATTTATATTGTATTTTATGCTTCTGGCGTTCACTTCTTAGGCCCTAACTATTCGATCTGGTCGAACAACACCGTAGAGTGAAGCCTCGGTAGCCCGGAACGTAGAAATGACCATAACTTTCACACTGGATGCTATTATTCGTTTTATACGATGGAAAAACTGTTATATTTATATTGTATTTTATGCTTCTGGCGTTCACTTCTTAGGCCCAAACTATTCGATCTGGTGGAACAACACCGTATAGTGAAGCCTAGGTTGCCCGGAACGTAGAAATGACCATAACTTTCACACTGGTTGCTATTATTCGTTTTATACGGTGGAAAAACTGTTATATTTATATTATATTTTATGCTTCTGGCGTTCACTTCTTAGGCCCTAACTATTCGATCTGGTGGAACAACACCGTAGAGTGAAGCCTATGTTGGCCGGAACGTAGAAATGACCATAACTTTCACACTGGTTGCTATTATTCGTTTTATACGATGGAAAAACAGTTATATTTATTTTGTATTTTATGCTTCGGGCGTTGACTTCTAAGGCCCTACCTGTATGATCTGGTGGAGCAACGCCCTAGAGTGAAGCCTAGGTTGCCCGGAACGTAGAAATGACCATAACTTTCACACTGGTTGCTATTATTCGTTTTATACGATGGAAAAACTGTTATATTTGTATTGTATTTTATGCTTCTGGCGTTGACATCTAAGGACCTAACTATACGATCTGGCGGAGCAACGCCCTAGAGTGAAGCCGAGGTTTCCCGGAACGTAGAAATGACCATCACTTTCAAACTGGTTGCAATTACTCCTGTTATATGACGGAAAAACTGTTGTATTTTTATTGCATTTTATGCTTGGGGCATTGACTTCTAAGGCCCTAACTATTCATCTGTTGGAGCAACGCCCCAGGGTGTAGCCTAGGTTGCCCGGAGCGTAGAAATGACCATCACTTTCAAACTGGTTGCAATTATTCCGGTTATATGATGGAAAAACTGTTGTATTTTTATTGCATTTTATGCTTCGGGCATTGACTTCTAAGGCCCTAACTGTTTGATCTGGTGGAGCAACGCCCTAGAATGAAGCCTAGGTTGCCCGGTACGTAGAAATGACCATCACTTTCAAACTGGTTGCAATTATTCGTTTTATACGATGGAAAAGCTGTTGTATTTATATCGTATTTTATGCTTCTGGAGTTGACTTCTTAGGCCCTAACTGTTCCATCAGGTGGAACAACGACCTAGGGTGAAGCCTAGGTTGCCCGGAACGTAGAAATGGCTATAACTTTTACACTGGCAGCAGTTATTCGTTTTATACAATGGAAAAACTGTTCTATTCATTTTGTACTTTATGCTTCGGGCGTTGACTTCTAAGGCCCTAACTGTTTGATCTGGTGGAACAGCGCCATAGAGTGGAGCCTAGGTTGCCCGGATCGTAGAAATGTCCATTACTTTCACACTGTTTGCAATTATTCCTTTTATACGATGGAAAATCTGTTGTATTTATATCGTATTTTATGCTTCTGGCGTTGACATCTAAGGACCTAACTATTCGATCTGGTGGAGCAGCGCCCTAGAGTGAAGCCAAGGTTGCTCGGAATGTAGAAATGACCATTACTTTCACACTGGTTGCTATTATTCGTTTTATACGATGGAAAAGCTGTTGTATTTATATTGTATTTTATGCCTCTGGCGTTGACTTCTAATGCCGTAGCTATCAGATGTGGTGGAGCAATGCCCTAGAGTGACGCCTAGGGTGCCCGGAACGTAGAATTGGCCATCACTTTCAAACTGGTTGCAATTATTCCTGTTATATGATGGAAACACTCTCGTATTTATTTTGCATTTTATGGTTGGGGCGTTGACTTCTAAGTCCCTAACTATTCAATCTGTTGGAGCAACGCCCTAGGGTGAAGCCTAGGTTGCCCGGAACGTAGAAATGACCATAACTTTTACACTGGTAGCAATTATTCGTTTTATACAATGGAAAAACCGTTCTATTTATTTTGTGTTTTATGCTTCGGGCGTTGACTTCTAAGGCCCTAACTGTTTGATCTGGTGGAGCAGCGCCCTAGAGTGAAGCCTAGGTTGACCGGAACGTAGAAATGACCATAACTTTCACACTGGTTGCTATTATTCGTTTTATACGATGGAAAAACTGTTGTATTTATTTTGTATTTTATGCTTCGGCCGTTGACTTCTAAGGCCCTAACTATTCCATCTGGTGGAGCAGCGCCCTGGAGTGAAACCTAGGTTGCCTAGAACGTACAAATGACCATCACTTTCACACGGGTTGCAACTATTCCTGTTATAGGACGGAAAGACTGTTGTATTTTTATTGTATTTTATGCTTCAGGCGTTGACTACTGAGGCCGTTGCTATTCGATGTAGTGGAAGAACGCCATAGAGTGAAGCCTAGGTTGCCCGGATCGTAGAAATGACCATTACTTTCACACTGTTTGCAACTATTCCTTTTATACGATGGAAAAGCTGTTGTATTTATATCGTATTTTATGCTTCTGGCGTTGACATCTAAGGACCTAAATATTCGATCTGGTGGAGCAGCGCCCTAGAGTGAAGCCTAGGTTGCTCGGAATGTAGAAATGACCATTACTTTCACACTGGTTGCAATCATTCGTTTTATACAATGGAAAAGCTGTTGTATTTATATCGTATTTTATGCTTCTGGCGTTGACTTCTTAGGTGGATCTGGTGGAACAACGCCATAGAGTGAAGCCTAGGTTGCCCGGATCGTAGAAATGTCCATTACTTTCACACTGTTTGCAATTATTCCTTTTATACGATGGAAAAGCTGTTGTATTTATATTGTATT
The DNA here is from genome assembly GCF_051401765.1 of Calliopsis andreniformis. Taxonomy (NCBI): domain Eukaryota; kingdom Metazoa; phylum Arthropoda; class Insecta; order Hymenoptera; family Andrenidae; genus Calliopsis; species Calliopsis andreniformis. The sequence goes on from NW_027480428.1 coordinate 15,169,962, forward strand.
TTATGCTTCTGGCCTTGCCTTCTAATGCACTAACTATTCGATCTGGCGGAGCAACACCCTAGAGTGAAGCCGAGGTTTCCCGGAACGTAGAAATGACCATCACTTTCAAACTGGTTGCAATTATTCCTGTTATATGACGAAAAAACTGTTGTATTTTAATTGCATTTTATGCTTCGGGCATTGACTTCTAAGGCCCTAACTATTCATCTGTTGGAGCAACGCCCCAGGGTGTAGCCTAGGTTGCCCGTAGCGTAGAAATGACCATCACTTTCAAACTGGTTGCAATTATTCCGGTTATATGATGGAAAAACTGTTGTATTTTTATTGCATTTTATGCTTCGGGCATTGACTTCTAAGGCCCTAACTGTTTGATCTGGTGGAGCAACGCCCTAGAATGAAGCCTAGGTTGCCCGGTACGTAGAAATGACCATCACTTTCAAACTGGTTGCAATTATTCGTTTTATACGATGGAAAAGCTGTTGTATTTATATCGTATTTTATGCTTCTGGAGTTGACTTCTTAGGCCCTAACTGTTCCATCAGGTGGAACAACGCCCTAGGGTGAAGCCTAGGTTGCCCGGAACGTAGAAATGACTATAACTTTTACACTGGCCGCAATTATTCGTTTTATACAATGGAAAAACTGTTCTATTCATTTTGTACTTTATGCTTCGGGCGTTGACTTCTAAGGCCCTAACTGTTTGATCTGGTGGAGCAACGCCCTACAGTGAAGCCTAGGTTGCCCGGAACGTAGAAATGACCATAACTTTCACACTGGTTGCTATTATTCGTTTTATACGATGGAAAAACTGTTATATTTATATTGTATTTTATGCTTCTGGCGTTGACTTCTTAGGCCCTAACTATTCGATCTGGTGAAACAACGCCATAGAGTGAAGCCTAGGTTGCCCCGATCGTAGAAATGACCATTACTTTCACACTGTTTGCAATTATTCCTTTTATACGATGGAAAAGGTGTTGTATTTATATCGTATTTTATGCTTCTGGCGTTGACATCTTAGGCCGTAACTATTCGATCTGGTGGAGCAACGCCCTGGAGTGAAACCTAGGTTACCCGGAACGTAGAATTGGCCATCACATTCAAACTGGTTGCAATTATTCCTGTTATATGATGGAAACACTCTCGTATTTTTTTTGCATTTTATGGTTGGGGCGTTGACTTCTAAGCCCCTAACTATTCAATCTGTTGGAGCAACGCCCTAGGGTGAAGCCTAGGTTGCCCCGATCGTAGAAATGACCATTACTTTCACACTGTTTGCAATTATTCCTTTTATACGATGGAAAAGCTGTTGTATTTATATCGTATTCTATGCTTCTGGCGTTGACATCTAAGGACCTAACTATTCGATCTGGTGGAGCAGCGCCCTAGAGTGAAGCCTAGGTTGCTCGGAATGTAGAAATGACCATTACTTTCACACTGGTTGCAATCATTCGTTTTATACGATGGAAAAGCTGTTGTATTTATATTGTATTTTATGCTTCTGGCCTTGACTTCTAATGCACTAACTATTCGATCTGGCGTAGCAACGCCCTAGAGTGAAGCCGAGGTGTCCCGGAACGTAGAAATGACCATCACTTTCAAACTGGTTGCAATTATTCCTGTTATGTGACGGAAAAACTGTTGTATTTTTATTGCATTTTATGCTTCGGGCATTGACTTCTAAGGCCCTGACTATTCAATCTGTTGGATCAACGCCCTAGAGTGAAGCCTAGGTTGCTCGGAATGTAGAAATGACCATTACATTCACACTGGTTGAAAGTATTCGTTTAATACGATGGTAAAGCTGTTGCATCTTTATTGTATTTTATGATTCTGGCGTTGACTTCTAAGGACCTAACTATTGGATCTGGTGGAGCAACGCCCTAGTGTGAAGCCTAGGTTGCCCGGAACGTAGAAATGACCATCACTTTCAAACTGGTTGCAATGAATCCTTTTATACGATGGAAAAACTGTTGTATTTTTATTGCATTTTATGCTTCCGGCGTTGACTTCTAAGGCCCTAACTATTCAATCTGCTGGAGCAACGCCCAAGGGTGAAGCCTAGGTTGCCCGGAAAGAAGAAATGACGTTAACTTTCATACTGGCTGCAATTATTCCTTTTTATACGATTGAAAAACTGTTGTATTTATATTGTATTTTATGCTTCTGGCCTTGACTTCTAATGCACTAACTATTCGATCTGGCGGAGCAACTCCCTAGAGTAAAGACGAGGTTTCCCGGAACGTAGAAATGACCATCACTTTCAAACTGGTTGCACTTATTCCTGTTATATGACGGAAAAACTGTTGGATTTTTATTGCATTTTATGCTTCGGGCATTGACTTCTAAGGCCCTAACTATTCATCTGTTGGAGCAACGCCCCAGGGTGTAGCCTAGGTTGCCCGGAACGTAGAAATGACTATCACTTTCAAACTGGTTGCAATTATTCCGGTTATATGATGGAAAAACTGTTGTATTTTTATTGCATTTTATGCTTCGGGCATTGACTTCTAAGGCCCTAACTGTTTGATCTGGTGGAGCAACGCCCTAGAATGAAGCCTAGGTTGCCCGGTACGTAGAAATGACCATAACTTTCACACTGTTTGCAATTATTCCTTTTATACGATGGAAAAGCTGTTGTATTTATATCGTATTCTATGCTTCTGGCGTTGACATCTAAGGACCTAACTATTCGATCTGGTGGAGCAGCGCCCTAGAGTGAAGCCTAGGTTGCTCGGAATGTAGAAATGACCATTACTTTCACACTGGTTGCAATCATTCGTTTTATACGATGGAAAAGCTGTTGTATTTATGTTGTATTTTATGCTTCTGGCCTTGACTTCTAATGCACTAACTATTCGATCTGGCGTAGCAACGCCCTAGAGTGAAGCCGAGGTTTCCCGGAACGTAGAAATGACCATCACTTTCAAACTGGTTGCAATTATTCCTGTTATGTGACGGAAAAACTGTTGTATTTTTATTGCATTTTATGCTTCGGACATTGACTTCTAAGGCCCTGACTATTCAATCTGTTGGATCAACGCCCTAGAGTGAAGCCTAGGATGCTCGGAATGTAGAAATGACCATAACATTCACACTGGTTGAAAGTATTCGTTTAATACGATGGTAAAGCTGTTGCATCTTTATTGTATTTTATGATTCTGGCGTTGACTTCTAAGGCCCTAACTATTGGATCTGGTGGAGCAACGCCCTAGAGTGAAGCCTAGGTTGCCCGGAACGTAGAAATGACCATCACTTTCAAACTGGTTGCAATTAATCCTTTTATACGATGGAAAAACTGTTGTATTTTTATTGCATTTTATGCTTCCGGCGTTGACTTCTAAGGCCCTAGCTATTCAATCTGCTGGAGCAACGCCCAAGGGTGAAGCCTAGGTTGCCCGGAAAGAAGAAATGACGTTAACTTTCATACTGGCTGCAATTATTCCTTTTTATACGATTGAAAAACTGTTGTATTTATATTGTATTTTATGCTTCTGGCCTTGACTTCTAATGCACTAACTATTCGATCTGGCGGAGCAACTCCCTAGAGTAAAGACGAGGTTTCCCGGAACGTAGAAATGACCATCACTTTCAAACTGGTTGCACTTATTCCTGTTATATGACGGAAAAACTGTTGGATTTTTATTGCATTTTATGCTTCGGGCATTGACTTCTAAGGCCCTAACTATTCATCTGTTGGAGCAACGCCCCAGGGTGTAGCCTAGGTTGCCCGGAACGTAGAAATGACTATCACTTTCAAACTGGTTGCAATTATTCCGGTTATATGATGGAAAAACTGTTGTATTTTTATTGCATTTTATGCTTCGGGCATTGACTTCTAAGGCCCTAACTGTTTGATCTGGTGGAGCAACGCCCTAGAATGAAGCCTAGGTTGCCCGGTACGTAGAAATGACCATAACTTTCACACTGTTTGCAATTATTCCTTTTATACGATGGAAAAGCTGTTGTATTTATATCGTATTCTATGCTTCTGGCGTTGACATCTAAGGACCTAACTATTCGATCTGGTGGAGCAGCGCCCTAGAGTGAAGCCTAGGTTGCTCGGAATGTAGAAATGACCATTACTTTCACACTGGTTGCAATCATTCGTTTTATACGATGGAAAAGCTGTTGTATTTATGTTGTATTTTATGCTTCTGGCCTTGACTTCTAATGCACTAACTATTCGATCTGGCGTAGCAACGCCCTAGAGTGAAGCCGAGGTTTCCCGGAACGTAGAAATGACCATCACTTTCAAACTGGTTGCAATTATTCCTGTTATGTGACGGAAAAACTGTTGTATTTTTATTGCATTTTATGCTTCGGGCATTGACTTCTAAGGCCCTGACTATTCAATCTGTTGGATCAACGCCCTAGAGTGAAGCCTAGGATGCTCGGAATGTAGAAATGACCATAACATTCACACTGGTTGAAAGTATTCGTTTAATACGATGGTAAAGCTGTTGCATCTTTATTGTATTTTATGATTCTGGCGTTGACTTCTAAGGCCCTAACTATTGGATCTGGTGGAGCAACGCCCTAGAGTGAAGCCTAGGTTGCCCGGAACGTAGAAATGACCATCACTTTCAAACTGGTTGCAATTAATCCTTTTATACGATGGAAAAACTGTTGTATTTTTATTGCATTTTATGCTTCCGGCGTTGACTTCTAAGGCCCTAGCTATTCAATCTGCTGGAGCAACGCCCAAGGGTGAAGCCTAGGTTGCCCGGAAAGAAGAAATGACGTTAACTTTCATACTGGCTGCAATTATTCCTTTTTATACGATTGAAAAGCTGTTGTATTTATATTGTATTTTATGCTTCTGGCCTTGACTTCTAATGCACTAACTATTCGATCTGGCGGAGCAACTCCCTAGAGTGAAGCCGAGGTTTCCCGGAACGTAGAAATGACCATCACTTTCAAACTGGATGCACTTATTCCTGTTATATGACGGAAAAACTGTTGTATTTATATCGTATTTTATGCTTCTGGAGTTGACTTCTTAGGCCCTAACTGTTCCATCAGGTGGAACAACGACCTAGGGTGAAGCCTAGGTTGCCCGGAACGTAGAAATGGCTATAACTTTTACACTGGCAGCAGTTATTCGTTTTATACAATGGAAAAACTGTTCTATTCATTTTGTACTTTATGCTTCGGGCGTTGACTTCTAAGGCCCTAACTGTTTGATCTGGTGGAACAGCGCCATAGAGTGGAGCCTAGGTTGCCCGGATCGTAGAAATGTCCATTACTTTCACACTGTTTGCAATTATTCCTTTTATACGATGGAAAATCTGTTGTATTTATATCGTATTTTATGCTTCTGGCGTTGACATCTAAGGACCTAACTATTCGATCTGGTGGAGCAGCGCCCTAGAGTGAAGCCAAGGTTGCTCGGAATGTAGAAATGACCATTACTTTCACACTGGTTGCTATTATTCGTTTTATACGATGGAAAAGCTGTTGTATTTATATTGTATTTTATGCCTCTGGCGTTGACTTCTAATGCCGTAGCTATCAGATGTGGTGGAGCAATGCCCTAGAGTGACGCCTAGGGTGCCCGGAACGTAGAATTGGCCATCACTTTCAAACTGGTTGCAATTATTCCTGTTATATGATGGAAACACTCTCGTATTTATTTTGCATTTTATGGTTGGGGCGTTGACTTCTAAGTCCCTAACTATTCAATCTGTTGGAGCAACGCCCTAGGGTGAAGCCTAGGTTGCCCGGAACGTAGAAATGACCATAACTTTTACACTGGTAGCAATTATTCGTTTTATACAATGGAAAAACCGTTCTATTTATTTTGTGTTTTATGCTTCGGGCGTTGACTTCTAAGGCCCTAACTGTTTGATCTGGTGGAGCAGCGCCCTAGAGTGAAGCCTAGGTTGACCGGAACGTAGAAATGACCATAACTTTCACACTGGTTGCTATTATTCGTTTTATACGATGGAAAAACTGTTGTATTTATTTTGTATTTTATGCTTCGGCCGTTGACTTCTAAGGCCCTAACTATTCCATCTGGTGGAGCAGCGCCCTGGAGTGAAACCTAGGTTGCCTAGAACGTACAAATGACCATCACTTTCACACGGGTTGCAACTATTCCTGTTATAGGACGGAAAGACTGTTGTATTTTTATTGTATTTTATGCTTCAGGCGTTGACTACTGAGGCCGTTGCTATTCGATGTAGTGGAAGAACGCCATAGAGTGAAGCCTAGGTTGCCCGGATCGTAGAAATGACCATTACTTTCACACTGTTTGCAACTATTCCTTTTATACGATGGAAAAGCTGTTGTATTTATATCGTATTTTATGCTTCTGGCGTTGACATCTAAGGACCTAAATATTCGATCTGGTGGAGCAGCGCCCTAGAGTGAAGCCTAGGTTGCTCGGAATGTAGAAATGACCATTACTTTCACACTGGTTGCAATCATTCGTTTTATACAATGGAAAAGCTGTTGTATTTATATCGTATTTTATGCTTCTGGCGTTGACTTCTTAGGTGGATCTGGTGGAACAACGCCATAGAGTGAAGCCTAGGTTGCCCGGATCGTAGAAATGTCCATTACTTTCACACTGTTTGCAATTATTCCTTTTATACGATGGAAAAGCTGTTGTATTTATATTGTATTTTATGCTTCTGGCCTTGCCTTCTAATGCACTAACTATTCGATCTGGCGGAGCAACACCCTAGAGTGAAGCCGAGGTTTCCCGGAACGTAGAAATGACCATCACTTTCAAACTGGTTGCAATTATTCCTGTTATATGACGAAAAAACTGTTGTATTTTAATTGCATTTTATGCTTCGGGCATTGACTTCTAAGGCCCTAACTATTCATCTGTTGGAGCAACGCCCCAGGGTGTAGCCTAGGTTGCCCGTAGCGTAGAAATGACCATCACTTTCAAACTGGTTGCAATTATTCCGGTTATATGATGGAAAAACTGTTGTATTTTTATTGCATTTTATGCTTCGGGCATTGACTTCTAAGGCCCTAACTGTTTGATCTGGTGGAGCAACGCCCTAGAATGAAGCCTAGGTTGCCCGGTACGTAGAAATGACCATCACTTTCAAACTGGTTGCAATTATTCGTTTTATACGATGGAAAAGCTGTTGTATTTATATCGTATTTTATGCTTCTGGAGTTGACTTCTTAGGCCCTAACTGTTCCATCAGGTGGAACAACGCCCTAGGGTGAAGCCTAGGTTGCCCGGAACGTAGAAATGACTATAACTTTTACACTGGCCGCAATTATTCGTTTTATACAATGGAAAAACTGTTCTATTCATTTTGTACTTTATGCTTCGGGCGTTGACTTCTAAGGCCCTAACTGTTTGATCTGGTGGAGCAACGCCCTACAGTGAAGCCTAGGTTGCCCGGAACGTAGAAATGACCATAACTTTCACACTGGTTGCTATTATTCGTTTTATACGATGGAAAAACTGTTATATTTATATTGTATTTTATGCTTCTGGCGTTGACTTCTTAGGCCCTAACTATTCGATCTGGTGAAACAACGCCATAGAGTGAAGCCTAGGTTGCCCCGATCGTAGAAATGACCATTACTTTCACACTGTTTGCAATTATTCCTTTTATACGATGGAAAAGGTGTTGTATTTATATCGTATTTTATGCTTCTGGCGTTGACATCTTAGGCCGTAACTATTCGATCTGGTGGAGCAACGCCCTGGAGTGAAACCTAGGTTACCCGGAACGTAGAATTGGCCATCACATTCAAACTGGTTGCAATTATTCCTGTTATATGATGGAAACACTCTCGTATTTTTTTTGCATTTTATGGTTGGGGCGTTGACTTCTAAGCCCCTAACTATTCAATCTGTTGGAGCAACGCCCTAGGGTGAAGCCTAGGTTGCCCCGATCGTAGAAATGACCATTACTTTCACACTGTTTGCAATTATTCCTTTTATACGATGGAAAAGCTGTTGTATTTATATCGTATTCTATGCTTCTGGCGTTGACATCTAAGGACCTAACTATTCGATCTGGTGGAGCAGCGCCCTAGAGTGAAGCCTAGGTTGCTCGGAATGTAGAAATGACCATTACTTTCACACTGGTTGCAATCATTCGTTTTATACGATGGAAAAGCTGTTGTATTTATATTGTATTTTATGCTTCTGGCCTTGACTTCTAATGCACTAACTATTCGATCTGGCGTAGCAACGCCCTAGAGTGAAGCCGAGGTGTCCCGGAACGTAGAAATGACCATCACTTTCAAACTGGTTGCAATTATTCCTGTTATGTGACGGAAAAACTGTTGTATTTTTATTGCATTTTATGCTTCGGGCATTGACTTCTAAGGCCCTGACTATTCAATCTGTTGGATCAACGCCCTAGAGTGAAGCCTAGGTTGCTCGGAATGTAGAAATGACCATTACATTCACACTGGTTGAAAGTATTCGTTTAATACGATGGTAAAGCTGTTGCATCTTTATTGTATTTTATGATTCTGGCGTTGACTTCTAAGGACCTAACTATTGGATCTGGTGGAGCAACGCCCTAGTGTGAAGCCTAGGTTGCCCGGAACGTAGAAATGACCATCACTTTCAAACTGGTTGCAATGAATCCTTTTATACGATGGAAAAACTGTTGTATTTTTATTGCATTTTATGCTTCCGGCGTTGACTTCTAAGGCCCTAACTATTCAATCTGCTGGAGCAACGCCCAAGGGTGAAGCCTAGGTTGCCCGGAAAGAAGAAATGACGTTAACTTTCATACTGGCTGCAATTATTCCTTTTTATACGATTGAAAAACTGTTGTATTTATATTGTATTTTATGCTTCTGGCCTTGACTTCTAATGCACTAACTATTCGATCTGGCGGAGCAACTCCCTAGAGTAAAGACGAGGTTTCCCGGAACGTAGAAATGACCATCACTTTCAAACTGGTTGCACTTATTCCTGTTATATGACGGAAAAACTGTTGGATTTTTATTGCATTTTATGCTTCGGGCATTGACTTCTAAGGCCCTAACTATTCATCTGTTGGAGCAACGCCCCAGGGTGTAGCCTAGGTTGCCCGGAACGTAGAAATGACTATCACTTTCAAACTGGTTGCAATTATTCCGGTTATATGATGGAAAAACTGTTGTATTTTTATTGCATTTTATGCTTCGGGCATTGACTTCTAAGGCCCTAACTGTTTGATCTGGTGGAGCAACGCCCTAGAATGAAGCCTAGGTTGCCCGGTACGTAGAAATGACCATAACTTTCACACTGTTTGCAATTATTCCTTTTATACGATGGAAAAGCTGTTGTATTTATATCGTATTCTATGCTTCTGGCGTTGACATCTAAGGACCTAACTATTCGATCTGGTGGAGCAGCGCCCTAGAGTGAAGCCTAGGTTGCTCGGAATGTAGAAATGACCATTACTTTCACACTGGTTGCAATCATTCGTTTTATACGATGGAAAAGCTGTTGTATTTATGTTGTATTTTATGCTTCTGGCCTTGACTTCTAATGCACTAACTATTCGATCTGGCGTAGCAACGCCCTAGAGTGAAGCCGAGGTTTCCCGGAACGTAGAAATGACCATCACTTTCAAACTGGTTGCAATTATTCCTGTTATGTGACGGAAAAACTGTTGTATTTTTATTGCATTTTATGCTTCGGACATTGACTTCTAAGGCCCTGACTATTCAATCTGTTGGATCAACGCCCTAGAGTGAAGCCTAGGATGCTCGGAATGTAGAAATGACCATAACATTCACACTGGTTGAAAGTATTCGTTTAATACGATGGTAAAGCTGTTGCATCTTTATTGTATTTTATGATTCTGGCGTTGACTTCTAAGGCCCTAACTATTGGATCTGGTGGAGCAACGCCCTAGAGTGAAGCCTAGGTTGCCCGGAACGTAGAAATGACCATCACTTTCAAACTGGTTGCAATTAATCCTTTTATACGATGGAAAAACTGTTGTATTTTTATTGCATTTTATGCTTCCGGCGTTGACTTCTAAGGCCCTAGCTATTCAATCTGCTGGAGCAACGCCCAAGGGTGAAGCCTAGGTTGCCCGGAAAGAAGAAATGACGTTAACTTTCATACTGGCTGCAATTATTCCTTTTTATACGATTGAAAAACTGTTGTATTTATATTGTATTTTATGCTTCTGGCCTTGACTTCTAATGCACTAACTATTCGATCTGGCGGAGCAACTCCCTAGAGTAAAGACGAGGTTTCCCGGAACGTAGAAATGACCATCACTTTCAAACTGGTTGCACTTATTCCTGTTATATGACGGAAAAACTGTTGGATTTTTATTGCATTTTATGCTTCGGGCATTGACTTCTAAGGCCCTAACTATTCATCTGTTGGAGCAACGCCCCAGGGTGTAGCCTAGGTTGCCCGGAACGTAGAAATGACTATCACTTTCAAACTGGTTGCAATTATTCCGGTTATATGATGGAAAAACTGTTGTATTTTTATTGCATTTTATGCTTCGGGCATTGACTTCTAAGGCCCTAACTGTTTGATCTGGTGGAGCAACGCCCTAGAATGAAGCCTAGGTTGCCCGGTACGTAGAAATGACCATAACTTTCACACTGTTTGCAATTATTCCTTTTATACGATGGAAAAGCTGTTGTATTTATATCGTATTCTATGCTTCTGGCGTTGACATCTAAGGACCTAACTATTCGATCTGGTGGAGCAGCGCCCTAGAGTGAAGCCTAGGTTGCTCGGAATGTAGAAATGACCATTACTTTCACACTGGTTGCAATCATTCGTTTTATACGATGGAAAAGCTGTTGTATTTATGTTGTATTTTATGCTTCTGGCCTTGACTTCTAATGCACTAACTATTCGATCTGGCGTAGCAACGCCCTAGAGTGAAGCCGAGGTTTCCCGGAACGTAGAAATGACCATCACTTTCAAACTGGTTGCAATTATTCCTGTTATGTGACGGAAAAACTGTTGTATTTTTATTGCATTTTATGCTTCGGGCATTGACTTCTAAGGCCCTGACTATTCAATCTGTTGGATCAACGCCCTAGAGTGAAGCCTAGGATGCTCGGAATGTAGAAATGACCATAACATTCACACTGGTTGAAAGTATTCGTTTAATACGATGGTAAAGCTGTTGCATCTTTATTGTATTTTATGATTCTGGCGTTGACTTCTAAGGCCCTAACTATTGGATCTGGTGGAGCAACGCCCTAGAGTGAAGCCTAGGTTGCCCGGAACGTAGAAATGACCATCACTTTCAAACTGGTTGCAATTAATCCTTTTATACGATGGAAAAACTGTTGTATTTTTATTGCATTTTATGCTTCCGGCGTTGACTTCTAAGGCCCTAGCTATTCAATCTGCTGGAGCAACGCCCAAGGGTGAAGCCTAGGTTGCCCGGAAAGAAGAAATGACGTTAACTTTCATACTGGCTGCAATTATTCCTTTTTATACGATTGAAAAGCTGTTGTATTTATATTGTATTTTATGCTTCTGGCCTTGACTTCTAATGCACTAACTATTCGATCTGGCGGAGCAACTCCCTAGAGTGAAGCCGAGGTTTCCCGGAACGTAGAAATGACCATCACTTTCAAACTGGATGCACTTATTCCTGTTATATGACGGAAAAACTGTTGTATTTTTATTGCATTTTATGCTTCGGGCATTGACTTCTAAGGCCCTAACTATACATCTGTTGGAGCAACGCCCCAGGGTGTAGCCTAGGTTGCCCGGAACGTAGAAATGACCATCACTTTCAAACTGGTTGCAATTATTCCGGTTATATGATGGAAAAACTGTTGTATTTTTATTGCATTTTATGCTTCGGGCATTGACTTCTAAGGCCCTAACTGTTTGATCTGGTGGAGCAACGCCCTAGAATGAAGCCTAGGTTGACCGGTACGTAGAAATGACCATAACTTTCACACTGGTTGCTATTATTCGTTTTACACGATGGAAAAACTGTTATATTCATATTGTATTTTATGCTTCTGGCGTTGACTTCTTAGGCCCTAACTATTCGATCTGGTGAAACAACGCCATAGAGTGAAGCCTAGGTTGCCCCGATCGTAGAAATGACCATTACTTTCACACTGTTTGCAATTATTCCTTTTATACGATGGAAAAGCTGTTGTATTTATATCGTATTTTATGCTTCTGCCGTTGACATCTAAGGACCTAACTATTCGATCTGGTGGAGCAGCGCCCTAGACTGAAGCCTAGGTTGCTCGGAATGTAGAAATGGCCATTACTTTCACACTGGTTGCAATCATTCGTTTTATACGATGGAAAAGCTGTTGTATTTATATTGTATTTTATGCCTCTGGCGTTGACTTCTAATGCCGTAGCTATTAGATGTGGTGGAGCAACGCCCTAGAGTGACGCCTAGGGTGTTCGGAACGTAGAAATGACCATTACTTTCACACTGGTTGCAATTATTCGTTTTATACGATGGAAAATCTGTTGGATTTATATCGTATTTTATGCTTCTGGCGTTGACATCTTAGGCCGTAACTATTCGATCTGGTGGAGCAACGCCCTGGAGTGAAACCTAGGTTACCCGGAACGTAGAATTGGCCATCACATTCAAACTGGTTGCAATTATTCCTGTTATATGATGGAAACACTCTCGTATTTTTTTTGCATTTTATGGTTGGGGCGTTGACTTCTAAGTCCCTAACTATTCAATCTGTTGGAGCAACGCCCTAGGGTGAAGCCTAGGTTGCACGGAACGTACAAATGACCATAACTTTTACACTGGTAGCAATTATCCGTTTTATACAATGGAAACACTGTTCTATTTATTTTGTATTTTATGCTTCGGGCGTTGACTTCTAAAGTCCTAACTGTTTGATCTGGTGGAGCAACGCCTTAGAGTGAAGCCTAGGCTGCTCGGAATGTAGAAATGGCCATTACTTTCACACTGGTTGCAATCATTCGTTTTATACGATGGAAAAGCTGTTGTATTTATATTGTATTTTATGCGTCTGGCGTTGACTTCTAATGCCGTAGCTATTAGATGTGGTGGAGCAACGCCCTAGAGTGACGCCTAGGGTGTTCGGAACGTAGAAATGACCATTACTTTCACACTGGTTGCAATTATTCGTTTTATACGATGGAAAATCTGTTGTATTTATATCGTATTTTATGCTTCTGGCGTTGACATCTTAGGCCGTAACTATTCGATCTGGTGGAACAACACCGTATAGTGAAGCCTAGGTTGCCCGGAACGTAGAAATGACCATAACTTTCACACTGGTTGCTATTATTCGTTTTATACGATGGAAAAACTGTTATATTTATATTGTATTTTATGCTTCTGGCGTTCACTTCTTAGGCCCTAACTATTCGATCTGGTCGAATAACACCGTAGAGTGAAGCATCGGTAGCCCGGAACGTAGAAATGACCATAACTTTCACACTGGTTGCTATTATTCGTTTTATACGATGGAAAAACTGTTATATTTATATTGTATTTTATGCTTCTGGCGTTTACTTCTTAGGCCCTAACTATTCGATCTGGTGGAACAACACCGTATAGTGAAGCCTAGGTTGCCCGGAACGTAGAAATGACCATAACTTTCACACTGGTTGCTATTATTCGTTTTATACAATGGAAAAACTGTTATATTTATATTGTATTTTATGCTTCTGGCGTTCACTTCTTAGGCCCTAACTATTCGATCTGGTGGAACAACACCGTAGAGTGAAGCCTAGGTTGCCCGGAACATAGAAATGACCATAACTTTCACACTGGTTGCTATTATTCGTTTTATGCGATGGAAAAACTGTTATATTTATTTTGTATTTTATGCTTCGGGCGTTGACTTCTAAAGTCCTAACTGTTTGATCTGGTGGAGCAACGCCTTAGAGTGAAGCCCAGGTTGCCCGGAATGTAGAAATGACCATAACTTTCACACTGGTTGCTATTATTCGTTTTATACGATGGAAAAACTGTTATATTTATATTGTATTTTATGCATCTGGCGTTCACTTCTTAGGCCCTAACTATTCGATCTGGTCGAACAACGCCGTAGAGTGAAGCCTAGGTTGCACGGATCGTAGAAATGACCATTACTTTCACACTGTTTGCAATTATTCCTTTTATACGATGGAAAAGCTGTTGTATTTATATCGTCTTTTATGCTTCTGGCGTTGACATCTAAGGACCTAACTATTCGATCTGGTGGAGCAGCGCCCTAGAGTGAAGCCTAGGTTGCTCGGAATGTAGAAATGACCATTACTTTCACACTGGTTGCAATCATTCGTTTTATACGATGGAAAATCTGTTGTATATATATTGTATTTTATGCTTCTGGCGTTGACTTCTAAGGCCCTGACTATTCAATCTGTTGGATCAACGCCCTAGAGTGAAGCCTAGGTTGCTCGGAATGTAGAAATGACCATAACATTCACACTGGTTGAAAGTATTCGTTTAATACGATGGTAAAGCGGTTGCATCTTTATTGTATTTTATGATTCTGGCGTTGACTTCTAAGGCCCTAACTGTTTCATCTGGTGGAGCAACGCCCTAGAGTGAAGCCTAGGTTGCCCGGAACGTAGAAATGACCATAACTTTCACACTGGTTGCCATTATTCGTTTTATACGATGGAAAAACTGTTATATTTATATTGTATTTTATGCTTCTGGCGTTGACTTCTTAGGCCCTGACTATTCGATCTGGTGGAACAACGCCGTAGAGTGAAGCCTAGGTTGCCCGGATCGTAGAAATGACCATTACTTTCACACTGTTTGCAATTATTCCTTTTATACGATGGAAAAGCTGTTGTATTTATATCGTATTTTATGCTTCTGGCGTTGACATCTAAGGACCTAACTATTCGATCTAGTGGAGCAGCGCCCTGGAGTGAAACCTAGGTTGCCTAGAACATACAAATGACCATCACTTTCACACGGGTTGCAATTATTCCTGTTATAGGACGGAAAGACTATTGTATTTTTATTGTATTTTATGCTTCAGGCGTTGACTACTGAGGCCGTTGCTATTCGATGTAGTGGAAGAACGCCATAGAGTGAAGCCTAGGTTGCCCGGAACGTAGAAATGACCATAACTTTCATACTGGTTGCATTTATTCGTTTTATACGATGGAAAAACTGTTGTATTTTTATTGCATTTTATGCTTCCGGCGTTGACTTCTAAGGCCCTAACTATTCAATCTGTTGGAGCAACGCCCAAGGGTGAAGCCTAGGTTGCCCGGAAAGAAGAAATGACGTTAACTTTCATACTGGCTGCAATTATTCCTTTTTATACGATGGAAAAACTGTTGCATTTATATTGTATTTTATGCTTCTGGCCTTGACTTCTAATGCACTAACTATTCGATCTGGCGGAGCAACGCCCTAGAGTGAAGCCGAGGTTTCCCGGAACGTAGAAATGACCATCACTTTCAAACTGGTTGCAATTATTCCTGTTATATGACGGAAAAACTGTTGTATATTTATTGCATTTTATGCTTCGGGCATTGACTTCTAAAGCCCTAACTATTCATCTGTTGGAGCAACGCCCCAGGGTGTAGCCTAGGTTGCCCGGAACGTAGAAATGACCATCACTTTCAAACTGGTTGCAATTATTCCGGTTATATGATGGAAACACTCTCGTATTTTTGTTGCATTTTATGCTTCGGGCATTGACTTCTAAGGCCCTAACTGTTTGATCTGGTGGAGCAACGCCCTAGAATGAAGCCTGGGTTGCCCGGTACGTAGAAATGACCATAACTTTCACACTGGTTGCTATTATTCGTTTTATACGATGGAAAGACTGTTATATTTATATTGTATTTTATGCTTCTGGCGTTGACTTCTTAGGCCCTAACTATTCGATCTGGTGAAACAACGCCATAGAGTGAAGCCTAGGTTGCCCCGATCGTAGAAATGACCATTACTTTCAGACTGTTTGCAATTATTCCTTTTATACGATGGAAAAGCTGTTGTATTTATATCGTATTTTATGCTTCTGGCGTTGACATCTAAGGACCTAACTATTCGATCTGGTGGAGCAGCGCCCTAGACTGAAGCCTAGGTTGCTCGGAATGTAGAAATGGCCATTACTTTCACACTGGTTGCAATCATTCGTTTTATACGATGGAAAAGCTGTTGTATTTATATTGTATTTTATGCCTCTGGCGTTGACTTCTAATGCCGTAGCTATTAGATGTGGTGGAGCAACGCCCTAGAGTGACACCTAGGGTGTTCGGAACGTAGAAATGACCATTACTTTCACACTGGTTGCAATTATTCGTTTTATACAATGGGAAATCTGTTGTATTTATATCGTATTTTATGCTTCTGGCGTTGACATCTTAGGCCGTAACTATTCGATCTGGTGGAGCAACGCCCTGGAGTGAAACCTAGGTTACCCGGAACGTAGAATTGGCCAACACATTCAAACTGGTTGCAATTATTCCTGTTATATGATGGAAACACTCTCGTATTTTTTTTGCATTTTATGGTTGGGGCGTTGACTTCTAAGTCCCTAACTATTCAATCTGTTGGAGCAACGCCCTAGGGTGAAGCCTAGGTTGCCCGGAACGTAGAAATGACCATAACTTTCACACTGGTTGCTATTATTCGTTTTATACGATGGAAAAACTGTTATATTTATATTGTATTTTATGCTTCTGGCGTTGACTTCCTAGGCCCTAACTATTCGATCTGGTGGAACAACGCCGTAGAGTGAAGCCTAGGTTGCACGGATCGTAGAAATGACCATTACTTTCACACTGTTTGCAATTATTCCTTTTATACGATGGAAAAGCTGTTGTATTTATATCGTATTTTATGCTTCTGGCGTTGACATCTAAGGACCTAACTATTCGATCTGGTGGAGCAGCGCCCTAGAGTGAAGCCTAGGTTGCTCGGAATGTAGAAATGACCATTACTTTCACACTGGTTGCAATCATTCGTTTTATACGATGGAAAATCTGTTGTATATATATTGTATTTTATGCTTCTGGCGTTGACTTCTAAGGCCCTGACTATTCAATCTGTTGGATCAACGCCCTAGAGTGAAGCCTAGGTTGCTCGGAATGTAGAAATGACCATAACATTCACACTGGTTGAAAGTATTCGTTTAATACGATGGTAAAGCGGTTGCATCTTTATTGTATTTTATGATTCTGGCGTTGACTTCTAAGGCCCTAACTATTGGATCTGGTGGAGCAACGCCCTAGAGTGAAGCCTAGGTTGCCCGGAACATAGAAATGACCATAACTTTCACACTGGTTGCTATTATTCGTTTTATACGATGGAAAAACTGTTATATTTATTTTGTATTTTATGCTTCGGGCGTTGACTTCTAATGCCCTAACTGTATGATCTGGTGGAGCAACGCCCTAGAGTGAAGCCTAGGTTGCCCGGAACGTAGAAATGACCATAACTTTCACACTGGTTGCTATTATTCGTTTTATACGATGGAAAAACTGTTATATTTATATTGTATTTTATGCTTCTGGCGTTGACTTCTTAGGCCCAAACTCTTCGATCTGGTGGAACAACGCCGTAGAGTGAAGCCTAGGTTGCACGGATCGTAGAAATGACCATTACTTTCACACTGTTTGAAATTATTCCTTTTATACGACGGAAAAGCTGTTGTATTTTTATTGCATTTTATGCTTCCGGCGTTGACTTCTAAGGCCCTAACTATTCAATCTGTTGGAGCAACGCCCAAGGGTGAAGCCTAGGTTGCCCGGAAAGAAGAAATGACGTTAGCTTTCATACTGGCTGCAATTATTCCTTTTTATACGATGGAAAAACTGTTGCATTTATATTGTATTTTATGCTTCTGGCCTTGACTTCTAATGCACTAACTATTCGATCTGGCGGAGCAACGCCCTAGAGTGAAGCCGAGGTTTCCTGGAACGTAGAAATGACCATCACTTTCAAACTGGTTGCAATTATTCCTGTTATATGACGGAAAAACTGTTGTATATTTATTGCATTTTATGCTTCGGGCATTGACTTCTAAAGCCCAAACTATTCATCTGTTGGAGCAACGCCCCAGGGTGTAGCCTAGGTTGCCCGGAACGTAGAAATGACCATCACTTACAAACTGGTTGCAATTATTCCGGTTATATGATGGAAAAACTGTTGTATTTTTATTGCATTTTATGCTTCGGGCATTGACTTCTAAGGCCCTAACTGTTTGATCTGGTGGAGCAACGCCCTAGAATGAAGCCTAGGTTGCCCGGTACGTAGAAATGACCATCACTTTCAAACTGGTTGCAATTATTCGTTTTATACGATGGAAAATCTGTTGTATTTATATCGTATTTTATGCTTCTGGCGTTGACTTCTTAGGCCCTAACTATTCGATCTGGTGGAACAACGCCATAGAGTGAAGCCTAGGTTGCCCGGATCGTAGAAATGTCCGTTACTTTCACACTGTTTGCAATTATTCCTTTTATACGATGGAAAAGCTGTTGTATTTATATCGTATTTTATGCTTCTGGCGTTGACATCTAAGGACCTAACTATTCGATCTGGTGGACCAGCGCCCTAGAGTGAAGCCTGGGTTGCTCGAAATGTAGAAATGACCATTACTTTCACACTGGTTGCAATCATTCGTTTTATACGATGGAAAAGCTGTTGTATTTATATTGTATTTTATGCTTCTGGCCTTGACTTCTAATGCACTAACTATTCGATCTGGCGTAGCAACGCCCTAGAGTGAAGCCGAGGTTTCCCGGAACGTAGGAATGACCATCACTTTCAAACTGGTTGCAATTATTCCTGTTATGTGACGGAAAAACTGTTGTATTTTTATTGCATTTTATGCTTCGGGCATTGACTTCTAAGGCCCTGACTATTCAATCTGTTGGATCAACGCCCTAGAGTGAAGCCTAGGTTGCTCGGAATGTAGAAATGACCATAACATTCACACTGGTTGAAAGTATTCGTTTAATACGATGGTAAAGCTGTTGCATCTTTATTGTATTTTATGATTCTGGTGTTGACTTCTAAGGCCCTAACTATTGGATCTGGTGGAGCAACGCCCTAGAGTGAAGCCTAGGTTGCCCGAAACGTAGAAATGACCATCACTTTCAAACTGGTTGCAATTAATCCTTTTATACGATGGAAAAACTGTTGTATTTTTATTGCATTTTATGCTTCCGGCGTTGACTTCTAAGGCCCTAACTATTCAATCTGATGGAGCAACGCCCAAGGGTGAAGCCTAGGTTGCCCGGAAAGAAGAAATGACGTTAACTTTCATACTGGCTGCAATTATTCCTTTTTATACGATGGAAAAACTGTTGTATTTATATTGTATTTTATGCTTCTGGCCTTGACTTCTAATGCACTAACTATTCGATCTGGCGGAGCAACTCCCTAGAGTGAAGCCGAGGTTTCCCGGAACGTAGAAATGACCATCACTTTCAAACTCGTTGCACTTATTCCTGTTATATGACGGAAAAACTGTTGTATTTTTATTGCATTTTATGCATCGGGCATTGACTTCTAAGGCCCTAACTATTCATCTGTTGGAGCAACGCCCCAGGGTGTAGCCTAGGTTGCCCGGAACGTAGAAATGACCATCACTTTCAAACTGGTTGCAATTATTCCGGTTATATGATGGAAAAACTGTTGTATTTTTATTGCATTTTATGCTTCGGGCATTGACTTCTAAGGCCCTAACTGTTTCATCTGGTGGAGCAACGCCCTAGAATGAAGCCTGGGTTGCCCGGTACGTAGAAATGACCATAACTTTCACACTGGTTGCTATTATTCGTTTTATACGATGGAAAAACTGTTATATTTATATTGTATTTTATGCTTCTGGCGTTGACTTCTTAGGCCCTAACTATTCGATCTGGTGAAACAACGCCATAGAGTGAAGCCTAGGTTGCCCCGATCGTAGAAATGACCATTACTTTCACACTGTTTGCAATTATTCCTTTTATACGATGGAAAAGCTGTTGTATTTATATCGTATTTTATGCTTCTGGCGTTGACATCTAAGGACCTAACTATTCGATCTGGTGGAGCAGCGCCCTAGACTGAAGCCTAGGTTGCTCGGAATGTAGAAATGGCCATTACTTTCACACTGGTTGCAATCATTCGTTTTATACGATGGAAAAGCTGTTGTATTTATATTGTATTTTATGCCTCTGGCGTTGACTTCTAATGCCGTAGCTATTAGATGTGGTGGAGCAACGCCCTAGAGTGACGCCTAGGGTGTTCGGAACGTAGAAATGACCATTACTTTCACACTGGTTGCAATTATTCGTTTTATACGATGGGAAATCTGTTGTATTTATATCGTATTTTATGCTTCTGGCGTTGACATCTTAGGCCGTAACTATTCGATCTGGTGGAGCAACGCCCTGGAGTGAAACCTAGGTTACCCGGAACGTAGAATTGGCCATCACATTCAAACTGGTTGCAATTATTCCTGTTATATGATGGAAACACTCTCGTATTTTTTTTGCATTTTATGGTTGGGGCGTTGACTTCTAAGTCCCTAACTATTCAATCTGTTGGAGCAACGCCCTAGGGTGAAGCCTAGGTTGCCCGGAACGTAGAAATGACCATAACTTTCACACTGGTTGCTATTATTCGTTTTATACGATGGAAAAACTGTTATATTTATATTGTATTTTATGCTTCTGGCGTTGACTTCCTAGGCCCTAACTATTCGATCTGGTGGAACAACGCCGTAGAGTGAAGCCTAGGTTGCACGGATCGTAGAAATGACCATTACTTTCACACTGTTTGCAATTATTCCTTTTATACGATGGAAAAGCTGTTGTATTTATATCGTATTTTATGCTTCTGGCGTTGACATCTAAGGACCTAACTATTCGATCTGGTGGAGCAGCGCCCTGGAGTGAAGCCTAGGTTGCTCGGAATGTAGAAATGACCATTACTTTCACACTGGTTGCAATCATTCGTTTTATACGATGGAAAATCTGTTGTATATATATTGTATTTTATGCTTCTGGCGTTGACTTCTAAAGCTCTGACTATTCAATCTGTTGGATCAACGCCCTAGAGTGAAGCCTAGGTTGCTCGGAATGTAGAAATGACCATAACATTCACACTGGTTGAAAGTATTCGTTTAATACGATGGAAAAGCGGTTGCATCTTTATTGTATTTTATGATTCTGGCGTTGACTTCTAAGGCCCTAACTATTGGATCTGGTGGAGCAACGCCCTAGAGTTAAGCCTAGGTTGCCCGGAACGTAGAAATGACCATCACTTTCAAACTGGTTGCTATTATTCGTTTTATACGTTGGAAAAACTGTTCTATTTATATTGTATTTTATGCTTCTGGCGTTGACTTCTTAGGCCCTAACTATTCGATCTGGTGGAACAACGCCGTAGAGTGAAGCCTAGGTTGCCCGGATCGTAGAAATGACCATTACTTTCACACTGTTTGCAATTATTCCTTTTATACAATGGAAAAACTGTTCTATTTATTTTGTATTTTATGCTTCGGGCGTTCACTTCTAAGGCCATAGCTGTTTGATCTGGTGGAGCAACGCCCTAGAGTGAAACCTAGGTTGCCCGGAACGTAGAAATGACCATCACTTTCAAACTGGTTGCAATTATTCCTGTTATATGATGGAAAAACTGTTGTATTTTTATTGCATTTTATGCTTCGGACATTAACTTCTAAGGTCCTGACTATTCAATCTGTTGGAGCAACGCCCTAGGGTGAAGCCTAGGTTGCGCGGAAAGTAGAAATGGCAGTAACTTTCACACTGGGTGCAATTATTCGTTTTATACGATGGAAAAGCTGTTGCATCTTTATTGTATTTTATGCTTCTGTCGTTGTCGTCTAAGGCCGTAGCCATTAGATGTGGTGGAGCAACGCACTAGAGTGACGCCTAGGTTGCCCGGAACGTGGAATGACCATTACTTTCGCAATATTTGCAATTATTCATTTTATACGATGGAAAAACTGTTGTACTTATATTGTATTTTATGGTTCTGGCGTTGACTTCTAAGGCTCTAACTATTCGATCTGGTGGAGCAACGCCGTAGAGTGAAGCCTAGGTTGCCCGGATCGTAGAAATGACCATAACTTTCACACTGGTTACTATTATTCGTTTTATACGATGGTAAAACTGTTATATTTATATTGAATTTTATGCTTCTGGCGTTCACTTCTTAGGCGCTAACTATTCGATCTGGTGGAACAACGACCTAGAGTGAGGCCTAGGTAGCCCGGATCGTAGACATGACCATCACTTCCATACTGGTAGCAATTATTCGTTTTATACGATGGAAAAACTGTTTTATTTATATTGTATTTTATGCTTCTGGCATTGACTTCTAAGGCTCTAACTATTCGATCTGGTGGAGCAACGCCCTAGAGTGAAACCTAGGTTGCCCGGAACGTAGAAATAACCATCACTTTCAAACTGGTTGCAATTATTCCTGTTATATGATGGAAAAACTGTTGTATTTTTATTGCATTTTATGCTTCGGACATTAACTTCTAAGGTCCTGACTATTCAATCTGTTGGAGCAACGCCCTAGGGTGAAGCCTAGGTTGCGCGGAAAGTAGAAATGACAATAACTTTCACACTGGGTGCAATTATTCGTTTTATACGATGGAAAAGCTGTTGCATCTTTATTGTTTTTTATGCTTCTGTCGTTGTCGTCTAAGGCCGTAGCCATTAGATGTGGTGGAGCAACGCACTAGAGTGACGCCTAGGTTGCCCGGAACGTGGAATGACCATTACTTTCGCAATATTTGCAATTATACATTTTATACGATGGAAAAACTGTTCTACTTATATTGTATTTTATGCTTCTGGCGTTGACTTCTAAGGCTCTAACTATTCGACCTGGTGGAGCAACGCCCTAGAGTGAAGCCTAGGTTGCCCGGAACGTAGAAATGACCATCACTTTCAAACTGGTTGCAATTAATCCTTTTAACCGATGGAAAAACTGTTGTATTTTTATTGCATTTTATGCTTCCGGCGTTGACTTCTAAGGCCCTATCTATTCAATCTGTTGGAGCAACGCCCTAGGGTGAAGCCTAGGTTGCCCGGAAAGTAGAAATGACGTTAACTTTCATACTGGTTGCAATTATTCGTTTTATACGATAGAAAAACTGTTGTATTTATATTGTATTTTATGCTTCTGGCGTTGACTTCTAAGGCACTAACCATTCTATCTGGTGGAGCGACGCCCTAGAGTGAAGCCTAAGTTGCCCGGAACGTAGCAATTGCCATCACTTTCAGACTGGTTGCAAATATTCCTGTTATATGATGGAAAAACTGTTGTATTTTTATTGCATTATATGCTTCGGGCATTAACTTCTAAGGCCCTAACTATTCAATCTGTAAGAGCAACGCCCTAGGGTGTAGCCTAGATTGCCCGTAAAGTAGAAATGACCATAGCTTTCATACTGGTGGCAATTATTCGTTTTGTATGATGGAAAAACTGTTGTATTTATATTGTATTTTATGCTTCTGGCGTTGACTTCTAAGGCTCTAACTATTCGACCTGGTGGAGCAACGCCCTAGAGTGAAGCCTAGGTTGCCCGGAACGTAGAAGTGACCATCTGTTTCAAACTGGTTGCAATTAATCCTTTTAACCGATGGAAAAACTGTTGTATTTTTATTGCATTTTATGCTTCCGGCGTTGACTTCTAAGGCCCTATCTATTCAATCTGTTGGAGCAACGCCCTAGGGTGAAGCCTAGGTTGCCCGGAAAGTAGAAATGACGTTAACTTTCATACTGGTTGCAATTATTCGTTTTATACGATACAAAAACTGTTGTATTTATATTGTATTTTATGCTTCTGGCGTTGACTTCTAAGGCACTAACTATTCTATCTGGTGGAGCGACGCCCTAGAGTGAAGCCTAAGTTGCCCGGAACGTAGCAATTGCCATCACTTTCAGACTGGTTGCAAATATTCCTGTTATATGATGGAAAAACTGTTGTATTTTTATTGCACTATATGCTTCGGGCATTAACTTCTAAGGCCCTAACTATTCAATCTGTAAGAGCAACGCCCTAGGGTGTAGCCTAGGTTGCCCGTAAAGTAGAAATGACCATAGCTTTCATACTGGTGGCAATTATTCGTTTTGTATGTTGAAAAAACTGTTGTATTCATATTGTATTTTATGCTTCTAGCGTTCACTTCTTAGGCCCTAACTATTCGATCTGGTGGAACAACGCCCTATGGTGAAGCCTAGGTTGACCGGAACGTAGAAATGACCATAACTTTCACACCGGTAGCAATTATTCGTTTTACACGATGGAAAAACTGTTGTATTTATTTTGTATTTTATGCATCGGGCGTTGACATCTAAGGCCCTAACTATTCAATCTGTTGGAGCAACGCCCTAGGGTGAAGCCTAGGTTGCCTGGAAAGTAGAAATGACGTTAACTTTCACACTGGTTGCTATTATTCGTTCTATACGATGGAAAAACTGTTATATTTATATTGTATTTTATGCTTCGGGCGTTGACTTCTAAGGCCCTAGCTGTTTGATCTGGTGGAGCAGCGCCCAAGGGTGAAGCCTAGGTTGCCCGGAAAGAAGAAATGACGTTAACTTTCATACTGGTTGCAATTATTCGTTTTATGCGATGGAAAATCTGTTGTATTTATATTGTATTTTATGCTTCTGGCGTTGACTTCTAATGCACTAACTATTCGATCTGGCGGAGCAACGCCCTAGAGTGAAGCCGAGGTTTCCCGGAACGTAGAAATGACCATCACTTTCAAACTGGTTGCAATTATTCCTGTTATATGACGGAAAAACTGTTGTATATATATTGTATTTTATGCTTCTGGCGTTGACTTCTAAGGCACTAACTACTCGATATGGTGGAGCAACGCCCTACAGTGAAGCCTAGGTTGCCCGGAACGTAGAAATGACCATCACTTTCAAACTGGTTGCAATTAATCCTTTTATACGATGGAAAAACTGTTGAATTTTTATTGCACTTTATGCTTCCGGCGTTGACTTCTAAGGCCCTAACTATTCAATCTGTTGGAGCAACGCCCAAGGGTGAAGCCTAGGTTGCCCGGAAAGAAGAAATGACGTTAACTTTCATACTGGTTGCAATTATTCGTTTTATACGATGGAAAAACTGTTGTATTTATATTGTATTTTATGCTTCTGGCGTTGACTTCTAATGCACTAACTATTCGATCTGGCGGAGCAACGCCCTAGAGTGAAACCGAGGTTTCCCGGAACGTAGAAATGACCATCACTTTCAAACTGGTTGCAATTATTCCTGTTATATGACGGAAAAACTGTTGTCTTTTTATAGAATATTATGCTTAGGGCATTGACTTCTAAGGCCCTAACTACTCTATCTGATGGAGCTACGCCCCAGGGTGTAGCCTAGGTTGCCCGAAACGTAGAAATGACAATCACTTTCAAACTGGTTGCAATTATTCCGGTTATATGATGGAAAAACTGTTGTATTTTTAATGCATTTTATGCTTCGGGCGTTGACTTCTAAGGCCATAGCTGTTTGATCAGGTGGAGCAACGCCCTAGAGTGAAGCCTAGGTTGCCCGGTACGTAGAAATGACCATCACTTTCAAACTGGTTGCAATTATTCGTTTTATACGATGGAAAAGCTGTTGTATTTATATCGTATTTTATGCTTCTGGCGTTGACTTCTTAGGCCCTAAATATTCCATCAGGTGGAACAACGCCCTAGGGTGAAGCCTAGGTTGCGCGGAACGTAGAAATGACTATAACTTTTACACTGGCAGCAATTATTCGTTTTATACAATGGAAAAACTGTTCTATTTATTTTGTATTTAATGCTTCGGGCGTTGGCTTCTAATGCCCTAACTGTTTGATCTGGTGGAGCAACGCCCTAGGGTGAAGCCTAGGTTGCCCGGAAAGTAGAAATGACCATAACTTTCACACTGGCAGCAATTATTCGTTTTATACAATGGAAAAACTGTTCTATTTATTTTGCATTTTATGCTTCAGGCGTAGGCTTCTAAGGCCGTAGCTATTCGATATGGTGGAGCACCGCCCTAGAGTGAAGCCTAGGTTGCTCGGAACGTAGAAATGACCACAACTTTCACACTGTTTGCAATTATCCATTTAATACGATGGAAAAGCTGTTGTATTTATTTCGTATTTTATGCTTCTGGCGTTGACTTCTAAGGCTCTAACTATTCGACCTGATGGAGCAACGCCCTAGAGTGAAGCCTAGGTTGCCCGGAACGTAGAAATGACCATCACTTTCAAACTGGTTGCAATTAATCCTTTTAACCGATGGAAAAACTGTTGTATTTTTATTGCAGTTTATGCTTCCGGCGTTGACTTCTAAGGCCCTATCTATTCAATCTGTTGGAGCAACGCCCTAGGGTGAAGCCTAGGTTGCCCGGAAAGTAGAAATGACGTTAACTTTCATACTGGTTGCAATTATTCGTTTTATACGATATAAAAACTGTTGTATTTATATTGTATTTTATGCTTCTGGCGTTGACTTCTAAGGCACTAACTATTCAATCTGGTGGAGCGACGCCCTAGGGTGAAGCCTAGGTTGCCCGGAAAGTAGAAATGACGTTAACTTTCATACTGGTTGCAATTATTCGTTTTATACGATATAAAAACTGTTGTATTTATATTGTATTTTATGCTTCTGGCGTTGACTTCTAAGGCACTAACTATTCTATCTGGTGGAGCGACGCCCTAGAGTGAAGCCTAAGTTGCCCGGAACATAGCAATTGCCATCACTTTCAGACTGGTTGCAAATATTCCTGTTATATGATGGAAAAACTGTTGTATTTTTATTGCATTATATGCTTCGGGCATTAACTTCTAAGGCCCTAACTATTCAATCTGTCAGAGCAACGCCCTAGGGTGTAGCCTAGGTTGCCAGTAAAGTAGAAATGACCATAGCTTTCATACTGGTGGCAATTATTCGTTTTATACGATATAAAAACTGTTGTATTTATATTGTATTTTATGCTTCTGGCGTTGACTTCTAAGGCACTAACTATTCGATCTGGTGGAACAACGGCCTAGGGTGAAGCCTAGGTTGCCCGGATCGTAGAAATTACCATAACTTTCACACTGCTTACTATTATTCGTTTTATACGATGGGAAAACTGTTATATTTATATTGTATTTTATGCTTCTGGCGTTGACTTCTTAGGCCCTAACTATTCGATCTGGTGGAACAACGCCGTAGAGTGAAGCCTAGGTTGCCCGGATCGTAGAAATGACCATTACTTTCACACTGTTTGCAATTATTCCTTTTATACGATGGAAAGGTTGTTGTATTTATCTCGTATTTTATGCTTCTGGCGTTGACTTCTAAGGCCCTGACTATTCAATCTGTCGGATCAACGCCCTAGAGTGAAGCGTAGGTTGCTCGGAATGTAGAAATGACCATTCATTCACACTGGTTGAAAGTATTCGTTTAATACGATGGAAAATCTGTTGTACATATATTGTATTTTATGCTTCTGGCGTTGACTTCTAAGGCCCTAACTATTGGATCTGGTGGAGCAACGCCTCAGAGTGAAGCCTAGGTTGCCCGGAACGTAGAAATGACCATCACTTTCAAACTGGTTGCAATTATTCCTGTTATATGACGGAAAAACTGTTGTATTTTTATTGCATTCTATGCTTCGGGCATTGACTTCTAAGGCCCTAACTGTTTGATCTGGTGGAGCAACGCCCTAGAATGAAGCCTAGGTTGCCCGGTACGTAGAAATGACCATCACTTTCAAACTGGTTGCAATTATTCGTTTTATACGATGGAAAAGCTGTTGTATTTATATCGTATTTTATGCTTCTGGCGTTGACTTCTTAGGCCCTAACTATTCCATCAGGTGGAGCAACGCCATACAGTGGAGCGTAGGTTGCCCGGAACGTAGAAATGACCATTACTTTCGCAATATTTGCAATTATTCATTTTATACGATGGAAAAACTGTTGTACTTATATTGTATTTTATGCTTCTGGCGTTGACTTCTAAGGCTCTAACTATTCGACCTGGTGGAGCAACGCCCTAGAGTGAAGCCTAGGTTGCCCGGAACGTAGAAATGACCATCTGTTTCAAACTGGTTGCAATTAATCCTTTTAACCGATGGAAAAACTGTTGTATTTTTATTGCATTTTATGCTTCCGGCGTTGACTTCTAAGGCCCTATCTATTCAATCTGTTGGAGCAACGCCCTAGGGTGAAGCCTAGGTTGCCCGGAAAGTAGAAATGACGTTAACTTTCATACTGGTTGCAATTATTCGTTTTATACGATGCAAAAACTGTTGTATTTATATTGTATTTTATGCTTCTGGCGTTGACTTCTAAGGCACTAACTATTCTATCTGGTGGAGCGACGCCCTAGAGTGAAGCCTAAGTTGCCCGGAACGTAGCAATTGCCATCACTTTCAGACTGGTTGCAAATATTCCTGTTATATGATGGAAAAACTGTTGTATTTTTATTGCACTATATGCTTCGGGCATTAACTTCTAAGGCCCTAACTATTCAATCTGTAAGAGCAACGCCCTAGGGTGTAGCCTAGGTTGCCCGTAAAGAAGAAATGACCATAGCTTTCATACTGGTGGCAATTATTCGTTTTGTATGATGAAAAAACTGTTGTATTCATATTGTATTTTATGCTTCTAGCGTTCACTTCTTAGGCCCTAACTATTCGATCTGGTGGAACAACGCCCTATGGTGAAGCCTAGGTTGACCGGAACGTAGAAATGACCATAACTTTCACACCGGTAGCAATTATTCGTTTTACACGATGGAAAAACTGTTGTATTTATTTTGTATTTTATGCATCGGGCGTTGACATCTAAGGCCCTAACTATTCAATCTGTTGGAGCAACGCCCTAGGGTGAAGCCTAGGTTGCCTGGAAAGTAGAAATGACGTTAACTTTCACACTGGTTGCTATTATTCGTTCTATACGATGGAAAAACTGTTATATTTATATTGTATTTTATGCTTCGGGCGTTGACTTCTAAGGCCCTAGCTGTTTGATCTGGTGGAGCAGCGCCCAAGGGTGAAGCCTAGGTTGCCCGGAAAGAAGAAATGACGTTAACTTTCATACTGGTTGCAATTATTCGTTTTATGCGATGGAAAATCTGTTGTATTTATATTGTATTTTATGCTTCTGGCGTTGACTTCTAATGCACTAACTATTCGATCTGGCGGAGCAACGCCCTAGAGTGAAGCCGAGGTTTCCCGGAACGTAGAAATGACCATCACTTTCAAACTGGTTGCAATTATTCCTGTTATATGACGGAAAAACTGTTGTATATATATTGTATTTTATGCTTCTGGCGTTGACTTCTAAGGCACTAACTACTCGATATGGTGGAGCAACGCCCTACAGTGAAGCCTAGGTTGCCCGGAACGTAGAAATGACCATCACTTTCAAACTGGTTGCAATTAATCCTTTTATACGATGGAAAAACTGTTGAATTTTTATTGCACTTTATGCTTCCGGCGTTGACTTCTAAGGCCCTAACTATTCAATCTGTTGGAGCAACGCCCAAGGGTGAAGCCTAGGTTGCCCGGAAAGAAGAAATGACGTTAACTTTCATACTGGTTGCAATTATTCGTTTTATACGATGGAAAAACTGTTGTATTTATATTGTATTTTATGCTTCTGGCGTTGACTTCTAATGCACTAACTATTCGATCTGGCGGAGCAACGCCCTAGAGTGAAACCGAGGTTTCCCGGAACGTAGAAATGACCATCACTTTCAAACTGGTTGCAATTATTCCTGTTATATGACGGAAAAACTGTTGTCTTTTTATAGAATATTATGCTTAGGGCATTGACTTCTAAGGCCCTAACTACTCTATCTGATGGAGCTACGCCCCAGGGTGTAGCCTAGGTTGCCCGAAACGTAGAAATGACCATCACTTTCAAACTGGTTGCAATTATTCCGGTTATATGATGGAAAAACTGTTGTATTTTTAATGCATTTTATGCTTCGGGCGTTGACTTCTAAGGCCATAGCTGTTTGATCAGGTGGAGCAACGCCCTAGAGTGAAGCCTAGGTTGCCCGGTACGTAGAAATGACCATCACTTTCAAACTGGTTACAATTATTCGTTTTATACGATGGAAAAGCTGTTGTATTTATATCGTATTTTATGCTTCTGGCGTTGACTTCTTAGGCCCTAAATATTCCATCAGGTGGAACAACGCCCTAGGGTGAAGCCTAGGTTGCGCGGAACGTAGAAATGACTATAACTTTTACACTGGCAGCAATTATTCGTTTTATACAATGGAAAAACTGTTCTATTTATTTTGTATTTAATGCTTCGGGCGTTGGCTTCTAATGCCCTAACTGTTTGATCTGGTGGAGCAACGCCCTAGGGTGAAGCCTAGGTTGCCCGGAAAGTAGAAATGACCATAACTTTCACACTGGCAGCAATTATTCGTTTTATACATGGAAAAACTGTTCTATTTATTTTGCATTTTATGCTTCAGGCGTAGGCTTCTAAGGCCGTAGCTATTCGATATGGTGGAGCACCGCCCTAGAGTGAAGCCTAAGTTGCTCGGAACGTAGAAATGACCACAACTTTCACACTGTTTGCAATTATCCATTTAATACGATGGAAAAGCTGTTGTATTTATTTCGTATTTTATGCTTCTGGCGTTGACTTCTAAGGCTCTAACTATTCGACCTGATGGAGCAACGCCCTAGAGTGAAGCCTAGGTTGCCCGGAACGTAGAAATGACCATCACTTTCAAACTGGTTGCAATTAATCCTTTTAACCGATGGAAAAACTGTTGTATTTTTATTGCAGTTTATGCTTCCGGCGTTGACTTCTAAGGCCCTATCTATTCAATCTGTTGGAGCAACGCCCTAGGGTGAAGCCTAGGTTGCCCGGAAAGTAGAAATGACGTTAACTTTCATACTGGTTGCAATCATTCGTTTTATACGATATAAAAACTGTTGTATTTATATTGTATTTTATGCTTCTGGCGTTGACTTCTAAGGCACTAACTATTCTATCTGGTGGAGCGACGCCCTAGGGTGAAGCCTAGGTTGCCCGGAAAGTAGAAATGACGTTAACTTTCATACTGGTTGCAATTATTCGTTTTATACGATATAAAAACTGTTGTATTTATATTGTATTTTATGCTTCTGGCGTTGACTTCTAAGGCACTAACTATTCTATCTGGTGGAGCGACGCCCTAGAGTGAAGCCTAAGTTGCCCGGAACATAGCAATTGCCATCACTTTCAGACTGGTTGCAAATATTCCTGTTATATGATGGAAAAGCTGTTGTATTTTTATTGCATTATATGCTTCGGGCATTAACTTCTAAGGCCCTAACTATTCAATCTGTCAGAGCAACGCCCTAGGGTGTAGCCTAGGTTGCCAGTAAAGTAGAAATGACCATAGCTTTCATACTGGTGGCAATTATTCGTTTTATACGATATAAAAACTGTTGTATTTATATTGTATTTTATGCTTCTGGCGTTGACTTCTAAGGCACTAACTATTCGATCTGGTGGAACAACGGCCTAGGGTGAAGCCTAGGTTGCCCGGAACGTAGAAATGACCATAACTTTTACACTGGTAGCAATTATTCGTTTTATACAATGGAAAATCTGTTCTATTTATATTGTATTTTATGCTTCTGGCGTTGACTTCTAAGGCTCTAACTATTCGACCTGGTGGAGCAACGCCCTAGAGTGAAGCCTAGGTTGCCCGGAACGTAGAAATGACCATCACTTTCAAACTGGTTGCAATTAATCCTTTTAACCGATGGAAAAACTGTTGTATTTTTATTGCATTTTATGCTTCCGGCGTTGACTTCTAAGGCCCTATCTATTCAATCTGTTGGAGCAACGCCCTAGGGTGAAGCCTAGGTTGCCCGGAAAGTAGAAATGACGTTAACTTTCATACTGGTTGCAATTATTCGTTTTATACGATATTAAAACTGTTGTATTTATATTGTATTTTATGCTTCTGGCGTTGACTTCTAAGGCACTAACTATTCTATCTGGTGGAGCGACGCCCTAGAGTGAAGCCTAAGTTGCCCGGAACGTAGCAATTGCCATCACTTTCAGACTGGTTGCAAATATTCCTGTTATATGATGGAAAAACTGTTGTATTTTTATTGCATTTTATGCTTCGGGCATTAACTTCTAAGGCCCTATCTATTCAATCTGTAAGAGCAACGCCCTAGGGTGTAGCCTAGGTTGCCAGTAAAGTAGAAATGACCATAGCTTTCATACTGGTGGCAATTATTCGTTTTATACGATATAAAAACTGTTGTATTTATATTGTATTTTATGCTTCTGGCGTTGACTTCTAAGGCACTAACTATTCGATCTGGTGGAACAACGGCCTAGGGTGAAGCCTAGGTTGCCCGGAACGTAGAAATGACCATAACTTTTACACTGGTAGCAATTATTCGTATTATACAATGGAAAATCTGTTCTATTTATTTTGTATTTAATGCTTCGGGCGTTGGCTTCTAATGCCCTAACTCTTTGATCTGGTGGAGCAACGCCCTAGGGTGAAGCCTAGGTTGCCCGGAAAGTAGAAATGACCATAACTTTCACACTGGCAGCAATTATTCGTTTTATACAATGGAAAATCTGTTCTATTTATTTTGCATTTTATGCTTCAGGCGTAGGCTTCTAAGGCCGTAGCTATTCGATATGGTGGAGCACCGCCCTAGAGTGAAGCCTAGGTTGCTCGGAACGTAGAAATGACCACAACATTCACACTGTTTGCAATTATCCATTTAATACGATGGACAAGCTGTTGTATTTATTTCGTATTTTATGCTTCTGGCGTTGACATCTAAGGACCTAACTATTGGTTCTGGTGGAGCAGCGCCCTAGAGTGAAGCCTAGGATGCTCGGAATGTAGAAATGACCATAACTTTCACACTGGTTGCTATTATTCGTTTTATACGATGGAAAAACTGTTGTATTTATATTGCATTTTATGCTTCTGGCGTTCACTTCTTAGGCCCTAACTTTTCGATCTGGTGGAACACGCCCTATGGTGAAGCCTAGGTTGACCGGAACGTAGAAATGACCATAACTTTCACACCGGTAGCAATTATTCGTTTTACACGATGGAAAAACTGTTAAATTTATTTTGCATTTTATGCATCGGGCGTTGACTTCTAAGGCCCTAGCTATTCAATCTGTTGGAGCAACGCCCTAGGGTGTAGCCTAGGTTGCCCGTAAAGTAGAAATGACCATAGCTTTCATACTGGTGGCAATTATTCGTTTTGTATGATGGAAAAACTGTTGCATTTATATTGTATTTTATGCTCCTAGCGTTCACTTCTTAGGCCCTAACTATTCGATCTGGTGGAACAACGCCCTATGGTGAAGCCTAGGTTGACCGGAACGTAGAAATGACCATAACTTTCACACCGGTAGCAATTATTCGTTTTACACGATGGAAAAACTGTTGTATTTATTTTGTATTTTATGCATCGGGCGTTGACTTCTAAGGCCCTAGCTATTCAATCTGTTGGAGCAACGCCCTAGGGTGAAGCCTAGGTTGCCTGGAAAGTAGAAATGGCGTTGACTTTCACACTGGTTGCTATTATTCGTTCTATACGATGGAAAAACTGTTATATTTATATTGTATTTTATGCTTCGGGCGTTGGCTTCTAAGGCCCTAGCTGTTTGATCTGGTGGAGCAACGCCCAAGGGTGAAGCCTAGGTTGCCCGGAAAGAAGAAATGACGTTAACTTTCATACTGGTTGCAATTATTCGTTTTATACGATGGAAAAACTGTTGTATTTATATTGTATTTTATGCTTCTGGCGTTGACTTCTAATGCACTAACTATTCGATCTGGCGGAGTAACGCCCTAGAGTGAAGCCGAGGTTTCCCGGAACGTATAAATGACCATCACTTTCAAACTGGTTGCAATTATTCCTGTTATATGACGGAAAGCTGTTGTATATATATTGTATTTTATGCTTCTGGCGTTGACTTCTAAGGCACTATCTACTCGATATGGTGGAGCAACACCCTAGAGTGAAGCCTAGGTTGCCCGGAACGTAGAAATGACCATCACTTTCAAACTGGTTGCAATTAATCCTTTTATACGATGGAAAAACTGTTGAATTTTTATTGCATTTTATGCTTCCGGCGTTGACTTCTAAGGCCCTAACTATTCAATCTGTTGGAGCAACGCCCAAGGGTGAAGCCTAGGTTGCCCGGAAAGAAGAAATGACGTTAACTTTCATACTGGTTGCAATTATTCGTTTTATACGATGGAAAAGCTGTTGTATTTATATCGTATTTTATGCTTCTGGCGTTGACTTCTTAGGCCCTAAATATTCCATCAGGTGGAACAACGCCGTAGAGTGAAGCCTCGGTTGCCCGGATCGTAGAAATGACCATTACTTTCACACTGTTTGCAATTATGCCTTTTATACGATGGAAAAGCTGTTGTATTTATATCGTATTTTATGCTTCTGGCGTTGACATCTAATGACCTAACTATTCGTTCTGGTGGAGCAGCGCCCTATAGTGAAGCCTAGGTTGCCCGCTACGTAGAAATGACCATCACTTTCACACTGGTAGCAATTATTAGTTTTATACGATGGAAACCCTGCTGTATTTTTATTGCATTTTATGATTCGGGCGTTGACTTCTAAGGCCCTAACTATTGAATCTGTTGGAGCAATGCCCTAGGGTGAAGCCTAGGTTGCTGGGAAAGTAGAAATGACCATAGCTTTTACACTGGTAGCAATTATTCGTTTTATACAATGGAAAAACTGTTCTATTTATTTTGTATTTTATGCTTCGGGCGTTGACTTCTAAAGCCCTAACTGTTTGATCTGGTGGAGCAACGCCCTAGAGTGAAGCCTCGGTTGCCCGGATCGTAGAAATGACCATCACTTTCAAACTGGTTGCAATTATTCCTGTTATATGACGGAAAAACTGTTGTCTTTTTATAGAATTTTATGCTTCGGGCATTGACTTCTAAGGCCCTAACTACTCTATCTGTTGGAGCTACGCCCCAGGGTGTAGCCTAGGTTGCCCGGAACGTAGAAATGACCATCACTTTCAAACTGGTTGCAATTATTCCGGTTGTATGATGGAAAAACTGTTGTATTTTTAATGCATTTTATGCTTCGGGCATTAACTTCTAAGGCCCTAGCTATTCAATCTGTAAGAGCAACGCCCTAGGGTGTAGCCTAGGTTGCCCGTAAAGTAGAAATGACCATAGCTTTCATACTGGTGGCAATTATTCGTTTTGTATGATGGAAAAACTGTTGTATTTATATTGTATTTTATGCTTCTGGCGTTGACTTCTAATGCACTAACTATTCGATCTGGCGGAGCAACGCCCTAGAGTGAAGCCTAGGTTGCCCGTAAAGTAGAAATGACCATAGCTTTCATACTGGTGGCAATTATTCGTTTTGTATGATGGAAAAACTGTTGCATTTATATTGTATTTTATGCTCCTGGCGTTCACTTCTTAGGCCCTAACTATTCGATCTGGTGGAACAACGCCCTATGGTGAAGCCTAGGTTGACCGGAACGTAGAAATGACCATAACTTTCACACCGGTAGCAATTATTCGTTTTACACGATGGAAAAACTGTTGTATTTATTTTGTATTTTATGCATCGGGCGATGACTTCTAAGGCCCTAGCTATTCAATCTGTTGGAGCAACACCCTAGGGTGAAGCCTAGGTTGCCTGGAAAGTAGAAATGACGTTAACTTTCACACTGGTTGCTATTATTCGTTCTATACGATGGAAAAACTGTTGTATTTATATTGTATTTTATGCTTCTGGCGTTGACTTCTAATGCACTAACTATTCGATCTGGCGGAGTAACGCCCTAGAGTGAAGCCTAGGTTTCCCGGAACGTATAAATGACCATCACTTTCAAACTGGTTGCAATTATTCCTGTTATATGACGGAAAAACTGTTGTCTTTTTACAGCATTTTATGCTTCGGGCATTGACTTCTAAGGCCCTAACTATTCTATCTGTTGGTGCAACGCCCCAGGGTGTAGCCTAGGTTGCCCGCAACGTAGAAATGACCATCACTTTCAAACTGGTTGCAATTATTCCGGTTATATGATGGAAAAACTGTTGTATTTTTATTGCATTTTATGCTTCGGGCATTGACTTCTAAGGCCCTAACTGTTTGATCTGGTGGAGCAACGCCCTAGAGTGAAGCCTAGGTTGCCCGGTACGTAGAAATGACCATCACTTTCAAACTGGTTGCAATTATTCGTTTTATACGATGGAAAAGCTGTTGTATTTATATCGTATTTTATGCTTCTGGCGTTGACTTCTTAGGCCCTAAATATTCCATCAGGTGGAACAACGCCGTAGAGTGAAGCCTCGGTTGCCCGGATCGTAGAAATGACCATTACTTTCACACTGTTTGCAATTATTCCTTTTTTACGATGGAAAAGCTGTTGTATTTATATCGTATTTTATGCTTCTGGCGTTGACATCTAATGACCTAACTATTCGTTCTGGTGGAGCAGCGCCCTATAGTGAAGCCTAGGTTGCCCGGTACGTAGAAATGACCATCACTTTCACACTGGTAGCAATTATTAGTTTTATACGATGGAAACCCTGCTGTATTTTTATTGCATTTTATGATTCGGGCGTTGACTTCTAAGGCCCTAACTATTGAATCTGTTGGAGCAATGCCCTAGGGTGAAGCCTAGGTTGCTGGGAAAGTAGAAATGACCATAGCTTTTACACTGGTAGCAATTATTCGTTTTATACAATGGAAAAACTGTTCTATTTATTTTGTATTTTATGCTTCGGGCGTTGACTTCTAAAGCCCTAACTGTTTGATCTGGTGGAGCAACGCCCTAGAGTGAAGCCTAGGTTGCCCGGAACGTAGAAATGACCATAACTTTCACACTGGTTGCTATTATTCGTTTTATACGATGGAAAAACTGTTATATTTATATTGTATTTTATGCGTCTGGCGTTCACTTCTTAGGCCCTAACTTTTCGATCTTGTGGAACAACGCCGTAGAGTGAAGCCTCGGTTGCCCGGATCGTAGAAATGACCATCACTTTCAAACTGGTTGCAATTATTCCTGTTATATGACGGAAAAACTGTTGTCTTTTTATAGAATTTTATGCTTCGGGCATTGACTTCTAAGGCCCTAACTACTCTATCTGTTGGAGCTACGCCCCAGGGTGTAGCCTAGGTTGCCCGGAACGTACAAATGACCATCACTTTCAAACTGGTTGCAATTATTCCGGTTATATGATGGAAAAACTGTTGTATTTTTAATGCATTTTATGCTTCGGGCATTAACTTCTAAGGCCCTAGCTATTCAATCTGTAAGAGCAACGCCCTAGGGTGTAGCCTAGGTTGCCCGTAAAGTAGAAATGACCATAGCTTTCATACTGGTGGCAATTACTCGTTTTGTATGATGGAAAAACTGTTGCATTTATATTGTATTTTATGCTTCTGGCGTTCACTTGTTAGGCCCTAACTATTTGATCTGGTGGAACACGCCCTATGGTGAAGCCTAGGTTGACCGGAACGTAGAAATGACCATAACTTTCACACCGGTAGCAATTATTCGTTTTACACGATGGAAAAACTGTTAAATTTATTTTGTATTTTATGCATCGGGCGTTGACTTCTAAGGCCCTAGCTATTCAATCTGTTGGAGCAACGCCCTAGGGTGTAGCCTAGGTTGCCCGTAAAGTAGAAATGACCATAGCTTTCATACTGGTGGCAATTATTCGTTTTGTATGATGGAAAAACTGTTGCATTTATATTGTATTTTATGCTCCTGGCGTTCACTTCTTAGGCCCTAACTATTCGATCTGGTGGAACAACGGCCTAGGGTGAAGCCTAGGTTGCCCGGAACGTAGAAATGACCATAACTTTTACACTGGTAGCAATTATTCGCTTTATACAATGGAAAATCTGTTCTATTTATTTTGTATTTAATGCTTCGGGCGTTGGCTTCTAATGCCCTAACTGTTTGATCTGGTGGAGCAACGCCCTAGGGTGAAGCCTAGGTTGCCCGGAAAGTAGAAATGACCATCACTTTCAAACTGGTTGCAATTATTCCTGTTATATGACGGAAAAACTGTTGTCTTTTTATAGAATATTATGCTTCGGGCATTGACTTCTAAGGCCCTAACTACTCTATCTGTTGGGGCTACGCCCCAGGGTGAAGCCTAGGTTGCGCGGAAAGTAGAAATGACAATAACTTTCACACTGGGTGCAATTATTCATTTTATACGATGGAAAAGCTGTTGCATCTTTATTGTATTTTATGCTTCAGGCGTAGGCTTCTAAGGCCGTAGCTATTCGATATGGTGGAGCACCGCCCTAGAGTGAAGCCGAGGTTTCCCGGAACGTATAAATGACCATCACTTTCAAACTGGTTGCAATTATTCCTGTTATATGACGGAAAAACTGTTGTATATATATTGTATTTTATGCTTCTGGCGTTGACTTCTAAGGCACTATCTACTCGATATGGTGGAGCAACACCCTAGAGTGAAGCCTAGGTTGCCCGGAACGTAGAAATGACCATCACTTTCAAACTGGTTGCAATTAATCCTTTTATACGATGGAAAAACTGTTGAATTTTTATTGCATTTTATGCTTCCGGCGTTGACTTCTAAGGCCCTAACTATTCAATCTGTTGGAGCAACGCCCAAGGGTGAAGCCTAGGTTGCCCGGAAAGAAGAAATGACGTTAACTTTCATACTGGTTGCAATTATTCGTTTTATACGATGGAAAAACTGTTGTATTTATATTGTATTTTATGCTTCTGGCGTTGACTTCTAATGCACTAACTATTCGATCTGGCGGAGCAACGCCCTAGAGTGAAGCCGAGGTTTCCCGGAACGTAGAAATGACCATCACTTTCAAACTGGTTGCAATTATTCCTGTTATATGACGGAAAAACTGTTGTCTTTTTACAGCATTTTATGCTTCGGGCATTGACTTCTAAGGCCCTAACTATTCTATCTGTTGGTGCAACGCCCCAGGGTGTAGCCTAGGTTGCCCGTAAAGTAGAAATGACCATAGCTTTCATACTGGTGGCAATTATTCGTTTTGTATGATGGAAAAACTGTTGCATTTATATTGTATTTTATGCTCCTGGCGTTCACTTCTTAGGCCCTAACTATTCGATCTGGTGGAACAACGCCCTATGGTGAAGCCTAGGTTGACCGGAACGTTGAAATGACCATAACTTTCACACCGGTAGCAATTATTCGTTTTACACGATGGAAAAACTGTTGTATTTATTTTGTATTTTATGCATCGGGCGTTGACTTCTAAGGCCCTAGCTATTCAATCTGTTGGAGCAACGCCCTAGGGTGAAGCCTAGCTTGCCTGGAAAGTAGAAATGACGTTAACTTTCACACTGGTTGCTATTATTCGTTCTATACGATGGAAAAACTGTTATATTTATATTGTATTTTATGCTTCGGGCGTTGGCTTCTAAGGCCCTAGCTGTTTGATCTGGTGGAGCAACGCCCAAGGGTGAAGCCTAGGTTGCCCGGAAAGAAGAAATGACGTTAACTTTCATACTGGTTGCAATTATTCGTTTTATACGATGGAAAAACTGTTGTATTTATATTGTATTTTATGCTTCTGGCGTTGACTTCTAATGCACTAACTATTCGATCTGGCGGAGCAACGCCCTAGAGTGAAGCCGAGGTTTCCCGGAACGTAGAAATGACCATCACTTTCAAACTGGTTGCAATTATTCCTGTTATATGACTGAAAAACTGTTGTCTTTTTACAGCATTTTATGCTTCGGGCATTGACTTCTAAGGCCCTAACTATTCTATCTGTTGGTGCAACGC
Source organism: Calliopsis andreniformis (assembly GCF_051401765.1). NCBI lineage: Eukaryota > Metazoa > Arthropoda > Insecta > Hymenoptera > Andrenidae > Calliopsis > Calliopsis andreniformis. Next base: position 15,209,675 of record NW_027480428.1, read on the forward strand.
CCCAGTGTGTAGCCTAGGTTGCCCGGAACGTAGAAATGACCATCACTTTCAAACTGGTTGCAATTATTCCGGTTATATGATGGAAAAACTGTTGTATTTTTATTGCATTTTATGCTTCGGGCATTGACTTCTAAGGCCCTAACTGTTTGATCTGGTGGAGCAACGCCCTAGGGTGAAGCCTAGGTTGCCCGGTACGTAGAAATGACCATCACTTTCAAACTGGTTGCAATTATTCGTTTTATACGATGGAAAAGCTGTTGTATTTATATCGTATTTTATGCTTCTCGCGTTGACTTCTTAGGCCCTAAATATTCCATCAGGTGGAACAACGCCGTAGAGTGAAGCCTCGGTTGCCCGGATCGTAGAAATGACCATTACTTTCACACTGTTTGCAATTATGCCTTTTATACGATGGAAAAGCTGTTGTATTTATATCGTATTTTATGCTTCTGGCGTTGACATCTAATGACCTAACTATTCGTTCTGGTGGAGCAGCGCCCTATAGTGAAGCCTAGGTTGCCCGCTACGTATAAATGACCATCACTTTCACACTGGTAGCAATTATTAGTTTTATACGATGGAAACCCTGCTGTATTTTTATTGCATTTTATGATTCGGGCGTTGACTTCTAAGGCCCTAACTATTGAATCTGTTGGAGCAATGCCCTAGGGTGAAGCCTAGGTTGCTGGGAAAGTAGAAATGACCATAGCTTTTACACTGGTAGCAATTATTCGTTTTATACAATGGAAAAACTGTTCTATTTATTTTGTATTTTATGCTTCGGGCGTTGACTTCTAAAGCCCTAACTGTTTGATCTGGTGGAGCAACGCCCTAGAGTGAAGCCTAGGTTGCCCGGAACGTAGAAATGACCATAACTTTCACACTGGTTGCTATTATTCGTTTTATACGATGGAAAAACTGTTATATTTATATTGTATTTTATGCGTCTGGCGTTCACTTCTTAGGCCCTAACTTTTCGATCTTGTGGAACAACGCCGTAGAGTGAAGCCTCGGTTGCCCGGATCGTAGAAAGGACCATCACTTTCAAACTGGTTGCAATTATTCCTGTTATATGACGGAAAAACTGTTGTCTTTTTATAGAATTTTATGCTTCGGGCATTGACTTCTAAGGCCCTAACTACTCTATCTGTTGGAGCTACGCCCCAGGGTGTAGCCTAGGTTGCCCGGAACGTAGAAATGACCATCACTTTCAAACTGGTTGCAATTATTCCGGTTGTATGATGGAAAAACTGTTGTATTTTTAATGCATTTTATGCTTCGGGCATTAACTTCTAAGGCCCTAGCTATTCAATCTGTAAGAGCAACGCCCTAGGGTGTAGCCTAGGTTGCCCGTAAAGTAGAAATGACCATAGCTTTCATACTGGTGGCAATTATTCGTTTTGTATGATGGAAAAACTGTTGTATTTATATTGTATTTTATGCTTCTGGCGTTGACTTCTAATGCACTAACTATTCGATCTGGCGGAGCAACGCCCTAGAGTGAAGCCTAGGTTGCCCGTAAAGTAGAAATGACCATAGCTTTCATACTGGTGGCAATTATTCGTTTTGTATGATGGAAAAACTGTTGCATTTATATTGTATTTTATGCTCCTGGCGTTCACTTCTTAGGCCCTAACTATTCGATCTGGTGGAACAACGCCCTATGGTGAAGCCTAGGTTGACCGGAACGTAGAAATGACCATAACTTTCACACCGGTAGCAATTATTCGTTTTACACGATGGAAAAACTGTTGTATTTATTTTGTATTTTATGCATCGGGCGTTGACTTCTAAGGCCCTAGCTATTCAATCTGTTGGAGCAACGCCCTAGGGTGAAGCCTAGGTTGCCTGGAAAGTAGAAATGACGTTAACTTTCACACTGGTTGCTATTATTCGTTCTATACGATGGAAAAACTGTTGTATTTATATTGTATTTTATGCTTCTGGCGTTGACTTCTAATGCACTAACTATTCGATCTGGCGGAGTAACGCCCTAGAGTGAAGCCTAGGTTTCCCGGAACGTATAAATGACCATCACTTTCAAACTGGTTGCAATTATTCCTGTTATATGACGGAAAAACTGTTGTCTTTTTACAGCATTTTATGCTTCGGGCATTGACTTCTAAGGCCCTAACTATTCTATCTGTTGGTACAACGCCCCAGGGTGTAGCCTAGGTTGCCCGCAACGTAGAAATGACCATCACTTTCAAACTGGTTGCAATTATTCCGGTTATATGATGGAAAAACTGTTGTATTTTTATTGCATTTTATGCTTCGGGCATTGACTTCTAAGGCCCTAACTGTTTGATCTGGTGGAGCAACGCCCTAGAGTGAAGCCTAGGTTGCCCGGTACGTAGAAATGACCATCACTTTCAAACTGGTTGCAATTATTCGTTTTATACGATGGAAAAGCTGTTGTATTTATATCGTATTTTATGCTTCTGGCGTTGACTTCTTAGGCCCTAAATATTCCATCAGGTGGAACAACGCCGTAGAGTGAAGCCTCGGTTGCCCGGATCGTAGAAATGACCATTACTTTCACACTGTTTGCAATTATTCCTTTTTTACGATGGAAAAGCTGTTGTATTTATATCGTATTTTATGCTTCTGGCGTTGACATCTAATGACCTAACTATTCGTTCTGGTGGAGCAGCGCCCTATAGTGAAGCCTAGGTTGCCCGGTACGTAGAAATGACCATCACTTTCACACTGGTAGCAATTATTAGTTTTATACGATGGAAACCCTGCTGTATTTTTATTGCATTTTATGATTCGGGCGTTGACTTCTAAGGCCCTAACTATTGAATCTGTTGGAGCAATGCCCTAGGGTGAAGCCTAGGTTGCTGGGAAAGTAGAAATGACCATAGCTTTTACACTGGTAGCAATTATTCGTTTTATACAATGGAAAAACTGTTCTATTTATTTTGTATTTTATGCTTCGGGCGTTGACTTCTAAAGCCCTAACTGTTTGATCTGGTGGAGCAACGCCCTAGAGTGAAGCCTAGGTTGCCCGGAACGTAGAAATGACCATAACTTTCACACTGGTTGCTATTATTCGTTTTATACGATGGAAAAACTGTTATATTTATATTGTATTTTATGCGTCTGGCGTTCACTTCTTAGGCCCTAACTTTTCGATCTTGTGGAACAACGCCGTAGAGTGAAGCCTCGGTTGCCCGGATCGTAGAAATGACCATCACTTTCAAACTGGTTGCAATTATTCCTGTTATATGACGGAAAAACTGTTGTCTTTTTATAGAATTTTATGCTTCGGGCATTGACTTCTAAGGCCCTAACTACTCTATCTGTTGGAGCTACGCCCCAGGGTGTAGCCTAGGTTGCCCGGAACGTACAAATGACCATCACTTTCAAACTGGTTGCAATTATTCCGGTTATATGATGGAAAAACTGTTGTATTTTTAATGCATTTTATGCTTCGGGCATTAACTTCTAAGGCCCTAACTATTCAATCTGTAAGAGCAACTCCCTAGGGTGTAGCCTAGGTTGCCCGTAAAGTAGAAATGACCATAGCTTTCATACTGGTGGCAATTACTCGTTTTGTATGATGGAAAAACTGTTGCATTTATATTGTATTTTATGCTTCTGGCGTTCACTTGTTAGGCCCTAACTATTCGATCTGGTGGAACACGCCCTATGGTGAAGCCTAGGTTGACCGGAACGTAGAAATGACCATAACTTTCACACCGGTAGCAATTATTCGTTTTACACGATGGAAAAACTGTTAAATTTATTTTGTATTTTATGCATCGGGCGTTGACTTCTAAGGCCCTAGCTATTCAATCTGTTGGAGCAACGCCCTAGGGTGTAGCCTAGGTTGCCCGTAAAGTAGAAATGACCATAGCTTTCATACTGGTGGCAATTATTCGTTTTGTATGATGGAAAAACTGTTGCATTTATATTGTATTTTATGCTCCTGGCGTTCACTTCTTAGGCCCTAACTATTCGATCTGGTGGAACAACGGCCTAGGGTGAAGCCTAGGTTGCCCGGAACGTAGAAATGACCATAACTTTTACACTGGTAGCAATTATTCGCTTTATACAATGGAAAATCTGTTCTATTTATTTTGTATTTAATGCTTCGGGCGTTGGCTTCTAATGCCCTAACTGTTTGATCTGGTGGAGCAACGCCCTAGGGTGAAGCCTAGGTTGCCCGGAAAGTAGAAATGACCATCACTTTCAAACTGGTTGCAATTATTCCTGTTATATGACGGAAAAACTGTTGTCTTTTTATAGAATATTATGCTTCGGGCATTGACTTCTAAGGCCCTAACTACTCTATCTGTTGGGGCTACGCCCCAGGGTGAAGCCTAGGTTGCGCGGAAAGTAGAAATGACAATAACTTTCACACTGGGTGCAATTATTCATTTTATACGATGGAAAAGCTGTTGCATCTTTATTGTATTTTATGCTTCAGGCGTAGGCTTCTAAGGCCGTAGCTATTCGATATGGTGGAGCACCGCCCTAGAGTGAAGCCTAGGTTGCTCGGAACGTAGAAATGACCACAACTTTCACACTGTTTGCAATTATCCATTTAATACGATGGAAAAGCTGTTGTATTTATTTCGTATTTTATGCTTCTGGCGTTGACATCTAAGGACCTAACTATTGTTTCTGGTGGAGCAGCGCCCTAGAGTGAAGCCTAGGTTGCCCGGAACGTAGAAATGACCATAACTTTTACACTGGTAGCAATTATTCGTATTATACAATGGAAAATCTGTTCTATTTATTTCGTATTTAATGCTTCGGGCGTTGGCTTCTAATGCCCTAACTGTTTGATCTGGTGGAGCAACGCCCTAGGGTGAAGCCTAGGTTGCCCGGAAGGTAGAAATGACCATAACTTTCACACTGGCAGCAATTATTCGTTTTATACAATGGAAAAACTGTTCTATTTATTTTGCATTTTATGCTTCAGGCGTAGGCTTCTAAGGCCGTAGCTATTCGATATGGTGGAGCACCGCCCTAGAGTGAAGCCTAGGTTGCTCGGAACGTAGAAATGACCACAACATTCACACTGTTTGCAATTATCCATTTAATACGATGGAAAAGCTGTTGTATTTATTTCGTATTTTATGCTTCTGGCGTTGACATCTAAGGACCTAACTATTGGTTCTGGTGGAGCAGCGCCCTAGAGTGAAGCCTAGGATGCTCGGAATGTAGAAATGACCATAACTTTCACACTGGTTGCTATTATTCGTTTTATACGATGGAAAAACTGTTGTATTTATATTGCATTTTATGCTTCTGGCGTTCACTTCTTAGGCCCTAGCTATTCGATCTGGTGGAACACGCCCTATGGTGAAGCCTAGGTTGACCGGAACGTAGAAATGACCATAACTTTCACACCGGTAGCAATTATTCGTTTTACACCATGGAAAAACTGTTAAATTTATTTTGTATTTTATGCATCGGGCGTTGACTTCTAAGGCCCTAGCTATTCAATCTGTTGGAGCAACGCCCTAGGGTGAAGCCTAGGTTGCCTGGAAAGTAGAAATGACGTTAACTTTCACACTGGTTGCTATTATTCGTTCCATGCGATGGAAAAACTGTTATATTTATATTGTATTTTATGCTTCGGGCGTTGGCTTCTAAGGCCCTAGCTGTTTGATCTGGTGGAGCAACGCCCAAGGGTGAAGCCTAGGTTGCCCGGAAAGAAGAAATGACGTTAACTTTCATACTGGTTGCAATTATTCGTTTTATACGATGGAAAAACTGTTGTATTTATATTGTATTTTATGCTTCTGGCGTTGACTTCTAATGCACTAACTATTCGATCTGGCGGAGTAACGCCCTAGAGTGAAGCCGAGGTTTCCCGGAACGTATAAATGACCATCACTTTCAAACTGGTTGCAATTATTCCTGTTATATGACGGAAAAACTGTTGTATATATATTGTATTTTATGCTTCTGGCGTTGACTTCTAAGGCACTATCTACTCGATATGGTGGAGCAACACCCTAGAGTGAAGCCTAGGTTGCCCGGAACGTAGAAATGACCATCACTTTCAAACTGGTTGCAATTAATCCTTTTATACGATGGAAAAACTGTTGAATTTTTATTGCATTTTATGCTTCCGGCGTTGACTTCTAAGGCCCTAACTATTCAATCTGTTGGAGCAACGCCCAAGGGTGAAGCCTAGGTTGCCCGGAAAGAAGAAATGACGTTAACTTTCATACTGGTTGCAATTATTCGTTTTATACGATGGAAAAACTGTTGTATTTATATTGTATTTTATGCTTCTGGCGTTGACTTCTAATGCACTAACTATTCGATCTGGCGGAGCAACGCCCTAGAGTGAAGCCGAGGTTTCCCGGAACGTAGAAATGACCATCACTTTCAAACTGGTTGCAATTATTCCTGTTATATGACGGAAAAACTGTTGTCTTTTTACAGCATTTTATGCTTCGGGCATTGACTTCTAAGGCCCTAACTATTCTATCTGTTGGTGCAACGCCCCAGGGTGTAGCCTAGGTTGCCCGTAAAGTAGAAATGACCATAGCTTTCATACTGGTGGCAATTATTCGTTTTGTATGATGGAAAAACTGTTGCATTTATATTGTATTTTATGCTCCTGGCGTTCACTTCTTAGGCCCTAACTATTCGATCTGGTGGAACAACGCCCTATGGTGAAGCCTAGGTTGACCGGAACGTAGAAATGACCATAACTTTCACACCGGTAGCAATTATTCGTTTTACACGATGGAAAAACTGTTGTATTTATTTTGTATTTTATGCATCGGGCGTTGACTTCTAAGGCCCTAGCTATTCAATCTGTTGGAGCAACGCCCTAGGGTGAAGCCTAGGTTGCCTGGAAAGTAGAAATGACGTTAACTTTCACACTGGTTGCTATTATTCGTTCTATACGATGGAAAAACTGTTATATTTATATTGTATTTTATGCTTCGGGCGTTGGCTTCTAAGGCCCTAGCTGTTTGATCTGGTGGAGCAACGCCCAAGGGTGAAGCCTAGGTTGCCCGGAAAGAAGAAATGACGTTAACTTTCATACTGGTTGCAATTATTCGTTTTATACGATGGAAAAACTGTTGTATTTATATTGTATTTTATGCTTCTGGCGTTGACTTCTAATGCACTAACTATTCGATCTGGCGGAGTAACGCCCTAGAGTGAAGCCGAGGTTTCCCGGAACGTATAAATGACCATCACTTTCAAACTGGTTGCAATTATTCCTGTTATATGACGGAAAAACTGTTGTATATATATTGTATTTTACGCTTCTGGCGTTGACTTCTAAGGCACTATCTACTCGATATGGTGGAGCAACACCCTAGAGTGAAGCCTAGGTTGCCCGGAACGTAGAAATGACCATCACTTTCAAACTGGTTGCAATTAATCCTTTTATACGATGGAAAAACTGTTGAATTTTTATTGCATTTTATGCTTCCGGCGTTGACTTCTAAGGCCCTAACTATTCAATCTGTTGGAGCAACGCCCAAGGGTGAAGCCTAGGTTGCCCGGAAAGAAGAAATGACGTTAACTTTCATACTGGTTGCAATTATTCGTTTTATACGATGGAAACCCTGCTGTATTTTTATTGCATTTTATGATTCGGGCGTTGACTTCTAAGGCCCTAACTATTCAATCTGTTGGAGCAACGCCCAAGGGTGAAGCCTAGGTTGCCCGGAAAGAAGAAATGACGTTAACTTTCATACTGGTTGCAATTATTCGTTTTATACAATGGAAAAACTGTTCTATTTATTTTGTATTTAATGCTTCGGGCGTTGGCTTCTAATGCCCTAACTGTTTGATCTGGTGGAGCAACGCCCTAGGGTGAAGCCTAGGTTGCCCGGAAAGTAGAAATGACCATAACCTTCACACTGGCAGCAATTATTCGTTTTATACAATGGAAAAACTGTTCTATTTATTTTGCATTTTATGCTTCAGGCGTAAGCTTCTAAGGCCGTAGCTATTCGATATGGTGGAGCACCGCCCTAGAGTGAAGCCTAGGTTGCTCGGAACGTAGAAATGACCACAATTTTCACACTGTTTGCAATTACCCATTTAATACGATGGAAAGCTGTTGTATTTATTTCGTATTTTATGCTTCTGGCGTTGACTTCTAAGGACCTAACTATTCGATCTGGTGGAGCAACGCCCTAGAGTGAAGTCTAGGTTGTCCGGAACGTAGAAGTGACCATAACTTTCACACTGGTTGCTATCATTCGTTTTATACGATAGAAAAACTGTTATATTTATAATGTATTTTATGCTTCTGGCGTTGGCTTCTAAGGCCCTAACTGTTTGATCTGGTGGAGCAACGCCAAAGTGTGAAACCTAGGTTGCCCGGAACGTAGAAGTGACCATAACTTTCACACCGGTTGCTATTATTCGTTTTATACGATGGAAAAGCTGTTGTATTTATATTGTATTTTATGCTTCTGGCGTTGTCTTCTAATGCACTAACTATTCGATCTGGCGGAGCAACGCCCTAGAGTGAAGCCGAGGTTGCCCGGAACGTAGAAATGACCATCACTTTCAAACTGGTTGCAATTATTCCGGTTATATGATGGAAAAACTGTTGTATTTTTATTGCATTTTATGCTTCGTGCATTGACTTCTAAGGCCCTAACTGTTTGATCTGGTGGAGCAACGCCCTAGAGTGAAGCCTAGGTTGCCCGGTACGTAGAAATGACCATCACTTTCAAACTGGTTGCAATTATTCGTTTTATACAATGGAAAATCTGTTCTATTTATTTTGTATTTAATGCTTCGGGCGTTGGCTTCTAATGCCCTAACTGTTTGATCTGGTGGAGCAACGCCCTAGGGTGAAGCCTAGGTTGCCCGGAAAGTAGAAATGACCATAACTTTCACGCTGGATGCAATTATTCTTTTTATACGATGGAAAAACTGTTCTATTTACTTTGTATTTAATGCTTCGGGCGTTGGCTTCTAATGCCCTAACTGTTTGATCTGGTGGAGCAACGCCCTAGAGTGAAGTCTAGGTTGTCCGGAACGTAGAAGTGACCATAACTTTCACACTGGTTGCTATCATTCGTTTTATACGATAGAAAAACTGTTATATTTATAATGTATTTTATGCTTCTGGCTTTGGCTTCTAAGGCCCTAACTGTTTGATCTGGTGGAGCAACGCCAAAGTGTGAAACCTAGGTTGCCCGGAACGTAGAAGTGACCATAACTTTCACACCGGTTGCTATTATTCGTTTTATACGATGGAAAAGCTGTTGTATTTATATTGTATTTTATGCTTCTGGCGTTGTCTTCTAATGCACTAACTATTCGATCTGGCGGAGCAACGCCCTAGAGTGAAGCCGAGGTTGCCCGGATCGTAGAAATGACCATTACTTTCACACTGTTTGCAATTATTCCTTTTATACGATGGAAAAGCTGTTGTATTTATATTGCATTTTATGCTTCGGGCCTTGACTTCTAAGGCCCTAACTATTCAATCTGTCGGAGCAACGCCCTAGGGTGAAGCCTAGGTTGACCGGAACGTAGAAATGACCATAACTTTTACACTGGCAGCAATTATTCGTTTTATACAATGGAAAAACTGTTCTATTTATTTTGTATTTAATGCTTCGGGCGTTGGCTTCTGAGGCCCTAACTATTCGATCTGTTGGAGCAACGCCCTAGAGTGAAGCCTTGGTTTCCCGGAACGAAGAAATGACCATCACTTTCACACTGGTTGCAATTATTCATATTATAGGATGGAAAACCTGTTGCATTTATATTGTATTTTATGCTCCTGGTGTTGACTTCTAAGGCCCTAACTATTCAATCTGTTGGAGCAACGCCCTAGGGTGAAGCCTAGGCTGCACGGAAAGTAGAAATGTATATAACTTTCATACTGGTTGCAATTATCCGGTTTATACGACGGAAAAACTGTTGTATTTATATTGTATTTAATGCTTCTGGCGTTCACTTCTTAGGCACTAACTTTTCAATCTGTTGGAGCAACGCCCTAGGGTGAAGCCTAGGTTGCCCGGAAAGTAGAAATGACCATAACTTTCACACTGGCAGCAATTATTCGTTTTATACGATGGAAAAACTGTTCTATTTATATTGTATTTTATGCTTCTGGCGTTCACTTCTTAGGCCTTAACTATTTGATCTGGTGGAACAACGCACCAGGGTGAAGCCTAGGCTGCCCGGAACGTAGAAATGACCATAACTTTCACACTGGTAGGAATTATTCGATTTATACAATGGGAAAACTGTTCTATTTATTTTGCATTTTATGCTTCAGGCGTAAGCTTCTAAGGCCGTAGCTATTCGATATGGTGGAGCACCGCCCTAGAGTGAAGCCTAGGTTGCTCGGAACGTAGAAATGACCACAATTTTCACACTCTTTGCAATTACCCATTTAATACGATGGAAAGCTGTTGTATTTATTTCGTATTTTATGCTTCTGGCGTTGACATCTAAGGACCTAACTATTCGTTCTGGTGGAGCAGCGCCCTAGAGTGAAGCCTATGTTGCTCGGAATGTAGAAATGACCATAACTTTCACACTGGTTGCTATTATTCGTTTTATACGATGGAAAAACTGCTGTATTTATATTGCATTTTATGCTTCTGGCGTCCACTTCTTAGGCCCTAACTATTCGATCTGGTGGAGCAACGCCCTAGAGTGATGCCTAGGTTGCCCGGAACGTAGAAATGACCATCACTTTCAAACTGGTTGCAATTAATCCTGTTATACGATGGAAAAACTGTTGTATTTTTATTGCACTTTATGCTTCGGGCCTTGACTTCTAAGGCCCTAACTATTCAATCTGTTGGAGCAACGCCCTAGGGTGAAGCCTAGGTTGCCCGGAAAGTAGGAATGACCATAACTTTCACACTGGCAGCAATTATTCGTTTTATACGATGGAAAAACTGTTCTATTTATTTTGTATTTTATGCTTCTGGCGATCACTTCTTAGGCACGAACTATTCGATCTGGTGGAACAACGCCCTAGGGTGAAGCCTAGGTTTCCCGGAACGTAGAAATGACCATAATATTTACACTGGTAGCAATTATTCGTTTTATACGATGGAAAAACTGTTCTATTTATATTGTATTTTATGCTTCTGGCGTTCACTTCTTAGGCCTTAACTATTTGATCTGGTGGAACAACGCACCAGGGTGAAGCCTAGGCTGCCCGGAACGTAGAAATGACCATAACTTTCACACTGGTAGGAATTATTCGATTTATACAATGGGAAAACTGTTCTATTTATTTTGCATTTTATGCTTCAGGCGTAAGCTTCTAAGGCCGTAGCTATTCGATATGGTGGAGCACCGCCCTAGAGTGAAGCCTAGGTTGCTCGGAACGTAGAAATGACCACAATTTTCACACTCTTTGCAATTACCCATTTAATACGATGGAAAGCTGTTGTATTTATTTCGTATTTTATGCTTCTGGCGTTGACATCTAAGGACCTAACTATTCGTTCTGGTGGAGCAGCGCCCTAGAGTGAAGCCTATGTTGCTCGGAATGTAGAAATGACCATAACTTTCACACTGGTTGCTATTATTCGTTTTATACGATGGAAAAACTGTTGTATTTATATTGCATTTTATGCTTCTGGCGTCAACTTCTTAGGCCCTAACTATTCGATCTGGTGGAGCAACGCCCTAGAGTGATGCCTAGGTTGCCCGGAACGTAGAAATGACCATCACTTTCAAACTGGTTGCAATTAATCCTGTTATACGATGGAAAAACTGTTGTATTTTTATTGCACTTTATGCTTCGGGCCTTGACTTCTAAGGCCCTAACTATTCAATCTGTTGGAGCAACGCCCTAGGGTGAAGCCTAGGTTGCCCGGAAAGTAGAAATGACCATAACTTTCACACTGGCAGCAATTATTCGTTTTATACGATGGAAAAACTGTTCTATTTATTTTGTATTTTATGCTTCTGGCGATCACTTCTTAGGCACGAACTATTCGATCTGGTGGAACAACGCCCTAGGGTGAAGCCTAGGTTTCCCGGAACGTAGAAATGACCATAATATTTACACTGGTAGCAATTATTCGTTTTATACAATGGAATATCTGTTCTATTTATTTTGTATTTTATGCATCGGGCGTTGACTTCTAAGGCCCTAACTGTTTGATCTGGTGGAGCAACACCCTAGAGTGAAGCCTAGGTTGCCCGGTACGTAGAAATGACCATCACTTTCAAACTGGTTGCAATTATTCGTTTTATACAATGGAAAAACTGTTCTATTTATTTTGTATTTTATGCTTCGGGCGTTGACTTCTAAGGCCCTAACTGTTTGATCTGGTGGAGCAACGCCCTAGAGTGAAACCTAGGTTGCCTGGAACGCAGAAATGACCAGTACTTTCATACTGTTTGCAGTTATTCCTGTTATACGATGGAAAAACTGTTGCATCTTTATTGTATTTTATGCTTCTGGCGTTGACTTCTAAGGACCTAACTATTCGATCTGGTGGAGCAACGCCCTAGAGTGAAGTCTAGGTTGTCCGGAACGTAGAAGTGACCACAACTTTCACACTGGTTGCTATCATTCGTTTTATACGATAGAAAAACTGTTATATTTATAATGTATTTTATGCTTCTGGCGTTGGCTTCTAAGGCCCTAACTGTTTGATCTGGTGGACTAACGCCAAAGAGTGAAACCTAGGTTGCCCGGAACGTAGAAGTGACCATAACTTTCACACCGGTTGCTATTATTCGTTTTATACGATGGAAAAGCTGTTGTATTTATATTGTATTTTATGCTTCTGGCGTTGTCTTCTAATGCACTAACTATTCGATCTGGCGGAGCAACGCCCTAGAGTGAAGCCGAGGTTTCCCGGAACGTAGAAGTGACCATCACTTTCAAACTGGTTGCAATTATTCCTGTTATATGACGGAAAAACTGTTGTCTTTTTATAGCATTTTATGCTTCGGGCATTGACTTCTAAGGCCCTAGCTGTTTGATCTGGTGGAGCAACGCCCTAGAGTGAAGCCTAGGTTGCCCGGTACGTAGAAATGTCCATCACTTTCAAACTGGTTGCAATTATTCGTTTTATACGATGGAAAAGCTGTTGTATTTTTATCGTATTTTATGCTTCTGGCGTTGACTTCTTAGGCCCTAAATATTCCATCAGGTGGAACAACGCCCTAGGGTGAAGCCTAGGTTGCCCGGAACGTAGAAATGACTATAACTTTTACACTGGCAGCAATTATTCGTTTTATACAATGGAAAAACTGTTCTATTTATTTTGTATTTTATGCTTCGGGAGTAGACTTCTAAGGCCCTAGCTGTTTGATCTGGTGGAGCAACGCCCTAGGGTGAAGCCTAGGTTGCCCGGAAAGGAGAAATGACCATAACTTTCATACTGGTTGCAATTATTCGTTTTATATGATGGAAAAACTGTTGTATTTATATTGTGTTTTATGCTTCTGGCGTTCACTTCTTACGCCCTAACTATTCGATCTGGTGGAACAACGGCCTATCGTGAAGCCTAGGTTGCCCGGAACGTAGAAATGACCATAACTTTTACACTGGTAGCAATTATTCGTTTTATACAATGGAAAATCTGTTCTATTTATTTTGTATTTAATGCTTCGGGCGTTGGCTTCTAATGCCCTAACTGTTTGATCTGGTGGAGCAACGCCCTAGGGTGAAGCCTAGGTTGCCCGGAAAGTAGAAATGACCATAACTTTCACACTGGCAGCAATTATTCGTTTTATACAATGGAAAAACTGTTCTATTTATTTTGCATTTTATGCTTCAGGCGTAGGCTTCTAAGGCCGTAGCTATTCGATATGGTGGAGCACCGCCCTAGAGTGAAGCCTAGGTTGCTCGGAACGTAGAAATGACCACAACTTTCACACTGTTTGCAATTATCCATTTAATACGATTGAAAAGCTGTTGTATTTATTTCGTATTTTATGCTTCTGGCGTTGACTTCTAAGGACATAACTATTCGTTCTGGTGGAGCAGCGCCCTAGAGTGAAGCCTAGGTTGCTCGGAATGTAGAAATGACCATAACTTTCACACTGGTTGCTATTATTCGTTTTATACGATGGAAAAACTGTTGTATTTATATTGCATTTTATGCTTCGGGCATTGACTTCTAAGGCCCTAACTATTCAATCTGTTGGAGCAACGCCCTAGGGTGAAGCCTAGGTTGCCCGGAATGTAGAAAGGACCATAACTTTCACACTGGTTGCTATTATTCGTTTGTTACGATGGAAAAACTGTTATATTTATATTGTATTTTATGCGTCTGGCGTTCACTTCTTAGGCCCTAACTATTCGATCTGGTGGAACAACGCCGTAGAGTGAAGCCTCTGTTGCCCGGATCGTAGAAATGACCATTACTTTCACACTGTTTGCAATTATTCCTTTTATACGATGGAAAAGCTGTTGTATTTATATCGTATTTTATGCTTCTGGCGTTGACATCTAAGGACCTAACTATTCGTTCTGGTGGAGCAGCGCCCTAGAGTGAAGCCTAGGTTGCCCGGTACGTAGAAATGACCATCACTTTCACACTGGTAGCAATTATTCGTTTTATACGATGGAAACCCTGCTGTATTTTTATTGCATTTTAAGACTCGGGCGTTGACTTCTCAGGCCCTAACTATTGAATCTGTTAGAGCAATGCCCTAGGGTGAAGCCTAGGTTGCTGGGAAAGTAGAAATGACCATAAGTTTCACGCTGGATGCAATTATTCTTTTATACGATGGAAAAACTGTTCTATTTACTTTGTATTTAATGCTTCGGGCGTTGGCTTCTAAGGCCCTAACTGTCTGATCTGGTGGAGCAACGCCCTAGAGTGAAGCCTAGGTTGCGCGGAACGTAGAAATGACCATAACTTTCACACTGGTTGCTATTATTCGTTTTATACGATGGAAAAACTGTTATATTTATATTGTATTTTATGCGTCTGGCGTTCACTTCTTAGGCCCTAACTATTCGACATGGTGGAACAACGCCGTAGAGTGAAGCCTCGGTTGCCAGGATCGTAGAAATGACCATTACTTTCACACTGTTTGCAATTATTCCTTTTATACGATGGAAAAACTGTTGTATTTATATTGTATTTAATGCTTCTGGCGTTCACTTCTTAGGCACTAACTTTTCAATCTGTTGGAGCAACGCCCTAGGGTGAATCCTAGGTTGCCCGGGAAGTAGATATGACCATTACTTTCATACTGGTTGCAATTATCCGTTTCATACGATGGAAAAACTGCTGTATTTATATTGTATTTTATGCTTCTGGCGTTCACTTCTTAGGCCTTAACTACTTGATCTGGTGGAAGAACGCACTAGGGTGAAGCCTAGGCTGCCCGGAACGTAGAAATGACCATAACTTTCACACTGGTAGGAATTATTCGATTTATACAATGGGAAAACTGTTCTATTTAGTTTGTGTTTTATGTTTTGCGCGTTGACTTCTAAGGTCCTAACTATTCGATCTGGTGGAGCATCGCCCTAGGGTGAAGCCTAGGTTGCCCGGAAAGTAGAAATGTCCATAACTTTCGGACAGGTTGCAATTATTCGTTTTATACGATGGAAAAACTGTTGTATTTATACTGTATTTTATGCTTCTGACGTTGACTTCTAAGGCACTAACTATTCGATCTGGTGGAGCAACTCCCTAGAGTGAAACCTAGGTTGCCCGGAACGTAGAAATGACCATTACATTCAAACTCTTTGCAATTATTCATTTTATACGATTGAAAAGCTGTTGCAATTATATTGTATTTTATGCTTCTGGCGTTGACTTCTTAGCCCCTAACTATTCGATCTGGTGGAGCAACGCCTTAGAGTGACGCCTAGGTTGCCCGGAACGTAGAAATAACCATATCTTTCACACTGGTTGCTATTGTTCCTGTTATACGATGGAAAAGCTGTTGTATTTATAATGTACCTTATGCTTCTGGCGTTGACTTCTAAGGCCCTAACTATTCGATCTGGTGGAGCAACGCCCTAGGGTGAAGCCTAGGTTGCCCGGAAAGTAGAAATGTCCATAACTTTCATACTGGTTGCAATTATTCGTTTTATACGATGGAAAAACTGTTGTATTTAAATTGTATTTTATGATTCTGGCGTTCACTTCTTAGGCACTAACATTTCAACCTGTTGGAGCAACGCCCTAGCGTGAATCCTAGGTTGCCCGGGAAGTAGAAATGACCATAACTTTCATACTGGTTGCAATTATCCGTTTTATACGATGGAAAAACTGTTGTATTTATATTGTATTTTATGCTTGTGGCGTTCACTTCTTAGCCCTTAACCATTAGATCTGGTGGAACAACGCACTAGAGTGAAGTCTAGGTTGCCGGAACGAAGAAATGACCATCACTTTCACACTGGTTGCAATTATTCATATTATACAATGGAAAACCTGTTGTATTTATATTGTATTTTATGCTGCTGGTGTTGACTTCTAAGGCCCTAACTACTCAATCTGTTGGAGCAACGCCATAGGGTGAAGCCTAGGCTGCCCGGTAAGTAGAAATGTCCATAACTTTAATACTGGTTGCAATTATTCGTTTTATACGATGGAAAAACTGTTGTATTTATATTGTATTTTATGCTTCTGACGTTGACTTCTACGGCACCAACTATTCGATCTGTTGGAACAACGCCCTAGAGTGAAGCCTAGGTTGCCCGGAACGTAGAAATGACCATAACTTTCACACTGGTTGCAATTATTCGTTTTATACGATGGAAAAACTGTTGTATTTATATTGTATTATATGCTTCTGGCGTTCACTTCTTAGGCCCTAACTATTCGATCGGGTGGAACAACGCCCTAGGGTGAAGCCTAGGTTGCCCGGAAAGTAGAAATGACCATAACTTTCAAACTGGTTGCAATTATTCCTGTTATACGATGGAAAAACTGTTGTATTTATATTGTATTTTATGCTTCTGGCGTTGACTTCTAAGGCACTAAGTATTCGATATGGTGGAGCATCGCCCTAGAGTGAAGCCTAGGGTGCCCGGAACGTAGAAATGACCATCGCTTTCAAACAGGTTGCAAGTACTCCTGTTATATGATGGAAAAACTGTTGCATTTTTATTGCATTTGATGCTTCGAGCGTTGACTTCTAAGGCACTAGCTATTCAATCTGTTGGAGCAACGCCCTAGGGTGAATCCTAGGTTGCCCGGAAAGTAGAAATGAAAATAACTTTCATACTGGTTGCAATTATCCGGTTTATACGATGGAAAAACTGTTGTATTTATGTTGTATTTAATGCTTCTGGCGTTCACTTCTTAGGCACTAACTTTTCAATCTGTTGGAGCAACGCCCTAGGGTGAATCCTAGGTTGCCCGGAAAGTAGAAATGAAAATAACTTTCATACTGGTTGCAATTATCCGGTTTATACGATGGAAAAACTGTTATATTTATATTGTATTTTATGCGTCTGGCGTTCACTTCTTAGGCCCTAACTATTCGATCTGGTGGAACAACGCCGTAGAGTGAAGCCTCTGTTGCCCGGATCGTAGAAATGACCATTACTTTCACACTGTTTGCAATTATTCCTTTTATACGATGGAAAAGCTGTTGTATTTATATCGTATTTTATGCTTCTGGCGTTGACATCTAAGGACCTAACTATTCGTTCTGGTGGAGCAGCGCCCTAGAGTGAAGCCTAGGTTGCCCGGTACGTAGAAATGACCATCACTTTCACACTGGTAGCAATTATTCGTTTTATACGATGGAAACCCTGCTGTATTTTTATTGCATTTTAAGACTCGGGCGTTGACTTCTCAGGCCCTAACTATTGAATCTGTTAGAGCAATGCCCTAGGGTGAAGCCTAGGTTGCTGGGAAAGTAGAAATGACCATAAGTTTCACGCTGGATGCAATTATTCTTTTATACGATGGAAAAACTGTTCTATTTACTTTGTATTTAATGCTTCGGGCGTTGGCTTCTAAGGCCCTAACTGTCTGATCTGGTGGAGCAACGCCCTAGAGTGAAGCCTAGGTTGCCCGGAACGTAGAAATGACCATAACTTTCACACTGGTTGCTATTATTCGTTTTATACGATGGAAAAACTGTTATATTTATATTGTATTTTATGCGTCTGGCGTTCACTTCTTAGGCCCTAACTATTCGACATGGTGGAACAACGCCGTAGAGTGAAGCCTCGGTTGCCAGGATCGTAGAAATGACCATTACTTTCACACTGTTTGCAATTATTCCTTTTATACGATGGAAAAACTGTTGTATTTATATTGTATTTAATGCTTCTGGCGTTCACTTCTTAGGCACTAACTTTTCAATCTGTTGGAGCAACGCCCTAGGGTGAATCCTAGGTTGCCCGGGAAGTAGATATGACCATTACTTTCATACTGGTTGCAATTATCCGTTTCATACGATGGAAAAACTGTTGTATTTATATTGTATTTTATGCTTCTGGCGTTCACTTCTTAGGCCTTAACTACTTGATCTGGTGGAAGAACGCACTAGGGTGAAGCCTAGGCTGCCC
This sequence comes from Calliopsis andreniformis, assembly GCF_051401765.1. Taxonomy (NCBI): domain Eukaryota; kingdom Metazoa; phylum Arthropoda; class Insecta; order Hymenoptera; family Andrenidae; genus Calliopsis; species Calliopsis andreniformis. Next base: position 15,228,117 of record NW_027480428.1, read on the forward strand.
GGATCGTAGAAATGACCATAACTTTCACACTGGTAGGAATTATTCGATTTATACAATGGGAAAACTGTTCTATTTATTTTGTGTTTTATGTTTTGCGCGTTGACTTCTAAGGTCCTAACTATTCGATCTGGTGGAGCATCGCCCTAGGGTGAAGCCTAGGTTGCCCGGAACGTAGAAATGACCATTACATTCAAACTCTTTGCAATTATTCATTTTATACGATTGAAAAGCTGTTGCATTTATATTGTATTTTATGCTTCTGGCGTTGACTTCTTAGCCCCTAACTATTCGATCTGGTGGAGCAACGCCTTAGAGTGACGCCTAGGTTGCCCGGAACGTAGAAATAACCATATCTTTCACACTGGTTGCTATTGTTCCTGTTATACGATGGAAAAGCTGTTGTATTTATAATGTACCTTATGCTTCTGGCGTTGACTTCTAAGGCCCTAACTATTCGATCTGGTGGAGCAACGCCCTAGGGTGAAGCCTAGGTTGCCCGGAAAGTAGAAATGTCCATAACTTTCATACTGGTTGCAATTATTCGTTTTATACGATGGAAAAACTGTTGTATTTAAATTGTATTTTATGATTCTGGCGTTCACTTCTTAGGCACTAACATTTCAACCTGTTGGAGCAACGCCCTAGCGTGAATCCTAGGTTGCCCGGGAAGTAGAAATGACCATACCTTTCATACTGGTTGCAATTATCCGTTTTATACGATGGAAAAACTGTTGTATTTATATTGTATTTTATGCTTCTGGCGTTCACTTCTTAGCCCTTAACCATTAGATCTGGTGGAACAACGCACTAGAGTGAAGTCTAGGTTGCCGGAACGAAGAAATGACCATCACTTTCACACTGGTTGCAATTATTCATATTATACGATGGAAAACCTGTTGCATTTATATTGTATTTTATGCTGCTGGTGTTGACTTCTAAGGCCCTAACTACTCAATCTGTTGGAGCAACGCCATAGGGTGAAGCCTAGGCTGCCCGGTAAGTAGAAATGTCCATAACTTTAATACTGGTTGCAATTATTCGTTTTATACGATGGAAAAACTGTTGTATTTATATTGTATTTTATGCTTCTGACGTTGACTTCTACGGCACCAACTATTCGATCTGTTGGAACAACGCCCTAGAGTGAAGCCTAGGTTGCCCGGAACGTAGAAATGACCATAACTTTCACACTGGTTGCAATTATTCGTTTTATACGATGGAAAAACTGTTGTATTTATATTGTATTACATGCTTCTGGCGTTCACTTCTTAGGCCCTAACTATTCGATCGGGTGGAACAACGCCCTAGGGTGAAGCCTAGGTTGCCCGGAAAGTAGAAGTGACCATCACTTTCAAACTGGTTGCAATTATTCCTGTTATATGACGGAAAAACTGTTGTCTTTTTATAGCATTTTATGCTTCGGGCATTGACTTCTAAGGCCCTAGCTGTTTGATCTGGTGGAGCAACGCCCTAGAGTGAAGCCTAGGTTGCCCGGTACGTAGAAATGTCCATCACTTTCAAACTGGTTGCAATTATTCGTTTTATACGATGGAAAAGCTGTTGTATTTTTATCGTATTTTATGCTTCTGGCGTTGACTTCTTAGGCCCTAAATATTCCATCAGGTGGAACAACGCCCTAGGGTGAAGCCTAGGTTGCCCGGAACGTAGAAATGACTATAACTTTTACACTGGCAGCAATTATTCGTTTTATACAATGGAAAAACTGTTCTATTTATTTTGTATTTTATGCTTCGGGAGTAGACTTCTAAGGCCCTAGCTGTTTGATCTGGTGGAGCAACGCCCTAGGGTGAAGCCTAGGTTGCCCGGAAAGGAGAAATGACCATAACTTTCATACTGGTTGCAATTATTCGTTTTATACAATGGAAAAACTGTTCTATTTATTTTGCATTTTATGCTTCAGGCGTAGGCTTCTAAGGCCGTAGCTATTCGATATGGTGGAGCACCGCCCTAGAGTGAAGCCTAGGTTGCTCGGAACGTAGAAATGACCACAACTTTCACACTGTTTGCAATTATCCATTTAATACGATTGAAAAGCTGTTGTATTTATTTCGTATTTTATGCTTCTGGCGTTGACTTCTAAGGACATAACTATTCGTTCTGGTGAAGCAGCGCCCTAGAGTGAAGCCTAGGTTGCTCGGAATGTAGAAATGACCATAACTTTCACACTGGTTGCTATTATTCGTTTTATACGATGGAAAAACTGTTGTATTTATATTGCATTTTATGCTTCGGGCATTGACTTCTAAGGCCCTAACTATTCAATCTGTTGGAGCAACGCCCTAGGGTGAAGCCTAGGTTGCCCGGAATGTAGAAAGGACCATAACTTTCACACTGGTTGCTATTATTCGTTTGTTACGATGGAAAAACTGTTATATTTATATTGTATTTTATGCGTCTGGCGTTCACTTCTTAGGCCCTAACTATTCGATCTGGTGGAACAACGCCGTAGAGTGAAGCGTCTCTTGCCCGGATCGTAGAAATGACCATTACTTTCACACTGTTTGCAATTATTCCTTTTATACGATGGAAAAGCTGTTGTATTTATATCGTATTTTATGCTTCTGGCGTTGACATCTAAGGACCTAACTATTCGTTCTGGTGGAGCAGCGCCCTAGAGTGAAGCCTAGGTTGCCCGGTACGTAGAAATGACCATCACTTTCACACTGGTAGCAATTATTCGTTTTATACGATGGAAACCCTGCTGTATTTTTATTGCATTTTAAGACTCGGGCGTTGACTTCTCAGGCCCTAACTATTGAATCTGTTAGAGCAATGCCCTAGGGTGAAGCCTAGGTTGCTGGGAAAGTAGAAATGACCATAAGTTTCACGCTGGATGCAATTATTCTTTTATACGATGGAAAAACTGTTCTATTTACTTTGTATTTAATGCTTCGGGCGTTGGCTTCTAAGGCCCTAACTGTCTGATCTGGTGGAGCAACGCCCTAGAGTGAAGCCTAGGTTGCGCGGAACGTAGAAATGACCATAACTTTCACACTGGTTGCTATTATTCGTTTTATACGATGGAAAAACTGTTATATTTATATTGTATTTTATGCGTCTGGCGTTCACTTCTTAGGCCCTAACTATTCGACATGGTGGAACAACGCCGTAGAGTGAAGCCTCGGTTGCCAGGATCGTAGAAATGACCATTACTTTCACACTGTTTGCAATTATTCCTTTTATACGATGGAAAAACTGTTGTATTTATATTGTATTTAATGCTTCTGGCGTTCACTTCTTAGGCACTAACTTTTCAATCTGTTGGAGCAACGCCCTAGGGTGAATCCTAGGTTGCCCGGGAAGTAGATATGACCATTACTTTCATACTGGTTGCAATTATCCGTTTCATACGATGGAAAAACTGTTGTATTTATATTGTATTTTATGCTTCTGGCGTTCACTTCTTAGGCCTTAACTACTTGATCTGGTGGAAGAACGCACTAGGGTGAAGCCTAGGCTGCCCGGAACGTAGAAATGACCATAACTTTCACACTGGTAGGAATTATTCGATTTATACAATGGGAAAACTGTTCTATTTAGTTTGTGTTTTATGTTTTGCGCGTTGACTTCTAAGGTCCTAACTATTCGATCTGGTGGAGCATCGCCCTAGGGTGAAGCCTAGGTTGCCCGGAAAGTAGAAATGTCCATAACCTTCGGACAGGTTGCAATTATTCGTTTTATACGATGGAAAAACTGTTGTATTTATACTGTATTTTATGCTTCTGACGTTGACTTCTAAGGCACTAACTATTCGATCTGGTGGAGCAACTCCCTAGAGTGAAACCTAGGTTGCCCGGAACGTAGAAATGACCATTACATTCAAACTCTTTGCAATTATTCATTTTATACGATTGAAAAGCTGTTGCAATTATATTGTATTTTATGCTTCTGGCGTTGACTTCTTAGCCCCTAACTATTCGATCTGGTGGAGCAACGCCTTAGAGTGACGCCTAGGTTGCCCGGAACGTAGAAATAACCATATCTTTCACACTGGTTGCTATTGTTCCTGTTATACGATGGAAAAGCTGTTGTATTTATAATGTACCTTATGCTTCTGGCGTTGACTTCTAAGGCCCTAACTATTCGATCTGGTGGAGCAACGCCCTAGGGTGAAGCCTAGGTTGCCCGGAAAGTAGAAATGTCCATAACTTTCATACTGGTTGCAATTATTCGTTTTATACGATGGAAAAACTGTTGTATTTAAATTGTATTTTATGATTCTGGCGTTCACTTCTTAGGCACTAACATTTCAACCTGTTGGAGCAACGCCCTAGCGTGAATCCTAGGTTGCCCGGGAAGTAGAAATGACCATAACTTTCATACTGGTTGCAATTATCCGTTTTATACGATGGAAAAACTGTTGTATTTATATTGTATTTTATGCTTGTGGCGTTCACTTCTTAGCCCTTAACCATTAGATCTGGTGGAACAACGCACTAGAGTGAAGTCTAGGTTGCCGGAACGAAGAAATGACCATCACTTTCACACTGGTTGCAATTATTCATATTATACGATGGAAAACCTGTTGTATTTATATTGTATTTTATGCTGCTGGTGTTGACTTCTAAGGCCCTAACTACTCAATCTGTTGGAGCAACGCCATAGGGTGAAGCCTAGGCTGCCCGGTAAGTAGAAATGTCCATAACTTTAATACTGGTTGCAATTATTCGTTTTATACGATGGAAAAACTGTTGTATTTATATTGTATTTTATGCTTCTGACGTTGACTTCTACGGCACCTACTATTCGATCTGTTGGAACAACGCCCTAGAGTGAAGCCTAGGTTGCCCGGAACGTAGAAATGACCATAACTTTCACACTGGTTGCAATTATTCGTTTTATACGATGGAAAAACTGTTGTATTTATATTGTATTATATGCTTCTGGCGTTCACTTCTTAGGCCCTAACTATTCGATCGGGTGGAACAACGCCCTAGGGTGAAGCCTAGGTTGCCCGGAAAGTAGAAATGACCATAACTTTCAAACTGGTTGCAATTATTCCTGTTATACGATGGAAAAACTGTTGTATTTATATTGTATTTTATGCTTCTGGCGTTGACTTCTAAGGCACTAAGTATTCGATATGGTGGAGCATCGCCCTAGAGTGAAGCCTAGGGTGCCCGGAACGTAGAAATGACCATCGCTTTCAAACAGGTTGCAAGTACTCCTGTTATATGATGGAAAAACTGTTGCATTTTTATTGCATTTGATGCTTCGAGCGTTGACTTCTAAGGCACTAGCTATTCAATCTGTTGGAGCAACGCCCTAGGGTGAATCCTAGGTTGCCCGGAAAGTAGAAATGAAAATAACTTTCATACTGGTTGCAATTATCCGGTTTATACGATGGAAAAACTGTTGTATTTATGTTGTATTTAATGCTTCTGGCGTTCACTTCTTAGGCACTAACTTTTCAATCTGTTGGAGCAACGCCCTAGGGTGAATCCTAGGTTGCCCGGAAAGTAGAAATGAAAATAACTTTCATACTGGTTGCAATTATCCGGTTTATACGATGGAAAAACTGTTATATTTATATTGTATTTTATGCGTCTGGCGTTCACTTCTTAGGCCCTAACTATTCGATCTGGTGGAACAACGCCGTAGAGTGAAGCCTCTGTTGCCCGGATCGTAGAAATGACCATTACTTTCACACTGTTTGCAATTATTCCTTTTATACGATGGAAAAGCTGTTGTATTTATATCGTATTTTATGCTTCTGGCGTTGACATCTAAGGACCTAACTATTCGTTCTGGTGGAGCAGCGCCCTAGAGTGAAGCCTAGGTTGCCCGGTACGTAGAAATGACCATCACTTTCACACTGGTAGCAATTATTCGTTTTATACGATGGAAACCCTGCTGTATTTTTACTGCATTTTAAGACTCGGGCGTTGACTTCTCAGGCCCTAACTATTGAATCTGTTAGAGCAATGCCCTAGGGTGAAGCCTAGGTTGCTGGGAAAGTAGAAATGACCATAAGTTTCACGCTGGATGCAATTATTCTTTTATACGATGGAAAAACTGTTCTATTTACTTTGTATTTAATGCTTCGGGCGTTGGCTTCTAAGGCCCTAACTGTCTGATCTGGTGGAGCAACGCCCTAGAGTGAAGCCTAGGTTGCCCGGAACGTAGAAATGACCATAACTTTCACACTGGTTGCTATTATTCGTTTTATACGATGGAAAAACTGTTATATTTATATTGTATTTTATGCGTCTGGCGTTCACTTCTTAGGCCCTAACTATTCGACATGGTGGAACAACGCCGTAGAGTGAAGCCTCGGTTGCCAGGATCGTAGAAATGACCATTACTTTCACACTGTTTGCAATTATTCCTTTTATACGATGGAAAAACTGTTGTATTTATATTGTATTTAATGCTTCTGGCGTTCACTTCTTAGGCACTAACTTTTCAATCTGTTGGAGCAACGCCCTAGGGTGAATCCTAGGTTGCGCGGGAAGTAGATATGACCATTACTTTCATACTGGTTGCAATTATCCGTTTCATACGATGGAAAAACTGTTGTATTTATATTGTATTTTATGCTTCTGGCGTTCACTTCTTAGGCCTTAACTACTTGATCTGGTGGAAGAACGCACTAGGGTGAAGCCTAGGCTGCCCGGAACGTAGAAATGACCATAACTTTCACACTGGTAGGAATTATTCGATTTATACAATGGGAAAACTGTTCTATTTATTTTGTGTTTTATGTTTTGCGCGTTGACTTCTAAGGTCCTAACTATTCGATCTGGTGGAGCATCGCCCTAGGGTGAAGCCTAGGTTGCCCGGAAAGTAGAAATGTCCATAACTTTCGGACAGGTTGCAATTATTCGTTTTATACGATGGAAAAACTGTTGTATTTATACTGTATTTTATGCTTCTGACGTTGACTTCTAAGGCACTAACTATTCGATCTGGTGGAGCAACTCCCTAGAGTGAAACCTAGGTTGCCCGGAACGTAGAAATGACCATTACATTCAAACTCTTTGCAATTATTCATTTTATACGATTGAAAAGCTGTTGCATTTATATTGTATTTTATGCTTCTGGCGTTGACTTCTTAGCCCCTAACTATTCGATCTGGTGGAGCAACGCCTTAGAGTGACGCCTAGGTTGCCCGGAACGTAGAAATAACCATATCTTTCACACTGGTTGCTATTGTTCCTGTTATACGATGGAAAAGCTGTTGTATTTATAATGTACCTTATGCTTCTGGCGTTGACTTCTAAGGCCCTAACTATTCGATCTGGTGGAGCAACGCCCTACGGTGAAGCCTAGGTTGCCCGGAAAGTAGAAATGTCCATAACTTTCATACTGGTTGCAATTATTCGTTTTATACGATGGAAAAACTGTTGTATTTAAATTGTATTTTATGATTCTGGCGTTCACTTCTTAGGCACTAACATTTCAACCTGTTGGAGCAACGCCCTAGCGTGAATCCTAGGTTGCCCGGGAAGTAGAAATGACCATAACTTTCATACTGGTTGCAATTATCCGTTTTATACGATGGAAAAACTGTTGTATTTATATTGTATTTTATGCTTCTGGCGTTCACTTCTTAGCCCTTAACCATTAGATCTGGTGGAACAACGCACTAGAGTGAAGTCTAGGTTGCCGGAACGAAGAAATGACCATCACTTTCACACTGGTTGCAATTATTCATATTATACGATGGAAAACCTGTTGTATTTATATTGTATTTTATGCTGCTGGTGTTGACTTCTAAGGCCCTAACTACTCAATCTGTTGGAGCAACGCCATAGGGTGAAGCCTAGGCTGCCCGGTAAGTAGAAATGTCCATAACTTTAATACTGGTTGCAATTATTCGTTTTATACGATGGAAAAACTGTTGTATTTATATTGTATTTTATGCTTCTGACGTTGACTTCTACGGCACCAACTATTCGATCTGTTGGAACAACGCCCTAGAGTGAAGCCTAGGTTGCCCGGAACGTAGAAATGACCATAACTTTCACACTGGTTGCAATTATTCGTTTTATACGATGGAAAAACTGTTGTATTTATATTGTATTATATGCTTCTGGCGTTCACTTCTTAGGCCCTAACTATTCGATCGGGTGGAACAACGCCCTAGGGTGAAGCCTAGGTTGCCCGGAAAGTAGAAATGACCATAACTTTCAAACTGGTTGCAATTATTCCTGTTATACGATGGAAAAACTGTTGTATTTATATTGTATTTTATGCTTCTGGCGTTGACTTCTAAGGCACTAAGTATTCGATAAGGTGGAGCATCGCCCTAGAGTGAAGCCTAGGGTGCCCGGAACGTAGAAATGACCATCGCTTTCAAACAGGTTGCAAGTACTCCTGTTATATGATGGAAAAACTGTTGCATTTTTATTGCATTTGATGCTTCGAGCGTTGACTTCTAAGGCACTAGCTATTCAATCTGTTGGAGCAACGCCCTAGGGTGAATCCTAGGTTGCCCGGAAAGTAGAAATGAAAATAACTTTCATACTGGTTGCAATTATCCGGTTTATACGATGGAAAAACTGTTGTATTTATGTTGTATTTAATGCTTCTGGCGTTCACTTCTTAGGCACTAACTTTTCAATCTGTTGGAGCAACGCCCTAGTGCGAATCCTAGGTTGCCCGGGAAGTAGATATGACCATTACCTTCATTCTGGTTGCAATTATCCGTTTTATACGATGGAAAAACTGTTGTATTTATATTGTATTTTATGCTTCTGGCGCTCACTTCTTAGGCCTTAGCTTTTCGATCTGGTGGAACAACGCACTAGGGTGAAGCCTAGGCTACCCGGAACGTAGAAATGACCATAACTTTCACACTGGTAGGAATTATTCGATTTATACAATGGAAAAACTGTTCTATTTATTTTGTGTTTTATGTTTCGCGCGTTGCCTTCTAAGGCCCTAACTATTCGATCTGGTGGAGCATCGCCCTAGGGTGAAGCCTAGGTTGCCCGGAAAGTAGAAATGTCCATAACTTTCGGACAGGTTGCAATTATTCGTTTTATACGATGGAAAAACTGTTGTATTTATACTGTATTTTATGCTTCTGACGTTGACTTCTAAGGCACTAACTATTCGGTCTGGTGGAGCAACGACCTAGAGTGAAACCTAGGTTGCCCGGAACGTAGAAATGACCATTACCTTCAAACTCTTTGCAATTATTCATTTTATACGATGGAAAAGCTGTTGCATTTATATTGTATTATATGCTTCTGGCGTTGACTTTTTAGGCCCTAACTATTCGATCTGGTGGAGCAACGCATTAGAGTGACGCCTAGGTTGCCCGGAACGTAGAAATGACCATATCTTTCACACTGGTTGCTATTGTTCCTGTTATACGATGGAAAAGCTGTTGTATTTATAATGTACCTTATGCTTCTGGCGTTGACTTCTAAGGCCCTAACTATTCGATCTGGTGGAGCAACGCCCTAGGGTGAAGCCTAGGTTGCCCGGAACGTAGAAATGACCATAACTTTCATAGTGGTTGCAATTATTCGTTTTATACGATGGAAAAACTGTTGTATTTATATTGTATTTTATGCTTCTGGCGTTGACTTCTGAGGCCCTAACTATTCGATCTGTTGGAGCAACGCCCTAGAGTGAAGCCTTGGTTTCCCGGAACGAAGAAATGACCATCACTTTCACACTGGTTGCAATTATTCATATTATAGGATGGAAAACCTGTTGTATTTATATTGTATTTTATGCTCCTGGTGTTGACTTCTAAGGCCCTAACTATTCAATCTGTTGGAGCAACGCCCTAGGGTGAAGCCTAGGCTGCACGGAAAGTAGAAATGTATATAACTTTCATACTGGTTTCAATTATCCGGTTTATACGATGGAAAAACTGTTGTATTTATATTGTATTTAATGCTTCTGGCGTTCACTTCTTAGGCACTAACTTTTCAATCTGTTGGAGCAACGCCCTAGGGTGAATCCTAGGTTGCCCGGGAAGTAGATATGACCATTACTTTCATACTGGTTGCAATTATCCGTTTCATACGATGGAAAAACTGTTGTACTTATATTGTATTTTATGCTTCTGGCGTTCACTTCTTAGGCCTTAACTATTTGATCTGGTGGAACAACGCACTAGGGTGAAGCCTAGGCTGCCCGGAACGTAGAAATGACCACAACTTTCACACTGGTAGGAATTATTCTATTTATACAATGGGAAAACTGTTCTATTTATTTTGTGTTTTATGTTTTGCGCGTTGACTTCTAAGGTCCTAACTATTCGATCTGGTGGAGCATCGCCCTAGGGTGAAGCCTAGGTTGCCCGGAAAGTAGAAATGTCCATAACTTTCGGACAGGTTGCAATTATTCGTTTTATACGATGGAGAAACTGTTGTATTTATACTGCATTTTATGCTTCTGACGTTGACTTCTAAGGCCCTAACTATTCAATCTGTTGGAGTAACGCCCTAGGGTGAAGCCTAGGTTGCCCGGAAAGTAGAAATGTCCATAACTTTCATACTGGTTTCAATTATCCGTTTTATACGATGGAAAAGCTGTTGTATTTATACTGTATTTTATGCTTCTGTCGTTGACTTCTAACGCACTAACTATTCGATCTGGTGGAGCAACGCGCTAGAGCGAAACCTAGGTTGCCCGGGACGTAGAAATGACCATTAATTTCACACTCTTTGCAATTATTCATTTTATACGATGGAAAAGCTGTTGCATTTATATCGTATTTTATGCTTCTGGCGTTGTCTTCTTGGGCCCTAACTATTCGGTCTGGTGGAGCAACGCCCTAGGGTGAAGCCTAGGTTGCCCGGATAGTAGAAATGACCATAACTTTCATAATGGTTGCAATTATTCGTTTTATACGATGGAAAAGCTGTTGTATTTATATTGTATTTTATGCTTCTGGCGTTGACTTCTGAGGCCCTAACTATTCGATCTCTTGGAGCAACGACTTAGAGTGAAGCCTTGGTTTCCCGGAACGTAGAAATGACCATGACTTTCATACTGGTTGCAATTATTCGTTTTATACGATGGAAGAACTGTTGTACTTATACTGTATTTTATGCTTCTGTCGTTGACTTCTAAGGCACTAACTGTTCGATCTGGTGGAGCTACGCACTAGGGTGAAGCCTAGGTTGCCCGGAAAGTAGAAATGACCATAACTTTCAAACTGGTTGCAATTATTCCTGTTATACGATGGAAAAACTGTTGTATTTATGTTGTATTTTATGCTTCTGGCGTTGACTTCTAAGGCACTAAGTATTCGATATGGTGGAGCAACGCCCTAGGGTGAAGCCTAGGGTGACCGGAACGTAGAAATGACCATCACTTTCAAACTGGTTACAATTACTCCTGTAATATGATGGAAAAACTGTTGTATTTTTATTGCATTTTACGCTTCGGGGGTTGACTTCTAAGGCACTAACTATTCAATCTGGTGGAGCAACGCCCTAGAGTGAAGCCTAGGTTGCCCGGAACGTAGAAATGACCATAACTTTCACACTGGTTGCAATTATTCGTTTTATACGATGGAAAAACTGTTGTATTTATACTGTATTTTATGCTTCTGACGTTGACTTCTAAGGCACTAACTATTCGATCTTGTGGAGCAACGCCCTAGAGTGAAACCTAGGTTGCCCGGAACGTAGAAATGACCATTACTTTCACACTCTTTGCAATTATTCATTTTATACGATGGAAAAGCTGTTGCATTCATATTGTATTTTATGCTTCTGGCGTTGACTTCTTAGGCCCTAACTATTCGATCTGTTGGAGCGACGCCTTAGAGTGACGCCTAGGTTGCCCGGAACGTAGAAATGATCATATCTTTCACACTGGTTGCTATTGTTCCTGTTATACGATGGAAAAGCTGTTGTATTTATATTGTACCTTATGCTTCTGGCGTTGACTTCTAAGGCCCTAACTATTCGATCTGGTGGAGCAACGCCCTAGGGTGAAGCCTAGGTTGCCCGGAACGTAGAAATGACCATCACTTTCACAATAATTGGAATTATTCCTGTTATACGATGGAAAAACTGTTGTATTTTTTTGCATTTTATGCTTCGGGCGTTGACTTCTAAGGCCCTAACTATTCAGTCTGTTGGAGCAACTCCCTAGGGTGAAGCCTAGGTTGCCCGGAAAGTAGAAATGTCCATAAATTTCATACTGGTTGCAATTATTCGTTTTATACGATGGAAAAACTGTTGTATTTATATTGTATTTTAAGCTTCTGACGTTGACTTCTAAGGCACCAACTATTCGATCTGGTGGAGCAACGCCCTAGAGTGAGGCCTAGGTTGCCTGGCACGTAGAAATGACCATAACTTTCATACTGGTTGCAATTATTCGTTTTATACGATGGAAAAACTGTTGTATTTATACTGTATTTTATGCTTCTGACGTTGACTTCTAACGCACTAACTATTCGATCTGGTGGAGCAACGCCCTAGAGTGAAACCTAGGTTGCCCGCAACGTAGAAATGACAATCACTTTCAAACTGGTTACAATTATTCCTGTTATACGATGGAAAAACTGTTGTATTTATATCGTATTTTATGCTTCTGGCGTTGACATCTAAGGACCTAACTATTCGATCTGTTGGAGCAACGCCCTAGAGTGAAGCCTATGTTGCCCGGAACATAGAAATGACCATAACTTTCACACTGGTTGCAATTACTCGTTTTATACGATGGAAAAACTGTTGTATTTTTATTGTATTTTATGCTTCGGGTGTTTACTTCTAAACCCCTAACTATTCGATATGGTGGAGGCACATCCTAGAGTGAAGCCTAGGTTGCCGGGAACGTAGAAATGACCATAACTTTCACACTGGTTGCAATTATTCGTTTTATACGATGGAAAAACTGTTGTATTTATATTGTATTTTATGCTTCTGACGTTCACTTCATAGGCCCTAACTATGCGATCGGGTGGAACAACGCCCTAGGGTGAAGCCTAGGTTGCCCGGCAAGTAGAAATGACCATAACTTTCAAACTGGTTGCAATTATTCCTGTTATACGATGGAAAAACTGTTGTATTTATATTGTATTTTATGCTTCTGGCGTTGACTTCTATGGCACTAAGTATTCGATATGGTGGAGCAACACCCTAGAGTGAAGCCTAGGTTACACGGAACGTAGAAATGACCATTACTTTGCCACTCTTTGCAATTATTCATTTCATACGATGGAAAAGCTGTTGCATTTATATTGTATTTTATGCTCCTGGTGTTGACTTCTTAGGCCCTAACTATTCGATCTGGTGGAGCAACGCCCTAGAGTGAAGCCTAGGTTGCCCGGAACGTAGAAATGACCATCACTTTCAAACTGGTTACAATTATTCCTGTTATACGATGGAAAAACTGTTGTATTTTTATTGCATTTTATGCTTCGGGCGTTGACTTCTAAGGCCCTAACTATTCAATCTGTTGGAGTAACGAACTAGGGTGAAGCCTAGGTTGCCCGGAAAGTAGAAATGTACATAACTTTCATACTGGTTGCAATTATTCGTTTTATACGATGGAAAAACTGTTGTATTAATATTGTATTTTATGCTTCTGACTTTGACTTGTAAGGCACCAACTATTCGATCTGTTGGAGCGACGCCTTAGAGTGAAGCCTATGTTGCCCGGAACGTAGAAATGACCATAACTTTCACACTGGTTGCATTTATTCGTTTTATACGTTGGAAAAACTGATGTATTTATATTGTATTTTATGCTTCTGGCGTTCACTTCTTAGGCCTTAACTATTCGATCTGGTGGAATGACGCACTAGGGTGAAGCCTAGGTTGCCCGGAACGTAGAAATGACCATGACTTTCATACTGGTTGCAATTATTCGTTTTATACGATGGAAGAACTGTTGTACTTATACTGTATTTTATGCTTCTGTCGTTGACTTCTAAGGCACTAACTGTTCGATCTGGTGGAGCTACGCACTAGGGTGAAGCCTAGGTTGCCCGGAAAGTAGAAATGACCATAACTTTCAAACTGGTTGCAATTATTCCTGTTATACGATGGAAAAACTGTTGTATTTATGTTGTATTTTATGCTTCTGGCGTTGACTTCTAAGGCACTAAGTATTCGATATGGTGGAGCAACGCCCTAGGGTGAAGCCTAGGGTGACCGGAACGTAGAAATGACCATCACTTTCAAACTGGTTACAATTACTCCTGTAATATGATGGAAAAACTGTTGTATTTTTATTGCATTTTACGCTTCGGGGGTTGACTTCTAAGGCACTAACTATTCAATCTGGTGGAGCAACGCCCTAGAGTGAAGCCTAGGTTGCCCGGAACGTAGAAATGACCATAACTTTCACACTGGTTGCAATTATTCGTTTTATACGATGGAAAAACTGTTGTATTTATACTGTATTTTATGCTTCTGACGTTGACTTCTAAGGCACTAACTATTCGATCTTGTGGAGCAACGCCCTAGAGTGAAACCTAGGTTGCCCGGAACGTAGAAATGACCATTACTTTCACACTCTTTGCAATTATTCATTTTATACGATGGAAAAGCTGTTGCATTCATATTGTATTTTATGCTTCTGGCGTTGACTTCTTAGGCCCTAACTATTCGATCTGTTGGAGCGACGCCTTAGAGTGACGCCTAGGTTGCCCGGAACGTAGAAATGATCATATCTTTCACACTGGTTGCTATTGTTCCTGTTATACGATGGAAAAGCTGTTGTATTTATATTGTACCTTATGCTTCTGGCGTTGACTTCTAAGGCCCTAACTATTCGATCTGGTGGAGCAACGCCCTAGGGTGAAGCCTAGGTTGCCCGGAACGTAGAAATGACCATCACTTTCACAATAATTGGAATTATTCCTGTTATACGATGGAAAAACTGTTGTATTTTTTTGCATTTTATGCTTCGGGCGTTGACTTCTAAGGCCCTAACTATTCAGTCTGTTGGAGCAACTCCCTAGGGTGAAGCCTAGGTTGCCCGGAAAGTAGAAATGTCCATAAATTTCATACTGGTTGCAATTATTCGTTTTATACGATGGAAAAACTGTTGTATTTATATTGTATTTTAAGCTTCTGACGTTGACTTCTAAGGCACCAACTATTCGATCTGGTGGAGCAACGCCCTAGAGTGAGGCCTAGGTTGCCTGGCACGTAGAAATGACCATAACTTTCATACTGGTTGCAATTATTCGTTTTATACGATGGAAAAACTGTTGTATTTATACTGTATTTTATGCTTCTGACGTTGACTTCTAACGCACTAACTATTCGATCTGGTGGAGCAACGCCCTAGAGTGAAACCTAGGTTGCCCGCAACGTAGAAATGACAATCACTTTCAAACTGGTTACAATTATTCCTGTTATACGATGGAAAAACTGTTGTATTTATATCGTATTTTATGCTTCTGGCGTTGACATCTAAGGACCTAACTATTCGATCTGTTGGAGCAACGCCCTAGAGTGAAGCCTATGTTGCCCGGAACATAGAAATGACCATAACTTTCACACTGGTTGCAATTACTCGTTTTATACGATGGAAAAACTGTTGTATTTTTATTGTATTTTATGCTTCGGGTGTTTACTTCTAAACCCCTAACTATTCGATATGGTGGAGGCACATCCTAGAGTGAAGCCTAGGTTGCCGGGAACGTAGAAATGACCATAACTTTCACACTGGTTGCAATTATTCGTTTTATACGATGGAAAAACTGTTGTATTTATATTGTATTTTATGCTTCTGACGTTCACTTCATAGGCCCTAACTATGCGATCGGGTGGAACAACGCCCTAGGGTGAAGCCTAGGTTGCCCGGCAAGTAGAAATGACCATAACTTTCAAACTGGTTGCAATTATTCCTGTTATACGATGGAAAAACTGTTGTATTTATATTGTATTTTATGCTTCTGGCGTTGACTTCTATGGCACTAAGTATTCGATATGGTGGAGCAACACCCTAGAGTGAAGCCTAGGTTACACGGAACGTAGAAATGACCATTACTTTGCCACTCTTTGCAATTATTCATTTCATACGATGGAAAAGCTGTTGCATTTATATTGTATTTTATGCTCCTGGTGTTGACTTCTTAGGCCCTAACTATTCGATCTGGTGGAGCAACGCCCTAGAGTGAAGCCTAGGTTGCCCGGAACGTAGAAATGACCATCACTTTCAAACTGGTTACAATTATTCCTGTTATACGATGGAAAAACTGTTGTATTTTTATTGCATTTTATGCTTCGGGCGTTGACTTCTAAGGCCCTAACTATTCAATCTGTTGGAGTAACGAACTAGGGTGAAGCCTAGGTTGCCCGGAAAGTAGAAATGTACATAACTTTCATACTGGTTGCAATTATTCGTTTTATACGATGGAAAAACTGTTGTATTAATATTGTATTTTATGCTTCTGACTTTGACTTGTAAGGCACCAACTATTCGATCTGTTGGAGCGACGCCTTAGAGTGAAGCCTATGTTGCCCGGAACGTAGAAATGACCATAACTTTCACACTGGTTGCATTTATTCGTTTTATACGTTGGAAAAACTGATGTATTTATATTGTATTTTATGCTTCTGGCGTTCACTTCTTAGGCCTTAACTATTCGATCTGGTGGAATGACGCACTAGGGTGAAGCCTAGGTTGCCCGGAACGTAGAAATGACCATAACTTTCACACTGGTAGCAATTATTCGATTTATACAATGGAAAAACTGTTCTATTTATTTTGTGTTTTATGTTTCGCGCGTTGACTTCTAAGGCCCTAACTATTCGATCTGGTGGAGCATCGCCCTAGGGTGAAGCCTGGGTTGCCCGGAAAGTAGAAATGTCCATAACTTTCATACTGGTTGCAATTATCCGTTTTATACGATGGAAAAGCTGTTGCATTTATATTGTATTTTATGCTTCTGGCGTTGTTTTCTTGGGCCCTAACTATTAGATCTGGTGGAGCAACGCCTTAGAGTGACGCCTAGGTTGCCCGGAACGTAGAAATGACCATATCTTTCACACTGGTTGCTATTGTTCCTGTTATACGATGTAAAAGCTGTTGTATTTATATTGTACCTTATGCTTCTGGCGTTGACTTCTAAGGCCCTAACTATTCGGTCTGGTGGAGCAACGCCCTAGTGTGAAGCCTAGGTTGCCCGGATAGTAGAAATGACCATAACTTTCATAGTGGTTGCAATTATTCGTTTTATACGATGGAAAAGCTGTTGTATTTATATTGTATTTTATGCTTCTGGCGTTGACTTCTGAGGCCCTAACTATTCGATCTGTTGGAGCAACGCCCTAGAGTGAAGCCTTGGTTTCCCGGAACGTAGAAATGACCATGACTTTCATACTGGTTTCAATTATTCGTTTTATACGATATAAGAACTGTTGTATTTATACTGTATTTTATGCTTCTGACGTTGACTTCTAAGGCACTAAGTATTCGATATGGTAGAGCAACGCCCTAGAGTGAAGCCTAGGGTGCCCGGAACGTAGAAATGACCATCACTTTCAAACTGGTTGCAATTACTCCTGTTATTTGATGGAAAAACTGTTGCATTTTTATTGCATTTTATGCTTCGGGCGTTGACTTCTAAGGCACTAACTATTCAATCTGTTGGAGCAACGCCCTAGGGTGAATCCTAGGTTGCCCGGAAAGTAGAAATGACGATAACTTTCATATTGGTTGCAATTATCCGTTTTAAACGATGGAAAAGCTGTTGCATTTATATTGTATTTTATGCTCCTGGTGCTGACTTCTTAGGCCCTAACTATTCGATCTGTTGGAGCAACGCCCTATGGTGAATCCTAGGTTGCCCGGAAAGTAGAAATGACGATAACTTTCATATTGGTTGCAATTACACGTTTTATACGATGGAAAAACTGTTGTATTTTTATTGCATTTTATGCTTCGGGCGTTGACTTCTAAGGCCCTAACTATTCAATCTGTTGGAGTAACGCCCTAGGGTGAAGCCTAGGTTGCCCGGAAAGTAGAAATGTCCATAACTTTCATACTGGTTGCAATTATTCGTTTTATACGATGGAAAAACTGTTGTATTTATACTGTATTTTATGCTTCTGACGTTGACTTCTAACGCACTAACTATTCGATCTGGTGGAGCAACGCCCTAGAGTGAAACCTAGGTTGCCCGCAACGTAGAAATGACAATCACTTTCAAACTGGTTACAATTATTCCTGTTATACGATGGAAAAACTGTTGTATTTTTATTGCATTTTATGCTTCGGGCGTTGACTTCTAAGGCCCTAACTATTCAATCTGTTGGAGCAACGCCCTAGGGTGAAGCCTAGGTTGCCCGGAAAGTAGAAATGTCCATAACTTTCATACTGGTTGCAATTATTCGTTTTATACGATGGAAAAACTGTTGTATTTATACTGTATTTTATGCTTCTGACGTTGACTTCTAACGCACTAACTATTCGATCTGGTGGAGCAACGCCCTAGAGTGAAACCTAGGTTGCCCGCAACGTAGAAATGACAATCACTTTCAAACTGGTTACAATTATTCCTGTTATACGATGGAAGAACTGTTGTATTTATATCGTATTTTATGCTTCTGGCGTTGACATCTAAGGACCTAACTATTCGATCTGTTGGAGCAACGCCCTAGAGTGAAGCCTATGTTGCCCGGAACGTAGAAATGACCATAACTTTCACACTGGTTGCAATTACTCGTTTTATACGATGGAAAAACTGTTGTATTTTTATTGTATTTTATGCTTCGGGTGTTTACTTCTAAACCCCTAACTATTCGATATGGTGGAGGCACATCCTAGAGTGAAGCCTAGGTTGCCGGGAACGTCGAAATGACCATAACTTTCACGCTGGTTGCAATTATTCGTTTTATACGATGGAAAAACTGTTGTATTTATATTGTATTTTATGCTTCTGGCGTTCACTTCATAGGCCCTAACTATGCGATCGGGTGGAACAACGCCCTAGGGTGAAGCCTAGGTTGCCCGGCAAGTAGAAATGACCATAACTTTCAAACTGGTTGCAATTATTCCTGTTATACGATGGAAAAACTGTTGTATTTATATTGTATTTTATGCTTCTGGCGTTGACTTCTATGGCACTAAGTATTCGATATGGTGGAGCAACACCCTAGAGTGAAGCCTAGGTTACACGGAACGTAGAAATGACCATTACTTTCCCACTCTTTGCAATTATTCATTTCATACGATGGAAAAGCTGTTGCATTTATATTGTATTTTATGCTCCTGGTGTTGACTTCTTAGGCCCTAACTATTCGATCTGGTGGAGCAACGCCCTAGAGTGAAGCCTAGGTTGCCCGGAACGTAGAAATGACCATCACTTTCAAACTGGTTACAATTATTCCTGTTATACGATGGAAAAACTGTTGTATTTTTATTGCATTTTATGCTTCGGGCCTTGACTTCTAAGGCCCTAACTATTCAATCTGTTGGAGTAACGCCCTAGGGTGAAGCCTAGGTTGCCCGGAAAGTAGAAATGTCCATAACTTTCATACTGGTTGCAATTATTCGTTTTATACGATGGAAAAACTGTTGTATTTATATTGTATTTTATGCTTCTGACTTTGACTTGTAAGGCACCAACTATTCGATCTGTTGGAGCGACGCCTTAGAGTGAAGCCTATGTTGCCCGGAACGTAGAAATGACCATAACTTTCACACTGGTTGCATTTATTCGTTTTATACGTTGGAAAAACTGATGTATTTATATTGTATTTTATGCTTCTGGCGTTCACTTCTTAGGCCTTAACTATTCGATCTGGTGGAACGACGCACTAGGGTGAAGCCTAGGTTGCCCGGAACGTAGAAATGACCATAACTTTCACACTGGTAGCAATTATTCGATTTATACAATGGAAAAACTGTTCTATTTATTTTGTGTTTTATGTTTCGCGCGTTGACTTCTAAGGCCCTAACTATTCGATCTGGTGGAGCATCGCCCTAGGGTGAAGCCTAGGTTGCCCGGAAAGTAGAAATGTCCATAACTTTCATACTGGTTGCAATTATTCGTTTTATACGATGGAAAAACTGTTGTATTTATACTGTATTTTATGCTTCTGACGTTGACTTCTAACGCACTAACTATTCGATCTGGTGGAGCAACGCCCTAGAGTGAAACCTAGGTTGCCCGCAACGTAGAAATGACAATCACTTTCAAACTGGTTACAATTATTCCTGTTATACGATGGAAAAACTGTTGTATTTATATCGTATTTTATGCTTCTGGCGTTGACATCTAAGGACCTAACTATTCGATCTGTTGGAGCAACGCCCTAGAGTGAAGCCTATGTTGCCCGGAACGTAGAAATGACCATAACTTTCACACTGGTTGCAATTACTCGTTTTATACGATGGAAAAACTGTTGTATTTTTATTGTATTTTATGCTTCGGGTGTTTACTTCTAAACCCCTAACTATTCGATATGGTGGAGGCACAACCTAGAGTGAAGCCTAGGTTGCCGGGAACGTAGAAATGACCATAACTTTCACGCTGGTTGCAATTATTGGTTTTATACGATGGAAAAACTGTTGTATTTATATTGTATTTTATGCTTTTGGCGTTGACTTCTATGGCACTAAGTATTCGATATGGTGGAGCCACACCCTAGAGTGAAGCCTAGGTTACACGGAACGTAGAAATGACCATTACTTTCCCACTCTTTGCAATTATTCATTTCATACGATGGAAAAGCTGTTGCATTTATATTGTATTTTATGCTCCTGGTGTTGACTTCTTAGGCCCTAACTATTCGATCTGGTGGAGCAACGCCCTAGAGTGAAGCCTAGGTTGCCCGGAACGTAGAAATGACCATCACTTTCAAACTGGTTACAATTATTCCTGTTATACGATGGAAAAACTGTTGTATTTTTATTGCATTTTATGCTTCGGGCCTTGACTTCTAAGGCCCTAACTATTCAATCTGTTGGAGTAACGCCCTAGGGTGAAGCCTAGGTTGCCCGGAAAGTAGAAATGTCCATAACTTTCATACTGGTTGCAATTATCCGTTTTATACGATGGAAAAGCTGTTGTATTTATACTGTATTTTATGCTTCTGACGTTGACTTCTAACGCACTAACTATTCGATCTGGTGGAGCAACGCGCTAGAGTGAAACCTAGGTTGCCCGGGACGTAGAAAGGACCATTACTTTCACACTCTTTGCAATTATTCATTTTATACGATGGAAAAGCTGTTGCATTTATATTGTATTTTATGCTTCTGGCGTTGTTTTCTTGGGCCCTAACTATTCGATCTGGTGGAGCAACGCCCTAGAGTGAAACCTAGGTTGCCCGCAACGTAGAAATGACAATCACTTTCAAACTGGTTACAATTATTCCTGTTATACGATGGAAAAACTGTTGTATTTTTGTTGCATTTTATGCTTCGGGCGTTGACTTCTAAGGCCCTAACTATTCAATCTGTTGGAGCAACGCCCTAGGGTGAAGCCTAGGTTGCCCGGAAAGTAGAAATGTCCATAACTTTCATACTGGTTGCAATTATTCGTTTTATACGATGGAAAAACTGTTGTATTTATACTGTATTTTATGCTTCTGACGTTGACTTCTAACGCACTAACTATTCGATCTGGTGGAGCAACGCCCTAGAGTGAAACCTAGGTTGCCCGCAACGTAGAAATGACAATCACTTTCAAACTGGTTACAATTATTCCTGTTATACGATGGAAAAACTGTTGTATTTATATCGTATTTTATGCTTCTGGCGTTGACATCTAAGGACCTAACTATTCGATCTGTTGGAGCAACGCCCTAGAGTGAAGCCTATGTTGCCCGGAACGTAGAAATGACCATAACTTTCACACTGGTTGCAATTACTCGTTTTATACGATGGAAAAACTGTTGTATTTTTATTGTATTTTATGCTTCGGGTGTTTACTTCTAAACCCTTAACTATTCGATATGGTGGAGGCACATCCTAGAGTGAAGCCTAGGTTGCCGGGAACGTAGAAATGACCATAACTTTCACGCTGGTTGCAATTATTCGTTTTATACGATGGAAAAACTGTTGTATTTATATTGTATTTTATGCTTCTGGCGTTCACTTCATAGGCCCTAACTATGCGATCGGGTGGAACAACGCCCTAGGGTGAAGCCTAGGTTGCCCGGCAAGTAGAAATGACCATAACTTTCAAACTGGTTGCAATTATTCCTGTTATACGATGGAAAAACTGTTGTATTTATATTGTATTTTATGCTTCTGGCGTTGACTTCTATGGCACTAAGTATTCGATATGGTGGAGCAACACCCTAGAGTGAAGCCTAGGTTACACGGAACGTAGAAATGACCATTACTTTCCCACTCTTTGCAATTATTCATTTCATACGATGGAAAAGCTGTTGCATTTATATTGTATTTTATGCTCCTGGTGTTGACTTCTTAGGCCCTAACTATTCGATCTGGTGGAGCAACGCCCTAGAGTGAAGCCTAGGTTGCCCGGAACGTAGAAATGACCATCACTTTCAAACTGGTTACAATTATTCCTGTTATACGATGGAAAAACTGTTGTATTTTTATTGCATTTTATGCTTCGGGCCTTGACTTCTAAGGCCCTAACTATTCAATCTGTTGGAGTAACGCCCTAGGGTGAAGCCTAGGTTGCCCGGAAAGTAGAAATGTCCATAACTTTCATACTGGTTGCAATTATTCGTTTTATACGATGGAAAAACTGTTGTATTTATATTGTATTTTATGCTTCTGACTTTGACTTGTAAGGCACCAACTATTCGATCTGTTGGAGCGACGCCTTAGAGTGAAGCCTATGTTCCCCGGAACGTAGAAATGACCATAACTTTCACACTGGTTGCATTTATTCGTTTTATACGTTGGAAAAACTGATGTATTTATATTGTATTTTATGCTTCTGGCGTTCACTTCTTAGGCCTTAACTATTCGATCTGGTGGAACGACGCACTAGGGTGAAGCCTAGGTTGCCCGGAACGTAGAAATGACCATAACTTTCACACTGGTAGCAATTATTCGATTTATACAATGGAAAAACTGTTCTATTTATTTTGTGTTTTATGTTTCGCGCGTTGACTTCTAAGGCCCTAACTATTCGATCTGGTGGAGCATCGCCCTAGGGTGAAGCCTAGGTTGCCCGGAAAGTAGAAATGTCCATAACTTTCATACTGGTTGCAATTATCCGTTTTATACGATGGAAAAGCTGTTGTATTTATACTGTATTTTATGCTTCTGACGTTGACTTCTAACGCACTAACTATTCGATCTGGTGGAGCAACGCGCTAGAGTGAAACCTAGGTTGCCCGGGACGTAGAAAGGACCATTACTTTCACACTCTTTGCAATTATTCATTTTATACGATGGAAAGGCTGTTGCATTTATATTGTATTTTATGCTTCTGGCGTTGTTTTCTTGGGCCCTAACTATTAGATCTGGTGGAGCAACGCCTTAGAGTGACGCCTAGGTTGCCCGGAACGTAGAAATGACCATATCTTTCACACTGGTTGCTATTGTTCCTGTTATACGATGTAAAAGCTGTTGTATTTATATTGTACCTTACGCTTCTGGCGTTGACTTCTAAGGCCCTAACTATTCGGTATGGTGGAGCAACGCCCTAGTGTGAAGCCTAGGTTGCCCGGATAGTAGAAATGACCATAACTTTCATAGTGGTTGCAATTATTCGTTTTATACGATGGAAAAGCTGTTGTATTTATATTGTATTTTATGCTTCTGGCGTTGACTTCTGAGGCCCTAACTATTCGATCTGTTGGAGCAACGCCCTAGAGTGAAGCCTTGGTTTCCCGGAACGTAGAAATGACCATGACTTTCATACTGGTTTCAATTATTCGTTTTATACGATATAAGAACTGTTGTATTTATACTGTATTTTATGCTTCTGACGTTGACTTCTAAGGCACTAAGTATTCGATATGGTAGAGCAACGCCCTAGAGTGAAGCCTAGGGTGCCCGGAACGTAGAAATGACCATCACTTTCAAACTGGTTGCAATTACTCCTGTTATATGATGGAAAAACTGTTGCATTTTTATTGCATTTTATGCTTCGGGCGTTGACTTCTAAGGCACTAACTATTCAATCTGTTGGAGCAACGCCCTAGGGTGAATCCTAGGTTGCCCGGAAAGTAGAAATGACGATAACTTTCATATTGGTTGCAATTATCCGTTTTATACGATGGAAAAGCTGTTGCATTTATATTGTATTTTATGCTCCTGGTGTTGACTTCTTAGGCCCTAACTATTCGATCTGTTGGAGCAACGCCCTAGGGTGAATCCTAGGTTGCCCGGAAAGTAGAAATGACGATAACTTTCATATTGGTTGCAATTATTCGTTTTATACGATGGAAAAACTGTTGTATTTATACTGTATTTTATGCTTCTGACGTTGACTTCTAACGCACTAACTATTCGATCTGGTGGAGCAACGCCCTAGAGTGAAACCTAGGTTGCCCGCAACGTAGAAATGACAATCACTTTCAAACTGGTTACAATTATTCCTGTTATACGATGGAAAAACTGTTGTATTTATATCGTATTTTATGCTTCTGGCGTTTACATCTAAGGACCTAACTATTCGATCTGCTGGAGCAACGCCCTAGAGTGAAGCCTATGTTGCCCGGAACGTAGAAATGACCATAACTTTCACACTGGTTGCAATTACTCGTTTTATACGATGGAAAAACTGTTGTATTTTTATTGCATTTTATGCTTCGGGCGTTGACTTCTAAGGCCCTAACTATTCAATCTGTTGGAGTAACGCCCTAGGGTGAAGCCTAGGTTGCCCGGAAAGTAGAAATGTCCATAACTTTCATACTGGTTGCAATTATTCGTTTTATACGATGGAAAAACTGTTGTATTTATATTGTATTTCATGCTTCTGACTTTGACTTGTAAGGCACCAACTATTCGATCTGTTGGAGCAACGCCTTAGAGTGAAGCCTATGTTGCCCGGAACGTAGAAATGACCATAACTTTCACACTGGTTGCAATTATTCGTTTTATACGTTGGAAAAACTGATGTATTTATATTGTATTTTATGCTACTGGCGTTCACTTCTTAGGCCTTAACTATTCGATCTGGTGGAACGACGCACTAGGGTGAAGCCTAGGTTGCCCGGAACGTAGAAATGACCATATCTTTCAAACTGGTTGCAATTCTTCCTGTTATACGATGGAAAAACTGTTGTATTTATATTGTATTTTATGCATCTGGCGTTGACTTCTAAGGCCCTAACTATTCGATCTGGTGGAGCAACGCGCTAGAGTGAAACCTAGGTTGCCCGGGACGTAGAAATGACCATTACTTTCACACTCTTTCCAATTATTCATTTTATACGATGGAAAAGCTGTTGCATTTATATTGTATTTTATGCTTCTGGCGTTGTCTTCTTGGGCCCTAACTATTCGATCTGGTGGAGCAACGCGTTAGAGTGACGCCTAGGTTGCCCGGAACGTATAAATGACCATATCTTTCACACTGGTTGCTATTGTTCCTGTTATACGATGTAAAAGCTGTTGTATTTATATTGTACCTTATGCTTCTGGCGTTGACTTCTAAGGCCCTAACTATTCGGTCTGGTGGAGCAACGCCCTAGGGTGAAGCCTAGGTTGCCCGGATAGTAGAAATGACCATAACTTTCATAGTGGTTGCAATTATTCGTTTTATACGATGGAAAAGCTGTTGCATTTATATTGTATTTTATGCTTCTGGCGTTGACTTCTTAGGCCCTAACTATTCGATCTGGTGGAGCGACGCCTTAGAGTGACGCCTAGGTTGCCCGGAACGTAGAAATGATCATATCTTTCACACTGGTTGCTATTGTTCCTGTTATACGATGGAAAAGCTGTTGTATTTATATCGTACCTTATGCTTCTGGCGTTGACTTCTAAGGCCCTAACTATTCGATCTGGTGGAGCAACGCCCTAGGGTGAAGCCTAGGTTGCCCGGAACGTAGAAATGACCATCACTTTCACACTAATTGCAATTATTCCTGTTATACGATGGAAAAACTGTTGTATTTTTTTGCATTTTATGCTTCGGGGGTTGACTTCTAAGGCACTAACTATGCAATCTGGTGGAGCAACGCCCTAGAGTGAAGCCTAGCGTGCCCGGAACGTAGAAATGACCATCACTTTCAAACTGGTTGCAATTACTCCTGTAATATGATGGAAAAACTGTTGTATTTTTATTGCATTTTACGCTTCGGGGGTTGACTTCTAAGGCACTAACTATGCAATCTGGTGGAGCAACGCCCTAGAGTGAAGCCTAGGTTGCCCGGAACGTAGAAATGACCATAACTTTCACACTGGTTGCAATTATTCGTTTTATACGATGGAAAAACTGTTGTATTTATACTGTATTTTATGCTTCTGACGTTGACTTCTAACGCACTAACTATTCGATCTGGTGGAGCAACGCCCTAGAGTGAAGCCTAGGTTGCCCGGAACGTAGAAATGACCATCATTTTCAAACTGGTTACAATTATTCCTATTATACGATGGAAAAACTGTTGTATTTTTATTGCATTTTATGCTTCGGGCGTTGACTTCTAAGGCCCTAACTATTCAATCTGTTGGAGCAACGGCCTAGGGTGAAGCCTAGGTTGCCCCGGAAGTAGAAATGTCCATAACTTTCATACTTTTTGCAATTATTCGTTTTATACGATGGATAAACTGTTGTATTTATATTGTGTTTTATGCTTCTGGCGTTCACTTCTTAGGCCTTAACTATTCGATCTGGTGGAACAACGCACTAGGGTGAAGCCTAGGTTTCCCGGACCGTAGAAATGACCATAACTTTCACACTGGTAGCAATTATTCGATTTATACAATGCACAAACGGTTCTATTTATTTTGTGTTTTATGTTCCGCGCGTTGACTTCTGAGGCCCTATCTATTCGATCTCTTGGAGCAACGACTTAGAGTGAAGCCTTGGTTTCCCGGAACGTAGAAATGACCATGACTTTCATACTGGTTGCAATTATTCGTTTTATACGATGGAAGAACTGTTGTACTTATACTGTATTTTATGCTTCTGACGTTGACTTCTAAGGCACTAACTATTCCATCTTGTGGAGCTACGCACTAGGGTGAAGCCTAGGTTGCCCGGAAAGTAGAAATGACCATAACTTTCAAACTGGTTGCAATTATTCCTGTTATACGATGGAAAAACTGTTGTATTTATGTTGTATTTTATGCTTCTGGCGTTGACTTCTAAGGCACTAAGTATTCGATATGGTGCAGCAACGCCCTAGAGTGAAGCCTAGGGTGCCCGGAACGTAGAAATGACCATAACCTTCACACTGGTGGCTATTATTCGTTTTATTCGATGGAAAAACTGTTATATTTATATTGTATTTTATGCTTCTGGCGCTGACTTCTTAGGCCCTAACTATTCGATCTGGTGGAACAACGCCCTAGAGTGAAGTCTAGGTTGCCCGGAACGTAGAAATGACCATCACTTTCACACTGGTTGCATTTATTCATATTATAGGGTGGAAAACCTGTTGTATTTATATTGTATTTTATGCTCCTGGTGTTGACTTCTTAGGCCCTAACTATTCGATCTGGTGGAGCAACGCCTTAGAGTGACGCCTCGGTTGCCCGGAACGTAGAAATGACCATATCTTTCACACTGGTTGCTATTGATCCTGTTATACGATGGAAAAGCTGTTGTATTTATATTGTACCTTATGCTTCTGGCGTTGACTTCTAAGGACCTAACTATTCGATCTGGTGGAGCAACGCCCTAGGGTGAAGCCTAGGTTGCCCGGATAGTAGAAATGACCATAACTTTCATAGTGGTTGCAATTATTCGTTTTATACGATGGAAAAACTGTTGTATTTATATTGCATTTTATGCTTCTGGCGTTCACTTCTTGGGCCTTAACTATTCGATCTGTTGGAGCAACGCCCTAGAGTGAAGCCTTGGTTTCCCGGAACGTAGAAATGACCATGACTTTCATACTGGTTGCAATTATTCGTTTTATACGATGGAAAAACTGTTGTATTTATATTGTATTTTATGCTTCTGGTGTTGACTTCTAAGGCCCTAACTATTCGATCTGGTGCAGCATCGCCCTAGGGTGAAGCCTAGGTTGCCCGGATAGTAGAAATGACCATAACTTTCATAGTGGTTGCAATTATTCGTTTTATACGATGGAAAAACAGTTGTATTTATATTGTATTTTATGCTTCTGGCGTTGACTTCTGAGGCCCTAACTATTCGATCTCTTGGAGCAACGACTTAGAGTGAAGCCTTGGTTTCCCGGAACGTAGAAATGACCATGACTTTCATACTGGTTGCAATTATTCGTTTTATACGATGGAAGAACTGTTGTACTTATACTGTATTTTATGCTTCTGACGTTGACTTCTAAGGCACTAACTATTCGATCTTGTGGAGCTACGCACTAGGGTGAAGCCTAGGTTGCCCGGAAAGTAGAAATGACCATAACTTTCAAACTGGTTGCAATTATTCCTGTTATACGATGGAAAAACTGTTGTATTTATATTGCATTTTATGCTTCTGGTGTTGACTTCTTAGGCCCTAACTATTCGATCTGGTGGAGCAACGCCCTAGAGTGAAGCCTAGGTTGCCCGGAACGTAGAAATGACCATCATTTTCAAACTGGTTACAATTATTCCTATTATACGATGGAAAAACTGTTGTATTTTTATTGCATTTTATGCTTCGGGCGTTGACTTCTAAGGCCCTAACTATTCAATCTGTTGGAGCAACGGCCTAGGGTGAAGCCTAGGTTGCCCGGAAGTAGAAATGTCCATAACTTTCATACTTTTTGCAATTATTCGTTTTATACGATGGATAAACTGTTGTATTTATATTGTGTTTTATGCTTCTGGCGTTCACTTCTTAGGCCTTAACTATTCGATCTGGTGGAACAACGCACTAGGGTGAAGCCTAGGTTTCCCGGACCGTAGAAATGACCATAACTTTCACACTGGTAGCAATTATTCGATTTATACAATGCACAAACGGTTCTATTTATTTTGTGTTTTATGTTCCGCGCGTTGACTTCTGAGGCCCTAACTATTCGATCTCTTGGAGCAACGACTTAGAGTGAAGCCTTGGTTTCCCGGAACGTAGAAATGACCATGACTTTCATACTGGTTGCAATTATTCGTTTTATACGATGGAAGAACTGTTGTACTTATACTGTATTTTATGCTTCTGACGTTGACTTCTTAGGCACTAACTATTCCATCTTGTGGAGCTACGCACTAGGGTGAAGCCTAGGTTGCCCGGAAAGTAGAAATGACCATAACTTTCAAACTGGTTGCAATTATTCCTGTTATACGATGGAAAAACTGTTGTATTTATGTTGTATTTTATGCTTCTGGCGTTGACTTCTAAGGCACTAAGTATTCGATATGGTGCAGCAACGCCCTAGAGTGAAGCCTAGGGTGCCCGGAACGTAGAAATGACCATAACCTTCACACTGGTGGCTATTATTCGTTTTATTCGATGGAAAAACTGTTATACTTATATTGTATTTTATGCTTCTGGCGCTGACTTCTTAGGCCCTAACTATTCGATCTGGTGGAACAACGCCCTAGAGTGAAGTCTAGGTTGCCCGGAACGTAGAAATGACCATCACTTTCACACTGGTTGCATTTATTCATATTATAGGGTGGAAAACCTGTTGTATTTATATTGTATTTTATGCTCCTGGTGTTGACTTCTTCGGCCCTAACTATTCGATCTGGTGGAGCAACGCCTTAGAGTGACGCCTCGGTTGCCCGGAACGTAGAAATGACCATATCTTTCACACTGGTTGCTATTGATCCTGTTATACGATGGAAAAGCTGTTGTATTTATATTGTACCTTATGCTTCTGGCGTTGACTTCTAAGGACCTAACTATTCGATCTGGTGGAGCAACGCCCTAGGGTGAAGCCTAGGTTGCCCGGATAGTAGAAATGACCATAACTTTCATAGTGGTTGCAATTATTCGTTTTATACGATGGAAAAACTGTTGTATTTATATTGCATTTTATGCTTCTGGCGTTCACTTCTTGGGCCTTAACTATTCGATCTGTTGGAGCAACGCCCTAGAGTGAAGCCTTGGTTTCCCGGAACGTAGAAATGACCATGACTTTCATACTGGTTGCAATTATTCGTTTTATACGATGGAAAAACTGTTGTATTTATATTGTATTTTATGCTTCTGGTGTTGACTTCTAAGGCCCTAACTATTCGATCTGGTGCAGCATCGCCCTAGGGTGAAGCCTAGGTTGCCCGGATAGTAGAAATGACCATAACTTTCATAGTGGTTGCAATTATTCGTTTTATACGATGGAAAAACAGTTGTATTTATATTGTATTTTATGCTTCTGGCGTTGACTTCTGAGGCCCTAACTATTCGATCTCTTGGAGCAACGACTTAGAGTGAAGCCTTGGTTTCCCGGAACGTAGAAATGACCATGACTTTCATACTGGTTGCAATTATTCGTTTTATACGATGGAAGAACTGTTGTACTTATACTGTATTTCATGCTTCTGACGTTGACTTCTAAGGCACTAACTATTCGATCTTGTGGAGCTACGCACTAGGGTGAAGCCTAGGTTGCCCGGAAAGTAGAAATGACCATAACTTTCAAACTGGTTGCAATTATTCCTGTTATACGATGGAAAAACTGTTGTATTTATGTTGTATTTTATGCTTCTGGCGTTGACTTCTAAGGCACTAAGTATTCGATATGGTGCAGCAACGCCCTAGAGTGAAGCCTAGGGTGCCCGGAACGTAGAAATGACCATAACCTTCACACTGGTGGCTATTATTCGTTTTATTCGATGGAAAAACTGTTATATTTATATTGTATTTTATGCTTCTGGCGCTGACTTCTTAGGCACTAACTATTCGATCTGGTGGAGCAACGCCCTAGAGTGAAGTCTAGGTTGCCCGGAACGTAGAAATGACCATCACTTTCACACTGGTTGCATTTATTCATATTATAGGGTGGAAAACCTGTTGTATTTATATTGTATTTTATGCTCCTGGTGTTGACTTCTTAGGCCCTAACTATTCGATCTGGTGGAGCAACGCCCTAGAGTGAAGCCTAGGTTGCCCGCAACGTAGAAATGACAATCACTTTCAAACTGGTTACAATTATTCCTGTTATACGATGGAAATACTGTTGTATTTTTATTGCATTTTATGCTTCGGGCGTTGACTTCTAAGGCCCTAACTATTCAATCTGTTGGAGCAACGCCCTAGGGTGAAGCCTAGGTTGCCCGGAAAGTAGAAATGTTCATAACTTTCATAGTGGTTGCAATTATTCGTTTTATACGATGGAAAAACTGTTGTATTTTTATTGCATTTTATGCTTCGGGAGTTGACTTCTAAGGCCCTAACTATTCAATCTGTTGGAGCAACGCCCTAGGGTGAAGGCTAGGTTGCGCGGAACGTAGAAATGACCATAACTTTCACACTGGTTGCAATTACTCGTTTTATACGATGGAAAAACTGTTGTATTGATATTGTATTTTATGCTTCTGGCGTTCACTTCATAGGCCTTAACTATGCGATCTGGTGGAACAACGCACTAGGGTGACGCCTAGGTTGCCCGGAACGTAGAAATGACCATAACTTTCACACTGGTAGCAATTATTCGATTTATACAATGGAAAAACTGTTTTATTTATTTTGTGTTTTATGTTTCGCGCGTTGTCTCCTAAGGCGCTAACTATTCGATCTGGTGCAGCATCGCCCTAGGATGAAGCCTAGGTTGCCCGGAAAGTAGAAATGTCCATAACTTTCATACTGGTTGCAATTATTCGTTTTATACGATGGAAAAACTGTTGTATTTATACTGTATTTTATGCTTCTGACGTTGACTTCTAACGCACTAACTATTCGATCTGGTGGAGCAGAGCCCTAGAGTGAAACCTAGGTTGCCCGGAACGTAGAAATGACCATTACTTTCACACTCTTTGCAATTATTCATTTTATACGATTGAAAAGCTGTTGCATTTATATTGTATTTTATGCTTCTGGCGTTGACTTCTTAGGCCCTAACTATTCGATCTGGTGGAGCAACGCCTTAGAGTGACGCTTAGGTTGCCCGGAACGTAGAAATGACCATATCTTTCACACTGGTTGCTATTGTTCCTGTTATACGATGGAAAAACTGTTGTATTTATATTGTATTTAATGCTTCTGGCGTTGACTTCTGAGGCCCAAACTATTCGATCTGTTGGAGCAACGCCCTAGAGTGAAGCCTTGGTTTCCCGAACGTAGAAATGACCATGACTTTCGTACTGGTTGCAATTATTCGCTTTATACGATGGAAAAGCTGTTGTATTTATCTTGTATTTTATGCTTCTGGCGTTGACTTCTAAGGCACTAACTGTTCGATCTGGTGGTGCAACGCCCTAGAGTGAAGCTTAGGTTGCCCAGAACATAGAAATGACCATAACCTTCACACTGGTGGCTATTATTCGTTTTATTCGATGGAAAAACTGTTATATTTATATTGTATTTTATGCTTCTGGCGCTGACTTCTTAGGCCCTAACTATTCGATCTGGTGGAGCAACGCCCTAGGGTGAGGCCTAGGTTGCCCGGATAGTAGAAATGACCATAACTTTCATAGTGGTTGCAATTATTCGTTTTATACGATGGAAAAACTGTTGCATTTATATTGTATTTAATGCTTCTGGCGTTGACTTCTGAGGCCCAAACTATTCGATCTGTTGGAGCAACGCCCTAGAGTGAAGCCTATGTTGCCCGGAACGTAGAAATGACCATAACTTTCACACTGGCTGCAATTACTCGTTTTATACGATGGAAAAACTGTTGTATTTATATTGTATTTTATGCTTCTGGCGTTCACTTCTGAGGCCTTAACTATGCTATCTGGTGGAACAACGCACTAGGGTGAGGCCTAGGTTGCCCGGAACGTAGAAATGACCATAACTTTCACACTGGTAGCAATTATTCGATTTATACAATGGACAAACGGTTCTATTTATTTTGTGTTTTATGTTTCGCGCGTTGTCTTCTAAGGCCCTAACTATTCGATCTGGTGCAGCATCGCCCTAGGGTGAAGCCTAGGTTGCCCGGAAAGTAGAAATGTCCATAACTTTCATACTGGTTGCAATTATTCGTTTTATACGATGGAAAAACTATTGTATTTATACTGTATTTTATGCATCTGACGTTGACTTCTAACGCACTAGCTATTCGATCTGGTGGAGCAACGTCCTAGGGTGAAACCTAGGTTGCCCGGAACGTAGAAATGACCATTACTTTCACACTCTTTGCAATTATTCATTTTATACGAAAGAAAAGCTGTTGCATTTATATTGTATTTTATGCTTCTGGCGTTGACTTCTTAGGCCCTAACTATTCGATCTGGTGGAGCAACGCCTTAGAGTGACGCCTCGGTTGCCCGGAACGTAGAAATGACCATATCTTTCACACTGGTTGCTATTGTTCCTGTTATACGATGGAAAAGCTGTTGTATTTATATTGTACCTTATGCTTCTGGCGTTGACTTCTAAGGCCCTAACTATTCGATCTGGTGGAGCAACGCCCTAGGGTGAAGCCTAGGTTGCCCGGATAGTAGAAATGACCATAACTTTCATAGTGGTTGCAATTATTCGTTTTATACGATGGAAAAACTGTTGTATTTATATTGCATTTTATGCTTCTGGCGTTCACTTCTTGGGCCTTAACTATTCGATCTGTTGGAGCAACGCCCTAGAGTGAAGCCTTGGTTTGCCGGAACGTAGAAATGACCATGACTTTCATACTGGTTGCAATTATTCGTTTTATACGATGGAAAAACTGTTGTATTTATATTGTATTTTATGCTTCTGGTGTTGACTTCTTAGGCCCTAACTATTCGATCTGGTGGAGCAACGCCCTAGAGTGAAGCCTAGGTTGCCCGGAACGTAGAAATGACAATCACTTTCAAACTGGTTACAATTATTCCTGTTATACGATGGAAAAACTGTTGTATTTATATCGTATTTTATGCTTCTGGCGTTGACATCTAAGGACCTAACTATTCGATCTGCTATAGCAACGCGCTAGAGTGAAACCTAGGTTGCCCGGGACGTAGAAATGACCATTACTTTCACACTCTTTGCAATTGTTCATTTTATACGATGGAAAAGCTGTTGCATTTATATTGTATTTTATGCTTCTGGCGTTGTCTTCTTGGGCCCTAACTATTCGATCTGGTGGAGCAACGCGTTAGAGTGACGCCTAGGTTGCCCGGAACGTATAAATGACCATATCTTTCACACTGGTTGCTATTGTTCCTGTTATACGATGTAAAAGCTGTTGTATTTATATTGTACCTTATGCTTCTGGCGTTGACTTCTAAGGCCCTAACTATTCGGTCTGGTGGAGCAACGCCCTAGGGTGAAGCCTAGGTTGCCCGGATAGTAGAAATGACCATAACTTTCATAGTGGTTGCAATTATTCGTTTTATACGATGGAAAAGCTGTTGCATTTATATTGTATTTTATGCTTCTGGCGTTGACTTCTTAGGCCCTAACTATTCGATCTGGTGGAGCGACGCTTTAGAGGGACGCCTAGGTTGCCCGGAACGTAGAAATGATCATATCTTTCACACTGGTTGCTATTGTTCCTGTTATACGATGGAAAAGCTGTTGTATTTATATCGTACCTTATGCTTCTGGCGTTGACTTCTAAGGCCCTAACTATTCGATCTGGTGGAGCAACGCCCTAGGGTGAAGCCTAGGTTGCCCGGAACGTAGAAATGACCATCACTTTCACACTAATTGCAATTATTCCTGTTATACGATGGAAAAACTGTTGTATTTTTTTGCATTTTATGCTTCGGGGGTTGACTTCTAAGGCACTAACTTTGCAATCTGGTGGAGCAACGCCCTAGAGTGAAGCCTAGGGTGCCCGGAACGTAGAAATGACCATCACTTTCAAACTGGTTGCAATTACTCCTGTAATATGATGGAAAAACTGTTGTATTTTTATTGCATTTTACGCTTCGGGGGTTGACTTCTAAGGCACTAACTATGCAATCTGGTGGAGCAACGCCCTAGAGTGAAGCCTAGGTTGCCCGGAACGTAGAAATGACCATAACTTTCACACTGGTTGCAATTATTCGTTTTATACGATGGAAAAACTGTTGTATTTATACTGTATTTTATGCTTCTGACGTTGACTTCTAACGCACTAACTATTCGATCTGGTGGAGCAGAGCCCTATAGTGAAACCTAGGTTGCCCGGAACGTAGAAATGACCATTACTTTCACACTCTTTGCAATTATTCATTTTATACGATGGAAAAGCTGTTGCATTTATATTGTATTTTATGCTTCTGGCGTTGACTTCTTAGGCCCTAACTATTCGATCTGGTGGAGCGACGCCTTAGAGTGACGCCTAGGTTGCCCGGAACGTAGAAATGATCATATCTTTCACACTGGTTGCTATTGTTCCTGTTATACGATGGAAAAGCTGTTGTATTTATATCGTACCTTATGCTTCTGGCGTTGACTTCTAAGGCCCTAACTATTCGATCTGGTGGAGCAACGCCCTAGGGTGAAGCCTAGGTTGCCCGGAACGTAGAAATGACCATATCTTTCACACTAATTGCAATTATTCCTGTTATACGATGGAAAAGCTGTTGTATTTATATCGTACCTTATGCTTCTGGCGTTGACTTCTAAGGCCCTAACTATTCGATCTGGTGGAGCAACGCCCTAGGGTGAAGCCTAGGTTGCCCGGAACGTAGAAATGACCATATCTTTCACACTAATTGCAATTATTCCTGTTATACGATGGAAAAGCTGTTGTATTTATATTGTACCTTATGCTTCTGGCGTTGACTTCTAAGGCCCTAACTATTCGATCTGGTGGAGCAACGCCCTAGGGTGAAGCCTTGGTTTCCCGGAACGTAGAAATGACCATGACTTTCATACTGGTTGCAATTATTCGTTTTATACGATGGAAGAACTGTTGTATTTATACTGTATTTTATGCTTCTGACGTTGACTTCTAAGGCACTAACTATTCGATCTGGTGGAGCTACGCACTAGGGTGAAGCCTAGGTTGCCCGGAAAGTAGAAATGACCATAACTTTCAAACTGGATGCAATTATTCCTGTTATACGATGGAAAAACTGTTGTATTTATGTTGTATTTTATGCTTCTGGCGTTGACTTCTAAGGCACTAAGTATTCGATATGGCGGAGCAACGCCCTATAGAGAAGCCTAGGGTGCCCGGAACGTAGAAATGACCATCACTTTCAAACTGGTTGCAATTACTCCTGTAATATGATGGAAAAACTGTTGTATTTTTATTGCATTTTACGCTTCGGGGGTTGACTTCTAAGGCACTAACTATTCAATCTGGTGGAGCAACGCCCTAGAGTGAAGCCTAGGTTGCCCGGAACGTAGAAATGACCATAACTTTCACACTGGTTGCAATTATTCGCTTTATACGATGGAAACACTGTTGTATTTATACTGTATTTTATGCTTCTGACGTTGACTTCTAACGCACTAACTATTCGATCTGGTGGAGCAGAGCCCTAGAGTGAAACCTAGGTTGCCCGGAACGTAGAAATGACCATTACTTTCACACTCTTTGCAATTATTCATTTTATACGATGGAAAAGCTGTTGCATTTATATTGTATTTTATGCTTCTGGCGTTGACTTCTTAGGCCCTAACTATTCGATCTGGTGGAGCGACGCCTTAGAGTGACGCCTAGGTTGCCCGGAACGTAGAAATGATCATATCTTTCACACTGGTTGCTATTGTTCCTGTTATACGATGGAAAAGCTGTTGTATTTATATCGTACCTTATGCTTCTGGCGTTGACTTCTAAGGCCCTAACTATTCGATCTGGTGGAGCAACGCCCTAGGGTGAAGCCTAGGTTGCCCGGAACGTAGAAATGACCATATCTTTCACACTAATTGCAATTATTCCTGTTATACGATGGAAAAGCTGTTGTATTTATATTGTACCTTATGCTTCTGGCGTTGACTTCTAAGGCCCTAACTATTCGATCTGGTGGAGCAACGCCCTAGGGTGAAGCCTAGGTTGCCCGGATAGTAGAAATGACCATAACTTTCATAGTGGGTGCAATTATTCGTTGTATACGATGGAAAAACTGTTGTATTTATATTGTATATAATGCTTCTGGCGTTGACTTCTGAGGCCCAAACTATTCGATCTGTTGGAGCAACGCCCTAGAGTTAAGCCTTGGTTTCCCGAACGTAGAAATGACCATGACTTTCATACTGGTTGCAATTATTCGTTTTATACGATGGAAGAACTGTTGTATTTATACTGTATTTTATGCTTCTGACGTTGACTTCTAAGGAACTAACTATTCGATCTGGTGGAGCTACGCACTAGGGTGAAGCCTAGGTTGCCCGGAAAGTAGAAATGACCATAATTTTCAAACTGGATGCAATTATTCCTGTTATACGATGGAAAAACTGTTGTATTTATGTTGTATTTTATGCTTCTGGCATTGACTTCTAAGGCACTAAGTATTCGATATGGTGGAGCAACGCCCTAGAGAGAAGCCTAGGGTGCCCGGAACGTAGAAATGACCATAACTTTCACACTGGTTGCAATTATTCGCTTTATACGATGGAAACACTGTTGTATTTATACTGTATTTTATGCTTCTGACGTTGACTTCTAAGGCACTAACTATTCGATCTGGTGGAGCAACGCCCTAGAGTGAAACCTAGGTTGCCCGGAACGTAGAAATGACCACTACTTTCACACTCTTTGCAATTATTCATTTTATACGATGGAAAAGCTGTTGCATTTATATTGTATTGTATGCTTCTGGCGTTCACTTCTTAGGCCCTAACTATTCGATCTGGTGGAGCGACGCCTTAGAGTGACGCCTAGGTTGTCCGGAACGTAGAAATGATCATATCTTTCACACTGGTTGCTATTGTTCCTGTTATACGGTGGAAAAGCTGTTGTATTTATATTGTACCTTATGCTTCTGGCGTTGACTTCTAAGGCCCTAACTATTCGATCTGGTGGACCAACGCCCTAGGGTGAAGCCTAGGTTGCCCGGAACGTAGAAATGACCATATCTTTCACACTAATTGCAATTATTCCTGTTATACGATGGAAAAGCTGTTGTATTTATATCGTACCTTATGCTTCTGGCGTTGACTTCTAAGGCCCTAACTATTCGATCTGGTGGAGCAACGCCCTAGGGTGAAGCCTAGGTTGCCCGGAACGTAGAAATGACCATATCTTTCACACTAATTGCAATTATTCCTGTTATACGATGGAAAAGCTGT
Organism: Calliopsis andreniformis; assembly: GCF_051401765.1. Classification (NCBI taxonomy): domain Eukaryota; kingdom Metazoa; phylum Arthropoda; class Insecta; order Hymenoptera; family Andrenidae; genus Calliopsis; species Calliopsis andreniformis. The sequence goes on from NW_027480428.1 coordinate 15,266,353, forward strand.
TGTATTTATATTGTACCTTATGCTTCTGGCGTTGACTTCTAAGGCCCTAACTATTCGATCTGGTGGAGCAACGCCCTAGGGTGAAGCCTTGGTTTCCCGGAACGTAGAAATGACCATGACTTTCATACTGGTTGCAATTATTCGTTTTATACGATGGAAGAACTGTTGTATTTATACTGTATTTTATGCTTCTGACGTTGACTTCTAAGGCACTAACTATTCGATCTGGTGGAGCTACGCACTAGGGTGAAGCCTAGGTTGCCCGGAAAGTAGAAATGACCATAACTTTCAAACTGGATGCAATTATTCCTGTTATACGATGGAAAAACTGTTGTATTTATGTTGTATTTTATGCTTCTGGCGTTGACTTCTAAGGCACTAAGTATTCGATATGGCGGAGCAACGCCCTATAGAGAAGCCTAGGGTGCCCGGAACGTAGAAATGACCATCACTTTCAAACTGGTTGCAATTACTCCTGTAATATGATGGAAAAACTGTTGTATTTTTATTGCATTTTACGCTTCGGGGGTTGACTTCTAAGGCACTAACTATTCAATCTGGTGGAGCAACGCCCTAGAGTGAAGCCTAGGTTGCCCGGAACGTAGAAATGACCTTAACTTTCACACTGGTTGCAATTATTCGCTTTATACGATGGAAACACTGTTGTATTTATACTGTATTTTATGCTTCTGACGTTGACTTCTAACGCACTAACTATTCGATCTGGTGGAGCAGAGCCCTAGAGTGAAACCTAGGTTGCCCGGAACGTAGAAATGACCATTACTTTCACACTCTTTGCAATTATTCATTTTATACGATGGAAAAGCTGTTGCATTTATATTGTATTTTATGCTTCTGGCGTTGACTTCTTAGGCCCTAACTATTCGATCTGGTGGAGCGACGCCTTAGAGTGACGCCTAGGTTGCCCGGAACGTAGAAATGATCATATCTTTCACACTGGTTGCTATTGTTCCTGTTATACGATGGAAAAGCTGTTGTATTTATATCGTACCTTATGCTTCTGGCGTTGACTTCTAAGGCCCTAACTATTCGATCTGGAGGAGCAACGCCCTAGGGTGAAGCCTAGGTTGCCCGGAACGTAGAAATGACCATATCTTTCACACTAATTGCAATTATTCCTGTTATACGATGGAAAAGCTGTTGTATTTATATTGTACCTTATGCTTCTGGCGTTGACTTCTAAGGCCCTAACTATTCGATCTGGTGGAGCAACGCCCTAGGGTGAAGCCTAGGTTGCCCGGATAGTAGAAATGACCATAACTTTCATAGTGGTTGCAATTATTCGTTTTATACGATGGAAAAACTGTTGTATTTATATTGTATATAATGCTTCTGGCGTTGACTTCTGAGGCCCAAACTATTCGATCTGTTGGAGCAACGCCCTAGAGTTAAGCCTTGGTTTCCCGAACGTAGAAATGACCATGACTTTCATACTGGTTGCAATTATTCGTTTTATACGATGGAAGAACTGTTGTATTTATACTGTATTTTATGCTTCTGACGTTGACTTCTAAGGAACTAACTATTCGATCTGGTGGAGCTACGCACTAGGGTGAAGCCTAGGTTGCCCGGAAAGTAGAAATGACCATAACTTTCAAACTGGATGCAATTATTCCTGTTATACGATGGAAAAACTGTTGTATTTATGTTGTATTTTATGCTTCTGGCGTTGACTTCTAAGGCACTAAGTATTCGATATGGTGGAGCAACGCCCTAGAGAGAAGCCTAGGGTGCCCGGAACGTAGAAATGACCATCACTTTCAAACTGGTTGCAATTACTCCTGTAATATGATGGAAAAACTGTTGTATTTTTATTGCATTTTACGCTTCGGGGGTTGACTTCTAAGGCACTAACTATTCAATCTGGTGGAGCAACGCCCTAGAGTGAAGCCTAGGTTGCCCGGAACGTAGAAATGACCATAACTTTCACACTGGTTGCAATTATTCGCTTTATACGATGGAAACACTGTTGTATTTATACTGTATTTTATGCTTCTGACGTTGACTTCTAAGGCACTAACTATTCGATCTGGTGGAGCAACGCCCTAGAGTGAAACCTAGGTTGCCCGGAACGTAGAAATGACCACTACTTTCACACTCTTTGCAATTATTCATTTTATACGATGGAAAAGCTGTTGCATTTATATTGTATTGTATGCTTCTGGCGTTCACTTCTTAGGCCCTAACTATTCGATCTGGTGGAGCGACGCCTTAGAGTGACGCCTAGGTTGTCCGGAACGTAGAAATGATCATATCTTTCACACTGGTTGCTATTGTTCCTGTTATACGATGGAAAAGCTGTTGTATTTATATTGTACCTTATGCTTCTGGCGTTGACTTCTAAGGCCCTAACTATTCGATCTGGTGGACCAACGCCCTAGGGTGAAGCCTAGGTTGCCCGGAACGTAGAAATGACCATATCTTTCACACTAATTGCAATTATTCCTGTTATACGATGGAAAAGCTGTTGTATTTATATTGTACCTTATGCTTCTGGCGTTGACTTCTAAGGCCCTAACTATTCGATCTGGTGGAGCAACGCCCTAGGGTGAAGCCTTGGTTTCCCGGAACGTAGAAATGACCATGACTTTCATACTGGTTGCAATTATTCGTTTTATACGATGGAAGAACTGTTGTATTTATACTGTATTTTATGCTTCTGACGTTGACTTCTAAGGCACTAACTATTCGATCTGGTGGAGCTACGCACTAGGGTGAAGCCTAGGTTGCCCGGAAAGTAGAAATGACCATAACTTTCAAACTGGATGCAATTATTCCTGTTATACGATGGAAAAACTGTTGTATTTATGTTGTATTTTATGCTTCTGGCGTTGACTTCTAAGGCACTAAGTATTCGATATGGCGGAGCAACGCCCTATAGAGAAGCCTAGGGTGCCCGGAACGTAGAAATGACCATCACTTTCAAACTGGTTGCAATTACTCCTGTAATATGATGGAAAAACTGTTGTATTTTTATTGCATTTTACGCTTCGGGGGTTGACTTCTAAGGCACTAACTATTCAATCTGGTGGAGCAACGCCCTAGAGTGAAGCCTAGGTTGCCCGGAACGTAGAAATGACCTTAACTTTCACACTGGTTGCAATTATTCGCTTTATACGATGGAAACACTGTTGTATTTATACTGTATTTTATGCTTCTGACGTTGACTTCTAAGGCACTAACTATTCGATCTGGTGGAGCAACGCCCTAGAGTGAAACCTAGGTTGCCCGGAACGTAGAAATGACCACTACTTTCACACTCTTTGCAATTATTCATTTTATACGATGGAAAAGCTGTTGCATTTATATTGTATTGTATGCTTCTGGCGTTCACTTCTTAGGCCCTAACTATTCGATCTGGTGGAGCGACGCCTTAGAGTGACGCCTAGGTTGTCCGGAACGTAGAAATGATCATATCTTTCACACTGGTTGCTATTGTTCCTGTTATACGATGGAAAAGCTGTTGTATTTATATTGTACCTTATGCTTCTGGCGTTGACTTCTAAGGCCCTAACTATTCGATCTGGTGGACCAACGCCCTAGGGTGAAGCCTAGGTTGCCCGGAACGTAGAAATGACCATATCTTTCACACTAATTGCAATTATTCCTGTTATACGATGGAAAAGCTGTTGTATTTATATTGTACCTTATGCTTCTGGCGTTGACTTCTAAGGCCCTAACTATTCGATCTGGTGGAGCAACTCCCTAGGGTGAAGCCTAGGTTGCCCGGATAGTAGAAATGACCATAACTTTCATAGTGGTTGCAATTATTCGTTTTATACGATGGAAAAACTGTTGTATTTATATTGTATATAATGCTTCTGGCGTTGACTTCTGAGGCCCAAACTATTCGATCTGTTGGAGCAACGCCCTAGAGTTAAGCCTTGGTTTCCCGAACGTAGAAATGACCATGACCTTCATACTGGTTGCAATTATTCGTTTTATACGATGGAAGAACTGTTGTATTTATACTGTATTTTATGCTTCTGACGTTGACTTCTAAGGCACTAACTATTCGATCTGGTGGAGCAACGCCCTAGAGTGAAACCTAGGTTGCCCGGAACGTAGAAATGACCACTACTTTCACACTCTTTGCAATTATTCATTTTATACGATGGAAAAGCTGTTGCATTTATATTGTATTGTATGCTTCTGGCGTTCACTTCTTAGGCCCTAACTATTCGATCTGGTGGAGCGACGCCTTAGAGTGACGCCTAGGTTGTCCGGAACGTAGAAATGATCATATCTTTCACACTGGTTGCTATTGTTCCTGTTATACGATGGAAAAGCTGTTGTATTTATATCGTACCTTATGCTTCTGGCGTTGACTTCTAAGGCCCTAACTATTCGATCTGGTGGAGCAACGCCCTAGGGTGAAGCCTAGGTTGCCCGGAACGTAGAAATGACCATCACTTTCACACTAATTGCAATTATTCCTGTTATACGATTGAAAAACTGTTGTATTTTTTTGCATTTTATGCTTCGGGGGTTGACTTCTAAGGCACTAACTATGCAATCTGGTGGAGCAACGCCCTAGAGTGAAGCCTAGGGTGCCCGGAACGTAGAAATGACCATCACTTTCAAACTGGTTGCAATTACTCCTGTAATATGATGGAAAAACTGTTGTATTTTTATTGCATTTTACGCTTCGGGGGTTGACTTCTAAGGCACTAACTATGCAATCTGGTGGAGCAACGCCCTAGAGTGAAGCCTAGGTTGCCCGGAACGTAGAAATGACCATAACTTTCACACTGGTTGCAATTATTCGTTTTATACGATGGAAAAACTGTTGTATTTATACTGTATTTTATGCTTCTGACGTTGACTTCTAACGCACTAACTATTCGATCTGGTGGAGCAGAGCCCTAGAGTGAAACCTAGGTTGCCCGGAACGTAGAAATGACCATTACTTTCACACTCTTTGCAATTATTCATTTTATACGATGGAAAAGCTGTTGCATTTATATTGTATTTTATGCTTCTGGCGTTGACTTCTTAGGCCCTAACTATTCGATCTGGTGGAGCGACGCCTTAGAGTGACGCCTAGGTTGCCCGGAACGTAGAAATGATCATATCTTTCACACTGGTTGCTATTGTTCCTGTTATACGATGGAAAAGCTGTTGTATTTATATCGTACCTTATGCTTCTGGCGTTGACTTCTAAGGCCCTAACTATTCGATCTGGTGGAGCAACGCCCTAGGGTGAAGCCTAGGTTGCCCGGAACGTAGAAATGACCATATCTTTCACACTAATTGCAATTATTCCTGTTATACGATGGAAAAGCTGTTGTATTTATATTGTACCTTATGCTTCTGGCGTTGACTTCTAAGGCCCTAACTATTCGATCTGGTGGAGCAACGCCCTAGGGTGAAGCCTAGGTTGCCCGGAACGTAGAAATGACCATATCTTTCACACTAATTGCAATTATTCCTGTTATACGATGGAAAAGCTGTTGTATTTATATTGTACCTTATGCTTCTGGCGTTGACTTCTAAGGCCCTAACTATTCGATCTGGTGGAGCAACGCCCTAGGGTGAAGCCTTGGTTTCCCGGAACGTAGAAATGACCATGACTTTCATACTGGTTGCAATTATTCGTTTTATACGATGGAAGAACTGTTGTATTTATACTGTATTTTATGCTTCTGACGTTGACTTCTAAGGTACTAACTATTCGATCTGGTGGAGCTACGCACTAGGGTGAAGCCTAGGTTGCCCGGAAAGTAGAAATGACCATAACTTTCAAACTGGATGCAATTATTCCTGTTATACGATGGAAAAACTGTTGTATTTATGTTGTATTTTATGCTTCTGGCGTTGACTTCTAAGGCACTAAGTATTCGATATGGCGGAGCAACGCCCTATAGAGAAGCCTAGGGTGCCCGGAACGTAGAAATGACCATCACTTTCAAACTGGTTGCAATTACTCCTGTAATATGATGGAAAAACTGTTGTATTTTTATTGCATTTTACGCTTCGGGGGTTGACTTCTAAGGCACTAACTATTCAATCTGGTGGAGCAACGCCCTAGAGTGAAGCCTAGGTTGCCCGGAACGTAGAAATGACCTTAACTTTCACACTGGTTGCAATTATTCGCTTTATACGATGGAAACACTGTTGTATTTATACTGTATTTTATGCTTCTGACGTTGACTTCTAACGCACTAACTATTCGATCTGGTGGAGCAGAGCCCTAGAGTGAAACCTAGGTTGCCCGGAACGTAGAAATGACCATTACTTTCACACTCTTTGCAATTATTCATTTTATACGATGGAAAAGCTGTTGCATTTATATTGTATTTTATGCTTCTGGCGTTGACTTCTTAGGCCCTAACTATTCGATCTGGTGGAGCGACGCCTTAGAGTGACGCCTAGGTTGCCCGGAACGTAGAAATGATCATATCTTTCACACTGGTTGCTATTGTTCCTGTTATACGATGGAAAAGCTGTTGTATTTATATCGTACCTTATGCTTCTGGCGTTGACTTCTAAGGCCCTAACTATTCGATCTGGTGGAGCAACGCCCTAGGGTGAAGCCTAGGTTGCCCGGAACGTAGAAATGACCATATCTTTCACACTAATTGCAATTATTCCTGTTATACGATGGAAAAGCTGTTGTATTTATATTGTACCTTATGCTTCTGGCGTTGACTTCTAAGGCCCTAACTATTCGATCTGGTGGAGCAACGCCCTAGGGTGAAGCCTAGGTTGCCCGGATAGTAGAAATGACCATAACTTTCATAGTGGTTGCAATTATTCGTTTTATACGATGGAAAAACTGTTGTATTTATATTGTATATAATGCTTCTGGCGTTGACTTCTGAGGCCCAAACTATTCGATCTGTTGGAGCAACGCCCTAGAGTTAAGCCTTGGTTTCCCGAACGTAGAAATGACCATGACTTTCATACTGGTTGCAATTATTCGTTTTATACGATGGAAGAACTGTTGTATTTATACTGTATTTTATGCTTCTGACGTTGACTTCTAAGGAACTAACTATTCGATCTGGTGGAGCTACGCACTAGGGTGAAGCCTAGGTTGCCCGGAAAGTAGAAATGACCATAACTTTCAAACTGGATGCAATTATTCCTGTTATACGATGGAAAAACTGTTGTATTTATGTTGTATTTTATGCTTCTGGCGTTGACTTCTAAGGCACTAAGTATTCGATATGGTGGAGCAACGCCCTAGAGAGAAGCCTAGGTTGCCCGGAACGTAGAAATGACCATAACTTTCACACTGGTTGCAATTATTCGCTTTATACGATGGAAACACTGTTGTATTTATACTGTATTTTATGCTTCTGACGTTGACTTCTAAGGCACTAACTATTCGATCTGGTGGAGCAACGCCCTAGAGTGAAACCTAGGTTGCCCGGAACGTAGAAATGACCACTACTTTCACACTCTTTGCAATTATTCATTTTATACGATGGAAAAGCTGTTGCATTTATATTGTATTGTATGCTTCTGGCGTTCACTTCTTAGGCCCTAACTATTCGATCTGGTGGAGCGACGCCTTAGAGTGACGCCTAGGTTGTCCGGAACGTAGAAATGATCATATCTTTCACACTGGTTGCTATTGTTCCTGTTATACGATGGAAAAGCTGTTGTATTTATATTGTACCTTATGCTTCTGGCGTTGACTTCTAAGGCCCTAACTATTCGATCTGGTGGACCAACGCCCTAGGGTGAAGCCTAGGTTGCCCGGAACGTAGAAATGACCATATCTTTCACACTAATTGCAATTATTCCTGTTATACGATGGAAAAGCTGTTGTATTTATATTGTACCTTATGCTTCTGGCGTTGACTTCTAAGGCCCTAACTATTCGATCTGGTGGAGGAACGCCCTAGGGTGAAGCCTAGGTTGCCCGGATAGTAGAAATGACCATAACTTTCATAGTGGTTGCAATTATTCGTTTTATACGATGGAAAAACTGTTGTATTTATATTGTATATAATGCTTCTGGCGTTGACTTCTGAGGCCCAAACTATTCGATCTGTTGGAGCAACGCCCTAGAGTTAAGCCTTGGTTTCCCGAACGTAGAAATGACCATGACTTTCATACTGGTTGCAATTATTCGTTTTATACGATGGAAGAACTGTTGTATTTATACTGTATTTTATGCTTCTGACGTTGACTTCTAAGGAACTAACTATTCGATCTGGTGGAGCGACGCCTTAGAGTGACGCCTAGGTTGCCCGGAACGTAGAAATGATCATATCTTTCACACTGGTTGCTATTGTTCCTGTTATACGATGGAAAAGCTGTTGTATTTATATCGTACCTTATGCTTCTGGCGTTGACTTCTAAGGCCCTAACTATTCGATCTGGTGGAGCAACGCCCTAGGGTGAAGCCTAGGTTGCCCGGAACGTAGAAATGACCATATCTTTCACACTAATTGCAATTATTCCTGTTATACGATGGAAAAGCTGTTGTATTTATATCGTACCTTATGCTTCTGGCGTTGACTTCTAAGGCCCTAACTATTCGATCTGGTGGAGCAACGCCCTAGGGTGAAGCCTAGGTTGCCCGGAACGTAGAAATGACCATATCTTTCACACTAATTGCAATTATTCCTGTTATACGATGGAAAAGCTGTTGTATTTATATTGTACCTTATGCTTCTGGCGTTGACTTCTAAGGCCCTAACTATTCGATCTGGTGGAGCAACGCCCTAGGGTGAAGCCTTGGTTTCCCGGAACGTAGAAATGACCATGACTTTCATACTGGTTGCAATTATTCGTTTTATACGATGGAAGAACTGTTGTATTTATACTGTATTTTATGCTTCTGACGTTGACTTCTAAGGCACTAACTATTCGATCTGGTGGAGCTACGCACTAGGGTGAAGCCTAGGTTGCCCGGAAAGTAGAAATGACCATAACTTTCAAACTGGATGCAATTATTCCTGTTATACGATGGAAAAACTGTTGTATTTATGTTGTATTTTATGCTTCTGGCGTTGACTTCTAAGGCACTAAGTATTCGATATGGCGGAGCAACGCCCTATAGAGAAGCCTAGGGTGCCCGGAACGTAGAAATGACCATCACTTTCAAACTGGTTGCAATTACTCCTGTAATATGATGGAAAAACTGTTGTATTTTTATTGCATTTTACGCTTCGGGGGTTGACTTCTAAGGCACTAACTATTCAATCTGGTGGAGCAACGCCCTAGAGTGAAGCCTAGGTTGCCCGGAACGTAGAAATGACCTTAACTTTCACACTGGTTGCAATTATTCGCTTTATACGATGGAAACACTGTTGTATTTATACTGTATTTTATGCTTCTGACGTTGACTTCTAACGCACTAACTATTCGATCTGGTGGAGCAGAGCCCTAGAGTGAAACCTAGGTTGCCCGGAACGTAGAAATGACCATTACTTTCACACTCTTTGCAATTATTCATTTTATACGATGGAAAAGCTGTTGCATTTATATTGTATTTTATGCTTCTGGCGTTGACTTCTTAGGCCCTAACTATTCGATCTGGTGGAGCGACGCCTTAGAGTGACGCCTAGGTTGCCCGGAACGTAGAAATGATCATATCTTTCACACTGGTTGCTATTGTTCCTGTTATACGATGGAAAAGCTGTTGTATTTATATCGTACCTTATGCTTCTGGCGTTGACTTCTAAGGCCCTAACTATTCGATCTGGTGGAGCAACGCCCTAGGGTGAAGCCTAGGTTGCCCGGAACGTAGAAATGACCATATCTTTCACACTAATTGCAATTATTCCTGTTATACGATGGAAAAGCTGTTGTATTTATATTGTACCTTATGCTTCTGGCGTTGACTTCTAAGGCCCTAACTATTCGATCTGGTGGAGCAACGCCCTAGGGTGAAGCCTAGGTTGCCCGGATAGTAGAAATGACCATAACTTTCATAGTGGTTGCAATTATTCGTTTTATACGATGGAAAAACTGTTGTATTTATATTGTATATAATGCTTCTGGCGTTGACTTCTGAGGCCCAAACTATTCGATCTGTTGGAGCAACGCCCTAGAGTTAAGCCTTGGTTTCCCGAACGTAGAAATGACCATGACTTTCATACTGGTTGCAATTATTCGTTTTATACGATGGAAGAACTGTTGTATTTATACTGTATTTTATGCTTCTGACGTTGACTTCTAAGGAACTAACTATTCGATCTGGTGGAGCTACGCACTAGGGTGAAGCCTAGGTTGCCCGGAAAGTAGAAATGACCATAACTTTCAAACTGGATGCAATTATTCCTGTTATACGATGGAAAAACTGTTGTATTTATGTTGTATTTTATGCTTCTGGCGTTGACTTCTAAGGCACTAAGTATTCGATATGGTGGAGCAACGCCCTAGAGAGAAGCCTAGGGTGCCCGGAACGTAGAAATGACCATCACTTTCAAACTGGTTGCAATTACTCCTGTAATATGATGGAAAAACTGTTGTATTTTTATTGCATTTTACGCTTCGGGGGTTGACTTCTAAGGCACTAACTATTCAATCTGGTGGAGCAACGCCCTAGAGTGAAGCCTAGGTTGCCCGGAACGTAGAAATGACCATAACTTTCACACTGGTTGCAATTATTCGCTTTATACGATGGAAACACTGTTGTATTTATACTGTATTTTATGCTTCTGACGTTGACTTCTAAGGCACTAACTATTCGATCTGGTGGAGCAACGCCCTAGAGTGAAACCTAGGTTGCCCGGAACGTAGAAATGACCACTACTTTCACACTCTTTGCAATTATTCATTTTATACGATGGAAAAGCTGTTGCATTTATATTGTATTGTATGCTTCTGGCGTTCACTTCTTAGGCCCTAACTATTCGATCTGGTGGAGCGACGCCTTAGAGTGACGCCTAGGTTGTCCGGAACGTAGAAATGATCATATCTTTCACACTGGTTGCTATTGTTCCTGTTATACGATGGAAAAGCTGTTGTATTTATATTGTACCTTATGCTTCTGGCGTTGACTTCTAAGGCCCTAACTATTCGATCTGGTGGACCAACGCCCTAGGGTGAAGCCTAGGTTGCCCGGAACGTAGAAATGACCATATCTTTCACACTAATTGCAATTATTCCTGTTATACGATGGAAAAGCTGTTGTATTTATATTGTACCTTATGCTTCTGGCGTTGACTTCTAAGGCCCTAACTATTCGATCTGGTGGAGGAACGCCCTAGGGTGAAGCCTAGGTTGCCCGGATAGTAGAAATGACCATAACTTTCATAGTGGTTGCAATTATTCGTTTTATACGATGGAAAAACTGTTGTATTTATATTGTATATAATGCTTCTGGCGTTGACTTCTGAGGCCCAAACTATTCGATCTGTTGGAGCAACGCCCTAGAGTTAAGCCTTGGTTTCCCGAACGTAGAAATGACCATGACTTTCATACTGGTTGCAATTATTCGTTTTATACGATGGAAGAACTGTTGTATTTATACTGTATTTTATGCTTCTGACGTTGACTTCTAAGGAACTAACTATTCGATCTGGTGGAGCTACGCACTAGGGTGAAGCCTAGGTTGCCCGGAAAGTAGAAATGACCATAACTTTCAAACTGGATGCAATTATTCCTGTTATACGATGGAAAAACAATTGTATTTATGTTGTATTTTATGCTTCTGGCGTTGACTTCTAAGGCACTAAGTATTCGATATGGTGGAGCAACGCCCTAGAGAGAAGCCTAGGGTGCCCGGAACGTAGAAATGACCATCACTTTCAAACTGGTTGCAATTACTCCTGTAATATGATGGAAAAACTGTTGTATTTTTATTGCATTTTACGCTTCGGGGGTTGACTTCTAAGGCACTAACTATTCAATCTGGTGGAGCAACGCCCTAGAGTGAAGCCTAGGTTGCCCGGAACGTAGAAATGACCATAACTTTCACACTGGTTGCAATTATTCGCTTTATACGATGGAAACACTGTTGTATTTATACTGTATTTTATGCTTCTGACGTTGACTTCTAAGGCCCTAACTATTCGATCTGGTGGAGCAACGCCCTAGGGTGAAGCCTAGGTTGCCCGGATAGTAGAAATGACCATAACTTTCATAGTGGTTGCAATTATTCGTTTTATACGATGGAAAAACTGTTGTATTTATATTGTATATAATGCTTCTGGCGTTGACTTCTGAGGCCCAAACTATTCGATCTGTTGGAGCAACGCCCTAGAGTTAAGCCTTGGTTTCCCGAACGTAGAAATGACCATGACTTTCATACTGGTTGCAATTATTCGTTTTATACGATGGAAGAACTGTTGTATTTATACTGTATTTTATGCTTCTGACGTTGACTTCTAAGGAACTAACTATTCGATCTGGTGGAGCTACGCACTAGGGTGAAGCCTAGGTTGCCCGGAAAGTAGAAATGACCATAACTTTCAAACTGGATGCAATTATTCCTGTTATACGATGGAAAAACTGTTGTATTTATGTTGTATTTTATGCTTCTGGCGTTGACTTCTAAGGCACTAAGTATTCGATATGGTGGAGCAACGCCCTAGAGAGAAGCCTAGGGTGCCCGGAACGTAGAAATGACCATCACTTTCAAACTGGTTGCAATTACTCCTGTAATATGATGGAAAAACTGTTGTATTTTTATTGCATTTTACGCTTCGGGGGTTGACTTCTAAGGCACTAACTATTCAATCTGGTGGAGCAACGCCCTAGAGTGAAGCCTAGGTTGCCCGGAACGTAGAAATGACCATAACTTTCACACTGGTTGCAATTATTCGCTTTATACGATGGAAACACTGTTGTATTTATACTGTATTTTATGCTTCTGACGTTGACTTCTAAGGCACTAACTATTCGATCTGGTGGAGCAACGCCCTAGAGTGAAACCTAGGTTGCCCGGAACGTAGAAATGACCACTACTTTCACACTCTTTGCAATTATTCATTTTATACGATGGAAAAGCTGTTGCATTTATATTGTATTGTATGCTTCTGGCGTTCACTTCTTAGGCCCTAACTATTCGATCTGGTGGAGCGACGCCTTAGAGTGACGCCTAGGTTGTCCGGAACGTAGAAATGATCATATCTTTCACACTGGTTGCTATTGTTCCTGCTATACGATGGAAAAGCTGTTGTATTTATATTGTACCTTATGCTTCTGGCGTTGACTTCTAAGGCCCTAACTATTCGATCTGGTGGACCAACGCCCTAGGGTGAAGCCTAGGTTGCCCGGAACGTAGAAATGACCATATCTTTCACACTAATTGCAATTATTCCTGTTATACGATGGAAAAACTGTTGTATTTATATTGTACCTTATGCTTCTGGCGTTGACTTCTAAGGCCCTAACTATTCGATCTGGTGGAGCAACGCCCTAGGGTGAAGCCTAGGTTGCCCGGATAGTAGAAATGACCATAACTTTCATAGTGGTTGCAATTATTCGTTTTATACGATGGAAAAACTGTTGTATTTATATTGTATATAATGCTTCTGGCGTTGACTTCTGAGGACCAAACTATTCGATCTGTTGGAGCAACGCCCTAGAGTTAAGCCTTGGTTTCCCGAACGTAGAAATGACCATGACTTTCATACTGGTTGCAATTATTCGTTTTATACGATGGAAGAACTGTTGTATTTATAGTGTATTTTATGCTTCTGACGTTGACTTCTAAGGAACTAACTATTCGATCTGGTGCAGCTACGCACTAGGGTGAAGCCTAGGTTGCCCGGAAAGTAGAAATGACCATAACTTTCAAACTGGATGCAATTATTCCTGTTATACGATGGAAAAACTGTTGTATTTATGTTGTATTTTATGCTTCTGGCGTTGACTTCTAAGGCACTAAGTATTCGATATGGTGGAGCAACGCCCTAGAGAGAAGCCTAGGGTGCCCGGAACGTAGAAATGACCATCACTTTCAAACTGGTTGCAATTACTCCTGTAATATGATGGAAAAACTGTTGTATTTTTATTGCATTTTACGCTTCGGGGGTTGACTTCTAAGGCACTAACTATTCAATCTGGTGGAGCAACGCCCTAGAGTGAAGCCTAGGTTGCCCGGAACGTAGAAATGACCATAACTTTCACACTGGTTGCAATTATTCGCTTTATACGATGGAAACACTGTTGTATTTATACTGTATTTTATGCTTCTGACGTTGACTTCTAAGGCCCTAACTATTCGATCTGGTGGAGCAACGCCCTAGGGTGAAGCCTAGGTTGCCCGGATAGTAGAAATGACCATAAGTTTCATAGTGGTTGCAATTATTCGTTTTATACGATGGAAAAACTGTTGTATTTATATTGTATATAATGCTTCTGGCGTTGACTTCTGAGGCCCAAACTATTCGATCTGTTGGAGCAACGCCCTAGAGTTAAGCCTTGGTTTCCCGAACGTAGAAATGACCATGACTTTCATACTGGTTGCAATTATTCGTTTTATACGATGGAAGAACTGTTGTATTTATACTGTATTTTATGCTTCTGACGTTGACTTCTAAGGAACTAACTATTCGATCTGGTGGAGCTACGCACTAGGGTGAAGCCTAGGTTGCCCGGAAAGTAGAAATGACCATAACTTTCAAACTGGATGCAATTATTCCTGTTATACGATGGAAAAACAATTGTATTTATGTTGTATTTTATGCTTCTGGCGTTGACTTCTAAGGCACTAAGTATTCGATATGGTGGAGCAACGCCCTAGAGAGAAGCCTAGGGTGCCCGGAACGTAGAAATGACCATCACTTTCAAACTGGTTGCAATTACTCCTGTAATATGATGGAAAAACTGTTGTATTTTTATTGCATTTTACGCTTCGGGGGTTGACTTCTAAGGCACTAACTATTCAATCTGGTGGAGCAACGCCCTAGAGTGAAGCCTAGGTTGCCCGGAACGTAGAAATGACCATAACTTTCACACTGGTTGCAATTATTCGCTTTATACGATGGAAACACTGTTGTATTTATACTGTATTTTATGCTTCTGACGTTGACTTCTAAGGCCCTAACTATTCGATCTGGTGGAGCAACGCCCTAGGGTGAAGCCTAGGTTGCCCGGATAGTAGAAATGACCATAACTTTCATAGTGGTTGCAATTATTCGTTTTATACGATGGAAAAACTGTTGTATTTATATTGTATATAATGCTTCTGGCGTTGACTTCTGAGGCCCAAACTATTCGATCTGTTGGAGCAACGCCCTAGAGTTAAGCCTTGGTTTCCCGAACGTAGAAATGACCATGACTTTCATACTGGTTGCAATTATTCGTTTTATACGATGGAAGAACTGTTGTATTTATACTGTATTTTATGCTTCTGACGTTGACTTCTAAGGAACTAACTATTCGATCTGGTGGAGCTACGCACTAGGGTGAAGCCTAGGTTGCCCGGAAAGTAGAAATGACCATAACTTTCAAACTGGATGCAATTATTCCTGTTATACGATGGAAAAACTGTTGTATTTATGTTGTATTTTATGCTTCTGGCGTTGACTTCTAAGGCACTAAGTATTCGATATGGTGGAGCAACGCCCTAGAGAGAAGCCTAGGGTGCCCGGAACGTAGAAATGACCATCACTTTCAAACTGGTTGCAATTACTCCTGTAATATGATGGAAAAACTGTTGTATTTTTATTGCATTTTACGCTTCGGGGGTTGACTTCTAAGGCACTAACTATTCAATCTGGTGGAGCAACGCCCTAGAGTGAAGCCTAGGTTGCCCGGAACGTAGAAATGACCATAACTTTCACACTGGTTGCAATTATTCGCTTTATACGATGGAAACACTGTTGTATTTATACTGTATTTTATGCTTCTGACGTTGACTTCTAAGGCACTAACTATTCGATCTGGTGGAGCAACGCCCTAGAGTGAAACCTAGGTTGCCCGGAACGTAGAAATGACCACTACTTTCACACTCTTTGCAATTATTCATTTTATACGATGGAAAAGCTGTTGCATTTATATTGTATTGTATGCTTCTGGCGTTCACTTCTTAGGCCCTAACTATTCGATCTGGTGGAGCGACGCCTTAGAGTGACGCCTAGGTTGTCCGGAACGTAGAAATGATCATATCTTTCACACTGGTTGCTATTGTTCCTGCTATACGATGGAAAAGCTGTTGTATTTATATTGTACCTTATGCTTCTGGCGTTGACTTCTAAGGCCCTAACTATTCGATCTGGTGGACCAACGCCCTAGGGTGAAGCCTAGGTTGCCCGGAACGTAGAAATGACCATATCTTTCACACTAATTGCAATTATTCCTGTTATACGATGGAAAAACTGTTGTATTTATATTGTACCTTATGCTTCTGGCGTTGACTTCTAAGGCCCTAACTATTCGATCTGGTGGAGCAACGCCCTAGGGTGAAGCCTAGGTTGCCCGGATAGTAGAAATGACCATAACTTTCATAGTGGTTGCAATTATTCGTTTTATACGATGGAAAAACTGTTGTATTTATATTGTATATAATGCTTCTGGCGTTGACTTCTGAGGCCCAAACTATTCGATCTGTTGGAGCAACGCCCTAGAGTTAAGCCTTGGTTTCCCGAACGTAGAAATGACCATGACTTTCATACTGGTTGCAATTATTCGTTTTATACGATGGAAGAACTGTTGTATTTATAGTGTATTTTATGCTTCTGACGTTGACTTCTAAGGAACTAACTATTCGATCTGGTGCAGCTACGCACTAGGGTGAAGCCTAGGTTGCCCGGAAAGTAGAAATGACCATAACTTTCAAACTGGATGCAATTATTCCTGTTATACGATGGAAAAACTGTTGTATTTATGTTGTATTTTATGCTTCTGGCGTTGACTTCTAAGGCACTAAGTATTCGATATGGTGGAGCAACGCCCTAGAGAGAAGCCTAGGGTGCCCGGAACGTAGAAATGACCATCACTTTCAAACTGGTTGCAATTACTCCTGTAATATGATGGAAAAACTGTTGTATTTTTATTGCATTTTACGCTTCGGGGGTTGACTTCTAAGGCACTAACTATTCAATCTGGTGGAGCAACGCCCTAGAGTGAAGCCTAGGTTGCCCGGAACGTAGAAATGACCATAACTTTCACACTGGTTGCAATTATTCGCTTTATACGATGGAAACACTGTTGTATTTATACTGTATTTTATGCTTCTGACGTTGACTTCTAAGGCCCTAACTATTCGATCTGGTGGAGCAACGCCCTAGGGTGAAGCCTAGGTTGCCCGGATAGTAGAAATGACCATAACTTTCATAGTGGTTGCAATTATTCGTTTTATACGATGGAAAAACTGTTGTATTTATATTGTATATAATGCTTCTGGCGTTGACTTCTGAGGCCCAAACTATTCGATCTGTTGGAGCAACGCCCTAGAGTTAAGCCTTGGTTTCCCGAACGTAGAAATGACCATGACTTTCATACTGGTTGCAATTATTCGTTTTATACGATGGAAGAACTGTTGTATTTATACTGTATTTTATGCTTCTGACGTTGACTTCTAAGGAACTAACTATTCGATCTGGTGGAGCTACGCACTAGGGTGAAGCCTAGGTTGCCCGGAAAGTAGAAATGACCATAACTTTCAAACTGGATGCAATTATTCCTGTTATACGATGGAAAAACTGTTGTATTTATGTTGTATTTTATGCTTCTGGCGATGACTTCTAAGCCACTAAGTATTCGATATGGTGGAGCAACGCCCTAGAGAGAAGCCTAGGGTGCCCGGAACGTAGAAATGACCATCACTTTCAAACTGGTTGCAATTACTCCTGTAATATGATGGAAAAACTGTTGTATTTTTATTGCATTTTACGCTTCGGGGGTTGACTTCTAAGGCACTAACTATTCAATCTGGTGGAGCAACGCCCTAGAGTGAAGCCTAGGTTGCCCGGAACGTAGAAATGACCATAACTTTCACACTGGTTGCAATTATTCGCTTTATACGATGGAAACACTGTTGTATTTATACTGTATTTTATGCTTCTGACGTTGACTTCTAAGGCACTAACTATTCGATCTGGTGGAGCAACGCCCTAGAGTGAAACCTAGGTTGCCCGGAACGTAGAAATGACCACTACTTTCACACTCTTTGCAATTATTCATTTTATACGATGGAAAAGCTGTTGCATTTATATTGTATTGTATGCTTCTGGCGTTCACTTCTTAGGCCCTAACTATTCGATCTGGTGGAGCGACGCCTTAGAGTGACGCCTAGGTTGTCCGGAACGTAGAAATGATCATATCTTTCACACTGGTTGCTATTGTTCCTGTTATACGATGGAAAAGCTGTTGTATTTATATTGTACCTTATGCTTCTGGCGTTGACTTCTAAGGCCCTAACTATTCGATCTGGTGGACCAACGCCCTAGGGTGAAGCCTAGGTTGCCCGGAACGTAGAAATGACCATATCTTTCACACTAATTGCAATTATTCCTGTTATACGATGGAAAAGCTGTTGTATTTATATTGTACCTTATGCTTCTGGCGTTGACTTCTAAGGCCCTAACTATTCGATCTGGTGGAGCAACGCCCTAGGGTGAAGCCTAGGTTGCCCGGATAGTAGAAATGACCATAACTTTCATAGTGGTTGCAATTATTCGTTTTATACGATGGAAAAACTGTTGTATTTATATTGTATATAATGCTTCTGGCGTTGACTTCTGAGGCCCAAACTATTCGATCTGTTGGAGCAACGCCCTAGAGTTAAGCCTTGGTTTCCCGAACGTAGAAATGACCATGACTTTCATACCGGTTGCAATTATTCGTTTTATACGATGGAAAAACTGTTGTATTTATATTGTATTTTATGCTTCTGGCGTTGACTTCTAAGGCACTAACTGTTCGATCTGGTGGTGCAACGCCCTAGAGTGAAGCTTAGGTTGCCCAGAACATAGAAATGACCATAACCTTCACACTGGTGGCTATTATTCGTTTTATTCGATGGAAAAACTGTTATATTTATATTGTATTTTATGCTTCTGGCGCTGACTTCTTAGGCCCTAACCATTCGATCTGGTGGAACAACGCCCTAGAGTGAAGTCTAGGTTGCCCGGAACGTAGAACTGACCATCACTTTCACACTGGTTGCATTTATTCATATTATAGGATGGAAAACCTGTTGTATTTATATTGTATTTTATGCTCCTGGTGTTGACTTCTTAGGCCCTAACTATTCGATCTGGTGGAGCAACGCTCTAGAGTGAAGCCTAGGTTGCCCGCAACGTAGAAATGACAATCACTTTCAAACTGGTTACAATTATTCCTGTTATACGATGGAAAAACTGTTGTATTTTTATTGCATTTTATGCTTCGGGCGTTGACTTCTAAGGCCCTAACTATTCGATCTGGTGGAGCAACGCCCTAGAGTGAGGCCTAGGTTGCCCGGAACGTAGAAATGACCATAACTTTCATACTGGTTGCAATTATTCGTTTTATACGATGGAAAAACTGTTGTATTTATACTGTATTTTATGCTTCTGACGTTGACTTCTAACGCACTAACTATTAGATCTGGTGGAGCAACGCCCTAGAGTGAAACCTAGGTTGCCCGCAACGTAGAAATGACAATCACTTTCAAACTGGTTACAATTGTTCCTGTTATACGATGGAAAAACTGTTGTATTTATATCGTATTTTATGCTTCTGGCGTTGACATCTAAGGACCTAACTATTCGATCTGGTGGAGCAACGCCCTATAGTGAAGCCTAGGTTGCCCGCAACGTAGAAATGACAATCACTTTCAAACTGGTTACAATTATTCCTGTTATACGATGGAAAAACTGTTGTATTTTTATTGCATTTTATGCTTCGGGCGTTGACTTCTAAGGCCCTAACGATTCAATCTGTTGGAGCAACGCCCTAGGGTGAAGCCTAGGTTGCCCGGAAAGTAGAAATGTCCATAACTTTCATACTGGTTGCAATTATTCGTTTTATACGACGGAAAAACTGTTGTATTTATACTGTATTTTATGCTTCTGACGTTGACTTCTAACGCACTAACTATTCGATCTGGTGGAGCAACGCCCTAGAGTGAAACCTAGGTTGCCCGGAACGTAGAAATGACCATTACTTTCACACTCTTTACAATTATTCATTTTATACGATGGAAAAGCTGTTGCATTTATATTGTATTTAATGCTTCTGGCGTTGACTTCTTAGGCCCTAACTATTCGATCTGGTGGAGCAACGCCTTAGAGTGACGCCTCGGTTGCCCGGAACGTAGAAATGATCATATCTTTCACACTGGTTGCTATTGTTCCTGTTATACGATGGAAAAGCTGTTGTATTTATATTGTACCTTATGCTTCTGGCGTTGACTTCTAAGGACCTAACTATTCGATCTGGTGGACCAACGCCCTAGGGTGAAGCCTAGGTTGCCCGGAACGTAGAAATGACCATATCTTTCACACTAATTGCAATTATTCCTGTTATACGATGGAAAAGCTGTTGTATTTATATTGTACCTTATGCTTCTGGCGTTGACTTCTAAGGCCCTAACTATTCGATCTGGTGGAGCAACGCCCTAGGGTGAAGCCTAGGTTGCCCGGATAGTAGAAATGACCATAACTTTCATAGTGGTTGCAATTATTCGTTTTATACGATGGAAAAACTGTTGTATTTATATTGTATATAATGCTTCTGGCGTTGACTTCTGAGGCCCAAACTATTCGATCTGTTGGAGCAACGCCCTAGAGTTAAGCCTTGGTTTCCCGAACGTAGAAATGACCATGACTTTCATACTGGTTGCAATTATTCGTTTTATACGATGGAAAAACTGTTGTATTTATATTGTATTTTATGCTTCTGGCGTTGACTTCTAAGGCACTAACTGTTCGATCTGGTGGTGCAACGCCCTAGAGTGAAGCTTAGGTTGCCCAGAACATAGAAATGACCATAACCTTCACACTGGTGGCTATTATTCGTTTTATTCGATGGAAAAACTGTTATATTTATATTGTGTTTTATGCTTCTGGCGCTGACTTCTTAGGCCCTAACCATTCGATCTGGTGGAACAACGCCCTAGAGTGAAGTCTAGGTTGCCCGGAACGTAGAACTGACCATCACTTTCACACTGGTTGCATTTATTCATATTATAGGATGGAAAACCTGTTGTATTTATATTGTATTTTATGCTCCTGGTGTTGACTTCTTAGGCCCTAACTATTCGATCTGGTGGAGCAACGCTCTAGAGTGAAGCCTAGGTTGCCCGCAACGTAGAAATGACAATCACTTTCAAACTGGTTACAATTATTCCTGTTATACGATGGAAAAACTGTTGTATTTTTATTGCATTTTATGCTTCGGGCGTTGACTTCTAAGGCCCTAACTATTCGATCTGGTGGAGCAACGCCCTAGAATGAGGCCTAGGTTGCCCGGAACGTAGAAATGACCATAACTTTCATACTGGTTGCAATTATTCGTTTTATACGATGGAAAAACTGTTGTATTTATACTGTATTTTATGCTTCTGACGTTGACTTCTAACGCACTAACTATTAGATCTGGTGGAGCAACGCCCTAGAGTGAAACCTAGGTTGCCCGCAACGTAGAAATGACAATCACTTTCAAACTGGTTACAATTGTTCCTGTTATACGATGGAAAAACTGTTGTATTTATATCGTATTTTATGCTTCTGGCGTTGACATCTAAGGACCTAACTATTCGATCTGTTGGAGCAACGCCCTAGAGTGAAGCCTATGTTGCCCGGAACGTAGAAATGACCATAACTTTCACACTGGTTGCTATTGTTCCTGTTATACGATGGAAAAGCTGTTGTATTTATATTGTACCTTATGCTTCTGGCGTTGACTTCTAAGGCCCTAACTATTCGATCTGGTGGACCAACGCCCTAGGGTGAAGCCTAGGTTGCCCGGATAGTAGAAATGACCATAACTTTCATAGTGGTTGCAATTATTCGTTTTATACGATGTAAAAACTGTTGTATTTATATTGTATTTTATGCTTCTGGCGTTGACTTCTCAGGCACTAACTGTTCGATCTGGTGGAGCAACGCCCTAGGGTGAAGCCTAGGTTGCCCGGAACGTAGAAATGACCATCACTTTCACACTGGTTGGATTTATTCATATTATAGGATGGAAAACCTGTTGTATTTATATTGTATTTTATGCTCCTGGTATTGACTTCTTAGGCCCTAACTATTCGATCTGGTGGAGCAACGCCCTATAGTGAAGCCTAGGTTGCCCGCAACGTAGAAATGACAATCACTTTCAAACTGGTTACAATTATTCCTGTTATACGATGGAAAAACTGTTGTATTTTTATTGCATTTTATGCTTCGGGCGTTGACTTCTAAGGCCCTAACGATTCAATCTGTTGGAGCAACGCCCTAGGGTGAAGCCTAGGTTGCCCGGAAAGTAGAAATGTCCATAACTTTCATACTGGTTGCAATTATTCGTTTTATACGACGGAAAAACTGTTGTATTTATACTGTATTTTATGCTTCTGACGTTGACTTCTAACGCACTAACTATTCGATCTGGTGGAGCAACGCCCTAGAGTGAAACCTAGGTTGCCCGGAACGTAGAAATGACCATTACTTTCACACTCTTTACAATTATTCATTTTATACGATGGAAAAGCTGTTGCATTTATATTGTATTTAATGCTTCTGGCGTTGACTTCTTAGGCCCTAACTATTCGATCTGGTGGAGCAACGCCTTAGAGTGACGCCTCGGTTGCCCGGAACGTAGAAATGACCATATCTTTCACACTGGTTGCTATTGATCCTGTTATACGATGGAAAAGCTGTTGTATTTATATTGTACCTTATGCTTCTGGCGTTGACTTCTAAGGACCTAACTATTCGATCTGGTGGAGCAACGCCCTAGGGTGAAGCCTAGGTTGCCCGGATAGTAGAAATGACCATAACTTTCATAGTGGTTGCAATTATTCGTTTTATACGATGGAAAAACTGTTGTATTTATATTGTATTTTATGCTTCTGGTGTTGACTTCTTAGGCCCTAACTATTCGATCTGGTGGAGCAACGCCCTAGAGTGAAGCCTAGGTTGCCCGGAACGTAGAAATGACCATCATTTTCAAACTGGTTACAATTATTCCTATTATACGATGGAAAAACTGTTGTATTTTTATTGCATTTTATGCTTCGGGCGTTGACTTCTAAGGCCCTAACTATTCAATCTGTTGGAGCAACGGCCTAGGGTGAAGCCTAGGTTGCCCCGGAAGTAGAAATGTCCATAACTTTCATACTTTTTGCAATTATTCGTTTTATACGATGGATAAACTGTTGTATTTATATTGTGTTTTATGCTTCTGGCGTTCACTTCTTAGGCCTTAACTATTCGATCTGGTGCAACAACGCACTAGGGTGAAGCCTAGGTTGCCCGGAAAGTAGAAATGACCATAACTTTCAAACTGGATGCAATTATTCCTGTTATACGATGGAAAAACTGTTGTATTTATACTGTATTTTAAGCTTCTGGCGTTGACTTCTAAGGCCCTAACTATTCGGTCTGGTGGAGCAACGCCCTAGGGTGAAGCCTAGGTTGCCCGGATAGTAGAAATGGCCATAACTTTCATAGTGGTTGCAATTATTCGTTTTATACGATGGAAAAGCTGTTGTATTTATATTGTATTTTATGCTTCTGGCGTTGACTTCTGAGGCCCTAACTATTCGATCTGTTGGAGCAACGCCCTAGAGTGAAGCCTTGGTTTCCCGGAACGTAGAAATGACCATGACTTTCATACTGGTTGGAATTATTCTTTTTATACGATGGAAGAACTGTTGTATTTATACTGTATTTTATGCTTCTGACGTTGACTTCTAAGGCACTAACTATTCAATCTGTTGGAGCAACGCCCTAGGGTGAAGCCTAGGTTGCCCGGAAAGTAGAAATGTCCATAACTTTCATACTGGTTGCAATTATTCGTTTTATACGATGGAAAAACTGTTGTATTTATATTGTATTTTATGCTTCTGACTTTGACTTGTAAGGCACCAACTATTCGATCTGTTGGAGCAACGCCTTAGAGTGAAGCCTATGTTGCCCGGAACGTAGAAATGACCATAACTTTCACACTGGTTGCAATTATTCGTTTTATACGATGGAAAAACTGTTGTGTTTATATTGTATTTTATGCTTCTGGCGTTCACTTCTTAGGCCTTAACTATTCTATCTGGTGGAACGACGCACTAGGGTGAAGCCTAGGTTGCCCGGAACGTAGAAATGACCATAACTTTCACACTGGTAGCAATTATTCGATTTATACAATGGAAAAACTGTTCTATTTATTTTGTGTTTTATGTTTCGCGCGTTGACTTCTAAGGCCCTAGCTATTCAATCTGTTGGAGCAACGCCCTAGGGTGAAGCCTAGGTTGCCCGGAAAGTGGAAATGTCCATAACTTTCACACTGGTTGCAATTATTCGTTCTATCCGATGGAAAAACTGTTGTATTTATATTGTATTTTATGCTTCTGGCGTTCACTTCTTAGGCCCTAACTATTCGATCTGGTGGAACGACGCACTAGGGTGAAGCCTAGGTTGCCCGGAACGTAGAAATGACCATAACTTTCACAATGGTAGCAATTATTCGATTTATACAATGGAAAAACTGTTCTATTTATCTTGTGTTTTATGTTTCGCGCGTTTACTTCCAAGGCCCTAACTATTGGATCTGGTGGAGCAACGCCCTAGAGTGAAACCTAGGTAGCCCGGGACGTAGAAATGACCATTACTTTCACACTCTTTGCAATTATTCATTTTATACGATGGAAAAGCTGTTGCATTTATATTGTATTTTATGCTTCTGGAGTTGTCTTCTTAGGCCCTAACTATTCGATCTGGTGGAGCAACGCCTTAGAGTGACGCCTCGGTTGCCCGGAACGTAGAAATGACCATATCTTTCACACTGGTTGCTATTGATCCTGTTATACGATGGAAAAGCTGTTGTACTTATATTGTACCTTATGCTTCTGGCGTTGACTTCTAAGGCCCTAACTATTCAATCTGTTGGAGCAACGCCCTAGGGTGAATCCTAGGTTGCCCGGAAAGTAGAAATGTCCATAACTTTCATACTGGTTGCAATTATTCGTTTTATACGATGGAAAAACTGTTGTATTTATATTGTATTTCATGCTTCTGACGTTGACTTCTAACGCACTAACTATTCGATCTGGCGGAGCAACGCCCTAGAGTGAAACCTAGGTTGCCCGGAACGTAGAAATGACCATAACTTTCACACTGGTTGCAATTATTCGTTCTATACGATGGAAAAACTGTTGTATTTATATTGTATTTTATGCTTCTGGCGTTCACTTCTTAGGCCCTAACTATTCGATCTGGTGGAACGACGCACTAGGGTGAACCCTAGGTTGCCCGGAACGTAGAGATGACCATAACTTTCACAATGGTAGCAATTATTCGATTTATACAATGGAAAAACTGTTCTATTTATTTTGTGTTTTATGTTTCGCGCGTTGACTTCCAAGGCCCTAACTATTCGATCTGGTGGAGCAACGCCCTAGAGTGAAACCTAGGTTGCCCGGGACGTAGAAATGACCATTACTTTCACACTCTCTGCAATTATTCATTTTATACGATGGAAAAGCTGTTGCATTTATATTGTATTTTATGCTTCTGGAGTTGTCTTCTTAGGCCCTAACTATTCGATCTGGTGGAGCAACGCCTTAGAGTGACGCCTCGGTTGCCCGGAACGTAGAAATGACCATATCTTTCACACTGGTTGCTATTGTTCCTGTTATACGATGTAAAAGCTGTTGTATTTATATTGTACCTTATGCATCTGGCGTTGACTTCTAAGGCCCTAACTATTCGGTCTGGTGGAGCAACGCCCTAGGGTGAAGCCTAGGTTGCCCGGATAGTTGAAATGGCCATAACTTTCATAGTGGTTGCAATTATTCGTTTTATACGATGGAAAAGCTGTTGTATTTATATTGTATTTTATGCTTCTGGCGTTGACTTCTGAGGCCCTAACTATTCGATCTGTTGGAGCAACGCCCTAGAGTGAAGCCTTGGTTTCCCGGAACGTAGAAATGACCATGACTTTCATACTGGTTGGAATTATTCTTTTTATACGATGGAAGAACTGTTGTATTTATACTGTATTTTATGCTTCTGACGTTGACTTCTAAGGCACTAACTATTCCATCTGTTGGAGCAACGCCCTAGGGTGAAGCCTAGGTTGCCCGGAAAGTAGAAATGTCCATAACTTTCATACTGGTTGCAATTATTCGTTTTATACGATGGAAAAACTGTTGTATTTATATTGTATTTTATGCTTCTGACTTTGACTTGTAAGGCACCAACTATTCGATCTGTTGGAGCAACGCCTTAGAGTGAAGCCTATGTTGCCCGGAACGTAGAAATGACCATAACTTTCACACTGGTTGCAATTATTCGTTTTATACGATGGAAAAACTGTTGTGTTTATATTGTATTTTATGCTTCTGGCGTTCACTTCTTAGGCCTTAACTATTCCATCTGGTGGAACGACGCACTAGGGTGAAGCCTAGGTTGCCCGGAACGTAGAAATGACCATAACTTTCACACTGGTAGCAATTATTCGATTTATACAATGGAAAAACTGTTCTATTTATTTTGTGTTTTATGTTTCGCGCGTTGACTTCTAAGTCCCTAACTATTCGATCTGGTGGAGCAACGCCCTAGAGTGAAACCTAGGTTGCCCGGGACGTAGAAATGACCATTACTTTCACTCTCTTTGCAATTATTCATTTTATACGATGGAAAAGCTGTTGCATTTATATCGTATTTTATGCTTCTGGCGTTGACTTCTTAGGCCCTAACTATTCGATCTGGTGGAGCAACGCCCTAGAGTGAAGCCTAGGTTGCCCGTAACGTCGAAATGACCATCACTTTCAAACTGGTTACAATTATTCCTGTTATACGATGGAAAAACTGTTGTATTTTTATTGCATTTTATGCTTCGGGCGTTGACTTCTAAGGCCCTAGCTATTCAATCTGTTGGAGCAACGCCCTAGGGTGAAGCCTAGGTTGCCCGGAAAGTGGAAATGTCCATAACTTTCATACTGGTTGCAATTATTCGTTTTATACGATGGAAAAACTGTTGTATTTATATTGTATTTTATGCTTCTGACTTTGACTTGTAAGGCACCAACTATTCGATCTGTTGTAGCAACGCCATAGAGTGAAGCCTATGTTGCCCGGAACGTAGAAATGACCATAACTTTCACACTGGTTGCAATTATTCGTTCTATCCGATGGAAAAACTGTTGTATTTATATTGTATTTTATGCTTCTGGCGTTCACTTCGTAGGCCCTAACTATTCGATCTGGTGGAACGACGCACTAGGGTGAAGCCTAGGTTGCCCGGAACGTAGAAATGACCATAACTTTCACAATGGTAGCAATTATTCGATTTATACAATGGAAAAACTGTTCTATTTATTTTGTGTTTTATGTTTCGCGCGTTTACTTCCAAGGCCCTAACTATTCGATCTGGTGGAGCAACGCCCTAGAGTGAAACCTAGGTAGCCCGGGACGTAGAAATGACCATTACTTTCACACTCTTTGCAATTATTCATTTTATACGATGGAAAAGCTGTTGCATTTATATTGTATTTTATGCTTCTGGAGTTGTCTTCTTAGGCCCTAACTATTCGATCTGGTGGAGCAACGCCTTAGAGTGACGCCTCGGTTGCCCGGAACGTAGAAATGACCATATCTTTCACACTGGTTGCTATTGTTCCTGTTATACGATGTAAAAGCTGTTGTATTTATATTGTACCTTATGCTTCTGGCGTTGACTTCTAAGGCCCTAACTATTCGGTCTTGTGGAGCAACGCCCTAGGGTGAAGCCTAGATTGCCCGGATAGTAGAAATGACCATAACTTTCATAGTGGTTGCAATTATTCGTTTTATACGATGGAAAAGCTGTTGTATTTATATTGTATTTTATGCTTCTGGCGTTGACTTCTGAGGCCCTAACTATTCGATCTGTTGGAGCAACGCCCTAGAGTGAAGCCTTGGTTTCCCGGAACGTAGAAATGACCATGACTTTCATACTGGTTGGAATTATTCTTTTTATACGATGGAAGAACTGTTGTATTTATACTGTATTTTATGCTTCTGACGTTGACTTCTATGGCACTAAGTATTCGATATGGTGGAGCAACGCCCTAGAGTGAAGCCTAGGGTGCCCGGAACGTAGAAATGACCATCACTTTCAAACTGGTTGCAATTACTCCTGTTATATGATGGAAAAACTGTTGCATTTTTATTGCATTTTATGCTTCGGGCGTTGACTTCTGAGGCACTAACTATTCAATCTGTTGGAGCAACGCCCTAGGGTGAATCCTAGGTTGCCCGGAAAGTAGAAATGACCATAACTTTCATACTGGTTGCAATTATCCGTTTCATACGATGGTAAAACTGTTGTATTTATATTGTATTTTATGCTTCTGGCGTTCACTTCGTAGGCCTTAACTATTCGATCTGGTGGAACAACGCACTAGGGTGAAGCCTAGGTTGCCCGAACGTAGAAATGACCATAACTTTCACACTGGTAGCAATTATTCGATTTATACAATGGAAAAACTGTTCTATTTATTTTGTGTTTTATGTTTCGCGCGTTGACTTCTAAGTCCCTAACTATTCGATCTGGTGGAGCAACGCCCTAGAGTGAAACCTAGGTTGCCCGGGACGTAGAAATGACCATTACTTTCACTCTCTTTGCAATTATTCATTTTATACGATGGAAAAGCTGTTGCATTTATATCGTATTTTATGCTTCTGGCGTTGACTTCTTAGGCCCTAACTATTCGATCTGGTGGAGCAACGCCCTAGAGTGAAGCCTAGGTTGCCCGTAACGTCGAAATGACCATCACTTTCAAACTGGTTACAATTATTCCTGTTATACGATGGAAAAACTGTTGTATTTTTATTGCATTTTATGCTTCGGGCGTTGACTTCTAAGGCCCTAGCTATTCAATCTGTTGGAGCAACGCCCTAGGGTGAAGCCTAGGTTGCCCGGAAAGTGGAAATGTCCATAACTTTCATACTGGTTGCAATTATTCGTTTTATACGATGGAAAAACTGTTGTATTTATATTGTATTTTATGCTTCTGACTTTGACTTGTAAGGCACCAACTATTCGATCTGTTGTAGCAACGCCATAGAGTGAAGCCTATGTTGCCCGGAACGTAGAAATGACCATAACTTTCACACTGGTTGCAATTATTCGTTCTATCCGATGGAAAAACTGTTGTATTTATATTGTATTTTATGCTTCTGGCGTTCACTTCGTAGGCCCTAACTATTCGATCTGGTGGAACGACGCACTAGGGTGAAGCCTAGGTTGCCCGGAACGTAGAAATGACCATAACTTTCACAATGGTAGCAATTATTCGATTTATACAATGGAAAAACTGTTCTATTTATTTTGTGTTTTATGTTTCGCGCGTTTACTTCCAAGGCCCTAACTATTCGATCTGGTGGAGCAACGCCCTAGAGTGAAACCTAGGTAGCCCGGGACGTAGAAATGACCATTACTTTCACACTCTTTGCAATTATTCATTTTATACGATGGAAAAGCTGTTGCATTTATATTGTATTTTATGCTTCTGGAGTTGTCTTCTTAGGCCCTAACTATTCGATCTGGTGGAGCAACGCCTTAGAGTGACGCCTCGGTTGCCCGGAACGTAGAAATGACCATATCTTTCACACTGGTTGCTATTGTTCCTGTTATACGATGTAAAAGCTGTTGTATTTATATTGTACCTTATGCTTCTGGCGTTGACTTCTAAGGCCCTAACTATTCGGTCTGGTGGAGCAACGCCCTAGGGTGAAGCCTAGATTGCCCGGATAGTAGAAATGACCATAACTTTCATAGTGGTTGCAATTATTCGTTTTATACGATGGAAAAGCTGGTGTATTTATATTGTATTTTATGCTTCTGGCGTTGACTTCTGAGGCCCTAACTATTCGATCTGTTGGAGCAACGCCCTAGAGTGAAGCCTTGGTTTCCCGGAACGTAGAAATGACCATGACTTTCATACTGGTTGGAATTATTCTTTTTATACGATGGAAGAACTGTTGTATTTATACTGTATTTTATGCTTCTGACGTTGACTTCTATGGCACTAAGTATTCGATATGGTGGAGCAACGCCCTAGAGTGAAGCCTAGGGTGCCCGGAACGTAGAAATGACCATCACTTTCAAACTGGTTGCAATTACTCCTGTTATATGATGGAAAAACTGTTGCATTTTTATTGCATTTTATGCTTCGGGCGTTGACTTCTGAGGCACTAACTATTCAATCTGTTGGAGCAACGCCCTAGGGTGAATCCTAGGTTGCCCGGAAAGTAGAAATGACCATAACTTTCATACTGGTTGCAATTATCCGTTTCATACGATGGTAAAACTGTTGTATTTATATTGTATTTTATGCTTCTGGCGTTCACTTCGTAGGCCTTAACTATTCGATCTGGTGGAACAACGCACTAGGGTGAAGCCTAGGTTGCCCGAACGTAGAAATGACCATAACTTTCGCACTGGTAGCAATTATTCGATTTATACAATGGAAAAACTGTTCTATTTATTTTGTGTTTTATGTTCCGCGCGTTGACTTCTAAGGCCCTAACTATTCGATCTGGTGCAGCATCGCCCTAGGGTGAAGCCTAGGTTGCCCGGGTAGTAGAAATGACCATAACTTTCATAGTGGTTGCAATTATTCGTTTTATACGATGGAAAAACTGTTGTATTTATATTGTATTTTCTGCTTCTGGCGTTGACTTCTGAGGCCCTAACTATTCGATCTGTTGGAGCAACGACTTAGAGTGAAGCGTTGGTTTCCCGGAACGTAGAAATGACCATGACTTTCATACTGGTTGCAATTATTCGTTTTATACGATGGAAGAACTGTTGCATTTATACTGTATTTAATGCTTCTGACTATGACTTCTAAGGCACTAACTATTCGATCTGGTGGAGCTACGCACTAGGGTGAAGCCTAGGTTGCCCGGAAAGTAGAAATGACCATAACTTTCAAACTGGTTGCAATTATTCCTGTTATACGATGGAAAAACTGTTGTATTTGTATTGTATTTTATGCTTCTGGCGTTGACTTCTAAGGCACTAAGTATTCGATATGGTGGAGCAACGCCCTAGGGTGAACCCTAGGTTGCCCGGATAGTAGAAATGACCATAACTTTCATACTGGTTGCAATTATTCGTTTTATACGATGGAAAAACTGTTGTATTTATATTGTATTTTATGCTTCTGGCGTTGACTTGTAAGGCACTAACTGATCGATCTGGTGGAGCAACGCCCTAGAGTGAAGCTTAGGTTGCCCGGAACATAGAAATGACCATAACCTTCACACTGGTGGCTATTATTCGTTTTATTCGATGGAAAAGCTGTTATATTTATATTGTATTTTATGCTTCTGGCGCTGACTTCTTAGGCCCTAACTATTCGATCGGGTGGAACAACGCCCTAGGGTGAAGCCTAGGTTGCCCGGAAAGTAGAAATGACCATAACTTTCAAACTGGTTGCAATTATTCCTGTTATACGATGGAAAAACTGTTGTATTTATATTGTATTTTATGCTTCTGGCGTTGACTGCTAAGGCACTAAGTATTCGATATGGTGGAGCAACGCCCTAGAGTGAAGCCTAGGGTGCCCGGAACGTAGAAATGACCATCACTTTCATACTGGTTGCAATTATTCATATTATAGGATGGAAAACCTGTTGTATTTATATTGTATTTTATGCTCCTGGTGTTGACTTCTTAGGCCCTAACTATTCGATCTGGTGGAGCAACGCCCTGGAGTGAAGCCTAGGTTGCCCGGAACGTAGAAATGACCATCACTTTCAAACTGGTTACAATTATTCCTGTTATACGATGGAAAAACTGTTGTATTTTTATTGCATTTTATGCTTCGGGCGTTGACTTCTAAGGCCCTAACTATTCAATGTGTTGGAGCAACGCCCTAGGGTGAAGCCTAGGTTGCACGGAAAGTAGAAATGTCCATAACTTTCATACTGGATGCAAGTATTCGTTTTATACGATGGAAAAACTGTTGTATTTATATTGTATTTTATGCTTCTGACGTTGACTTCTAGGGCACCAACTATTCGATCTGTTGGAGCAACGGCCTAGAGTAAAGCCTAGGTTGCCCGGAACGTAGAAATGCCCATAACCTTCACACAGGTGGCTATTATTCGTTTTATTCGATGGAAAAACTGTTGTATTTATATTGCATTTTATGCTTCTGGAGTTGACTTCTGAGACCCTAACTATTCGATCTGTTGGAGCAACGCCCTAGAGTGAGGCCTTGGTTTCCCGGAACGTAGAAATGACCATGACTTTCATACT
Organism: Calliopsis andreniformis; assembly: GCF_051401765.1. Classification (NCBI taxonomy): domain Eukaryota; kingdom Metazoa; phylum Arthropoda; class Insecta; order Hymenoptera; family Andrenidae; genus Calliopsis; species Calliopsis andreniformis. The sequence goes on from NW_027480428.1 coordinate 15,298,669, forward strand.
GGTTGCAATTATTCGTTTTATACGATGGAAAAACTGTTGTATTTATATTGTATTTTATGCTTCTGGCGTTGACTTCTAAGGCACTAACTGTTCGATCTGGTGGAGCAACGCCCTAGAGTGAAGCTTTTGTTGCCCGGAACGTAGAAATGACCATATCTTTCACACTGGTTGCTATTGTTCCTTTTATACGATGGAAAAGCTGTTGTATTTATATTGTACCTTATGCTTCTGGCGTTGACTTCTAAGGCCCTAACTATTCGATCTGGTGGAGCAACGCCCTAGGGTGAAGCCTAGATTGCCCGGATAGTAGAAATGACCATAACTTTCATAGTGGTTGCAATTATTCGTTTTATACGATGGAAAAATTGTTGCATTTATATTGTATTTTATGCTTCTTGCGTTGACTTCTTAGGCCCTAACTATTCGATCTGGTGGAGCAACGCCCTAGGGTGAAGCCTAGGTTGCACGGAAAGTAGAAATGTCCATAACTTTCATACTGGATGCAAGTATTCGTTTTATACGTTGGAAAAACTGTTGCATTTATATTGTATTTTATGCTTCTGACGTTGACTTCTAAGGCACCAACTATACGATCTGTTGGAGCAACGCCCTAGAGTAAAGCCTAAGTTGCCCGGAACGTAGAAATGCCCATAACCTTCACACAGGTGGCTATTATTCGTTTTATTCGATGGAAAAACTGTTGTATTTATATTGCATTTTATGCTTCTGGCGTTGACTTCTGAGACCCTAACTATTCGATCTGTTGGAGCAACGCCCTAGAGTGAGGGCTTGGTTTCCCGGAACGTAGAAATGACCATGACTTTCATACTGGTTGCAATTATTCGTTTTATACGATGGAAAAACTGTTGTATTTATATTGTATTTTATGCTTCTGGCGTTGACTTCTTAGGACCTAACTATTCGATCTGGTGGAGCAACGCCTTAGAGTGACGCCTAGGTTGCCCGGAACGTAGAAATGACCATATCTTTCACACTGGTTGCTATTGTTCCTGTTATACGATGGACAAGCTGTTGTATTTATATTGTACCTTATGCTTCTGGCGTTGACTTCTAAGGCCCTAACTATTCGATCTGCTGGAGCAACGCCCTAGGGTGAAGCCTAGGTTGCCCGGATAGTAGAAATGACCATAACTTTCATAGTGGTTGCAATTATTCGTTTTATACGATGGAAAAATTGTTGTATTTATATTGTATTTTATGCTTCTGGCGTTGACTTCTGAGGCCCTAACTATTCGATCTGTTGGAGCAACGCCCTAGAGTGAAGCCTTGGTTTCCCGAAACGTAGAAATGACCGTGTCTTTCATACTGGTTGCAATTATTCATATTATAGGATGGAAAACCTGTTGTATTTATATTGTATTTTATGCTCCTGGTGTTGACTTCTTAGGCACTAACTATTCGATCTGGTGTAGCAACGCCTTAGAGTGACGCCTAGGTTGCCCGGAACGTAGAAATGACCATATCTTTCACACTGGTTGCTATTGTTCCTGTTATACGATGTAAAAGCTGTTGTATTTACATTGTACCTTATGCTTCTGGCGTTGACTTCTAAGGCCCTTACTATTCGATCTGGTGGAGCAACGCCCTAGGGTGAAGCCTAGGTTGCCCGGAAAGTAGAAATGACCATTACTTTCACACTCTTTGCAATTATTCATTTTATACGATGGAAAAGCTGTTGCATTTATATTGTATTTTATGCTTCTGGCGTTGACTTCTTAGGCCCTAACTATTCGATCTGGTGGAGCAACGCCTTAGAGTGACGCCTAGGTTGCCCGGAACGTAGAAATGACCATATCTTTCACACTGGTTGCTATTGTTCCTGTTATACGATGGACAAGCTGTTGTATTTATATTGTACCTTATGCTTCTGGCGTTGACTTCTAAGGCTCTAACTATTCGATCTGCTGGAGCAACGCCCTAGGGTGAAGCCTAGGTTGCCCGGAACGTAGAAATGACCATCACTTTCAAACTGGTTGCAATTATTCGTTTTATACGATGGAAAAATTGTTGTATTTTTATTGCATTTTATGCTTCGGGCGTTGACTTCTAAGGCCCTAACTATTCAATCTGTTGGAGCAACGCCCTAGGGTGAAGCCTAGGTTGCACGGAACGTAGAAATGCCCATAACCTTCACACAGGTGGCTCTTATTCGTTTTATTCGATGGAAAAACTGTTGTATTTATATTGCATTTTATGCTTCTGGCGTTGACTTCTGAGACCCTAACTATTCGATCTGTTGGAGCAACGCCCTAGAGTGAGGCCTTGGTTTCCCGGAACGTAGAAATGTCCATGACTTTCATACTGGTTGCAATTATTCGTTTTATACGATGGAAAAACTGTTGTATTTATATTGTATTTTATGCTTCTGGCGTTGACTTCTAAGGCACTAACTGTTCGATCTGGTGGAGCAACGCCCTAGGGTGAAGCTTTGGTTGCCCGGAACGTAGAAATGACCATATCTTTCACACTGGTTGCTATTGTTCCTGTTATACGATGGAAAAGCTGTTGTATTTATATTGTACCTTATGCTTCTGGCGTTGACTTCTAAGGCCCAACTATTCGATCTGGTGGAGCAACGCCCTAGGGTGAAGCCTAGGTTGCCCGGATAGTAGAAATGACCATAACTTTCATAGTGGTTGCAATTATTCGTTTTATACGATGGAAAAATTGTTGTATTTATATTGTATTTTATGCTTCTGGCGTTGACTTCTGAGGCCCTAGCTATTCGATCTGTTGGAGCAACACCCTAGAGTGAAGCCTTGGTTTCTCGGAAAGTAGAAATGTCCATATCTTTCATACTGGTTGCAATTATTCGTTTTATACGATGGAAATACTGTTGTATTTATATTGTATTTTGTTCTTCTGGCGTTCACTTCTTAGGCCTTAACTATTTGATCTGGTGGAACAACGCACTAGGGTGAAGCCTAGGTTGCCCGGAACGTGGAAATGACTATAACTTTCACACTGGTAGTAATTATTCGATTTATACAATGGAAAGACTGTTCTATTTATTCTGTGTTTTATGTTGCGCGCGTTGACTTCTAAGGCCCTAACTATTCGATCTAGTGCAGCATCGGCCTCGGCTGAAGCCTAGGTTGCCCGGAAAGTAGAAATGACCATTACTTTCACACTCTTTGCAATTATTCATTTTATACGATGGAAAAGCTGTTGCATTTATATTGTATTTTATGCTTCTGGCGTTGACTTCTTAGGCCCTAACTTTTCGATCTGGTGGAGCAACGCCCTAGGGTGAAGCCTAGGTTGCACGGAAAGTAGAAATGTCCATAACTTTCAAACTGGATGCAAGTATTCCTTTTATACGATGGAAAAACTGTTGTATTTATATTGTATTTTATGCTTCTGACGTTGACTTCTAAGGCACCAACTATTCGATCTGTTGGAGCAACGCCCTAGAGTAAAGCCTAGGTTGCCCGGAACGTAGAAATGCCCATAACCTTCACACAGGTGGCTATTATTCGTTTTATTCGATGGAAAAACTGTTGTATTTATATTGCATTTTATGCTTCTGGCGTTGACTTCTAAGTCCCTAACTATTCGATCTGGTGGAGCAACGCCCTAGAGTCAAACCTAGGTTGCCCGGGACGTAGAAATGACCATTACTTTCACTCTCTTTGCAATTATTCATTTTATACGATGGAAAAGCTGTTGCATTTATATCGTATTTTATGCTTCTGGCGTTGACTTCTTAGGCCCTAACTATTCGATCTGGTGGAGCAACGCCCTAGGGTGAAGCTTTGGTTGCCCGGAACGTAGAAATGACCATATCTTTCACACTGGTTGCTATTGTTCCTGTTATACGATGGAAAAGCTGTTGTATTTATATTGTACCTTATGCTTCTGGCGTTGACTTCTAAGGCCCAACTATTCGATCTGGTGGAGCAACGCCCTAGGGTGAAGCCTAGGTTGCCCGGATAGTAGAAATGACCATAACTTTCATAGTGGTTGCAATTATTCGTTTTATACGATGGAAAAATTGTTGTATTTATATTGTATTTTATGCTTCTGGCGTTGACTTCTGAGGCCCTAGCTATTCGATCTGTTGGATCAACACCCTAGAGTGAAGCCTTGGTTTCTCGGAAAGTAGAAATGTCCATATCTTTCATACTGGTTGCAATTATTCGTTTTATACGATGGAAATACTGTTGTATTTATATTGTATTTTGTTCTTCTGGCGTTCACTTCTTAGGCCTTAACTATTTGATCTGGTGGAACAACGCACTAGGGTGAAGCCTAGGTTGCCCGGAACGTGGAAATGACTATAACTTTCACACTGGTAGTAATTATTCGATTTATACAATGGAAAGACTGTTCTATTTATTCTGTGTTTTATGTTGCGCGCGTTGACTTCTAAGGCCCTAACTATTCGATCTGGTGCAGCATCGCCCTCGGCTGAAGCCTAGGTTGCCCGGAAAGTAGAAATGACCATTACTTTCACACTCTTTGCAATTATTCATTTTATACGATGGAAAAGCTGTTGCATTTATATTGTATTTTATGCTTCTGGCGTTGACTTCTTAGGCCCTAACTTTTCGATCTGGTGGAGCAACGCCCTAGGGTGAAGCCTAGGTTGCACGGAAAGTAGAAATGTCCATAACTTTCATACTGGATGCAAGTATTCCTTTTATACGATGGAAACACTGTTGTATTTATATTGTATTTTATGCTTCTGACGTTGACTTCTAAGGCACCAACTATTCGATCTGTTGGAGCAACGCCCTAGAGTAAAGCCTAGGTTGCCCGGAACGTAGAAATGCCCATAACCTTCACACAGGTGGCTATTATTCGTTTTATTCGATGGAAAAACTGTTGTATTTATATTGCATTTTATGCTTCTGGCGTTGACTTCTGAGACCCTAACTATTCGATCTGTTGGAGCAACGCCCTAGAGTGAGGGCTTGGTTTCCCGGAACGTAGAAATGACCATGACTTTCATACTGGTTGCAATTATTCGTTTTATACGATGGAAAAACTGTTGTATTTATATTGTATTTTATGCTTCTGGCGTTGACTTCTTAGGACCTAACTATTCGATCTGGTGGAGCAACGCCTTAGAGTGACGCCTAGGTTGCCCGGAACGTAGAAATGACCATATCTTTCACACTGGTTGCTATTGTTCCTGTTATACGATGGACAAGCTGTTGTATTTATATTGTACCTTATGCTTCTGGCGTTGACTTCTAAGGCCCTAACTATTCGATCTGCTGGAGCAACGCCCTAGGGTGAAGCCTAGGTTGCCCGGATAGTAGAAATGACCATAACTTTCATAGTGGTTGCAATTATTCGTTTTATACGATGGAAAAATTGTTGTATTTATATTGTATTTTATGCTTCTGGCGTTGACTTCTGAGGCCCTAACTATTCGATCTGTTGGAGCAACGCCCTAGAGTGAAGCCTTGGTTTCCCGAAACGTAGAAATGACCGTGTCTTTCATACTGGTTGCAATTATTCATATTATAGGATGGAAAACCTGTTGTATTTATATTGTATTTTATGCTCCTGGTGTTGACTTCTTAGGCACTAACTATTCGATCTGGTGTAGCAACGCCTTAGAGTGACGCCTAGGTTGCCCGGAACGTAGAAATGACCATATCTTTCACACTGGTTGCTATTGTTCCTGTTATACGATGTAAAAGCTGTTGTATTTACATTGTACCTTATGCTTCTGGCGTTGACTTCTAAGGCCCTTACTATTCGATCTGGTGGAGCAACGCCCTAGGGTGAAGCCTAGGTTGCCCGGATAGTAGAAATGACCATAACTTTCATAGTGGTTGCAATTATTCGTTTTATACGATGGAAAAGCTGTTGTATTCATATTGTATTTTATGCTTCTGGCGTTGACTTCTGAGGCCCTAACTATTCGATCTGTTGGAGCAACGCCCTAGAGTGAAGCCTAGGTTGCCCGGAGCGTAGAAATGACCATCACTTTCAAACTGGTTACAATTATTCCTGTTATACGATGGAAAAACTGTTGTATTTTTATTGCATTTTATGCTTCGGGCGTTGACTTCTAAGGCCCTAACTATTCAACCTGTTGGAGCTACGCCCTAGAGTGAAACCTAGGTTGCCCGGAACGTAGAAATGACCATCACTTTCAAACCGGTTACAATTATTCCTGTTATACGATGGAAAAACTGTTGTATTTTTATTGCATTTTATGCTTCGGGCGTTGACTTCGAAGGCCCTAACTATTCAAGCTGTTGGAGCAACGCCCTAGGCTGAAGCCTAGGTTGCACGGAAAGTAGAAATGTCCATAACTTTCATACTGGATGCAAGTATTCGTTTCATACGATGGAAAAACTGTTGTATTTATATTGTATTTTATGCTTCTGACGTTGACTTCTAAGGCACCAACTATTCGATCTGATGGAGCGACGCCCTAGAGTGAAGCCTAGGTTGCCCGGAACGTAGAAATGCCCATAACTTTCACACTGGTTGCAATTATTCGTTTTATACGATGGAAAAACTGTTGTATTCATATTGTATTTTATGCTTCTGACGTCGACTTCTAAGGCACCAACTATTCGATCTGTTGGAGCAACGCCCTAGAGTGCAGCCTAGGTTGCCCGGAACGTAGAAATGCCCATAACTTTCACACTGGTTGCAATTATTCGTTTTATACGATGGAAAAACTGTTGTATTTATATTGTATTTTATGCTTCTGGCATTCACTTCTTAGGCCCTAACCATTCGATCTGGTGGAGCTACGCCCTAGAGTGAAGCTTAGGTTGCCCGGAACATAGAAATGACCATAACCTTCACACTGGTGGCTATTATTCGTTTTATTCGATGGAAAAGCTGTTATATTTATATTGTATTTTATGCTTCTGGCGTTGACTTCTAAGGCACTAACTGTTCGATCTGGTGGAGCAACGCCCGAGGGTGAAGCCTAGGTTGCCCGGATAGTAGAAATGACCATAACTTTCATAGTGGTTGCAATTATCCGTTTTATACGATGGAAAAATTGTTGTATTTATATTGTATTTTATGCTTCTGGCGTTGACTTCTGAGGCCCTAACTATTCGATCTGTTGGAGCAACGCCCTAGAGTGAAGCCTTGGTTTCTCGGAAAGTAGAAATGTCCATATCTTTCATACTGGTTGCAATTATTCGTTTTATACGATGGAAAAACTGTTGTATTTATATTGTACTTTGTTCTTCTGGCGTTCACTTCTTAGGCCTTAACTATTTGATCTGGTGGAACAACGCACTAGGGTGAAGCCTAGGTTGCCCGGAACGTAGAAATGACTATAACTTTCACACTGGTAGCAATTATTCGATTTATACAATGGAAAGACTGTTCCATTTATTTTGTGTTTTATGTTGCGCGCGTTGACTTCTAAGGCCCTAACTATTCGATCTGGTGCAGCATCGCCCTAGGCTGAAGCCTAGGTTGCCCGGAAAGTAGAAATGACCATTACTTTCACACTCTTTGCAATTATTCATTTTATACGATGGAAAAGCTGTTGCATTTATATTGTATTTTATGCTTCTGGAGTTGTCTTCTTAGGCCCTAACTATTCGATCTGGTGGAGCAACGCCTTAGAGTGACGCCTAGGTTGCCAGGAACGTAGAAATGACCATATCTTTCACACTGGTTGCTATTGTTCCTGTTATACGATGGACAAGCTGTTGTATTTATATTGTACCTTATTCTGCTGGCGTTGACTTCTAAGGCCCTAACTATTCGATCTGCTGGAGCAACGCCCTAGGGTGAAGCCTAGGTTGCCCGGAACGTAGAAATGACCATCACTTTCAAACTGCTTGCAATTATTCGTTTTATACGATGGAAAAATTGTTGAATTTTTATTGCATTTTATGCTTCGGGCGTTGACTTCTAAGGCCCTAACTATTCAATCTGTTGGATCAACGCCCTAGGGTGAAGCCTAGGTTGCACGGAAAGTAGAAATGTCCATAACTTTCATACTGGATGCAAGTATTCGTTTTATACGATGGAAAAACTGTTGTATTTATATTGTATTTTATGCTTCTGACGTTGACTTCTAAGGCACCAACTATTCGATCTGTTGGAGCAACGCCCTAGAGTAAAGCCTAGGTTGCCCGGAACGTAGAAATGCCCATAACCTTCACACAGGTGGCTATTATTCGTTTTATTCGATGGAAAAACTGTTGTATTTATATTGCATTTTATGCTTCTGGCGTTGACTTCTGAGACCCTAACTGTTCGATCTGTTGGAGCAACGCCCTAGAGTGAGGGCTTGGTTTCCCGGAACGTAGAAATGACCATGACTTTCATACTGGTTGCAATTATTCGTTTTATACGATGGAAAAACTGTTGTATTTATATTGTATTTTATGCTTCTGGCGTTGACTTCTTAGGCCCTAACTATTCGATCTGGTGGAGCAACGCCTTAGAGTGACGCCTAGGTTGCCCGGAACGTAGAAATGACCATATCTTTCACACTGGTTGCTATTGTTCCTGTTATACGATGGACAAGCTGTTGCATTTATATTGTACCTTATGCTTCTGGCGTTGACTTCTAAGGCCCTAACTATTCGACCTGCTGGAGCAACGCCCTAGGGTGAAGCCTAGGTTGCCCGGATAGTAGAAATGACCATAACTTTCATAGTGGTTGCAATTATTCGTTTTATACGATGGAAAAATTGTTGTATTTATATTGTATTTTATGCTTCTGGCGTTGACTTCTGAGGCCCTAACTATTCGATCTGTTGGAGCAACGCCCTAGAGTGAAGCCTTGGTTTCCCGGAACGTAGAAATGACCGTGTCTTTCATACTGGTTGCAATTATTCATATTATAGGATGGAAAACCTGTTGTATTTATATTGTATTTTATGCTTCTGGCGTTGACTTCTTGGGCCCTAACTATTCGATCTGGTGTAGCAACGCCTTAGAGTGACGCCTAGGTTGCCCGGAACGAAGAAATGACCATATCTTTCACACTGGTTGCTATTGTTCCTGTTATACGATGTAAAAGCTGTTGTATTTATATTGTACCTTATGCTTCTGGCGTTGCCTTCTAAGGCCCTTACTATTCGATCTGGTGGAGCAACGCCCTAGGGTGAAGCCTAGGTTGCCCGGATAGTAGAAATGACCGTAACTTTCATAGTGGTTGCAATTATTCGTTTTATACGATGGAAAAGCTGTTGTATTTATATTGTATTTTATGCTTCTGGCGTTGACTTCTGAGGCCCTAACTATTCGATCTGTTGGAGCAACGCCCTGGAGTGAAGCCTAGGTTGCCCGGAGCGTAGAAATGACCATCACTTTCAAACTGGTTACAATTATTCCTGTTATACGATGGAAAAACTGTTGTATTTTTATTGCATTTTATGCTTCGGGCGTTGACTTCTAAGGCCCTAACTATTCAAGCTGTTGGAGCAACGCCCTAGGGTAAAGCCTAGGTTGCACGGAAAGGAGAAATGTCCATAACTTTCATACTGGATGCAAGTATTCGTTTCATACGATGGAAAAACTGTTGGATTTATATTGTATTTTATGCTTCTGACGTTGACTTCTAAGGCACCAACTATTCGATCTGTTGGAGCGATGCCCTAGAGTGAAGCCTAGGTTGCCCGGAACGTAGAAATGCCCATAACTTACACACTGGTTGCAATTATTCGTTTTATACGATGGAAAAACTGTTGTATTCATATTGTATTTTATGTTTCTGACGTCGACTTCTAAGGCACCGACTATTCGATCTGTTGGAGCAACGCCCTAGAGTGCAGCCTAGGTTGCCCGGAACGTAGAAATGCCCATAACTTTCACACAGGTGGCTATTATTCGTTTTATTCGATGGAAAAACTGTTGTATTTATATTGCATTTTATGCTTCTGGCGTTGACTTCTGAGACCCTAACTATTCGATCTGTTGGAGCAACGCCCTAGAGTGAGGCCTTGGTTTCCCGGAACGTAGAAATGACCATGACTTTCATACTGGTTGCAATTATTCCTGTTATACGATGGAAAACCTGTTGTATTTATATTGTATTTTATGCTTCTGGCGTTCACTTCTTAGACACTACCTTTTCAATCTGTTGGAGCAACGCCCTAGGGTGAATCCTAGGTTGCCCGGGAAGTAGAAATCACCATTACTTTCATACTGGATGCAATTATCCGTTTTATACGATGGAAAAACTGTTGTATTTATATTGTATTTTATGCTTCTGGCGTTGACTTCTGAGGCCCTAGCTATTCGATCTGTTGGATCAACACCCTAGAGTGAAGCCTTGGTTTCTCGGAAAGTAGAAATGTCCATATCTTTCATACTGGTTGCAATTATTCGTTTTATACGATGGAAATACTGTTGTATTTATATTGTATTTTGTTCTTCTGGCGTTCACTTCTTAGGCCTTAACTATTTGATCTGGTGGAACAACGCACTAGGGTGAAGCCTAGGTTGCCCGGAACGTGGAAATGACTATAACTTTCACACTGGTAGTAATTATTCGATTTATACAATGGAAAGACTGTTCTATTTATTCTGTGTTTTATGTTGCGCGCGTTGACTTCTAAGGCCCTAACTATTCGATCTGGTGCAGCATCGCCCTCGGCTGAAGCCTAGGTTGCCCGGAAAGTAGAAATGACCATTACTTTCACACTCTTTGCAATTATTCATTTTATACGATGGAAAAGCTGTTGCATTTATATTGTATTTTATGCTTCTGGCGTTGACTTCTTAGGCCCTAACTTTTCGATCTGGTGGAGCAACGCCCTAGGGTGAAGCCTAGGTTGCACGGAAAGTAGAAATGTCCATAACTTTCATACTGGATGCAAGTATTCCTTTTATACGATGGAAAAACTGTTGTATTTATATTGTATTTTATGCTTCTGACGTTGACTTCTAAGGCACCAACTATTCGATCTGTTGGAGCAACGCCCTAGAGTAAAGCCTAGGTTGCCCGGAACGTAGAAATGCCCATAACCTTCACACAGGTGGCTATTATTCGTTTTATTCGATGGAAAAACTGTTGTATTTATATTGCATTTTATGCTTCTGGCGTTGACTTCTGAGACCCTAACTTTTCGATCTGTTGGAGCAACGCCCTAGAGTGAGGGCTTGGTTTCCCGGAACGTAGAAATGACCATGACTTTCATACTGGTTGCAATTATTCGTTTTATACGATGGAAAAACTGTTGTATTTATATTGTATTTTATGCTTCTGGCGTTGACTTCTTAGGACCTAACTATTCGATCTGGTGGAGCAACGCCTTAGAGTGACGCCTAGGTTGCCCGGAACGTAGAAATGACCATATCTTTCACACTGGTTGCTATTGTTCCTGTTATACGATGGACAAGCTGTTGTATTTATATTGTACCTTATGCTTCTGGCGTTGACTTCTAAGGCCCTAACTACTCGATCTGCTGGAGCAACGCCCTAGGGTGAAGCCTAGGTTGCCCGGATAGTAGAAATGACCATAACTTTCATAGTGGTTGCAATTATTCGTTTTATACGATGGAAAAATTGTTGTATTTATATTGTATTTTATGCTTCTGGCGTTGACTTCTGAGGCCCTAACTATTCGATCTGTTGGAGCAACGCCCTAGAGTGAAGCCTTGGTTTCCCGAAACGTAGAAATGACCGTGTCTTTCATACTGGTTGCAATTATTCATATTATAGGATGGAAAACCTGTTGTATTTATATTGTATTTTATGCTCCTGGTGTTGACTTCTTAGGCACTAACTATTCGATCTGGTGTAGCAACGCCTTAGAGTGACGCCTAGGTTGCCCGGAACGTAGAAATGACCATATCTTTCACACTGGTTGCTATTGTTCCTGTTATACGATGTAAAAGCTGTTGTATTTACATTGTACCTTATGCTTCTGGCGTTGACTTCTAAGGCCCTTACTATTCGATCTGGTGGAGCAACGCCCTAGGGTGAAGCCTAGGTTGCCCGGATAGTAGAAATGACCATAACTTTCATAGTGGTTGCAATTATTCGTTTTATACGATGGAAAAGCTGTTGTATTTATATTGTATTTTATGCTTCTGGCGTTGACTTCTGAGGCCCTAACTATTCGATCTGTTGGAGCAACGCCCTAGAGTGAAGCCTAGGTTGCCCGGAGCGTAGAAATGACCATCACTTTCAAACTGGTTACAATTATTCCGGTTATACGATGGAAAAACTGTTGTATTTTTATTGCATTTTATGCTTCGGGCGTTGACTTCTAAGGCCCTAACTATTCAACCTGTTGGAGCTACGCCCTAGAGTGAAACCTAGGTTGCCCGGAACGTAGAAATGACCATCACTTTCAAACCGGTTACAATTATTCCTGTTATACGATGGAAAAACTGTTGTATTTTTATTGCATTTTATGCTTCGGGCGTTGACTTCGAAGGCCCTAACTATTCAAGCTGTTGGAGCAACGCCCTAGGGTGAAGCCTAGGTTGCACGGAAAGTAGAAATGTCCATAACTTTCATACTGGATGCAAGTATTCGTTTCATACGATGGAAAAACTGTTGTATTTATATTGTATTTTATGCTTCTGACGTTGACTTCTAAGGCACCAACTATTCGATCTGATGGAGCGACGCCCTAGAGTGAAGCCTAGGTTGCCCGGAACGTAGAAATGCCCATAACTTTCACACTGGTTGCAATTATTCGTTTTATACGATGGAAAAACTGTTGTATTCATATTGTATTTTATGCTTCTGACGTCGACTTCTAAGGCACCAACTATTCGATCTGTTGGAGCAACGCCCTAGAGTGCAGCCTAGGTTGCCCGGAACGTAGAAATGCCCATAACTTTCACACTGGTTGCAATTATTCGTTTTATACGATGGAAAAACTGTTGTATTTATATTGTATTTTATGCTTCTGGCATTCACTTCTTAGGCCCTAACCATTCGATCTGGTGGAGCTACGCCCTAGAGTGAAGCTTAGGTTGCCCGGAACATAGAAATGACCATAACCTTCACACTGGTGGCTATTATTCGTTTTATTCGATGGAAAAGCTGTTATATTTATATTGTATTTTATGCTTCTGGCGTTGACTTCTAAGGCACTAACTGTTCGATCTGGTGGAGCAACGCCCTAGGGTGAAGCCTAGGTTGCCCGGATAGTAGAAATGACCATAACTTTCATAGTGGTTGCAATTATCCGTTTTATACGATGGAAAAATTGTTGTATTTATATTGTATTTTATGCTTCTGGCGTTGACTTCTGAGGCCCTAACTATTCGATCTGTTGGAGCAACGCCCTAGAGTGAAGCCTTGGTTTCTCGGAAAGTAGAAATGTCCATATCTTTCATACTGGTTGCAATTATTCGTTTTATACGATGGAAAAACTGTTGTATTTATATTGTACTTTGTTCTTCTGGCGTTCACTTCTTAGGCCTTAACTATTTGATCTGGTGGAACAACGCACTAGGGTGAAGCCTAGGTTGCCCGGAACGTAGAAATGACTATAACTTTCACACTGGTAGCAATTATTCGATTTATACAATGGAAAGACTGTTCCATTTATTTTGTGTTTTATGTTGCGCGCGTTGACTTCTAAGGCCCTAACTATTCGATCTGGTGCAGCATCGCCCTAGGCTGAAGCCTAGGTTGCCCGGAAAGTAGAAGTGACCATTACTTTCACACTCTTTGCAATTATTCATTTTATACGATGGAAAAGCTGTTGCATTTATATTGTATTTTATGCTTCTGGAGTTGTCTTCTTAGGCCCTAACTATTCGATCTGGTGGAGCAACGCCTTAGAGTGACGCCTAGGTTGCCCGGAACGTAGAAATGACCATATCTTTCACACTGGTTGCTATTGTTCCTGTTATACGATGGACAAGCTGTTGTATTTATATTGTACCTTATTCTGCTGGCGTTGACTTCTAAGGCCCTAACTATTCGATCTGCTGGAGCAACGCCCTAGGGTGAAGCCTAGGTTGCCCGGAACGTAGAAATGACCATCACTTTCAAACTGCTTGCAATTATTCGTTTTATACGATGGAAAAATTGTTGAATTTTTATTGCATTTTATGCTTCGGGCGTTGACTTCTAAGGCCCTAACTATTCAATCTGTTGGATCAACGCCCTAGGGTGAAGCCTAGGTTGCACGGAAAGTAGAAATGTCCATAACTTTCATACTGGATGCAAGTATTCGTTTTATACGATGGAAAAACTGTTGTATTTATATTGTATTTTATGCTTCTGACGTTGACTTCTAAGGCACCAACTATTCGATCTGTTGGAGCAACGCCCTAGAGTAAAGCCTAGGTTGCCCGGAACGTAGAAATGCCCATAACCTTCACACAGGTGGCTATTATTCGTTTTATTCGATGGAAAAACTGTTGTATTTATATTGCATTTTATGCTTCTGGCGTTGACTTCTGAGACCCTAACTGTTCGATCTGTTGGAGCAACGCCCTAGAGTGAGGGCTTGGTTTCCCGGAACGTAGAAATGACCATGACTTTCATACTGGTTGCAATTATTCGTTTTATACGATGGAAAAACTGTTGTATTTATATTGTATTTTATGCTTCTGGCGTTGACTTCTTAGGCCCTAACTATTCGATCTGGTGGAGCAACGCCTTAGAGTGACGCCTAGGTTGCCCGGAACGTAGAAATGACCATATCTTTCACACTGGTTGCTATTGTTCCTGTTATACGATGGACAAGCTGTTGCATTTATATTGTACCTTATGCTTCTGGCGTTGACTTCTAAGGCCCTAACTATTCGACCTGCTGGAGCAACGCCCTAGGGTGAAGCCTAGGTTGCCCGGATAGTAGAAATGACCATAACTTTCATAGTGGTTGCAATTATTCGTTTTATACGATGGAAAAATTGTTGTATTTATATTGTATTTTATGCTTCTGGCGTTGACTTCTGAGGCCCTAACTATTCGATCTGTTGGAGCAACGCCCTAGAGTGAAGCCTTGGTTTCCCGGAACGTAGAAATGACCGTGTCTTTCATACTGGTTGCAATTATTCATATTATAGGATGGAAAACCTGTTGTATTTATATTGTATTTTATGCTTCTGGCGTTGACTTCTTGGGCCCTAACTATTCGATCTGGTGTAGCAACGCCTTAGAGTGACGCCTAGGTTGCCCGGAACGAAGAAATGACCATATCTTTCACACTGGTTGCTATTGTTCCTGTTATACGATGTAAAAGCTGTTGTATTTATATTGTACCTTATGCTTCTGGCGTTGCCTTCTAAGGCCCTTACTATTCGATCTGGTGGAGCAACGCCCTAGGGTGAAGCCTAGGTTGCCCGGATAGTAGAAATGACCGTAACTTTCATAGTGGTTGCAATTATTCGTTTTATACGATGGAAAAGCTGTTGTATTTATATTGTATTTTATGCTTCTGGCGTTGACTTCTGAGGCCCTAACTATTCGATCTGTTGGAGCAACGCCCTGGAGTGAAGCCTAGGTTGCCCGGAGCGTAGAAATGACCATCACTTTCAAACTGGTTACAATTATTCCTGTTATACGATGGAAAAACTGTTGTATTTTTATTGCATTTTATGCTTCGGGCGTTGACTTCTAAGGCCCTAACTATTCAAGCTGTTGGAGCAACGCCCTAGGGTAAAGCCTAGGTTGCACGGAAAGGAGAAATGTCCATAACTTTCATACTGGATGCAAGTATTCGTTTCATACGATGGAAAAACTGTTGGATTTATATTGTATTTTATGCTTCTGACGTTGACTTCTAAGGCACCAACTATTCGATCTGTTGGAGCGATGCCCTAGAGTGAAGCCTAGGTTGCCCGGAACGTAGAAATGCCCATAACTTACACACTGGTTGCAATTATTCGTTTTATACGATGGAAAAACTGTTGTATTCATATTGTATTTTATGTTTCTGACGTCGACTTCTAAGGCACCGACTATTCGATCTGTTGGAGCAACGCCCTAGAGTGCAGCCTAGGTTGCCCGGAACGTAGAAATGCCCATAACTTTCACACAGGTGGCTATTATTCGTTTTATTCGATGGAAAAACTGTTGTATTTATATTGCATTTTATGCTTCTGGCGTTGACTTCTGAGACCCTAACTATTCGATCTGTTGGAGCAACGCCCTAGAGTGAGGCCTTGGTTTCCCGGAACGTAGAAATGACCATGACTTTCATACTGGTTGCAATTATTCGTTTTATACGATGGAAAAACTGTTGTATTCATATTATATTTTATGCTTCTGACGTCGACTTCTAAGGCACCAACTATTCGATCTGTTGGAGCAACGCCCTAGAGTGCAGCCTAGGTTGCCCGGAACGTAGAAATGCCCATAACTTTCACACTGGTTGCAATTATTCGTTTTATACGATGGAAAAACTGTTGTATTTATATTGTATTTTATGCTTCTGGCATTCACTTCTTAGGCCCTAACCATTCGATCTGGTGGAGCTACGCCCTAGAGTGAAGCTTAGGTTGCCCGGAACATAGAAATGACCATAACCTTCACACTGGTGGCTATTATTCGTTTTATTCGATGGAAAAGCTGTTATATTTATATTGTATTTTATGCTTCTGGCGTTGACTTCTAAGGCACTAACTGTTCGATCTGGTGGAGCAACGCCCTAGGGTGAAGCCTAGGTTGCCCGGATAGTAGAAATGACCATAACTTTCATAGTGGTTGCAATTATCCGTTTTATACGATGGAAAAATTGTTGTATTTATATTGTATTTTATGCTTCTGGCGTTGACTTCTGAGGCCCTAACTATTCGATCTGTTGGAGCAACGCCCTAGAGTGAAGCCTTGGTTTCTCGGAAAGTAGAAATGTCCATATCTTTCATACTGGTTGCAATTATTCGTTTTATACGATGGAAAAACTGTTGTATTTATATTGTACTTTGTTCTTCTGGCGTTCACTTCTTAGGCCTTAACTATTTGATCTGGTGGAACAACGCACTAGGGTGAAGCCTAGGTTGCCCGGAACGTAGAAATGACTATAACTTTCACACTGGTAGCAATTATTCGATTTATACAATGGAAAGACTGTTCCATTTATTTTGTGTTTTATGTTGCGCGCGTTGACTTCTAAGGCCCTAACTATTCGATCTGGTGCAGCATCGCCCTAGGCTGAAGCCTAGGTTGCCCGGAAAGTAGAAATGACCATTACTTTCACACTCTTTGCAATTATTCATTTTATACGATGGAAAAGCTGTTGCATTTATATTGTATTTTATGCTTCTGGAGTTGTCTTCTTAGGCCCTAACTATTCGATCTGGTGGAGCAACGCCTTAGAGTGACGCCTAGGTTGCCCGGAACGTAGAAATGACCATATCTTTCACACTGGTTGCTATTGTTCCTGTTATACGATGGACAAGCTGTTGTATTTATATTGTACCTTATTCTGCTGGCGTTGACTTCTAAGGCCCTAACTATTCGATCTGCTGGAGCAACGCCCTAGGGTGAAGCCTAGGTTGCCCGGAACGTAGAAATGACCATCACTTTCAAACTGCTTGCAATTATTCGTTTTATACGATGGAAAAATTGTTGAATTTTTATTGCATTTTATGCTTCGGGCGTTGACTTCTAAGGCCCTAACTATTCAATCTGTTGGATCAACGCCCTAGGGTGAAGCCTAGGTTGCACGGAAAGTAGAAATGTCCATAACTTTCATACTGGATGCAAGTATTCGTTTTATACGATGGAAAAACTGTTGTATTTATATTGTATTTTATGCTTCTGACGTTGACTTCTAAGGCACCAACTATTCGATCTGTTGGAGCAACGCCCTAGAGTAAAGCCTAGGTTGCCCGGAACGTAGAAATGCCCATAACCTTCACACAGGTGGCTATTATTCGTTTTATTCGATGGAAAAACTGTTGTATTTATATTGCATTTTATGCTTCTGGCGTTGACTTCTGAGACCCTAACTGTTCGATCTGTTGGAGCAACGCCCTAGAGTGAGGGCTTGGTTTCCCGGAACGTAGAAATGACCATGACTTTCATACTGGTTGCAATTATTCGTTTTATACGATGGAAAAACTGTTGTATTTATATTGTATTTTATGCTTCTGGCGTTGACTTCTTAGGCCCTAACTATTCGATCTGGTGGAGCAACGCCTTAGAGTGACGCCTAGGTTGCCCGGAACGTAGAAATGACCATATCTTTCACACTGGTTGCTATTGTTCCTGTTATACGATGGACAAGCTGTTGCATTTATATTGTACCTTATGCTTCTGGCGTTGACTTCTAAGGCCCTAACTATTCGACCTGCTGGAGCAACGCCCTAGGGTGAAGCCTAGGTTGCGCGGATAGTAGAAATGACCATAACTTTCATAGTGGTTGCAATTATTCGTTTTATACGATGGAAAAATTGTTGTATTTATATTGTATTTTATGCTTCTGGCGTTGACTTCTGAGGCCCTAACTATTCGATCTGTTGGAGCAACGCCCTAGAGTGAAGCCTTGGTTTCCCGGAACGTAGAAATGACCGTGTCTTTCATACTGGTTGCAATTATTCATATTATAGGATGGAAAACCTGTTGTATTTATATTGTATTTTATGCTTCTGGCGTTGACTTCTTGGGCCCTAACTATTCGATCTGGTGTAGCAACGCCTTAGAGTGACGCCTAGGTTGCCCGGAACGAAGAAATGACCATATCTTTCACACTGGTTGCTATTGTTCCTGTTATACGATGTAAAAGCTGTTGTATTTATATTGTACCTTATGCTTCTGGCGTTGCCTTCTAAGGCCCTTACTATTCGATCTGGTGGAGCAACGCCCTAGGGTGAAGCCTAGGTTGCCCGGATAGTAGAAATGACCGTAACTTTCATAGTGGTTGCAATTATTCGTTTTATACGATGGAAAAGCTGTTGTATTTATATTGTATTTTATGCTTCTGGCGTTGACTTCTGAGGCCCTAACTATTCGATCTGTTGGAGCAACGCCCTGGAGTGAAGCCTAGGTTGCCCGGAGCGTAGAAATGACCATCACTTTCAAACTGGTTACAATTATTCCTGTTATACGATGGAAAAACTGTTGTATTTTTATTGCATTTTATGCTTCGGGCGTTGACTTCTAAGGCCCTAACTATTCAAGCTGTTGGAGCAACGCCCTAGGGTAAAGCCTAGGTTGCACGGAAAGGAGAAATGTCCATAACTTTCATACTGGATGCAAGTATTCGTTTCATACGATGGAAAAACTGTTGGATTTATATTGTATTTTATGCTTCTGACGTTGACTTCTAAGGCACCAACTATTCGATCTGTTGGAGCGATGCCCTAGAGTGAAGCCTAGGTTGCCCGGAACGTAGAAATGCCCATAACTTACACACTGGTTGCAATTATTCGTTTTATACGATGGAAAAACTGTTGTATTCATATTGTATTTTATGTTTCTGACGTCGACTTCTAAGGCACCGACTATTCGATCTGTTGGAGCAACGCCCTAGAGTGCAGCCTAGGTTGCCCGGAACGTAGAAATGCCCATAACTTTCACACAGGTGGCTATTATTCGTTTTATTCGATGGAAAAACTGTTGTATTTATATTGCATTTTATGCTTCTGGCGTTGACTTCTGAGACCCTAACTATTCGATCTGTTGGAGCAACGCCCTAGAGTGAGGCCTTGGATTCCCGGAACGTAGAAATGACCATGACTTTCATACTGGTTGCAATTATTCCTGTTATACGATGGAAAACCTGTTGTATTTATATTGTATTTTATGCTTCTGGCGTTCACTTCTTAGACACTACCTTTTCAATCTGTTGGAGCAACGCCCTAGGGTGAATCCTAGGTTGCCCGGGAAGTAGAAATCACCATTACTTTCATACTGGATGCAATTATCCGTTTTATACGATGGAAAAACTGTTGTATTTATATTGAATTTTATGCTTCTGGCGTTCGCTTCTTAGGCCTTAACTATTCGATCTGGTGGAACAACGCACTAGGGTGAAGCCTAGGTTGCCCGGAACGTAGAAATGACCATAACTTTCACACTGGTAGCAATTATTCGATTTATACAACGGAAAAACTGTTCTATTTATTTTGTGTTTTATGTTTCGCGCGTTGACTTCTAAGGCCGGGCAACCTGGGCTTCACCCTAGGGCGTTCCTCCACTAGATCGAATAGTTAGGGCCTTAAAAGACAACGCCAGAAGCATAAAATACAATATAAATACAACAGTTTTTCCATCGTATAACAGGAATAATTGCAACCAGTGGGAAAGCGATGTTCATTTCTACGTTCCTGCCAACCTAGGCTTCACTCTAGGGCGTTAGTCCACCAGATCCAATAGTTAGGGCGTAAGAAGTCAACGCCAGCAGCATAAAATATTAAATAAATAGAACAGTTTTTCCATTGTATAAAACGAATAATTGCAACCAGTATGAAAGTTATGGTCATTTCTACGTTCCGGGCAACCTAGGCTTCACTCTAGGGCGTTGCTCCACCACATCGAGTTGCTACGGCCTTAGAAGTCATCGCCAGAAGCATAAAACACAATATAGATGCAACAGTTTTTACATCGTATAACAGGAATAATTGCAGCCAGTGTGAAAGTGATGGTCATTTCTACGCTCCGGGCAACCTAGGCTTCACTCTAGGATGTTGCACCACCACATCGAGTTGCTACGGCCTTAGATGTCATCGCCAAAAGCATAAAATACAATATAGATGCAATAGTTTTTACATCGTATAACAGGAATAATTGCAGCCAGTGTGAAAGTGATGGTCTTTTCTACGCTCCGGGCAACCTAGGCTTCACTCTAGGATGTTGCACCACCAGTTCGAATTGTTACGGCCTTAGAAAACAACTCCAGACGCATAAAATACGATAAAAATACAACAGTTTTTCCATCGTACAAAAAGAATAATTGTAACCAGTGTGAAAGTATTGGTCATTTCTACGGTTCGGGCAACATACGCTTCACTCTTGGGCGTTGCCCAACGAGACAGAGTACCTAGGACCTTATAAGTCAACGCCAGAAGCTTAAAGTACAATAAAAATCCAACAGTTTGTCCATCGTATAACCGGAGTAATTGCAACCAGTGTGAAAGTGATGGTCATTTCTACGTTCCGGGCAAACCAGGCTTCACTCTAGGGCGTTGTTTCACCAGATCGAATGGTTAGGGCATAAGAAGTCAACGCCAGAAGCATAAAGTACAATATAAATACAACAGTTTTTCAATCGTATATCAGGAATAATTGCCACCAGTGTGAAAGATATCGTCATTTCTACGTTCCGGGCAACCTAGGCTTCACTCTAGGGCGTTGGTCCACCAGATCCAATAGTTTGGGCCTAAGACGTCAACGCCAGAAGCATAAAATACAAAATAAATGCAACAGTTTTTCCATCGTATAATGGGAATAATTGGAACCAGTGTGAAAGTAATGGTCATTTCTAAGTTCCGCGCAACCTAGGCTTCGCTCTAGGGTGTTGCTCCACCAGAACGAATAGCTAGGGTCTTAGAGTTCAACGCCAGAAGCGTAAAATACTATAATAGTACATCAGTTTTTCCATCGTATATAACGAATAATTGCAACCAGTGTGAAAGTAATGGTCATTTCTACGTTCCGGACAACCTAGGCTTCACTCCAGGGCATTGCTCCACCACATCGAATAGCTACGGCCTTAGAAGACAACGCCAGAAGCATAAAATGCAATATAAACACAACAGTTTTTCCATTGTATAAAACGAATAACTGCAACCAGTGTGAAAGTTATGGTGATTTCTACGTTCCGGGCATCATAGGCTCCACTATTGGACGTTGCCCCACCAGATCGAATAGCTAGGACCTTAGAAGTCGAAGCGAGAAGCTGAAAATACAATAAAAATGCAACAGCCATTCCATCGTATAGCATGAATAATTGCAACCAGTGTGAAAGTAATGATCATTTCGGCGTTTCGGGCATCCTAGACATAACTCTGAGGCATTGCTCCACCTGATCGAATAGTCAGGGCCTAAGAAGCCAACGCCCGAAGCATAAAATACGACATAAATACAACAGCTTTTCCATCGTATAAAATGAATAATTATAAACAGTGTGCAAGTAATGGTCATTTCTACCTTCCGGGCAACCTAGGCTTCACTTCAGGACGGTGCTCCACCATATCGAATAGCTAGGGACTTTGAATTCAAAGCCAGAAGCATAAAATGCAATATGAATACAACAGTTTTTTCATCGTATAACAGGAATAATTGCAACAAGCGTGAAGGTAATGGTCCTTTCTACGTTCCGGGCAACCTAGGCTGCACTGTAGGGCGTTGCTCCACCAGATCGAACAGTTAGGGACTAAGAAGTCAACGCCCGGAGCATAATATACGACATAAATACAACAGCATTTCCATCGTATAAAATGAATAATTGCAAACAGTGTGAAGGTAATGGTCATTTCTACGTTCCGGGCAACCTCGGCTACACTCTAGGGCGTTGCACCACCAGATCGAATACCTAGGGACTTAGAAGTCAACGCCAGAAGCACAAAATGCAATATAAATACAACAGTTGTTCCATTGTATAAAACGAATAATTGAAACCAGTGTGAAAGGTATGGTGATTTCTTCGTTCCGGGCAATATAGGCTTCACTATTGGACGCTGCCCCACCAGATCGAATAGCTAGGACCTTTGAAGTGGAAGCCAGAAGCAGAAAATACAATACAAATGCAGCAGTTTTTCCATCGTATAGCATGAATAATTGCAACCAGTGCGAAAGTAATGATCATTTCGACTATTCGGGCATCCTAGACTTAACTCTGAGGCGTTGCTTCACCAGATCGAAGAGTTAGGGCCTTAGAAGTCAACGACAGGTGCATAAACTACAAAATGAATACAACAGCCTTCCCATCGTATAAAACGAATAATTGCAACCTGTGTGACGGTTATGGTCATATCTACGTTCCGGGCAACCTAGGCTTCACTGTATGGTGTTACTCCACCAGATCGAATAGGTAGGTCCATAGAAGTCAACGCCCGAAGCATAAAATACAATAAATATACAAGAGTTTTTCCATCGTATAACAGGGATAATTGCAACCTGCGTAAAAGTAATGGTCATTTCTACGTTCCGTGCAACCTAGGCTTCAATCTAGGGCGTTGCTCCACCAGATAGAATAGTTATGGCCTAAGAAGTCAACGCCAGAAGCATAAAATACAATATAAATAGAACAGTCTTTCCATTGTATAAAACGAATAATTGCAACCAGTGTGATCGTTATGGTCATTTCTACGTTCCGGGCCACCTAGGCTTCACCCTAGGACGTGGCTCCACCATATCGAATAGTTAGGGCCTAAGAAGTCAACGCCAGAAGCATAAAATACAAAATAAATTCAACAGTTTTTCCATCGCATAAAATGAATAATTGCAATCAGTGTGAATGTAATGGTCATTTCTACGCTCCGGTCCACCTAGGCTTCACTCTAGGGCGTTGCACCACCAGAACGAAGAGTTAGGGATTTAGAAGACAACGCCCGAAGCATAAAATACAAAATAAATAGAACTGTCTTTCCATCGTATAAAACGAATAATTGCAGCCAGTGTGAAAGTTATGGTCATTTATACGTTCCGTGCAACCTAGGCTTCAATCTAGGGCGTTGCTCCACCAGATCGAGTAGTTATGGCCTAAGAAGTCAACGCCAGAAGCATAATATACAATATAAATAGAACAGTTTTTCCATTGTATAAAACGAATAATTGCAACCAGTATGAACGTTATGGCCATTTCTACGTTCCGGGCCACCTAGGCTTCACCCTAGGACGTGGCTCCACCATATCGAATAGTTATGGCCTTAGAAGCCAACGACAGATGCATAAACTACAAAATAAATACAACAGCCTTCCCATCGTATAAAACGAATAATTGCAACCTGTGTGAAGGTTATGGTCATATCTACGTTCCGGGCAACCTAGGCTTCACTGTATGGTGTTACTCCACCAGATCGAATAGGTACGGCCATAGAAGTCAACGCCCGAAGCATAAAATACAATAAATATACAAGAGTTTTTCCATCGTATAACAGGAATAATTGCAACCAGTGTGAAAGTGATGGTCATTTCAACGTTCCGGGCAACCTAGGCTTCACTCTAGGGCGTTGGTCCACCAGCTCCAATAGCTACGGCCTTAGAAGTCAACGCCAGAAGCGTAAAATACAATAAAAATGCATCCGTTTTTCCATCTTATAGCGTGGATAATTGCAACCAGAGTGAAAGTTATGATCATTTCTACGTTCCGTGCAACCTAGGCTTCACTCTAGGGCGTTGTTCCACCAGATCGAATAGTTTGGGCCTAAGAAGTCACGCCAGAAGCATAAAATACGATATATGTACAAAAGTTTTTCCATCGAATAATACGAATAATTGCAACCAGTGTGAAAGTGATGGTCATTTCTACGTTCCGGGCAACCTAGACTTCACTCTAGGGCGTTGCTCCACCACATCGAATGGCTACGGCCTTAGAAGTCAACGCCAGAAGCATAAAATGCAATATAAATACAACAGTTTTTCCATTGTATAAAAAGAATAATTGCAACCAGTGTGAAAGTTATGGTCCTTTCTACGCTCCGGGCAGCCTAGGCTTCACTCTAGGGCGTTACTCCACCACATCGAATAGCTACGGCCGTAGATGTCAACGCCAGAAGCATAAAATACAATATAGATACAACAGTTTTTCCATCGTATAAAATGAATAATTGCAAGCATTGTGAAAGTAATGGTCATTTCTACGTTCCGGTCAACCCAGGCGTCCCTCTAGGGCGTTCCTCCACCACATCCAATAGCTACGGCCTTTGAAGTCAACGCAAGAAGCATAAAATGCAATATAAATGCAACAGCTTTGCCATCTTATAAAATGGATAATTGCAAACAGTGTGAAAGTGATGGCCATATCTGCGTTCCGAGCAACCTGGGCTTCGGACTAGGGCGTTGCTCCACCAGATCAAATAGTTAGAGCCTTAGAAGTCAACGCCCGAAGCATAAAATAAAATAAAAATACAACAGTTTTTCCATCGTATAACAGGAATAATTGCAAACAGTTTGAAAGTGATGGTCATTTCTACGTTCCGTGCAACCTAGGCTTCACTCCAGGGCGTTGTTCCACCAGATCGAGTAGTTTGGGCCTAAGAAGTCAACGCCAGAAGCATAAAGTACAATAAAAATCCAACAGTTTTTCCATCGTATAACAGGAATAATTGCAACCAGTTTGAAAGTGATGGTCATTTCTATGTTCCGGGCAACCTAGCCTTCACTCTAGGGCGTTGTCACACCAGATCGAATAGTTAGCTCCTAAGAAGTCAACGCCTGAAGCATAAAATACAATAAAAATACAACAGTTTTTCCATTGTATAAAACGAGTAATTGCAACCAGTATGAACGTTATGCACATTTCTACGTACCGGGCAACCTAGGCTTCACCCTAGGACGTGGCTCCACCATATCGAATAGTTAGGGACTTAGAATTCAACGCAAGAAGCATAAAGTACAATAAAAATACAACAGCTTTTCCATGGTATAACAGGCATAATTGCAAACAGTGTGAAGGTAATGATCATTTCTACGTTCCGTGCAACCTAGGCTTCACTCTAGGGCGTTTTTCCACCAGATCGAATAGTTAGGGCCGCAGAAGTCAACGCCCGAGGCATAAAATACAAAATAAATAGAACTGTTTTTCCTTTGTATAAAACGAATTATTGCAACCTGTGTGAAACTTATGGTCATTTCTACGTTCCGTGCAACCTAGGCTTCACTCTAGGGCGTTGCTCGACCAGATCGAATGGGTAGGGCCTTAGAAGTCAACGCCAGAAGCATAAAATACAATATAAATACAACAGTTTTTCCATGGTATAAAACGAATAATTGCAACCAGTATGAACGTTATGGTCATTTCTACGTTCCGGGCAACCTAGGCTTCACCCTAGGGCGTTGCTCCACCAGATCGAATCGTTAGGGCCTAAGGAGTCAACGCCAGAAGCATAAAATACAATATAAATACAACAGTTTTTCCGTCGTATAACAGTAATAATTGCAACCAGTATGAAAGTAATGGTCATTTCTACGTTCCCGCCAACCTAGGCTTCACTCTAGGGCGTTGCTCCACCAGATCGAATAGTTAGGGCCTAAGAAGTCAACGCTAGAAGCAAAAAATATAATAAAAATACAACAGCTTTTCCATCGTATAAAACGAATGATTGCAATCAGTGTGAATGTAATGGTCATTTCTACGCTCCGGTCAACCTAGGCTTCACTCTAGGGCGTTGCTCCACCAGATCGAAGAGTTAGGGCCTTAGAAGACAACGCCCGAAGCATAAAATACAAAATAAATAGAACAGTCTTTCCATTGTATAAAACGAATAATTGCTGCCAGTGTGAAAGTTATGGTCATTTCTACGTTCCGTGCAACCTAGGCTTCAATCTAGAGCGTTGCTCCACCATATAGAGTAGTTATGGCCTAAGAAGTCAACGCCAGAAGCATAAAATACAATATAAATAGAACAGTTTTTCCATTGTATAAAACGAATAATTGCAACCAGTGTGAACGTTATGGTCATTTCTACGTTCCGGGCCACCTAGGCTTCACCCTAGGACGTGGCTCCACCATATCGAATAGTTAGGGCCTAAGAAGTCAACGCCAGAAGCATAAAATACAAAATAAATTCAACAGTTTTTCCATCGCATAAAATGAATAATTGCAATCAGTGTGAATGTAATGGTCATTTCAACGCTCCGGTCAACCTAGGCTTCACTCTAGGGCGTTGCACCACCAGATCGAAGAGTTAGGGCCTTAGAAGACAACGCCCGAAGCATGAAATACAATAAAAATACAACAGTTTTTCCATCGTATAACAGGTATAATTGCAACCAGTGAGAAGGTGACGGTCATTTCAACGTTCCGTGCAACCTAGGCTTCACTCTAGGGCGTTGCTCGACCAGATCGAATGGGTAGGACCTTAGAAGTCAACGCCAGAAGCATAAAGTACAATAAAAATCTAACAGTTTTTCCATCGTATAACAGGAATAATTGCAAACAGTGTTAAGGTAATGGTCATTTCTTCCCTCCGGTCAACCTAGGCTTCACTCTAGGGCGTCGGTCCACCAGATCGAATATATAGGGCCTAAGAAGTCAACGCCAGAAGCATAGAATACAATATAAATACAACAGTTTTTCCATTGTATAAAACGAATAATTGCAAGCAGTATGAACGTTATGGTCATTTCTACGTACCGGTCGACCTAGGCTTCACTCTATGGCGTTGCTCCGACAGATCGAATAGTTAGGGCCTCATAAGGCAACGCCCGAGGCATAAAATACAAAATAAATAGAACAGTATTTCCATTGTATAGAACGAATTATTGCAACCGGTGTGAAAGTTATGGTCATTTCTACGTTCCGTACAACATAGGCTTCACTCTAGGGCGTTGGTCCACCAGATCGAATAGTTATGGCCTAAGAAGTCAACGCCAGAAGCATAAAATACAATATAAATACAACAGCTTTTCCATCGTATAAGACGAATAATTGCAGCCAGTGTGAATGTAATGGTCATTTCTACGTTCCGGGCAACCTAGGGTTCACTCTAGGGCGTTGGTCCACCAGATCCAATGGTTAGGGCCTAAGAAGTCAACGCCAGAAGCACCATATACAAAATAATTACAAAAGTTTTTCCATCGTATAAAACGAGTAATTGGAACCAGTGTAAAAGTAATGGTCATTTCTACGTTCCGGGAAGCATAGGCGTCACTCTAGGGCGTTGCTCCACCACATCTAATAGCTACGGCCTTAGAAGTCAACGCCAGAAACATAAAATAAAATATAGATATAACAGTTTTTCCATCGAACAAAACGAATAATAGCAACCAGTGTGAAAGTTATGGTCATTTCTACGTTTCGGGCCGCCTAGGCTTCACTCTAGGGCGTTGCTCCACCAGATGGTATAGTTAGGGCCTTAGCAGTCAACGCCAGAAGCATAAAATACAATAAAGATGCAACAGTTTTTCCATCGTATAACAGGAATAATTGCAACCAGTGTGAGGGTAATGGTATGTTCTACGTTCCGGGCAACCTATGCTTCACTCCAGGGCGGTGCTCTACCAGATTAAATTGTTAGGGCCTAAGAAGTCAACGCCAGAAGCATAAAACACAATATAAATACAACAGCTTTTCCATCGTATATAATGTATATTTGCAAACAGTATGAAAGTAAAGGTCATTTCCATGTTCGGGGCAACCTAGGCGTCACTCTAGGGCGTTGCTCCACCACACCTAATAGCTATGGCCTTAGAAGTCAACCCCAGATGAATAAAATACAATAAAGATGCCACTGCTTTTCCATCGTATAAAACGAATAATTGCAATCAGTGTGAAAGTTATGGTCATTTCTACTTTCCGAGCAACCTAGGCCTCACCCTAGTGCGTTGTTCCACCAGATCGAACAGTTAGGGCCTAAGAAGTCAACGCCAGAAGCATAAAATACAATAAAGATGCAAAAGTTTTTCCATCGTATAACAGGAATAACTGCAAACAGTGTGAAAGTACTGGTCATTTCTACGTTCCGGGTAACCTAGGTTTCACTCTTGGGCGTTGCTCCACCAGATTGAATAGCTAGGGCCTAAGAAGGCAACGCCAGAAGCATAAAATACAATATAAATATAACAGTATTTCCATCGTCTAAAACGAATAATAGCAGCCAGTGTGAAAGTTATGGTCATTTCTACGTTCCGGGCGACAAAGGCTTCACTCTAGGGCGTTGCCCCACCAGATCAAACAGTTAGGGCCTTAGAAGTCAACGCCCGAAGCATTAAACACAAAATAAATAGAACAGTTATTCCATTGTATAAAACGAATAACTGTTACCAGTGTGAACGTTATGGTCATTGCTACGTTCCGCGCTACCCAGGCTTCACCCAAGGGCGTTGTTCCACCAGATGGAATAGTTAGGGCCTAAGAAGTCAACGCCAGAAGCATAAAATACGATATAAATACAACAGCTTTTCCATCGTATAAGACGAATAATTGCAGCCAGTGTGAATGTAATGGTCATTTCTACGTTCCGGGCAACCTAGGCTTCACTCTAGGGCGTTGCTCCATCAGATCGAGTAGTTAGGGCCTTAGAAGTCAACGTCAGAAGCATAAAATACAATAAAGATGCAAAAGTTTTTCCATCGTATAACAGGAATAACTGTAAACAGTGTGAA
This sequence comes from Calliopsis andreniformis, assembly GCF_051401765.1. Lineage (NCBI taxonomy): Eukaryota > Metazoa > Arthropoda > Insecta > Hymenoptera > Andrenidae > Calliopsis > Calliopsis andreniformis. The sequence continues at coordinate 15,327,776 of NW_027480428.1, forward strand.
AGTAATGGTCATTTCTACGTTCCAGGCAACCTAGTCTTCACTCTAGGGCGTTGTTCCACAAGATCGAATAGTTACGGCCTAAGAAGTCAACGCCAGAAGAATAAAATACAATATAAGTACAAAAGTTTTTCCATCGTATAAAATGAATAATTGCAAACATTGTGAAAGTAATGGTCATTTCTACGTTCCGGGCAACCTAGGCGTCACTCTAGGGCGTTTCTCCACCACACCTAATAGCTACGGCCTTAGAAGTCAACCCCAGATGAATAAAATACAACAAAGATGCCACAGCTTTTCCATCGTATAAAACGAATAATTGCACCCAGTGTGAAAGTTATGGTCATTTCTAGTTTCCGGGCAACCTAGGCTTCACCCTAGGGCGTTGTTCCACCAGATCGAACTGTTAGGGCCTAAGAAGTCAACGCCAGAAGCATAAAAAACTATATAAATATAACAGTTTTTCTTTCGTATAAAACGAATGATACCAACCAGTGTAAAAGTTATGGTCATTTCTACGTTCCGGGCAACCTAGGCTTCACCCTAGGGCGTTGTTCCACCAGATGGAACAGTTAGGGCCCATGAAGTCAACGCCAGAAGCATAAAATACGATATAAATACAACAGCTTTTCCATCGTATAGAACGAATAATTGCAACCAGTGTGAATGGACTGGTCATTTCTACGTTCCGGGGAACCTAGGCTTCACTCTAGGGCGTTGCTCCACCAGATCGAGTAGTTAGGGCCTTAGAAGTCAACGCCAGAAGCATAAAATACAAAATAAATAGAACAGTCTTTCCATTGTATAAAACGAATAATTGCTGCCAGTGTGAAAGTTATGGTCATTTCTACGTTCCGTGCAACCTAGGCTTCAATCTAGGGCGTTGCTCCACCATATAGAGTAGTTATGGCCTAAGAAGTCAACGCCAGAAGCATAAAATACAATATAAATAGAACAGTTTTTCCATTGTATAAAACGAATAATTGCAACCAGTGTGAACGTTATGGTCATTTCTACGTTCCGGGCCACCTAGGCTTCACCCTAGGACGTGGCTCCACCATATCGAATAGTTAGGGCCTAAGAAGTCAACGCCAGAAGCATAAAATACAAAATAAATTCAACAGTTTTTCCATCGCATAAAATGAATAATTGCAATCAGTGTGAATGTAATGGTCATTTCTACGCTCCGGTCAACCTAGGCTTCACTCTAGGGCGTTGCACCACCAGATCGAAGAGTTAGGGCCTTAGAAGACAACGCCCGAAGCAAAAAATACAAAATAAATAGAACTGTCTTTCCATCGTATAAAACGAATAATTGCAGCCAGTGTGAAAGTTATGGTCATTTCTACGTTCCGTGCAACCTAGGCTTCAATCTAGGGCGTTGCTCCACCAGATCGAGTAGTTATGGCCTAAGAAGTCAACGCCAGAAGCATAAAATACAATATAAATAGAACAGTTTTTCCATTGTATAAAACGAATAATTGCAACCAGTATGAACGTTATGGTCATTTCTACGTTCCGGGCCACCTAGGCTTCACCCTAGGACGTGGCTCCACCATATCGAATAGTTACGGCGTAAGAAGTCAACGCCAGAAGCATAAAATACAAAATAAATTCAACAGTTCTTCCATCGTATAAAACGAATAATTACAACCAGTGTGAAGGTGATGGTCATTTCTACGGTCCGGGCCACCTAGGCTTCACTCTACGGCGTTGCTCCGCCAGGGCGAATAGTTAGGGCCTCAGAAGGCAACGCCAGAAGCATAAAATACAATATAAATACAACAGTTTTTCCATGGTGTAAAACGGATAATAACAACCAGTGTGAAAGTAATGATCATTTCGACGTTTCGGTCATCCTACACTTAACTCTGAGGCATTGCTGCACCAGATCGAATTCTTAGGGCCTTAGAAGTCAACGCCAGAAGCATAAAATACAAAATAAATTCAACAGCTTTTCCATCGTATAAAACGAATAATTGTAAACAGAGAAAAGGTAATGGTCATTTCTACGCTCCGGTCAACCTAGACTTCACTACAGGGCGTTGCTCCACCAGATCGAAGAGTTAGGGCCTTAGAAGACAACGCCCGAAGCATAAAATACAATAAAAATACAACAGTTTTTCCATCGTATAACAGGTATAATTGCAACCAGTGAGAAGGTGACGGTCATTTCAACGTTCCGTGCAACCTAGGCTTCACTCTAGGGCGTTGCTCGACCAGATCGAATGGGTAGGACCTTAGAAGTCAACGCCAGAAGCATAAAGTACAATAAAAATCTAACAGTTTTCCCATCGTATAACAGGAATAATTGCAAACAGTGTTAAGGTAATGGTCATTTCTTCCCTCCGGTCAACCTAGGCTTCACTCTAGGGCGTCGGTCCACCAGATCGAATATATAGGGCCTAAGAAGTCAACGCCAGAAGCATAGAATACAATATAAATACAACAGTTTTTCCATTGTATAAAACGAATAATTGCAAGCAGTATGAACGTTATGGTCATTTCTACGTACCGGTCGACCTAGGCTTCACTCTATGGCGTTGCTCCGACAGATCGAATAGTTAGGGCCTCATAAGGCAACGCCCGAGGCATAAAATACAAAATAAATAGAACAGTATTTCCATTGTATAGAACGAATTATTGCAACCGGTGTGAAAGTTATGGTCATTTCTACGTTCCGTACAACATAGGCTTCACTCTAGGGCGTTGGTCCACCAGATCGAATAGTTATGGCCTAAGAAGTCAACGCCAGAAGCATAAAATACAATATAAATACAACAGCTTTTCCATCGTATAAGACGAATAATTGCAGCCAGTGTGAATGTAATGGTCATTTCTACGTTCCGGGCAACCTAGGCTTCACTCTAGGGCGTTGCTCCACCAGATCGAGTAGTTAGGGCCTTAGAGGTCAACTTCCGAAGCATAAAATGCAATAAAAATACAACAGTTTTTCCATCGTATAACAGGAATAATTGCAACCAATTTGAAGGTGACGGTCACTTCTACGTTCCGGGCAACCTAGGGTTCACTCTAGGGCGTTGGTCCACCAGATCCAATGGTTAGGGCCTAAGAAGTCAACGCCAGAAGCACCATATACAAAATAATTACAAAAGTTTTTCCATCGTATAAAACGAGTAATTGGAACCAGTGTAAAAGTAATGGTCATTTCTACGTTCCGGGAAGCATAGGCGTCACTCTAGGGCGTTGCTCCACCACATCTAATAGCTACGGCCTTAGAAGTCAACGCCAGAAGCATAAAATAAAATATAGATATAACAGTTTTTCCATCGAACAAAACGAATAATAGCAACCAGTGTGAAAGTTATGGTCATTTCTACGTTTCGGGCAGCCTAGGCTTCACTCTAGGGCGTTGCTCCACCAGATGGTATAGTTAGGGCCTTAGCAGTCAACGCCAGAAGCATAAAATACAATAAAGATGCAACAGTTTTTCCATCGTATAACAGGAATAATTGCAACCAGTGTGAGGGTAATGGTATGTTCTACGGTCCGGGCAACCTATGCTTCACTCCAGGGCGGTGCTCTACCAGATTAAATTGTTAGGGCCTAAGAAGTCAACGCCAGAAGCATAAAACACAATATAAATACAACAGCTTTTCCATCGTATATAATGTATATTTGCAAACAGTATGAAAGTAAAGGTCATTTCCATGTTCGGGGCAACCTAGGCGTCACTCTAGGGCGTTGCTCCACCACACCTAATAGCTATGGCCTTAGAAGTCAACCCCAGATGAATAAAATACAATAAAGATGCCACTGCTTTTCCATCGTATAAAACGAATAATTGCAACCAGTGTGAAAGTTATGGTCATTTCTACTTTCCGAGCAACCTAGGCCTCACCCTAGTGCGTTGTTCCACCAGATCGAACAGTTAGGACCTAAGAAGTCAACGCCAGAAGCATAAAATACAATAAAGATGCAAAAGTTTTTCCATCGTATAACAGGAATAACTGCAAACAGTGTGAAAGTACTGGTCATTTCTACGTTCCGGGTAACCTAGGTTTCACTCTGGGGCGTTGCTCCACCAGATTGAATAGCTAGGGCCTAAGAAGGCAACGCCAGAAGCATAAAATACAATATAAATATAACAGTATTTCCATCGTCTAAAACGAATAATAGCAACCAGTGTGAAAGTTATGGTCATTTCTACGTTCCGGGCGACAAAGGCTTCACTCTAGGGCGTTGCCCCACCAGATCAAACAGTTAGGGCCTTAGAAGTCAACGCCCGAAGCATTAAACACAAAATAAATAGAACAGTTATTCCATTGTATAAAACGAATAACTGTTACCAGTGTGAACGTTATGGTCATTGCTACGTTCCGCGCTACCCAGGCTTCACCCAAGGGCGTTGTTCCACCAGATGGAATAGTTAGGGCCTAAGAAGTCAACGCCAGAAGCATAAAATACGATATAAATACAACAGCTTTTCCATCGTATAAGACGAATAATTGCAGCCAGTGTGAATGTAATGGTCACATCTACGTTCCGGGCAACCTAGGCTTCACTCTAGGGCGTTGCTCCATCAGATCGAGTAGTTAGGGCCTTAGAAGTCAACGTCAGAAGCATAAAATACAATAAAGATGCAAAAGTTTTTCCATCGTATAACAGGAATAACTGTAAACAGTGTGAAAGTAATGGTCATTTCTACGTTCCAGGCAACCTAGTCTTCACTCTAGGGCGTTGTTCCACAAGATCGAATAGTTACGGCCTAAGAAGTCAACGCCAGAAGAATAAAATACAATATAAGTACAAAAGTTTTTCCATCGTATAAAATGAATAATTGCAAACATTGTGAAAGTAATGGTCATTTCTACGTTCCGGGCAACCTAGGCGTCACTCTAGGGCGTTTCTCCACCACACCTAATAGCTACGGCCTTAGAAGTCAACCCCAGATGAATAAAATACAACAAAGATGCCACAGCTTTTCCATCGTATAAAACGAATAATTGCACCCAGTGTGAAAGTTATGGTCATTTCTAGTTTCCGGGCAACCTAGGCTTCACCCTAGGGCGTTGTTCCACCAGATCGAACTGTTAGGGCCTAAGAAGTCAACGCCAGAAGCATAAAAAACTATATAAATATAACAGTTTTTCTTTCGTATAAAACGAATGATACCAACCAGTGTAAAAGTTATGGTCATTTCTACGTTCCGGGCAACCTAGGCTTCACCCTAGGGCGTTGTTCCACCAGATGGAACAGTTAGGGCCCATGAAGTCAACGCCAGAAGCATAAAATACGATATAAATACAACAGCTTTTCCATCGTATAGAACGAATAATTGCAACCAGTGTGAATGGACTGGTCATTTCTACGTTCCGGGGAACCTAGGCTTCACTCTAGGGCGTTGCTCCACCAGATCGAGTAGTTAGGGCCTTAGAAGTCAACGCCAGAAGCATAAAATACAAAATAAATAGAACAGTCTTTCCATTGTATAAAACGAATAATTGCTGCCAGTGTGAAAGTTATGGTCATTTCTACGTTCCGTGCAACCTAGGCTTCAATCTAGGGCGTTGCTCCACCATATAGAGTAGTTATGGCCTAAGAAGTCAACGCCAGAAGCATAAAATACAATATAAATAGAACAGTTTTTCCATTGTATAAAACGAATAATTGCAACCAGTGTGAACGTTATGGTCATTTCTACGTTCCGGGCCACCTAGGCTTCACCCTAGGACGTGGCTCCACCATATCGAATAGTTAGGGCCTAAGAAGTCAACGCCAGAAGCATAAAATACAAAATAAATTCAACAGTTTTTCCATCGCATAAAATGAATAATTGCAATCAGTGTGAATGTAATGGTCATTTCTACGCTCCGGTCAACCTAGGCTTCACTCTAGGGCGTTGCACCACCAGATCGAAGAGTTAGGGCCTTCGAAGACAACGCCCGAAGCAAAAAATACAAAATAAATAGAACTGTCTATCCATCGTATAAAACGAATAATTGCAGCCAGTGTGAAAGTTATGGTCATTTCTACGTTCCGTGCAACCTAGGCTTCAATCTAGGGCGTTGCTCCACCAGATCGAGTAGTTATGGCCTAAGAAGTCAACGCCAGAAGCATAAAATACAATATAAATAGAACAGTTTTTCCATTGTATAAAACGAATAATTGCAACCAGTATGAACGTTATGGTCATTTCTACGTTCCGGGCCACCTAGGCTTCACCCTAGGACGTGGCTCCACCATATCGAATAGTTACGGCGTAAGAAGTCAACGCCAGAAGCATAAAATACAAAATAAATTCAACAGTTCTTCCATCGTATAAAACGAATAATTACAACCAGTGTGAAGGTGATGGTCATTTCTACGGTCCGGGCCACCTAGGCTTCACTCTACGGCGTTGCTCCGCCAGGGCGAATAGTTAGGGCCTCAGAAGGCAACGCCAGAAGCATAAAATACAATATAAATACAACAGTTTTTCCATGGTGTAAAACGGATAATAACAACCAGTGTGAAAGTAATGATCATTTCGACGTTTCGGTCATCCTACACTTAACTCTGAGGCATTGCTGCACCAGATCGAATTCTTAGGGCCTTAGAAGTCAACGCCAGAAGCATAAAATACAAAATAAATTCAACAGCTTTTCCATCGTATAAAACGAATAATTGTAAACAGTGAAAAGGTAATGGTCATTTCTACGCTCCGGTCAACCTAGACTTCACTACAGGGCGTTGCTCCACCAGATCGAAGAGTTAGGGCCTTAGAAGACAACGCCCGAAGCATAAAATACAATAAAAATACAACAGTTTTTCCATCGTATAACAGGTATAATTGCAACCAGTGAGAAGGTGACGGTCATTTCAACGTTCCGTGCAACCTAGGCTTCACTCTAGGGCGTTGCTCGACCAGATTGAATGGGTAGGACCTTAGAAGTCAACGCCAGAAGCATAAAGTACAATAAAAATCTAACAGTTTTTCCATCGTATAACAGGAATAATTGCAAACAGTGTTAAGGTAATGGTCATTTCTTCCCTCCGGTCAACCTAGGCTTCACTCTAGGGCGTCGGTCCACCAGATCGAATATATAGGGCCTAAGAAGTCAACGCCAGAAGCATAGAATACAATATAAATACAACAGTTTTTCCATTGTATAAAACGAATAATTGCAAGCAGTATGAACGTTATGGTCATTTCTACGTACCGGTCGACCTAGGCTTCACTCTATGGCGTTGCTCCGACAGATCGAATAGTTAGGGCCTCATAAGGCAACGCCCGAGGCATAAAATACAAAATAAATAGAACAGTATTTCCATTGTATAGAACGAATTATTGCAACCGGTGTGAAAGTTATGGTCATTTCTACGTTCCGTACAACATAGGCTTCACTCTAGGGCGTTGGTCCACCAGATCGAATAGTTATGGCCTAAGAAGTCAACGCCAGAAGCATAAAATACAATATAAATACAACAGCTTTTCCATCGTATAAGACGAATAATTGCAGCCAGTGTGAATGTAATGGTCATTTCTACGTTCCGGGCAACCTAGGCTTCACTCTAGGGCGTTGCTCCACCAGATCGAGTAGTTAGGGCCTTAGAGGTCAACTTCCGAAGCATAAAATGCAATAAAAATACAACAGTTTTTCCATCGTATAACAGGAATAATTGCAACCAATTTGAAGGTGACGGTCACTTCTACGTTCCGGGCAACCTAGGGTTCACTCTAGGGCGTTGGTCCACCAGATCCAATGGTTAGGGCCTAAGAAGTCAACGCCAGAAGCACCATATACAAAATAATTACAAAAGTTTTTCCATCGTATAAAACGAGTAATTGGAACCAGTGTAAAAGTAATGGTCATTTCTACGTTCCGGGAAGCATAGGCGTCACTCTAGGGCGTTGCTCCACCACATCTAATAGCTACGGCCTTAGAAGTCAACGCCAGAAGCATAAAATAAAATATAGATATAACAGTTTTCCCATCGAACAAAACGAATAATAGCAACCAGTGTGAAAGTTATGGTCATTTCTACGTTTCGGGCAGCCTAGGCTTCACTCTAGGGCGTTGCTCCACCAGATGGTATAGTTAGGGCCTTAGCAGTCAACGCCAGAAGCATAAAATACAATAAAGATGCAACAGTTTTTCCATCGTATAACAGGAATAATTGCAACCAGTGTGAGGGTAATGGTATGTTCTACGTTCCGGGCAACCTATGCTTCACTCCAGGGCGGTGCTCTACCAGATTAAATTGTTAGGGCCTAAGAAGTCAACGCCAGAAGCATAAAACACAATATAAATACAACAGCTTTTCCATCGTATATAATGTATATTTGCAAACAGTATGAAAGTAAAGGTCATTTCCATGTTCGGGGCAACCTAGGCGTCACTCTAGGGCGTTGCTCCACCACACCTAATAGCTATGGCCTTAGAAGTCAACCCCAGATGAATAAAATACAATAAAGATGCCACTGCTTTTCCATCGTATAAAACGAATAATTGCAACCAGTGTGAAAGTTATGGTCATTTCTACTTTCCGAGCAACCTAGGCCTCACCCTAGTGCGTTGTTCCACCAGATCGAACAGTTAGGGCCTAAGAAGTCAACGCCAGAAGCATAAAATACAATAAAGATGCAAAAGTTTTTCCATCGTATAACAGGAATAACTGCAAACAGTGTGAAAGTACTGGTCATTTCTACGTTCCGGGTAACCTAGGTTTCACTCTGGGGCGTTGCTCCACCAGACTGAATAGCTAGGGCCTAAGAAGGCAACGCCAGAAGCATAAAATACAATATAAATATAACAGTATTTCCATCGTCTAAAACGAATAATAGCAACCAGTGTGAAAGTTATGGTCATTTCTACGTTCCGGGCGACAAAGGCTTCACTCTAGGGCGTTGCCCCACCAGATCAAACAGTTAGGGCCTTAGAAGTCAACGCCCGAAGCATTAAACACAAAATAAATAGAACAGTTATTCCATTGTATAAAACGAATAACTGTTACCAGTGTGAACGTTATGGTCATTGCTACGTTCCGCGCTACCTAGGCCTCACCCAAGGGCGTTGTTCCACCAGATGGAATAGTTAGGGCCTAAGAAGTCAACGCCAGAAGCATAAAATACGATATAAATACAACAGCTTTTCCATCGTATAAGACGAATAATTGCAGCCAGTGTGAATGTAATGGTCATTTCTACGTTCCGGGCAACCTAGGCTTCACTCTAGGGCGTTGCTCCATCAGATCGAGTAGTTAGGGCCTTAGAAGTCAACGTCAGAAGCATAAAATACAATAAAGATGCAAAAGTTTTTCCATCGTATAACAGGAATAACTGTAAACAGTGTGAAAGTAATGGTCATTTCTACGTTCCAGGCAACCTAGTCTTCACTCTAGGGCGTTGTTCCACAAGATCGAATAGTTAGGGCCTAAGAAGTCAACGCCAGAAGAATAAAATACAATATAAGTACAAAAGTTTTTCCATCGTATAAAATGAATAATTGCAAACATTGTGAAAGTAATGGTCATTTCTACGTTCCGGGCAACCTAGGCGTCACTCTAGGGCGTTTCTCCACCACACCTAATAGCTACGGCCTTAGAAGTCAACCCCAGATGAATAAAATACAACAAAGATGCCACAGCTTTTCCATCGTATAAAACGAATAATTGCACCCAGTGTGAAAGTTATGGTCATTTCTAGTTTCCGGGCAACCTAGGCTTCACCCTAGGGCGTTGTTCCACCAGATCGAACTGTTAGGGCCTAAGAAGTCAACGCCAGAAGCATAAAAAACTATATAAATATAACAGTTTTTCTTTCGTATAAAACGAATGATACCAACCAGTGTAAAAGTTATGGTCATTTCTACGTTCCGGGCAACCTAGGCTTCACCCTAGGGCGTTGCTCCACCAGATGGAACAGTTAGGGCCCAAGAAGTCAACGCCAGAAGCATAAAATACGATATAAATACAACAGCTTTTCCATCGTATAGAACGAATAATTGCAACCAGTGTGAATGTACTGGTCATTTCTACGTTCCGGGGAACCTAGGCTTCACTCTAGGGCGTTGCTCCACCAGATCGAGTAGTTAGGGCCTTAGAAGTCAACGCCAGAAGCATAAAATACAATAAAGATGCAAAAGCTTTTCCATCGTATAACAGGAATAACTGTAAACAGTGTGAAAGTAATGGTCATTTCTACGTTCCAGGCAACCTAGGCTTCACTCTAGGTCGTTGTCCCACCAGATCGAATAGTTAGGGCCTAAGAAGTCAACGCCAGAAGCATAAAATACAGTATAAATATAACAGTTTTTCCATCGTATAAAACGAATAATAGAAACCAGTGTGAAAGTTATGGTCATTTCTACGTTCCGGGCAGCCCACGCTTCACTCTAGGGCGTTGCTCCACCAGATGGAACAGTTAGGGCCTTAGAAGTCAACGCCAGAAGCATAAAATACAATAAAGATGCAACAGTTTTTCCATCGTATAACAGGAATAATTGCAACCAGTGTGAAGGTAATGGTATGTTCTACGTTCCGGGCAGCCTGTGCTTCACTCTAGGGCGGTGCTCTACCAGATTAAATAGTTAGGACCTAAGAAGTCAACGCCAGAAGCATAAAACACAATATAAGTACAACAGCTTTTCCATCGTATATAATGTATATTTGCAAACATTGTGAAAGTAATGGTCATTTCCATGTTCCCGACAGCCTAGTCTTCACTCTAGGCCGTTGTTCCAGCAGACCGAATAGTTAGGGCCTAAGAAGTCAACGCCAGAAGAATAAAATACAATATAAGTACAAAAGTTTTTCCATCGCATAAAATGAATAATTGCAAACATTGTGAAAGTAATGGTCATTTCTACGTTCCGGGAAACCTGGGCGTCACTCTAGGGCGTTGCTCCACCACACCTAATAGCTACGGCCTTAGAAGTCAACCCCAGATGAATAAAATACAATAAAGATGCCACAGCTTTTCCATCGTATAAAACGAATAATTGCACCCAGTGTGAAAGTTATGGTCATTTCTAGTTTCCGGGCAACCTAGGCTTCACCCTAGGGCGTTGTTCCACCAGATCGAACTGTTAGGGCCTAAGGAGTCAACGCCAGAAGCATAAAAAACTATATAAATATAACAGTTTTTCTTTCGTATAAAACGAATGATACTAACCAGTGTAAAAGTTATGGTCATTTCTACGTTCCGGGCAACCTAGGCTTCACCCTAGGGCGTTGTTCCACCAGATGGAACAGTTAGGGCCCAAGAAGTCAACGCCAGAAGCATAAAATACGATATAAATACAACAGCTTTTCCATCGTATAGAACGAATAATTGCAACCAGTGTGAATGTACTGGTCATTTCTACGTTCCGGGGAACCTAGGCTTCACTCTAGGGCGTTGCTCCACCAGATCGAGTAGTTAGGGCCTTAGAAGTCAACGCCAGAAGCATAAAATACAATAAAGATGCAAAAGCTTTTCCATCGTATAACAGGAATAACTGTAAACAGTGTGAAAGTAATGGTCATTTCTACGTTCCAGGCAACCTAGGCTTCACTCTAGGTCGTTGTCCCACCAGATCGAATAGTTAGGGCCTAAGAAGTCAACGCCAGAAGCATAAAATACAATATAAATATAACAGTTTTTCTATCGTATAAAACGAATGATAGCAACCAGTGTGAAAGTTATGGTCACTTCTACGTTCCGGGCAACCTTGACTTCACTCTAGGGCGTTGCTCCACCAGATCGAATAGTTAGGGCCTTAGAGGTCAACGCCCGAAGCATAAAATACAAAATAAATAAAACACTTTTTCCATCGTATATAATGTATATTTGCAAACAGTGTGAAAGTAATGGTCATTTCCATGTTCCGGGCAACCTAGTCCCCACTCTAGGGCGTTGTTCCACCAGATCGAATAGTTAGGGCCTAAGAAGTCAACGCCAGAAGAATAAAATACAATATAAGTTCAAAAGTTTTTCCATCGTATAAAATGAATAATTGCAAACATTGTGAAAGTAATGGTCATTTCTACGTTCCGGGCAACCTAGGCTTCACCCTAGGCCGTTGACCCACCAGATGGAATAGTTAGGACCTAAGAAGTCAACCCCAGAAGCATAAAATACGATATAAATAAAGCAGCTTTTCCATCGTATAAAATGAATAATTGCAAACATTGTGAAAGTAATGGTCATTTCTCCTTTCCGGCAACCTAGGCTTCACTCTAGGGCGTTGCTCCACTAGATCGAATAGCTAGGGCCTTAGAAGCCAACGCCAGAAGCACAAAATACAATATAAATACAACAGCTTTTCCATCGTATAAAACGAATAATTGCAACCAGTGTGTAGGTAATGGTCATTTATACGTTCCGAGCACCCTCGGCGTCACTCTAGGGCGTTGCTCCACCACATCTAATAGCTACGGCCTTAGAAGTCAACGCCAGAGGCATAAAATGCAATAAAAATACAACAGTTTTTCCATCATATTACAGGAATAATTGCAACCAGTATGAAACTTATGGTCATTTATACTTTCCGAGCAACCTAGGCTTCACCCTAGGGAGTAGTTCCACCAGATCGAATAGTTCGGGCCTAAGAAGTCAACCCCAGATGAATAAAATACAATAAAGATGCCACAGCTTTTCCATCGTATAAAACGAATAATTGAAACCAGTGTGAAAGTAATGGTCATTTCTACGTTCCAGGCAACCTAGGCTTCACCCTAGGCCGTTGTTCCACCAGATCGAATAGTTAGGGCATAAGAAGTCAACGCCTGAAGCATAAAATACGATATAAATACAACAGCTTTTCCATCGTATAAGACGAATAATTGCAACCTGTGTGAAGGTTATGGTCATATCTACGTTCCGGGCAACCTAGGCTTCACCCTAGGGCGTTGTTCCACCAGATCGAACAGTTAGGGCCTAAGAAGTCAACGCCAGAAGCATAAAATACAATATAAATATAACAGTTTTTCTATCGTATAAAACGAATGATAGCAACCAGTGTGAAAGTTATGGTCATTTCTACTTTCCGGCAACCTAGGCTTCACCCTAGGGCGTTGCTCCAACAGATCGAATAGTTAGGGCCTTAGAAGTCAACGGCCGAAGCATAAAATACAAAATACATAAAACACTTTTTCCATCGTATAAAACGAATAATTGCTACCAGTGTGGAAGTTATGGTCATTTCTACGTTCCGGGCAACCTAGGCTTTACTCTAGGGCGGTGCTCCACCAGATCAAATAGATAGGGCCTAAGAAGTCAACGCCAGGAGCATAAAATACAACATAAATACAACAGATTTTCCATCGTATATAATGTGTATTTGCAAACAGTGTGAAAGTAATGGTCATTTCTACGTACCGGACAACCTGGGCTCCACTCTAGGGCGTTGCTCCGCCAGATCGAATAGTTAGGGCCTAAGAAGTAAACGCCAGAAGAATAAAATACAATATAAGTTCAAAAGTTTTTCCATCGTATAAAATGAATAATTGCAAACATTGTGAAAGTAATGGTCATTTCTACGTTCCGGGCAACCTAGGCTTCACCCTAGGCCGTTGACCCACCAGATGGAATAGTTAGGACCTAAGAAGTCAACCCCAGAAGCATAAAATACGATATAAATAAAGCAGCTTTTCCATCGTATAAAATGAATAATTGCAAACATTGTGAAAGTAATGGTCATTTCTCCTTTCCGGCAACCTAGGCTTCACTCTAGGGCGTTGCTCCACTAGATCGAATAGCTAGGGCCTTAGAAGCCAACGCCAGAAGCACAAAATACAATATAAATACAACAGCTTTTCCATCGTATAAAACGAATAATTGCAACCAGTGTGTAGGTAATGGTCATTTATACGTTCCGAGCACCCTCGGCGTCACTCTAGGGCGTTGCTCCACCACATCTAATAGCTACGGCCTTAGAAGTCAACGCCAGAGGCATAAAATACAATATAAATACAACAGCTTTTCCATCGTATAAAACGAATGATTGCAACCAGTGTGAAAGTAATGGTCATTTCTACATTCCGAGCAACCTAGGCTTCACTCTAGGGCGCTGCTCCACCAGATCGACTAGTTAGGTCCTTAGATGTCAACGCCAGAAGCATAAAATACGATAAAAATACAACAGCTTTTCCATTGTATAAAAGGAATAATTGCAAACAGTGTGAAAGTAATGGTCATTTCTACGTTCCGGGCAACCTAGGCTTCACTCTACGGTGTAGTTCCACCAGATCGAATAGTTAGGTCCTAAGAAGTGAACGCCAGAAGCATACTATACAATATAAATATAACAGTTTTTCCATCGTATAAAACGAATAATAGAAACCAGTGTTAAAGTTATGGTCATTTCTACGTTCCGGGCAACCTAGGCTTCGCCCTAGGGCGTTGCTCCAACAGATTGAATAGTTAGGGCCTTAGAAGTCAGCGCCCGAAGCATAAAATGCAATAAAAATACAACAGTTTTTCCATCGTATAACAGGGTTAATTGCAACCAGTTTGAAAGTGATGGTCATTTCTACGTTCCGAAACACCTAGGCTTCGCTCTAGGGCGTTGCTCCACTAGATCGAATAGCTAGGGCCTTAGAAGTCAACGCCAGAAGCATTAAATACAAAATAAATAGAATAGTTTTTCATCGTATAACAGGATTAATTGCAACCAGTTTGAAAGTTATGGTCATTTCTACGTTCCGGGCAACCTAGGCTTCACCCTAGCGCGTTGCTCCAACAGATTGAATAGCTAGGGCCATAGAAGTCAATGCCCGAAGCATAAAATGCAATAAAAATACAACAGTTTTTCCATCATATAACAGGAATAATTGCAACCAGTTTGAAAGTGATGGTTATTTCGACGTGCCGGGCAACCTAGGCTTCACTCTAGGGCGTTGCTCCACTAGATCGAATAGTTAGTACCTTAGAAGTCAATGCCCGAAGCATAAAATGCAATAAAAATACAACAGTTTTTCCATCATATTACAGGAATAATTGCAACCAGTATGAAACTTATGGTCATTTATACTTTCCGAGCAACCTAGGCTTCACCCTAGGGAGTAGTTCCACCAGATCGAATAGTTCGGGCCTAAGAAGTCAACCCCAGATGAATAAAATACAATAAAGATGCCACAGCTTTTCCATCGTATAAAACGAATAATTGAAACCAGTGTGAAAGTAATGGTCATTTCTACGTTCCAGGCAACCTAGGCTTCACCCTAGGCCGTTGTTCCACCAGATCGAATAGTTAGGGCATAAGAAGTCAACGCCTGAAGCATAAAATACGATATAAATACAACAGCTTTTCCATCGTATAAGACGAATAATTGCAACCTGTGTGAAGGTTATGGTCATATCTACGTTCCGGGCAACCTAGGCTTCACCCTAGGGCGTTGTTCCACCAGATCGAACAGTTAGGGCCTAAGAAGTCAACGCCAGAAGCATAAAATACAATATAAATATAACAGTTTTTCTATCGTATAAAACGAATGATAGCAACCAGTGTGAAAGTTATGGTCATTTCTACTTTCCGGCAACCTAGGCTTCACCCTAGGGCGTTGCTCCAACAGATCGAATAGTTAGGGCCTTAGAAGTCAACGGCCGAAGCATAAAATACAAAATACATAAAACACTTTTTCCATCGTATAAAACGAATAATTGCTACCAGTGTGGAAGTTATGGTCATTTCTACGTTCCGGGCAACCTAGGCTTTACTCTAGGGCGGTGCTCCACCAGATCAAATAGATAGGGCCTAAGAAGTCAACGCCAGGAGCATAAAATACAACATAAATACAACAGATTTTCCATCGTATATAATGTGTATTTGCAAACAGTGTGAAAGTAATGGTCATTTCTACGTACCGGACAACCTGGGCTCCACTCTAGGGCGTTGCTCCGCCAATCCGAATAGCTAGGGCCTTAGAAGTCAACACCAGAAGCATAAAATACAATAAAGATGCAAAAGTTTTTCCATCGTATAACAGGAATAACTGCAAACAGTGTGAAAGTACTGGTCATTTCTACGTTCCGGGTAACCTAGGTTTCACTCTAGGGCGTTGCTCCACCAGATCGAATAGCTTGGGACTTAGAATCCAGCGCCATAAGAATAAAATACAATATAAGTACAACAGTTTTTCCATCGTATAACACGAGTAATTGCAACCAGGGTGAAGGTTATGGTCATTTCAACGTTCCGGGCAATCTAGGCTTCACTCTAGGGCGTTGCTCCACCAGATCAATCAGTTAGGGCCTTAGGAGTCAACGCCCGAATCATAAAATGCAAACTAAATAGAACAGCTTTTCCATTGTATAAAACGAATAATTGCTACCAGTGTAGAAATTATTGTCATTTCTACGTTCCAGGCAACCTAGGCTTCACTCTAGGGCGTTGCTCCACCAGATCGAATAGTTAGGTCCTTCGAAGTAAACGCCAGAAGCATAAAATACGATATAAATACAACAGCTTTAACATCGTATAAAAGGAGTAATTGCAAACAGTGTGAAAGTAATGGTCATTTCTACGTTCCGGCCAACCTGGGCTTCACCCTAGGCCGTTGTTCCACCAGATCGAATAGTTAGGGCCTAAGAAGTGAACGCCAGAACCATAAAATGCAATAAAAATAAAACAGTTTTTCCATCGTATAAAACGAATAACTGCAACCAGTTTGAAGGTGATGGTCATTTCTACGTACCGGGCAACCTAGCTTTCACTCTAGGGCGTTGCTCCACCAGATCAAACAGTTAGGGCCTTAGAAGCCAACGCCCGAAGCATTAAATACAAAATAAATAGAACAGTTTTTCCATTGTATAAAACGAATAATTGCTAACAGTGTAAAAGTTATGGTCATTTCTATGTTCCGGGCTACCTAGGCTTCACCCTAGGCCGTTGTTCCACCAGACCGAATAGTTAGGGCCTAAGGAGTGAACGCCAGAAGCATAAAATACAATATAAATACAACAGTTTTTCCATCGTATAAAACGAATAATAGCAACCAGTGTGAAAGTTATGGTCATTTCTACGTTCCGGGCAACCTAGCTTTCTCTGTAGGGTGTTGCTCCTCCAGATCAAACAGTTAGGGCCTTAGAAGCCAACGCCCGAAGCATTAAATACAAAATAAATAGAACAGTTTTTCCATTGTATAAAACGAATAATTGCTAACAGTGTAAAAGTTATGGTCATTTCTACGTTCCGGGCTACCTAGGCTTCACCCTAGGCCGTTGTTCCACCAGATCGAATAGTTAGGGCCTAAGGAGTGAACGCCAGAAGCATAAAATACAATATAAATACAACAGTTTTTCCATCATATAAAACGAATAATTGCAACCAGTATGAAAGTTATGGTCATTTCTACTTTCCGGGCAACCTACGCTTCACCCTGGGGCGTTGCGCCAACAGATCAAACAGTTAGGGCCTCAGAAGTCAACGCCCGAAGCATAAAATACAAGATAAATAGAAGAGTTTTTCCATTGTGTAAAACGAATAATTGCTACCAGTGTAAAAGTTATGGTCATTTCTACGTTCCGGGCAACCTAGGCTTCACTCTATGGCGTTCTTCCACCACATCGAATAGCTACGGCCTCAGAAGTCAACACCTGAAGTCTAAAATACAATAAAAATACAACAGTCTTTCCATCCTATAACAGGAACAATTGCAACCCGTGTGAAGGTGATGGTCATTTCTGCGTTCCAGGCAACCTAGGCTTCACTCTAGGGCGTTGTTCCACCAGATCGAATAGTTAGGGCCTAAGAAGTCAACGCCAGTAGCATAAAATACGATATAAATACAACAACTTTTCCATCGTATAAAACGAATAACTGCAACCAGTTTGAAGGTGATGGTCATTTCTACGTACCGGGCAACCTAGCTTTCACTCTAGGGCGTTGCTTCACCAAATCAAACAGTTAGGGCCTTAGAAGCCAACGCCCGAAGCATTAAATACAAAATAAATAGAACAGTTTTTCCATTGTATAAAACGAATAATTGCTAACAGTGTAAAAGTTATGGTCATTTCTACGTTCCGGGCTACCTAGGCTTCACCCTAGGCCGTTGTTGCACCAGATCGAATAGTTAGGTCCTTAGATGTCAACGCCAGAAGCATAAAATACGATATAAATACAACAGCTTTTCCATTGTATAAAAGGAATAATTGCAAACAGTGTGAAAGTAATGGTCATTTCTACGTTCCGGGCAACCTAGGCTTCACTCTACGGTGTTGTTCCACCAGATCGAATAGTTAGGGCCTAAGAAGTGAACGCCAGAAGAATAAAATACAATATAAATATAACAGTTTTTCCATCGTATAAAACGAATAATAGCAACCAGTGTTAATGTTATGGTCATTTCTACGTTCCGGGCAAGCTAGGCTTCACTCTAGGGCGTTGCTCCACCAGATCAAACAGTTAGGGCCTTAGAAGTCAACGCCCGAACCATAAAATACAAAAAAAATACATCAGTGTTTCCATCATATAACAGGAATAATTGCAACCAGTTTGAAAGTGATGGTCATTTCTCCTCTCCGGGCAACCTAGGCTTCACTCTAGGGCGTTGCTCCACTAGATCGAATAGCTAGGGCCTTAGAAGTCAACGCCAGAAGCATAAAATACAATATAAATACAACAGCTTTTCCATCGTATAAAACGAATAATTGCAACCAGTGTGAAAGTAATGGTCATTCCTACGTTCCGAGCACCCTAGGCGTCACTCTAGGGCGTTGCTCCACCACATCTAATAGCTACAGCCTTAGATGTCAACGCCAGAGGCATAAAATACAATATAAATACAACAGCTTTACCATCGTATAAAACGAATAATTGCAACCAATGTGAAAGTTATGGTCATTTCTACATTCCGAGCAACCTAGGCTACACCCTAGGGCGTTGCTTCACCAGATCGAATAGTTAGGTCCTTAGAAGACAACGCCAGAAGCCTAAAATACGATATAAATACAACAGCCTTTACACCGTATAAAACGAATAATTGCAACCTGTGTGAAGGTTATGGTCATGTCTACGTTCCGGGCAACCTAGGCTTCACTGTAGGGCGTTGCTGCACCAGATCGAAATGTTAGGGCCTAAGAAGTCAACGCCCGAAGCATAAAATACGATATAAATACAACAGCTTTTCCATCGTATTAAATGAATAATTGCAAACAGTGTGAAAGTAGTGGTCATTTCTACGTTCCGAGCATCCTAGGCTTCACTCTAGGGCGGTGCTCCACCATATCGAATAGCTACGACCTCAGAAGTCAACGCCCGAAGCATAAAATACAAGATAAATAGAAGAGTTTTTCCATTGTGTAAAACGAATAATTGCTACCAGTGTAAAAGTTATGGTCATTTCTACGTTCCGGTCAACCTAGGCTTCACTCTAGGACGTTGCTCCACCAGATCGAATAGTTAGTGCCTTAGAAGGCAACGCCAGAAGCATAATATACAATATAAATATCACAGTTTTTCCATCGTATAAAACGAGTAATAGCAATCAGTGTGAAAGTTGTGGTCATTTCTACGTTCCGGGCTACCTAGGCTTCACCCAAGGGCGTTGTTTAACCAGATCGAATAGCTAGGGCCTAAGAAGTGAACGCCAGGAGCATAAAATACAATATAAGTACATCAGCTTTGCCATCGTATAAAATGAATAATTGCAAACTGTGTGAAGGTAATGGCCATTTCTACGTTCCGAGCAACCTAGGCTGCACTCTAGGGTGTTGCTCCACCAGATGGAATAGCTAGGAACTTAGAAGTCAACGCCCGAAGCATAAAATGCAAAATAAATATAACAGCTTTTCCATCGTATGAAACGAATAACAGCAACCAGTGTGAATGTTATGGTCATTTCTACGTTCCGGGCAACCTACGCTTCAGTCTAGGGCCTTGCTCCATCAGATCGAATAGTTAGGGCCTTAGAAGTCAACGCCAGAAGCATAAAATACGATAAAGATGCAACAGCTTGCCATCGTATAACAGGAATAACTGCAAACAGTGTGATAGTACTGGTCATTTCTACGTTCCGGGTAATCTAGGCTTCACTCTAGGGCGCTGCTCCACCAGATCGAGTAGCTAGGGACTAAGAATTCAACGCCAGAAGAATAAAATGCAATATAAGTACAACAGTTTTTCCATCGTATACAATGAGTAATTGCTACCAGTGTGAAAGTTATGGTCATTTCTACGTCCCGGGCAACCTAGGCTTCACTGTAGAGTGATGCTCCACAAGATCGAATAGGTAGTGCCTTAGAAGGCAAAGACAGAAGCATAATATACAACATAAATATAACAGTTTTTCGATCGTATAAAACGAATAATAGCAATCAGTGTGATAGTTGTGGTCATTTCTACGTTCCGGGCTACCTAGGCTGCACTCTAGGGCGTTGCTCCACCAGATCGAATAGTTAGGGCCATAGAAGTCAACGCCAGAAGCATAAAACACAATAAAAATGCAACAGTTTTTCCATCGTATAGCATGACTAATTGCAACCAGTGCGAAAGTAATGATCATTTCTACGTTCCGGGCAACCTAGGCTTCACTCTAGGGCGTTTCTCCACCAGACCAAACAGTTAGGGCCTTAGAAGTCAACGCCCGAAGCATAAAATGCGAAATAAATATAACAGCTTTTCCATCGTATGAAACGGATAACAGCAACCAGTCTGAAAGTACTGGACATTTCTACGTTCCGGGTAACCTAGGTTTCACACTAGGGCGTTGCTCCACCAGACCGAATAGTTAGGGCCTAAGAAGTGAACGCCAGCATCATAAAATACTATATAAATACATCAGTTCTTCCATCATATAAAACGAATAATTGCAACCAGTATGAAAGTTCTGGTCATTTCTACGTTCCGGGCAACCTAGGCTTCACTCTATGGCGCTCTTCCACCACATCGAATAGCTACGGCCGCAGAAGTCAACGCCTGAAGCATAAAATACAATAAAAATACAACAGTCTTTCCATCCTATAACAGCAATAATTGCAACCCTGTGTGAAAGTTATGGTCATTTCTACGATCCGGGCAACCTAGGCTTCACCCCAGGGCGTTGTTCCATCAGACTGAATAGTTAGGGCCTAAGAAGTGAACGCCAGCAGCATAAAATACAATATAAATACATCAGTTCTTCCATCATATAAAACGAATGATTGCAACCAGTATGATAGCTATGGTCATTTCTTCGTTCCGAGCAACCTAGGCTTCACTATATGGCGTTCATCCACCATATCGAATAGCTACGGCCTCAGAAGTCAACGCCCGAAGCATAAAATGCAATAAAAGTACAACAGTGTTTCCACCATATAACAGGAATAATTGCAACCAGTTTGAAGGTGATGGCCGATTCTACGTTCCGGGCAACCTAGGCCTCACTCTAGGTCGTTGCTCCACCAGATCGAATAGCTTGGGCCTAAGAAGTGAACGCCAGCAGCATAAAATACAATATAAATACAACAGCTTTTCCATCATATAAAACGAATAATTGCAACCAGTATGAAAGTTCTGGTCATTTCTACGTTCCGGGCAACCTAGGCTTCACTCTATGGCGCTCTTCCACTACATCGAATAGCTACGGCCTCAGAAGTCAATGCCTGAGGCATAAAATACAATAAAAATACAACAGTCTTTCCATAATATAACAGGAATAATTGCAACCCGTGTGAAAGTGATGGTCATTCCTACGTTCCGGGCAACCTAGGCTTCACTATATGGCGTTCATCCACCATATCGAATAGCTACGGCCTCAGAAGTCAACGCCCGAAGCATAAAATGCAATAAAAGTACAACAGTGTTTCCACCATATAACAGGAATAATTGCAACCAGTTTGAAAGTGATGGCCGATTCTACGTTCCGGGCAACCTAGGCCTCACTCTAGGTCGTTGCTCCACCAGATCGAATAGCTTGGGCCTAAGAAGTGAACGCCAGCAGCATAAAATACAATATAAATACAACAGCTTTTCCATCATATAAAACGAATAATTGCAACCAGTATGAAAGTTCTTGTCATTTCTACGTTCCGGGCAACCTAGGCTTCACTCTATGGCGCTCTTCCACTAGATCGAATAGCTACGGCCTCAGAAGTCAATGCCTGAGGCATAAAATACAATAAAAATACAACAGTCTTTCCATCCTATAACAGGAATAATTGCAACCCGTGTGAAAGTGATGGTCATTCCTACGTTCCGGGCAACCTAGGCTTCACTATATGGCGTTCATCCACCATATCGAATAGCTACGGCCTCAGAAGTCAACGCCCGAAGCATAAAATGCAATAAAAGTACAACAGTCTTTCCACCATATAACAGGAATAATTGCAACCAGTTTGAAAGTGATGGCCGATTCTACGTTCCGGGCAACCTAGGCCTCACTCTAGGTCGTTGCTCCACCAGATCGAATAGCTTGGGCCTTAGAAGTCAACGCCCGAAGCATAAAATGCAAAATAAATAGAACAGTTTTTCCATTGTATAAAACGAATAACTGTAACCAGTGTGAAAGTACTGGTCATTTCTACGTTCCGGGCAACCTAGGCTTCACTGTATGGCGTTGCTCCACCAAATCGAATAGTTAGGGCCTTAGAAGTCAACGCCCGAAGCATCAAATACAATATAAGTACAACAGTTTTTCCATCGTATAAAATGAATGATTGCGAACATTGTGAAAGTAATGGTCATTTCTACGTGCCCGGCAACCTACGTGTCACTCTAGGGCGTTGGTGCTCCACATCTGATAGCTACGGCCTTAGGACTTAACGCCGGAAGCATAAAATACAATATAAATACTACAGCTTTGCCATCTTATAAAATGAATAATTGCAAACAGTGTGAAGGTAATGGTCATTTCTACGTTCCGGGCAACCTAGGCTTCAGTCTAAGGCCTTCCTCCACCAGATCGAACAGTTAGGGCCTTAGAAATCAACGCCAGAAGCATAAAATACCATAAAGATGCAACAGCTTTCCTTCGTATAACAGGAATAACTGCAAACAGTGTGATAGTACTGGTCATTACTACGTTCCGGTTAATCTAGGCTTCACTCTAGGGCGCTGCTCCACCAGATCGAGTAGCTAGGGACTAAGAATTCAACGCCAGAAGAATAAAATGCAATATAAGTACAACAGTTTTTCCATCGTATACAATGAGTAATTGCTACCAGTGTGAAAGTTACGGTCATTTCTACGTCCCGGGCAACCTAGGCTTCACTGTAGAGTGATGCTCCACAAGATCGAATAGGTAGTGCCTTAGAAGTCAACGCCCGAAGCATAAAATGCAAAATAAATATAACAGCTTTTCCATCGTATGAAACGGATAACAGCAACCAGTCTGAAAGTACTGGACATTTCTACGTTCCGGGTAACCTAGGTTTCACACTAGGGCGTTGCTCCACCAGACCGAATAGTTAGGGCCTAAGAAGTGAACGCCAGCAGCATAAAATACAATATAAATACATCAGTTCTTCCATCATATAAAACGAATAATTGCAACCAGTATGAAAGTTATGGTCATTTCTACGTTCCGGGCAACCTAGGCTTCACTCTATGGCGTTCTTCCACCACATCGAATAGCTACGGCCTCAGATGTCAACGCCTGAAGCATAAAATACAATAAGAATACAACAGTCTATCCATCCTATAACAGGCATAATTGCAACCCGTGTGAAAGTGATGGTCATTTCTACGTTCCGGGCAACCTAGGCTTCACTGTATGGCGTTTTTCCTCCACATCGAATAGCAACGGCCTCAGAAATCAACGCCTGAAGCATAAAATGCAATAAAAATACAACAGTCTTTCCATCCTATAACAGGAATAATTGCAACCCGTGTGGAAGTTATGGTCATTTCTACGTTCCGGGCAACCTAGGCTTCACTCTGGGGCAGTGCTCCACCAAATCGAATAGCTAGGGCCTTAGAAGTCAACGCCAGAAGCATAAAATACAATAAAGATGCAAAAGTTTTTTCATCGTATAACAGAAATAACTGCAAAGAGTATGAAAGTACTTGTCATTTCTACGTTCGGGGTAACCTAGGTTTCACTCTAGGGCGTTGCTCCACCAGATCGAATATCTAGGGACTTAGAATTCAACGCCATAAGAATAAAATTCAATATAAACACAACAGTTTTTCCATCGTATAAAACGAATAATAGCAACCAGTGTGAAAGTTATGGTCATTTCTACGTACCGGGCAACCTGGGCTTCACTCTAGGGCGTTGCTCTACCAGATCGAATAGTTAGGGCCTTAGAAGTCAACGCCCGAAGCATAAAATACAAAATAAATAGAACAGTTTTTCCATCGTATAAAACGAATAATTGCTACCAGTGTGAAAGTTATGGTCATTTCTACTTTCCGGGCAACCTAGGCTTCACCCCAGGGCGTTGTTTAACCAGATGGAATAGTTAGGGCCTAAGAAGTCAACGCCAGAAGCATAAAATACGATATAAATACAACAGCTTTTCCATCGTATAAAACAAATAATTGCAACCAATTTGATAGTGATGGTCACTTCTACGTACCGGGCAACCTAGGCTTCACTCTAGGGCGTTGCTCCACCAGATCGAATAGTTAGGTCCTTAGAAGTCAACGCCCGAAGCATAAAATATTAAATAAATAGAACAGTTTTTCCATCGTATAAAACGGAAAATTGCTACCAGTGTGGAAGTTATGGTAATTTCTACTTTCCGGCCAACCTAGGCTTCACCCTGGGGCGTTGTTCCACCAGATGGAATAGTTAGGGCCTAAGAAGTCAGCGCCAGAAGCATAAAATACGATATAAATACAACAGCTTTTCCATCGTATAAAACAAGTAATTGCAACCAGTTTGATAGTGATGGTCATTTCTACGTACCGGGCAACCTAGGCTTCACTCTAGGGCGTTGCTCCACCAGATCGAATAGTTAGGGCCTTAGAAGTCAACGCCCGAAGCGTAAAATACAAAATAAATAAAACAGTTTTTCCATCGTATAAAACGAAAAATTGCAAACAGTGTGAATGATATGGACATTTCTACGATCCGGGCTACCTAGGCTTCCCTCTATGGCGTTCTTCCACCACATCGAATAGCAACGGCCTCAGAAGTCAACGCCAGAAGCTTAAATACAATATAAATATAACAGTTTTTCCATCGTATACAACGAATAATAGCAACCAGTGTGAAAGTTATGGTCATTTCTACGTTCCGGGCAACCTAGGTTTCACTCTACGGCGATTCTCGACCAGATCAAACAGTTAGGGCCTTAGAAGTCAACGCCCGAAGCATAAAATACAAAATAAATAGAACGGTTTTTCTATTGTATAAAACGAATAATTGCTGCCAGTGTAAAAGTTATGGTCATTTCTACGTTCCGGGCAACCCAGGCTTCACCCTAGGGCGTTGTACCACCAGATCGAATAGTTAGGGCCTAAGAAGTCAACGCCAGGAGCATAAAAAACGATATAAATACAACAGCTTTTCCATCGTATAAAACGAATAATTGCAACCAGTGTGGAAGTTATGGTCATTTCTACGTTCCGGGAAACCTAGGCTTCACTCTAGGGCGTTGCTCCGACAGATTGAATAGTCAGGTCCTTAGAAGTCAACGCCCGAAGCATAAAATGCAATAAAAATGCAACAGTTTTTCCATCGTATAACAGGATTAATTGCAACCAGTTTGAAAGTGATGTTCATTTCTACGTTCCGGGCAACCTAGGCTTCACACTAGGGCGTTGCTCAACCAGATCGAATAGCTAGGGACTTAGAATTCAACGCCATAAGAATAAAATACAATATAAATACAACAGTTTTTCCATCGAATAAAACGAATAATAGCAACCAGTGTGAAAATTATGGTCATTTCTACGTACCGGGCAACCTGGGCTTCACTCTATGGCGTTCTTCCACCACATCGAATAGCTACGGCCTCAGATGTCAACGCCTGAAGCATAAAATACAATAAGAATACAACAGTCTTTCCATCCTATAACAGGCATAATTGCAACCCGTGTGAAAGTGATGGTCATTTCTACGTTCCGGGCAACCTAGGCTTCACTGTATGGCGTTTTTCCTCCACATCGAATAGCAACGGCCTCAGAAATCAACGCCTGAAGCATAAAATGCAATAAAAATACAACAGTCTTTCCATCCTATAACAGGAATAATTGCAACCCGTGTGGAAGTTATGGTCATTTCTACGTTCCGGGCAACCTAGGCTTCACTCTGGGGCAGTGCTCCACCAAATCGAATAGCTAGGGCCTTAGAAGTCAACGCCAGAAGCATAAAATACAATAAAGATGCAAAAGTTTTTTCATCGTATAACAGAAATAACTGCAAAGAGTATGAAAGTACTTGTCATTTCTACGTTCGGGGTAACCTAGGTTTCACTCTAGGGCGTTGCTCCACCAGATCGAATATCTAGGGACTTAGAATTCAACGCCATAAGAATAAAATTCAATATAAACACAACAGTTTTTCCATCGTATAAAACGAATAATAGCAACCAGTGTGAAAGTTATGGTCATTTCTACGTACCGGGCAACCTGGGCTTCACTCTAGGGCGTTGCTCTACCAGATCGAATAGTTAGGGCCTTAGAAGTCAACGCCCGAAGCATAAAATACAAAATAAATAGAACAGTTTTTCCATCGTATAAAACGAATAATTGCTACCAGTGTGAAAGTTATGGTCATTTCTACTTTCCGGGCAACCTAGGCTTCACCCCAGGGCGTTGTTTAACCAGATGGAATAGTTAGGGCCTAAGAAGTCAACGCCAGAAGCATAAAATACGATATAAATACAACAGCTTTTCCATCGTATAAAACAAATAATTGCAACCAATTTGATAGTGATGGTCACTTCTACGTACCGGGCAACCTAGGCTTCACTCTAGGGCGTTGCTCCACCAGATCGAATAGTTAGGGCCTTAGAAGTCAACGCCCGAAGCATAAAATATTAAATAAATAGAACAGTTTTTCCATCGTATAAAACGGAAAATTGCTACCAGTGTGGAAGTTATGGTAATTTCTACTTTCCGGCCAACCTAGGCTTCACCCTGGGGCGTTGTTCCACCAGATGGAATAGTTAGGGCCTAAGAAGTCAGCGCCAGAAGCATAAAATACGATATAAATACAACAGCTTTTCCATCGTATAAAACAAGTAATTGCAACCAGTTTGATAGTGATGGTCATTTCTACGTACCGGGCAACCTAGGCTTCACTCTAGGGCGTTGCTCCACCAGATCGAATAGTTAGGGCCTTAGAAGTCAACGCCCGAAGCGTAAAATACAAAATAAATAAAACAGTTTTTCCATCGTATAAAACGAAAAATTGCAAACAGTGTGAATGATATGGACATTTCTACGATCCGGGCTACCTAGGCTTCCCTCTATGGCGTTCTTCCACCACATCGAATAGCAACGGCCTCAGAAGTCAACGCCAGAAGCTTAAATACAATATAAATATAACAGTTTTTCCATCGTATACAACGAATAATAGCAACCAGTGTGAAAGTTATGGTCATTTCTACGTTCCGGGCAACCTAGGTTTCACTCTACGGCGATTCTCCACCAGATCAAACAGTTAGGGCCTTAGAAGTCAACGCCCGAAGCATAAAATACAAAATAAATAGAACGGTTTTTCTATTGTATAAAACGAATAATTGCTGCCAGTGTAAAAGTTATGGTCATTTCTACGTTCCGGGCAACCCAGGCTTCACCCTAGGGCGTTGTACCACCAGATCGAATAGTTAGGGCCTAAGAAGTCAACGCCAGGAGCATAAAAAACGATATAAATACAACAGCTTTTCCATCGTATAAAACGAATAATTGCAACCAGTGTGGAAGTTATGGTCATTTCTACGTTCCGGGAAACCTAGGCTTCACTCTAGGGCGTTGCTCCGACAGATTGAATAGTCAGGTCCTTAGAAGTCAACGCCCGAAGCATAAAATGCAATAAAAATGCAACAGTTTTTCCATCGTATAACAGGATTAATTGCAACCAGTTTGAAAGTGATGTTCATTTCTACGTTCCGGGCAACCTAGGCTTCACACTAGGGCGTTGCTCAACCAGATCGAATAGCTAGGGACTTAGAATTCAACGCCATAAGAATAAAATACAATATAAATACAACAGTTTTTCCATCGAATAAAACGAATAATAGCAACCAGTGTGAAAATTATGGTCATTTCTACGTACCGGGCAACCTGGGCTTCACTCTATGGCGTTCTTCCACCACATCGAATAGCTACGGCCTCAGATGTCAACGCCTGAAGCATAAAATACAATAAAAATACAACAGTCTTTCCATCCTATAACAGGCATAATTGCAACCCGTGTGAAAGTGATGGTCATTTCTACGTTCCGGGCAACCTAGGCTTCACTCTATGGCGTTTTTCCTCCACATCGAATAGCAACGGCCTCAGAAATCAACGCCTGAAGCATAAAATGCAATAAAAATACAACAGTCTTTCCATCCTATAACAGGAATAATTGCAACCCGTGTGGAAGTTATGGTCATTTCTACGTTCCGGGCAACCTAGGCTTCACTCTGGGGCGGTGCTCCACCAAATCGAATAGCTAGGGCCTTAGAAGTCAACGCCAGAAGCATAAAATACAATAAAGATGCAAAAGTTTTTTCATCGTATAACAGGAATAACTGCAAACAGTATGAAAGTACTTGTCATTTCTACGTTCGGGGTAACCTAGGTTTCACTCTAGGGCGTTGCTCCACCAGATCGAATATCTAGGGACTTAGAATTCAACGCCATAAGAATAAAATTCAATATAAACACAACAGTTTTTCCATCGTATAAAACGAATAATAGCAACCAGTGTGAAAGTTATGGTCATTTCTACGTACCGGGCAACCTGGGCTTCACTCAAGGGCGTTGCTCTACCAGATCGAATAGTTAGGGCCTTAGAAGTCAACGCCCGAAGCATAAAATACAAAATAAATAGAACAGTTTTTCCATCGTATAAAACGAATAATTGCTACCAGTGTGAAAGTTATGGTCATTTCTACTTTCCGGGCAACCTAGGCTTCACCCCAGGGCGTTGTTTAACCAGATGGAATAGTTAGGGCCTAAGAAGTCAACGCCAGAAGCATAAAATACGATATAAATACAACAGCTTTTCCATCGTATAAAACAAATAATTGCAACCAGTTTGATAGTGATGGTCACTTCTACGTAACGGGCAACCTAGGCTTCACTCTAGGGCGTTGCTCCACCAGATCGAATAGTTAGGGACTTAGAAGTCAACGCCCGAAGCATAAAATATTAAATAAATAGAACAGTTTTTCCATCGTATAAAACGAAAAATTGCTACCAGTGTGGAAGTTATGGTAATTTCTACTTTCCGGGCAACCTAGGCTTCACCCTAGGGCGTTGTTCCACCAGATGGAATAGTTAGGGCCTAAGAAGTCAGCGCCAGAAGCATAAAATGCAATAAAAATGCAACAGTTTTTCCATCGTATAACAGGATTAATTGCAACCAGTTTGAAAGTGATGTTCATTTCTACGTTCCGGGCAACCTAGGCTTCACTCTAGGGCGTTGCTCCACTAGATCGAATAGCTAGGGCCTTAGAAGTCAACGCCAGAGGCATAAAATACAATATAAATACAAGAGCTTCTCCATTGTATAATACGTATAATTGCTACCAGTGTAAAAGTTATGGTCATTTCTACGTTCCGGGCAACCTAGGCTTCACCCTAGGGCATTGTTCCATCAGATCGAATAGTTAGGCCCTAAGAAGTGAACGCCAGAAGCATAAAATACAGTATAAATACAACAGTTTTTCCATCGTAGAAAACGAATAATTGCAACCAGTGTGAAAGTTATGGTCATTTCTATATTCCGAGCAACCTAGGCTTCACCCTAGGGCGGTGCTCCACCACATCCAATAGCTACGGCCTTAGAAGCCTACGCCTGAAGCATAAAATACAATAAAAATAAAACGGTCTTTTCATCCTATAACAGGAATAATTGCAACAAGCGTGAAAGTAATGATCATTTCGGCGTTTCGGGCATCCTAGACTTAACTCGGAGGCATTGCTCAACCAGATCGAATAGTTAGGGCCTAAGAAGTCAACGCCAGAAGCATAAAATACAATATAAATACAACAGTTTTTCCATTGTATAATACGAATAATTGCTACCAGTGTAAAAGTTATGGTCATTTCTACGTTCCGGGCAACCTAGGCTTCACCCTAGGGCGTTGTTCCACCAGATCGAATAGTTAGGGCCTAAGAAGTGAACGCCAGAAGCATAAAATACAATATAAATACAACAGTTTTTCCATCGTATAAAACGAATAATTGCAACCAGTGTGAAAGTTATGGTCATTTCTACATTCCGAGCAACCTAGGCTTCACTCTAGGGCGTTGCTCGAACAGATTGAATAGTTAGGGCCTTAGAAGTCAACGCCCGAAGCATAAAATGCAATAAAAATACAACAGTTTTTCCATCGTATAACATGATTAATTGCAACCAGTTTGAAAGTGATGGTCATTTCTACGTTCCGGACAACCTAGGCTTCACTCTAGGGCGTTGCTCCACTAGATCGAATAGCTAGGGCCATAGAAGTAAACGCCAGAAGCATAAAATACGATATAAATACAACAGCTTTTTCCATCGTATAAAAGAAAATAATTGCAAACTGTTTGAAGGTAATGGTCATTTCTACGTTCCGGGCAACCTAGGCTTCACTCTAGGGCGTTGCTCCACCAGATCGAATAGTTAGGTCCTTAGAAGTCAACGCCAGAAGCATAAAATACGATATAAATACAACAGCTTGTCCATACTATAACAGGAATAATTGCAACCAGTGTGAAAGTTATGGTCATTTCTACTTTCCGGGCAACCTAGGCTTCACCCTAGGGCATTGCTCCAATAGATTGAATAGATAGGACCTTAGACGTCAATGCCCGAAGCATAAAATGCAATAAAAGTACAACAGTTTTTCCATCATATAACAGGAATAATAGCAACCAGTGTGAAAGTTATGGTCATTTCGACGTTCCGGGCAACCTAGGCTTCACCCTAGGACGTTGTTCCACCAGATCGAACAGTTAGGGCCTAAGAAGTGAACGCCAGAAGCATAAAATACAATATAAATACAACAGTTTTTCCATCATATAAAACGAAAAATTGCAACCAGTATGAAAGTTATGGACATTTCTACTTTCCGGGCGACCTAGGCTTCACCCAAGGGCGTTGCTCCAACCGGTGGAATAGCTAGGGCCTTAGAAGTCAATGCCCGACGCATAAAATGCGATAAAAATACAACAGTCTTTCCATCCTATAACAGCAATAATTGCAACCCGTGTGAAAGTTATGGTCATTTCTACGTTCCGGGCAACCTAGGCTTCACCCCAGGGCGCTGTTCCACCAGACTGAATAGTTAGGGCCTAAGAAGTGAACGCCAGCAGCATAAAATACAATATAAATACATCAGTTCTTCCATCATATAAAACGAATGATTGCAACCAGTATGATAGTTATGGTCATTTCTTCGTTCCGAGCAACCTAGGCTTCACTCTATTGCGTTCATCCACCACATCGAATAGCTACGGCCTCAGAAGTCAACGCCCGAAGCATAAAATGCAATAAAAGTACAACAGTGTTTCCACCATATAACAGGAATAATTGCAACCAGTTTGAAAGTGATGGCCGATTCTACGTTCCGGGCAACCTAGGCCTCACTCTAGGTCGTTGCTCCACCAGATCGAATAGTTTGGGCCTAAGAAGTGAACGCCAGCAGCATAAAATACAATATAAATACAACAGCTTTTCCATCATATAAAACGAATAATTGCAACCAGTATGAAAGTTCTGGTCACTTCTACGTTCCGGGCAACCTAGGCTTCACTCTATGGCGCTCTTCCACCACATCGAATAGCTACGGCCTCAGAAGTCAACGCCTGAAGCATAAAATACAATAAAAATACAACAGTCTTTCCATCCTATAACAGGAATAATTGCAACCCGTGTGAAAGTGATGGTCATTCCTACGTTCCGGGCAACATAGGCTTCACTCTATGGCGTTTTTCCTCCACATCGAATAGCTACGGCCTCAGAAATCAACGCCTGAAGCATAAAATGCAATAAAAATACAACAGTCTTTCCAACCTATAACAGGAATAATTGCAACCCGTGTGAAAGTGATGGTCATTACTACGTTCCGGGCAACCTCGGCTTCACTCTAGGGCGTTGCTCTACCAGATCGAATAGTTAGGGCCTTAGAAGTCAACGCCCGAAGCATAAAATACAAAATAAATAGAACAGTTTTTCCATCGTATAAAACGAATAATTGCTACCAGTGTGAAAGTTATGGTCATTTCTACTTTCCGGGCAACCTAGGCTTCACCCCAGGGCGTTGTTTAACCAGATGGAATAGTTAGGGCCTAAGAAGTCAACGCCAGAAGCATAAAATACGATATAAATACAACAGCTTTTCCATCGTATAAAACAAATAATTGCAACCAGTTTGATAGTGATGGTCACTTCTACGTACCGGGCAACCTAGGCTTCACTCTAGGGCGTTGCTCCACCAGATCGAATAGTTAGGGCCTTAGAAGTCAATGCCCGAAGTATAAAATATTAAATAAATAGAACAGTTTTTCCATCGTATAAAACGAATAATAGCAACCAGTGTGAAAGTTATGGTCATTTCTACGTACCGGGCAACCTGGGCTTCACTCTAGGGCGTTGCTCTACCAGATCGAATAGTTAGGGCCTTAGAAGTCAACGCCCGAAGCATAAAATACAAAATAAATAGAACAGTTTTTCCATCGTATAAAACGAATAATTGACACCAGTGTGAAAGTTATGGTCATTTCTACTTTCCGGGCAACCTAGGCTTCACCCTAGGGCGTTGTTCCACCAGATGGAATAGTTAGGGCCTAAGAAGTCAGCGCCAGAAGCATAAAATACGATATAAATACAACAGTTTTTCCATCGTATAACAGGATTAATTGCAACCAGTTTGAAAGTGATGGTCATTTCTTCGTTCCGGGCAACTTAGGCTTCACTCTAGGGCGTTGTTCCACCATATCGAACAGTTAGGGCCTTAGAAGTCAACGCCCGAAGCATAAAACACAAAATAAATAGAACGGTTTTTCCATTGTATAAAACGAATAATTGCTACCAGTGTAAAAGTTATGGTCATTTCTACGTTCCGGGCAACCTAGGCTACACCCTAGGGCGTTTTTCCACCATATCGAATATTTAGGGCCAAGAAGTGAACGCCAGACGCATAAAATACAATATAAATACAACAGTTTTTCCATCGTATAAAACGAATAATTGCTACCAGTGTGAAAGTTATATTCATTGCTACGTTCCGCGCAACCTAGGCTTCACCCAAGGGCGTTGTTCCACCAGATGGAGTAGTTAGGGCCTAAGAAGTCAACGCCAGAAGCATAAGATACGATATAAATACAACAGCTTTTCCATCGTATAAAACGAATAATAGCAACCAGTGTGAAAGTTATGGTCATTTCTACGTTCCGGGCAATCTAGGCTTCACTCTAGGGCGTTGCTCCACCAGATCAAACTGTTAGGGCCTTAGAAGTCAACGCCCGAAGCATTAAATACAAAATAAATAGAACAGTTTTTCCATTGTATAAAACGAATAATTGCTACCAGTGTAAAAGTTATGGTCATTTCTACGTTCCGGGCAACCTGGGCTACACCCGAGGGCGTTGTTCCACCAGATCGCATAGTTAGGGCCTAGGAAGTGATCGCCAGAAGCATTAGATACAATATAAATACAACAGTCTTTCCATCCTATAACAGGAATAATTGCAGCCCGTGTGAAAGTGATGGTCATTTCTACGTTCCAGGCAAACTAGGCTTCACACTAGGGCGTTGTTCCACCAGATCGAATAGCTAGGGCCTAAGAAGTCAACGCCAGAAGCATAAAATACAATATAAATATAAGAGTTTTTCCATCGCATAAAACGAATAATAGCAACCAGTGTGAAAGTTATGGTCCTTTCTACGTTCCAGGCAACCTAGGCTTCACTCTAGGGCGTTGTTCCACCAGATCGAATAGTTAGGGCCTAAGAAGTCAACGCCAGAAGCATAAAATACGATATAAATACAACAGTTTTTCCATCGTATAAAATGAATAATTGCAAACATTGTGAAAGTAATGGCCATTTCTACGTTCCGGGCAATCTAGCCGTCACACTAGGTCGTTGCTCCGCCACATCTAATAACTACGGCCTTAGAAGTCAACGCCAGGAGCATAAAATACAATATAAATACAACAGCTTTTCCATCGTATATAATGTATATTTGCAATCAGTGTGAAAGTAAAGGTCATTTCTAAGTTCCGGGCAACCTAGGCTACACCCGAGGGCGTTGTTCCGCCAGATCGCATAGTTAGGGCCTAGGAAGTGATCGCCAGAAGCATTAGATACAATATAAATACAACAGTCTTTCCATCCTATAACAGGAATAATTGTAGCCCGTGTGAAAGTTATGGTCATGTTTACGTTCCTGGCAACCTAGGCTTCACCCTAGGGCATTGTTCCATCAGATCGAATAGTTAGGCCCTAAGAATTGAACGCCAGAAGCATAAAATACAATATAAATACAACAGTTTTTCCATCGCAGAAAACGAATAATTGCAACCAGTGTGAA
Source organism: Calliopsis andreniformis (assembly GCF_051401765.1). Taxonomy (NCBI): domain Eukaryota; kingdom Metazoa; phylum Arthropoda; class Insecta; order Hymenoptera; family Andrenidae; genus Calliopsis; species Calliopsis andreniformis. The sequence goes on from NW_027480428.1 coordinate 15,362,297, forward strand.
AGTTATGGTCATTTCTATATCCCGAGCAACCTAGGCTTCACTCTAGGGCGTTGCTCCACCAGATCGAATAGTTAGGTCCTTAGAAGTCAACGCCAGAAGCATAGAATACGATATAAATACAACAGCTATTCCATGGTATAAAAGGAATAATTGCAAACAGTGTGAAAGTAATGGTCATTTCTACGTTCCGGGCAACCTAGGCTTCACTCTACGGCGTTGTTCCACCAGATCGAATAGTTAGGGCCTAAGAAGTCAACACCAGAAGAATAAAATACGATATAAATACAACAGCTTTTCCATCGTATTAAATGAATAATTGCAAACTGTGTGAAAGTAGTGGTCATTTCTGCGTTCCGAGCAACCTAGGCATCACTCTAGGGCGGTGCTCCACCATATCGAATAGCTACGGCCTTAGAAGCCTACGCCTGAAGCATAAAATACAATAAAAATACAACAGTCTTTTCATCGTATAACCGGAATAATTGCAACATGCGTGAAGGTAATGATCATTTCGGCGTTTCGGGCATCCTAGACTTAACTCTGAGGCATTGCTGCACCAGCTTGAATAGTTAGGGCCTAAGGAGACAACGCCAGAAGCATAAAATACAATATAAATGCAACAGCTTTGCCACCGTATAAAATGAATAATTGCAACCAGTGTGAAAGATATGGACATTTCTACGTTCCGGGCAACCTAGGCTTCACTCTATGGCGTTCTTCCACCACATCGAATAGCTACGGCATCAGAAGTCAGCGCCTGAGGCATAAAATACAATATAAATATAACAGTTTTTCCATTCGTATAAAACGAATAATAGCAACCAGTGTGATAGTTATGGTCATTTCTACGTTCCGGGCAACCTAGGCTTCACTCTAGGGAGTTGCTCCACCAGATCGAATAGTTAGGGCCTTAGAAGTCAACGCCCGAAGCATAAAATACAATATAAGTACATCAGCTTTGCCATCGTATAAAATGAATAATTGCAAACTGTGTGAAGGTAATGGCCATTTCTACGTTTCGAGCAACCTCGGCTGCACTCTAGGGTGTTGCTCCACCAGATGGAATAGCTAGGAACTTAGAAGTCAACGCCCGAAGCATAAAATGCAAAATAAATGTAACAGCTTTTCCATCGTATGAAACGAATAACAGCAACCAGTGTGAATGTTATGGTCATTTCTACGTTCCGGGCAACCTAGGCTTCAGTCTAGGGCCTTGCTCCATCAGATCGAATAGGTAGGGCCATAGAAGTCAACGCCAGAAGCATAAAACACAATAAAAATGCAACAGTTTTTCCATCGTATAGCATGACTAATTGCAACCAATGCGAAAGTAATGATCATTTCTACGTTCCGGGCAACCTAGGCTTCACTCTAGGGCGTTTCTCCACCAGACCAAACAGTTAGGGCCTTAGAAGTCAACGCCCGAAGCATAAAATGCAAAATAAATATAACAGCTTTTCCATCGTATGAAACGGATAACAGCAACCAGTCTGAAAGTACTGGACATTTCTACGTTCCGGGTAACCTAGGTTTCACACTAGGGCGTTGCTCCACCAGATCGAATAGTTAGGGCCTAAGAAGTGAACGCCAGAAGCATAAAATACAATATAAATACAACAGTTTTTCCATCGTATAAAACGAATAATTGCAACCAGTGTGAAAGTTATGGTCATTTCTACATTCCGAGCAACCTAGGCTTCACTCTAGGGCGTTGCTCCAACAGATTGAATAGTTAGGGCCTTAGAAGTCAACGCCCGAAGCATAAAATGCAATAAAAATACAACAGTTTTTCCATCGTATAACATGATTAATTGCAACCAGTTTGAAAGTGATGGTCATTTCTACGTTCCGGGCAACCTAGGCTTCACTCTAGGGCGTCGCTCCACTAGATCGAATAGCTAGGGCCATAGAAGTCAACGCCAGAAGCATAAAATACGATATAAATACAACAGCTTGTTCCATCGTATAAAAGAAAATAATTGCAAACTGTTTGAAGGTAATGGTCATTTCTACGTTCCGGGCAACCTAGGCTTCACTCTAGGGCGTTGCTCCACCAGATCGAATAGTTAGGTCCTTAGAAGTCAACGCCCGAAGCATAAAATACAAAATAAATAGAACAGTTTTTCCTTTGTATAAAACGAATAATTGCTACCAGTGTAAAAGTTATGGTCATTTCTACGTTCCGGGCAACCTAGGCTTCACCCTAGGGCGTTGTTCCACCAGATCGAATAGTTACGGCCTAAGAAGTCAGCGCCAGAAGCATAAAATACGATATAAATACAACAGCTTTTCCATCGTATAAAACAAGTAATTGCAACCAGTTTGATAGTGATGGTCATTTCTACGTACCGGGCAACCTAGGCTTCACTCTAGGGCGTTGCTCCACCAGATCGAATAGTTAGGGCCTTAGAAGTCAACGCCCGAAGCATAAAATATAAAATAAATAGAACAGTTTTTCCATTGTATGAAACGAATAATTGCAACCAGTGTAAAAGTTATGGACATTTCTACGTTCCGGGCAACCTAGGCTTCACCGTAGGCCGTTGTTCCACCAGATCGAAGAGTTAGGGCCTAAGAAGTGAACGCCAGAAGCATAAAATACAATATAAATACAACAGTTTTTCCATCATATAAAACGAATTATAGCAACCAGTGTGAAAGCTGTGGTCATTTCTACGTTCCGGGCAACCTAGGCTGCACTCTAGGGCGTTGCTCCACCAGATCGAATAGTTAGGGCCTTAGAAGTCAACGCCCGAAGCGTAAAATACAAAATAAATAAAACAGTTTTTCCATCGTATAAAACGAAAAATTGCAAACAGTGTGAAAGATATTGACATTTCTACGATCCGGGCTACCTAGGCTTCCCTCTATGGCGTTCTTCCACCACATCGAATAGCAACGGCCTCAGAAGTCAACGCCAGAAGCTTAAATACAATATAAATATAACAGTTTTTCCATCGTATACAACGAATAATAGCAACCAGTGTGAAAGTTATGGTCATTTCTACGTTCCGGGCAACCTAGGCTTCACTCTACGTCGATTCTCCACCAGATCAAACAGTTAGGGCCTTAGAAGTCAACGCCCGAAGCATAAAATACAAAATAAATAGAACGGTTTTTCTATTGTATAAAACGAATAATTGCTGCCAGTGTAAAAGTTATGGTCATTTCTACGTTCCGGGTAACCTAGGTTTCACTCTAGGGCGTTGCTCCACCAAATCGAATAGCTAGGGACTTAGAATTCAACGCCATAAGAATAAAATACAATATAAATACAACAGTTTTTCCATCGTATAAAACGAATAATAGCAACCAGTGTGAAAATTATGGTCATTTCTACGTTCCGGGCAACCTAGGCTTCACCCTAGGGCGTTGCTCCGCCAGATCAAACAGTTAGGGCCTTAGAAGTCAATGCCCGAAGCATAAAATACAAAATAAATAGAACAGTTTTTCCATTGTATAAAACGAATAATTGCTACCAGTGTAAAAGTTATGGTCATTTCTGCGTTCCGGGCAACCTAGGCTTCACCCTAGGGCGTTGTTCCACCAGATCGAATAGCTAGGGCCTTAGAAGTCAACGCCCGAAGCATAAAATATAAAATAAATAGAACAGTTTTTCCATCGTATAAAACGAAAAATTGCTACCAGTGTGAAAGTTATGGTCATTTCTACTTTCCGGGCAACCTAGGCTTCACCCTAGGGCGTTGTTCCACCAGATGGAATAGTTAGGGCCCAAGAAGCCAGCGCCAGAAGCATAAAATACGATATAAATACAACAGCTTTCCCATCGTATAAAACAAGTAATTGCAACCAGTTTGATAGTGATGGTCATTTCTACGTACCGGGCAACCTAGGCTTCACTCTAGGGCGTTGCTCCACCAGATCGAATAGTCAGGGCCTTAGAAGTCAACGCCCGAACCGTAAAATACATAATAAATAAAACAGTTTTTCCATCGTATACAACCAAAAATTGCAAACAGTGTGAAAGATACGGACATTTCTACGATCCTGGCTACCTAGGCTTCCCTCTATGGCGTTCTTCCACCACATCGAATAGCAACGGCCTCAGAAGTCAACGCCAGAAGCTTTAATACAATATAAATATAACTGTTTTTCCATCGTATACAACGAATAATAGCAACCAGTGTGAAAGTTGTGGTCATTTCTACGTTCCGGGCAACCTAGGCTTCACTGTACGGCGATGCTCCACCAGATCATACCGTTAGGGCCTTGGAAGTCAACGCCCGAAGCATAAAATACAAAATAAATAGAACGGTGTTTCCATTGTATAAAACGAATAATTGCTGCCAGTGTAAAAGTCATGGTCGTTTCTACGTTCCGGGCAGCCTAGGCTTCACTCTGGTGTGGTGCTCCACCAGATCGAATAGCTAGGGACTTAGAATTCAACGCCATAAGAATAAAATTCAATATAAACACAACAGTTTTTCCATCGTATAAAACGAATAATAGCAACCAGTGTGAAAGTTATGGTCATTTCTACGTACCGGGCAACCAGGGCTTCACTCTAGGGCGTTGCTCTACCAGATCGAATAGTTAGGGCCTTAGAAGTCAACGCCCGAAGCATAAAATACAAAATAAATAGAACAGTTTTTCCATCGTATAAAACGAATAATTGACACCAGTGTGAAAGTTATGGACATTTCTACTTTCCGGGCAACCTAGGCTTCACCCTAGGGCGTTGTTCCACCAGATGGAATAGTTAGGGCCTAAGAAGTCAGCGCCAGAAGCATAAAATACGATATAAATACAACAGCTTTTCCATCGTATAAAACAAGTAATTGCAACCAGTTTGATAGTGATGGTCATTTCTGCGTTCCGGGCAACCTAGGCTTCACCCTAGGGCGTTGTTCCACCAGATCAAACAGTTAGGGCCTTAGAAGTCAACGCCCGAAGCATAAAATACAAAATAAATAGAACGGTTTTTCCATTGTATAAAACGAATAATTGCTGCCAGTGGAAAAGTTATGGTCATTTCTACGTTCCGGGCAGCCTAGGCTTCACTCTGGGGCGGTGCTCCACCAAATCGAATAGCTAGGGCCTTAGAAGTCAACGCCAGAAGCATAAAATACAATAAAGATGCAAAAGTTTTTTCATCGTATAACAGGAATAACTGCAAACAGTATGAAAGTACTTGTCATTTCTACGTTCCGGGTAACCTAGGTTTCACTCTAGGGCGTTGCTCCACCAGATCGAATAGCTAGGGACTTAGAATTCAACGCCATAAGAATAAAATTCAATATAAACACAACAGTTTTTCCATCGTATAAAACGAATAATAGCAACCAGTGTGAAAGATATGGTCATTTCTACGTACCGGGCAACCTGGGCTTCACTCTAGGGCGTTGCTCTACCAGATCGAATAGTTAGGGCCTTAGAAGTCAACGCCCGAAGCATAAAATACAAAATAAATAGAACAGTTTTTCCATCGTATAAAACGAATAATTGACACCAGTGTGAAAGTTATGGTCATTTCTACTTTCCGGGCAACCTAGGCTTCACCCTAGGGCGTTGTTCCACCAGATGGAATAGTTAGGGCCTAAGAAGTCAGCGCCAGAAGCATAAAATACGATATAAATACAACAGTTTTTCCATCGTATAACAGGATTAATTGCAACCAGTTTGAAAGTGATGTTCATTTCTACGTTCCGGGCAACCTAGGCTTCACTCTAGGGCGTTGCTCCACTAGATCGAATAGCTAGGGCCTTAGAAGTCAACGCCAGAGGCATAAAATACAATATAAATACAAGAGCTTCTCCATTGTATAATACGTATAATTGCTACCAGTGTAAAAGTTATGGTCATTTCTACGTTCCGGGCAACCTAGGCTTCACCCTAGGGCGTTGTTCCACCAGATCGAATAGTTAGGGCCTAAGAAGTGAACGCCAGAATCATATAATACAATATAAATACAACAGTTTTTCCATCGTATAAAACGAATAATTGCAACCAGTGTGAAAGTTATGGTCATTTCTACATTCCGAGCAACCTAGGCTTCACTCTAGGGCGTTGCTCCAACAGATTGAATAGTTAGGGCCTTAGAAGTCAACGCCCGAAGCATAAAATGCAATAAAAATACAACAGTTTTTCCATCGTATAACAGGATTAATTGCAACCAGTTTGAAAGTGATGGTCATTTCTTCGTTCCGGGCAACTTAGGCTTCACTCTAGGGCGTTGTTCCACCATATCGAACAGTTAGGGCCTTAGAAGTCAACGCCCGAAGCATAAAACACAAAATAAATAGAACGGTTTTTCCATTGTATAAAACGAATAATTGCTACCAGTGTAAAAGTTATGGTCATTTCTACGTTCCGGGCAACCTAGGCTACACCCTGTGCCGTTTTTCCACCATATCGAATATTTAGGGCCAAGAAGTGAACGCCAGAAGCATAAAATACAATATAAATACAACAGTTTTTCCATCGTATAAAACGAATAATTGCTACCAGTGTGAAAGTTATATTCATTGCTACGTTCCGCGCAACCTAGGCTTCACCCAAGGGCGTTGTTCCACCAGATGGAGTAGTTAGGGCCTAAGAAGTCAACGCCAGAAGCATAAGATACGATATAAATACAACAGCTTTTCCATCGTATAAAACGAATAATAGCAGCCAGTGTGAAAGTTATGGTCATTTCTACGTTCCGGGCAACCTAGGCTTCACTCTAGGGCGTTGCTCCACCAGATCAAACCGTTAGGGCCTTAGAAGTCAACGCCCGAAGCATTAAATACAAAATAAATAGAACAGTTTTTCCATTGTATAAAACGAATAATTGCTACCAGTGTAAAAGTTATGGTCATTTCTACGTTCCGGGCAACCTGGGCTACACCCGAGGGCGTTGTTCCACCAGATCGCATAGTTAGGGCCTAGGAAGTGATCGCCAGAAGCATTAGATACAATATAAATACAACAGTCTTTCCATCCTATAACAGGAATAATTGCAGCCCGTGTGAAAGTGATGGTCATTTCTACGTTCCAGGCAAACTAGGCTTCAGACTAGGGCGTTGTTTCACCAGATCGAATAGCTAGGGCCTAAGAAGTCAACGCCAGAAGCATAAAATACAATATAAATATAAGAGTTTTTCCATCGCATAAAACGAATAATAGCAACCAGTGTGAAAGTTATGGTCCTTTCTACGTTCCAGGCAACCTAGGCTTCACTCTAGGGCGTTGTTCCACCAGATCGAATAGTTAGGGCCTAAGAAGTCAACGCCAGAAGCATAAAATACGATATAAATACAACAGCTTTTCCATCGTATAAAACGAATAATTGCAACCAGAGTGAAAGTTATGGTCACTTATACGTTCCGGACAACCTACGCTTCACTCTGGAGTGTTGCTCCAGAAGATCGCATTGTTAGGGACTTAGGATTCATCGCCAGAAGCATAAAATACAATATAAGTACAACAGTTTTTCCATCGTATAAAATGAATAATTGCAAACATTGTGAAAGTAATGGCCATTTCTACGTTCCGGGCAATCTAGCCGTCACACTAGGTCGTTGCTCCGCCACATCTAATAACTACAGCCTTAGAAGTCAACGCCAGGAGCATAAAATACAATATAAATACAACAGCTTTTCCATCGTATATAATGTATATTTGCAATCAGTGTGAAAGTAATGGTCATTTCTAAGTTCCGGGCAACCTAGGCTACACCCGAGGGCGTTGTTCCGCCAGATCGCATAGTTAGGGCCTAGGAAGTGATCGCCAGAAGCATTAGATACAATATAAATACAACAGTCTTTCCATCCTATAACAGGAATAATTGTAGCCCGTGTGAAAGTTATGGTCATGTTTACGTTCCTGGCAACCTAGGCTTCACCCTAGGGCATTGTTCCATCAGATCGAATAGTTAGGCCCTAAGAATTGAACGCCAGAAGCATAAAATACAATATAAATACAACAGTTTTTCCATCGCAGAAAACGAATAATTGCAACCAGTGTGAAAGTTATGGTCATTTCTATATCCCGAGCAACCTAGGCTTCACTCTAGGGCGTTGCTCCACCAGATCGAATAGTTAGGTCCTTAGAAGTCAACGCCAGAAGCATAGAATACGATATAAATACAACAGCTTTTCCATGGTATAAAAGGAATAATTGCAAACAGTGTGAAAGTAATGGTCATTTCTACGTTCCGGGCAACCTAGGCTTCACTCTACGGCGTTGTTCCACCAGATCGAATAGTTAGGGCCTAAGAAGTCAACACCAGAAGAATAAAATACGATATAAATACAACAGCTTTTCCATCGTATTAAATGAATAATTGCAAACTGTGTGAAAGTAGTGGTCATTTCTGCGTTCCGAGCAACCTAGGCAACACTCTAGGGCGGTGCTCCACCATATCGAATAGCTACGGCCTTAGAAGCCTACGCCTGAAGCATAAAATACAATAAAAATACAACAGTCTTTTCATCGTATAACCGGAATAATTGCAACATGCGTGAAGGTAATGACCATTTCGGCGTTTCGGGCATCCTAGACTTAACTCTGAGGCATTGCTGCAACAGCTTGAATAGTTAGGGCCTAAGGAGACAACGCCAGAAGCATAAAATACAATATAAATGCAACAGCTTTGCCACCGTATAAAATGAATAATTGCAAACAGTGTGAAAGATATGGACATTTCTACGTTCCGGGCAACCTAGGCTTCACTCTATGGCGTTCTTCCACCACATCGAATAGCTACGGCATCAGAAGTCAGCGCCTGAAGCATAAAATACAATATAAATGTAACAGTTTTTCCATTCGTATAAAACGAATAATAGCAACCAGTGTGATAGTTATGGTCATTTCTACGTTCCGGGCAACCTAGGCTTCACTCTCGGGAGTTGCTCCACCAGATCGAATAGTTAGGGCCTTAGAAGTCAACGCCCGAAGCATAAAATACAATATAAGTACATCAGCTTTGCCATCGTATAAAATGAATAATTGCAAACTGTGTGAAGGTAATGGCCATTTCTACGTTCCGAGCAACCTCGGCTGCACTCTAGGGTGTTGCTCCACCAGATGGAATAGCTAGGAACTTAGAAGTCAACGCCCGAAGCATAAAATGCAAAATAAATGTAACAGCTTTTCCATCGTATGAAACGAATAACAGCAACCAGTGTGAATGTCATGGTCATTTCTACGTTCCGGGCAACCTAGGCTTCAGTCTAGGGCCTTGCTCCATCAGATCGAATAGGTAGGGCCATAGAAGTCAACGCCAGAAGCATAAAACACAATAAAAATGCAACAGTTTTTCCATCGTATAGCATGACTAATTGCAACCAGTGCGAAAGTAATGATCATTTCTACGTTCCGGGCAACCTAGGCTTCACTCTAGGGCGTTTCTCCACCAGACCAAACAGTTAGGGCCTTAGAAGTCAACGCCCGAAGCATAAAATGCAAAATAAATATAACAGCTTTTCCATCGTATGAAACGGATAACAGCAACCAGTCTGAAAGTACTGGACATTTCTACGTTCCGGGTAACCTAGGTTTCACACTAGGGCGTTGCTCCACCAGATCGAATAGTTAGGGCCTAAGAAGTGAACGCCAGAAGCATAAAATACAATATAAATACAACAGTTTTTCCATCGTATAAAACGAATAATTGCAACCAGTGTGAAAGTTATGGTCATTTCTACATTCCGATTAACCTAGGCTTCACTCTAGGGCGTTGCTCCAACAGATTGAATAGTTAGGGCCTTAGAAGTCAACGCCCGAAGCATAAAATGCAATAAAAATACAACAGTTTTTCCATCGTATAACATGATTAATTGCAACCAGTTTGAAAGTGATGGTCATTTCTACGTTCCGGGCAACCTAGGCTTCACTCTACGGCGTCGCTCCACTAGATCGAATAGCTAGGGCCATAGAAGTCAACGCCAGAAGCATAAAATACGATATAAATACAACAGCTTGTTCCATCGTATAAAAGAAAATAATTGCAAACTGTTTGAAGGTAATGGTCATTTCTACGTTCCGGGCAACCTAGGCTTCACTCTAGGGCGTTGCTCCACCAGATCGAATAGTTAGGTCCTTAGAAGTCAACGCCCGAAGCATAAAATACAAAATAAATAGAACAGTTTTTCCTTTGTATAAAACGAATAATTGCTACCAGTGTAAAAGTTATGGTCATTTCTACGTTCCGGGCAACCTAGGCTTCACCCTAGGGCGTTGTTCCACCAGATCGAATAGTTACGGCCTAAGAAGTCAGCGCCAGAAGCATAAAATACGATATAAATACAACAGCTTTTCCATCGTATAAAACAAGTAATTGCAACCAGTTTGATAGTGATGGTCATTTCTACGTACCGGGCAACCTAGGCTTCACTCTAGGGCGTTGCTCCACCAGATCGAATAGTTAGGGCCTTAGAAGTCAACGCCCGAAGCATAAAATATAAAATAAATAGAACAGTTTTTCCATTGTATGAAACGAATAATTGCAACCAGTGTAAAAGTTATGGACATTTCTACGTTCCGGGCAACCTAGGCTTCACCGTAGGCCGTTGTTCCACCAGATCGAAGAGTTAGGGCCTAAGAAGTGAACGCCAGAAGCATAAAATACAATATAAATACAACAGTTTTTCCATCATATAAAACGAATTATAGCAACCAGTGTGAAAGCTGTGGTCATTTCTACGTTCCGGGCAACCTAGGCTGCACTCTAGGGCGTTGCTCCACCAGATCGAATAGTTAGGGCCTTAGAAGTCAACGCCCGAAGCGTAAAATACAAAATAAATAAAACAGTTTTTCCATCGTATAAAACGAAAAATTGCAAACAGTGTGAAAGATATTGACATTTCTACGATCCGGGCTACCTAGGCTTCCCTCTATGGCGTTCTTCCACCACATCGAATAGCAACGGCCTCAGAAGTCAACGCCAGAAGCTTAAATACAATATAAATATAACAGTTTTTCCATCGTATACAACGAATAATAGCAACCAGTGTGAAAGTTATGGTCATTTCTACGTTCCGGGCAACCTAGGCTTCACTCTACGTCGATTCTCCACCAGATCAAACAGTTAGGGCCTTAGAAGTCAACGCCCGAAGCATAAAATACAAAATAAATAGAACGGTTTTTCTATTGTATAAAACGAATCATTGCTGCCAGTGTAAAAGTTATGGTCATTTCTACGTTCCGGGCAACCTAGGCTTCACCCTAGGGCGTTGTACCACCAGATCGAATAGTTAGGGCCTAAGAAGTCAACGCCAGGAGCATAAAAAACGATATAAATACAACAGCTTTTCCATCGTATAAAACGAATAATTGCAACCAGTGTGGAAGTTATGGTCATTTCTACGTTCCGGGCAACCTAGGCTTCACTCTAGGGCGGTGCTCCACCAAATCGAATAGCTAGGGCCTTAGAAGTCAACGCCAGAAGCATAAAACACAATATAAGTACATCAGCTTTGCCATCGTATAAAATGAATAATTGCAAACTGTGTGAAGGTAATGGCCATTTCTACGTTCCGAGCAACCTCGGCTGCACTCTAGGGTGTTGCTCCACCAGATGGAATAGCTAGGAACTTAGAAGTCAACGCCCGAAGCATAAAATGCAAAATAAATGTAACAGCTTTTCCATCGTATGAAACGAATAACAGCAACCAGTGTGAATGTCATGGTCATTTCTACGTTCCGGGCAACCTAGGCTTCAGTCTAGGGCCTTGCTCCATCAGATCGAATAGGTAGGGCCATAGAAGTCAACGCCAGAAGCATAAAACACAATAAAAATGCAACAGTTTTTCCATCGTATAGCATGACTAATTGCAACCAGTGCAAAAGTAATGATCATTTCTACGTTCCGGGCAACCTAGGCTTCACTCTAGGGCGTTTCTCCACCAGACCAAACAGTTAGGGCCTTAGAAGTCAACGCCCGAAGCATAAAATGCAAAATAAATATAACAGCTTTTCCATCGTATGAAACGGATAACAGCAACCAGTCTGAAAGTACTGGACATTTCTACGTTCCGGGTAACCTAGGTTTCACACTAGGGCGTTGCTCCACCAGATCGAATAGTTAGGGCCTAAGAAGTGAACGCCAGAAGCATAAAATACAATATAAATACAACAGTTTTTCCATCGTATAAAACGAATAATTGCAACCAGTGTGAAAGTTATGGTCATTTCTACATTCCGATTAACCTAGGCTTCACTCTAGGGCGTTGCTTCAACAGATTGAATAGTTAGGGCCTTAGAAGTCAACGCCCGAAGCATAAAATGCAATAAAAATACAACAGTTTTTCCATCGTATAACATGATTAATTGCAACCAGTTTGAAAGTGATGGTCATTTCTACGTTCCGGGCAACCTAGGCTTCACTCTACGGCGTCGCTCCACTAGATCGAATAGCTAGGGCCATAGAAGTCAACGCCAGAAGCATAAAATACGATATAAATACAACAGCTTGTTCCATCGTATAAAAGAAAATAATTGCAAACTGTTTGAAGGTAATGGTCATTTCTACGTTCCGGGCAACCTAGGCTTCACTCTAGGGCGTTGCTCCACCAGATCGAATAGTTAGGTCCTTAGAAGTCAACGCCCGAAGCATAAAATACAAAATAAATAGAACAGTTTTTCCTTTGTATAAAACGAATAATTGCTACCAGTGTAAAAGTTATGGTCATTTCTACGTTCCGGGCAACCTAGGCTTCACCCTAGGGCGTTGTTCCACCAGATCGAATAGTTACGGCCTAAGAAGTCAGCGCCAGAAGCATAAAATACGATATAAATACAACAGCTTTTCCATCGTATAAAACAAGTAATTGCAACCAGTTTGATAGTGATGGTCATTTCTACGTACCGGGCAACCTAGGCTTCACTCTAGGGCGTTGCTCCACCAGATCGAATAGTTAGGGCCTTAGAAGTCAACGCCCGAAGCATAAAATATAAAATAAATAGAACAGTTTTTCCATTGTATGAAACGAATAATTGCAACCAGTGTAAAAGTTATGGACATTTCTACGTTCCGGGCAACCTAGGCTTCACCGTAGGCCGTTGTTCCACCAGATCGAAGAGTTAGGGCCTAAGAAGTGAACGCCAGAAGCATAAAATACAATATAAATACAACAGTTTTTCCATCATATAAAACGAATTATAGCAACCAGTGTGAAAGCTGTGGTCATTTCTACGTTCCGGGCAACCTAGGCTGCACTCTAGGGCGTTGCTCCACCAGATCGAATAGTTAGGGCCTTAGAAGTCAACGCCCGAAGCGTAAAATACAAAATAAATAAAACAGTTTTTCCATCGTATAAAACGAAAAATTGCAAACAGTGTGAAAGATATTGACATTTCTACGATCCGGGCTACCTAGGCTTCCCTCTATGGCGTTCTTCCACCACATCGAATAGCAACGGCCTCAGAAGTCAACGCCAGAAGCTTAAATACAATATAAATATAACAGTTTTTCCATCGTATACAACGAATAATAGCAACCAGTGTGAAAGTTATGGTCATTTCTACGTTCCGGGCAACCTAGGCTTCACTCTACGTCGATTCTCCACCAGATCAAACAGTTAGGGCCTTAGAAGTCAACGCCCGAAGCATAAAATACAAAATAAATAGAACGGTTTTTCTATTGTATAAAACGAATAATTGCTGCCAGTGTAAAAGTTATGGTCATTTCTACGTTCCGGGCAACCTAGGCTTCACCCTAGGGCGTTGTACCACCAGATCGAATAGTTAGGGCCTAAGAAGTCAACGCCAGGAGCATAAAAAACGATATAAATACAACAGCTTTTCCATCGTATAAAACGAATAATTGCAACCAGTGTGGAAGTTATGGTCATTTCTACGTTCCGGGCAACCTAGGCTTCACTCTAGGGCGGTGCTCCACCAAATCGAATAGCTAGGGCCTTAGAAGTCAACGCCAGAAGCATAAAACACAATAAAGATGCAAAAGTTTTTTCATCGTATAACAGGAATAACTGAAAACAGTATGAAAGTACTTGTCATTTTTACGTTCCGGGTAACCTAGGTTTCACTCTAGGGCGTTGCTCCACCAAATCGAATAGCTAGGGACTTAGAATTCAACGCCATAAGAATAAAATACAATATAAATACAACAGTTTTTCCATCGTATAAAACGAATAATAGCAACCAGTGTGAAAATTATGGTCATTTCTACGTACCGGGCAACCTGGGCTTCACTCTAGGGCGTTGCTCTACCAGATCGAATAGTTAGGGCCTAAGAAGTCAACGCCAGAAGCATAAAATACGATATAAATACAACAGCTTTTCCATCGTATAAAAGAAAATAATTGCAAACAGTGTGAAGGTAATGGTCATTTCTACGTTCCGGGCAACCTAGGCTTCACCCTAGGGCGTTGCTCCGCCAGATCAAACAGTTAGGGCCTTAGAAGTCAACGCCCGAAGCATAAAATACAAAATAAATAGAACAGTTTTTCCATTGTATAAAACGAATAATTGCTACCAGTGTAAAAGTTATGGTCATTTCTGCGTTCCGGGCAACCTAGGCTTCACCCTAGGGCGTTGTTCCACCAGATCGAATAGCTAGGGCCTTAGAAGTCAACGCCCGAAGCATAAAATATAAAATAAATAGAACAGTTTTTCCATCGTATAAAACGAAAAATTGCTACCAGTGTGAAAGTTATGGTCATTTCTACTTTCCGGGCAACCTAGGCTTCACCCTAGGGCGTTGTTCCACCAGATGGAATAGTTAGGGCCCAAGAAGCCAGCGCCAGAAGCATAAAATACGATATAAATACAACAGCTTTTCCATCGTATAAAACAAGTAATTGCAACCAGTTTGATAGTGATGGTCATTTCTACGTACCGGGCAACCTAGGCTTCACTCTAGGGCGTTGCTCCACCAGATCGAATAGTTAGGGCCTTAGAAGTCAACGCCCGAAGCGTAAAATACAAAATAAATAAAACAGTTTTTCCATCGTATAAAACGAAAAATTGCAAACAGTGTGAAAGATATTGACATTTCTACGATCCGGGCTACCTAGGCTTCCCTCTATGGCGTTCTTCCACCACATCGAATAGCAACGGCCTCAGAAGTCAACGCCAGAAGCTTAAATACAATATAAATATAACAGTTTTTCCATCGTATACAACGAATAATAGCAACCAGTGTGAAAGTTATGGTCATTTCTACGTTCCGGGCAACCTAGGCTTCACTCTACGTCGATTCTCCACCAGATCAAACAGTTAGGGCCTTAGAAGTCAACGCCCGAAGCATAAAATACAAAATAAATAGAACGGTTTTTCTATTGTATAAAACGAATAATTGCTGCCAGTGTAAAAGTTATGGTCATTTCTACGTTCCGGGCAACCTAGGCTTCACCCTAGGGCGTTGTACCACCAGATCGAATAGTTAGGGCCTAAGAAGTCAACGCCAGGAGCATAAAAAACGATATAAATACAACAGCTTTTCCATCGTATAAAACGAATAATTGCAACCAGTGTGAAAGTTATGGTCATTTCTACGTTCCGGGCAACCTAGGCTTCACCCCAGGGCGTTGTTCCACCAGACTGAATAGTTAGGGCCCAAGAAGTGAACGCCAGCAGCACAGAATACAATATAAATACATCAGTTCTTCCATCATATAAAACGAATGATTGCAACCAGTATGATAGTTATGGTCATTTCTTCGTTCCGAGCACCCTAGGCTTCACTATATGGCGTTCATCCACCATATCGAATAGCTACGGCCTCAGAAGTCAACGCCCGAAGCATAAAATGCAATAAAAGTACAACAGTGTTTCCACTATATAACAGGAATAATTGCAACCAGTTTGAAAGTGATGGCCGATTCTACGTTCCGGGCAACCTAGGCCTCACTCTAGGTCGTTGCTCCACCAGATCGAATAGCTTGGGCCTAAGAAGTGAACGCCAGCAGCATAAAATACAATATAAATACAACAGCTTTTCCATCATATAAAACGAATAATTGCAACCAGTATGAATGTTCTGGTCATTTCTACGTTCCGCGCAACCTAGGCTTCACTCTATGGCGCTCTTCCACTACATCGAATAGCTACGGCCTCAGAAGTCAACGCCTGAGGCATAAAATACAATAAAAATACAACAGCCTTTCCATCCTATAACAGGAATAATTGCAACCCGTGTGAAAGTGATGGTCATTCCTACGTTCCGGGCAACCTAGGCTTCACTCTATGGCGTTTTTCCTCCACATCGAATAGCTACGGCCTCAGAAATCAACGCCTGAAGCATAAAATGCAATAAAAATACAACAGTCTTTCCATCCTATAACAGGAATAATTGCAACCCGTGTGAAAGTGATGGTCATTTCTACGTTCCGGGCAACCTCGGCTTCACTCTAGGGCGTTGCTCCACCAGATCAAACAGTTAGGGCCTTAGAAGTCAACGTCAGAAGCATAAGATACAGTATAAATATAACAGTTTTTCCATCGTATAGAACGAATAATAGCAACCAGTGTGAAAGTTATGGTCATTTCTACGTTCCGGGCAACGTAGGCTTCACCCTAGGGCATTGTTCCATCAGATCGAATAGCTAGGGCCTAAGAAGTGAACGCCAGAAGCATAAAATACAATATAAATGCAACAGTTTTTCCATCATATAAAACGTGTAATTGCAACCAGTATGAAAGTTATGGTCATTTCTACTTTCCGGGCAACCTAGGCTACACCCTAGGACGTTGCTCCAGCAGATTGAATAGTTAGGGCATTAGAAGTCAATGCCCGAAGCCTAAAATGCAATAAAAATACAACAGTTTTTCCATCATATAACAGGAATAATTGCAACCAGTTTGAAAGTGATGGTCATTTCTACGTTCCGGGCAACCTCAGCTTCACTCTAGGGCGTTGCTCCCCCAGTTCGAATAGTTAGTGCCTTAGAAGGCAACGCCAGAAGCATAATATACAATATAAATATAACAGTTTTTCCATCGTATAAAACGAGTAATAGCAATCAGTGTGAAAGCTGTGGTCATTTCTACGTTCCGGGCTACCTAGGCTTCACCCAAGGGCGTTGTTTAACCAGATCGAATAGCTAGGGCCTAAGAAGTGAACGCCAGCAGCATAACATACAATATAAATACAACAGTTTTTCCATCATATAAAACGAATAATTGCAACCAGTATGAAAGTTATGGTCATTTCTACGTTCCGGGCAACCTAGGCTTCACTCTATCGCGTTCTTCCACCACATCGAATAGCTACGGCCTCAGATGTCAACGCCTGAAGCATAAAATACAATAAAAATACAACAGTCTTTCCATCCTATAACAGGAATAATTGCAACCCGTGTGAAAGTGATGGTCATTTCTACGTTCCGGGCAACCTAGGCTTCACTGTATGGCGTTCTTCCTCCACATCGAATAGCTACGGCCTCAGAAGTCAACGCCTGAAGCATAAAATACAATAAAAATACAACAGTCTTTCCGTCCTATAACAGGAATAATTGCAACCCGTGTGAAAGTAATGGTCATTTCTAAGTTCCGGGCAACGTAGGCTACACCCGAGGGCGTTGTTCCGCCAGATCGCATAGTTAGGGCCTAGGAAGTGATCGCCAGAAGCATTAGATACAATATAAATACAACAGTCTTTCCATCCTATAACAGGAATAATTGTAGCCCGTGTGAAAGTTATGGTCATGTTTACGTTCCTGGCAACCTAGGCTTCACCCTCGGGCATTGTTCCATCAGATCGAATAGTTAGGCCCTAAGAATTGAACGCCAGGAGCATAAAATACAATATAAATACAACAGTTTTTCCATCGCAGAAAACGAATAATTGCAACCAGTGTGAAAGTTATGGTCATTTCTATATCCCGAGCAACCTAGGCTTCACTCTAGGGCGTTGCTCCACCAGACCAAGCAGTTAGGGCCTTAGAAGTCAACGCCCGAAGCATAAAATGCAAAATAAATATAACAGCTTTTCCATCGTATGAAACGGATAACAGCAACCAGTCTGAAAGTACTGGACATTTCTACGTTCCGGGTAACCTAGGTTTCACACTAGGGCGTTGCTCCACCAGATTGAATAGTTAGGGCCTTAGAAGTCAACGCCAGAAGCATAAAATACGATATAAATACAGCAGCTTTTCCATCGTATAAAAGGAATAATTGCAAACAGTGTGAAAGTAATGGTCATTTCTACGTTCCGAGTAACCTAGGCTTCACTCTAGGGCGTTGCTCCACTAGATCGAATAGCTAGGGCCATAGAAGTCTACGCCAGAAGCATAAAATACGATATAAATACAACAGCTTTTCCATCGTATAAAAGGAATAATTGCAAACAGTGCGAAAGTAATGGTCGTTTCTACGTTCCGGGCAACCTAGGCTTCACCCTAGGGCGTTGCTCCACCAGATTAAACAGTTAGGGCCTTAGAAGTCAACGCCCGAAGCATAAAATGCAAAATAAATACAACAGTTTTTCCATTGTATAAAACGAATAATTGCTACCAGTGTAAAGTTATGGTCATTTCTACGTTCCGGGCAACCTAGGCTTCACTCTAGGGCGGTGCTCCACCAGATCGAATAGTTAGGTCCTTAGAAGTCACCGCCAGAAGAATAAAATACAAAATAAATACAACAGCCTTTACACCGTATAAAACGAATAATTGCAACCTGTGTGAAGGTTATGGTCATATCTACGTTCCGGGCAACCTAGCTTTCACTGTAGGGCGTTGCTCCACCAGATCAAACAGTTAGGTCCTTAGAAGTCAACGCCCGAAGCATAAAATACGAAATAAATAGAACAGTTTTTCCATTGTATAAAACGAATAATTGCTACCAGTGTAAAGTTATGGTCATTTCTACGTTCCGGGCAACCTAGGCTTCACTCTAGGGCGGTGCTCCACCATATCGAATAGCAACGGCCTTAGAAGCCTACGCCTGAAGCATAAAATACAATAAAAATACAACGGTCTTTTCATCGTATAACAGGAATAATTGCAACAAGCGTGAAGGTAATGATCATTTCGGTGTTTCGGGCATCCTAGACTTAACTCTGAGGCATTGCTCCACCAGATCGAATAGTTATGGCCTAAGAAGTCAACGCCAGAAGCATAAAATACAATATAAATGCAACAGCTTTGCCATCGTATAAAAGGAATAATTGTAGACAGTGTGAAAGTAATGGTCATTTCTACGTTCCGGGCAACCTTGGCTTCACTCTAGGGCGTTGCTCCACCAGATGAAACAGTTAGGGCCTTAGAAGTCCACGCCCGAAGCATAAAATACGAAATAAATAGAACAGTTTTTCCATTGTATAAAACGAATAATTGCTACCAGTGTAAAACTTATGGTCATTTCTACGTTCCGGGCATCCTAGGCTTCACTCTAGGGCGGTGCTCCACCATATCGAATAGCAACGGCCTTAGAAGCCTACGCCTGAAGCATAAAATACAATAAAACTACAACGGTCTTTTCATCGTATAACAGGAATAATTGCAACAAGTGTGAAAGTAATGATCATTTCGGCGTTTCGGGCATCCTAGACTTAACTCTGAGGCATTGCTCCACCAGATCGAATAGTTAGGGCCTAAGAAGTGAACGCCAGAAGCATTAAACACAATATAAATACAACAGTTTTTCCATCGTATAAAACGAATAATTGCAACCAGTGTGGAAGTTATAGTCATTTCTACATTCCGAGCAACCTAGGCTTCACTCTAGGGCGTTGCTCCAACAGATTGAATAGTTAGGGCCTTAGAAGTCAACGCCCGAAGCATAAAATGCAATAAAAATACAACAGTTTTTCCATCGTATAACAGGATTAATTGCAACCAGTTTGAAAGTGATGGTCATTTCTACGTTCCGGGCAACCTAGGCTTCACTCTGGGGCGTTGCTCCACTAGATCGAATAGCTAGGGCCATAGAAGTCAACGCCAGAAGCATAAAATACGATATAAATACAACAGCTTTTCCATCGTAAAGATCGAATAATTGCAACCAGTGTGAAAGTTATGGTCATTTCTACGTTCCGGGCAACCTAGGCTTCACTCTATGGCGTTCTTCCACCACATCGAATAGCTACGGCATCAGAAGTCAACGCCTGAAGCATAAAATACAATATAAGTATAACAGTTTTTCCATCGTATAAAACGAATAATAGCAACCAGTGTGATAGTTATGGTCATTTCTTCGTTCCGGGCAACCTAGGCTTCACTCTAGGGCGTTGCTCCACCAGATCAAACAGTTAGGGCCTTAGAAGTCAGTGCCCGAAGCATAAAATACAAAATAAATAGAACAGTTTTTCCATTGTATAAAACGAATAATTGCTACCAGTGTAAGAGTTATGGTCATTTCTACGTTCCGGGCATCCTAGGCTTCACTCTAGGGCGGTGCTCCACCATATCGAATAGCAACGGCCTTAGAAGCCTACGCCTGAAGCATAAAATACAATAAAAATACAACGGTCTTTTCATCGTATAACAGGAATAATTGCACCAAGCGTGAAGGTAATGATCATTTCGGCGTTTCGGGGATCCTAGACTTAACTCTGAGGCATTGCTCCACCAGATCGAATAGTTAGGGCCTAAGAAGTGAACGCCAGAAGCATTAAACACAATATAAATACAACAGCTTTTCCATCGTATAAAACGAATAATTGCAGCCAGTGTGAAAGCTATGGTCATTTGTACATTCCGAGCAACCTAGGCTTCACTCTAGGGCGTTGCTGCAACAGAGTGAATAGTCAGGGCCTAAGAAGTCAACGCCCGAAGCATAAAATACAATAGAAATACAACAGTTTTTCCATCGTATAAAACGAATAATTGCAACCATTATGAAACTTATGGTCATTTCTACGTTCCGGGCAACCGAGGCTTCACCCTAGGGCGTTGTTCCACCAGAACGAATAGTTAGGGCCTGAGATGTGAACGCCAGAAGCATAAAATACAATATAAATACAACAGTTTTTCCATCGTATAAAACGAATAATTGCAGCCAGTGTGAAAGCTATGGTCATTTGTACATTCCGAGCAACCTAGGCTTCACTCTAGGGCGTTGCTGCAACAGAGTGAATAGTCAGGGCCTTAGAAGTCAACGCCCGAAGCATAAAATACGATATAAATACAACAGCTTTTCCATCGTAAAGATCGAATAATTGCAACCAGTGTGAAAGTTATGGTTATTTCTACATTCCGAGCAACCTAGGCTTCACTCTAGGGCGTTGCTCCACCAGATCATATAGTTAGGTCCTTAGAAGTTAACGCCAGAAGCATAAAATACGATATAAATACAACAGCTTTTGCATCGTATAAAAGGAATAATTGCAAACAGTGTGAAAGTAATTGTCATTTCTACGTTCCGGGCAACCTAGGCTACACCCTAGGGCGTTTCTCCACCAGATCAAACAGTTAGGCCCTAAGAAGTGAACGCCAGAAGCATAAAATACAATATAAATACAACAGTTTTTCCATCGCAGAAAACGAATAATTGCAACCAGTGTGAAAGTTATGGTCATTTCTATATTCCGAGCAACCTAGGCTTCACTCAAGGGCGTTACTCCACCAGATCGAATAGTTAGGTCCTTAGAAGTCAACGCCAGAAGCATAGAATACGATATAAATACAACAGCTTTTCCATGGTATAAAAGGAATAATTGCAAACAGTGTGAAAGTAATGGTCATTTCTACGTTCCGGGCAACCTAGGCTTCACTCTATGGCGTTCTTCCAACACATCCAATAGCTACGGCATCAGAAGTCAACGCCTGAAGCATAAAATACAATATAAATATAACAGTTTTTCCATCGTATAAAACGAATAATAGCAACCAGTGTGATAGTTATGGTCATTTCTATATTCCGAGCAACCTAGGCTTCACTCAAGGGCGTTACTCCACCAGATCGAATAGTTAGGTCCTTAGAAGTCAACGCCAGAAGCATAAAATGCAATAAAAATACAACAGTCTTTCCATCCTATAACAGGAATAATTGCAACCCGTGTGAAAGTGATGGTCATTTCTACGTTCCAGGCAACCTAGACTTCCCTCTAGGGCGTTGCTCCACCAGATTGAATTGTTAGGGCCAAAGAAGTCAACGCCCGAAGCATAAAATACAGAATAAATAGAACAGTTTTTCCATCGTATAAAAGGAATAATTGTAGACAGTGTGAAAGTAATGGTCATTTCTACGTTCCGGGCAACCTAGGCTTCACTCTAGGGCGTTGCTCCACCAGATCAAACAGTTAGGGCCTTAGAAGTCAGCGCCCGAAGCATAAAATACAAAATAAATAGAACAGTTTTTCCATTGTATAAAACGAATAATTGCTACCAGTGTAAAAGTTATGGTCATTTCTACGTTCCGCTCAACCTAGGCTTCACCCTAGGGCGTTGTTCCACTAGATCGAATAGCTAGGGCCTTAGAAGTCAACGCCAGAGGCATAAAATACAATATAAATACAACAGCTTTTCCATCGTAAAAAACGAATAATTGCAAACAGTGTGAAAGTAATTGTCATTTCTTCGATCCGGGCAACCTAGGCTTCACCCTAGGGCGTTGCTCCACCAGATCAAACAGTTAGGGCCTTAGAAGTCAGCGCCCGAAGCATAAAACACAAAATAAATAGAACAGTTTTTCCATTGCATAAAACGAATAATTGCTACCAGTGTAAAAGTTATGGTCATTTCTACGTTCCAGGCAACCTAGGCTTCACCCTAGGGCGTTGTTCCACCAGATCGAATAGCTAGGGCCTAAGAAGTGAACGTCAGAAGCATAAAATACAATATAAATACAACAGCTTTTCCATCGTATAAAACGAATAATTGCAGCCAGTGTGAAAGTTATGGTCATTTCTACATTCCGAGCTACCTAGGCTTCACTCTAGGGCGTTGCTCCAACAGATTGAATGGTTAGGACCTTAGAAGTCAACGCCAGAAGCATAAAATACGTTATAAATACAACAGCTTTTGCATCGTATAAACGGAATAATTGCAAACAGTGTGAAAGTAATTGTCATTTCTATATTCTGAGCAACCTAGGCTTCACACTAGGGCGTTGCGCCACCAGATCAAACAGATAGGTCCTTAGATGTCAACGCCAGAAGCATACAATACGATATAAATACAACAGCTTTTCCATGGTATAACAGGATTAATTGCAACCAGTTTGAAAATGATGGTCATTTCGACGTTCCGGGCAAGCTAGACTTCACTCTAGGGCGTTGTTCCACCAGATCGAATAGTTAGGTCCTTAGAAGTCAACGCCAGAAGCATAAAATACGTTATAAATACAACAGCTTTTGCATCGTATAAAAGGAATAATTGCAAACAGTGTGAAAGTAATTGTCATTTCTATATTCTGAGCAACCTAGGCTTCACTCTAGGGCGTTGCTCCACCAGATGAAACAGTTTGGGCCTTAGAAGTCAACGCCCGAAGCATAAAATACGAAATAAATAGAACAGTTTTTCCATTGTATAAAACGAATAATTGCTACCAGTGTAAAAGTTATGGTCATTTCTACGTTCCGGGCATCCTAGGCTTCACTCTAGGGTGGTGCTCCACCATATCGAATAGCAACGGCCTTAGAAGCCTACGCCTGAAGCATAAAATACAATAAAAATACAACGGTCTTTTCATCGTATAACAGGAATAATTGCAACAAGCGTGAAAGTAATGATCATTTCGGCGTTTCGGGCATCCTAGACTTAACTCTGAGGCATTGCTCCACCAGATCGAATAGTTGGGGCCTAAGAAGTGAACGCCAGAAGCATTAAACACAATATAAATACAACAGTTTTTCCATCGTATAAAACGAATAATTGCAACCAGTGTGAAAGCTATGGTCATTTTTACATTACGAGCAACCTAGGCTTCACTCTAGGGCATTGCTCCAACAGATTGAATAGTCAGGGCCTTAGAAGTCAACGCCCGAAGCATAAAATGCAATAAAAATACAACAGTTTTTCCATCGCATAACAGGATTAATTGCAACCAGTTTGAAAGTGATGGTCATTTCTACGTTCCGGGCAACCTAGGCTTCACTCTAGGGCGTTGCTCCACTAGACCAAATAGCTAGGGCCTTAGAAGTCAACGCCAGAGTCATAAAATACAATATAAATACAACAGCTTTTCCATCGTAAAAAACGAATAATTGCAACCAGTGTGAAAGTTATGGTTATTTCTACATTGCGAGCAACCTAGGCTTCACTCTAGGGCGTTGCTCCACCAGATCGAATAGTTAGGTCCTTAGAAGTCACCGCCAGAAGAATAAAATACAAAATAGATACAACAGCCTTTACACCGTATAAAACGATTAATTGCAACCTGTGTGAAGGTTATGGTCATATCTACGCTCCGGGCAACCTAGGCTTCACTGTAGGGCGTTGCTCCACCAGATCAAACAGTTAGGTCCTTAGATGTCAACGCCCGAAGCATAAAATACAAAATAAATAGTACAGTTTTCCCATTGTATAAAACGAGTAATTGCTACCAGTGTAAAAGTTATGGTCATTTCTTCGTTCCGGGCAACCTAGGCTTCACTCTAGGGCGTTGCTCCACAAGATCGAATTGTTAGGGCCAAAGAAGTCAACGCCCGAAGCATAAATTACAAAATAAATAGAACAGTTTTTCCATTGTATAAAACGAGAAATGCTACCAGTGTAAAAGTTATGGTCATTTCTACGTTCCGGGCAACCTAGGCTTCACCCTAGGGCGTTGTTCCACCAGATCGAATAGTTAGGGCCTAAGAAGTGAACGTCAGAAGCATAAAATACAATATAAATACAACAGCTTTTCCATCGTATAAAACGAATAATTGCAGCCACTGTGAAAGTTATGGTCATTTCTACATTCCGAGCAACCTAGGCTTCACTCTAGGGCGTTGCTCCAACAGATTGAATAGTTAGGTCCTTAGAAGTCAACGCCAGAAGCATAAAATACGTTATAAATACAACAGCTTTTGCATCGTATAAAAGGAATAATTGCAAACAGTGTGAAAGTAATTGTCATTTCTATATTCTGAGCAACCTAGGCTTCACACTAGGGCGTTGCGCCACCAGATCAAACAGATAGGTCCTTAGATGTCAACGCCCGAAGCATAAAATACAAAATAAATAGAACAGTTTTTCCATTGTATAAAACAAATAATTGCTACCAGTGTAAAAGTTCTGGTCATGTCTACGTTCCGGGCAACCTAGGCTTCACCCTAGGGCATTGTTCCATCAGATCGAATAGTTAGGCCCTAAGAAGTGAACGCCAGAAGCATAAAATACAATATAAATACAACAGCTTTTGCATCGTTTAAAAGGAATTATTGCAAACAGTGTGAAAGTAATTGTCATTTCTACGTTCCGGGCAACCTAGGCTACACCCTAGGGCGTTGCTCCACCAGATCAAACAGTTAGGGCCTTAGAAGTCAACGCCCGAAGCATAAAATACAAAATAAATAGAACAGTTTTTCCATTGCATAAAACAAATAATTGCTACCAGTGTAAAAGTTATGGTCATGTCTACGTTCCGGGCAACCTAGGCTTCACCCTAGGGCATTGTTCCATCAGATCGAATAGTTAGGCCCTAAGAAGTGAACGCCAGAAGCATAAAATACAATATAAATACAACAGTTTTTCCATCGCAGAAAACGAATAATTGCAACCAGTGTGAAAGTTATGGTCATTTCTATATTCCGAGCAACCTAGGCTTCACTCTAGGGCGTTACTCCACCAGATCGAATAGTTAGGTCCTTAGAAGTCAACGCCAGAAGAATAAAATACAAAATAAATACAACAGCCTTTACACCGTATAAAACGAATAATTGCAACCAGTGTGAAGGTTATGGTCATATCTACGTTCCGGGCAACCTAGGCTTCACTGTAGGGCGTTGCTCCACCAGATCGTAGTGTTAGGGCTTAAGAAGTCAACGCCCGAAGCATAAAATACGATATAAATACAACAGCTTTTCCATCGTATTAAATGAATAATTGCAAACTGTGTGAAAGTAGTGGTCATTTCTGCGTTCCGAGCAACCTAGGCATCACTCTAGGGCGGTGCTCCACCATATCGAATAGCTACGGCCTTAGAAGCCTACGCCTGAAGCATAAAATACAATAAAAATACAACAGTCTTTTCATCGTATAACCGGAATAATTGCAACATGCGTGAAAGTAATGATCATTTCGGCGTTTCGGGCATCCTAGACTTAACTCTGAGGCATTGCTGCACCAGATTGAATAGTTAGGGCCTAAGGAGTCAACGCCAGAAGCATAAAATACAATATAAATGCAACAGCTTTGCCACCGTATAAAATGAATAATTGCAAACAGTGTGAAAGATATGGACATTTCTACGATCCGGGCAACCTAGGCTACACTCTATGGCGTTCTTCCACCACATCGAATAGCTACGGCATCAGAAGTCAACGCCTGAAGCATAAAATAGAATATAAATATAACAGTTTTTCCATCGTATAAAACGAATAATAGCAACCAGTGTGATAGTTATTGTCATTTCTACGTTCCGGGCAACCTAGGCTTCACTCTAGGGCGTTGCTCAACCAGATCAAACAGTTAGGCCCTTAGAAGTCAGCGCCCGAAGCATAAAATACAAAATAAATAGAACAGTTTTTCCATTGTATAAAACGAATAATTGCTACCAGTGTAAAAGCTATGGTCATTTCTACGTTCCGCTCAACCTAGGCTTCACCCTAGGGCGTTGTTCCACTAGATCGAATAGCTAGGGCCTTAGAAGTCAACGCCAGAGGCATAAAATACAATATAAATACAACAGCTTTTCCATCGTGAAAAACGAATAATTGCAAACAGTGTTGAAGTAATTGTCATTTCTTCGTTCCGGGCAACCTAGGCTTCACTCTAGGGCGTTGCTCCACCAGATCAAACAGTTAGGGCCTTAGAAGTCAGCGCCCGAAGCATAAAATACAAAATAAATAGAACAGTTTTTCCATTGCATAAAACGAATAATTGCTACCAGTGTAAAAGTTATGGTCATTTCTACGTTCCAGGCAACCTAGGCTTCACCCTAGGGCGTTGTTCCACCAGATCGAATAGCTAGGGCCTAAGAAGTGAACGCCAGAAGCATAAAATACAATATAAATACAACAGTTTTTCCATCGTAAAAAACGAATAATTGCAAACAGTGTGAAAGTAATTGTCATTTCTTCGTTCCGGGCAACCTAGGCTTCACTCTAGGGCGTTGCTCCACCAGATCAAACAGTTAGAGCCTTAGAAGTCAACGCCCGAAGCATAAAGTACAAAATAAAAAGAACACTTTTTCAATTGTATAAAACGAATAATTGCTACTAGTGTAAATGTTATGGTCATTTCTACGTTCCGGGCAACCTAGGCTTCACTGTAGGGCGTTGCTCCACCAGATCGAAGTGTTAGGGCCTAAGAAGTGAACGCCAGAAGCATAAAATACAATATAAATATAACAGTTTTCCCATCATATAAAACGAATAATTGCAACCAGTATGAAAGTTATGGTAATTTCTACTTTCCGGGCAACCTAGGATACACCCTAGGGCGTTGCTCCAACAGATTGAATGGTTAGGACCTTAGAAGTCAACGCCAGAAGCATAAAATACGTTATAAATACAACAGCTTTTGCATCGTATAAACGGAATAATTGCAAACAGTGTGAAAGTAATTGTCATTTCTATATTCTGAGCAACCTAGGCTTCACACTAGGGCGTTGCGCCACCAGATCAAACAGATAGGTCCTTAGATGTCAACGCCAGAAGCATACAATACGATATAAATACAACAGCTTTTCCATGGTATAACAGGATTAATTGCAACCAGTTTGAAAATGATGGTCATTTCGACGTTCCGGGCAACCTAGACTTCACTCTAGGGCGTCGTTCCACCAGATCGAATAGTTAGGTCCTTAGAAGTCAACGCCAGAAGCATAAAATACGTTATGAATACAACAGCTTTTGCATCGTATAAAAGGAATAATTGCAAACAGTGTGAAAGTAATTGTCATTTCTATATTCTGAGCAACCTAGGCTTCACTCTAGGGCGTTGCTCCACCAGATGAAACAGTTTGGGCCTTAGAAGTCAACGCCCGAAGCATAAAATACGAAATAAATAGAACAGTTTTTCCATTGTATAAAACGAATAATTGCTACCAGTGTAAAAGTTATGGTCATTTCTACGTTCCGGGCATCCTAGGCTTCACTCTAGGGTGGTACTCCACCATATCGAATAGCAACGGCCTTAGAAGCCTACGCCTGAAGCATAAAATACAATAAAAATACAACGGTCTTTTCATCGTATAACAGGAATAATTGCAACAAGCGTGAAAGTAATGATCATTTCGGCGTTTCGGGCATCCTAGACTTAACTCTGAGGCATTGCTCCACCAGATCGAATAGTTGGGGCCTAAGAAGTGAACGCCAGAAGCATTAAACACAATATAAATACAACAGTTTTTCCATCGTATAAAACGAATAATTGCAACCAGTGTGAAAGCTATGGTCATTTGTACATTACGAGCAACCTAGGCTTCACTCTAGGGCGTTGCTCCAACAGATTGAATAGTCAGGGCCTTAGAAGTCAACGCCCGAAGCATAAAATGCAATAAAAATACAACAGTTTTTCCATCGCATAACAGGATTAATTGCAACCAGTTTGAAAGTGATGGTCATTTCTACGTTCCGGGCAACCTAGGCTTCACTCTAGGGCGTTGCTCCACTAGACCAAATAGCTAGGGCCTTAGAAGTCAACGCCAGAGTCATAAAATACAATATAAATACAACAGCTTTTCCATCGTAAAAAACGAATAATTGCAACCAGTGTGAAAGTTATGGTTATTTCTACATTGCGAGCAACCTAGGCTTCACTCTAGGCCGTTGCTCCACCAGATCGAATAGTTAGGTCCTTAGAAGTCACCGCCAGAAGAATAAAATACAAAATAGATACAACAGCCTTTACACCGTATAAAACGATTAATTGCAACCTGTGTGAAGGTTATGGTCATATCTACGCTCCGGGCAACCTAGGCTTCACTGTAGGGCGTTGCTCCACCAGATCAAACAGTTAGGTCCTTAGATGTCAACGCCCGAAGCATAAAATACAAAATAAATAGTACAGTTTTCCCATTGTATAAAACGAGTAATTGCTACCAGTGTAAAAGTTATGGTCATTTCTTCGTTCCGGGCAACCTAGGCTTCACTCTAGGGCGTTGCTCCACAAGATCGAATTGTTAGGGCCAAAGAAGTCAACGCCCGAAGCATAAAATACAAAATAAATAGAACAGTTTTTCCATTGTATAAAACGAGAAATGCTACCAGTGTAAAAGTTATGGTCATTTCTACGTTCCGGGCAACCTAGGCTTCACCCTAGGGCGTTGTTCCACCAGATCGAATAGTTAGGGCCTAAGAAGTGAACGTCAGAAGCATAAAATACAATATAAATACAACAGCTTTTCCATCGTATAAAACGAATAATTGCAGCCACTGTGAAAGTTATGGTCATTTCTACATTCCGAGCAACCTAGGCTTCACTCTAGGGCGTTGCTCCAACAGATTGAATAGTTAGGTCCTTAGAAGTCAACGCCAGAAGCATAAAATACGTTATAAATACAACAGCTTTTGCATCGTATAAAAGGAATAATTGCAAACAGTGTGAAAGTAATTGTCATTTCTATATTCTGAGCAACCTAGGCTTCACACTAGGGCGTTGCGCCACCAGATCAAACAGATAGGTCCTTAGATGTCAACGCCCGAAGCATAAAATACAAAATAAATAGAACAGTTTTTCCATTGTATAAAACAAATAATTGCTACCAGTGTAAAAGTTCTGGTCATGTCTACGTTCCGGGCAACCTAGGCTTCACCCTAGGGCATTGTTCCATCAGATCGAATAGTTAGGCCCTAAGAAGTGAACGCCAGAAGCATAAAATACAATATAAATACAACAGCTTTTGCATCGTTTAAAAGGAATTATTGCAAACAGTGTGAAAGTAATTGTCATTTCTACGTTCCGGGCAACCTAGGCTACACCCTAGGGCGTTGCTCCACCAGATCAAACAGTTAGGGCCTTAGAAGTCAACGCCCGAAGCATAAAATACAAAATAAATAGAACAGTTTTTCCATTGTATAAAACAAATAATTGCTACCAGTGTAAAAGTTATTGTCATGTCTACGTTCCGGGCAACCTAGGCTTCACCCTAGGGCATTGTTCCATCAGATCGAATAGTTAGGCCCTAAGAAGTGAACGCCAGAAGCATAAAATACAATATAAATACAACAGTTTTTCCATCGCAGAAAACGAATAATTGCAACCAGTGTGAAAGTTATGGTCATTTCTATATTCCGAGCAACCTAGGCTTCACTCTAGGGCGTTACTCCACCAGATCGAATAGTTAGGTCCTTAGAAGTCAACGCCAGAAGAATAAAATACAAAATAAATACAACAGCCTTTACACCGTATAAAACGAATAATTGCAACCAGTGTGAAGGTTATGGTCATATCTACGTTCCGGGCAACCTAGGCTTCACTGTAGGGCGTTGCTCCACCAGATCGTAGTGTTAGGGCTTAAGAAGTCAACGCCCGACGCATAAAATACGATATAAATACAACAGCTTTTCCATCGTATTAAATGAATAATTGCAAACTGTGTGAAAGTAGTGGTCATTTCTGCGTTCCGGGCAACCTAGGCATCACTCTAGGGCGGTGCTCCACCATATCGAATAGCTACGGCCTTAGAAGCCTACGCCTGAAGCATAAAATACAATAAAAATACAACAGTCTTTTCATCGTATAACCGGAATAATTGCAACATGCGTGAAAGTAATGATCATTTCGGCGTTTCGGGCATCCTAGACTTAACTCTGAGGCATTGCTGCACCAGATTGAATAGTTAGGGCCTAACGAGTCAACGCCAGAAGCATAAAATACAATATAAATGCAACAGCTTTGCCACCGTATAAAATGAATAATTGCAAACAGTGTGAAAGATATGGACATTTATACGTTCCGGGCAACCTAGGCTACACTCTATGGCGTTCTTCCACCACATCGAATAGCTACGGCATCAGAAGTCAACGCCTGAAGCATAAAATAGAATATAAATATAACAGTTTTTCCATCGTATAAAACGAATAATAGCAACCAGTGTGATAGTTATTGTCATTTCTACGTTCCGGGCAACCTAGGCTTCACTCTAGGGCGTTGCTCAACCAGATCAAACAGTTAGGCCCTTAGAAGTCAGCGCCCGAAGCATAAAATACAAAATAAATAGAACAGTTTTTCCATTGTATAAAACGAATAATTGCTACCAGTGTAAAAGCTATGGTCATTTCTACGTTCCGCTCAACCTAGGCTTCACCCTAGGGCGTTGTTCCACTAGATCGACTAGCTAGGGCCTTAGAAGTCAACGCCAGAGGCATAAAATACAATATAAATACAACAGCTTTTCCATCGTGAAAAACGAATAATTGCAAACAGTGTTGAAGTAATTGTCATTTCTTCGTTCCGGGCAACCTAGGCTTCACTCTAGGGCGTTGCTCCACCAGATCAAACAGTTAGGGCCTTAGAAGTCAGCGCCCGAAGCATAAAATACAAAATAAATAGAACAGTTTTTCCATTGCATAAAACGAATAATTGCTACCAGTGTAAAAGTTATGGTCATTTCTACGTTCCAGGCAACCTAGGCTTCACCCTAGGGCGTTGTTGCACCAGATCGAATAGCTAGGGCCTAAGAAGTGAACGCCAGAAGCATAAAATACAATATAAATACAACAGTTTTTCCATCGTAAAAAACGAATAATTGCAAACAGTGTGAAAGTAATTGTCATTTCTTCGTTCCGGGCAACCTAGGCTTCACTCTAGGGCGTTGCTCCACCAGATCAAACAGTTAGAGCCTTAGAAGTCAACGCCCGAAGCATAAAGTACAAAATAAAAAGAACACTTTTTCAATTGTATAAAACGAATAATTGCTACTAGTGTAAATGTTATGGTCATTTCTACGTTCCGGGCAACCTAGGCTTCACTGTAGGGCGTTGCTCCACCAGATCGAAGTGTTAGGGCCTAAGAAGTGAACGCCAGAAGCATAAAATACAATATAAATATAACAGTTTTCCCATCATATAAAACGAATAATTGCAACCAGTATGAAAGTTATGGTAATTTCTACTTTCCGGGCAACCTAGGATACACCCTAGGGCGTTGCTCCAACAGATTGAATAGTTAGCGCCTTAGAAGTCAACGCGCGAAGCATAAAATGCAAAATAAATAGAACAGTTTTTCCATCGTATAAAACGAATAACTGCAAACTGTGTGAAAGTAGTGGTCATTTCTGCGTTCCGAGCAACCTAGGCTTCACTCTAGGGCGGTGCTGCACCATATCGAATAGCTACGGCCTTAGAAGCCTACGCCTGAAGCATAAAATACAATAAAAATACAACAGTCTTTTCATCGTATAACCGGAATAATAGCAACATGCGTGAAAGTAATGATCATTTCGGCGTTTCGGGCATACTAGACTTAACTCTGAGGCATTGCTCCACCAGATTGAATAGTTAGGGCCTAAGGAGTCAACGCCCGAAGCATAAAATACAAAATAAATAGAACAGTTTTTCCATCGTATAAAACGAATAATTGCTACCAGTGTAAAAGTTATGGTCATTTCTACGTTCCGGGCAACCTAGGCTTCACTCTAGGGCGTTGCTCCGCCAGATCGAATAGTTAGGTCCTTAGAAGTCAACGCCAGAGGCATAAAATACAATAAAGGTGCAACAGTTTTTCCATCGTATAACAGGAATAATTGCAACCAGTGGTTAGGTAATGGTATGTTTTACGTTCCGGGCAACCTAGGCTTCACTCTAGGGCGGTGCTCCACCAGATCAAATAGTTACGGCCTAAGAAGTCAACGCCAGAAGCATAAATTACAATATAAGTACAACAGCTTTTCCATCGTACATAATGTATATTTGCAAACAGTGTGGAAGTAATTGTCATTTCTACGTTCCGGGCAACCTAGGCTTCACGCTAGAGTGTTGCTCCACCAGATGGAATAGCTAGGGCCTTGGAAGTCAACGCCCGAAGCATAAAATGCAAAATAAATAGAACAGTTTTTCCATTGTATAAAACGAATGACTGCAACCAGTGTGAAAGTACTGGTCATTTCTACGTTCCGGGTAACCTATGTTTCACTCTAGGGCGTTGCTCCACCATATCGAATAGCTAGGGACTTAGAATTTAACGCCAGAAGGATAAAATACAATATAAGTACAACAGTTTTTTCATCGTATAAAATGAATAATTGCAGACATTGTGAAAGTAATGGTCATTTCTACGTTCCGGGCAACCTAGGCTTCACTCTAGGGCGTTGCTCCACCAGACCGAATAGCTAGGGACTTAGAATTCAATGCCAGAAGAATAAAATGCAATATAAATAGAACAGCTTTTCCATCGTTTAAAAAGAATAATAGCAACCAGTGTGAAAGTTATGGTCATTTCTACGTTCCGAGCAACCTAGCCTTCACTCTAGGGCGCGCTCCACCAGATCGAATAGTTAGGGCTTTAGAAGTCAATGCCCGAAGCATAAAATACAATAAAGATGAAAGAGTTTTTCCATCGCATAACAGGAATAATTTCCACCAGTGTGAAGGTAATGGTATGGTCTACGTTCCGGGCAACCTGGGCTTCACTCTAGGGCGTTGCTCCACTAGATCGAATAGCTAGGGCCTTAGAAGTCAACGCCAGAGGCTTAAAATACAATATAAATACAACAGCTCGTCCATTGTAAAAAACGAATAATTGCAACCAGTGTGAAAGTTATGGTTATTTCTACATTCCGAGCAACCTAGGCTTCACTCTAGGGCGTTGCTCCACCAGATCGAATAGTTAGGTCCTTAGAAGTCAACGCCAGAAGCATAAAATACGATATAAATACAACAACATTTGCATCGTATAAAAGGAATTATTGCAAACAGTGTGAAAGTAATTGTCATTTCTACGTTCCGGGCAACCTAGGCTTCACCCTAGGGCGTTGTTCCACCAGATCGAATAGTCAGGGCCTAAGAAGTGAACGCCAGAAGCATAAAATGCAATAAAAATACAACTGTCTTTCCATCCTGTAACAGGAATAATTGCAACCCGTGTGAAAGTGATGGTCATTTGTACATTCCAGGGAACCTAGGCTTCACTCTGGGGCGTTGCTCCACCAGATGGAATTGTTAGGGCCAAAGATGTCAACGCCCGAAGCATAAAATACAAAATGAATAGAACAGATTTTCCATTGTATAAAACGAATAACTGCAACCAGTGTGAAAGTACTGGTCATTTCTGCGTTCCGGGCAACCTAGGCTTCACCCTAGGGCGTTGTTCCACCAGATGGAATAGTTAGGGCCTTAGAAGTCAACGCCAGAAGCATAAAATACGATATAAATACAACAGATTTTCCATCGTATAAAACGAATAATTGCAACCAGTGTGAGAGTTCTGGTCATTTCGACGTTCCGGCAACCTAGGCTTCACTCTAGGGTGTTGCTCCACCAGATCGAATAGTTAGGGCCTAAGAAGTCAATGCCAGAAGCATAAAATACAATATAAATACAACAGCTTTGCCATCGAATAAAATGAGTAATTGCAAACAGTGTGAAAGATATGGTCATTTCTACGTTCCGGGCAACCCAGGCGTCACTCTAGGGCGTTGCTCCACCACATCTAATAGCTACGGCCTTAGAAGTCAACGCCAGAAGAATAAAATACAATAAAGATGCAGCAGCTTTTGCATCGTATAAAACGAATAATTGCAACCAGTGTGAAAGTTATGGTCATTTCTACTTTCCGGGCAACCTAGGCTTCACCCTAGGGCGTTGCTCCAACAGATTGAAAAGATAGGACCTTAGAGGTCAATGCCCGAAGCATAAAATGCAATAAAAGTACAACAGCTTTTCCATCATATAACAGGAATAATTGCAACCAGTGTGAAAGTAATGGTCATTTCTACGTTCCGGTCAACGTAGGTTTCACTTTAGGGCGTTGATCCACCAGAGGGAATAGTTAGGGCCTAAGAAGTCAGCGCCAGAAGCATAGAATACAATATAAATACAACAGCTTTTCAATCGTATAAAACGAATAATTGCAACCAGTGTGAAAGTTATGGACATTTCTACATTCCGGCCAACCTAGGCTTCACCCAAGGGCGTGGCTCCACGAGGTCGAATAGTTAGGGCCTTAGAAGTCATCGCCAGAAGCATAAAATACAATAAAGATGCAACCGTTTTTCCATCGTTTTACAGGAATAACTGCAACCAGTGTGAATGTACTGGTCATTTCTACGTTCCGGGCAACCTAGGCGTCACTCTAGGGCGTTGCTCCACCAGATCGAATAGGTAGGGCCATAGAAGTCAACGCCAGAAGCATAAAATACAACAAAAATGCAATAGTTTTTCCATCGTATAGCATGACTAATTGCAACCAGTGCGAAAGTAATGATCATTTCTACGTTCCGGGCAACCTAGTCTTCACACAATGGCGTTGCTCCACAAGATCAAACAGTTAGGGCCTTAGAAGTCAACGCCAGAAGCATAAAATACGATATAAATACAACAACATTTGCATCGTATAAAAGGAATTATTGCAAACAGTGTGAAAGTAATTGTCATTTCTACGTTCCGGGCAACCTAGGCTTCACCCTAGGGCGTTGTTCCACCAGATCGAATAGTCAGGGCCTAAGAAGTGAACGCCAGAAGCATAAAATGCAATAAAAATACAACTGTCTTTCCATCCTATAACAGGAATAATTGCAACCCGTGTGAAAGTGATGGTCATTTGTACATTCCAGGGAACCTAGGCTTCACTCTGGGGCGTTGCTCCACCAGATGGAATTGTTAGGGCCAAAGATGTCAACGCCCGAAGCATAAAATACAAAATGAATAGAACAGATTTTCCATTGTATAAAACGAATAACTGCAACCAGTGTGAAAGTACTGGTCATTTCTGCGTTCCGGGCAACCTAGGCTTCACCCTAGGGCGTTGTGCCACCAGATGGAATAGTTAGGGCCTTAGAAGTCAACGCCAAAAGCATAAACTACAAAATAAATACAACAGTCTTTCCTTCGTATAAATCGAATAATTGCAACCTGTGTGATGGTTATGGACATACCTACGTTCCGCGCAACCTAGGCTTCACTGTAGGGCGTTGCTCCACCAGATCGAATAGTTAGGGCCTAAGAAGTCAACGCCAGAGGCATAAAATAGAATAAAGACGCAACAGTTTTTCCATCGTATAACAGGAATAACTGCAAACAGTATGAAAGTACTGGTCATTTCTACGTTCCGGGTAACCTAGGTTTCACTCTAGGGCGTT
Organism: Calliopsis andreniformis; assembly: GCF_051401765.1. Lineage (NCBI taxonomy): Eukaryota > Metazoa > Arthropoda > Insecta > Hymenoptera > Andrenidae > Calliopsis > Calliopsis andreniformis. Next base: position 15,398,534 of record NW_027480428.1, read on the forward strand.
GCTCCACCAGATCGTATAGTTAGGGCCTATGAAGTCAACGCCATAAGAATAAAATACAATATAAATATACCAGTTTTTCAATCGTATAAACCGAATAATAGCAACCAGTTGTCTAGGTTATGGTCATTCCAACGTTCCTGGCAATCTAGGCTTCACTCTAGGGCGGTGCTGCACCATATCGAATAGCTACGGCCTTAGAAGCCTACGCCTGAAGCATAAAATACAATAAAAATACAACAGTCTTTTCATCGTATAACCGGAATAATAGCAACATGCGTGAAAGTAATGATCATTTCGGCGTTTCGGGCATACTAGACTTAACTCTGAGGCATTGCTCCACCAGATTGAATAGTTAGGGCCTAAGGAGTCAACGCCCGAAGCATAAAATACAAAATAAATAGAACAGTTTTTCCATCGTATAAAACGAATAATTGCTACCAGTGTAAAAGTTATGGTCATTTCTACGTTCCGGGCAACCTAGGCTTCACTCTAGGGCGTTGCTCCGCCAGATCGAATAGTTAGGTCCTTAGAAGTCAACGCCAGAGGCATAAAATACAATAAAGGTGCAACAGTTTTTCCATCGTATAACAGGAATAATTGCAACCAGTGGTTAGGTAATGGTATGTTTTACGTTCCGGGCAACCTAGGCTTCACTCTAGGGCGGTGCTCCACCAGATCAAATAGTTACGGCCTAAGAAGTCAACGCCAGAAGCATAAATTACAATATAAGTACAACAGCTTTTCCATCGTACATAATGTATATTTGCAAACAGTGTGGAAGTAATTGTCATTTCTACGTTCCGGGCAACCTAGGCTTCACGCTAGAGTGTTGCTCCACCAGATGGAATAGCTAGGGCCTTGGAAGTCAACGCCCGAAGCATAAAATGCAAAATAAATAGAACAGTTTTTCCATTGTATAAAACGAATGACTGCAACCAGTGTGAAAGTACTGGTCATTTCTACGTTCCGGGTAACCTATGTTTCACTCTAGGGCGTTGCTCCACCATATCGAATAGCTAGGGACTTAGAATTTAACGCCAGAAGGATAAAATACAATATAAGTACAACAGTTTTTTCATCGTATAAAATGAATAATTGCAGACATTGTGAAAGTAATGGTCATTTCTACGTTCCGGGCAACCTAGGCTTCACTCTAGGGCGTTGCTCCACCAGACCGAATAGCTAGGGACTTAGAATTCAATGCCAGAAGAATAAAATGCAATATAAATAGAACAGCTTTTCCATCGTTTAAAAAGAATAATAGCAACCAGTGTGAAAGTTATGGTCATTTCTACGTTCCGAGCAACCTAGCCTTCACTCTAGGGCGCGCTCCACCAGATCGAATAGTTAGGGCTTTAGAAGTCAATGCCCGAAGCATAAAATACAATAAAGATGAAAGAGTTTTTCCATCGCATAACAGGAATAATTTCCACCAGTGTGAAGGTAATGGTATGGTCTACGTTCCGGGCAACCTGGGCTTCACTCTAGGGCGTTGCTCCACTAGATCGAATAGCTAGGGCCTTAGAAGTCAACGCCAGAGGCTTAAAATACAATATAAATACAACAGCTCGTCCATTGTAAAAAACGAATAATTGCAACCAGTGTGAAAGTTATGGTTATTTCTACATTCCGAGCAACCTAGGCTTCACTCTAGGGCGTTGCTCCACCAGATCGAATAGTTAGGTCCTTAGAAGTCAACGCCAGAAGCATAAAATACGATATAAATACAACAACATTTGCATCGTATAAAAGGAATTATTGCAAACAGTGTGAAAGTAATTGTCATTTCTACGTTCCGGGCAACCTAGGCTTCACCCTAGGGCGTTGTTCCACCAGATCGAATAGTCAGGGCCTAAGAAGTGAACGCCAGAAGCATAAAATGCAATAAAAATACAACTGTCTTTCCATCCTGTAACAGGAATAATTGCAACCCGTGTGAAAGTGATGGTCATTTGTACATTCCAGGGAACCTAGGCTTCACTCTGGGGCGTTGCTCCACCAGATGGAATTGTTAGGGCCAAAGATGTCAACGCCCGAAGCATAAAATACAAAATGAATAGAACAGATTTTCCATTGTATAAAACGAATAACTGCAACCAGTGTGAAAGTACTGGTCATTTCTGCGTTCCGGGCAACCTAGGCTTCACCCTAGGGCGTTGTTCCACCAGATGGAATAGTTAGGGCCTTAGAAGTCAACGCCAGAAGCATAAAATACGATATAAATACAACAGATTTTCCATCGTATAAAACGAATAATTGCAACCAGTGTGAGAGTTCTGGTCATTTCGACGTTCCGGCAACCTAGGCTTCACTCTAGGGTGTTGCTCCACCAGATCGAATAGTTAGGGCCTAAGAAGTCAATGCCAGAAGCATAAAATACAATATAAATACAACAGCTTTGCCATCGAATAAAATGAGTAATTGCAAACAGTGTGAAAGATATGGTCATTTCTACGTTCCGGGCAACCCAGGCGTCACTCTAGGGCGTTGCTCCACCACATCTAATAGCTACGGCCTTAGAAGTCAACGCCAGAAGAATAAAATACAATAAAGATGCAGCAGCTTTTGCATCGTATAAAACGAATAATTGCAACCAGTGTGAAAGTTATGGTCATTTCTACTTTCCGGGCAACCTAGGCTTCACCCTAGGGCGTTGCTCCAACAGATTGAAAAGATAGGACCTTAGAGGTCAATGCCCGAAGCATAAAATGCAATAAAAGTACAACAGCTTTTCCATCATATAACAGGAATAATTGCAACCAGTGTGAAAGTAATGGTCATTTCTACGTTCCGGTCAACGTAGGTTTCACTTTAGGGCGTTGATCCACCAGAGGGAATAGTTAGGGCCTAAGAAGTCAGCGCCAGAAGCATAGAATACAATATAAATACAACAGCTTTTCAATCGTATAAAACGAATAATTGCAACCAGTGTGAAAGTTATGGACATTTCTACATTCCGGCCAACCTAGGCTTCACCCAAGGGCGTGGCTCCACGAGGTCGAATAGTTAGGGCCTTAGAAGTCATCGCCAGAAGCATAAAATACAATAAAGATGCAACCGTTTTTCCATCGTTTTACAGGAATAACTGCAACCAGTGTGAATGTACTGGTCATTTCTACGTTCCGGGCAACCTAGGCGTCACTCTAGGGCGTTGCTCCACCAGATCGAATAGGTAGGGCCATAGAAGTCAACGCCAGAAGCATAAAATACAACAAAAATGCAATAGTTTTTCCATCGTATAGCATGACTAATTGCAACCAGTGCGAAAGTAATGATCATTTCTACGTTCCGGGCAACCTAGTCTTCACACAATGGCGTTGCTCCACAAGATCAAACAGTTAGGGCCTTAGAAGTCAACGCCAGAAGCATAAAATACGATATAAATACAACAACATTTGCATCGTATAAAAGGAATTATTGCAAACAGTGTGAAAGTAATTGTCATTTCTACGTTCCGGGCAACCTAGGCTTCACCCTAGGGCGTTGTTCCACCAGATCGAATAGTCAGGGCCTAAGAAGTGAACGCCAGAAGCATAAAATGCAATAAAAATACAACTGTCTTTCCATCCTATAACAGGAATAATTGCAACCCGTGTGAAAGTGATGGTCATTTGTACATTCCAGGGAACCTAGGCTTCACTCTGGGGCGTTGCTCCACCAGATGGAATTGTTAGGGCCAAAGATGTCAACGCCCGAAGCATAAAATACAAAATGAATAGAACAGATTTTCCATTGTATAAAACGAATAACTGCAACCAGTGTGAAAGTACTGGTCATTTCTGCGTTCCGGGCAACCTAGGCTTCACCCTAGGGCGTTGTGCCACCAGATGGAATAGTTAGGGCCTTAGAAGTCAACGCCAAAAGCATAAACTACAAAATAAATACAACAGTCTTTCCTTCGTATAAATCGAATAATTGCAACCTGTGTGATGGTTATGGACATACCTACGTTCCGCGCAACCTAGGCTTCACTGTAGGGCGTTGCTCCACCAGATCGAATAGTTAGGGCCTAAGAAGTCAACGCCAGAGGCATAAAATAGAATAAAGACGCAACAGTTTTTCCATCGTATAACAGGAATAACTGCAAACAGTATGAAAGTACTGGTCATTTCTACGTTCCGGGTAACCTAGGTTTCACTCTAGGGCGTTGCTCCACCAGATCGTATAGTTAGGGCCTATGAAGTCAACGCCATAAGAATAAAATACAATATAAATATACCAGTTTTTCAATCGTATAAACCGAATAATAGCAACCAGTTGTCTAGGTTATGGTCATTCCAACGTTCCTGGCAATCTAGGCTTCACTCTAGGGCGTTGCTCCACCAGATCAATCAGTTAGGGCGTTAGAAGTCAACGCCCGAAACATAAAATGCAAAATAAATAGAATAGCTTTTCCATTGTATAAAACGAATAATTGCTACCAGTGTGAAAGTTATGGTCATTTCTACGTTCCGGGCAACCTAGGCTTCACCCTAGGGCGTTGTTCCACCAGATCGAATAGTTAGGGCCTAAGAAGTGAACGCCAGAAGCATAAAATACAATATAAATACAACAGTTTTTACACTCCATAAAACAAATAATTGAAACCAGTATGAAAGTTATGGTCATTTCTACGTTCCGGGCAACCTAGGCTTCACTCTAGGGCGTTGCTCCACCAGATCGAATGGTTAGGTCCTAAGAAGTCAACGCCAGAAGCATAAAATACGATATAAATACAACAGCTTTTCCATCGTATAAAACGAATAATTGCAACCAGTGTGAAAGTAATGGTCATTTCTACGTTCCGCGCTACGTAGGTTTCACTCTACGGCGTTGATCCACCACATCTAATAGCTACGGCCTTAGAAGTCAACGCCAGAAGAATAAAATACAATAAAGGTGCAACAGCTTTTGCATCGTATAAAACCAATAATTGCAGCCAGTGTGAAAGTTATGGTCATTTCTACTTTCCGGGCAACCTAGGCTTCACCCTAGGGCGTTGCTCCACCAGATGCAATAGCTAGGGCCCAAGAAGTCAACGCCAGAAGCATAAAATAGAATAAAGACGCAACAGGTTTTCCATCGTATAACAGGAATAACTGCAAACAGTATGAAAGTACTGGTAATTTCTACGTTCCGGGTAACCTAGGTTTCACTCTAGGGCGTTGCTCCACCAGATCGTATAGTTAGGGCCTATGAAGGCAACGCCATAAGAATAAAATACAATATAAATATACCAGTTTTTCAATCGTATAAAACGAATAATAGCAACCAGTTGTCTAGGTTATGGTCATTCCAACGTTCCTGGCAATCTAGGCTTCACTCTAGGGCGTTGCTCCACCAGATCAATCAGTTAGGGCGTTAGAAGTCAACGCCCGAAACATGAAATGCAAAATAAATAGAATAGCTTTTCCATTGTATAAAACGAATAATTGCTACCAGTGTGAAAGTTATGGTCATTTCTACGTTCCGGGCAACCTAGGCTTCACTCTAGGGCGTTGCTCCACCAGATCGAAAGGTCAGGTCCTAAGAAGTCAACGCCAGAAGCATAAAATACGATATAAATACAACAGCTTTTCCATCGTATAAAACGAATAATTGCAACCAGTGTGAAAGTAATGGTCATTTCTACGTTCCGCGCAACGTAGGTTTCACTCTACGGCGTTGATCCACCATAGGGAATAGTTAGGGCCTAACAATTCAACGCCATAGGAATAAAATACAATATAAGTACAACAGTTTTTTCATCGTATGAAATGAATAATTGCAAACATTGTGAAAGTAATGGTCATTTCTACGTTCCGGGCAACCTAGGCGTCACTCTGGGGCGTTGCTCCACCACACCGAATAGCTACGGTCTTAGAAGTCAACGCCAGAAGCATAAAATACGATATAAATACAACAGCTTTTCCATCGTATAAAACGAATAATTGCAAACAGTGTGAAAGTTACGGTGATTTCTACGTTCCGGGCAGCCTAGGTTTCATTCTAGGGCGTTGCTCCACCAGATCGAATAGCTAGGGCCTTAGAAGTCAGCGCCCGAAGCATAAAATACGAAATAAATAGTACAGTTTTTCCATCGTATTAAACGAATAATTTCCACCAGTGTGGAAGTTATGGTCATTTCTACGTTCCGGGCAACCCAGGCGTCACTCTAGGGCGTTGCTCCACCACATCTAATAGCTACGGCCTTAGAAGTCAACGCCAGAAGAATAAAATACAATAAAGATGCAGCAGCTTTTGCATCGTATAAAACGAATAATTGCAACCAGTGTGAAAGTTATGGTCATTTCTACTTTCCGGGCAACCTAGGCTTCACCCTAGGGCGTTGCTCCTACAGATTGAAAAGATAGGACCTTAGAGTTCAATGCCCGAAGCATAAAATGCAATAAAAGTACAACAGCTTTTCCATCATATAACAGGAATAATTGCAACCAGTTTGAAAGTGATGATCATTTCTTCGTTCCGGGCAACTTAGGCTTCACTCTAGGGCGTTGTTCCACCATATCGAACAGCTACGGCCAAAGAAGTCAACGCCAGAAGCATAAAATACAATATAAATATGACAGTTTTTCCATTGTATAAAACGAATAATAGCAACCAGTGTGAAAGTTATGGCCATTTCGAGGCTCCGGGCTACCTAGGCTGCACTCTAGGGCGTTGCTCCACCAGATCGAATAGGTAGGGCCATAGAAGTCAACGCCAGAAGCATAAAATACAACAAAAATGCAATAGTTTTTCCATCGTATAGCATGACTAATTGCAACCAGTGCGAAAGTAATGATCATTTCTACGTTCCGGGCAACCTAGTCTTCACACAATGGCGTTGCTCCACAAGATCAAACAGTTAGGGCCTTAGAAGTCAACGCCCGAAGCATAAAATACAGAACAAAAAGAACAGTTTTTCCATCGTATAAAACGAATAATAGCAACCAGTGTGAAAGTTATGGTCATTTCTACGTTCCGGGCAACCTAGGCTTCACCCCAGGGCGTTGTTCCACCAGATCGAATAGTTAGGGCCTAAGAAGTGAACGCCAGCAGCATAAAATACAGTATAAATACAACAGTTCTTCCATCCTATAAAACGAATGATTGCAACCAGTATGAAAGTTCTGGTCATTTCTACGTTCCGGGCAACCTAGGCTTCACTCTATGGCGTTCTTCCACCACATCGAATAGCTGCGGCCTCAGAAGTCAACGCGTGAAGCATAAAATACAATAAAAATACATCAGTCTTTCCATCCTATAACAGGAATAATTGCAACCCGTGTGAAAGTTGTGGTCATTTCTACGTTCCGGGCAACCTAGGCATCACCATAGGGCGTTGTTCCACCAGATGGAATAGTTAGGGCATAAGAAGTCAACGCCAGAAGCATAAAATACAATATAAATACAACAGTTTTTCAATCGTATAAAACGAGTAATTGCAACCAGTATGAAAGTTAACGTCATTTCTACCTTCCGGGCAACCTAGGCTTCACCCTAGGGCGTTGCTCCAACAGATTGAATAGTTAGGGCCTTAGAAGTCAATGCCGGAAGCATAAAATGCAATAAAAATACAACAGTTTTTCCATCATATAACAGGAATAATTGCTACCAGTGTAAAAGCTATGGTCATTTCTACGTTCCGGGCAACCTAGTCTTCACCCTAGGCTGTCGCTCCAACAGATTGAATAGTTAGGGCCTTAGAAGTCAACGCCAGAAGCATAAAATACAATATAAATACAACATTTTTTCAATCGTATAAAACGAGTAATTGCAACCAGTATGAAAGTTAACGTCATTTCTACCTTCCGGGCAACCTAGGCTTCACCCTAGGGCGTTGCTCCAGCAGATTGAATAGTTAGGGCCTTAGAAGTCAACGCCCGAAGCATAAAACACAAAATAAATACTACAGTTTTTCCATTGTATAAAACGTATAATTGCCACCGGTGTGAAAGTTATGGTCATTTCTACGTTCCGGGCAACCTAGGCTTCACTCTAGGGCGTTGCTCCACCACATCGAATAGCTACGGCCTTAGAAGTCAACGCCAGAAGCATAAAAAACAGTATAAATACAAGAGTTTTTCCATTGTATAGCATGACCAATTGCAACCAGTGCGAAAGTAACGATCATTTCGACGTTTCGGGCATCCTAGACTTAACTCTGAGGCGTTGCTCCACCAGATCGAAGAGTTAGGGTCTAAGAAGTCAACACCGTAGGCTTAAAATACAATATAAAGACAACTGCTTTGCCATCGTAGAAATCGAATAATTGCAACCTGTGTGAAGGTTATAGTCATATCTACGTTCCGGGCAACCTTGGCTTCACTGTAGGGTGTTGCTCCACCAGATCGAATAGGTAGGGCCTTAGAAGTCAACGCCCGAAGCATAAAATACAAAATAAACAGAACAGTTTTTCCATTGTATAAAACGAATAATTGCTACCAGTGTAAAAGTTATGGTCATTTCTACGTTCCGGGCAACCTAGGCTTCACCCTAGGGCGTCGCTCCAACAGATTGAATAGTTAGGGCCTTAGAAGTCAACGCCCGACGCATAGAATGCAATAAAAATGCAACAGTTTTTCCATCGTATAAAAGGATTAATTGCAACCAGTATGAAAGTTAACGTCATTTCTACCTTCCGGGCAACCTAGGCTTCACCCTAGGGCGTTGCTCCAACAGATTGAATAGTTAGGGCCTTAGAAGTCAACGCCCGAAGCATAAAATACAAAATAAATAGTACAGTTTTTCCATTGTATAAAACGTATAATTGCTACCGGTGTGAAAGTTATGGTCATTTCTACGTTCCGGGCAACCTAGGCTTCACTCTACGGCGTTGCTCCACCACATCGAATAGCTACGGCCTTAGAAGTCAACGCCAGAAGCATAAAATACTGTATAAATACAACAGTTTTTCCATTGTATAGCATGACCAATTGCAACCAGTGCGAAAGTAACGATCATTTCGACGTTTCGGGCATCCTAGACTTAACTCTGAGGCGCTGCTCCACCAGATCGAAGAGTTAGGGTCTAAGAAGTCAACACCGGAAGCTTAAAATACAATATAAAGACAACTGCTATGCCATCGTAGATATCGAATAATTGCAACCTGCGTGAAGGTTATGGTCATATCTACGTTCCGGGCAACCTAGGCTTTACTCTAGGGCGTTGCTTCACCAGATCAAATAGCTAGGGCCTTAGAAGTCAACGCTCGAAGCATAAAATACAAAATATATAGAACCGTTTTTCCATTGTATAAAACGTATAATTTCTACCGGTGTGAAAGTTATGGTCATTTCTACGTTCCGGGCAACCTAGGCTCCACCCTAGGGCGTTGTTCCACCAGATGGAATAGTTAGGGCCTTAGAAGTCAATACCCGAAGCATAAAATACAATAAAAATACAACAGTTTTTCCATCATATAACAGGAATATTTGCTACCAGTGTAAAAGTTGTGGTCATTTCTACGTTCCGGGCAACCTAGGCATCACCATAGGGCGTTGTTCCACCAGATGGAATAGTTAGGGCATAAGAAGTCAACGCCAGAAGCATAAAATACAATATAAATACAACAGTTTTTCAATCGTATAAAACGAGTAATTGCAACCAGTATGAAAGTTAACGTCATTTCTACCTTCCGGGCAACCTAGGCTTCACCCTAGGGCGTTGCTCCAACAGATTGAATAGTTAGGGCCTTAGAAGTCAATGCCGGAAGCATAAAATGCAATAAAAATACAACAGTTTTTCCATTATATAACAGGAATAATTGCTACCAGTGTAAAAGTTATGGTCATTTCTACGTTCCGGGCAACCTAGGCTTCACCCTAGGGCGTTGCTCCAACAGATTGAATAGTTAGGGCCTTAGAAGTCAATGCCGGAAGCATAAAATGCAATAAAAATACAACAGTTTTTCCATCATATAACAGGAATAATTGCAACCAGTTTGAAAGTGATGGTCACTTCTACGTTCCGGGAAATCTCGGCTTCACTCTAGGGCGTTGCTCCGCCAGATCGAATAGTTAGTGCATTAGAAGTCAACGCCAGAAGCATAAAATACAATATAAATACAACATTTTTTCCATCGTATAAAACGAATAATTGCAAACATTGCGAAAGTAATGGTCATTTCTACGTTCCGAGCATCCTAGGCTTCACTCTAGGGCGGTGCTCCACCATATCGAATAGCTACGGCCTTAAAAGCCTACGCCTGAAGCATAAAATACAATCCAAATACAACAGCCTTTTCATCGTATAACAGGAATAATTTCAACAAGCGTGAAAGTAATGATCATTTCGGCGTTTCGGGCATCCTAGACTTAACTCTGAGGCATTGCTCCACCAGATCGAATAGTTAGGGCCTAAGAAGAAAACGCCAGAAGCATAAAATACAATATAAATACAACAGTTTTTCCATCGTATAAAACAAATAATTGCAACCAGTATGAAACTTATGGTCATTTCTACGTTCCGGGCAACCTAGGCTTCACTCTATGGCGTTCTTCCACCACATCGAATAGCTGCGGCCTCAGAAGTCAATGCCTGAAGCATAAAATACAATAAAAATACAACAGTCTTTCTATCCTATAACAGGAATAATTGCAACCCGTGTGAAAGTGATGGTCATTTGTACGTTCCAGGCAACCTAGGCGTCACTCTAGGGCGTTGTTCCACCAGATCGAATTGTTAGGGCCCAAGAAGTCAACGCCAGGAGCATAAGGTACATAATAAATATAACAGTTTTTCCATCGTATAGAACGAATAATAGCATCCAGTGTGAAAGTTATGGTCATTTCTACGTTCCGGGCAACCTAGGCTTCACTCTAGGGCATTGCTCCACCAGATCAAACAGTTAGGGCCTTAGAATTCAACGCCCGAAGCATAAAATACAATAAAAATACAACAGTCTTTCCATCCTATAACAGGAATAATTGCAACCAGTTTGAAAGTGATGGTCACTTCTACGTTCCGGGCAGCCTAGGCTTCACTCTAGGGCGTTGCTCCAGCAGATCGAATAGCTAGGGCCTTAGAAGTCAACGCCCGAAGCATAAAATGCAATAAAAATACAACAGTTTTTCCATCGTATAAAACGAATAATTGCAACCAGTGTAAAAGTTGTGGTCATTTCTACGTTCCGGGCAACCTAGGCATCACCATAGGGCGTTGTACCACCAGATGGAATAGTTAGGGCATAAGAAGTCAACGCCAGAAGCATAAAATACAATATAAATACAACAGTTTTTCAATGGTATAAAACGAGTAATTGCAACCAGTATGAAAGTTAACGTCATTTCTACCTTCCGGGCAACCTAGGCTTCACCCTAGGGCGTTGCTCCAACAGATTGAATAGTTAGGGCCATAGAAGTCAACGCCCGAAGCATAAAATACAAAATAAATAGTACAGTTTTTCCATTGTATAAAACGTATAATTGCTACCGGTGTGAAAGTTATGGTCATTTCTACGTTCCGGGCAACCTAGGCTTCACTCTACGGCGTTGCTCCACCACATCGAATAGCTACGGCCTTAGAAGTCAACGCCAGAAGCATAAAATACTGTATAAATACAACAGTTATTCCATTGTATAGCATGACCAATTGCAACCAGTGCGAAAGTAACGATCATTTCGACGTTTCGGGCATCCTAGACTTAACTCTGAGGCGCTGCTCCACCAGATCGAAGAGTTAGGGTCTAAGAAGTCAACACCGGAAGCTTAAAATACAATATAAAGACAACTGCTTTGCCATCGTAGATATCGAATAATTGCAACCTGTGTGAAGGTTATGGTCATATCTACGTTCCGGGCAACCTAGGCTTTACTCTAGGGCGTTGCTTCACCAGATCAAATAGCTAGGGCCTTAGAAGTCAACGCTCGAAGCATAAAATACAAAATATATAGAACCGTTTTTCCATTGTATAAAACGTATAATTTCTACTGGTGTGAAAGTTATGGTCATTTCTACGTTCCGGGCAACCTAGGCTCCACCCTAGGGCGTTGTTCCACCTGATGGAATAGTTAGGGCCTTAGAAGTCAATACCCGAAGCATAAAATACAATAAAAATACAACAGTTTTTCCATCATATAACAGGAATATTTGCTACCAGTGTAAAAGTTGTGGTCATTTCTACGTTCCGGGCAACCTAGGCATCACCCTAGGACGTTGTTCCACCAGATCGAATAGTTAGGGCCTAAGAAGTCTACGCCCGAAGCATAAAATACAATATAAATACAACAGTTTTTCCATCGTATAAAACGAATAATTGCAACCAGTATGAAAGTTAACGTTATTTCTACTTTCCGGGCAACCTAGGCTTCACCCTAGGGCGTTGCTCCAACAGATTGAATAGTTAGGGCCTTAGAAGTCAACACCCGAAGCATAAAATACAATATAAATATAACAGTTTTTCCATCGTATAAAACGAATAATTGCTACCGGTGTGAAAGTTATGGTCATTTCTACGTTCCGGGCAACCTAGGCTTCACCATAGGGCGTTGTTCCACCAGATGGAATAGTTAGGGCATAAGAAGTCAAAGCCAGAAGCATAAAATACAATATAAATGCAACAGTTTTTCCATCGCATAAAACGAATAATTGCAACCAGTATGAAGGTTAACGTCATTTCTACTTTCCGGGCAACCTAGGCTTCACCCTAGGGCGTTGCTCCAACAGATTGAATAGTTAGGGCCTTAGAAGTCAACACCCGAAGCATAAAATACAAAATAAATAGAACAGTTTTTCCATCGTATAAAACGAATAATTGCTACCGGTCTGAAAGTTATGGTCATTTTTACGTTCCGGGCAACCTAGGCTTCACCATAGGGCGTTGTTCCACCAGATGGAATAGTTAGGGCATAAGCAGTCAACGCCAGAAGCATAAAATACAATATAAATACAACAGTTTTTCAATCGTATAAAACGAGTAATTGCAACCAGTATGAAAGTTAACGTCATTTCTACCTTCCGGGCAACCTAGGCTTCACCCTAGGGCGTTGCTCCAACAGATTGAATAGTTAGGGCCTTAGAAGTCAACGCCCGAAGCATAAAATACAAAATAAATAGTACAGTTTTTCCATTGTATAAAACGTATAATTGCTACCGGTGTGAAAGTTATGGTCATTTCTACGTTCCGGGCAGCCTGGGCTTCACTCTATGGCGTTGCTCCACCACATCGAATAGCTACGGCCTTAGAAGTCAACGCCAGAAGCATAAAATACAGTATAAATACAACAGTTTTTCCATTGTATAGCATGACCAATTGCAACCAGTGCGAAAGTAACGATCATTTCGACGTTTCGGGCATCCTAGACTTAACTCTGAGGCGTTGCTCCACCAGATCGTTGAGTTAGGGTCTAAGAAGTCAACACCGGAAGCTTAAAATACACTATAAAGACAACTGCTTTGCCATCGTAGATATGGAATAATTGCAACCTGTGTGAAGGTTATGGTCATATCTACGTTCCGGGCAACCTTGGCTTCACTGTAGGGTGTTGCTCCACCAGATCGAATAGGTAGGGCCTTAGAAGTCAACGCCCGAAGCATAAAATACAAAATAAACAGAACAGTTTTTCCATTGTATGAAACGAATAATTGCTACCAGTGTAAAAGTTATGGTCATTTCTACGTTCCGGGCAACCTAGGCATCACCCTAGGACGTTGTTCCACCAGATCGAATAGTTAGGGCCTAAGAAGTCTACGCCCGAAGCATAAAATACAATAAATATACAAGAGTTTTTCCATCGTATATCAGGAATAATTGCAACCAGTGTGAAAGTGATGGTCATTTCTACGTCCCGGGCAACGTAGGCTTCACTCTAGGGCGTTGTTCCACCAGATCGAACACTTAGGGCCTAAGAAGGCACCGCCAGAAGCATAAAATACAATATAAATATAACAGTTTTTCCATCGTATAAAACGAATAATAGCAATGAGTGTGAAAGTTATGGTCATTTCTAAGTTCCGGGCAACCTAGGCTTAACCCTAGGGCGTTGCTCCAACAGATTGAATAGTTAGGGCCTTAGAAGTCAACGCCCGAAACATAAAACACAAAGTAAATACTACAGTTTTTCCATTGTATAAAACGTATAATTGCTACCGGTGTGAAAGTTATGGTCATTTCTACGTTCCGGGCAACCTAGGCTTCACTCTAGGGCGTTGCTCCACCACATCCAATAGCTACGGCCTTAGAAGTCAACGCCAGAAGCATAAAATACAATAAATATACAAGAGTTTTTCCATCGTATATCAGGAATAATTGCAACCAGTGTGAAAGTGATGGTCATTTCTACGTTCCGGGCAACCTAGGCTTCACCCTAGGGCGTCGATCCAACAGATTGAATAGTTAGGGCCTTAGAAGTCAACGCCCGACGCATAGAATGCAATAAAAATGCAACAGTTTTTCCATCGTATAAAAGGATTAATTGCAACCAGTATGAAAGTTATGGTCATTTCTACTTTCCGGGCATCCTAGGCTACACCCTAGGGCGTTGCTCCAACAGATTGAATAGTTAGGGCCTTAGAAGTCAATGCCGGAAGCATAAAATGCAATAAAAATACAACAGTTTTTCCATCATATAACAGGAATAATTGCAACCAGTTTGAAAGTGATGGTCATTTCTACGTTCCGGGAAACCTCGGCTTCAATCTAGTGCGTTGCTCCGCCAGATCGAACAGTTAGTGCATTAGAAGTCAACGCCAGAAGCATAAAATACAATATAAATACAACATTTTTTCCATCGTATAAAACGAATAATTACAAACATTGCGAAAGTAATGGTCATTTCTACGTTCCGAGCATCCTAGGCTTCACTCTAGGGCGGTGCTCCACCATATCGAATAGCTACGGCCTTAGAAGCCTACGCCTGAAGCATAAAATACAATACAAATACAACAGCCTTCTCATCGTATAACAGGAATAATTTCAACAAGCGTGAAAGTAATGATCATTTCGGCGTTTCGGGCATCCTAGACTTAACTCTAAGGCATTGCTCCACCAGATCGAATAGTTAGGGCCTAAGAAGAAAACGCCAGAAGCATAAAATACAATATAAATACAACAGTTTTTCCATCGTATAAAACAAATAATTGCAACCAGTATGAAAGTTATGGTCATTTCTACGTTCCGGGCAACCTAGGCTTCACTCTATGGCGTTCTTCCACCACATCGAATAGCTGCGGCCTCAGAAGTCAACGCCTGAAGCATAAAATACAATAAAAATACAACAGTCTTTCCATCCTATAACAGGAGTAATTGCAACCCGTGTGAAAGTGATGGTCATTTGTACATTCCAGGCAACCTAGGCGTCACTCCAGGGCGTTGTTCCACCAGATCGAATTGTTAGGGCCCAAGAAGTCAACGCCAGAAGCATAAGATACATAATAAATATAACAGTTTTTCCATCGTATAGAACGAATAATAGCATCCAGTGTGAAAGTTATGGTCATTTCTACGTTCCGGGCAACCTAGGCTTCACTCTAGGGCGTTGCTCCACCAGATCAAACAGTTAGGGCCTTAGAATTCAACGCCCGAAGCATAAAATACAATAAAAATACAACAGTCTTTCCATCCTATAACAGGAATAATTGCAACCAGTTTGAAAGTGAAGGTCACTTCTACGTTCCGGGCAGCCTAGGCTTCACTCTAGGACGTTGCTCCACCAGATCGAATAGCTAGGGCCTTAGAAGTCAACGCCCGAAGCATAAAATGCAATAAAAATACAACAGTTTTTCCATTGTATAAAAGGATTAATTGCAACCAGTTTGAAGGTGATGGCCATTTCTACGTTCCGGGCAACCTAGGCTTCACTCTAGGGCGTTGCTCCACCAGATCGAATAACTAGGGCCTTAGAAGTCACCGCCAGAAGCATAAAATACAATATAAATACAACAGTTTTTCCATCGCATAAAACGAATAATTGCAACCAGTATGAAAGTTATGGTCATTTCTACTTTCCGGGCAACCTAGGCTTCACCCTAGGTTGTTGCTTCAACAGATTGAATATCTAGGGCCTTAGAAGTCAACGCCCGGAGCATAAAATACAAAATAAATGGAACAGTTTCTCCATCGTATAAAACGAATAATTGCTACCGGTGTGAAAGTTATGGTCATTTCTACGTTCCGGGCAACCTAGGCTTTATCATAGGGCGTTGTTCCACCAGATGGAATAGTTAGGGCCTTAGAGGTCAACGCCAGAAGCATAAAATTCAATAAAGATGCAACAGTTTTTCCATCGTATAGCAGAAATAATTGCAAACAGTGTGAAAGTACTGGCCATTTCTACGTTCCGGGTAACCTAGGCTTCACTCTAGGGCGTTGTACCACCAGATCGGACAGTTAGGGCCTAAGAAGGCAACGCCAGAAGCATAAAATACAATATAAATATAACAGTTTTTCCATCGTATAAAACGAATAATAGCAACCAGTGTGAAAGTTATGGTCATTTCTACGTTCCGGGCAACCTAGGCTTCACCCCAGGTCGTTGTTGCACCAGATCGAATAGTTAGGGCCTAAGAAGTGAACACCAGCAGTATAAAATACAATATAAATACAACAGTTCTTCCATCATATAAAACGAATAATTGCAAACAGTATGAAAGTTATGGTCATTTCTACCTTCCGGGCAACCCAGGCTTCACTCTATGGCGTTCTTCCACCACATCGAATAGCTACGGCCTCAGAAGTCAACGCATGAAGTATAAAATACAATAAAAATACAACAGACTTTCCATCCTATAACAGGAATAATTGCAACCCGTGTGGAAGTGATTGTCATTTGTACGTTCCAGGCAACCTAGGCTTCACTCTAGGGCGTTGCTCCACCAGATCGAAGAGTTAGGGTCTAAGAAGTCAACACCGGAAGCATAAAATGCAATATAAAAACAACAGCTTTTCCATCGTAGAAAACGAATAATAGCAATCAGTGTGAAAGTTATGGTCATTTCTAAGTTCCGGGCAACCGAGGCTTCACCCTAGGGCGTCGCTCCAACAGATTGAATAGTTAGGGCGTTAGAAGTCAATGCCCGAAGCATAAAATGCAATAAAAATACTACAGTTTTTCCACCGTGTAGCAGGAATAATTTGTAACCAGTGTGTTAGTAGTGGTCATTTCTACGTTCCGGGTAACATAGGTTTCACTCTAGGGCGTTGCTCCACCAGATCGAATAGCTAGGGACTTAGAATTCAACGCCATAAGAATAAAATACAATATAAGTACAACAGTTTTTCCATCGTCTAAAACGAATAATAGCAACCAGTATGAAAGTTATGGTCATTTCTACGTTCCGGGCAACCTAGGCTTCACTCTATGGCGTTCTTGCACCACATCGAATAGCTACGGCCTCAGAAGTCAACGCCTGAAGCATAAAATACAATAAAAATGCAACAGTCTTTCCATCCTATAACAGGAATAATTGCAACCCGTGTGGAAGTGATGGTCATTTGTACGTTCCAGGCAACCTAGGCTTCACTCTAGGGCGTTGTTCCACCAGATCGAATTGTTAGGGCCTAAGAAGTCAACGCCAGAAGCATAAGATACAATATAAATACAACAGTTTTTCCATCGTATAGAACGAATAATAGCATCCAGTGTGAAAGTTATGGTCATTTCTACGTTACGGGCAACCTAGGCTTCACTCTAGGGCGTTGCTCCACCAGATCAAACAGTTAGTTCCTTAGAAGTCAACGCCCGAAGCATAAAATACAATAAAAATACAACAGTTTTTCCATCATATAAAACGAATAATTGCAACCAGTATTAAAGTGATGGTCACTTCTACGTTCCGTGCAACCCAGGCTTCACGATAGGGCGTTGCTCCAACAGATTGAATAGTTAGGGCCTTAGAAGTCAACGCCCGAAGCATAAAATGCAATAAAAATACAACAGTTTTTCCATCATATAACAGGAATAATTGCAAGCAGTTTGAAAGTGATGGTTATTTCTACGTACCGGGCACCCTAGGCTTCACTCTAGGGCGTTGCTCCACCAGATCGATTAGTTAGAGCCTTAGAAGTCAACGCCAGAAGCATAAAATACAATATAAATGTAACAGTCTTTCCATCGTATAAAACGAATAATAGCAATCAGTGTGAAAGTTATGTTCATTTCTACGTTCCAGGCAACCTAGGCTTCACTCTAGGGCGTTGCACCAACAGATTGAATAGTTAGGGCCTTAGAAGTCAATGCCCGAAGCATAAAATGCAATAAAAATACTACAGCTTTCCACCGTATAGCAGGAATAATTTGTAACCAGTGTGATAGTAGTGGTCATTTCTACGTTCCGGGTAACATAGGTTTCACTCTAGGGCGTTGCTCCACCAGATCGAATAGCTAGGGACTTAGAATTCAACGCCATAAGAATAAAATACAGTATAAGTACAACAGTTTTTCCATCGTCTAAAACGAATAATAGCAACCAGTGTGAAAGTTATTGTCATTTCTACGTTCCGGGCAACCTAGGCTTCACCCTTGGGCGTTGTTCCACCAGATCGAATAGTTAGGGCCTAGGAAGTGAACGCCAGAAGCATAAAATACAATATAAATACAACAGTTTTTCCATCATATAAAACGAATAATTGCAACCAGTATGAAAGTTATGGTCATTTCTACTTTGCGGGCAACCTAGGCTTCACGATAGGGCGTTGCTCCAACAGATTGTATAGTTAGGGCCTTAGAAGTCAACGCCCTAAGCATAAAATGCAATAAAAATACAACAGTTTTTCCATCATATAACAGGAATAATTGCAAGCAGTTTGAAAGTAATGGTCATTTCTACGTTCCGGGCAACCTAGGCTTCACCCTAGGGCGTTGTTCCACCAGATCAAACAGTTAGGGCCTTAGACGTCAACGCCAGAAGCATAAAATACAACATAAATACAACAGATTTTCCATCGTATATAATGTATATTTGCAAACAGTGTGAAAGTACTGGTCATTTCTACGTTCCGGGTAACCTAGGCTTCACTCTGGGGCGCTGTTCCACCAGATCGAACAGTTAGGGCATAAGAAGGCAACGCCAGAAGCATAAAATACATTATAAATATAACAGTTTTTCCATCGTATGAAACGAATAATAGCAACCAGTGTGAAAGTTATAGACATTTCTACGTTCCGGGCAACCTAGGGTTCACCCCAGGTCGTTGTTCCACCAGATCGAATAGTTAGGGCCTAAGAAGTGAACGCCAGCAGCATAAAGTACAATATAAATACAACAGTTCTTCCATCGTATAAAACGAATAATTGCAACCCGTGTGGAAGTGATGGTCATTTGTACGTTCCAGGCAACCTAGGCTTCACTCTAGGGCGTTGTTCCACCAGATCGAATTGTTAGGGCCTAAGAAGTCAACGCCAGAAGCATAAGATACAATATAAATATAACAGTTTTTCCATCGTATAGAACGAATAATAGCATCCAGTGTGAAAGTTATGGTCATTTCTACGTTACGGGCAACCTAGGCTTCACTCTAGGGCGTTGCTCCACCAGATCAAACAGTTAGTTCCTTAGAAGTCAACGCCCGAAGCATAAAATACAATATAAATACAACAGTTTTTCCGTCATATAAAACGAATAACTGCTGCCAGTGTGAAAGTTATGTTCATTTCTACTTTCCGGGCAACCTAGGCTTCACCCTAGGGCGTTGCTCCAACAGATTGAATAGGTAGGGCCTTAGAAGTCAATGCCCGAAGCATAAAATGCAATAAAAATACAACAGTTTTTCCAACGTATAAAACGAATAATTGCAAACAGTGTGAAAGTAATGGTCATTTCTACGTACCGTGCAATCTAGGCTCCACTCTAGGGCGTTGCTCCATCAAATCGAATAGCTAGGGCATAAGGAGTCAACGCCAGAAGCATAAAATGCAATAAAGATGCAAAAGTTTTTCCATCGTATAACAGGAATAACTGCAAACAGTGTGAAAGTACTGGTCATTTCTACGTTCCGGGTAACATAGGTTTCACTCTAGGGCGTTGCTCCACCAGATGGAATAGCTAGGGACTTAGAATTCAACGCCATAAGAATAAAATACAATATAAGTACAACAGTTTTTCCATCGTATAAAATGAATAATTGCAACCAGTGTGAAAGTTATGGTCATTTCTACATTCCGAGCAACCTAGGCTTCACTCTAGGGCGATGCTCCACCTGATCGAATAGGTAGGGCCTTAGAAGTCAACGCTGGAAGCATAAAATACAATAAAGATGCAACAGTTTTTCCACCGTATAAAACGAATAATTGCAAACAGTGTGAGAGTAATGGTCATTTCTACGTTCCAGGCAACCTAGGCTTCACTCTAGGGCGTTGTTCCACCAGATCGAATAGTTAGGGCCTTAGAAGCCAATGCCCGAAGCATTAAATACAAAATAAATAGAACAGTTTTTCCATCATATAAAACGAATAATTGCAACCAGTATGAAAGCTATGGTCATTTCTACTTTACGGGCAACCTAGGCTACAACCTAGGGCGTTGCTCCTACAGATTGAATAGTTAGGGCCTTAGAAGTCAATGCCCGAAGCATAAAATGCAATAAAAATACAACAGCTTTTCCATCATATAACAGGAGTATTTGCAACCAGTTTGAAAGTGATGGTAATTGCTACGTTCCGGGCAACTTAGGCTTCACTCTAGGGCGCTGCTCCACCAGATCGAATAGTTAGTGCCTTAGAAGTCAATGCCCGACGCATAAAATGCAATAAAAATGCAACAGTTTTTCCATCGTATAAAAGGATTAATTGCAACCAGTTTGAAAGTGATGGTCATTTCTACGTTCCGGGCAACCTAGGCTTCACCCTAGGGCGTTGCTCCAACAGATTGAATAGTTAGGGCCCTAGAAGTCAACGCCGGAAGCATAAAATGCAATAAAAATACAACAGTTTTTCCACCGTATAAAAGGATTAATTGCAACCAGTTTGAAAGTGATAGCCATTTCTACGTTCCGGGCAACCTAGGCTTCACTCTAGGGCGTTGCTCCACCAGATCGAATAACTAGGGCCTTAGAAGTCAACGCCAGAAGCATAAAATACAATATAAATAAAACAGTTTTTCCATCGCATAAAACGAATAATTGCAACCAGTATGAAAGTTATGGTCATTTCTACTTTCCGGGCAACCTAGTCTTCACCCTAGGGCGTTGCTTCAACAGATTGAATATTTAGGGCCTTAGAAGTCAACGCCCGAAGCATAAAATACAAAATAAATAAAACAGTTTTTCCATCGTATAAAACGAATAATTGCTACGGGTGTGAAAGTTATGGTCATTTCTACGTTCCGGGCAACCTAGGCTTTACCATAGGGCGTTGTTCCACCAGATGGAATAGTTAGGGCATAAGAAGTCAACGCCAGAAGCATAAAATACAATATAAATACAACAGTTTTTCGACCGTATAAAACGAGTAATTGAAACCAGTACGAAAGTTAACGTCATTTCTACGTTCCGGACATCCTAGGCTTCACCCTAGGGCGTTGCTCCAACAGATTGAATAGTTAGGGCCTTAGAAGTCAATGCCGGAAGCCTAAATGCAATAATAATACATCAGTTTTTCCATCGTATAAAAGGATTAATTGCAAACAGTTTGAAAGTGATGGTCACTTCTACGTTCCGGGCAACCTAGGCTTTACTCTAGGGCGTTGCTCCACCAGATCGAATAGTTAGTGCCTTAGAAGTCAACGCCAGAAGCATAAAATACAATATAAACACAACAGATTTTCCATCGTATAAAACGAATAATTGCTACCAATATGGAAGTGATGGTCACTTCTACGTTCCGGGCAACCTGGGCCTCACTCTAGGGCGTTCTTCCACCAGATTGAATAGTTAGGGCCTAAGAAATCAACGCCAGAAGAATAAAATACAATATAAATATAACAGTTTTTCCATCGTATAAAACGAATAATTTCAACCAGTGTGAATCTTATGGTCATTTCTACATTCCGAGCAACCTAGGCTACACTCTAGGGCGTTGGTCCACCAGAGAGAATAGTTAGGGCCTTAGAAGTCAACGCCAGAAGCATAACATTCAATAAAGATGCAACAGTTTTTCCATCGTATAGCAGGAATAATTGCAAACAGTGTGAAAGTACTGGTCATTTCTACGTTCCGGGTAACCTAGGCTTCACTCTAGGGCGTTGTTCCACCAGATCGAACAGATAGGGCATAAGAAGGCAACGCCAGAAGCATAAAATTCAATATAAATATAACAGTTTTTCCATTGTATAAAACGAATAATAGCAACCAGTGTGAAAGTTATGGTCATTTCTACGTTCCGGGCAACCTAGGCTTCACCCCAGGTCGTTGTTCCGCCAGATCGAATTGTTAGGGCCTAAGAAGTCAACGCCAGAAGCATAAGATACAATATAAATATAACAGTTTTTCCATCGTATAGAACGAATAATAGCAATGAGTGTGAAAGTTATTGTCAATTCTAAGTTCCGGGCAACCTAGGCTTCACCCTAGGGCGTCGCTCCAACAGATTGAATTGTTAGGGCCTTAGAAGTCAACGCCAGAAGCATAAAATACAATTTAAATACAACAGTTTTTCCATCGTATAAAACGAATAATTGCAAACATTGCGAAAGTAATGGTCATTTCTACGTTCCAAGCATCCTAGGCTTCACTCTAGGGCGGTGCTCCACCATATCGAATAGCTGCGGCCTCAGAAGTCAACGCCTGAAGCATAAAATACAATAAAAATACAACAGTGTTTCCATCCTATAACAGGAATAATTGCAACCCGTGTGAAAGTGATGGTCATTTGTACGTTCCAGGCAACCAAGGCTTCACTCCAGGGAGTTGATCCACCAGATCGAATTGTTAGGGCCTAAGAAGTCAACGCCAGAAGCATAAGATACATAATAAATATAACAGTTTTTCCATCGTATAGAACGAATAATTGCCACCAGTATGAAACTTACGGTCATTTCTACTTTCCGAGCAACCTAGGCTTCACCCTTGGGCGTTGCTCCAACAGATTGAATAGTTAGGTCCTTAGAAGTCAACGCCCGAAGCATAAAATGCAGTAAAAATACAACAGTGTTTCCATCATATAACAGGAATAATTGCAACCAGTTTGAAAGTGATGGCCAATTCTACGTTCCGCGCAACCTACGCTTCACTCCAGGGCGTTGCTCCACCAGATCGAATAGATACGGCCTAAGAAGTCAACGCCAGAAGCATAAAATACGATATAAATACAACAGCTTTTCCATCGTATAAAACGAATAATTGCAACCAATGTGACAGTTATGGTCATTTCTACATTCCGGGCAACCTAGGCTTCACTCTAGGGCGTTGCTCCACCAGATCAAACAGTTAGGGCCTTAGAAGCCAATGCCCGAAGCATTAAATACAAAATAAATAGAACAGTTTTTCCATTGTATAAAACGAATAATTGCTACCAGTGTAAAGTTATGGTCATTTCTACGTTCCGCGCAACCTAGGCTTCACTCGAGGGCGTTGCTCCACCAGATCGAATAGATACGGCCTAAGAAGTCAACGCTAGAAGCCTAAAATACAATATAAATACAACAGCTTTGCCATCGTATAAAATGAATAATTGCAAACAGTGTGAAAGATATAGACATTTCTACGTTCCGGGCAACCTAGGCTTCACTCTATGGCGTTCTTCCACCACATCGAATAGCTATGACCTCAGAAGTCAACTCCTGAAGCATAAAATACGATATAAATACAACAGCTTTTCCATCGTATAAAAGGAATAATTGCAAACAGTGTGAAATTAATGGTCACTTCTACGTTCCGGGCAACCTAGGCTTCACTCTACGGCGTTGTTCCACCAGATCGACTAGTTAGGGCCTAAGAAGTCAACGCCAGGAGCATAAAATACAATATAAATATAACAGTTTTTCCATCGTATAAAACGAATAATAGCAACCAGTGTGAAAGTTATGGTCATTTCTACGTTCCGGGCAACCTAGGCTTCACTCTAGGGCGTTGCTCCACCAGATCAAACAGGTAGGACCTTAGAAGTCAACGCCCGAAGCATAAAATACAAAATAAATAGAACAGTTTTTCCATCGTATAAAACGAATAATAGCAACCAGAGTGAAAGTTATGGTCATTTCTACGTTCCGGGCAACCTAGGCTTCACCCCAGGTCGTTGTTCCGCCAGATCGAATTGTTAGGGCCTAAGAAGTCAACGCCAGAAGCATAAGATACAATATAAATATAACAGTTTTTCCATCGTATAGAACGAATAATAGCAATGAGTGTGAAAGTTATTGTCAATTCTAAGTTCCGGGCAACCTAGGCTTCACCCTAGGGCGTCGCTCCAACAGATTGAATTGTTAGGGCCTTAGAAGTCAACGCCCGACGCATAGAATGCAATAAAAATGCAACAGTTTTTCCATCGTATAAAAGGATTAATTCCAACCAGTTTGAAAGTGATGGTCATTTGTACGTTCCGGTCAACCTAGGCTTCACCCTAGGGCGTGGTTCCACCAGATGGAATAGTTAGGGCATATGAAGTCAACGCCAGAAGCATAAAATACGGTATAAATACAACAGTTTTTCCATCGCATAAAACGAATAATAGCAACCAGTCTGAACGTTATGGGCATTTCTACGTTCCGGGCAACCTAGGCTTCACCACAGTGCGTTGTTCCACCAGGTCGAATAGTTAGGGCCTAAGAAGTGATCGCCAGCAGCATAAAATACAATGTAAATACAACAGTTTTTCCATCATATAAAACGAATAATTGCAACCAGTATGAAAGTTATGGTCATTTCTACTTTCCGGGCAACCTAGGCTACACCCTAGGGCGTTGCTCTAACAGATTGAATAGCTAGGGCCTTGGAAGTCAATGCCGGAAGCATAAAATGCAATAAAAATACAACAGTTTTTCCATCATATAACAGGAATAATTGCAACCAGTTTGAAAGTGATGGTCACTTCTACGTTCCGGGAAACCTCGGCTTCACTCTAGGGCGTTGCTCCGCCAGATCGAATAGTTAGTGCGTTAGAAGTCAACGCCAGAAGCATAAAATACAATTTAAATACAACAGTTTTTCCATCGTATAAAACGAATAATTGCAAACATTGCGAAAGTAATGGTCATTTCTACGTTCCAAGCATCCTAGGCTTCACTCTAGGGCGGTGCTCCACCATATCGAATAGCTGCGGCCTCAGAAGTCAACGCCTGAAGCATAAAATACAATAAAAATACAACAGTGTTTCCATCCTATAACAGGAATAATTGCAACCCGTGTGAAAGTGATGGTCATTTGTACGTTCCAGGCAACCTAGGCTTCACTCCAGGGAGTTGGTCCACCAGATCGAATTGTTAGGGCCTAAGAAGTCAACGCCAGAAGCATAAGATACATAATAAATATAACAGTTTTTCCATCGTATAAAACGAATAATTGCATCCAGTATGAAACTTAAGGTCATTTCTACTTTCCGAACAACCTAGACTTCACCCTAGGGCGTTGCTCCAACAGATTGAATAGTTAGGGCCTTAGAAGTCAGCGCCCGAATCATAAAATGCAATAAAAATACAACAGTGTTTCCGTCATATAACAGGAATAATTGCAACCAGTTTGAAAGTGATGGCCAATTGTACGTTCCGGGCAACCTAGGCTTCACTCTATTGCGTTGCTCCACCAGATCGAATAGTTAGTGCCTTAGAAGTCAACGCCAGAAGCATAAAATACAATATAAATACAACAGTTTTTCCACCGTATAAAACGAATAATTGCAACCAGTATGAAACTTATGGTCATTTCTACTTTCCGAGCAACCTAGGCTTCACTCTAGGGCGTTGTTCCACCAGATCGAATAGTTAGGGCCTAAGAAGTCAACGCCAGAAGCATAAAATACAATATAAATGTAACAGTTTTTCCATCGTATAAAACGAATAATAGCAACCAGTGTGAAAGTTATGGTCATTTCTACGTTCCGGGCAACCTAGGCTTCACCCCAGGTCGTTGTTCCACCATATCGAATAGTTAGGGCCTAAGAAGTGAACGCCAGCAGCATAAAATACAATCTAAATACAACAGTTCTTCCATCATATAAAACTAATAATTGCAACCAGTATGAAAGTTATGGTCATTTCTACTTTCCGGGCAACCTAGGCTTCACTCTATGGCGTTCTTCCACCACATCGAATAGCTACGGCCTCAGAAGTCAACGCCTGAAGCATAAAATACGATAAAAATACAACAGTCTTTCCATCCTATAACAGGAATAATTGCAACCCGTGTGGAAGTGATGGTCATTTGTACGTTCCAGGCAACCTAGGCTTCACTCTAGGGCGTTATTCCACCAGATCGAATTGTTAGGGCCTAAGAAGTCAACGCCAAAAGCATAAGATACAATATAAATATAACAGTTTTTCCATCGTATAGAACGAATAATAGCATCCGGTGTGAAAGTTATGGTCATTTCTACGTTCCGGGCAACCTAGGCTTCACTCTAGGGCGTTGCTCCACCAGATCGAATGGTTAGGGCCTATGAAGTCAACGCCAGAAGCATAAGATACAATATAAATATAACAGTTTTTCCATCGTATAGAACGAATAATAGCATCCAGTGTGAAAGTTATGGTCATTTCTACGTTCCGGGCAACCTAGGCTTCACTCCAGGGCGTTGCTCCACCAGATCAAACAGTTAGTTCCTTAGAAGTCAACGGCCGAAGCATAACATACAAAATAAATAGAACTGTTTTTCCATCGTATAAAACGAATAATTGCTACCGGTGTGAAAGTTATTTCCATTTCTACGTTCCGGGCAGCCTAGGCTTCACCGTAGGGCGTTATTCCACCAGATGGAATAGTTAGGGCATAAGAAATCAAAGCCAGAAGCATAAAAGACGATATAAGTACAACAGTTTTTCCTTCGTATAAAATGTATAATTGCAAACATTGCGAAAGTAATGGTCATTTCTACGTTCCGGGCAACCTAGGCGTCACTCTAGTGCGTTGCTCCACCTCATCTAATAGCTAGGGCCTTAGACGTCAACGACAGAAGCATAAAATACAATATAAATACAACAGTTTTTCCATCATAAAACAGGAATAATTGCAACCAGTTTGAAAGTGATGGTCATTTCTACGTTCCGGGCAACCTAGGCTTCACTCTAGGGCGTTGCTCCACGAGATCGAATAGTTAGTGCCTTAGAAGTCAACGCCAGACGCATAAAATACAATATAAATGCAACAGTTTTTCCATGGTATAAAACGAATAATTGCTACCAGTATGGAAGTGATGGTCATTTCTACGTTCCGCGCAACCTAGGCTACACCCTAGGGCGTTGCTCCTACAGATTGAATAGTTAGGGCCTTAGAAGTCAATGCCCGAAGCATAAAATGCAATAAAAATACAACAGTTTTTCCATCATATAACAGGAGTATTTGCAACCAGTTTGAAAGTGATGGTAATTGCTACGTTCCGGGCAACTTAGGCTTCACTCTAGGGCGTTGCTCCACCAGATCGAATAGTTAGTGCCTTAGAAGTCAATGCCAGAAGCATAAAATACAATATAAATACAACAGTTTTTCCATCGTATAAAACGAATAATTGCAACCAGTATGAAAGATAACGTCATTTCTACTTTCCGGGCAACCTAGGCATCACCCTAGGGCGTTGCTCCAACAGATTGAATAGTTAGGGCCTTAGAAGTCAACGCCGGAAGCATAAAATGCAATAAAAATACAACAGTTTTTCCATCGTATAAAAGGATTAATTGCAACCAGTTTGAAAGTGATGGACATTTCTACGATCCGGGCAACCTAGGCTTCACTCTAGGGCGTTGCTCCACCAGATCGAATAACTAGGGCCTTAGAAGTCAACGCCAGAAGCATAAAATACAATATAAATACAACAGTTTTTCTATCATATAAAACGAGTAATTGCAACCAGTATGAAAGTTGTGGTCATTTCTACTTTCCGGGCAACCTAGGCTACACCCTAGGGCGTTGCTCCAACAGATTGAATAGTTAGGCCCTTAGAAGTCAATGCCCGAAGCATAAAATGCAATAACAATACAACAGTTTTTCCATCGTATAAAAGGATTAATTGCAACCAGTTTGAAAGTGATGGTCCTTTCTACGTTCCGGGCAACCTAGGCTCACTCTAGGGCGTTGCTCCACCAGATAGAATAGTTAGGGCCTTAGAAGTCAACGCCAGAATCATAAAATACAATGAAGATGCAACAGCTTTTCCATCGTATTAAACGAATAATTTCAACCAGTGTGAATGTTATGGTCATTTCTACATTCCGAGCAACGTAGGCTTCACTCTAGGGCGTTGATCCAACAGATTGAATAGTTAGGGCCTTAGCAGTCAACGCCCGGGGCATAAAATACAATATAAATACAACAGTTTTTCCATCATATAACAGGAATAATTGCAACCAGTTTGAAAGTGATGGTCATTTCTACGTTCCGGGCAACCTAGGCTTCACTCTAGGGCGTTGCTCCACCAGATCGAATAGTTTGTGCCTTAGAAGTCAACGCCAGAAGCATAAAATACAATATAATTACAACAGTTTTTCCAACGTATAAAACGAATAATTGCAACCAGTATGAAAGTTATGGTCATTTCTACGTTCGGGGCAACCTAGGCTTCACTCTATGGCGTTCTTCCACTACATCGAATAGCAACGGCCTCAGAAGTCAACGCCTGAAGCATAAAATACAATAAAAATACAACAGTCTTTCCGTCCTATAACAGGAATAATTGCAACCCGTGTGAAAGTGATGGTCATTTGGACGTTCCAGGCAACCTAATCTTCACTCTAGGGCGTTGTTCCACCAGTTCGAATTGTTAGGGCCTATGAAGTCAACGCCAGAAGCATAAGATACAATATAAAGGTAACAGTTTTTCCATCGTATAGAACGAATAACAGCAACCAGTGTGAAAGTTATGGTCACTTCTACGTTCCGGGCAACCTAGGCTTCACTCTAGGGCGTTGCTCCACCAGATCAAACAGTTAGGGCCTTAGCAGTCAACGACCGAAGCATAAAATACAAAATAAATAGAACAGTTTTTCCATTGTATAAAACGAATAATAGCAACCAGTGTCAAAGTTATGGTCATTTCTACGTTCGGGCAACCTGGGCTTCAATCTAGGGCGTTGCTCCACCAGATCAAACAGCTAGGGCCTTAGAAGTCAACGCCCGAAGCATAAAATACAATATAGATATAACAGTTTTTCCATCGTATAGAACGAATAATAGCAACCAGTGTGAAAGTTAACGTCATTTCTACTTTCCGGGCAACCTAGGCTTCACCCTAGGGCGTTGCTCCAACAGATTGAATAGTTAGGGCCTTAGAAGTCAACGCCCGATGCATAAAATACAAAATAAATAGAACAGTTTTTCCATCGTGTATAACGAATAATTGCTACCGGTGTGAAAATTATGGTCATTTCTACGTTCCGGTCAACCTAGGCTTCACCATAGGGCGTTACTCCACCAGATCGAATAGTTAGGGCCTAAGATGTGAACCCAAGAAGCATAAAATACAATATAAATGCAACAGTTTTTCCATCATACAAAACGAATAATTGCAACCAGTATGAAAGCTAGGGTCATTTCTACTTTACGGGCAACCTAGGCTACACCCTAGGGCGTTGCTCTTACAGATTGAATAGTTAGGGCCTTAGAAGTTAATGCCCGAAGCATAAAATGCAATAAAAATACAACAGTTTTTCCACCGTATAAAAGGATTAATTGCAACCAGTTTGAAAGTGATGGTCATTTCTACGTTCCGGGCAACCTAGGCTTCACTCTAGGGCGTTGCTCCACCAGGTCGAATAGTTAGTGCCTTAGAAGTCAACGCCAGAAGCATAAAATACAATATAAATACAACAGTTTTTCCAACGTATAAAACGAATAATTGCAACCAGTATGAAAGTTATGGTCATTTCTACGTTCGGGGCAACCTAGGCTTCACTCTATGGCGTTCTTCCACTACATCGAATAGCAACGGCCTCAGAAGTCAACGCCTGAAGCATAAAATACAATAAAAATACAGCAGTCTTTCCGTCCTATAACAGGAATAATTGCAACCCGTGTGAAAGTGATGGGCATTTGGACGTTCCAGGCAACCTAATCTTCACTCTAGGGCGTTGTTCCACCAGATCGAATTGTCAGGGCCTAACAGGTCAACGCCAGAAGCATAAGATACAATATAAAGGTAACAGTTTTTCCATCGTATAGAACGAATAATAGCAACCAGTGTGAAAGTTATGGTCACTTTTACGTTCCGGGCAACCTAGGCTTCACTCTAGGGCGTTGCTCCACCAGATCAAACAGTTAGGGCCTTAGCAGTCAACATCCGAAGCATAAAATATAAAATAAATAGAACAGTTTTTCCATCGTATAAAACGAATAATAGCAACCAGTGTGAAAGTTACGGTCATTTCTACGTTCCGGGCAACCTAGGCTTCACCCTGAGGCGTTGCTCCAACAGATCGAATAGTTAGTGCCTTAGAAGTCAACGGCCGAAGCATAAAATACAAAATAAATAGAACTGTTTTTCCATCTTATAAAACGAATAATTGCTACCGGTGTGAAAGTTATTTCCATTTCTACGTTCCGGGCAGCCTAGGCTTCACCGTAGGGCGTTATTCCACCAGATGGAATAGTTAGGGCATAAGAAATCAAAGCCAGAAGCATAAAAGACGATATAAGTACAACAGTTTTTCCTTCGTATAAAATGTATAATTGCAAACATTGCGAAAGTAATGGTCATTTCTACGTTCCGGGCAACCTAGGCGTCACTCTAGTGCGTTGCTCCACCTCATCTAATAGCTACGGCCTTAGACGTCAACGACAGAAGCATAAAATACAATATAAATGCAACAGTTTTTCCATGGTATAAAACGAATAATTGCAACCAGTTTGAAAGTGATGGACATTTCTACGATCCGGGAAACCTAGGCTTCACTCTAGGGCGATGCTCCACCAGATCGAATAACTAGGGCCTTAGAAGTCAACGCCAGAAGCATAAAATACAATATAAATACAACAGTTTTTCTATCATATAAAACGAGTAATTGCAACCAGTATGAAAGTTGTGGTCATTTCTACTTTCCGGGCAACCTAGGCTACACCCTAGGGCGTTGCTCCAACAGATTGAATAGTTAGGCCCTTAGAAGTCAATGCCCGAAGCATAAAATGCAATAACAATACAACAGTTTTTCCATCGTATAAAAGGATTAATTGCAACCAGTTTGAAAGTGATGGTCCTTTCTACGTTCCGGGCAACCTAGGCTCACTCTAGGGCGTTGCTCCACCAGATAGAATAGTTAGGGCCTTAGAAGTCAGCGCCCGAATCATAAAATGCAATAAAAATACAACAGTGTTTCCGTCATATAACAGGAATAATTGCAACCAGTTTGAAAGTGATGGCCAATTGTACGTTCCGGGCAACCTAGGCTTCACTCTATTGCGTTGCTCCACCAGATCGAATAGTTAGTGCCTTAGAAGTCAACGCCAGAAGCATAAAATACAATATAAATACAACAGTTTTTCCACCGTATAAAACGAATAATTGCAACCAGTATGAAACTTATGGTCATTTCTACTTTCCGAGCAACCTAGGCTTCACTCTAGGGCGTTGTTCCACCAGATCGAATAGTTAGGGCCTAAGAAGTCAACGCCAGAAGCATAAAATACAATATAAATGTAACAGTTTTTCCATCGTATAAAACGAATAATAGCAACCAGTGTGAAAGTTATGGTCATTTCTACGTTCCGGGCAACCTAGGCTTCACCCCAGGTCGTTGTTCCACCATATCGAATAGTTAGGGCCTAAGAAGTGAACGCCAGCAGCATAAAATACAATCTGAATACAACAGTTCTTCCATCATATAAAACTAATAATTGCAACCAGTATGAAAGTTATGGTCATTTCTACTTTCCGGGCAACCTAGGCTTCACTCTATGGCGTTCTTCCACCACATCGAATAGCTACGGCCTCAGAAGTCAACGCCTGAAGCATAAAATACGATAAAAATACAACAGTCTTTCCATCCTATAACAGGAATAATTGCAACCCGTGTGGAAGTGATGGTCATTTGTACGTTCCAGGCAACCTAGGCTTCACTCTAGGGCGTTATTCCACCAGATCGAATTGTTAGGGCCTAAGAAGTCAACGCCAAAAGCATAAGATACAATATAAATATAACAGTTTTTCCATCGTATAGAACGAATAATAGCATCCGGTGTGAAAGTTATGGTCATTTCTACGTTCCGGGCAACCTAGGCTTCACTCTAGGGCGTTGCTCCACCAGATCGAATGGTTAGGGCCTATGAAGTCAACGCCAGAAGCATAAGATACAATATAAATATAACAGTTTTTCCATCGTATAGAACGAATAATAGCATCCAGTGTGAAAGTTATGGTCATTTCTACGTTCCGGGCAACCTAGGCTTCACTCCAGGGCGTTGCTCCACCAGATCAAACAGTTAGTTCCTTAGAAGTCAACGCCCGAAGCATAAAATACAAAATAAATAGAACAGTTTTTCCATCGTATAAAACGAATAATAGCAACCAGTGTGAAAGTTACGGTCATTTCTACGTTCCGGGCAACCTAGGCTTCACCCTGGGGCGTTGCTCCAACAGATCGAATAGTTAGTGCCTTAGAAGTCAACGGCCGAAGCATAACATACAAAATAAATAGAACTGTTTTTCCATCGTATAAAACGAATAATTGCTACCGGTGTGAAAGTTATTTCCATTTCTACGTTCCGGGCAGCCTAGGCTTCACCGTAGGGCGTTATTCCACCAGATGGAATAGTTAGGGCATAAGAAATCAAAGCCAGAAGCATAAAAGACGATATAAGTACAACAGTTTTTCCTTCGTATAAAATGTATAATTGCAAACATTGCGAAAGTAATGGTCATTTCTACGTTCCGGGCAACCTAGGCGTCACTCTAGTGCGTTGCTCCACCTCATCTAATAGCTAGGGCCTTAGACGTCAACGACAGAAGCATAAAATACAATATAAATACAACAGTTTTTCCATCATAAAACAGGAATAATTGCAACCAGTTTGAAAGTGATGGTCATTTCTACGTTCCGGGCAACCTAGGCTTCACTCTAGGGCGTTGCTCCACGAGATCGAATAGTTAGTGCCTTAGAAGTCAACGCCAGACGCATAAAATACAATATAAATGCAACAGTTTTTCCATGGTATAAAACGAATAATTGCTACCAGTATGGAAGTGATGGTCATTTCTACGTTCCGCGCAACCTAGGCTACACCCTAGGGCGTTGCTCCTACAGATTGAATAGTTAGGGCCTTAGAAGTCAATGCCCGAAGCATAAAATGCAATAAAAATACAACAGTTTTTCCATCATATAACAGGAGTATTTGCAACCAGTTTGAAAGTGATGGTAATTGCTACGTTGCGGGCAACTTAGGCTTCACTCTAGGGCGTTGCTCCACCAGATCGAATAGTTAGTGCCTTAGAAGTCAATGCCAGAAGCATAAAATACAATATAAATACAACAGTTTTTCCATCGTATAAAACGAATAATTGCAACCAGTATGAAAGATAACGTCATTTCTACTTTCCGGGCAACCTAGGCATCACCCTAGGGCGTTGCTCCAACAGATTGAATAGTTAGGGCCTTAGAAGTCAACGCCGGAAGCATAAAATGCAATAAAAATACAACAGTTTTTCCATCGTATAAAAGGATTAATTGCAACCAGTTTGAAAGTGATGGACATTTCTACGATCCGGGCAACCTAGGCTTCACTCTAGGGCGTTGCTCCACCAGATCGAATAACTAGGGCCTTAGAAGTCAACGCCAGAAGCATAAAATACAATATAAATACAACAGTTTTTCTATCATATAAAACGAGTAATTGCAACCAGTATGAAAGTTGTGGTCATTTCTACTTTCCGGGCAACCTAGGCTACACCCTAGGGCGTTGCTCCAACAGATTGAATAGTTAGGCCCTTAGAAGTCAATGCCCGAAGCATAAAATGCAATAACAATACAACAGTTTTTCCATCGTATAAAAGGATTAATTGCAACCAGTTTGAAAGTGATTGTCCTTTCTACGTTCCGGGCAACCTAGGCTCACTCTAGGGCGTTGCTCCACCAGATAGAATAGTTAGGGCCTTAGAAGTCAACGCCAGAATCATAAAATACAATGAAGATGCAACAGCTTTTCCATCGTATTAAACGAATAATTTCAACCAGTGTGAATGTTATGGTCATTTCTACATTCCGAGCAACCTAGGCATCACCTAGGGCGTTGCTCCAACAGATTGAATAGTTAGGGCCTTAGAAGTCAACGCCGGAAGCATAAAATGCAATAAAAATACAACAGTTTTTCCATCGTATAAAAGGATTAATTGCAACCAGTTTGAAAGTGATGGCCATTTCTACGTTCCGGGCAACCTAGGCTTCACTCTAGGGCGTTGCTCCACCAGATCGGATAACTAGGGCCTTAGAAGTCAACGCCAGAAGCATAAAATACAATATAAATACAACAGTTTTTCCATCGCATAAAACGAATAATTGCAACCAGTATGAAAGTTATGGTCATTTCTACTTTCCGGGCAACCTAGGCTTCACCCTAGGGCGTTGCTTCAACAGATTGAATATTTAGGGCCGTAGAAGTCAACGCCCGAAGCATAAAATACAAAATAAATAGAACAGTTTTTACATCGTAAAAAACGAATAATTGCTACGGGTGTGAAAGTTATGGTCATTTCTACGTTCCGGGCAACCTAGGCTTTACCATAGGGCGTTGTTCCACCAGATCGAATAGTTAGGGCATAAGAAGTCAACGCCAGAAGCATAAAATACAATATAAATGCAAGAGTTTTTCAATCGTATAAAACGAGTAATTGCAACCAGTACGAAAGTTAACGTCATTTCTACGTTCCGGACAACCTAGGCTTCACCCTAGGGCGTTGCTCCAACAGATTGAATAGTTAAGGCCTTAGAAGTCAACGCCGGAAGCATAAAATGCAATAATAATACATCAGTTTTTCCATCGTATAAAAGGATTAATTGCAAACAGTTTGAAAGTGATGGTCACTTCTACGTTCCGGGCAACCTAGGCTTTACTCTAGGGCGTTGCTCCACCAGATCGAATAGTTAGTGCCTTAGAAGTCAACGCCAGAAGCATAAAATACAATATAAACACATCAGTTTTTCCATCGTATAAAACGAATAATTGCTACCAGTATGGAAGTGATGGTCATTTCTACGTTCCGGGCAACCTAGGCCTCACTCTAGGGGGTTGCTCCACCAGATCGAATAACTAGGGCCTTAGAAGTCAACGCCAGAAGCATAAAATACAAAATAAATAGAACAGTTTTTCCATTGTATAAAACGAATAATAGCAACCAGTGTGAAAGTTATGGTCATTTCTACGTTCGGGCAACCTAGGCATCACCTAGGGCGTTGCTCCAACAGATTGAATAGTTAGGGCCTTAGAAGTCAACGCCCGAAGCATAAAATACAATATAAACACATCAGTTTTTCCATCGTATAAAACGAATAATTGCTACCAGTATGGAAGTGATGGTCATTTCTACGTTTCGGGCAACCTAGGCCTCACTCTAGGGCGTTGCTCCACCAGATCAAACAGTTAGGGCCTTAGCAGTCAACGCCACAATCATAAAATACAATGAAGATGCAACAGCTTTTCCATCGCATGAAACGAATAATTTCAACCAGCGTGAATGTTATGGTCATTTCTACATTCCGAGAAACCTAGGCTTCACTCTAGGGCGTTGATCCAACAAATTGAATAGTTAGGGCCTTAGCAGTCAACGCCCGAAGCATAAAATACAGTATAAATACAACAGTTTTTCCATCATATAGCAGGAATAATTGCAACCAGTTTGAAAGTGATGGTCATTTCTACTTTCCGGTCAACCTAGGCTTCACTCTAGGGCGTTGCTCCACCAGGTCGAATAGTTAGTGCCTTAGAAGTCAACGCCAGAAGCATAAAATACAATATAAATACAACAGTTTTTCCAACGTATAAAACGAATAATTGCAACCAGTATGAAAGTTATGGTCATTTCTACGTTCGGGGCAACCTAGGCTTCACTCTATGGCGTTCTTCCACTACATCGAATAGCAACGGCCTCAGAAGTCAACGCCTGAAGCATAAAATACAATAAAAATACAACAGTCTTTCCGTCCTATAGCAGGAATAATTGCAACCCGTGTGAAAGTGATGGTCATTTGGACGTTCCAGGCAACCTAATCTTCACTCTAGGGCGTTGTTCCACCAGATCGAATTGTCAGGGCCTAACAGGTCAACGCCAGAAGCATAAGATACAATATAAAGGTAACAGTTTTTCCATCGTATAGAACGAATAATAGCAACCAGTGTGAAAGTTATGGTCACTTCTACGTTCCGGGCAACCTAGGCTTCACTCTAGGGCGTTGCTCCACCAGATCAAACAGTTAGGGCCTTAGCAGTCAACGACCGAAGCATAAAATACAAAATAAATAGAACAGTTTTTCCATTGTATGAAACGAATAATAGCAACCAGTGTGAAAGATAACGTCATTTCTACTTTCCGGGCAACCTAGGCATCACCTAGGGCGATGCTCCAGCAGTTTGAATAGTTAGGGCCTTAGAAGTCAATGCCCGAAGCATAAAATGCAATAAAAATACAACAGTTTTTCCATCATATAACAGGAATAATTGCAACCAGTTTGAAAGTGATGGTCATTTCTACGTTCCGGGAAACCTCGGCTTCACTCTAGGGCGTTGCTCCGCCCGATCGAATAGTCAGTGCTTTAGAAGTCAACGCCAGAAGCATAAAATACAATATAAATACAACAGTTTTTCCATCGTATAAAACGAATAATTGCAACCAGTATGAAAGTTAACGTCATTTCTACTTTCCGGGCAACCTAGGCTTCACCCTTGCGCGTTGCTCCAACAGATTGAATAGTTAGGGCCTTAGAAGTCAACGCCGGAAGCATAAAATGCAATAAAATTACAACAGTTTTTCCATCGTATAAAAGGATTAATTGCAACCAGTTTGAAAGTGATGGTCATTTCTACGTTCCGGGCAACCTAGGCTTCACTCTAGGGCGTTGCTCCACCAGATCGAATAGTTGGGGCCTTATAAGTCAACGCCAGAAGCATAAAATACAATAAAGGTGCAACAG
This sequence comes from Calliopsis andreniformis, assembly GCF_051401765.1. Lineage (NCBI taxonomy): Eukaryota > Metazoa > Arthropoda > Insecta > Hymenoptera > Andrenidae > Calliopsis > Calliopsis andreniformis. Next base: position 15,435,617 of record NW_027480428.1, read on the forward strand.
CTTTTCCATCGTATTAAACGTATAATTTCAACCAGTGTGAATGTTATAGTCATTTCTACATTCCGAGCAACCTAGGCTTCACTCTAGGGCGTTGATCCAACAGGTTGAATAGTTAGGGCCTTAGGAGTCAGCGCCCGAAGCATAAAATACAATATAAATATAACAGTTTTTCCACCATATAACAGGAATAATTGCAACCAGTTTGAAAGTGATGGTCATTTCTACGTTCCGGGCAACCTAGGCTTCACTCTAGGGCGTTGCTCCACGAGATCGAATAGTTAGTGCCTTAGAAGTCAACGCCAGAAGCATAAAATAAAATATTAATACAACAGTTTTTCCATCGTATAAAAGGATTAATTGCAACCAGTTTGAAAATGATGGTCATTTCTACGTTCCGGGCAACCTAGGCTTCACTCTAGGGCGTTGCTCCACCAGATCGAATAGTTAGGGCCTTAGAAGTCAACGCCAGAATCATAAAATACAATGAAGATGCAACAGCTTTTCCATCGTGTTAAACGAATAATTTCAACAAGTGTGAATGTTATGGTCATTTCTACATTCCGAGCAACCTAGGCTTCACTCTAGGGCGTTGATCCAACAGATTGAATAGTTAGGGCCTTAGCAGTCAACGCCCGAAGCATAAAATACAATATAAATACAACAGTTTTTCCATCATATAACAGGAATAATTGCAACCAGTTTGAAAGTGATGGTCATTTCTACGTTCCGGGCCACCTAGGCTTCACCCTAGGGCGTTGTTCCACCAGATGGAATAGTTAGGGCATAAGAAGTCAGCGCCAGAAGCATAAAATACAATATAAATATAACAGTTTTTCCATCGTATAAAACGAATAATAGCAGCCAGTGTGAAAGTTATGGTCATTTCTACGTTCCGGGCAACCTAGGCTTCACGCTAGGGCGTTGCTCCAACAGATCGAATAGTTAGTGCCTCAGAAGTCAACGACCGAAGCATAAAATACAATATAAATATAACAGTTTTTCCATCGTATAAAAGGATTAATTGCAACCAGTTTGAAAGTGATGGTCATTTCTACGTTCCGGGCAACCTAGGCTTCACTCTAGGGCGTTGCTCTACCAGATCGAATAGTTGGGGCCTTAGAAGTCAACGCCAGAAGCATAAAATACAATAAAGATGCAACAGTTTTTCCATCATATAGCAGGAATAATTGCAACCAGTTTGAAAGTGATGGTCATTTCTGCGTTCAGGGCAACCTAGGCTTCACTCTAGGGCGTTGCTCCACCAGATCGAATAGTTAGTGCCTTAGAAGTCAACGCCAGAAGCATAAAATACAATATAAATACAACAGTGTTTCCCACGTATAAAACGAATAATTGCAACCAGTATGAAAGTTATGGTCATTTATACGTTCGGGGCAACCTAGGCTTCACTATATGGCGTTCTTCCACTACATCGAATAGCAACGGCCTCAGAAGTCAACGCCTGAAGCATAAAATACAATATAAATAGAACAGTTTTTCCATTGTATGAAACGAATAATAGCAACCAGTGCGAAAGTTATGGTCATTTCTACGTTCGGGCAACCTGGGCTTCACTCTAGGGCGTTGCTCCAACAGATTGAATAGTTAGGGCCTTAGAAGTCAACGCCCGATGCATAAAATACAAAATAAATAGAACAGTTTTTCCATCGTGTAAAACGAATAATTGCTACCGGTATGAAAATTATGGTCATTTCTACGTTCCGGGCAACCTAGACTTCACCCTAGGTCGTTGTTCCACCAGATGAAATAGTTAGGGCCTTAGAAGTCAACGCCCGAAGTATAAAATACAAAATAAATAGAACAGTTTTTCCATCGTATAAAACTAATAATTTCAACCAGTGTGAAAGTAATGGCCATTTCTACGTTCCGGACAACCTAGGCTTCACTCTAGGGCGTTGCTCCACCACATCGAATAGCTACGGCCTTAGAAGTCAACGCCAGAAGCATAAAATTCTATAAATATACAAGAGTTTTTCCATCGTATATCAGAAATAATTGCAACCAGTGTGAAAGTGATGGTCATTTCTACGTTCCGGGAAACGTAGGCTTCACTCTAGGGCGTTGTTCCAACAGATCGAACACTTAGGGCCTAAGAAGGCACCGCCAGAAGCATAAAATACAATATAAATATAACAGCTTTTCCATCGTATAAAACGAACAATAGCAATCAGTGTGAAAATTATGGTCATTTCTAAGTTCCGGGCAACCTAGGCTTCACCCTAGGGCGTTGCTCCACCAGATAAAACAGTTAGGGCCTTAGAAGTCAACGCCCGAAGCATAAAATACAATATAAATATAACAGTTTTTCCATCGTATAGAACGAATAATAGCAACCAGTGTGAAAGTTAACGTCATTTCTACTTTCCGGGCAACCTAGGCTTCACCCTAGGGCGTTTCTCCAACAGAGTGAATAGTTAGGGCCTTAGAAGTCAACGCCCGATCCATAAAATACAAAATAAATAGAACAGTTTTTCCATCGTGTAAAACGAATAATTGCTACCGGTGTGAAAATTATGGTCATTTCTACGTTCCGGTCAACCTAGGCCTCACCATAGGGCGTTACTCCACCAGATCGAATAGTTAGGGCCTAAGATGTGAACCCCAGAAGCAAAAAATACAATATAAATACAACAGTTTTTCCATCATACAAAACGAATAATTGCAACCAGTATGAAAGCTAGGGTCATTTCTACTTTACGGGCAACCTAGGCTACACCCTAGGGCGTTGCTCTTACAGATTGAATAGTTAGGGCCTTAGGAGTTAATGCCCCAAGCATAAAATGCAATAAAAATACAACAGTTTTTCCATCGTATAAAAGGATTAATTGCAACCAGTTTGAAAGTGATGGTCATTTCTACGTTCCGGGCAACCTAGGCTTCACTCTAGGGCGTTGGTCCGCCAGATCGAATAGCTAGGGCCTTAGGAGTCAACGCCCGAAGCATAAAATACATTATAAATATAACAGTTTTTCCATCGTATAGAACGAATAATAGCAACCAGTGTGAAAGTTAACGTCATTTCTACTTTCCGGGCAACCTAGGCTTCACCCTAGGGCGTTGCTCCAACAGAGTGAATAGTTAGGGCCTTTGAAGTCAACGCCCGATCCATAAAATACAAAATAAATAGAACAGTTTTTCCATCGTGTAAAACGAATAATTGCTACCGGTGTGAAAATTATGGTCATTTCTACGTTCCGGTCAACCTAGGCCTCACCATAGGGCGTTACTCCACCAGATCGAATAGTTAGGGCCTAAGATGTGAACCCCAGAAGCATAAAATACAATATAAATACAACAGTTTTTCCATCATACAAAACGAATAATTGCAACCAGTATGAAAGCTAGGGTCATTTCTACTTTACGGGCAACCTAGGCTACACCCTAGGGCGTTGCTCTTACAGATTGAATAGTTAGGGCCTTAGGAGTTAATGCCCGAAGCATAAAATGCAATAAAAATACAACAGTTTTTCCATCGTATAAAAGGATTAATTGCAACCAGTTTGAAAGTGATGGTCATTTCTACGTTCCGGGCAACCTAGGCTTCACTCTAGGGCGTTGATCCAACAGATTGAACAGTTAGGGCCTTAGGAGTGAACGCCCGAAGCATAAAATACAATATAAATATAACAGTTCTCCATCATATAACAGGAATAATTGCAACCAGTTTGAGAGTGATGGTCATTTCTACGTTCCGGGCAACCTAGGCTTCACTCTAGGGCGTTGCTCCACGAGATCGAATAGTTAGTGCCTTAGAAGTCAACGCCAGAAGCATAAAATACAATATAAATACAACAGCGTTCCATCGTATAAAACGAATAATTGCTACCAGTATGGAAGTGATGCTCATTTCTACGTTCCGGGCAACCTAGGCCTCACTCTAGGGCGTTGTTCCTCCAGATTGAATAGTTAGGGCCTAAGAAATCAACGGCAGAAGCATAAAATACAATATAAATATACCTGTTTTTCCATCGTGTAAAACGAATAATTTCAACCAGTGTGAATGTTATGGTCATTTCTACATTCCGAGCAACCTAGGCTTCACTCTAGGTCGTTGATCCACCATATTGAATAGTTAGGGCCTTAGAAGTCAACGCCGGGAGCATAAAATGCATTAAAAATACAACAGTTTTTCCATCGTATAAAAGGATTAATTGCAACCAGTTTGAAAGTGATGGTCATTTCTACGTTCCGGCCAACCTAGGCTTCACTCTAGGGCGTTGCTCCACCAGATCGAATAGTTGGGGCCTTAGAAGTCAACGCCAGAAGCATAAAATACAATAAAGATGCAACAGTTTTTCCATCATATAGCAGGAATAATTGCAACCAGTTTGAAAGTGATGGTCATTTCTACGTTCAGGGCAACCTAGGCTTCACTCTAGGGCGTTGCTCCACCAGATCGAATAGTTAGTGCCTTAGAAGTCAACGCCAGAAGCATAAAATACAATATAAATACAACAGTTTTTCCCACGCATAAAACGAATAATTGCAACCAGTATGAAAGTTATGGTCATTTCTACGTTCGGGGCAACCTAGGCTTCACTCTATGGCGTTCTTCCACTACATCGAATAGCAACGGCCTCAGAAGTCAACGCCTGAAGCATAAAATACAAAAAAATACAACAGTCTTTCCGTCCTATAACAGGAATAATTGCAACCCGTGTGAAAGTGATAGTCATTTGGACGTTCCAGGCAACCTAATCTTCACTCTAGGGCGTTGTTCCACCAGATCGAATTGTCAGGGCCTAAGAAGTCAACGCCAGAAGCATAAGATACAATATAAAGGTAACAGTTTTTCCATCGTATAGAACGAATAATAGCAACCAGTGTGAAAGTTATGGTCACTTCTACGTTCCGGGCAACATAGGCTTCACTCTAGGGCGTTGCTCCCCCAGATCGAATAGATAGGGCCTTAGAAGTCAACGCCCGAAGCATAAAATACGAAATAAATAGTACAGTTTTTCCAATGTATAAAACGTATAATTGCTACCGGTGTGAAAGTTGTGGTCATTTCTACGTTCCGGGCAACCTAGGCTTCACTCTAGGGCGTTGCTCCACCACATCGAATAGCTACGGCCTTAGAAGTCAACGCCCGACGCATAAAATGCAGTAAAAATGCAACAGTTTTTCCATCGTATAAAAGGATTAATTGCAACCAGTTTGAAAGTGATGGTCATTTCTACGTTCCGGGCAACCTAGGCTTCACTCTAGGGCGTTGCTCCACCAGATCGAATAGCTAGGGCCTTAGAAGTCAACGCCCGAAGCATAAAATACGAAATAAATAGTACAGTTTTTCCAATGTATAAAACGTATAATTGCTACCGGTGTGAAAGTTGTGGTCATTTCTACGTTCCGGGCAACCTAGGCTTCACTCTAGGGCGTTGCTCCACCACATCGAATAGCTACGGCCTTAGAAGTCAACGCCCGACGCATAAAATGCAGTAAAAATGCAACAGTTTTTCCATCGTATAAAAGGATTAATTGCAACCAGTTTGAAAGTGATGGTCATTTCTACGTTCCGGGCAACCTAGGCTTCACTCTAGGGCGTTGCTCCACCAGATCGAATAGTTAGGGCCTTAGAAGTCAACGCCAGAATCATAAAATACAATGAAGATGCAACAGCTTTTCCATCGTATTAAACGAATAATTTCAACAAGTGTGAATGTTATGGTCATTTCTACATTCCGAGCAACCTAGGCTTCACTCTAGGGCGTTGATCCAACAGATTGAATAGTTAGGGCCTTAGCAGTCAACGCCCGAAGCATAAAATACAATATAAATACAACAGTTTTTCCGTCATATAACAGGAATAACTGCAACCAGTTTGAAAGTGATGGTCATTTCTACGTTCCGGGCCTCCTAGCCTTCACCCTAGGGCGTTGTTCCACCAGATAGAATAGTTAGGGCATAAGAAGGCACCGCCAGAATCATAAAATACAATATAAATATAACAGTTTTTCCATCGTATAAAACGAACAATAGCAATCAGTGTGAAAGTTATGGTCATTTCTAAGTTCCGGGCAACCTAGGCTTCACCCTAGGGCGTTGCTCCACCAGATCAAACAGCTAGGGCCTTAGAAGTCAACGCCCGAAGCATAAAATACAATATAAATACAACAGTTTTTCCAACGTATAAAACGAACAATTGCAACCAGTATGAAAGTTATGGTCATTTCTACGTTCGGGGCAACCTAGGCTTCACTCTATGGCGTTCTTCCACTACATCGAATAGCAACGGCCTCAGAAGTCAACGCCTGAAGCATAAAATACAATATAAATACAACAGTTTTTCCATCGTATAAAACGAATAATTGCTACCAGTATGGAAGTGATGCTCATTTCTACGTTCCGGGCAACCTAGGCTTCACTCTAGGGCGTTGCTCCATCAGATCAAACAGTTAGGGCCTTTGAAGTCAACGACTGAAGCATAAAATACAAAATAAATAGAACAGTTTTTCCATTGTATAAAACGAATAATAGCAACCAGTGTGAAAGTTAACGTCATTTCTACGTTCCGGCAACCTAGGCTTCACCCCAGGGCGTTGCTCCACCAGGTCGAATAGTTAGGGCCTAAGAAGTGAACGCCAGAAGCATAAAATAAAATATAAATACAACAGTTTTTCCATCGTATAAAAGGATTAATTGCAACCAGTTTGAAAGTGATGGTCATTTCTACGTTCCGGGCAACCTAGGCTTCACTCTAGGGCGTTGCTCCACGAGATCGAATAGTTAGTGCCTTAGAAGTCAACGCCAGAAGCATAAACTACAATATAAATACAACAGTTTTTCCATCGTATAAAACGAATAATTGCTACCAGTATGGAAGTGATGCTCATTTCTACGTTCTGGGCAACCTAGGCTTCACTCTAGGGCGTTGCTCCACCAGATCCAACAGTTAGGGCCTTTGAAGTCAACGACCGAAGCATAAAATACAAAATAAATAGAACAGTTTTTCCATTGTATAAAACGAATAATAGCAACCAGTGTGAAAGTTAACGTCATTTCTACGTTCCGGCAACCTAGGCTTCACCCCAGGGCGTTGCTCCACCAGGTCGAATAGTTAGGGCCTAAGAAGTGAACGCCAGAAGCATAAAATAAAATATAAATACAACAGTTTTTCCATCGTATAAAAGGATTAATTGCAACCAGTTTGAAAGTGATGGTCATTTCTACTTTACGGGCAACCTAGGCTACACCCTAGGGCGTTGCTCTTACAGATTGAATAGTTAGGGCCTTAGGAGTTAATGCCCGAAGCATAAAATGCAATAAAAATACAACAGTTTTTCCATCGTATAAAAGGATTAATTGCAACCAGTTTGAAAGTGATGGTCATTTCTACGTTCCGGGCAACCTAGGCTTCACTCTAGGGCGTTGATCCAACAGATTGAACAGTTAGGGCCTTAGGAGTGAACGCCCGAAGCATAAAATACAATATAAATATAACAGTTCTCCATCATATAACAGGAATAATTGCAACCAGTTTGAGAGTGATGGTCATTTCTACGTTCCGGGCAACCTAGGCTTCACTCTAGGGCGTTGCTCCACGAGATCGAATAGTTAGTGCCTTAGAAGTCAACGCCAGAAGCATAAAATACAATATAAATACAACAGCGTTCCATCGTATAAAACGAATAATTGCTACCAGTATGGAAGTGATGCTCATTTCTACGTTCCGGGCAACCTAGGCCTCACTCTAGGGCGTTGTTCCTCCAGATTGAATAGTTAGGGCCTAAGAAATCAACGGCAGAAGCATAAAATACAATATAAATATACCTGTTTTTCCATCGTGTAAAACGAATAATTTCAACCAGTGTGAATGTTATGGTCATTTCTACATTCCGAGCAACCTAGGCTTCACTCTAGGTCGTTGATCCACCATATTGAATAGTTAGGGCCTTAGAAGTCAACGCCGGGAGCATAAAACGCATTAAAAATACAACAGTTTTTCCATCGTATAAAAGGATTAATTGCAACCAGTTTGAAAGTGATGGTCATTTCTACGTTCCGGGCAACCTAGGCTTCACTCTAGGGCGTTGCTCCACCAGATCGAATAGTTGGGGCCTTAGAAGTCAACGCCAGAAGCATAAAATACAATAAAGATGCAACAGTTTTTCCATCATATAGCAGGAATAATTGCAACCAGTTTGAAAGTGTATGGTCATTTCTACGTTCAGGGCAACCTAGGCTTCACTCTAGGGCGTTGCTCCACCAGATCGAATAGTTAGTGCCTTAGAAGTCAACGCCAGAAGCATAAAATACAATATAAATACAACAGTTTTTCCCACGTATAAAACGAATAATTGCAACCAGTATGAAAGTTATGGTCATTTCTACGTTCGGGGCAACCTAGGCTTCACTCTATGGCGTTCTTCCACTACATCGAATAGCAACGGCCTCAGAAGTCAACGCCTGAAGCATAAAATACAAAAAAATACAACAGTCTTTCCGTCCTATAACAGGAAAAATTGCAACCCGTGTGAAAGTGATAGTCATTTGGACGTTCCAGGCAACCTAATCTTCACTCTAGGGCGTTGTTCCACCAGATCGAATTGTCAGGGCCTAAGAAGTCAACGCCAGAAGCATAAGATACAATATAAAGGTAACAGTTTTTCCATCGTATAGAACGAATAATAGCAACCAGTGTGAAAGTTATGGTCACTTCTACGTTCCGGGCAACATAGGCTTCACTCTAGGGCGTTGCTCCAACAGATCAAACAGTTAGGGCCTTAGCAGTCAACGACCGAAGCATAAAATACAAAATAAATAGAACAGTTTTTCCATTGTATGAAACGAATAATAGCAACCAGTGTGAAAGTTATGGTCATTTCTACGTTCGGGCAACCTGGGCTTCACTCTAGGGCGTTGCTCCAACAGATTGAATAGTTAGGGCCTTAGAAGTCAACGCCCGATGCATAAAATACAAAATAAATGGAACAGTTTTTCCATCGTGTAAAACGAATAATTGCTACCGGTATGAAAATTATGGTCATTTCTACGTTCCGGGCAACCTAGGCTTCACTCTAGGGCGTTGCTCCACGAGATCGAATAGTTAATGCCTTAGAAGTCAACGCCAGAAGCATAAAATACAATATAAATACAACAGCTTTCCATCGTATAAAACGAATAATTGCTACCAGTATGGAAGTGATGCTCATTTCTACGTTCCGGGCAACCTAGGCCTCACTCTAGGGCGTTGTTCCTCCAGATTGAATAGTTAGGGCCTAAGAAATCAACGGCAGAAGCATAAAATACAATATAAATATACCTGTTTTTCCATCGTGTAAAACGAATAATTTCAACCAGTGTGAATGTTATGGTCATTTCTACATTCCGAGCAACCTAGGCTTCAGTCTAGGTCGTTGATCCACCATATTGAATAGTTAGGGCCTTAGAAGTCAACGCCGGGAGCATAAAATGCATTAAAAATACAACAGTTTTTCCATCGTATAAAAGGATTAATTGCAACCAGTTTGAAAGTGATGGTCATTTCTACGTTCCGGGCAACCTAGGCTTCACTCTAGGGCGTTGCTCCACCAGATCGAATAGTTGGGGCCTTAGAAGTCAACGCCAGAAGCATAAAATACAATAAAGATGCAACAGTTTTTCCATCATATAGCAGGAATAATTGCAACCAGTTTGAAAGTGATGGTCATTTCTACGTTCAGGGCAACCTAGGCTTCACTCTAGGGCGTTGCTCCACCAGATCGAATAGTTAGTGCCTTAGAAGTCAACGCCAGAAGCATAAAATACAATATAAATACAACAGTTTTTCCCACGTATAAAACGAATAATTGCAACCAGTATGAAAGTTATGGTCATTTCTACGTTCGGGGCAACCTAGGCTTCACTCTATGGCGTTCTTCCACTACATCGAATAGCAACGGCCTCAGAAGTTAACGCCTGAAGCATAAAATACAATAAAAATACAACAGTCTTTCCGTCCTATAACAGGAATAATTGCAACCCGTGTGAAAGTGATAGTCATTTGGACGTTCCAGGCAACCTAATCTTCACTCTAGGGCGTTGTTCCACCAGATCGAATTGTCAGGGCCTAAGAAGTCAACGCCAGAAGCATAAGATACAATATAAAGGTAACAGTTTTTCCATCGTATAGAACGAATAATAGCATCCAGTGTGAAAGTTATGGTCACTTCTACGTTCCGGGCAACATAGGCTTCACTCTAGGGCGTTGCTCCACCAGAACAAACTGTTAGGGCCTTAGCAGTCAACGACCGAAGCATAAAATTCAAAATAAATAGTACAGTTTTTCCATTGTATAAAACGTATAATTGCTACCAGTATGGAAGTGATGCTCATTTCTACGTTCCGGGCAACCTAGGCTTCACTCTAGGGCGTTGCTCCACCAGATCGAATAGCTAGGGCCTTAGGAGTCAACGCCCGAAGCATAAAATACAACATAAATAGTACAGTTTTTCCATTGTATAAAACGTATAATTGCTACCGGTGTGAAAGTTATGGTCATTTCTACGTTCCGGGCAACCTAGGCTTCACCCTAGGTCGTTGTTCCACTAGATGGAATAGTTAGGGCCTTAGAAGTCAACGCCCGAAGTATAAAATACAAAATAAATAGAACAGTTTTTCCATCGTATAAAACTAATAATTTCAACAAGTGTGAAAGTAATGGGCATTTCTACGTTCCGGACAACCTAGGCTTCACTCTAGGGCGTTGCTCCACCAGATCGAATAGCTACGGCCTTAGAAGTCGACGCCAGAAGCATAAAATGCAATAAAAATACAACAGTTTTTCCATCATATAACAGGAATAATTGCAACCAGTTTGAAAGTGATGGTCATTTCTACGTTCCGGGCAACCTAGGCTTCACCCTAGGGCGTTGTTCCAACAGATGGAATAGTTAGGGCATAAGAAGTCAACGCCAGAAGCATAAAGTACGGTATAAATATAACAGCTTTTCCATCGTATAAAACGTATAATAGCAACCAATGTGAAAGTTATGGGCATTTCTACGTTCCAGGCAACCTAGGCTTCACTCTACGGCGTTGTTCCACCAGATAGAATAGTTAGGGCCTAAGAAGTCAGCGCCAGAAGCATAAAATACAATATAAATATAACAGTTTTTCTATCGTATAAAACGAATAATAGAAACCAGTGTGAAAGTTATGGTCATTTCTACGTTCCGGGCAACCTAGGCTTCACCCTAGGGCGTTGCTCCAACAGATCGAATAGTTAGTGCCTTAGAAGTCAACGGCCGAAGCATAAAATACAAAATAAATAGAACTGTTTTTCCATCGTATAAAACGAATAATTGCTACCGGTGTGAAAGTTATTTCCATTTCTACGTTCCGGGCAACCTAGGCTTCAGCGTAGGGCGTTGTTCCACCAGATGGAATAGTTAGGGCATAAGAAGTCAACGCCAGAGGCATAAAAGACGATATAAGTACAACAGTTTTTCCATCGTATAAAATGTATAATTGCAAACATTGCGAAAGTAATGGTCATTTCTACGTTCCGGGCAACGTAGGCGTCACTCTAGTGCGTTGCTCCACCACATCGAACAGCTACTGCCTTAGACGTCAACGACAGAAGCATAAAATACAATATAAATACAACAGTTTTTCCATCATATAAAACGAATAATTGCAACCAGTATGAAAGATAACGTCATTTCTACTTTCCGGGCAACCTAGGCTTCACTCTAGGGCGTTGCTCCACCAGATCGAATAGTTAGTGCCTTAGAGGTCAACGGCCGAAGCATAAAATACAAAATAAATAGAACTGTTTTTCCATCGTATAAAACGAATAATTGCGACCGGTGTGAAAGTTATTTCTATTTCTACGTTCCGTGCTACCTAGGCTTCACCACAGGGCGTTGTGCCACCAGATCGAATAGTTAGGGCCTAAGAAGTGAACGCCAGCAGCATAAAATGCAATATAAATACAACAGTTTTTCCATCATATAAAACGAATAATTGCAACCAGTATGAAAGTTATGGTCATTTCTACTTTCCGGGCAACCTAGGCTACACAATAGGGCGTTGCTCCACGAGATCGAATAGTTAGTGCCTTAGAAGTCAACGCCAGAAGCATAAACTACAATATAAATACAACAGTTTTTCCATCGTATAAAACGAATAATTGCTACCAGTATGGAAGTGATGCTCATTTCTACGTTCCGGGCAACCTAGGCTTCACTCTAGGGCGTTGCTCCACCAGATCAAACAGTTAGGGCCTTAGCAGTCAACGACCGAAGCATAAAATACAATATAAATATACCTGTTTTTCCATCGTGTAAAACGAATAATTTCAACCAGTGTGAATGTTATGGTCATTTCTACATTCCGAGGTACCTAGGCTTCACCCTAGGTCGTTGATCCACCATATTGAATAGTTAGGGCCTTAGAAGTCAACGCCGGAAGCATAAAATGCATTAAAAATACAACAGTTTTTCCATCGTATAAAAGGATTAATTGCAACCAGTTTGAAAGTGATGGTCATTTCTACGTTCCGGGCAACCTAGCCTTCACTCTAGGGCGTTGTTCCTCCAGATTGAATAGTTAGGGCATAAGAAATCAACGGCAGAAGCATAAAATACAATATAAATATACCTGTTTTTCCACCGTGTAAAACGAATAATTTCAACCAGTGTGAATGTTATGGTCATTTCTACGTTCCGGGCAACCTAGGCCTCACTCTAGGGCGTTGCTCCACCAGATCAAACAGCTAGGGCCTTAGAAGTCAACGCCCGAAGCATAAAATACAATATAAATATAACAGTTTTTCCATCGTATAGAACGAATAATAGCAACCAGTGTGAAAGTTAACGTCATTTCTACTTTCCGGGCAACCTAGGCTTCACCCTAGGGCGTTGCTCCAACAGATTGAATAGTTAGGGCCTTAGAAGTCAACGCCCGATGCATAAAATACAAAATAAATAGAACAGTTTTTCCATCGTGTAAAACGAATAATTGCTACCGGTGTGAAAATTATGGTCATTTCTACGTTCCGGTCAACCTAGGCTTCACCATAGGGCGTTACTCCACCAGATCGAATAGTTAGGGCCTAAGATGTGAACCCCAGAAGCATAAAATACAATATAAATACAACAGTTTTTCCATCATACAAAACGAAGAATTGCAACCAGTATGAAAGCTAGGGTCATTTCTACTTTACGGGCAACCTAGGCTTCACTCTAGGGCGTTGATCAAACAGATTGAACAGTTAGGGCCTTAGGAGTGAACGCCCGAAGCATAAAATACAATATAAATATAACAGTCCTCCATCATATAACAGGAATAATTGCAACCAGTTTGAAAGTGATGGTCATTTCTACGTTCGGGGCAACCTAGGCTTCACTCTAGGGCGTTGCTCCACGAGATCGAATAGTTAGTGCCTTAGAAGTCAACGCCAGAAGCATAAAATACAATATAAATACAACAGTTTTTCCATCGTATAAAACGAATAATTGCTACCAGTATGGAAGTGATGCTCATTTCTACGTTCCGGGCAACCTAGGCTTCACTCTAGGGCGTTGCTCCACCAGATCAAACAGTTAGGGCCTTAGCAGTCAACGACCGAAGCATAAAATACAATATAAATATACCTGTTTTTCCATCGTGTAAAACGAATAATTTCAACCAGTGTGAATGTTATGGTCATTTCTACATTCCGAGGTACCTGGGCTTCACCCTAGGTCGTTGATCCACCATATTGAATAGTTAGGGCCTTAGAAGTCAACGCCGGAAGCATAAAATGCATTAAAAATACAACAGTTTTTCCATCGTATAAAAGGATTAATTGCAACCAGTTTGAAAGTGATGGTCGTTTCTACGTTCCGGGCAACTTAGGCTTCACTCTAGGGCGTTGCTCCACCAGATCGAATAGTTCGGGCCTTAGAAGTCAACGCCAGAAGCATAAAATTCAATAAAGATGCAACAGTTTTTCCATCATATAAAACGATTAATTGCAACCAGTATGAAAGCTATGGTCATTTCTACTTTACGGGCAACCTAGGCTACACCCTAGAGCGTTGCTCCTACAGATAGAATAGTTAGGGCCTTAGAAGTCAATGCCCGAAGCATCAAATGCAATAAAAATACAACAGTTTTTCCATCATATATCAGGAATATTTGCAACCAGTTTGAAAGTGATGGTCACTTCTACGTTCCGGGCAAGCTAGGCTTCACGCTAGGGCGTTGCTCCACCAGATCGAATAGCTATGGCCTTAGAAGTCAACGCCCGAAGCATAAAATACAAAATAAATAGTACAGTTTTTCCATTGTATAAAACGTATAATTGCTACCGGTGTGAAAGTTATGGTCATTTCTACGTTCCGGGCAACCTAGGCTTCACCCTAGGGCGTCGCTCCAACAGATTGAATAGTTAGGGCCTTAGAAGTCAACGCCCGACGCATAAAATGCAATAAAAATGCAACAGTTTATCCATCGTATAAAAGGATTAATTGCAACCAGTTTGAAAGTGATGGTCATTTCTACGTTCCGGGCAACCTAGGCTTCACCCTAGGGCGTTGTTCCGCCAGATGGAGTAGTTAGGGCATAAGAAGTCAACCCCCGACGCATAAAATTCAATAAAAATGCAACAGCTTTTCCATCGTATAAAAGGATTAATTGCAACCAGTTTGAAAGTGATGGTCATTTCTACGTTCCGGGCAACCTAGCCTTCACTCTAGGGCGTTGCTCCACCAGATCGAATAGTTAGTGCCTCAGAAGTCAACGACCGAAGCATAAAACACAAAATAAATAGAACAGTTTTTCCATTGTATAAAACGAATAATAGCAACCAGTGTGAAAGTTATGGTCATTTCTACGTTCGGGCAACCTGGGCTTCACTCTAGGGCGTTGCTCCACCAGATCAAACAGCTGGGGCCTTAGAAGTCAACGCCCGAAGCATAAAATACAATATAAATATAACAGTTTTTCCTTCGTATAAAACGAATAATAGCAGCCAGTGTGAAAGTTATGGTCATTTCTACGTTCCGGGCAACCTAGGCTTCACCCTAGGGCGTTGCTCCAACAGATCGAATAGTTAGTGCCTTAGAGGTCAACGGCCGAAGCATAAAATACAAAATAAATAGAACTGTTTTTCCATCGTATAAAACGAATAATTGCGACCGGTGTGAATGTTATTTCTATTTCTACGTTCCGTGCTACCTAGGCTTCACCACAGGGCGTTGTGCCACCAGATCGAATAGTTAGGGCCTAAGAAGTGAACGCCAGCAGCATAAAATGCAATATAAATACAACAGTTTTTCCATCATATAAAACGAATAATTGCAACCAGTATGAAAGTTATGGTCATTTCTACTTTCCGGGCAACCTAGGCTACACAATAGGGCGTTGCTCCAGCAGTTTGAATAGTTAGGGCCTTAGAAGTCAATGCTCGAAGCATAAAATGCAATAAAAATACAACAGTTTTTCCATCATATAACAGGAATAATTGCAACCAGTTTGAAAGTGATGGTCATTTCTACGTTCCGGGCAACCTAGGCTTCACTCTAGGGCGTTGCTCCACGAGATCGAATAGTTAGTGCCTTAGAAGTCAACGCCAGAAGCATAAAATACAATATAAATACAACAGTTTCTCCATCGTATAAAACGAATAATTGCTACCAGTATGGAAGTGATGCTCATTTCTACGTTCCGGGCAACCTAGGCCTCACTCTAGGGCGTTGTTCCTCCAGATTGAATAGTTAGGGCATAAGAAATCAACGGCAGAAGCATAAAATACAATATAAATATACCTGTTTTTCCACCGTGTAAAACGAATAATTTCAACCAGTGTGAATGTTATGGTCATTTCTACGTTCCGGGCAACCTAGGCCTCACTCTAGGGCGTTGCTCCACCAGATCAAACAGCTAGGGCCTTAGAAGTCAACGCCCGAAGCATAAAATACAATATAAATATAACAGTTTTTCCATCGTATAGAACGAATAATAGCAACCAGTGTGAAAGTTAACGTCATTTCTACTTTCCGGGCAACCTAGGCTTCACCCTAGGGCGTTGCTCCAACAGATTGAATAGTTAGGGCCTTAGAAGTCAACGCCCGATGCATAAAATACAAAATAAATAGAACAGTTTTTCCATCGTGTAAAACGAATAATTGCTACCGGTGTGAAAATTATGGTCATTTCTACGTTCCGGTCAACCTAGGCTTCACCATAGGGCGTTACTCCACCAGATCGAATAGTTAGGGCCTAAGATGTGAACCCCAGAAGCATAAAATACAATATAAATACAACAGTTTTTCCATCATACAAAACGAAGAATTGCAACCAGTATGAAAGCTAGGGTCATTTCTACTTTACGGGCAACCTAGGCTTCACTCTAGGGCGTTGATCAAACAGATTGAACAGTTAGGGCCTTAGGAGTGAACGCCCGAAGCATAAAATACAATATAAATATAACAGTTCTCCATCATATAACAGGAATAATTGCAACCAGTTTGAAAGTGATGGTCATTTCTACGTTCGGGGCAACCTAGGCTTCACTCTAGGGCGTTGCTCCACGAGATCGAATAGTTAGTGCCTTAGAAGTCAACGCCAGAAGCATAAAATACAATATAAATACAACAGTTTTTCCATCGTATAAAACGAATAATTGCTACCAGTATGGAAGTGATGCTCATTTCTACGTTCCGGGCAACCTAGGCTTCACTCTAGGGCGTTGCTCCACCAGATCAAACAGTTAGGGCCTTAGCAGTCAACGACCGAAGCATAAAATACAATATAAATATACCTGTTTTTCCATCGTGTAAAACGAATAATTTCAACCAGTGTGAATGTTATGGTCATTTCTACATTCCGAGGTACCTGGGCTTCACCCTAGGTCGTTGATCCACCATATTGAATAGTTAGGGCCTTAGAAGTCAACGCCGGAAGCATAAAATGCATTAAAAATACAACAGTTTTTCCATCGTATAAAAGGATTAATTGCAACCAGTTTGAAAGTGATGGTCGTTTCTACGTTCCGGGCAACTTAGGCTTCACTCTAGGGCGTTGCTCCACCAGATCGAATAGTTCGGGCCTTAGAAGTCAACGCCAGAAGCATAAAATTCAATAAAGATGCAACAGTTTTTCCATCATATAAAACGATTAATTGCAACCAGTATGAAAGCTATGGTCATTTCTACTTTACGGGCAACCTAGGCTACACCCTAGAGCGTTGCTCCTACAGATAGAATAGTTAGGGCCTTAGAAGTCAATGCCCGAAGCATCAAATGCAATAAAAATACAACAGTTTTTCCATCATATATCAGGAATATTTGCAACCAGTTTGAAAGTGATGGTCACTTCTACGTTCCGGGCAAGCTAGGCTTCACGCTAGGGCGTTGCTCCACCAGATCGAATAGCTATGGCCTTAGAAGTCAACGCCCGAAGCATAAAATACAAAATAAATAGTACAGTTTTTCCATTGTATAAAACGTATAATTGCTACCGGTGTGAAAGTTATGGTCATTTCTACGTTCCGGGCAACCTAGGCTTCACCCTAGGGCGTCGCTCCAACAGATTGAATAGTTAGGGCCTTAGAAGTCAACGCCCGACGCATAAAATGCAATAAAAATGTAACAGTTTATCCATCGTATAAAAGGATTAATTGCAACCAGTTTGAAAGTGATGGTCATTTCTACGTTCCGGGCAACCTAGGCTTCACCCTAGGGCGTTGTTCCGCCAGATGGAGTAGTTAGGGCATAAGAAGTCAACCCCCGACGCATAAAATGCAATAAAAATGCAACAGCTTTTCCATCGTATAAAAGGATTAATTGCAACCAGTTTGAAAGTGATGGTCATTTC
The DNA here is from genome assembly GCF_051401765.1 of Calliopsis andreniformis. Lineage (NCBI taxonomy): Eukaryota > Metazoa > Arthropoda > Insecta > Hymenoptera > Andrenidae > Calliopsis > Calliopsis andreniformis. Next base: position 15,453,422 of record NW_027480428.1, read on the forward strand.
TACGTTCCGGGCAACCTAGCCTTCACTCTAGGGCGTTGCTCCACCAGATCGAATAGTTAGTGCCTCAGAAGTCAACGACCGAAGCATAAAACACAAAATAAATAGAACAGTTTTTCCATTGTATAAAACGAATAATAGCAACCAGTGTGAAAGTTATGGTCATTTCTACGTTCGGGCAACCTGGGCTTCACTCTAGGGCGTTGCTCCACCAGATCAAACAGCTGGGGCCTTAGAAGTCAACGCCCGAAGCATAAAATACAATATAAATATAACAGTTTTTCCTTCGTATAAAACGAATAATAGCAGCCAGTGTGAAAGTTATGGTCATTTCTACGTTCCGGGCAACCTAGGCTTCACCCTAGGGCGTTGCTCCAACAGATCGAATAGTTAGTGCCTTAGAGGTCAACGGCCGAAGCATAAAATACAAAATAAATAGAACTGTTTTTCCATCGTATAAAACGAATAATTGCGACCGGTGTGAAAGTTATTTCTATTTCTACGTTCCGTGCTACCTAGGCTTCACCACAGGGCGTTGTGCCACCAGATCGAATAGTTAGGGCCTAAGAAGTGAACGCCAGCAGCATAAAATGCAATATAAATACAACAGTTTTTCCATCATATAAAACGAATAATTGCAACCAGTATGAAAGTTATGGTCATTTCTACTTTCCGGGCAACCTAGGCTACACAATAGGGCGTTGCTCCAGCAGTTTGAATAGTTAGGGCCTTAGAAGTCAATGCTCGAAGCATAAAATGCAATAAAAATACAACAGTTTTTCCATCATATAACAGGAATAATTGCAACCAGTTTGAAAGTGATGGTCATTTCTACGTTCCGGGCAACCTAGGCTTCACTCTAGGGCGTTGCTCCACGAGATCGAATAGTTAGTGCCTTAGAAGTCAACGCCAGAAGCATAAAATACAATATAAATACAACAGTTTTTCCATCGTATAAAACGAATAATTGCTACCAGTATGGAAGTGATGCTCATTTCTACGTTCCGGGCAACCTAGGCCTCACTCTAGGGCGTTGTTCCTCCAGATTGAATAGTTAGGGCATAAGAAATCAACGGCAGAAGCATAAAATACAATATAAATATACCTGTTTTTCCACCGTGTAAAACGAATAATTTCAACCAGTGTGAATGTTATGGTCATTTCTACGTTCCGGGCAACCAAGGCCTCACTCTAGGGCGTTGCTCCACCAGATCAAACAGCTAGGGCCTTAGAAGTCAACGCCCGAAGCATAAAATACAATATAAATATAACAGTTTTTCCATCGTATGGAACGAATAATAGCAACCAGTGTGAAAGTTAACGTCATTTCTACTTTCCTGGCAACCTAGGCTTCACCCTAGGGAGTTGCTCCAACAGATTGAATAGTTAGGGCCTTAGAAGTCAACGCCCGATGCATAAAATACAAAATAAATAGAACAGTTTTTCCATCGTGTAAAACGAATAATTGCTACCGGTGTGAAAATTATGGTCATTTCTACGTTCCGGTCAACCTAGGCTTCACCATAGGGCGTTACTCCACCAGATCGAATAGTTAGGGCCTAAGATGTGAACCCCAGAAGCATAAAATACAATATAAATACAACAGTTTTTCCATCATACAAAACGAAGAATTGCAACCAGTATGAAAGCTAGGGTCATTTCTACTTTACGGGCAACCTAGGCTTCACTCTAGGGCGTTGATCAAACAGATTGAACAGTTAGGGCCTTAGGAGTGAACGCCCGAAGCATAAAATACAATATAAATATAACAGTTCTCCATCATATAACAGGAATAATTGCAACCAGTTTGAAAGTGATGGTCATTTCTACGTTCGGGGCAACCTAGGCTTCACTCTAGGGCGTTGCTCCACGAGATCGTATAGTTAGTGCCTTAGAAGTCAACGCCAGAAGCATAAAATACAATATAAATACAACAGTTTTTCCATCGTATAAAACGAATAATTGCTACCAGTATGGAAGTGATGCTCATTTCTACGTTCCGGGCAACCTAGGCTTCACTCTAGGGCGTTGCTCCACCAGATCAAACAGTTAGGGCCTTAGCAGTCAACGACCGAAGCATAAAATACAATATAAATATACCTGTTTTTCCATCGTGTAAAACGAATAATTTCAACCAGTGTGAATGTTATGGTCATTTCTACATTCCGAGGTACCTGGGCTTCACCCTAGGTCGTTGATCCACCATATTGAATAGTTAGGGCCTTAGAAGTCAACGCCGGAAGCATAAAATGCATTAAAAATACAACAGTTTTTCCATCGTATAAAAGGATTAATTGCAACCAGTTTGAAAGTGATGGTCGTTTCTACGTTCCGGGCAACTTAGGCTTCACTCTAGGGCGTTGCTCCACCAGATCGAATAGTTCGGGCCTTAGAAGTCAACGCCAGAAGCATAAAATACAATAAAGATGCAACAGCTTTTCCATCGTATTAAACGAATAATTTCAACCAGTGTGAATGTTATTGTCATTTCTACATTCCGAGCAACCTACGCTTCACTCTAGGGCGTTGATCCAACAGATTGAACAGTTAGGGCCTTAGGAGTCAACGCCCGAAGCATAAAATACAATATAAATATAACAGTACTCCATCATATAACAGGAATAATTGCAACCAGTTCGAAAGTGATGGTCATTTCTACGTTCCAGGCAACCTAGGCTTCACTCCAGGGCGTTGATCCACCAGATAGAATAGTGAGGGCCTTAGAAGTCAACGCCAGAAGCATAAAATTCAATAAAGATGCAACAGTTTTTCCATCATATAAAACGAATAATTGCAACCAGTATGAAAGCTATGGTCATTTCTACTTTACGGGCAACCTAGGCTACACCCTAGAGCGTAGCTCCTACAGATAGAATAGTTAGGGCCTTAGAAGTCAATGCCCGAAGCATCAAATGCAATAAAAATACAACAGTTTTTCCATCATATAACAGGAATATTTGCAACCAGTTTGAAAGTGATGGTCACTTCTACGTTCCGGGCAAGCTAGGCTTCACGCTAGGGCGTTGCTCCACCAGATCGAATAGCTATGGCCTTAGAAGTCAACGCCCGAAGCATAAAATACAAAATAAATAGTACAGTTTTTCCATTGTATAAAACGTATAATTGCTACCGGTGTGAAAGTTATGGTCATTTCTACGTTCCGGGCAACCTAGGCTTCACCCTAGGGCGTCGCTCCAACAGATTGAATAGTTAGTGCCTTAGAGGTCAACGGCCGAAGCATAAAATACAAAATAAATAGAACTGTTTTTCCATCGTATAAAACGAATAATTGCGACCGGTGTGAAAGTTATTTCTATTTCTACGTTCCGTGCAACCTAGGCTTCACCACAGGGCGTTGTGCCACCAGATCGAATAGTTAGGGCCTAAGAAGTGAACGCCAGCAGCATAAAATGCAATATAAATACAACAGTTTTTCCATCATATAAAACGAATAATTGCAACCAGTATGAAAGTTATGGTCATTTCTACTTTCCGGGCAACCTAGGCTACACAATAGGGCGTTGCTCCAGCAGTTTGAATAGTTAGGGCCTTAGAAGTCAATGCTCGAAGAATAAAATGCAATAAAAATACAACAGTTTTTCCATCATATAACAGGAATAATTGCAACCAGTTTGAAAGTGACGGTCATTTCTACGTTCCGGGCAACCTAGGCTTCACTCTAGGGCGTTGCTCCACGAGATCGAATAGTTAGTGCCTTAGAAGTCAACGCCAGAAGCATAAAATACAATATAAATACAACAGTTTTTCCATCGTATAAAACGAATAATTGCTACCAGTATGGAAGTGATGCTCATTTCTACGTTCCGGGCAACCTAGGCCTCACTCTAGGGCGTTGTTCCTCCAGACTGAATAGTTAGGGCATAAGAAATCAACGGCAGAAGCATAAAATACAATATAAATATACCTGTTTTTCCATCGTATAAAACGAATAATTGCTACCAGTATGGAAGTGATGCTCATTTCTACGTTCCGGGCAACCTAGGCTTCACTCTAGGGCGTTGCTCCACCAGATCAAACAGTTAGGGCCTTAGCAGTCAACGACCGAAGCATAAAATACAATATAAATATACCTGTTTTTCCATCGTGTAAAACTAATAATTTCAACCAGTGTGAATGTTATGGTCATTTCTACATTCCGAGGTACCTAGGCTTCACCCTAGGTCGTTGATCCACCATATTGAATAGTTAGGGCCTTAGAAGTCAACGCCGGAAGCATAAAATGCATTAAAAATACAACAGTTTTTCCATCGTATAAAAGGATTAATTGCAACCAGTTTGAAAGTGATGGTCGTTTCTACGTTCCGGGCAACTTAGGCTTCACTCTAGGGCGTTGCTCCACCAGATCGAATAGTTCGGGCCTTAGAAGTAAACGCCAGAAGCATAAAATACAATAAAGATGCAACAGCTTTTCCATCGTATTAAACGAATAATTTCAACCAGTGTGAATGTTATTGTCATTTCTACATTCCGAGCAACCTAGGCTTCACTCTAGGGCGTTGATCCAACAGATTGAACAGTTAGGGCCTTAGGAGTCAACGCCCGAAGCATAAAATACAATATAAATATAACAGTACTCCATCATATAACAGGAATAATTGCAACCAGTTCGAAAGTGATGGTCATTTCTACGTTCCAGGCAACCTAGGCTTCACTCTAGGGCGTTGATCCACCAGATAGAATAGCGAGGGCCTTAGAAGTCAAAGCCAGAAGCATAAAATTCAATAAAGATGCAACAGTTTTTCCATCATATAAAACGAATAATTGCAACCAGTATGAAAGCTATGCTCATTTCTACTTTACGGGCAACCTAGGCTACACCCTAGAGCGTTGCTCCTACAGATAGAATAGTTAGGGCCTTAGAAGTCAATGCCCGAAGCATCAAATGCAATAAAAATACAACAGTTTTTCCATCATATAACAGGAATAATTGCAACCAGTTTGAAAGTGATGGTCATTTCTACGTTCCGGGCAACCTAGGCTTCACTCTAGGGCGTTGCTCCACGAGATCGAATAGTTAGTGCCTTAGAAGTCAACGCCAGAAGCATAAAATACAATATAAATACAACAGCTTTTCCATCGTATAAAACGAATAATTGCTACCAGTATGGAAGTGATGCTCATTTCTACGTTCCGGGCAACCTAGGCCTCACTCTAGGGCGTTGTTCCTCCAGATTGAATAGTTAGGGCCTAAGAAATCAACGGCAGAAGCATAAAATACAATATAAATATACCTGTTTTCCCATCGTGTAAAACGAATAATTTCAAGCAGTGTGAATGTTATGGTCATTTCTACATTCCGAGCAACCTAGGCTTCACCCTAGGTCGTTGATCCAACATATTGAATAGTTAGGGCCTTAGAAGTCAACGCCGGAAGCATAAAATGCATTCAAAATACAACAGTTTTTCCATCGTATAAAAGGATTAATTGCAACCAGTTTGATAGTGATGGTCATTTCTACGTTCGGGGCAACCTAGGCTTCACCCTAGGGCGTTGTTCCGCCAGATGGAGTAGTTAGGGCATAAGAAGTCAACCCCCGACGCATAAAATGCAATAAAAATGCAACAGCTTTTCCATCGTATAAAAGGATTAATTGCAACCAGTTTGAAAGTGATGGTCATTTCTACGTTCCGGGCAACCTAGGCTTCACCCTAGGGCGTTGTTCCACCAGATGGAATAGTTAGGGCATAAGAAGTCAACGCCAGAAGCATAAAATACGGTATAAATACAACAGCTTTTCCATCGTATAAAACGTATAATAGCAACCAGTGTGAAAGTTAAGGGCATTTCTACGTTCCGGCAACCTAGGCTACACTCTACGGCGTTGTTCCACCAGATCGAATAGTTAGGGCCTAAGAAGTCAGCGCCAGAAGCATAAAATACAATATAAATATAACAGTTTTTCCATCGTATAAAACGAATAATAGCAGCCAGTGTGAAAGTTATGGTCATTTATACGTTCCGGGCAACCTAGGCTTCACCCTAGGGCGTTGCTCCAACAGATCGAATAGTTAGTGCCTTAGAAGTCAACGGCCGAAGCATAAAATACAAAATAAATAGAACTGTTTTTCCATCGTATAAAACGAATAATTGCTACCGGTGTGAAAGTTATTTCTATTTCTACGTTCCGGGCCACCTAGGCTTCACCCTAGGGCGTTGTTCCACCTGATGGAATAGTTAGGGCACAACAAGTCAGCGCCAGAAGTATAAAATACAATATAAATGTAACAGTTTTTCCATCGTATAAAACGAATAATAACAGCCAGTGTGAAAGTTATGGTCATTTCTACGTTCCGGGCAACCTAGGCTTCACTCTAGGGCGTTGCTCCACGAGATCGAATAGTTAGTGCCTTAGAAGTCAACGCCAGAAGCATTAAATACAATATAAATACAACAGTTTTTCCATCGTATAAAACAAATAATTGCTACCAGTATGGAAGTGATGCTCATTTCTACGTTCCGGGCAACCTAGGCTTCACTCTAGGGCGTTGCTCCACCAGATCAAACAGTTAGGGCCTTAGCAGTCAACGACCGAAGCATAAAATACAATATAAATATACCTGTTTTTCCATCGTGTAAAACGAATAATTTCAACCAGTGTGAATGTTATGGACATTTCTACATTCCGAGGTACCTGGGCTTCACCCTAGGTCGTTGATCCACCATATTGAATAGTTAGGGCCTTAGAAGTCAACGCCGGAAGCATAAAATGCATTAAAAATACAACAGTTTTTCCATCGTATAAAAGGATTAATTGCAACCAGTTTGAAAGTGATGGTCGTTTCTACGTTCCGGGCAACTTAGGCTTCACTCTAGGGCGTTGCTCCACCAGATCGAATAGTTCGGGCCTTAGAAGTCAACGCCAGAAGCATAAAATACAATAAAGATGCAACAGCTTTTCCATCGTATTAAACGAATAATTTCAACCAGTGTGAATGTTATTGTCATTTCTACATTCCGAGCAACCTAGGCTTCACTCTAGGGCGTTGATCCACCAGATAGAATAGTGAGGGCCTTAGAAGTCAACGCCAGAAGCATAAAATTCAATAAAGATGCAACAGTTTTTCCATCATATAAAACGAATAATTGCAACCAGTATGAAAGCTATGGTCATTTCTACTTTCCGGGCAACCTAGGCTACACCCTAGAGCGTTGCTCCTACAGATAGAACAGTTAGGGCCTTAGAAGTCAATGCCCGAAGCATCAAATGCAATAAAAATACAACAGTTTTTCCATCATATAACAGGAATATTTGCAACCAGTTTGAAAGTGATGGTCACTTCTACGTTCCGGGCAAGCTAGGCTTCACGCTAGGGCGTTGCTCCACCAGATCGAATAGCTATGGCCTTAGAAGTCAACGCCCGAAGCATAAAATACAAAATAAATAGTACAGTTTTTCCATTGTATAAAACGTATAATTGCTACCGGTGTGAAAGTTATGGTCATTTCTACGTTCCGGGCAACCTAGGCTTCACCCTAGGGCGTCGCTCCAACAGATTGAATAGTTAGGGCCTTAGAAGTCAACGCCCGACGCATAAAATGCAATAAAAATGCAACAGTTTATCCATCGTATAAAAGGATTAATTGCAACCAGTTTGAAAGTGATGGTCATTTCTACGTTCCGGGCAACCTAGGCTACACTCTACGGCGTTGTTCCACCAGATCGAATAGTTAGGGCCTAAGAAGTCGGCGCCAGAAGCATAAAATACAATATAAATATAACAGTTTTTCCATCGTATAAAACGAATAATAGCAGCCAGTGTGAAAGTTATGGTCATTTATACGTTCCGGGCAACCTAGGCTTCACCCTAGGGCGTTGCTCCAACAGATCGAATAGTTAGTGCCTTAGAAGTCAACGGCCGAAGCATAAAATACAAAATAAGTAGAACTGTTTTTCCATCGTATAAAACGAATAATTGCTACCGGTGTGAAAGTTATTTCTATTTCTACGTTCCGGGCCACCTAGGCTTCACCCTAGGGCGTTGTTCCACCAGATGGAATAGTTAGGGCATAACAAGTCAGCGCCAGAAGCATAAAATACAATATAAATGTAACAGTTTTTCCATCGTATAAAACGAATAATAACAGCCAGTGTGAAAGTTATGGTCATTTCTACGTTCCGGGCAACCTAGGCTTCACCCTAGGGCGTTGCTCCAACAGATCGAATAGTTAGTGCCTCAGAAGTCAACGACCGAAGCATAAAATACAAAATAAATAGAACAGTTTTTCCATTGTATAAAACGAATAATAGCAACCAGTGTGAAAGTTATGGTCATTTCTACGTTCGGGCAACCTGGGCTTCACTCTAGGGCGTTGCTCCACCAGATCAAACAGCTGGGGCCTTAGAAGTCAACGCCCGAAGCATAAAATACAATATAAATATAACAGTTTTTCCTTCGTATAAAACGAATAATAGCAGCCAGTGTGAAAGTTATGGTCATTTCTACGTTCCGGGCAACCTAGGCTTCACCCTAGGGCGTTGCTCCAACAGATCAAACAGCTAGGGCCTTAGAAGTCAACGCCCGAAGCATAAAATACAATATAAATATAACAGTACTCCATCATATAACAGGAATAATTGCAACCAGTTCGAATGTGATGGTCATTTCTACGTTCCAGGCAACCTAGGCTTCACTCTAGGGCGTTGATCCACCAGATAGAATAGTGAGGGCCTTAGAAGTCAACGCCAGAAGCATAAAATTCAATCAAGATGCAACAGTTTTTCCATCATATAAAACGAATAATTGCAACCAGTATGAAAGCTATGGTCATTTCTACTTTACGGGCAACCTAGGCTACACCCTAGAGCGTTGCTCCTACAGATAGAATAGTTAGGGCCTTAGAAGTCAATGCCCGAAGCATCAAATGCAATAAAAATACAACAGTTTTTCCATCATATAACAGGAATAATTGCAACCAGTTTGAAAGTGATGGTCATTTCTACGTTCCGGGCAACCTAGGCTTCACTCTAGGGCGTTGCTCCACGAGATCGAATAGTTAGTGCCTTAGAAGTCAACGCCAGAAGCATAAAATACAATATAAATACAACAGTTTTTCCATCGTATAAAACGAATAATTGCTACCAGTATGGAAGTGATGCTCATTTCTACGTTCCGGGCAACCTAGGCTTCACTCTAGGGCGTTGCTCCACCAGATCAAACAGTTAGGGCCTTAGCAGTCAACGACCGAAGCATAAAATACAATATAAATATACCTGTTTTTCCATCGTGTAAAACGAATAATTTCAACCAGTGTGAATGTTATGGTCATTTCTACATTCCGAGGTACCTGGGCTTCACCCTAGGTCGTTGATCCACCATATTGAATAGTTAGGGCCTTAGAAGTCAACGCCGGAAGCATAAAATGCATTAAAAATAGAACAGTTTTTCCATCGTATAAAAGGATTAATTGCAACCAGTTTGAAATTGATGGTCGTTTCTACGCTCCGGGCAACTTAGGCTTCACTCTAGGGCGTTGCTCCACCAGATCGAATAGTTCGGGCCTTAGAAGTCAACGCCAGAAGCATAAAATACAATAAAGATGCAACAGCTTTTCCATCGTATTAAACGAATAATTTCAACCAGTGTGAATGGTATTGTCATTTCTACATTCCGAGCAACCTAGGCTTCACTCTATGGCGTTGATCCAACAGATTGAACAGTTAGGGCCTTAGGAGTCAACGCCCGAAGCATAAAATACAATATAAATATAACAGTACTCCGTCATATAACAGGAATAATTGCAACCAGTTCGAAAGTGATGGTCATTTCTACGTTCCAGGCAACCTAGGCTTCACTCTAGGGCGTTGATCCACCAGATAGAATAGTGAGGGCCTTAGAAGTCATCGCCAGAAGCATAAAATTCAATAAAGATGCAACAGTTTTTCCATCATATAAAACGAATAATTGCAACCAGTATGAAAGCTATGGTCATTTCTACTTTACGGGCAACCTAGGCTACACCCTAGAGCGTTGCTCCTACAGATAGAATAGTTAGGGCCTTAGAAGTCAATGCCCGAAGCATCAAATGCAATAAAAATACAACAGTTTTTCCATCATATAACAGGAATAATTGCAACCAGTTTGAAAGTGATGGTCATTTCTACGTTCCGGGCAACCTAGGCTTCACTCTAGGGCGTTGCTCCACGAGATCGAATAGTTAGTGCCTTAGAAGTCAACGCCAAAAGCATAAAATACAATATAAATACAACAGTTTTTCCATCGTATAAAACGAATAATTGCTACCAGTATGGAAGTGATGCTCATTTCTACGTTCCGGGCAACCTAGGCCTCACTCTAGGGCGTTGTTCCTCCAGATTGAATAGTTAGGGCCTAAGAAATCAACGGCAGAAGCATAAAATACAATATAAATATACCTGTTTTTCCATCGTGTAAAACGAATAATTTCAAGCAGTGTGAATGTTATGGTCATTTCTACATTCCGAGCAACCTAGGCTTCACCCTAGGTCGTTGATCCAACATATTGAATAGTTAGGGCCTTAGAAGTCAACGCCGGAAGCATAAAATGCATTAAAAATACAACAGTTTTTCCATCGTATAAAAGGATTAATTGCAACCAGTTTGAAAGTGATGGTCATTTCTACGTTCCGGGCAACCTAGGCTTCACCCTAGGGCGTTGTTCCGCCAGATGGAGTAGTTAGGGCATAAGAAGTCAACCCCCGACGCATAAAATGCAATAAAAATGCAACAGCTTTTCCATCGTATAAAAGGATTAATTGCAACCAGTTTGAAAGTGATGGTCATTTCTACGTTCCGGGCAACCTAGGCTTCACCCTAGGGCGTTGTTCCACCAGATGGAATAGTTAGGGCATAAGAAGTCAACGCCAGAAGCATAAAATACGGTATAAATACAACAGCTTTTCCATCGTATAAAACGTATAATAGCAACCAGTGTGAAAGTTAAGGGCATTTCTACGTTCCGGCAACCTAGGCTACACTCTACGGCGTTGTTCCACCAGATCGAATAGTTAGGGCCTAAGAAGTCAGCGCCAGAAGCATAAAATACAATATAAATATAACAGTTTTTCCATCGTATAAAACGAATAATAGCAGCCAGTGTGAAAGTTATGGTCATTTATACGTTCCGGGCAACCTAGGCTTCACCCTAGGGCGTTGCTCCAACAGATCGAATAGTTAGTGCCTTAGAAGTCAACGGCCGAAGCATAAAATACAAAATAAATAGAACTGTTTTTCCATCGTATAAAACGAATAATTGCTACCGGTGTGAAAGTTATTTCTATTTCTACGTTCCGGGCCACCTAGGCTTCACCCTAGGGCGTTGTTCCACCAGATGGAATAGTTAGGGCATAACAAGTCAGCGCCAGAAGTATAAAATACAATATAAATGTAACAGTTTTTCCATCGTATAAAACGAATAATAACAGCCAGTGTGAAAGTTATGGTCATTTCTACGTTCCGGGCAACCTAGGCTTCACCCTAGGGCGTTGCTCCAACAGATCGAATAGTTAGTGCCACAGAAGTCAACGACCGAAGCATAAAATACAAAATAAATAGAACAGTTTTTCCATTGTATAAAACGAATAATAGCAACCAGTGTGAAAGTTATGGTCATTTCTACGTTCGGGCAACCTGGGCTTCACTCTAGGGCGTTGCTCCACCAGATCGAATAGTTAGTGCCTTAGAAGTCAACGCCAGAAGCATAAAATACAAAATAAATAGAACAGTTTTTCCATCGTATAGAACGAATAATAGCAACCAGTGTGAAAGGTAACGTCATTTCTACTTTCCGGGCAACCTAGGCTTCACCCTAGGGCGTTGCTCCAACAGATTGAATAGTTAGGGCCTTAGAAGTCAATGCCCGAAGCATAAAATGCAATAAAAATACAACAGTTTTTCCATCGTATAAAAGGATTAATTGCAACCAGTTTGAAAGTAATGGTCATTTCTACGTTCCGGGAACCTAGGCTTCACTCTAGGGCGTTGCTCCACCAGATCGAATAGTTAGTGCCTTAGAAGTCAACGCCAGAAGCATAAAATACAATATAAATACAACAGTTTTTCCAACGTATAAAACGAATAATTGCAACCAGTATGAAAGTTATGGTCATTTCTACGTTCGGGGCAACCTGGGCTTCACTCTATGGCGTTCTTCCACTACATCGAATAGCAGCGGCCTCAGAAGTCAATGCCTGAAGCATAAAATACAATAAAAATACAACAGTCTTTCCGTCCTATAACAGGAATAATTGCAACCCGTGTGAAAGTGATGGTCATTTGGACGTTCCAGGCAACCTAATCTTCTCTCTAGGGCGTTGCTCCACCAGGTCGAATTTTTAGGGCCTAAGAAGTCAACGCCAGAAGCATAAGATACAATATAAAGGTAACAGTTTTTCCATCGTATAGAACGAATAATAGCAACCAGTGTGAAAGTTATGGTCACTTCTACGTTCCGGGCAACCTAGGCTTCACTCTAGGGCGTTGCTGCACCAGATCAAACAGTTAGGGCCTTAGCACTCAACGACCGAAGCATAAAATACAAAATAAATAGAACAGTTTTTCCATTGTATAAAACGAATAATAGCAACCAGTGTGAAAGTTATGGTCATTTCTACGTTCGGGCAACCTGGGCTTCACTCTAGGGCGTTGCTCCACCAGATCAAACAGCTAGGGCCTTAGAAGTCAACGCCCGAAGCATAAAATACAATATAAATATAACAGTTTTTCCATCGTATAGAACGAATAATAGCAACCAGTGTGAAAGTTAACGTCATTTCTACTTTCCGGGCAACCTAGGCTTCTCGCTAGGGCGTTGCTCCAACAGAGTGAATAGTTAGGGCCTTAGAAGTCAACGCCCGACGCATAAAATGCAATAAAAATGCAACAGTTTATCCATCGTATAAAAGGATTAATTGCAACCAGTATGAAAGTGATGGTCATTTCTACGTTCCGGGCAACCTAGGCTTCACCCTAGGGCGTTGTTCCGCCAGATGGAGTAGTTAGGGCATAAGAAGTCAACCCCCGACGCATAAAATGCAATAAGAATGCAACAGTTTTTCCATCGTATAAAAGGATTAATTGCAACCAGTTTGAAAGTGATGGTCATTTCTACGTCCCGGGCAACCTAGGCTTCACCCTAGGGCGTTGTTCCACCAGATGGAATAGTTAGGGCATAAGAAGTCAACGGCAGAAGCATAAAATACGGTATAAATACAACAGTTTTTCCATCGTATAAAACGAATAATAGCAGCCAGTGTGAAAGTTATGGTCATTTCTACGTTCCGGGCAACCTAGGCTTCACCATAGGGCGTTGCTCCAACAGATCGAATAGTTCGTGCCTTAGAAGTCAACGGCCGAAGCATAAAATACAAAATAAATAGAACTGTTTTTCCATCGTATAAAACGAATAATTGCTACCGGTGTGAAAGTTATTTCTATTTCTACGTTCCGGGCAACCTAGGCTTCACCCTAGGGCGTTGTTCCACCAGATGGAATAGTTAGGGCATAAGAAGTCAGCGCCAGAAGCATAAAATACAATATAAATATAACAGTTTTTCCATCGTATAAAACGAATAATAGCAGCCAGTGTGAAAGTTATGGTCATTTCTACGTTCCGGGCAACCTAGGCTTCACCCTAGGGCGTTGCTCCAACAGATCGAATAGTTAGTGCCTCAGAAGTCAACGACCGAAGCCTAAAATACAAAATAAATAGAACAGTTTTTCCATTGTATAAAACGAATAATAGCAACCAGTGTGAAAGTTATGGTCGTTTCTACGTTCGGGCAACCTGGGCTTCACTCAAGGGCGTTGCTCCACCAGATCAAACAGCTAGGGCCTTAGAAGTCAACGCCCGAAGCATAAAATACAATATAAATATAACAGTTTTTCCATCGTATAGAACGAATAATAGCAACCAGTGTGAAAGTTAACGTCATTTCTACTTTCCGGGCAACCTAGGCTTCACCCTAGGGCGTTGCTCCAACAGAGTGAATAGTTAGGGCCTTAGAAGTCAACGCCCGATGCATAAAATACAAAATAAATAGAACAGTTTTTCCGTCGTGTAAAACGAATAATTGCTACCGGTGTGAAAATTATGGTCATTTCTACGTTCCGGTCAACCTAGGCATCACCATAGGGCGTTACTCCACCAGATCGAATAGTTAGGGCCTAAGATGTGAAACACGGAAGCATAAAATACAATATAAATACAACAGTTTTTCCATCATACAAAACGAATAATAGCAACCAGTGTGAAAGTTAACGTCATTTCTACTTTCCGGGCAACCTAGGCTTCACCCTAGGGCGTTGCTCCAACAGAGTGAATAGTTAGGGCCTTAGAAGTCAACGCCCGATGCATAAAATACAAAATAAATAGAACAGTTTTTCCATCGTATAAAAGGATTAAGTGCAACCAGTTTGAAAGTGATGGCCATTTCTACGTTCCGGGCAACCTAGCCTTCACTCTAGGGCGTTGCTCCACCAGATCGAATAGCTAGGGCCTTAGAAGTCAACGCCCGAAGCATAAAATACAAAATAAAGAGTACAGTTTTTCCATTGTATAAAACGTATAATTGCTACCGGTGTGAAAGTTATGGTCATTTCTACGTTCCGGGCAACCTAGGCTTCACCCTAGGTCCTTGTTCCACCAGATGGAATAGTTAGGGCCTTAGAAGTCAACGCCAGAAGCATAAAATACAATAAATATACAAGAGTTTTTCCATCGTATATCAGGAACAATTGCAACCAGTGTGAAAGTGATGGTCATTTCTACGTTCCGGGCAACGTAGGCTTCACTCTAGGGCGTTGCTCCACCAGATCGAATAGCTAGGGCCTTAGCAGTCAACGACCGAAGCATAAAATACAATATAAACACAACAGTTTTTCCATCGTACAAAACGAATAATTGCTACCTGTATGGAAGTGATGGTCATTTCTACGTTCCGGGCAACCTAGGCCTCACTCTAGGGCGTTGTTCCACCAGATGGAATAGTTAGGGCATAAGAAGTCAACGCCAGAAGCATAAAATACGGTATAAATACAACAGCTTTTCCATCGTATAAAACGTATAATAGCAACCAGTGTGAAAGTTAAGGGCATTTCTACGTTCCGGCAACCTAGGCTACACTCTACGGCGTTGTTCCACCAGATCGAATAGTTAGGGCCTAAGAAGTCAGCGCCAGAAGCATAAAATACAATATAAATATAACAGTTTTTCCATCGTATAAAACGAATAATAGCAGCCAGTGTGAAAGTTATGGTCATTTATACGTTCCGGGCAACCTAGGCTTCACCCTAGGGCGTTGCTCCAACAGATCGAATAGTTAGTGCCTTAGAAGTCAACGGCCGAAGCATAAAATACAAAATAAATAGAACTGTTTTTCCATCGTATAAAACGAATAATTGCTACCGGTGTGAAAGTTATTTCTATTTCTACGTTCCGGGCCACCTAGGCTTCACCCTAGGGCGTTGTTCCACCAGATGGAATAGTTAGTGCCTTAGAAGTCAACGCCAGAAGCATAAAATACAAAATAAATAGAACAGTTTTTCCATCGTATAGAACGAATAATAGCAATCAGTGTGAAAGGTAACGTCATTTCTACTTTCCGGGCAACCTAGGCTTCACCCTAGGGCGTTGCTCCAACAGATTGAATAGTTAGGGCCTTAGAAGTCAATGCCCGAAGCATAAAATGCAATAAAAATACAACAGTTTTTCCATCGTATAAAAGGATTAATTGCAACCAGTTTGAAAGTAATGGTCATTTCTACGTTCCGGGAACCTAGGCTTCACTCTAGGGCGTTGCTCCACCAGATCGAATAGTTAGTGCCTTAGAAGTCAACGCCAGAAGCATAAAATACAATATAAATACAACAGTTTTTCCAACGTATAAAACGAATAATTGCAACCAGTATGAAAGTTATGGTCATTTCTACGTTCGGGGCAACCTGGGCTTCACTCTATGGCGTTCTTCCACTACATCGAATAGCAGCGGCCTCAGAAGTCAATGCCTGAAGCATAAAATACAATAAAAATACAACAGTCTTTCCGTCCTATAACAGGAATAATTGCAACCCGTGTGAAAGTGATGGTCATTTGGACGTTCCAGGCAACCTAATCTTCTCTCTAGGGCGTTGCTCCACCAGGTCGAATTTTTAGGGCCTAAGAAGTCAACGCCAGAAGCATAAGATACAATATAAAGGTAACAGTTTTTCCATCGTATAGAACGAATAATAGAAACCAGTGTGAAAGTTATGGTCACTTCTACGTTCCGGGCAACCTAGGCTTCACTCTAGGGCGTTGCTGCACCAGATCAAACAGTTAGGGCCTTAGCACTCAACGACCGAAGCATAAAATACAAAATAAATAGAACAGTTTTTCCATTGTATAAAACGAATAATAGCAACCAGTGTGAAAGTTATGGTCATTTCTACGTTCGGGCAACCTGGGCTTCACTCTAGGGCGTTGCTCCACCAGATCAAACAGCTAGGGCCTTAGAAGTCAACGCCCGAAGCATAAAATACAATATAAATATAACAGTTTTTCCATCGTATAGAACGAATAATAGCAACCAGTGTGAAAGTTAACGTCATTTCTACTTTCCGGGCAACCTAGGCTTCTCGCTAGGGCGTTGCTCCAACAGAGTGAATAGTTAGGGCCTTAGAAGTCAACGCCCGACGCATAAAATGCAATAAAAATGCAACAGTTTATCCATCGTATAAAAGGATTAATTGCAACCAGTATGAAAGTGATGGTCATTTCTACGTTCCGGGCAACCTAGGCTTCACCCTAGGGCGTTGTTCCGCCAGATGGAGTAGTTAGGGCATAAGAAGTCAACCCCCGACGCATAAAATGCAATAAGAATGCAACAGTTTTTCCATCGTATAAAAGGATTAATTGCAACCAGTTTGAAAGTGATGGTCATTTCTACGTCCCGGGCAACCTAGGCTTCACCCTAGGGCGTTGTTCCACCAGATGGAATAGTTAGGGCATAAGAAGTCAACGGCAGAAGCATAAAATACGGTATAAATACAACAGTTTTTCCATCGTATAAAACGAATAATAGCAGCCAGTGTGAAAGTTATGGTCATTTCTACGTTCCGGGCAACCTAGGCTTCACCATAGGGCGTTGCTCCAACAGATCGAATAGTTCGTGCCTTAGAAGTCAACGGCCGAAGCATAAAATACAAAATAAATAGAACTGTTTTTCCATCGTATAAAACGAAT
Source organism: Calliopsis andreniformis (assembly GCF_051401765.1). Taxonomy (NCBI): domain Eukaryota; kingdom Metazoa; phylum Arthropoda; class Insecta; order Hymenoptera; family Andrenidae; genus Calliopsis; species Calliopsis andreniformis. The sequence continues at coordinate 15,470,637 of NW_027480428.1, forward strand.
AATTGCTACCGGTGTGAAAGTTATTTCTATTTCTACGTTCCGGGCAACCTAGGCTTCACCCTAGGGCGTTGTTCCACCAGATGGAATAGTTAGGGCATAAGAAGTCAGCGCCAGAAGCATAAAATACAATATAAATATAACAGTTTTTCCATCGTATAAAACGAATAATAGCAGCCAGTGTGAAAGTTATGGTCATTTCTACGTTCCGGGCAACCTAGGCTTCACCCTAGGGCGTTGCTCCAACAGATCGAATAGTTAGTGCCTCAGAAGTCAACGACCGAAGCCTAAAATACAAAATAAATAGAACAGTTTTTCCATTGTATAAAACGAATAATAGCAACCAGTGTGAAAGTTATGGTCGTTTCTACGTTCGGGCAACCTGGGCTTCACTCAAGGGCGTTGCTCCACCAGATCAAACAGCTAGGGCCTTAGAAGTCAACGCCCGAAGCATAAAATACAATATAAATATAACAGTTTTTCCATCGTATAGAACGAATAATAGCAACCAGTGTGAAAGTTAACGTCATTTCTACTTTCCGGGCAACCTAGGCTTCACCCTAGGGCGTTGCTCCAACAGAGTGAATAGTTAGGGCCTTAGAAGTCAACGCCCGATGCATAAAATACAAAATAAATAGAACAGTTTTTCCGTCGTGTAAAACGAATAATTGCTACCGGTGTGAAAATTATGGTCATTTCTACGTTCCGGTCAACCTAGGCATCACCATAGGGCGTTACTCCACCAGATCGAATAGTTAGGGCCTAAGATGTGAAACACGGAAGCATAAAATACAATATAAATACAACAGTTTTTCCATCATACAAAACGAATAATTGCAACCAGTATGAAAGCTAGGGTCATTTCTACTTTACGGGCAACCTAGGCTACACCCTAGGGCGTTGCTCTTGCAGATTGAATAGTTAGGGCCTTAGAAGTTAATGCCCGAAGCATAAAATGCAATAAAAATACAACAGTTTTTCCATCGTATAAAAGGATTAAGTGCAACCAGTTTGAAAGTGATGGCCATTTCTACGTTCCGGGCAACCTAGCCTTCACTCTAGGGCGTTGCTCCACCAGATCGAATAGCTAGGGCCTTAGAAGTCAACGCCCGAAGCATAAAATACAAAATAAAGAGTACAGTTTTTCCATTGTATAAAACGTATAATTGCTACCGGTGTGAAAGTTATGGTCATTTCTACGTTCCGGGCAACCTAGGCTTCACCCTAGGTCGTTGTTCCACCAGATGGAACAGTTAGGGCCTTAGAAGTCAACGCCCGAAGTTTAAAATACAAAATACATAGAACAGTTTTTCCATCGTATAAAACTAATAATTTCAACCAGTGTGAAAGTAATGGGCATTTCTACGTTCCGGACAACCTAGGCTTCACTCTAGGGCGTTGTTCCACCACATCGAATAGCTACGGCCTTAGAAGTCAACGCCAGAAGCATAAAATGCAATAAAAATGCAACAGTTTTTCCATCGTATAAAAGGATTAATTGCAACCAGTTTGAAAGTGATGGTCATTTCTACGTTCCGGGCAACCTAGGCTTCACCCTAGGGCGTTGTTCCGCCAGATGGAGTAGTTAGGTCATAAGAAGTCAACACCCGACGCATAAAATGCAATAAAAATGCAACAGTTTTTCCATCGTATAAAAGGATTAATTGCAACCAGTTTGAAAGTCATGGTCATTTCTACGTTCCGGGCAACCTAGCCTTCACTCTAGGGCGTTGCTCCACCAGATCGAATAGCTTGGGCCTTAGAAGTCAACGCCCGAAGCAGAAAATACAAAATAAAGAGTACAGTTTTTCCATTGTATAAAACGTATAATTGCTACCGGTGTGAAAGTTATGGTCATTTCTACGTTCCGGGCAACCTAGGCTTCACCCTAGGTCCTTGTTCCACCAGATGGAATAGTTAGGGCCTTAGAAGTCAACGCCAGAAGCATAAAATACAATAAATATACAAGAGTTTTTCCATCGTATATCAGGAACAATTGCAACCAGTGTGAAAGTGATGGTCATTTCTACGTTCCGGGCAACGTAGGCTTCACTCTAGGGCGTTGCTCCACCAGATCGAATAGCTAGGGCCTTAGCAGTCAACGACCGAAGCATAAAATACAATATAAACACAACAGTTTTTCCATCGTACAAAACGAATAATTGCTACCTGTATGGAAGTGATGGTCATTTCTACGTTCCGGGCAACCTAGGCCTCACTCTAGGGCGTTGTTCCACCAGATTGAATAGTTAGGGCCTAAGAAATCAACCCCAGAAGCATAAAATACAGTATAAATATAACAGTTTTTCCATCGTATAGAACGAATAATAGCATCCAGTGTGAAAGTTATGGTCACTTCTACGTTCCGGGCAACCTAGGCTTCACTCTAGGGCGTTGCTCCACCAGATCAAACAGTTAGGGCCTTAGCAGTCAACGACCGAAGCATAAAATACAAAATAAATAGAACAGTTTTTCCATTGTATAAAACGAATAATAGCAACCAGTGTGAAAGTTATGGTCATTTCTACGTTCGGGCAACCTGGGCTTCACTCTAGGGCGTTGCTCCACCAGATCAAACAGCTAGGGCCTTAGAAGTCAACGGCCGAAGCATAAAATGCAATAAAAATACAACAGTTTTTCCATCGTATAAAAGGATTAATTGCAACCAGTTTGAAAGTAATGGTCATTTCTACGTTCCGGGAACCTAGGCTTCACTCTAGGGCGTTGCTCCACCAGATCGAATAGTTAGTGCCTTAGAAGTCAACGCCAGAAGCATAAAATACAATATAAATACAACAGTTTTTCCAACGTATAAAACGAATAATTGCAACCAGTATGAAAGTTATGGTCATTTCTACGTTCGGGGCAACCTGGGCTTCACTCTATGGCGTTCTTCCACTACATCGAATAGCAGCGGCCTCAGAAGTCAATGCCTGAAGCATAAAATACAATAAAAATACAACAGTCTTTCCGTCCTATAACAGGAATAATTGCAACCCGTGTGAAAGTGATGGTCATTTGGACGTTCCAGGCAACCTAATCTTCTCTCTAGGGCGTTGCTCCACCAGGTCGAATTTTTAGGGCCTAAGAAGTCAACGCCAGAAGCATAAGATACAATATAAAGGTAACAGTTTTTCCATCGTATAGAACGAATAATAGCAACCAGTGTGAAAGTTATGGTCACTTCTACGTTCCGGGCAACCTAGGCTTCACTCTAGGGCGTTGCTGCACCAGATCAAACAGTTAGGGCCTTAGCACTCAACGACCGAAGCATAAAATACAAAATAAATAGAACAGTTTTTCCATTGTATAAAACGAATAATAGCAACCAGTGTGAAAGTTATGGTCATTTCTACGTTCGGGCAACCTGGGCTTCACTCTAGGGCGTTGCTCCACCAGATCAAACAGCTAGGGCCTTAGAAGTCAACGCCCGAAGCATAAAATACAATATAAATATAACAGTTTTTCCATCGTATAGAACGAATAATAGCAACCAGTGTGAAAGTTAACGTCATTTCTACTTTCCGGGCAACCTAGGCTTCACGCTAGGGCGTTGCTCCAACAGAGTGAATAGTTAGGGCCTTAGAAGTCAACGCCCGATGCATAAAATACAAAATAAATAGAACAGTTTTTCCGTCGTGTAAAACGAATAATTGCTACCGGTGTGAAAATTATGGTCATTTCTACGTTCCGGTCAACCTAGGCATCACCATAGGGCGTTACTCCACCAGATCGAATAGTTAGGGCCTAAGATGTGAAACACGGAAGCATAAAATACAATATAAATACAACAGTTTTTCCATCATACAAAACGAATAATTGCAACCAGTATGAAAGCTAGGGTCATTTCTACTTTACGGGCAACCTAGGCTACACCCTAGGGCGTTGCTCTTACAGATTGAATAGTTAGGGCCTTAGAAGTTAATGCCCGAAGCATAAAATGCAATAAAAATGCAACAGTTTTTCCATCGTAAAAAAGGATTAATTGCAACCAGTTTGAAAGTGATGGTCATTTCTACGTTCCGGGCAACGTAGGCTTCACTCTAGGGCGTTGTTCCAACAGATCGAACACTTAGGGCCTAAGAAGGCACCGCCAGAAGCATAAAATACAATATAAATATAACAGCTTTTCCATCGTATAAAACGAATAATAGCAATCAGTGTGAAAGTTATGGTCATTTCTAAGTTCCGGGCAACCTAGGCTTCACCCTAGGGCGTCGCTCCGACAGATTGAATAGTTAGGGCCTTAGAAGTCAACGCCCGACGCATAAAATGCAATAAAAATGCAACAGTTTATCCATCGTATAAAAGGATTAATTGCAACCAGTTTGAAAGTGATGGTCATTTCTACGTTCCGGGCAACCTAGGCTTCACCCTAGGGCGTTGTTCCGCCAGATGGAGTAGTTAGGGCATAAGAAGTCAACCCCCGACGCATAAAATGCAATAAAAATACAACAGTTTTTCCATCGTATAAAAGGATTAATTGCAACCAGTTTGAAAGTGATGGCCATTTCTACGTTCCGGGCAACCTAGCCTTCACTCTAGGGCGTTGCTCCACCAGATCGAATAGCTAGGGCCTTAGAAGTCAACGCCCGAAGCATAAAATACAAAATAAAGAGTACAGTTTTTCCATTGTATAAAACGTATAATTGCTACCGGTGTGAAAGTTAGGGTCATTTCTACGTTCCGGGCAACCTAGGCTTCACCCTAGGTCGTTGTTCCACCAGATGGAACAGTTAGGGCCTTAGAAGTCAACGCCCGAAGTATAAAATACAAAATACATAGAACAGTTTTTCCATCGTATAAAACTAATAATTTCAACCAGTGTGAAAGTAATGGGCATTTCTACGTTCCGGACAACCTAGGCTTCACTCTAGGGCGTTGCTCCACCACATCGAATAGCTACGGCCTTAGAAGTCAACGCCAGAAGCATAAAATGCAATAAAAATGCAACAGTTTTTCCATCGTATAAAAGGATTAATTGCAACCAGTTTGAAAGTGATGGTCATTTCTACGTTCCGGGCAACCTAGGCTTCACCCTAGGGCGTTGTTCCGCCAGATGGAGTAGTTAGGTCATAAGAAGTCAACACCCGACGCATAAAATGCAATAAAAATGCAACAGTTTTTCCATCGTATAAAAGGATTAATTGCAACCAGTTTGAAAGTCACGGTCATTTCTACGTTCCGGGCAACCTAGCCTTCACTCTAGGGCGTTGCTCCACCAGATCGAATAGCTTGGGCCTTAGAAGTCAACGCCCGAAGCAGAAAATACAAAATAAAGAGTACAGTTTTTCCATTGTATAAAACGTATAATTGCTACCGGTGTGAAAGTTATGGTCATTTCTACGTTCCGGGCAACCTAGGCTTCACCCTAGGTCCTTGTTCCACCAGATGGAATAGTTAGGGCCTTAGAAGTCAACGCCAGAAGCATAAAATACAATAAATATACAAGAGTTTTTCCATCGTATATCAGGAACAATTGCAACCAGTGTGAAAGTGATGGTCATTTCTACGTTCCGGGCAACGTAGGCTTCACTCTAGGGCGTTGCTCCACCAGATCGAATAGCTAGGGCCTTAGAAGTCGACGCCCGAAGCATAAAATACAAAATAAATAGTACAGTTTTTCCATTGTATAAAACGTATAATTGCTACCGGTGTGAAAGATAACGTCATTTCTACTTTCCGGGCAACCTAGGCATCACCCTAGGTCGTTGCTTCAACAGATTGAATATTTGGGGCCTTAGAAGTCAACGCCCGAAGCATAAAATACAAAATAAAGAGTACAGTTTTTCCATTGTATAAAACGTATAATTGCTACCGGTGTGAAAGTTATGGTCATTTCTACGTTCCGGGCAACCTAGGCTTCACCCTAGGTCGTTGTTCCACCAGATGGAACAGTTAGGGCCTTAGAAGTCAACGCCCGAAGTATAAAATACAAAATACATAGAACAGTTTTTCCATCGTATAAAACTAATAATTTCAACCACTGTGAAAGTAATGGGCATTTCTACGTTCCGGACAACCTAGGCTTCACTCTAGGGCGTTGCTCCACCACATCGAATAGCTACGGCCTTAGAAGTCAACGCCAGAAGCATAAAATACAATATAAATACAACAGTTTTTCAATCGTATGAAACGAGTAATTGCAACCAGTACGAAAGTTAACGTCATTTCTACGTTCCGGACAACCTAGGCTTCACCCTAGGGCGTTGCTCCACCAGATCGAATAGTTAGTGCCTTAGAAGTCAACGCCAGAAGCATAAAATACAATATAAACACAACAGTTTTTCCATCGTACAAAACGAATAATTGCTACCTGTATGGAAGTGATGGTCATTTCTACGTTCCGGGCAACCTGGGCTTCACTCTAGGGCGTTGCTCCACCAGATCGAATAGCTTGGGCCTTAGAAGTCAACGCCCGAAGCAGAAAATACAAAATAAAGAGTACAGTTTTTCCATTGTATAAAACGAATAATTGCTACCGGTGTGAAAGTTATGGTCATTTCTACGTTCCGGGCAACCTAGGCTTCACCCTAGGTCCTTGTTCCACCAGATGGAATAGTTAGGGCCTTAGAAGTCAACGCCAGAAGCATAAAATACAATAAATATACAAGAGTTTTTCCATCGTATATCAGGAACAATTGCAACCAGTGTGAAAGTGATGGTCATTTCTACGTTCCGGGCAACGTAGGCTTCACTCTAGGGCGTTGCTCCACCAGATCGAATAGCTAGGGCCTTAGCAGTCAACGACCGAAGCATAAAATACAATATAAACACAACAGTTTTTCCATCGTACAAAACGAATAATTGCTACCTGTATGGAAGTGATGGTCATTTCTACGTTCCGGGCAACCTAGGCCTCACTCTAGGGCGTTGTTCCACCAGATTGAATAGTTAGGGCCTAAGAAATCAACCCCAGAAGCATAAAATACAGTATAAATATAACAGTTTTTCCATCGTATAGAACGAATAATAGCATCCAGTGTGAAAGTTATGGTCACTTCTACGTTCCGGGCAACCTAGGCTTCACTCTAGGGCGTTGCTCCACCAGATCAAACAGTTAGGGCCTTAGCAGTCAACGACCGAAGCATAAAATACAAAATAAATAGAACAGTTTTTCCATTGTATAAAACGAATAATAGCAACCAGTGTGAAAGTTATGGTCATTTCTACGTTCGGGCAACCTGGGCTTCACTCTAGGGCGTTGCTCCACCAGATCAAACAGCTAGGGCCTTAGAAGTCAACGGCCGAAGCATAAAATGCAATAAAAATACAACAGTTTTTCCATCGTATAAAAGGATTAATTGCAACCAGTTTGAAAGTAATGGTCATTTCTACGTTCCGGGAACCTAGGCTTCACTCTAGGGCGTTGCTCCACCAGATCGAATAGTTAGTGCCTTAGAAGTCAACGCCAGAAGCATAAAATACAATATAAATACAACAGTTTTTCCAACGTATAAAACGAATAATTGCAACCAGTATGAAAGTTATGGTCATTTCTACGTTCGGGGCAACCTGGGCTTCACTCTATGGCGTTCTTCCACTACATCGAATAGCAGCGGCCTCAGAAGTCAATGCCTGAAGCATAAAATACAATAAAAATACAACAGTCTTTCCGTCCTATAACAGGAATAATTGCAACCCGTGTGAAAGTGATGGTCATTTGGACGTTCCAGGCAACCTAATCTTCTCTCTAGGGCGTTGCTCCACCAGGTCGAATTTTTAGGGCCTAAGAAGTCAACGCCAGAAGCATAAGATACAATATAAAGGTAACAGTTTTTCCATCGTATAGAACGAATAATAGCAACCAGTGTGAAAGTTATGGTCACTTCTACGTTCCGGGCAACCTAGGCTTCACTCTAGGGCGTTGCTGCACCAGATCAAACAGTTAGGGCCTTAGCACTCAACGACCGAAGCATAAAATACAAAATAAATAGAACAGTTTTTCCATTGTATAAAACGAATAATAGCAACCAGTGTGAAAGTTATGGTCATTTCTACGTTCGGGCAACCTGGGCTTCACTCTAGGGCGTTGCTCCACCAGATCAAACAGCTAGGGCCTTAGAAGTCAACGCCCGAAGCATAAAATACAATATAAATATAACAGTTTTTCCATCGTATAGAACGAATAATAGCAACCAGTGTGAAAGTTAACGTCATTTCTACTTTCCGGGCAACCTAGGCTTCACCCTAGGGCGTTGCTCCAACAGAGTGAATAGTTAGGGCCTTAGAAGTCAACGCCCGATGCATAAAATACAAAATAAATAGAACAGTTTTTCCGTCGTGTAAAACGAATAATTGCTACCGGTGTGAAAATTATGGTCATTTCTACGTTCCGGTCAACCTAGGCATCACCATAGGGCGTTACTCCACCAGATCGAATAGTTAGGGCCTAAGATGTGAAACACGGAAGCATAAAATACAATATAAATACAACAGTTTTTCCATCATACAAAACGAATAATTGCAACCAGTATGAAAGCTAGGGTCATTTCTACTTTACGGGCAACCTAGGCTACACCCTAGGGCGTTGCTCTTACAGATTGAATAGTTAGGGCCTTAGAAGTTAATGCCCGAAGCATAAAATGCAATAAAAATGCAACAGTTTTTCCATCGTAAAAAAGGATTAATTGCAACCAGTTTGAAAGTGATGGTCATTTCTACGTTCCGGGCAACGTAGGCTTCACTCTAGGGCGTTGTTCCAACAGATCGAACACTTAGGGCCTAAGAAGGCACCGCCAGAAGCATAAAATACAATATAAATATAACAGCTTTTCCATCGTATAAAACGAATAATAGCAATCAGTGTGAAAGTTATGGTCATTTCTAAGTTCCGGGCAACCTAGGCTTCACCCTAGGGCGTCGCTCCGACAGATTGAATAGTTAGGGCCTTAGAAGTCAACGCCCGACGCATAAAATGCAATAAAAATGCAACAGTTTATCCATCGTATAAAAGGATTAATTGCAACCAGTTTGAAAGTGATGGTCATTTCTACGTTCCGGGCAACCTAGGCTTCACCCTAGGGCGTTGTTCCGCCAGATGGAGTAGTTAGGGCATAAGAAGTCAACCCCCGACGCATAAAATGCAATAAAAATACAACAGTTTTTCCATCGTATAAAAGGATTAATTGCAACCAGTTTGAAAGTGATGGCCATTTCTACGTTCCGGGCAACCTAGCCTTCACTCTAGGGCGTTGCTCCACCAGATCGAATAGCTAGGGCCTTAGAAGTCAACGCCCGAAGCATAAAATACAAAATAAAGAGTACAGTTTTTCCATTGTATAAAACGTATAATTGCTACCGGTGTGAAAGTTAGGGTCATTTCTACGTTCCGGGCAACCTAGGCTTCACCCTAGGTCGTTGTTCCACCAGATGGAACAGTTAGGGCCTTAGAAGTCAACGCCCGAAGTATAAAATACAAAATACATAGAACAGTTTTTCCATCGTATAAAACTAATAATTTCAACCAGTGTGAAAGTAATGGGCATTTCTACGTTCCGGACAACCTAGGCTTCACTCTAGGGCGTTGCTCCACCACATCGAATAGCTACGGCCTTAGAAGTCAACGCCAGAAGCATAAAATGCAATAAAAATGCAACAGTTTTTCCATCGTATAAAAGGATTAATTGCAACCAGTTTGAAAGTGATGGTCATTTCTACGTTCCGGGCAACCTAGGCTTCACCCTAGGGCGTTGTTCCGCCAGATGGAGTAGTTAGGTCATAAGAAGTCAACACCCGACGCATAAAATGCAATAAAAATGCAACAGTTTTTCCATCGTATAAAAGGATTAATTGCAACCAGTTTGAAAGTCACGGTCATTTCTACGTTCCGGGCAACCTAGCCTTCACTCTAGGGCGTTGCTCCACCAGATCGAATAGCTTGGGCCTTAGAAGTCAACGCCCGAAGCAGAAAATACAAAATAAAGAGTACAGTTTTTCCATTGTATAAAACGTATAATTGCTACCGGTGTGAAAGTTATGGTCATTTCTACGTTCCGGGCAACCTAGGCTTCACCCTAGGTCCTTGTTCCACCAGATGGAATAGTTAGGGCCTTAGAAGTCAACGCCAGAAGCATAAAATACAATAAATATACAAGAGTTTTTCCATCGTATATCAGGAACAATTGCAACCAGTGTGAAAGTGATGGTCATTTCTACGTTCCGGGCAACGTAGGCTTCACTCTAGGGCGTTGCTCCACCAGATCGAATAGCTAGGGCCTTAGAAGTCGACGCCCGAAGCATAAAATACAAAATAAATAGTACAGTTTTTCCATTGTATAAAACGTATAATTGCTACCGGTGTGAAAGATAACGTCATTTCTACTTTCCGGGCAACCTAGGCATCACCCTAGGTCGTTGCTTCAACAGATTGAATATTTGGGGCGTTAGAAGTCAACGCCCGAAGCATAAAATACAAAATAAATAGAACAGTTTTTCCATCGTGTAAAACGAATAATTGCTACCGGTGTGAAAGTTATGGTCATTTATACGTTCCGGGCAACCTAGGCTTTACCATAGGGCGGTGTTCCACCAGATGGAATAGTTAGGGCATAAGAAGTCAACGCCAGAAGCATAAAATACAATATAAATACAACAGTTTTTCAATCGTATGAAACGAGTAATTGCAACCAGTACGAAAGTTAACGTCATTTCTACGTTCCGGACAACCTAGGCTTCACCCTAGGGCGTTGCTCCACCAGATCGAATAGTTAGTGCCTTAGAAGTCAACGCCAGAAGCATAAAATACAATATAAACACAACAGTTTTTCCATCGTACAAAACGAATAATTGCTACCTGTATGGAAGTGATGGTCATTTCTACGTTCCGGGCAACCTAGGCCTCACTCTAGGGCGTTGTTCCACCAGATTGAATAGTTAGGGCCTAAGAAATCAACGCCAGAAGCATAAAATACAATATAAATATAACAGTTTTTCCATCGTATAGAACGAATAATAGCATCCAGTGTGAAAGTTATGGTCACTTCTACGTTCCGGGCAACCTAGGCTTCACTCTAGGGCGTTGCTCCACCAGATCAAACAGTTAGGGCCTTAGCAGTCAACGACCGAAGCATAAAATACAAAATAAATAGAACAGTTTTTCCATTGTATAAAACGAATAATAGCAACCAGTGTGAAAGTTATGGTCATTTCTACGTTCGGGCAACCTGGGCTTCACTCTAGGGCGTTGCTCCACCAGATCAAACAGCTAGGGCCTTAGAAGTCAACGGCCGAAGCATAAAATACGGTATAAATACAACAGTTTTTCCATCGTATAAAACGAATAATAGCAGCCAGTGTGAAAGTTATGGTCATTTCTACGTTCCGGGCAACCTAGGCTTCACCCTAGGGCGTTGCTCCAACAGATCGAATAGTTCGTGCCTTAGAAGTCAACGGCCGAAGCATAAAATACAAAATAAATAGAACTGTTTTTCCATCGTATAAAACGAATAATTGCTACCGGTGTGAAAGTTATTTCTATTTCTACGTTCCGGGCAACCTAGGCTTCACCCTAGGGCGTTGTTCCACCAGATGGAATAGTTAGGGCATAAGAAGTCAGCGCCAGAAGCATAAAATACAATATAAATATAACAGTTTTTCCATCGTATAAAACGAATAATAGCAGCCAGTGTGAAAGTTATGGTCATTTCTACGTTCCGGGCAACCTAGGCTTCACCCTAGGGCGTTGCTCCAACAGATCGAATAGTTAGTGCCTCAGAAGTCAACGCCCGAAGCATAAAATACAATATAAATATAACAGTTTTTCCATCGTATAGAACGAATAATAGCAACCAGTGTGAAAGTTAACGTCATTTCTACTTTCCGGGCAACCTAGGCTTCACCCTAGGGCGTTGCTCCAACAGAGTGAATAGTTAGGGCCTTAGAAGTCAACGCCCGATGCATAAAATACAAAATAAATAGAACAGTTTTTCCGTCGTGTAAAACGAATAATTGCTACCGGTGTGAAAATTATGGTCATTTCTACGTTCCGGTCAACCTAGGCATCACCATAGGGCGTTACTCCACCAGATCGAATAGTTAGGGCCTAAGATGTGAAACACGGAAGCATAAAATACAATATAAATACAACAGTTTTTCCATCATACAAAACGAATAATTGCAACCAGTATGAAAGCTAGGGTCATTTCTACTTTACGGGCAACCTAGGCTACACCCTAGGGCGTTGCTCTTGCAGATTGAATAGTTAGGGCCTTAGAAGTTAATGCCCGAAGCATAAAATGCAATAAAAATACAACAGTTTTTCCATCGTATAAAAGGATTAATTGCAACCAGTTTGAAAGTGATGGCCATTTCTACGTTCCGGGCAACCTAGCCTTCACTCTAGGGCGTTGCTCCACCAGATCGAATAGCTAGGGCCTTAGAAGTCAACGCCCGAAGCATAAAATACAAAATAAAGAGTACAGTTTTTCCATTGTATAAAACGTATAATTGCTACCGGTGTGAAAGTTATGGTCATTTCTACGTTCCGGGCAACCTAGGCTTCACCCTAGGTCGTTGTTCCACCAGATGGAACAGTTAGGGCCTTAGAAGTCAACGCCCGAAGTATAAAATACAAAATACATAGAACAGTTTTTCCATCGTATAAAACTAATAATTTCAACCACTGTGAAAGTAATGGGCATTTCTACGTTCCGGACAACCTAGGCTTCACTCTAGGGCGTTGCTCCACCACATCGAATAGCTACGGCCTTAGAAGTCAACGCCAGAAGCATAAAATACAATATAAATACAACAGTTTTTCAATCGTATGAAACGAGTAATTGCAACCAGTACGAAAGTTAACGTCATTTCTACGTTCCGGACAACCTAGGCTTCACCCTAGGGCGTTGCTCCACCAGATCGAATAGTTAGTGCCTTAGAAGTCAACGCCAGAAGCATAAAATACAATATAAACACAACAGTTTTTCCATCGTACAAAACGAATAATTGCTACCTGTATGGAAGTGATGGTCATTTCTACGTTCCGGGCAACCTAGGCCTCACTCTAGGGCGTTGTTCCACCAGATTGAATAGTTAGGGCCTAAGAAATCAACGCCAGAAGCATAAAATACAATATAAATATAACAGTTTTTCCATCGTATAGAACGAATAATAGCATCCAGTGTGAAAGTTATGGTCACTTCTACGTTCCGGGCAACCTAGGCTTCACTCTAGGGCGTTGCTCCACCAGATCAAACAGTTAGGGCCTTAGCAGTCAACGACCGAAGCATAAAATACAAAATAAATAGAACAGTTTTTCCATTGTATAAAACGAATAATAGCAACCAGTGTGAAAGTTATGGTCATTTCTACGTTCGGGCAACCTGGGCTTCACTCTAGGGCGTTGCTCCACCAGATCAAACAGCTAGGGCCTTAGAAGTCAACGGCCGAAGCATAAAATACGGTATAAATACAACAGTTTTTCCATCGTATAAAACGAATAATAGCAGCCAGTGTGAAAGTTATGGTCATTTCTACGTTCCGGGCAACCTAGGCTTCACCCTAGGGCGTTGCTCCAACAGATCGAATAGTTAGTGCCTCAGAAGTCAACGACCGAAGCCTAAAATACAAAATAAATAGAACAGTTTTTCCATTGTATAAAACGAATAATAGCAACCAGTGTGAAAGTTATGGTCGTTTCTACGTTCGGGCAACCTGGGCTTCACTCAAGGGCGTTGCTCCACCAGATCAAACAGCTAGGGCCTTAGAAGTCAACGCCCGAAGCATAAAATACAATATAAATATAACAGTTTTTCCATCGTATAGAACGAATAATAGCAACCAGTGTGAAAGTTAACGTCATTTCTACTTTCCGGGCAACCTAGGCTTCACCCTAGGGCGTTGCTCCAACAGAGTGAATAGGTAGGGCCTTAGAAGTCAACGCCCGATGCATAAAATACAAAATAAATAGAACAGTTTTTCCGTCGTGTAAAACGAATAATTGCTACCGGTGTGAAAATTATGGTCATTTCTACGTTCCGGTCAACCTAGGCATCACCATAGGGCGTTACTCCACCAGATCGAATAGTTAGGGCCTAAGATGTGAAACACGGAAGCATAAAATACAATATAAATACAACAGTTTTTCCATCATACAAAACGAATAATTGCAACCAGTATGAAAGCTAGGGTCATTTCTACTTTACGGGCAACCTAGGCTACACCCTAGGGCGTTGCTCTTGCAGATTGAATAGTTAGGGCCTTAGAAGTTAATGCCCGAAGCATAAAATGCAATAAAAATACAACAGTTTTTCCATCGTATAAAAGGATTAATTGCAACCAGTTTGAAAGTGATGGCCATTTCTACGTTCCGGGCAACCTAGCCTTCACTCTAGGGCGTTGCTCCACCAGATCGAATAGCTAGGGCCTTAGAAGTCAACGCCCGAAGCATAAAATACAAAATAAAGAGTACAGTTTTTCCATTGTATAAAACGTATAATTGCTACCGGTGTGAAAGTTATGGTCATTTCTACGTTCCGGGCAACCTAGGCTTCACCCTAGGTCATTGTTCCACCAGATGGAACAGTTAGGGCCTTAGAAGTCAACGCCCGAAGTATAAAATACAAAATACATAGAACAGTTTTTCCATCGTATAAAACTAATAATTTCAACCACTGTGAAAGTAATGGGCATTTCTACGTTCCGGACAACCTAGGCTTCACTCTAGGGCGTTGCTCCACCACATCGAATAGCTACGGCCTTAGAAGTCAACGCCAGAAGCATAAAATGCAATAAAAATGCAACAGTTTTTCCATCGTATAAAAGGATTAATTGCAACCAGTTTGAAAGTGATGGTCATTTCTACGTTCCGGGCAACCTAGGCTTCACCCTAGGGCGTTGTTCCGCCAGATGGAGTAGTTAGGTCATAAGAAGTCAACACCCGACGCATAAAATGCAATAAAAATGCAACAGTTTTTCCATCGTATAAAAGGATTAATTGCAACCAGTTTGAAAGTCATGGTCATTTCTACGTTCCGGGCAACCTAGCCTTCACTCTAGGGCGTTGCTCCACCAGATCGAATAGCTTGGGCATTAGAAGTCAACGCCCGAAGCAGAAAATACAAAATAAAGAGTACAGTTTTTCCATTGTATAAAACGTATAATTGCTACCGGTGTGAAAGTTATGGTCATTTCTACGTTCCGGGCAACCTAGGCTTCACCCTAGGTCCTTGTTCCACCAGATGGAATAGTTAGGGCCTTAGAAGTCAACGCCAGAAGCATAAAATACAATAAATATACAAGAGTTTTTCCATCGTATATCAGGAATAATTGCAACCAGTGTGAAAGTGATGGTCATTTCTACGTTCCGGGCAACCTAGGCTTCACCCTAGGTCGTTGTTCCACCAGATGGAACAGTTAGGGCCTTAGAAGTCAACGCCCGAAGTATAAAATGCAAAATAAATAGAACAGTTTTTCCATCGTATAAAACTAATAATTTCAACCAGTGTGAAAGTAATGGGCATTTCTACGTTCCGGACAACCTAGGCTTCACTCTAGGGCGTTGCTCCACCACACCGAATAGCTACGGCCTTAGAAGTCAACGCCAGAAGCATAAAATGCAATAAAAATGCAACAGTTTTTCCATCGTAAAAAAGGATTAATTGCAACCAGTTTGAAAGTGATGGTCATTTCTACGTTCCGGGCAACGTAGGCTTCACTCTAGGGCGTTGTTCCAACAGATCGAACACTTAGGGCCTAAGAAGGCACCGCCAGAAGCATAAAATACAATATAAATATAACAGCTTTTCCATCGTATAAAACGAATAATAGCAATCAGTGTGAAAGTTATGGTCATTTCTAAGTTCCGGGCAACCTAGGCTTCACCCTAGGGCGTCGCTCCGACAGATTGAATAGTTAGGGCCTTAGAAGTCAACGCCCGACGCATAAAATGCAATAAAAATGCAACAGTTTATCCATCGTATAAAAGGATTAATTGCAACCAGTTTGAAAGTGATGGTCATTTCTACGTTCCGGGCAACCTAGGCTTCACCCTAGGGCGTTGTTCCGCCAGATGGAGTAGTTAGGGCATAAGAAGTCAACCCCCGACGCATAAAATGCAATAAAAATACAACAGTTTTTCCATCGTATAAAAGGATTAATTGCAACCAGTTTGAAAGTGATGGCCATTTCTACGTTCCGGGCAACCTAGCCTTCACTCTAGGGCGTTGCTCCACCAGATCGAATAGCTAGGGCCTTAGAAGTCAACGCCCGAAGCATAAAATACAAAATAAAGAGTACAGTTTTTCCATTGTATAAAACGTATAATTGCTACCGGTGTGAAAGTTAGGGTCATTTCTACGTTCCGGGCAACCTAGGCTTCACCCTAGGTCGTTGTTCCACCAGATGGAACAGTTAGGGCCTTAGAAGTCAACGCCCGAAGTATAAAATACAAAATACATAGAACAGTTTTTCCATCGTATAAAACTAATAATTTCAACCAGTGTGAAAGTAATGGGCATTTCTACGTTCCGGACAACCTAGGCTTCACTCTAGGGCGTTGCTCCACCAGATCGAATAGCTAGGGCCTTAGAAGTCGACGCCCGAAGCATAAAACACAAAATAAATAGTACAGTTTTTCCATTGTATAAAACGTATAATTGCTACCGGTGTGAAAGATAACGTCATTTCTACTTTCCGGGCAACCTAGGCATCACCCTAGGTCGTTGCTTCAACAGATTGAATATTTGGGGCGTTAGAAGTCAACGCCCGAAGCATAAAATACAAAATAAATAGAACAGTTTTTCCATCGGGTAAAACGAATAATTGCTACCGGTGAGAAAGTTATGGTCATTTATACGTTCCGGGCAACCTAGGCTTTACCATAGGGCGGTGTTCCACCAGATGGAATAGTTAGGGCATAAGAAGTCAACGCCAGAAGCATAAAATACAATATAAATACAACAGTTTTTCAATCGTATGAAACGAGTAATTGCAACCAGTACGAAAGTTAACGTCATTTCTACGTTCCGGACAACCTAGGCTTCACCCTAGGGCGTTGCTCGACCAGATCGAATAGTTAGTGCCTTAGAAGTCAACGCCAGAAGCATAAAATACAATATAAACACAACAGTTTTTCCATCGTACAAAACGAATAATTGCTACCTGTATGGAAGTGATGGTCATTTCTACGTTCCGGGCAACCTAGGCCTCACTCTAGGGCGTTGTTGCACCAGATTGAATAGTTAGGGCCTAAGAAATCAACGCCAGAAGCATAAAATACAATATAAATATAACAGCTTTTCCATCGTATAGAACGAATAATAGCATCCAGTGTGAAAGATATGGTCACTTCTACGTTCCGGGCAACCTAGGCTTCACTCTAGGGCGTTGCTCCACCAGATCAAACAGTTAGGGCCTGAGCAGTCAACGACCGAAGCATAAAATACAAAATAAATAGAACAGTTTTTCCATTGTATAAAACGAATAATAGCAACCAGTGTGAAAGTTATGGTCATTTCTACGTTCGGGCAACCTGGGCTTCACTCTAGGGCGTTGCTCCACCAGATCAAACAGCTAGGGCCTTAGAAGTCAACGCCCGAAGCATAAAATACAATATAAATATAACAGTTTTTCCATCGTATAGAACGAATAATAGCAACCAGTGTGAAAGTTAACGTCATTTCTACTTTCCGGGCAACCTAGGCTTCACCCTAGGGCGTTGCTCCAACAGATTGAATAGTTAGGGCCTTAGAAGTCAACGCCCGATGCATAAAATACAAAATAAATAGAACAGTTTTTCCATCGTGTGAAACGAATAATTGCTACCGGTGTGAAAATTATGGTCATTTCTACGTTCCGGTCAACCTAGGCATCACCATAGGGCGTTACTCCACCAGATCGAATAGTTAGGGCCTAAGATGTGAAACACGGAAGCATAAAATACAATATAAATACAACAGTTTTTCCATCATACAAAACGAATAATTGCAACCAGTATGAAAGCTAGGGTCATTTCTACTTTACGGGCAACCTAGGCTACACCCTAGGGCGTTGCTCTTGCAGATTGAATAGTTAGGGCCTTAGAAGTTAATGCCCGAAGCATAAAATGCAATAAAAATACAACAGTTTTTCCATCGTATAAAAGGATTAATTGCAACCAGTTTGAAAGTGATGGCCATTTCTACGTTCCGGGCAACCTAGCCTTCACTCTAGGGCGTTGCTCCACCAGATCGAATAGCTAGGGCCTTAGAAGTCAACGCCCGAAGCATAAAATACAAAATAAAGAGTACAGTTTTTCCATTGTATAAAACGTATAATTGCTACCGGTGTGAAAGTTATGGTCATTTCTACGTTCCGGGCAACCTAGGCTTCACCCTAGGTCGTTGTTCCACCAGATGGAACAGTTAGGGCCTTAGAAGTCAACGCCCGAAGTATAAAATACAAAATACATAGAACAGTTTTTCCATCGTATAAAACTAATAATTTCAACCACTGTGAAAGTAATAGGCATTTCTACGTTCCGGACAACCTAGGCTTCACTCTAGGGCGTTGCTCCACCACATCGAATAGCTACGGCCTTAGAAGTCAACGCCAGAAGCATAAAATGCAATAAAAATGCAACAGTTTTTCCATCGTATAAAAGGATTAATTGCAACCAGTTTGAAAGTGATGGTCATTTCTACGTTCCGGGCAACCTAGGCTTCACCCTAGGGCGTTGTTCCGCCAGATGGAGTAGTTAGGTCATAAGAAGTCAACACCCGACGCATAAAATGCAATAAAAATGCAACAGTTTTTCCATCGTATAAAAGGATTAATTGCAACCAGTTTGAAAGTCATGGTCATTTCTACGTTCCGGGCAACCTAGCCTTCACTCTAGGGCGTTGCTCCACCAGATCGAATAGCTTGGGCCTTAGAAGTCAACGCCCGAAGCAGAAAATACAAAATAAAGAGTACAGTTTTTCCATTGTATAAAACGTATAATTGCTACCGGTGTGAAAGTTATGGTCATTTCTACGTTCCGGGCAACCTAGGCTTCACCCTAGGTCCTTGTTCCACCAGATGGAATAGTTAGGGCCTTAGAAGTCAACGCCAGAAGCATAAAATACAATAAATATACAAGAGTTTTTCCATCGTATATCAGGAATAATTGCAACCAGTGTGAAAGTGATGGTCATTTCTACGTTCCGGGCAACGTAGGCTTCACTCTAGGGCGTTGCTCCACCAGATCGAATAGCTAGGGCCTTAGAAGTCGACGCCCGAAGCATAAAATACAAAATAAATAGTACAGTTTTTCCATTGTATAAAACGTATAATTGCTACCGGTGTGAAAGATAACGTCATTTCTACTTTCCGGGCAACCTAGGCATCACCCTAGGTCGTTGCTTCAACAGATTGAATATTTGGGGCGTTAGAAGTCAACGCCCGAAGCATAAAATACAAAATAAATAGAACAGTTTTTCCATCGTGTAAAACGAATAATTGCTACCGGTGAGAAAGTTATGGTCATTTATACGTTCCGGGCAACCTAGGCTTTACCATAGGGCGGTGTTCCACCAGATGGAATAGTTAGGGCATAAGAAGTCAACGCCAGAAGCATAAAATACAATATAAATACAACAGTTTTTCAATCGTATGAAACGAGTAATTGCAACCAGTACGAAAGTTAACGTCATTTCTACGTTCCGGACAACCTAGGCTTCACCCTAGGGCGTTGCTCGACCAGATCGAATAGTTAGTGCCTTAGAAGTCAACGCCAGAAGCATAAAATACAATATAAACACAACAGTTTTTCCATCGTACAAAACGAATAATTGCTACCTGTATGGAAGTGATGGTCATTTCTACGTTCCGGGCAACCTAGGCCTCACTCTAGGGCGTTGTTGCACCAGATTGAATAGTTAGGGCCTAAGAAATCAACGCCAGAAGCATAAAATACAATATA
Source organism: Calliopsis andreniformis (assembly GCF_051401765.1). Lineage (NCBI taxonomy): Eukaryota > Metazoa > Arthropoda > Insecta > Hymenoptera > Andrenidae > Calliopsis > Calliopsis andreniformis. The sequence continues at coordinate 15,490,513 of NW_027480428.1, forward strand.
AATATAACAGTTTTTCCATCGTATAGAACGAATAATAGCATCCAGTGTGAAAGTTATGGTCACTTCTACGTTCCGGGCAACCTAGGCTTCACTCTAGGGCGTTGCTCCACCAGATCAAACAGTTAGGGCCTTAGCAGTCAACGACCGAAGCATAAAATACAAAATAAATAGAACAGTTTTTCCATTGTATAAAACGAATAATAGCAACCAGTGTGAAAGTTATGGTCATTTCTACGTTCGGGCAACCTGGGCTTCACTCTAGGGCGTTGCTCCACCAGATCAAACAGCTAGGGCCTTAGAAGTCAACGCCCGAAGCATAAAATACAATATAAATATAACAGTTTTTCCATCGTATAGAACGAATAATAGCAACCAGTGTGAAAGTTAACGTCATTTCTACTTTCCGGGCAACCTAGGCTTCACCCTAGGGCGTTGCTCCAACAGATTGAATAGTTAGGGCCTTAGAAGTCAACGCCCGATGCATAAAATACAAAATAAATAGAACAGTTTTTCCATCGTGTGAAACGAATAATTGCTACCGGTGTGAAAATTATGGTCATTTCTACGTTCCGGTCAACCTAGGCATCACCATAGGGCGTTACTCCACCAGATCGAATAGTTAGGGCCTAAGATGTGAAACACGGAAGCATAAAATACAATATAAATACAACAGTTTTTCCATCATACAAAACGAATAATTGCAACCAGTATGAAAGCTAGGGTCATTTCTACTTTACGGGCAACCTAGGCTACACCCTAGGGCGTTGCTCTTGCAGATTGAATAGTTAGGGCCTTAGAAGTTAATGCCCGAAGCATAAAATGCAATAAAAATACAACAGTTTTTCCATCGTATAAAAGGATTAATTGCAACCAGTTTGAAAGTGATGGCCATTTCTACGTTCCGGGCAACCTAGCCTTCACTCTAGGGCGTTGCTCCACCAGATCGAATAGCTAGGGCCTTAGAAGTGAACGCCCGAAGCATAAAATACAAAATAAAGAGTACAGTTTTTCCATTGTATAAAACGTATAATTGCTACCGGTGTGAACGTTATGGTCATTTCTACGTTCCGGGCAACCTAGGCTTCACCCTAGGTCGTTGTTCCACCAGATGGAACAGTTAGGGCCTTAGAAGTCAACGCCCGAAGTATAAAATACAAAATACATAGAACAGTTTTTCCATCGTATAAAACTAATAATTTCAACCAGTGTGAAAGTAATGGGCATTTCTACGTTCCGGACAACCTAGGCTTCACTCTAGGGCGTTGCTCCACCACATCGAATAGCTACGGCCTTAGAAGTCAACGCCAGAAGCATAAAATGCAATAAAAATGCAACAGTTTTTCCATCGTATAAAAGGATTAATTGCAACCAGTTTGAAAGTGATGGTCATTTCTACGTTCCGGGCAACCTAGGCTTCACCCTAGGGCGTTGTTCCGCCAGATGGAGTAGTTAGGTCATAAGAAGTCAACACCCGACGCATAAAATGCAATAAAAATGCAACAGTTTTTCCATCGTATAAAAGGATTAATTGCAACCAGTTTGAAAGTCATGGTCATTTCTACGTTCCGGGCAACCTAGCCTTCACTGTAGGGCGTTGCTCCACCAGATCGAATAGCTTGGGCCTTAGAAGTCAACGCCCGAAGCAGAAAATACAAAATAAAGAGTACAGTTTTTCCATTGTATAATTCGTATAATTGCTACCGGTGTGAAAGTTATGGTCATTTCTACGTTCCGGGCAACCTAGGCTTCACCCTAGGTCCTTGTTCCACCAGATGGAATAGTTAGGGCCTTAGAAGTCAACGCCAGAAGCATAAAATACAATAAATATACAAGAGTTTTTCCATCGTATATCAGGAATAATTGCAACCAGTGTGAAAGTGATGGTCATTTCTACGTTCCGGGCAACGTAGGCTTCACTCTAGGGCGTTGCTCCACCAGATCGAATAGCTAGGGCCTTAGAAGTCGACGCCCGAAGCATAAAATACAAAATAAATAGTACAGTTTTTCCATTGTATAAAACGTATAATTGCTACCGGTGTGAAAGATAACGTCATTTCTACTTTCCGGGCAACCTAGGCATCACCCTAGGTCGTTGCTTCAACAGATTGAATATTTGGGGCGTTAGAAGTCAACGCCCGAAGCATAAAATACAAAATAAATAGAACAGTTTTTCCACCGTGTAAAACGAATAATTGCTACCGGTGTGAAAGTTATGGTCATTTATACGTTCCGGGCAACCTAGGCTTTACCATAGGGCGGTGTTCCACCAGATGGAATAGTTAGGGCATAAGAAGTCAACGCCAGAAGCATAAAATACAATATAAATACAACAGTTTTTCAATCGTATGAAACGAGTAATTGCAACCAGTACGAAAGTTAACGTCATTTCTACGTTCCGGACAACCTAGGCTTCACCCTAGGGCGTTGCTCCACCAGATCGAATAGTTAGTGCCTTAGAAGTCAACGCCAGAAGCATAAAATACAATATAAACACAACAGTTTTTCCATCGTACAAAACGAATAATTGCTACCTGTATGGAAGTGATGGTCATTTCTACGTTCCGGGCAACCTAGGCCTCACTCTAGGGCGTTGTTCCACCAGATTGAATAGTTAGGGCCTAAGAAATCAACGCCAGAAGCATAAAATACAATATAAATATAACAGTTTTTCCATCGTATAGAACGAATAATAGCATCCAGTGTGAAAGTTATGGTCACTTCTACGTTCCGGGCAACCTAGGCTTCACTCTAGGGCGTTGCTCCACCAGATCAAACAGTTAGGGCCTTAGCAGTCAACGACCGAAGCATAAAATACAATATAAATATAACAGTTTTTCCATCGTATAGAACGAATAATAGAAACAAGTGTGAAAGTTAACGTCATTTCTACTTTCCGGGCAACCTAGGCTTCACCCTAGGGCGTTGCTCCAACAGGTTGAATAGTTAGGGCCTTAGAAGTCAACGCCCGATGCATAAAATACAAAATAAATAGAACAGTTTTTCCATCGTGTGAAACGAATAATTGCTACCGGTGTGAAAATTATGGTCATTTCTACGTTCCGCTCAACCTAGGCTTCACCATAGGGCGTTACTCCACCAGATCGAATTGTTAGGGCCTAAGAAGTGAACCCCAGAAGCATAAAATACAATATAAATGCAACAGTTTTTCCATCATAAAAAACGAATAATTGCAACCAGTATGAAAGCTAGGGTCATTTCTACTTTACGGGCAAGCTAGGCTACACCCTAGGGCGTTGCTCTTACAGATTGAATAGTTAGGGCCTTAGAAGTTAATGCCCGAAGCATAAAATGCAATAAAAATACAACAGTTTTTCCATCGTATAAAAGGATTAATTGCAACCAGTTTGAAAGTGATGGTCATTTCTACGTTCAGGGCAACCTAGGCTTCACTCTAGGGCGTTGCTCCACCAGATCGAATAGCTAGGGCCTTAGAAGTCAACGCCCGAAGCATAAAATACAAAATGAGTAGAACGGTTTTTCCATCGTATAAAACGAATAATAGCAACCAGTGTGAAAGTTATGGTCATTTCTACGTTCCGGCAACCTAGGCTTCACCCCAGGGCGTTGATCCACCAGAGAGAAGAGTTAGGGCCTTAGAAGTCAACGCCAGAAGCATAAAATTCAATAAAGATGCAACAGTTTTTCCATCGTCTAGCAGGAATAATTGCAACCAGTTTGAAAGTGATGGTCATTTCTACGTTCCGGGCAACCTAGGCTTCACTCTAGGGCGTTGCTCCACCAGATCGAATAGTTGGGGCCTTAGAAGTCAACGCCAGAAGCATAAAATACAATAAAGATGCAACAGCTTTTCCATCGTATTAAACGAATAATTTCGACCAGTGTGAATGTTATTGTCATTTCTACATTCCGAGCAACCTAGGCTTCACTCTAGGGCGTTGATCCAACAGACTGAATAGTTAGGGCCTTAGGAGTCAACGCTCGAAGAATAAAATACAATATAAATATAACAGTTTTTCCATCATATAACAGGAATAATTGCAACCAGTTTGAAAGTGATGGTCATTTCTACGTTCCGGGAAACCTCGGCTTCACTCTAGGGCGTTGCTCCGCCAGATCGAATAGTTAGTGCATTAGAAGTCAACACCAGAAACATAAAATACAATATCAATACAACAGTTTTTCCATCGTATAAAACGAATAATTGCAACCAGTATGAAAGTTAACGTCATTTCTACTTTCCGGGCAACCTAGGCTTCACCCTTGCGCGTTGCTCCAACAGATTGAATAGTTAGGGCCTTAGAAGTCAACGCCGGAAGCATAAAATGCAATAAAAATACAACAGTTTTTCCATCGTATAAAAGGATTAATTGCAACCAGTTTGAAAGTGATGGTCATTTCTACGTTCCGGGCAACCTAGGCTTCACTCTAGGGCGTTGCTCCATCAGATCGAATAGTTGGGGCCTTAGAAGTCAATGCCAGAAGCATAAAATACAATAAAGATGCAACAGCTTTTCCATCGTATTAAACGAATAATTTCAACCAGTGTGAATGTTATTGTCATTTCTACATTCCGAGCAACCTAGGCTTCACTCTAGGGCGTTGATCCAACAGATTGAATAGTTAGGGCCTTAGGAGTCAACGCCCGAAGCATAAAATACAATATAAATATAACAGTTTTTCCATCATATAACAGGAATAATTGCAACCAGTTTGAATGTGACGGTCATTTCTACGTTCCGGGCAACCTAGGCTTCACTCTAGGGCGTTGCTCCACGAGATGGAATAGTTAGTGCCTTAGAAGTCAACGCCAGAAGCATAAAATACAATATAAATACAACAGTTTTTCCATCGTATAGAACGAATAATTGCAACCAGTTTGACAGTGATGGTCATTTCTACGTTCCGGGCAACCTAGGCTTCACTCTAGGGCGTTGCTCCATCAGATCGAATAGTTGGGGCCTTAGAAGTCAATGCCAGAAGCAGAAAATACAATAAAGATGCAACAGCTTTTCCATCGTATTAAACGAATAATTTCAACCAGTGTGAATGTTATTGTCATTTCTACATTCCGAGCAACCTAGGCTTCACTCTAGGGCGTTGATCCAACAGATTGAATAGTTAGGGCCTTAGGAGTCAACGCCCGAAGCATAAAATACAATATAAATATAACAGTTTTTCCATCATATAACAGGAATAATTGCAACCAGTTTGAAAGTGATGGTCATTTCTACGTTCCGGACAACCTAGGCTTCACTCTAGGGCGTTGCTCCACCAGATCGAATAGTTAGTGCCTTAGAAGTCAACGCCAGAAGCATAAAATACAATATAAACACAACAGTTTTTCCATCGTATAAAACGAATAATTGCTACCAGTATGTAAGTGATGGTCATTTCTACGTTCCGGGCAACCTAGGCCTCACTCTAGGGCGTTGTTCCACCAGATTGAATAGTTAGGGCCTAAGAAATCAACGCCAGAAGCATAAAATACAATATAAATATAACAGTTTTTCCATGGTATAAAACGAATAATTTCAACCAGTGTGAATGCTATGGTCATTTCTACATTCCGAGCAACCTAGGCTACACTCTAGGGCGTTGGTCCACCAGAGAGAATAGTTAGCGCCTTAGAAGTCAACGCCAGAAGCATAAAATTCAATAAAGATGCAGCAGTTTTTCCATCGTATAGCAGGAATAATTGCAAACAGTGTGAAAGCACTGGTCATTTCTACGTTCCGGGTAACCTAGGCTTCACTCTAGGGCGTTGTTCCACCAGATCGAACAGTTAGGGCATAAGAAGGCAACGCCAGATGCATAAAATACAATATAAACACAACAGTTTTTCCATCGTATAAAACGAATAATTGCTACCAGTATGGAAGTGATGGTCATTTCTTCGTTCCGGGCAACCTAGGCCTCACTCTAGGGCGTTGTTCCACCAGATTGAATAGTTAGGTCCTAAGAAATCAACGCCAGAAGCATAAAATACAATATAAATATAACAGTTTTTCCATCGTATAAAACGAATAATTGCAACCAGTATGAAAGTTATGGTCATTTCTACGTTCGGGGCAACCTAGGCTTCACTCTATGGCGTTCTTCCACTACATCGAATAGCAACGGCCTCAGAAGTCAACGCCTGAAGCATAAAATACAATAAAAATACAACAGTCTTTCCGTCCTATAACAGGAATAATTGCAACCCGTGTGAAAGTGATGGTCATTTGGACGTTCCAGGCAACCTAATCTTCACTCTAGGGCGTGGTTCCACCAGATCGAATTGTCAGGGCCTAAGAAGTCAACGCCAGAAGCATAAGATACAATATAAAGGTAACAGTTTTTCCATCGTATAGAACGAATAATAGCAACCAGTGTGAAAGTTATGGTCACTTCTACGTTCCGGGCAACCTAGGCTTCACTCTAGGGCGTTACTGCACCAGATCAAACAGTTAGGGCTTTAGCAGTCAACGACCGAAGCATAAAATACAAAATAAATAGAACAGTTTTTCCATTGTATAAAACGAATAATAGCAACCAGTGTGAAAGTTATGGTCATTTCTACGTTCGGGCAACCTGGGCTTCACTCTAGGGCGTTGCTCCAACAGATTGAATAGTTAGGGCCTTAGAAGTCAACGCCCGATGCATAAAATACAATATAAACACAACAGTTTTTCCATCGTATAAAACGAATAATTGCTACCAGTATGGAAGTGATGGTCATTTCTTCGTTCCGGGCAACCTAGGCCTCACTCTAGGGCGTTGTTCCACCAGATTGAATAGTTAGGGCCTAAGAAATCAACGCCAGAAGCATAAAATACAATATAAATATAACAGTTTTTCCATCGTATAAAACCAATAATTTCAACCAGTGTGAATGTTATGGTCATTTCTATATTCCGAGCAACCTAGGCTACACTCTAGGACGTTGATCCACCAGAGAGAATAGTTAGGGCCTTAGAAGTCAACGCCAGAAGCATAAAATTCAATAAAGATGCAACAGTTTTTCCATCGTATAGCAGGAATAATAGCAACCAGTGTGAATGTTATGGTCATTTCTACATTCCGAGCAACCTAGGCTTCACTCTAGGGCGTTGGTCCAACAGATTGAATAGTTAGGGCCTTAGCAGTCAACGCCCGAAGCATAAATTACAATATAAATACAACAGTTTTTCCATCATATAGCAGGAATAATTGCAACCAGTTTGAAAGTGATGGTCATTTCTACGTTCCGGGCAACCTAGGCTTCACTCTAGGGTGTTGCTCCACCAGATCGAATAGTTAGTGCCTTAGAAGTCAACGCCAGAAGCATAAAATACAATATAAATACAACAGTTTTTCCAACGTATAAAACGAATAATTGCAACCAGTATGAAAGTTATGGTCATTTCTACGTTCGGGGCAACCTAGGCTTCACTCTATGGCGTTCTTCCACTACATCGAATAGCAACGGCCTCAGAAGTCAACGCCTGAAGCATAAAATACAATAAAAATACAACAGTCTTTCCGTCCTATAACAGGAATAATTGCAACCCGTGTGAAAGTGATGGTCATTTGGACGTTCCAGGCAACCTAATCTTCACTCTAGGGCGTTGTTCCACCAGATCGAACTGTCAGGTCCTAAGAAGTCAACGCCAGAAGCATAAGATACAATATAAAGGTAACAGTTTTTCCATCGTATAGAACGAATAATAGCAACCAGTGTGAAAGTTATGGTCACTTCTACGTTCCGGGCAACCTAGGCTTCACTCTAGGGCGTTACTCCACCAGATCAAACAGTTAGGGCCGTAGCAGTCAACGACCGAAGCATAAAATACAAAATAAATATAACAGTTTTTCCATCGTATAAAACGAATAATTTCAACCAGTGTGAATGTTATGGTCATTTCTACATTCCGAGCAACCTAGGCTACACTCTAGGGCGTTGGTCCACCAGAGAGAATAGTTAGTGCCTTAGAAGTCAACGCCAGAAGCATAAAATTCAATAAAGATGCAGCAGTTTTTCCATCGCATAGCAGGAATAATTGCAAACAGTGTGAAAGCACTGGTCATTTCTACGTTCCGGGTAACCTAGGCTTCACTCTAGGGCGTTGTTCCACCAGATCGAACAGTTAGGGCCTAAGAAGGCAACGCCAGATGCATAAAATACAATATAAACACAACAGTTTTTCCATCGTATAAAACGAATAATTGCTACCAATATGGAAGTGATGGTGATTTCTTCGTTCCGGGCAACCTAGGCCTCACTCTAGGGCGTTGTTCCACCAGATTGAATAGTTAGGGCCTAAGAAATCAACGCCAGAAGCATAAAATACAATATAAATATAACAGTTTTTCCATCGTATAAAACCAATAATTTCAACCAGTGTGAATGTTATGGTCATTTCTATATTCCGAGCAACCTAGGCTACACTCTAGGGCGTTGATCCACCAGAGAGAATAGTTAGGGCCTTAGAAGTCAACGCCAGAAGCATAAAATTCAATAAAGATGCAACAGTTTTTCCATCGTATAGCAGGAATAATTGCAAACAGTGTGAAAGTACTGGTTATTTCTACGTTCCGGGTAACCTAGGCTTCACTCTAGGGCGTTGTTCCACCAGATCGAACAGTTAGGGCATAAGAAGGCAACGCCAGAAGCATAAAATGCAATATAAACACAACAGTTTTTCCATCGTATAAAACGAATAATTGCTACCAGTATGGAAGTGATGGTCATTTCTACGTTCCGGGCAACCTAGGCCTCACACTAGGGCGTTGTTCCACCAGATTGAATAGTTAGGGCCTAAGAAATCGACACCAGAAGCATAAAATACAATATAAATATAACAGTTTTTCCATCGTATAAAACGAATAATTTCAACCAGTGTGAATGTTATGGTCATTTCTATATTCCGAGCAACCTAGGCTACACTCTAGGGCGTTGATCCACCAGATCGAATAGTTAGTGCCTTAGAAGTCAACGCCTGATTCATAAAATACAATATAAATACAACAGTTTTTCCAACGTATAAAACGAATAATTGCAACCAGTATGAAAGTTATGGTCATTTCTACGTTCGGGGCAACCTAGGCTTCACTCTATGGCGTTCTTCCACTACATCGAATAGCAACGGCCTCAGAAGTCAACGCCTGAAGCATAAAATACAATAAAAATACAACAGTCTTTCCGTCCTATAACAGGAATAATTGCAACCCGTGTGAAAGTGATGGTCATTTGGACGTTCCAGGCAACCTAATCTTCACTCTAGGGCGTTGTTGCACCAGATCGAATTGTCAGGGCCTAAGAAGTCAACGCCAGAAGCATAAGATACAATATAAAGGTAACAGTTTTTCCATCGTATAGAACGAATAATAGCAACCAGTGTGAATATTATGGTCATTTCAACATTCCCAGCAACCTAGGCTACACTCTAGGGCGTTGGTCCACCAGAGAGAATAGTTAGGGCCTTAGAAGTCAACGCCAGAAGCATAAAATTCAATAAAGATGCAACAGTTTTTCCATCGTATAGCAGGAATAATTGCAAACAGTGTGAAAGTACAGGTTATTTCTACGTTCCGGGTAACCTAGGCTTCACCCTAGGTCGTTGTTCCACCAGATGGAATAGTTAGGGCCTTAGAAGTCAACGCCCGAAGTATAAAATACAAAATAAATAGAACAGTTTTTCCATCGTATAAAACTAATAATTTCAACCAGTGTGAAAGTAATGGGCATTTCTACGTTCCGGACAACCTAGGCTTCACCCTAGGGCGTCGCTCCAACAGATTGAATAGTTAGGGCCTTAGAAGTCACCGCCCGACGCATAAAATGCAATAAAAATACAACAGTTTCTCCATCATATAACAGGAGTATTTGCAACCAGTTTGAAAGTGATGGTACTTGCTACGTTCCGGGCAACTTAGGCTTCACTCTAGGGCGTTGCTCCACCAGATCGAATAGTTAGTGCCTTAGAAGTCAATGCCAGAAGCATAAAATACAATATAAATACAACAGTTTTTCCATCGTATAAAACGAATAATTGCAACCAGTATGAATGATAACGTCATTTCTACTTTCCGGGCAACCTAGGCATCACCCTAGGGCGTTGCTTCAACAGATTGAATATTTAGGGCCTTAGAAGTCAACGCCCGAAGCATAAAATACAAAATAAGTAGAACAGTTTTTCCATCGTATAAAAGGATTAATTGCAACCAGTTTGAAAGTGATGGTCATTTCTACGTTCCGGGCAACCTAGGCTTCACCCTAGGGCGTTGCTCCACCAGATGGAATAGCTAGGCCATAAGAAGTCAACGCCAGAAGCATAAAATACGGTATAAATACAACAGCTTTCCATCGTATAAAATGTATAATTGCAAACATTGCGAAAGTAATGGTCATTTCTACGTTCCGGGCAACCTAGGCGTCACTCTAGTGCGTTGCTCCACCACATCTAATAGATACGGCCTTAGACGTCAACGACAGAAGCATAAAATACAATATAAATACAACATTTTTTCCATCATATAAAACGAATAATTGCAACCAGTATGAAAGCTATTGTCATTTCTACTTTACGGGCAACCTAGGCTACACCCTAGGGCGTTGCTCCTACAGATTGAATTGTTAGGGCCTTAGAAGTCAATGCCCGAAGGATAAAATGCAATAAAAATACAACAGTTTCTCCATCATATAACAGGAGTATTTGCAACCAGTTTGAAAGTGATGGTCATTTCTACGTTCCGGGCAACCTAGGCTTCACGCTAGGGCGTTGCTCCATCAGATCGAATAGTTGGGGCCTTAGAAGTCAATGCCAGAAGCAGAAAATACAATAAAGATGCAACAGCTTTTCCATCGTATTAAACGAATAATTTCAACCAGTGTGAATGTTATTGTCATTTCTACATTCCGAGCAACCTAGGCTTCACTCTAGGGCGTTGATCCAACAGATTGAATAGTTAGGGCCTTAGGAGTCAACGCCCGAAGCATAAAATACAATATAAATATAACAGTTTTTCCATCATATAACAGGAATAATTGCAACCAGTTTGAAAGTGATGGTCATTTCTACGTTCCGGACAACCTAGGCTTCACTCTAGGGCGTTGCTCCACCAGATCGAATAGTTAGTGCCTTAGAAGTCAACGCCAGAAGCATAAAATACAATATAAACACAACAGTTTTTCCATCGTATAAAACGAATAATTGCTACCAGTATGTAAGTGATGGTCATTTCTACGTTCCGGGCAACCTAGGCCTCACTCTAGGGCGTTGTTCCACCAGATTGAATAGTTAGGGCCTAAGAAATCAACGCCAGAAGCATAAAATACAATATAAATATAACAGTTTTTCCATGGTATAAAACGAATAATTTCAACCAGTGTGAATGCTATGGTCATTTCTACATTCCGAGCAACCTAGGCTACACTCTAGGGCGTTGGTCCACCAGAGAGAATAGTTAGCGCCTTAGAAGTCAACGCCAGAAGCATAAAATTCAATAAAGATGCAGCAGTTTTTCCATCGTATAGCAGGAATAATTGCAAACAGTGTGAAAGCACTGGTCATTTCTACGTTCCGGGTAACCTAGGCTTCACTCTAGGGCGTTGTTCCACCAGATCGAACAGTTAGGGCATAAGAAGGCAACGCCAGATGCATAAAATACAATATAAACACAACAGTTTTTCCATCGTATAAAACGAATAATTGCTACCAGTATGGAAGTGATGGTCATTTCTTCGTTCCGGGCAACCTAGGCCTCACTCTAGGGCGTTGTTCCACCAGATTGAATAGTTAGGGCCTAAGAAATCAACGCCAGAAGCATAAAATACAATATAAATATAACAGTTTTTCCATCGTATAAAACGAATAATTGCAACCAGTATGAAAGTTATGGTCATTTCTACGTTCGGGGCAACCTAGGCTTCACTCTATGGCGTTCTTCCACTACATCGAATAGCAACGGCCTCAGAAGTCAACGCCTGAAGCATAAAATACAATAAAAATACAACAGTCTTTCCGTCCTATAACAGGAATAATTGCAACCCGTGTGAAAGTGATGGTCATTTGGACGTTCCAGGCAACCTAATCTTCACTCTAGGGCGTGGTTCCACCAGATCGAATTGTCAGGGCCTAAGAAGTCAACGCCAGAAGCATAAGATACAATATAAAGGTAACAGTTTTTCCATCGTATAGAACGAATAATAGCAACCAGTGTGAAAGTTATGGTCACTTCTACGTTCCGGGCAACCTAGGCTTCACTCTAGGGCGTTACTGCACCAGATCAAACAGTTAGGGCTTTAGCAGTCAACGACCGAAGCATAAAATACAAAATAAATAGAACAGTTTTTCCATTGTATAAAACGAATAATAGCAACCAGTGTGAAAGTTATGGTCATTTCTACGTTCGGGCAACCTGGGCTTCACTCTAGGGCGTTGCTCCAACAGATTGAATAGTTAGGGCCTTAGAAGTCAACGCCCGATGCATAAAATACAATATAAACACAACAGTTTTTCCATCGTATAAAACGAATAATTGCTACCAGTATGGAAGTGATGGTCATTTCTTCGTTCCGGGCAACCTAGGCCTCACTCTAGGGCGTTGTTCCACCAGATTGAATAGTTAGGGCCTAAGAAATCAACGCCAGAAGCATAAAATACAATATAAATATAACAGTTTTTCCATCGTATAAAACCAATAATTTCAACCAGTGTGAATGTTATGGTCATTTCTATATTCCGAGCAACCTAGGCTACACTCTAGGGCGTTGATCCACCAGAGAGAATAGTTAGGGCCTTAGAAGTCAACGCCAGAAGCATAAAATTCAATAAAGATGCAACAGTTTTTCCATCGTATAGCAGGAATAATTGCAAACAGTGTGAAAGTACTGGTTATTTCTACGTTCCGGGTAACCTAGGCTTCACTCTAGGGCGTTGTTCCACCAGATCGAACAGTTAGGGCATAAGAAGGCAACGCCAGAAGCATAAAATGCAATATAAACACAACAGTTTTTCCATCGTATAAAACGAATAATTGCTACCAGTATGGAAGTGATGGTCATTTCTACGTTCCGGGCAACCTAGGCCTCACACTAGGGCGTTGTTCCACCAGATTGAATAGTTAGGGCCTAAGAAATCAACACCAGAAGCATAAAATACAATATAAATATAACAGTTTTTCCATCGTATAAAACGAATAATTTCAACCAGTGTGAATGTTATGGTCATTTCTATATTCCGAGCAACCTAGGCTACACTCTAGGGCGTTGATCCACCAGATCGAATAGTTAGTGCCTTAGAAGTCAACGCCTGAATCATAAAATACAATATAAATACAACAGTTTTTCCAACGTATAAAACGAATAATTGCAACCAGTATGAAAGTTATGGTCATTTCTACGTTCGGGGCAACCTAGGCTTCACTCTATGGCGTTCTTCCACTACATCGAATAGCAACGGCCTCAGAAGTCAACGCCTGAAGCATAAAATACAATAAAAATACAACAGTCTTTCCGTCCTATAACAGGAATAATTGCAACCCGTGTGAAAGTGATGGTCATTTGGACGTTCCAGGCAACCTAATCTTCACTCTAGGGCGTTGTTGCACCAGATCGAATTGTCAGGGCCTAAGAAGTCAACGCCAGAAGCATAAGATACAATATAAAGGTAACAGTTTTTCCATCGTATAGAACGAATAATAGCAACCAGTGTGAATGTTATGGTCATTTCAACATTCCCAGCAACCTAGGCTACACTCTAGGGCGTTGGTCCACCAGAGAGAATAGTTAGGGCCTTAGAAGTCAACGCCAGAAGCATAAAATTCAATAAAGATGCAACAGTTTTTCCATCGTATAGCAGGAATAATTGCAAACAGTGTGAAAGTACAGGTTATTTCTACGTTCCGGGTAACCTAGGCTTCACCCTAGGTCGTTGTTCCACCAGATGGAATAGTTAGGGCCTTAGAAGTCAACGCCCGAAGTATAAAATACAAAATAAATAGAACAGTTTTTCCATCGTATAAAACTAATAATTTCAACCAGTGTGAAAGTAATGGGCATTTCTACGTTCCGGACAACCTAGGCTTCACCCTAGGGCGTCGCTCCAACAGATTGAATAGTTAGGGCCTTAGAAGTCACCGCCCGACGCATAAAATGCAATAAAAATACAACAGTTTCTCCATCATATAACAGGAGTATTTGCAACCAGTTTGAAAGTGATGGTACTTGCTACGTTCCGGGCAACTTAGGCTTCACTCTAGGGCGTTGCTCCACCAGATCGAATAGTTAGTGCCTTAGAAGTCAATGCCAGAAGCATAAAATACAATATAAATACAACAGTTTTTCCATCGTATAAAACGAATAATTGCAACCAGTATGAATGATAACGTCATTTCTACTTTCCGGGCAACCTAGGCATCACCCTAGGGCGTTGCTTCAACAGATTGAATATTTAGGGCCTTAGAAGTCAACGCCCGAAGCATAAAATACAAAATAAGTAGAACAGTTTTTCCATCGTATAAAAGGATTAATTGCAACCAGTTTGAAAGTGATGGTCATTTCTACGTTCCGGGCAACCTAGGCTTCACCCTAGGGCGTTGCTCCACCAGATGGAATAGCTAGGCCATAAGAAGTCAACGCCAGAAGCATAAAATACGGTATAAATACAACAGCTTTCCATCGTATAAAATGTATAATTGCAAACATTGCGAAAGTAATGGTCATTTCTACGTTCCGGGCAACCTAGGCGTCACTCTAGTGCGTTGCTCCACCACATCTAATAGATACGGCCTTAGACGTCAACGACAGAAGCATAAAATACAATATAAATACAACATTTTTTCCATCATATAAAACGAATAATTGCAACCAGTATGAAAGCTATTGTCATTTCTACTTTACGGGCAACCTAGGCTACACCCTAGGGCGTTGCTCCTACAGATTGAATTGTTAGGGCCTTAGAAGTCAATGCCCGAAGGATAAAATGCAATAAAAATACAACAGTTTCTCCATCATATAACAGGAGTATTTGCAACCAGTTTGAAAGTGATGGTACTTGCTACGTTCCGGGCAACCTAGGCTTCACCGTAGGGCGTTGTTCCGCCAGATGGAGTAGTTAGGGCATAAGAAGTCAACCCCGACGCATAAAATGCAATAAAAATGCAGCAGTTTTTCCATCGTATATAAGGATTAATTGCAACCAGTTTGAAAGTGATGGTCATTTCTACGTTCCGGGCAACCTAGGCTTCACGCTAGGGCGTTGTTCCACCAGATGGAATAGCTAGGCCATAAGAAGTCAACGCCAGAAGCATAAAATACGGTATAAATACAACAGCTTTCCATCGTATAAAATGTATAATTGCAAACATTGCGAAAGTAATGGCCATTTCTACGTTCCGGGCAACCTAGGCGTCACTCTAGTGCGTTGCTCCACCACATCTAATAGATACGGCCTTAGACGTCAACGACAGAAGCATAAAATACAATATAAATACAACATTTTTTCCATCTTATAAAACGAATAATTGCAACCAGTATGAAAGCTATTGTCATTTCTACTTTACGGGCAACCTAGGCTACACCCTAGGGCGTTGCTCCTACAGATTGAATTGTTAGGGCCTTAGAAGTCAATGCCCGAAGGATAAAATGCAATAAAAATACAACAGTTTCTCCATCATATAACAGGAGTATTTGCAACCAGTTTGAAAGTGATGGTACTTGCTACGTTCCGGGCAACTTAGGCTTCACTCTAGGGCGTTGCTCCACCAGATCGAATTGTTAGTGCCTTAGAAGTCAATGCCAGAAGCATAAAATACAATATAAATACAACAGTTTTTCCATCGTATGAAACGAATAATTGCAACCAGTATGAATGATAACGTCATTTCTACTTTCCGGGCAACCTAGGCATCACCCTAGGGCGTTGCTTCAACAGATTGAATATTTAGGGCCTTAGAAGTCAACGCCCGAAGCATAAAATACAAAATAAGTAGAACAGTTTTTCCATCGTATAAAAGGATTAATTGCAACCAGTTTGAAAGTGATGGTCATTTCTACGTTCCGGGCAACCTAGGCTTCACCCTAGGGCGTTGCTCCACCAGATGGAATAGCTAGGCCATAAGAAGTCAACGCCAGAAGCATAAAATACGGTATAAATACAACAGCTTTCCATCGTATAAAATGTATAATTGCAAACATTGCGAAAGTAATGGTCATTTCTACGTTCCGGGCAACCTAGGCGTCACTCTAGTGCGTTGCTCCACCACATCTAATAAATACGGCCTTAGACGTCAACGACAGAAGCATAAAATACAATATAAATACAACATTTTTTCCATCATATAAAACGAATAATTGCAACCAGTATGAAAGCTATTGTCATTTCTACTTTACGGGCAACCTAGGCTACACCCTAGGGCGTTGCTCCTACAGATTGAATTGTTAGGGCCTTAGAAGTCAATGCCCGAAGGATAAAATGCAATAAAAATACAACAGTTTCTCCATCATATAACAGGAGTATTTGCAACCAGTTTGAAAGTGATGGTACTTGCTACGTTCCGGGCAACTTAGGCTTCACTCTAGGGCGTTGCTCCACCAGATCGAATAGTTAGTGCCTTAGAAGTCAATGCCA
Source organism: Calliopsis andreniformis (assembly GCF_051401765.1). Taxonomy (NCBI): domain Eukaryota; kingdom Metazoa; phylum Arthropoda; class Insecta; order Hymenoptera; family Andrenidae; genus Calliopsis; species Calliopsis andreniformis. Next base: position 15,507,084 of record NW_027480428.1, read on the forward strand.
GAAGCATAAAATACAATATAAATACAACAGTTTTTCCATCGTATAAAACGAATAATTGCAACCGGTATGAATGATAACGTCATTTCTACTTTCCGGGCAACCTAGGCATCACCCTAGGGCGTTGCTTCAACAGATTGAATATTTAGGGCCTTAGAAGTCAACGCCCGAAGCATAAAATACAAAATAAGTAGAACAGTTTTTCAATCGTATAAAACGAGTAATTGCAACCAGTACGAAAGTTAACGTCATTTCTACGTTCCGGACAACCTAGGCTTCACCCTAGGGCGTTGCTCCAACAGATTGAATAGTTAGGGCCTTAGAAGTCAACGCCGGAAGCATAAAATGCAATAAAAATACATCAGTTTTTCCATCGTATAAAAGGATTAATTGCAAACAGTTTGAAAGTGACGGTCACTTCTACGTTCCGGGCAACCTAGGCTTTACTCTAGGGCGTTGCTCCACCAGATCGAATAGTTAGTGCCTTAGAAGTCAACGCCAGAAGCATAAAATACAATATAAACACAACAGTTTTTCCATCGTATAAAACGAATAATTGCTACCTGTATGGAAGTGATGGTCATTTCCACGTTCCGGGCAACCTAGGCCTCACTCTAGGGCGTTGTTCCACCAGATTGAATAGTTAGGGCCTAAGAAATCAACGCCAGAAGCATAAAATACAATTTAAATATAACAGTTTTTCCATCGTATAAAACGAATAATTTCAACCAGTGTGAATGTTATGGTCATTTGTACGTTCCAGGCAACCTAGGCTTCACTCTATGGCGTTCTTCCACCACATCGAATAGCTACGGCCTCAGAAGTCAACGCCTGAAGCATAAAATACAATAAAAATACAACAGTCTTTCCATCCTATAACAGGAATAATTGCAACCCGCGTGGAAGTGATGGTCATTTCTTCGTTCCAGGCAACCTAGGCTTCACTCTAGGGCGTTGTTCCACCAGTTCCAATTGTTAGGGCCTAAGAAGTCAACGCCAGAGGCATAAGATACAATATAAATATAACAGTTTTTCCATCGTATAGAACGAATAATAGCATCCAGTGTGAAAGTTATGGTCATTTCTACGTTCCGGGCAACCTAGGCTTCACTCTAGGGCGTTGCTCCACCAGATCGAATAGTTAGTGCCTCAGAAGTCAACGCCAGAAGCATAAAATACAATATAAATACAACAGTTTTTCCAACGTATAAAACGAATAATTGCAACCAGTCTGAAAGTTATGGTCATTTCTACGTTTCGGGCAACCTAGGCTTCACTCTATGGCGTTCTTCCACTACATCGAATAGCAACGGCCTCAGAAGTCAACGCCTGAAGCATAAAATACAATAAAAATACAACAGTCTTTCCATCCTATAACAGGAATAATTGCAACCCGCGTGGAAGTGATGGTCATTTGTACGTTCCAGGCAACCTAGGCTTCACTCTAGGGCGTTGTTCCACCAGATCCAATTGTTAGGGCCTAAGAAGTCAACGCCAGAAGCATAAGATACAATATAAATATAACAGTTTTTCCATCCTATAGAACGAATAATAGCATCCAGTGTGAAAGTTATGGTCATTTCTACGTTCCGGGCAACCTAGGCTTCACCGTAGGGCGTTGTTCCGCCAGATGGAGTAGTTAGGGCATAAGAAGTCAACCCCGACGCATAAAATGCAATAAAAATGCAACAGTTTTTCCATCGTATATAAGGATTAATTGCAACCAGTTTGAAAGTGATGGTCATTTCTACGTTCCGGGCAACCTAGGCTTCACGCTAGGGCGTTGTTCCACCAGATGGAATAGCTAGGCCATAAGAAGTCAACGCCAGAAGCATAAAATACGGTATAAATACAACAGCTTTCCATCGTATAAAATGTATAATTGCAAACATTGCGAAAGTAATGGTCATTTCTACGTTCCGGGCAACCTAGGCGTCACTCTAGTGCGTTGCTCCACCACATCTAATAGATACGGCCTTAGACGTCAACGACAGAAGCATAAAATACAATATAAATACAACATTTTTTCCATCTTATAAAACGAATAATTGCAACCAGTATGAAAGCTATTGTCATTTCTACTTTACGGGCAACCTAGGCTACACCCTAGGGCGTTGCTCCTACAGATTGAATTGTTAGGGCCTTAGAAGTCAATGCCCGAAGGATAAAATGCAATAAAAATACAACAGTTTCTCCATCATATAACAGGAGTATTTGCAACCAGTTTGAAAGTGATGGTACTTGCTACGTTCCGGGCAACTTAGGCTTTACTCTAGGGCGTTGCTCCACCAGATCGAATTGTTAGTGCCTTAGAAGTCAATGCCAGAAGCATAAAATACAATATAAATACAACAGTTTTTCCATCGTATAAAACGAATAATTGCAACCGGTATGAATGATAACGTCATTTCTACTTTCCGGGCAACCTAGGCATCACCCTAGGGCGTTGCTTCAACAGATTGAATATTTAGGGCCTTAGAAGTCAACGCCCGAAGCATAAAATACAAAATAAGTAGAACAGTTTTTCAATCGTATAAAACGAGTAATTGCAACCAGTACGAAAGTTAACGTCATTTCTACGTTCCGGACAACCTAGGCTTCACCCTAGGGCGTTGCTCCAACAGATTGAATAGTTAGGGCCTTAGAAGTCAACGCCGGAAGCATAAAATGCAATAAAAATACATCAGTTTTTCCATCGTATAAAAGGATTAATTGCAAACAGTTTGAAAGTGATGGTCACTTCTACGTTCCGGGCAACCTAGGCTTTACTCTAGGGCGTTGCTCCACCAGATCGAATAGTTAGTGCCTTAGAAGTCAACGCCAGAAGCATAAAATACAATATAAACACAACAGTTTTTCCATCGTATAAAACGAATAATTGCTACCTGTATGGAAGTGATGGTCATTTCCACGTTCCGGGCAACCTAGGCCTCACTCTAGGGCGTTGTTCCACCAGATTGAATAGTTAGGGCCTAAGAAATCAACGCCAGAAGCATAAAATACAATTTAAATATAACAGTTTTTCCATCGTATAAAACGAATAATTTCAACCAGTGTGAATGTTATGGTCATTTGTACGTTCCAGGCAACCTAGGCTTCACTCTATGGCGTTCTTCCACCACATCGAATAGCTACGGCCTCAGAAGTCAACGCCTGAAGCATAAAATACAATAAAAATACAACAGTCTTTCCATCCTATAACAGGAATAATTGCAACCCGCGTGGAAGTGATGGTCATTTGTTCGTTCCAGGCAACCTAGGCTTCACTCTAGGGCGTTGTTCCACCAGATCCAATTGTTAGGGCCTAAGAAGTCAACGCCAGAGGCATAAGATACAATATAAATATAACAGTTTTTCCATCGTATAGAACGAATAATAGCATCCAGTGTGAAAGTTATGGTCATTTCTACGTTCCGGGCAACCTAGGCTTCACTCTAGGGCGTTGCTCCATCAGATCGAATAGTTAGTGCCTCAGAAGTCAACGCCAGAAGCATAAAATACAATATAAATACAACAGTTTTTCCAACGTATAAAACGAATAATTGCAACCAGTATGAAAGTTATGGTCATTTCTACGTTTCGGGCAACCTAGGCTTCACTCTATGGCGTTCTTCCACTACATCGAATAGCAACGGCCTCAGAAGTCAACGCCTGAAGCATAAAATACAATAAAAATACAACAGTCTTTCCATCCTATAACAGGAATAATTGCAACCCGCGTGGAAGTGATGGTCATTTGTACGTTCCAGGCAACCTAGGCTTCACTCTAGGGCGTTGTTCCACCAGATCCAATTGTTAGGGCCTAAGAAGTCAACGCCAGAAGCATAAGATACAATATAAATATAACAGTTTTTCCATCCTATAGAACGAATAATAGCATCCAGTGTGAAAGTTATGGTCATTTCTACGTTCCGGGCAACCTAGGCTTCACCGTAGGGCGTTGTTCCGCCAGATGGAGTAGTTAGGGCATAAGAAGTCAACCCCGACGCATAAAATGCAATAAAAATGCAACAGTTTTTCCATCGTATATAAGGATTAATTGCAACCAGTTTGAAAGTGATGGTCATTTCTACGTTCCGGGCAACCTAGGCTTCACGCTAGGGCGTTGTTCCACCAGATGGAATAGCTAGGCCATAAGAAGTCAACGCCAGAAGCATAAAATACGGTATAAATACAACAGCTTTCCATCGTATAAAATGTATAATTGCAAACATTGCGAAAGTAATGGTCATTTCTACGTTCCGGGCAACCTAGGCGTCACTCTAGTGCGTTGCTCCACCACATCTAATAGATACGGCCTTAGACGTCAACGACAGAAGCATAAAATACAATATAAATACAACATTTTTTCCATCTTATAAAACGAATAATTGCAACCAGTATGAAAGCTATTGTCATTTCTACTTTACGGGCAACCTAGGCTACACCCTAGGGCGTTGCTCCTACAGATTGAATTGTTAGGGCCTTAGAAGTCAATGCCCGAAGGATAAAATGCAATAAAAATACAACAGTTTCTCCATCATATAACAGGAGTATTTGCAACCAGTTTGAAAGTGATGGTACTTGCTACGTTCCGGGCAACTTAGGCTTCACTCTAGGGCGTTGCTCCACCAGATCGAATTGTTAGTGCCTTAGAAGTCAATGCCAGAAGCATAAAATACAATATAAATACAACAGTTTTTCCATCGTATGAAACGAATAATTGCAACCAGTATGAATGATAACGTCATTTCTACTTTCCGGGCAACCTAGGCATCACCCTAGGGCGTTGCTTCAACAGATTGAATATTTAGGGCCTTAGAAGTCAACGCCCGAAGCATAAAATACAAAATAAGTAGAACAGTTTTTCCATCGTATAAAAGGATTAATTGCAACCAGTTTGAAAGTGATGGTCATTTCTACGTTCCGGGCAACCTAGGCTTCACCCTAGGGCGTTGCTCCACCAGATGGAATAGCTAGGCCATAAGAAGTCAACGCCAGAAGCATAAAATACGGTATAAATACAACAGCTTTCCATCGTATAAAATGTATAATTGCAAACATTGCGAAAGTAATGGTCATTTCTACGTTCCGGGCAACCTAGGCGTCACTCTAGTGCGTTGCTCCACCACATCTAATAAATACGGCCTTAGACGTCAACGACAGAAGCATAAAATACAATATAAATACAACATTTTTTCCATCATATAAAACGAATAATTGCAACCAGTATGAAAGCTATTGTCATTTCTACTTTACGGGCAACCTAGGCTACACCCTAGGGCGTTGCTCCTACAGATTGAATTGTTAGGGCCTTAGAAGTCAATGCCCGAAGGATAAAATGCAATAAAAATACAACAGTTTCTCCATCATATAACAGGAGTATTTGCAACCAGTTTGAAAGTGATGGTACTTGCTACGTTCCGGGCAACTTAGGCTTCACTCTAGGGCGTTGCTCCACCAGATCGAATAGTTAGTGCCTTAGAAGTCAATGCCAGAAGCATAAAATACAATATAAATACAACAGTTTTTCCATCGTATAAAACGAATAATTGCAACCGGTATGAATGATAACGTCATTTCTACTTTCCGGGCAACCTAGGCATCACCCTAGGGCGTTGCTTCAACAGATTGAATATTTAGGGCCTTAGAAGTCAACGCCCGAAGCATAAAATACAAAATAAGTAGAACAGTTTTTCAATCGTATAAAACGAGTAATTGCAACCAGTACGAAAGTTAACGTCATTTCTACGTTCCGGACAACCTAGGCTTCACCCTAGGGCGTTGCTCCAACAGATTGAATAGTTAGGGCCTTAGAAGTCAACGCCGGAAGCATAAAATGCAATAAAAATACATCAGTTTTTCCATCGTATAAAAGGATTAATTGCAAACAGTTTGAAAGTGATGGTCACTTCTACGTTCCGGGCAACCTAGGCTTTACTCTAGGGCGTTGCTCCACCAGATCGAATAGTTAGTGCCTTAGAAGTCAACGCCAGAAGCATAAAATACAATATAAACACAACAGTTTTTCCATCGTATAAAACGAATAATTGCTACCTGTATGGAAGTGATGGTCATTTCCACGTTCCGGGCAACCTAGGCCTCACTCTAGGGCGTTGTTCCACCAGATTGAATAGTTAGGGCCTAAGAAATCAACGCCAGAAGCATAAAATACAATTTAAATATAACAGTTTTTCCATCGTATAAAACGAATAATTTCAACCAGTGTGAATGTTATGGTCATTTGTACGTTCCAGGCAACCTAGGCTTCACTCTATGGCGTTCTTCCACCACATCGAATAGCTACGGCCTCAGAAGTCAACGCCTGAAGCATAAAATGCAATAAAAATACAACAGTCTTTCCATCCTATAACAGGAATAATTGCAACCCGCGTGGAAGTGATGGTCATTTGTACGTTCCAGGCAACCTAGGCTTCACTCTAGGGCGTTGTTCCACCAGATCCAATTGTTAGGGCCTAAGAAGTCAACGCCAGAAGCATAAGATACAATATAAATATAACAGTTTTTCCATCGTATAGAACGAATAATAGCATCCAGTGTGAAAGTTATGGTCATTTCTACGTTCCGGGCAACCTAGGCTTCACTCTAGGGCGTTGCTCCACCAGATCGAATAGTTAGTGCCTCAGAAGTCAACGCCAGAAGCATAAAATACAATATAAATACAACAGTTTTTCCAACGTATAAAACGAATAATTGCAACCAGTATGAAAGTTATGGTCATTTCTACGTTTCGGGCAACCTAGGCTTCACTCTATGGCGTTCTTCCACTACATCGAATAGCAACGGCCTCAGAAGTCAACGCCTGAAGCATAAAATACAATAAAAATACAACAGTCTTTCCATCCTATAACAGGAATAATTGCAACCCGCGTGGAAGTGATGGTCATTTGTACGTTCCAGGCAACCTAGGCTTCACTCTAGGGCGTTGTTCCACCAGATCCAATTGTTAGGGCCTAAGAAGTCAACGCCAGAAGCATAAGATACAATATAAATATAACAGTTTTTCCATCCTATAGAACGAATAATAGCATCCAGTGTGAAAGTTATGGTCATTTCTACGTTCCGGGCAACCTAGGCTTCACCGTAGGGCGTTGTTCCGCCAGATGGAGTAGTTAGGGCATAAGAAGTCAACCCCGACGCATAAAATGCAATAAAAATGCAACAGTTTTTCCATCGTATATAAGGATTAATTGCAACCAGTTTGAAAGTGATGGTCATTTCTACGTTCCGGGCAACCTAGGCTTCACGCTAGGGCGTTGTTCCACCAGATGGAATAGCTAGGCCATAAGAAGTCAACGCCAGAAGCATAAAATACGGTATAAATACAACAGCTTTCCATCGTATAAAATGTATAATTGCAAACATTGCGAAAGTAATGGTCATTTCTACGTTCCGGGCAACCTAGGCGTCACTCTAGTGCGTTGCTCCACCACATCTAATAGATACGGCCTTAGACGTCAACGACAGAAGCATAAAATACAATATAAATACAACATTTTTTCCATCTTATAAAACGAATAATTGCAACCAGTATGAAAGCTATTGTCATTTCTACTTTACGGGCAACCTAGGCTACACCCTAGGGCGTTGCTCCTACAGATTGAATTGTTAGGGCCTTAGAAGTCAATGCCCGAAGGATAAAATGCAATAAAAATACAACAGTTTCTCCATCATATAACAGGAGTATTTGCAACCAGTTTGAAAGTGATGGTACTTGCTACGTTCCGGGCAACTTAGGCTTCACTCTAGGGCGTTGCTCCACCAGATCGAATTGTTAGTGCCTTAGAAGTCAATGCCAGAAGCATAAAATACAATATAAATACAACAGTTTTTCCATCGTATGAAACGAATAATTGCAACCAGTATGAATGATAACGTCATTTCTACTTTCCGGGCAACCTAGGCATCACCCTAGGGCGTTGCTTCAACAGATTGAATATTTAGGGCCTTAGAAGTCAACGCCCGAAGCATAAAATACAAAATAAGTAGAACAGTTTTTCCATCGTATAAAAGGATTAATTGCAACCAGTTTGAAAGTGATGGTCATTTCTACGTTCCGGGCAACCTAGGCTTCACCCTAGGGCGTTGCTCCACCAGATGGAATAGCTAGGCCATAAGAAGTCAACGCCAGAAGCATAAAATACGGTATAAATACAACAGCTTTCCATCGTATAAAATGTATAATTGCAAACATTGCGAAAGTAATGGTCATTTCTACGTTCCGGGCAACCTAGGCGTCACTCTAGTGCGTTGCTCCACCACATCTAATAAATACGGCCTTAGACGTCAACGACAGAAGCATAAAATACAATATAAATACAACATTTTTTCCATCATATAAAACGAATAATTGCAACCAGTATGAAAGCTATTGTCATTTCTACTTTACGGGCAACCTAGGCTACACCCTAGGGCGTTGCTCCTACAGATTGAATTGTTAGGGCCTTAGAAGTCAATGCCCGAAGGATAAAATGCAATAAAAATACAACAGTTTCTCCATCATATAACAGGAGTATTTGCAACCAGTTTGAAAGTGATGGTACTTGCTACGTTCCGGGCAACTTAGGCTTCACTCTAGGGCGTTGCTCCACCAGATCGAATAGTTAGTGCCTTAGAAGTCAATGCCAGAAGCATAAAATACAATATAAATACAACAGTTTTTCCATCGTATAAAACGAATAATTGCAACCGGTATGAATGATAACGTCATTTCTACTTTCCGGGCAACCTAGGCATCACCCTAGGGCGTTGCTTCAACAGATTGAATATTTAGGGCCTTAGAAGTCAACGCCCGAAGCATAAAATACAAAATAAGTAGAACAGTTTTTCAATCGTATAAAACGAGTAATTGCAACCAGTACGAAAGTTAACGTCATTTCTACGTTCCGGACAACCTAGGCTTCACCCTAGGGCGTTGCTCCAACAGATTGAATAGTTAGGGCCTTAGAAGTCAACGCCGGAAGCATAAAATGCAATAAAAATACATCAGTTTTTCCATCGTATAAAAGGATTAATTGCAAACAGTTTGAAAGTGATGGTCACTTCTACGTTCCGGGCAACCTAGGCTTTACTCTAGGGCGTTGCTCCACCAGATCGAATAGTTAGTGCCTTAGAAGTCAACGCCAGAAGCATAAAATACAATATAAACACAACAGTTTTTCCATCGTATAAAACGAATAATTGCTACCTGTATGGAAGTGATGGTCATTTCCACGTTCCGGGCAACCTAGGCCTCACTCTAGGGCGTTGTTCCACCAGATTGAATAGTTAGGGCCTAAGAAATCAACGCCAGAAGCATAAAATACAATTTAAATATAACAGTTTTTCCATCGTATAAAACGAATAATTTCAACCAGTGTGAATGTTATGGTCATTTGTACGTTCCAGGCAACCTAGGCTTCACTCTATGGCGTTCTTCCACCACATCGAATAGCTACGGCCTCAGAAGTCAACGCCTGAAGCATAAAATACAATAAAAATACAACAGTCTTTCCATCCTATAACAGGAATAATTGCAACCCGCGTGGAAGTGATGGTCATTTGTACGTTCCAGGCAACCTAGGCTTCACTCTAGGGCGTTGTTCCACCAGATCCAATTGTTAGGGCCTAAGAAGTCAACGCCAGAAGCATAAGATACAATATAAATATAACAGTTTTTCCATCGTATAGAACGAATAATAGCATCCAGTGTGAAAGTTATGGTCATTTCTACGTTCCGGGCAACCTAGGCTTCACTCTAGGGCGTTGCTCCACCAGATCGAATAGTTAGTGCCTCAGAAGTCAACGCCAGAAGCATAAAATACAATATAAATACAACAGTTTTTCCAACGTATAAAACGAATAATTGCAACCAGTATGAAAGTTATGGTCATTTCTACGTTTCGGGCAACCTAGGCTTCACTCTATGGCGTTCTTCCACTACATCGAATAGCAACGGCCTCAGAAGTCAACGCCTGAAGCATAAAATACAATAAAAATACAACAGTCTTTCCATCCTATAACAGGAATAATTGCAACCCGCGTGGAAGTGATGGTCATTTGTACGTTCCAGGCAACCTAGGCTTCACTCTAGGGCGTTGTTCCACCAGATCCAATTGTTAGGGCCTAAGAAGTCAACGCCAGAAGCATAAGATACAATATAAATATAACAGTTTTTCCATCCTATAGAACGAATAATAGCATCCAGTGTGAAAGTTATGGTCATTTCTACGTTCCGGGCAACCTAGGCTTCACCGTAGGGCGTTGTTCCGCCAGATGGAGTAGTTAGGGCATAAGAAGTCAACCCCGACGCATAAAATGCAATAAAAATGCAACAGTTTTTCCATCGTATATAAGGATTAATTGCAACCAGTTTGAAAGTGATGGTCATTTCTACGTTCCGGGCAACCTAGGCTTCACGCTAGGGCGTTGTTCCACCAGATGGAATAGCTAGGCCATAAGAAGTCAACGCCAGAAGCATAAAATACGGTATAAATACAACAGCTTTCCATCGTATAAAATGTATAATTGCAAACATTGCGAAAGTAATGGTCATTTCTACGTTCCGGGCAACCTAGGCGTCACTCTAGTGCGTTGCTCCACCACATCTAATAGATACGGCCTTAGACGTCATCGACAGAAGCATAAAATACAATATAAATACAACATTTTTTCCATCATATAAAACGAATAATTGCAACCAGTATGAAAGCTATGGTCATTTCTACTTTACGAGCAACCTAGGCTACACCCTAGGGCGTTGCTCCTACAGATTGAATAGTTAGGGCCTTAGAGATCAATGCCCGAAGGATAAAATGCAATAAAAATACAACAGTTTTTCCATCATATAACAGGAGTATTTGCAACCAGTTTGAAAGTGATGGTACTTGCTACGTTCCGGGCAACTTAGGCTTCACTCTAGGGCGTTGCTCCACCAGATCGAATAGTTAGTGCCTTAGAAGTCAATGCCAGAAGCATAAAATACAATATAAATACAACAGCTTTTCCATCGTATAAGACGAATAATTGCAACCAGTATGAATGATAACGTCATTTCTACTTTCCGGGCAACCTAGGCATCACCCTAGGGCGTTGCTTCAACAGATTGAATATTTAGGGCCTTAGAAGTCAACGCCCGAAGCATAAAATACAAAATAAATAGAACAGTTTTTCCATCGTATAAAACGAATAATTGCTACCGGTGTGAAAGTTATGGTCATTTATACGTTCCGGACAACCTAGGCTTCACCCTAGGGCGTCGCTCCAACAGATTGAATAGTTAGGGCCTTAGAAGTCAACGCCAGAAGCATAAAATTCAATAAAGATGCAACAGTTTTTCCATCGTATAGCAGGAATAATTGCAAACAGTGTGAAAGTACTGGTTATTTCTACGTTCCGGGTAACCTAGGCTTCACCCTAGGTCGTTGTTCCACCAGATGGAATAGTTACGGCCTTAGAAGTCAACGCCCGAAGTATAAAATACAAAATAAATAGAACAGTTTTTCCATCGTATAAAACTAATAATTTCAACCAGTGTGAAAGTAATGGGCATTTCTACGTTCCGGACAACCTAGGCTTCACCCTAGGGCGTTGTTCCGCCAGATGGAGTAGTTAGGGCATAAGAAGTCAACCCCGACGCATAAAATGCAATAAAAATGCAACAGTTTTTCCATCGTATATAAGGATTAATTGCAACCAGTTTGAAAGTGATGGTCATTTCTACGTTCCGGGCAACCTAGGCTTCACGCTAGGGCGTTGTTCCACCAGATGGAATAGCTAGGCCATAAGAAGTCAACGCCAGAAGCATAAAATACGGTATAAATACAACAGCTTTCCATCGTATAAAATGTATAATTGCAAACATTGCGAAAGTAATGGTCATTTCTACGTTCCGGGCAACCTAGGCGTCACTCTAGTGCGTTGCTCCACCACATCTAATAGATACGACCTTAGACGTCATCGACAGAAGCATAAAATACAATATAAATACAACATTTTTTCCATCATATAAAACGAATAATTGCAACCAGTATGAAAGCTATGGTCATTTCTACTTTACGGGCAACCTAGGCTACACCCTAGGGCGTTGCTCCTACAGATTGAATAGTTAGGGCCTTAGAGATCAATGCCCGAAGGATAAAATGCAATAAAAATACAACAGTTTTTCCATCATATAACAGGAGTATTTGCAACCAGTTTGAAAGTGATGGTACTTGCTACGTTCCGGGCAACTTAGGCTTCACTCTAGGGCGTTGCTCCACCAGATCGAATAGTTAGTGCCTTAGAAGTCAATGCCAGAAGCATAAAATACAATATAAATACAACAGCTTTTCCATCGTATAAGACGAATAATTGCAACCAGTATGAATGATAACGTCATTTCTACTTTCCGGGCAACCTAGGCATCACCCTAGGGCGTTGCTTCAACAGATTGAATATTTAGGGCCTTAGAAGTCAACGCCCGAAGCATAAAATACAAAATAAATAGAACAGTTTTTCCATCGCTTAAAACGAATAATTGCTACCGGTGTGAAAGTTATGGTCATTTATACGTCCCGGGCAACCCAGGCTTTACCATAGGGCGTTGTTCCACCAGATGGAATAGTTAGGGCATAAGAAGTCAACGCCAGAAGCATAAAATACAATATAAATACAACAGTTTTTCAATCGTATAAAACGAGTAATTGCAACCAGTACGAAAGTTAACGTCATTTCTACGTTCCGGACAACCTAGGCTTCACCCTAGGGCGTTGCTCCAACAGATTGAATAGTTAGGGCCTTAGAAGTCAACGCCGGAAGCATAAAATGCAATAAAAATACATCAGTTTTTCCATCGTATAAAAGGATTAATTGCAAACAGTTTGAAAGTGATGGTCACTTCTACGTTCCGGGCAACCTAGGCTTTACTCTAGGGCGTTGCTCCACCAGATCGAATAGTAAGTGCCTTAGAAGTCAACGCCAGAAGCATAAAATACAATATAAACACAACAGTTTTTCCATCGTATAAAACGAATAATTGCAACCAGTGTGAAAGTTAACGTCATTTCTACTTTCCGGGCAACCTAGGCTTCACCCTAGGGCGTTGCTCCAACAGATTGTATAGTTAGGGCCTTAGAAGTCAACGCCCGATGCATAGAATACAGAATAAATAGAACAGCTTTTCCATCGTGTAAAACGAATAATTGCAACCAGTATGAAAGTTATGGTCATTTCTACGTTCGGGGCAACCTAGGCTTCACTCTATGGCGTTCTTCCACTACATCGAATAGCAACGGCCCCAGAAGTCAACGCCTGAAGCATAAAATACAATAAAAATACAACAGTCTTTCCGTCCTACAACAGGAATAATTGCAACCCGTGTGAAAGTGATGGTCATTTGGACGTTCCAGGCAACCTAATCTTCACTCTAGGGCGTTGTTCCACCAGATCGAATTTTTAGGGCCTAAGAAGTCAACGCCAGAAGCATAAGATACAATATAAAGGTAACAGTTTTTCCATCGTATAGAACGAATAATAGCAACCAGTGTGAAAGTTATGGTCACTTCTACGTTCCGGGAAACCTAGGCTTCACTCTAGGGCGTTGCTCCACCAGATCAAACAGTTAGGGCCTTAGCAGTCAACGACCGAAGCATAAAATACAAAATAAATAGAACAGTTTTTCCATTGTATAAAACGAATAATAGCAACCAGTGTGAAAGTTATGGTCATTTCTACGTTCGGGCAACCTGGGCTTCACTCTAGGGCGTTGCTCCACCAGATCAAACAGCTGGGGCCTTAGAAGTCAACGCCCGAAGCATAAAATACAGTATAAATATAACAGTTTTTCCATCGTATAGAACGAATAATAGCAACCAGTGGGAAAGTTAACGTCATTTCTACTTTACGGGCAACCTAGGCTTCACCCTAGGTCGTTGTTCCACCAGATGGAATAGTTAGGGCCTTAGAAGTCAACGCCCGAAGTATAAAATACAAAATAAATAGAACAGTTTTTCCATCGTATAAAACTAATAATTTCAACCAGTGTGAAAGTAATGGGCATTTCTACGTTCCGGACAACCTAGGCCTCACTCTAGGGCGTTGCTCCACCACATCGAATAGCTACGGCCTTAGAAGTCAACGCCAGAAGCATAAAATACAATAAATATACAAGAGTTTTTCCATCGTATATCAGGAATAATTGCAACCAGTGTGAAGGTGATGGTCATTTCTACGTTCCGGGCAACGTAGGCTTCACTCTAGGGCATTGTTCCAACAGATCGAACACTTAGGGCCTAAGAAGGCACCGCCAGAAGCATAAAATACAATATAAATATAACAGTTTTTCCATCGTATAAAACGAATAATAGCAATCAGTGTGAAAGTTATGGTTATTTCTACGTTCCGGGCAACCTAGGCTTCACCCTAGGGCGTCGCTCCAACAGATTAAATAGTTAGGGCCTTCGAAGTCAACGCCCGACGCATAAAATGCAATAAAAATGCAACAGATTATCCATCGTATAAAAGGATTAATTGCAACCAGTTTGAAAGTGATGGTCATTTCTACGTTCCGGGCAACCTAGGCTTCACCCTAGGGCGTTGTTCCGCCAGATGGAGTAGTTAGGGCATAAGAAGTCAACCCCCGACGCATAAAATGCAATAAAAATGCAACAGTTTTTCCATCGTATAAAAGGATTAATTGCAACCAGTTTGAAAGTGATGGTCATTTCTACGTTCCGGGCAACCTAGGCTTCACCCTAGGGTGTTGCTCCAACAGATTGTATAGTTAGGGCCTTAGAAGTCAACGCCCGATGCATAGAATACAAAATAAATAGAACAGCTTTTCCATCGTGTAAAACGAATAATTGCTACCGGTGTGAAAATTATGGTCATTTCTACGTTCGGGGCAACCTAGGCTTCACTCTATGGCGTCCTTCCAATACATCGAATAGCAACGGTCTCAGAAGTCAACGCCTGAAGCATAAAATACAATAAAAATACAACAGTCTTTCCGTCCTATAACAGGAATAATTGCAACCCGTGTGAAAGTGATGGTCATTTGGACGTTCCAGGCAACCTAATCTTCACTCTAGGGCGTTGTTCCACCAGATCGAATTTTTAGGGCCTAAGAAGTCAACGCCAGAAGCATAAGATACAATATAAATATAACAGTTTTTCCATCGTATAGAGCGAATAATAGCATCCAGTGTGAAAGTTATGGTCATTTCTACGTTCCGGGAACCTAGGCTTCACTCGAGGGCGTTGCTCCACCAGATCAAACAGTTAGTTCCTTAGAAGTCAACGCCCTAAGCATAAAATACAAAATAAATAGAACAGTTTTTCCATCGTATAAAACGAATAATAACAACCAGTGTGAAAGTTATGGTCATTTCTACGTTCCGGCAACCTAGGCTTCACTACAGGGCGTTGCTCCACCAGGTCAAACAGTTAGGGCCTTAGAAGCCAACGCCCGAAGCATTAAATACAAAATAAATAGAACAGTTTTCCATTGTATAAAACGAATAATTGCTACCAGTGTAAAAGTTATGGTCATTTCTACGTTCCGGGCGACCTAGGATTCACCCTAGGCCGTTGTTCCACCAGATCGAATAGTTAGGGCCTAAGAAGTGAACGCCAGAGGCATTAAATACAATATAAATACAACAGTTTTTACATCATATAAAACGAATAATTGCAACCAGTATGAAAGTTATGGTCATTTCTACTTTCCGGGCA
The DNA here is from genome assembly GCF_051401765.1 of Calliopsis andreniformis. Lineage (NCBI taxonomy): Eukaryota > Metazoa > Arthropoda > Insecta > Hymenoptera > Andrenidae > Calliopsis > Calliopsis andreniformis. The sequence continues at coordinate 15,522,771 of NW_027480428.1, forward strand.
ACCTAGGCTTCACCCTAGGGCGCTGCTCCAACAGATTGTATAGTTAGGGCCTAAGAAGTCAACGCCAGAAGCATAAAATACGATATAAATACAACAGCTTTTCCATCGTATAAAACGAATAATTCCAACCAGTTTGAAAGTGATGGTCATTTCTACGTACCGGGCAACCTAGCCTTCACCCTAGGGCGTTGCTCCACCAGATCAAACAGTTAGGGCCTTAGAAGTCAACGCCCGAAGCATAAAATACAAAATAAATAGAACAGTTTTTCCATTGTATATAACGAATAATTGCTACCAGTTTAAACGTTATGGTCAATTCTACGTTCCGGGCAACCTAGGCTTCACCCTAGGGCGTTGTTCCACCAGATCGAATAGTTCGGGCCTAAGAAGTGAACGCCAGAAGAATAAAATACAATATAAATACAACAGCTTTTCCATCGTATAAGACGAATAATTGCAACCAGTATGAATGATAACGTCATTTCTACTTTCCGGGCAACCTAGGCATCACCCTAGGGCGTTGCTTCAACAGATTGAATATTTAGGGCCTTAGAAGTCAACGCCCGAAGCATAAAATACAAAATAAATAGAACAGTTTTTCCATCGTATAAAACGAATAATTGCTACCGGTGTGAAAGTTATGGTCATTTATACGTTCCGGACAACCTAGGCTTCACCCTAGGGCGTCGCTCCAACAGATTGAATAGTTAGGGCCTTAGAAGTCAACGCCAGAAGCATAAAATTCAATAAAGATGCAACAGTTTTTCCATCGTATAGCGGGAATAATTGCAAACAGTGTGAAAGTACTGGTTATTTCTACGTTCCGGGTAACCTAGGCTTCACCCTAGGTCGTTGTTCCACCAGATGGAATAGTTAGGGCCTTAGAAGTCAACGCCCGAAGTATAAAATACAAAATAAATAGAACAGTTTTTCCATCGTATAAAACTAATAATTTCAACCAGTGTGAAAGTAATGGGCATTTCTACGTTCCGGACAACCTAGGCTTCACCCTAGGGCGTTGTTCCGCCAGATGGAGTAGTTAGGGCATAAGAAGTCAACCCCGACGCATAAAATGCAATAAAAATGCAACAGTTTTTCCATCGTATATAAGGATTAATTGCAACCAGTTTGAAAGTGATGGTCATTTCTACGTTCCGGGCAACCTAGGCTTCACGCTAGGGCGTTGTTCCACCAGATGGAATAGCTAGGCCATAAGAAGTCAACGCCAGAAGCATAAAATACGGTATAAATACAACAGCTTTCCATCGTATAAAATGTATAATTGCAAACATTGCGAAAGTAATGGTCATTTCTACGTTCCGGGCAACCTAGGCGTCACTCTAGTGCGTTGCTCCACCACATCTAATAGATACGACCTTAGACGTCATCGACAGAAGCATAAAATACAATATAAATACAACATTTTTTCCATCATATAAAACGAATAATTGCAACCAGTATGAAAGCTATGGTCATTTCTACTTTACGGGCAACCTAGGCTACACCCTAGGGCGTCGCTCCTACAGATTGAATAGTTAGGGCCTTAGAGATCAATGCCCGAAGGATAAAATGCAATAAAAATACAACAGTTTTTCCATCATATAACAGGAGTATTTGCAACCAGTTTGAAAGTGATGGTACTTGCTACGTTCCGGGCAACTTAGGCTTCACTCTAGGGCGTTGCTCCACCAGATCGAATAGTTAGTGCCTTAGAAGTCAATGCCAGAAGCATAAAATACAATATAAATACAACAGCTTTTCCATCGTATAAGACGAATAATTGCAACCAGTATGAATGATAACGTCATTTCTACTTTCCGGGCAACCTAGGCATCACCCTAGGGCGTTGCTTCAACAGATTGAATATTTAGGGCCTTAGAAGTCAACGCCCGAAGCATAAAATACAAAATAAATAGAACAGTTTTTCCATCGTATAAAACGAATAATTGCTACCGGTGTGAAAGTTATGGTCATTTATACGTCCCGGGCAACCCAGGCTTTACCATAGGGCGTTGTTCCACCAGATGGAATAGTTAGGGCATAAGAAGTCAACGCCAGAAGCATAAAATACAATATAAATACAACAGTTTTTCAATCGTATAAAACGAGTAATTGCAACCAGTACGAAAGTTAACGTCATTTCTACGTTCCGGACAACCTAGGCTTCACCCTAGGGCGCTGCTCCAACAGATTGAATAGTTAGGGCCTTAGAAGTCAACGCCGGAAGCATAAAATGCAATAAAAATACATCAGTTTTTCCATCGTATAAAAGGATTAATTGCAAACAGTTTGAAAGTGATGGTCACTTCTACGTTCCGGGCAACCTAGGCTTTACTCTAGGGCGTTGCTCCACCAGATCGAATAGTAAGTGCCTTAGAAGTCAACGCCAGAAGCATAAAATACAATATAAACACAACAGTTTTTCCATCGTATAAAACGAATAATTGCTACCTGTATGGAAGTGATGGTCATTTCCACGTTCCGGGCAACCTAGGCCTCACTCTAGGGCGTTGTTCCACCAGATTGAATAGTTAGGGCCTAAGAAATCAACGCCAGAAGCATAAAATACAATATAAATATAACAGTTTTTCCATCGTATAAAACGAATAATTTCAACCAGTGTGAATGTTATGGTCATTTGTACGTTCCAGGCAACCTAGGCTTCACTCTATGGCGTTCTTCCACCACATCGAATAGCTACGGCCTCAGAAGTCAACGCCTGAAGCATAAAGTACTATAAAAATACAACAGTCTTTCCATCCTATAACAGGAATAATTGCAACCCGCGTGGAAGTGATGGTCATTTGTACGTTCCAGGCAACCTAGGCTTCACTCTAGGGCGTTGTTCCACCAGATCCAATTGTTAGGGCCTAAGAAGTCAACGCCAGAAGCATAAGATACAATATAAATATAACAGTTTTTCCATCGTATAGAACGAATAATAGCATCCAGTGTGAAAGTTATGGTCATTTCTACGTTCCGGGCAACCTAGGCTTCACTCCAGGGCGTTGCTCCACCAGATCGAATAGTTAGTGCCTCAGAAGTCAACGCCAGAAGCATAAAATACAAAATAAATAGAACAGTTTTTCCATTGTATAAAACGAATAATAGCAACCAGTGTGAAAGTTATGGTCATTTCTACGTTCGGGCAACCTGGGCTTCACTCTAGGGCGTTGCTCCACCAGATCAAACAGCTAGGGCCTTAGAAGTCAACGCCCGAAGCATAAAATACAATATAAATATAACAGTTTTTCCATCGTATAGAACGAATAATAGCAACCAGTGTGAAAGTTAACGTCATTTCTACTTTCCGGGCAACCTAGGCTTCACCCTAGGGCGTTGCTCCAACAGATTGAATAGTTAGGGCCTTAGAAGTCAACGCCCGATGCATAAAATACAAAATAAATAGTACAGTTTTTCCATCGTGTAAAACGAATAATTGCTACCGGTGTGAAAATTATGGTCATTTCTACGTTCCGGTCAACCTAGGCTTCACCATAGGGCGTTACTCCACCAGATCAAGCAGTTAGTTCCTTAGAAGTCAACGCCCGAAGCATAAAATACAAAATAAATAGAACAGTTTTTCCATCGTATAAAACGAATAATAGCAACCAGTGTGAAAGTTATGGTCATTTCTACGTTCCGGCAAACTAGGCTTCACCCCAGGGCGTCGTTCCACCAGATCGAATAGTTAGGGCCTAAGAAGTGAACGCCAGAAGCATAAAATAAAATATAAATACAACAGTTTTTCTATCATATAAAACGAGTAATTGCAACCAGTATGAAAGTTGTGGTCATTTCTACATTCCGGGCAACCTAGGCTACAGCCTAGGGCGTTGCTCCAACAGATTGAATAGTTAGGGCCTTAGAAGTCAATGCCCGAAGCATAAAATGCAATAAAAATACAACAGTTTTTCCATCGTATAAAAGGATTAATTGCAACCAGTTTGAAAGTGATGGTCATTTCTACGTTCCGGGCAACCTAGGCTTCACTCTAGGGCGTTGCTCCACCAGATCGAATAGTTAGGGCCTTAGAAGTCAACGCCAGAATCATAAAATACAATGAAGATGCAACAGCTTTTCCATCGTATTAAACGAATAATTTCAACAAGTGTGAATGCTATGGTCATTTCTACATTCCGAGCAACCTAGGCTTCACTCTAGGGCGTTGATCCAACAGATTGAATAGTTAGGGCCTTAGAAGTCAATGCCCGAAGCATAAAATGCAATAAAAATACAACAGTTTTTCCATCGTATAAAAGGATTAATTGCAACCAGTTTGAAAGTGATGGTCATTTCTACGTTCCGGGCAACCTAGGCTTCACTCTAGGGCGTTGCTCCACCAGATCGAATAGTTAGGGCCTTAGAAGTCAACGCCAGAATCATAAAATACAATGAAGATGCAACAGCTTTTCCATCGTATTAAACGAATAATTTCAACAAGTGTGAATGCTATGGTCATTTCTACATTCCGAGCAACCTAGGCTTCACTCTAGGGCGTTGATCCAACAGATTGAATAGTTAGGGCCTTAGCAGTCAACGCCCGAAGCATAAAATACAATATAAATACAACAGTTTTTCCATGATATAACAGGAATAATTGCAACCAGTTTGAAAGTGATGGTCATTTCTACGTTCCAGGCAACCTAGGCTTCACTCTAGGGCGTTGCTCCACCAGATCGAATAGTTAGTGCCTTAGAAGTAAACGCCAGTAGCATCAAATACAATATAAATACAACAGTTTTTCCAACGTATAAAACGAATAATTGCAACCAGTATGAAAGTTGTGGTCATTTCTACGTTCGGGGCAACCTAGGCTTCACTCTATGGCGTTCTTCCACTACATCGAATAGCAACGGCCTCAGAAGTCAACGCCTGAACCATAAAATACAATAAAAATACAACAGTCTTTCCGTCCTACAACAGGAATAATTGCATCCCGTGTGAAAGTGATGGTCATTTGGACGTTCCAGGCAACCTAATCTTCACTCTAGGGCGTTGTTCCACCAGATCGAATTTTTAGGGCCTAAGAAGTCAACGCCAGAAGCATAAGATACAATATAAAGGTAACAGTTTTTCCATCGTATAGACCGAATAATAGCAACCAGTGTGAAAGTTATGGTCACTTCTACGTTCCGGGAAACCTAGGCTTCACTCTGGGGCGTTGCTCCACCAGATCAAACAGTTAGGGCCTTAGCAGTCAACGACCGAAGCATAAAATACAAAATAAATAGAACAGTTTTTCCATTGTATAAAACGAATAATAGCAACCAGTGTGAAAGTTATGGTCATTTCTACGTTCGGGCAACCTGGGCTTCACTCTAGGGCGTTGCTCCACCAGATCAAACAGCTGGGGCCTTAGAAGTCAACGCCCGAAGCATAAAATACAGTATAAATATAACAGTTTTTCCATCGTATAGAACGAATAATAGCAACCAGTGGGAAAGTTAACGTCATTTCTACTTTACGGGCAACCTAGGCTTCACCCTAGGGCGTTGTTCCACCAGATCGAATAGTTCGGGCCTAAGAAGTGAACGCCAGAAGAATAAAATACAATATAAATACAACAGCTTTTCCATCGTATAAGACGAATAATTGCAACCAGTATGAATGATAACGTCATTTCTACTTTCCGGGCAACCTAGGCATCACCCTAGGGCGTTGCTTCAACAGATTGAATATTTAGGGCCTTAGAAGTCAACGCCCGAAGCATAAAATACAAAATAAATAGAACAGTTTTTCCATCGTATAAAACGAATAATTGCTACCGGTGTGAAAGTTATGGTCATTTATACGTTCCGGACAACCTAGGCTTCACCCTAGGGCGTCGCTCCAACAGATTGAATAGTTAGGGCCTTAGAAGTCAACGCCAGAAGCATAAAATTCAATAAAGATGCAACAGTTTTTCCATCGTATAGCGGGAATAATTGCAAACAGTGTGAAAGTACTGGTTATTTCTACGTTCCGGGTAACCTAGGCTTCACCCTAGGTCGTTGTTCCACCAGATGGAATAGTTAGGGCCTTAGAAGTCAACGCCCGAAGTATAAAATACAAAATAAATAGAACAGTTTTTCCATCGTATAAAACTAATAATTTCAACCAGTGTGAAAGTAATGGGCATTTCTACGTTCCGGACAACCTAGGCTTCACCCTAGGGCGTTGTTCCGCCAGATGGAGTAGTTAGGGCATAAGAAGTCAACCCCGACGCATAAAATGCAATAAAAATGCAACAGTTTTTCCATCGTATATAAGGATTAATTGCAACCAGTTTGAAAGTGATGGTCATTTCTACGTTCCGGGCAACCTAGGCTTCACGCTAGGGCGTTGTTCCACCAGATGGAATAGCTAGGCCATAAGAAGTCAACGCCAGAAGCATAAAATACGGTATAAATACAACAGCTTTCCATCGTATAAAATGTATAATTGCAAACATTGCGAAAGTAATGGTCATTTCTACGTTCCGGGCAACCTAGGCGTCACTCTAGTGCGTTGCTCCACCACATCTAATAGATACGACCTTAGACGTCATCGACAGAAGCATAAAATACAATATAAATACAACATTTTTTCCATCATATAAAACGAATAATTGCAACCAGTATGAAAGCTATGGTCATTTCTACTTTACGGGCAACCTAGGCTACACCCTAGGGCGTTGCTCCTACAGATTGAATAGTTAGGGCCTTAGAGATCAATGCCCGAAGGATAAAATGCAATAAAAATACAACAGTTTTTCCATCATATAACAGGAGTATTTGCAACCAGTTTGAAAGTGATGGTACTTGCTACGTTCCGGGCAACTTAGGCTTCACTCTAGGGCGTTGCTCCACCAGATCGAATAGTTAGTGCCTTAGAAGTCAATGCCAGAAGCATAAAATACAATATAAATACAACAGCTTTTCCATCGTATAAGACGAATAATTGCAACCAGTATGAATGATAACGTCATTTCTACTTTCCGGGCAACCTAGGCATCACCCTAGGGCGTTGCTTCAACAGATTGAATATTTAGGGCCTTAGAAGTCAACGCCCGAAGCATAAAATACAAAATAAATAGAACAGTTTTTCCATCGTATAAAACGAATAATTGCTACCGGTGTGAAAGTTATGGTCATTTATACGTCCCGGGCAACCCAGGCTTTACCATAGGGCGTTGTTCCACCAGATGGAATAGTTAGGGCATAAGAAGTCAACGCCAGAAGCATAAAATACAATATAAATACAACAGTTTTTCAATCGTATAAAACGAGTAATTGCAACCAGTACGAAAGTTAACGTCATTTCTACGTTCCGGACAACCTAGGCTTCACCCTAGGGCGTTGCTCCAACAGATTGAATAGTTAGGGCCTTAGAAGTCAACGCCGGAAGCATAAAATGCAATAAAAATACATCAGTTTTTCCATCGTATAAAAGGATTAATTGCAAACAGTTTGAAAGTGATGGTCACTTCTACGTTCCGGGCAACCTAGGCTTTACTCTAGGGCGTTGCTCCACCAGATCGAATAGTAAGTGCCTTAGAAGTCAACGCCAGAAGCATAAAATACAATATAAACACAACAGTTTTTCCATCGTATAAAACGAATAATTGCTACCTGTATGGAAGTGATGGTCATTTCCACGTTCCGGGCAACCTAGGCCTCACTCTAGGGCGTTGTTCCACCAGATTGAATAGTTAGGGCCTAAGAAATCAACGCCAGAAGCATAAAATACAATATAAATATAACAGTTTTTCCATCGTATAAAACGAATAATTTCAACCAGTGTGAATGTTATGGTCATTTGTACGTTCCAGGCAACCTAGGCTTCACTCTATGGCGTTCTTCCACCACATCGAATAGCTACGGCCTCAGAAGTCAACGCCTGAAGCATAAAGTACTATAAAAATACAACAGTCTTTCCATCCTATAACAGGAATAATTGCAACCCGCGTGGAAGTGATGGTCATTTGTACGTTCCAGGCAACCTAGGCTTCACTCTAGGGCGTTGTTCCACCAGATCCAATTGTTAGGGCCTAAGAAGTCAACGCCAGAAGCATAAGATACAATATAAATATAACAGTTTTTCCATCGTATAGAACGAATAATAGCATCCAGTGTGAAAGTTATGGTCATTTCTACGTTCCGGGCAACCTAGGCTTCACTCCAGGGCGTTGCTCCACCAGATCGAATAGTTAGTGCCTCAGAAGTCAACGCCAGAAGCATAAAATACAAAATAAATAGAACAGTTTTTCCATTGTATAAAACGAATAATAGCAACCAGTGTGAAAGTTATGGTCATTTCTACGTTCGGGCAACCTGGGCTTCACTCTAGGGCGTTGCTCCACCAGATCAAACAGCTAGGGCCTTAGAAGTCAACGCCCGAAGCATAAAATACAATATAAATATAACAGTTTTTCCATCGTATAGAACGAATAATAGCAACCAGTGTGAAAGTTAACGTCATTTCTACTTTCCGGGCAACCTAGGCTTCACCCTAGGGCGTTGCTCCAACAGATTGAATAGTTAGGGCCTTAGAAGTCAACGCCCGATGCATAAAATACAAAATAAATAGTACAGTTTTTCCATCGTGTAAAACGAATAATTGCTACCGGTGTGAAAATTACGGTCATTTCTACGTTCCGGTCAACCTAGGCTTCACCATAGGGCGTTACTCCACCAGATCAAGCAGTTAGTTCCTTAGAAGTCAACGCCCGAAGCATAAAATACAAAATAAATAGAACAGTTTTTCCATGATATAACAGGAATAATTGCAACCAGTTTGAAAGTGATGGTCATTTCTACGTTCCAGGCAACCTAGGCTTCACTCTAGGGCGTTGCTCCACCAGATCGAATAGTTAGTGCCTTAGAAGTAAACGCCAGTAGCATCAAATACAATATAAATACAACAGTTTTTCCAACGTATAAAACGAATAATTGCAACCAGTATGAAAGTTGTGGTCATTTCTACGTTCGGGGCAACCTAGGCTTCACTCTATGGCGTTCTTCCACTACATCGAATAGCAACGGCCTCAGAAGTCAACGCCTGAACCATAAAATACAATAAAAATACAACAGTCTTTCCGTCCTACAACAGGAATAATTGCATCCCGTGTGAAAGTGATGGTCATTTGGACGTTCCAGGCAACCTAATCTTCACTCTAGGGCGTTGTTCCACCAGATCGAATTTTTAGGGCCTAAGAAGTCAACGCCAGAAGCATAAGATACAATATAAAGGTAACAGTTTTTCCATCGTATAGACCGAATAATAGCAACCAGTGTGAAAGTTATGGTCACTTCTACGTTCCGGGAAACCTAGGCTTCACTCTGGGGCGTTGCTCCACCAGATCAAACAGTTAGGGCCTTAGCAGTCAACGACCGAAGCATAAAATACAAAATAAATAGAACAGTTTTTCCATTGTATAAAACGAATAATAGCAACCAGTGTGAAAGTTATGGTCATTTCTACGTTCGGGCAACCTGGGCTTCACTCTAGGGCGTTGCTCCACCAGATCAAACAGCTGGGGCCTTAGAAGTCAACGCCCGAAGCATAAAATACAGTATAAATATAACAGTTTTTCCATCGTATAGAACGAATAATAGCAACCAGTGGGAAAGTTAACGTCATTTCTACTTTACGGGCAACCTAGGCTTCACCCTAGGTCGTTGTTCCACCAGATGGAATAGTTAGGGCCTTAGAAGTCAACGCCCGAAGTATAAAATACAAAATAAATAGAACAGTTTTTCCATCGTATAAAACTAATAATTTCAACCAGTGTGAAAGTAATGGGCATTTCTACGTTCCGGACAACCTAGGCCTCACTCTAGGGCGTTGCTCCACCACATCGAATAGCTACGGCCTTAGAAGTCAACGCCAGAAGCATAAAATACAATAAATATACAAGAGTTTTTCCATCGTATATCAGGAATAATTGCAACCAGTGTGAAGGTGATGGTCATTTCTACGTTCCGGGCAACGTAGGCTTCACTCTACGGCGTTGTTCCAACAGATCGAACACTTAGGGCCTAAGAAGGCACCGCCAGAAGCATAAAATACAATATAAATATAACAGTTTTTCCATCGTATAAAACGAATAATAGCAATCAGTGTGAAAGTTATGGTTATTTCTAAGTTCCGGGCAACCTAGGCTTCACCCTAGGGCGTCGCTCCAACAGATTGTATAGTTAGGGCCTTAGAAGTCAACCCCCGACGCATAAAATGCAATAAAAATGCAACAGTTTTTCCATCGTATAAAAGGATTAATTGCAACCAGTTTGAAAGTGATGGTCATTTCTACGTTCCGGGCAACCTAGGCTTCACCCTAGGGTGTTGCTCCAACAGATTGTATAGTTAGGGCCTTAGAAGTCAACGCCCGATGCATAGAATACAAAATAAATAGAACAGCTTTTCCATCGTGTAAAACGAATAATTGCTACCGGTGTGAAAATTATGGTCATTTCTACGTTCGGGGCAACCTAGGCTTCACTCTATGGCGTCCTTCCAATACATCGAATAGCAACGGTCTCAGAAGTCAACGCCTGAAGCATAAAATACAATAAAAATACAACAGTCTTTCCGTCCTATAACAGGAATAATTGCAACCCGTGTGAAAGTGATGGTCATTTGGACGTTCCAGGCAACCTAATCTTCACTCTAGGGCGTTGTTCCACCAGATCGAATTTTTAGGGCCTAAGAAGTCAACGCCAGAAGCATAAGATACAATATAAATATAACAGTTTTTCCATCGTATAGAGCGAATAATAGCATCCAGTGTGAAAGTTATGGTCATTTCTACGTTCCGGGAACCTAGGCTTCACTCGAGGGCGTTGCTCCACCAGATCAAACAGTTAGTTCCTTAGAAGTCAACGCCCTAAGCATAAAATACAAAATAAATAGAACAGTTTTTCCATCGTATAAAACGAATAATAACAACCAGTGTGAAAGTTATGGTCATTTCTACGTTCCGGCAACCTAGGCTTCACTACAGGGCGTTGCTCCACCAGGTCAAACAGTTAGGGCCTTAGAAGCCAACGCCCGAAGCATTAAATACAAAATAAATAGAACAGTTTTCCATTGTATAAAACGAATAATTGCTACCAGTGTAAAAGTTATGGTCATTTCTACGTTCCGAGCAACCTAGGCTTCACCCTAGGGCGTTGTTCCGCCAGATGGAGTAGTTAGGGCATAAGAAGTCAACCCCCGACGCATAAAATGCAATAAAAATGCAACAGATTATCCATCGTATAAAAGGATTAATTGCAACCAGTTTGAAAGTGATGGTCATTTCTACGTTCCGGGCAACCTAGGCTTCACCCTAGGGCGTTGTTCCGCCAGATGGAGTAGTTAGGGCATAAGAAGTCAACCCCCGACGCATAAAATGCAATAAAAATACAACAGTTTTTCCATCGTAGAACAGGAGTAATTGCAACCAGTTTGAAAGTGATGGTCATTTCTACGTTCCGGGCAACCTAGGCTTCACTCTAGGGCGTTGCTCCACCAGATCGAATAGTTAGGGCCTAAGAAGTGAACGCCAGAAGCATAAAATACAATATAAATGCAACAGTTTTTCCATCGTATAAAACGAATAATTGCAACCAGTGTGAAAGTAATGGTCATTTCTACGTTCCGAGCACCCTAGGCGTCACTCTAGGGCGTTCCTCCACCACAGCTAATAGCTACGGCCTTAGAAGTCAACGCCAGAGGCATAAAATACAGTATAAATACAACAGCTTTTCCATCGTATAAAACGAATGATTGCAACCAGTGTGAAAGTAATGGTCACTTCTACATTCCGAGCAACCTAGGCTTCACGGTAGGGCGCTGCTGCACCAGATCGAATAGTTAGGTCCTTAGATGTCAAAGCCAGAAGCATAAAATACGATAGAAATACAACAGCTTTTCCATTGTATAAAAGGAGGAATTGCAAACAGTGTGAAAGTAATGGTCATTTCTACGTTCCGGGCAACCTAGGCTTCACTCTACGGTGTTGTTCCACCGGATCGAATAGTTAGGGCCTAAGAAGTGAACGCCAGAAGCATAAAATACAATATAAACATAACAGTTTTTCCATCGTATAAAACGAATAATAGCAACCAGTGTGAAAGTTATGCTCATTTCTTCGTTCCGGGCAACCAAGGCTTCACTCTAGGGCATGGCTCCACCAGATCAAACAGTTAGGGCCTTAGACGTCAACGCCCGAAGCATAAAATACAAAATAAATAAAACAGTTTTTCCATCGTATAAAAGGAATAATTGCAAACAGTGTGAAGGTAATGGTCATTTCTACGATCCGGGCAACCGAGGCTTCACTCTACGGCGTTGTTCCACCAGATCGAATAGTTAGGGCCTAAGAAGTCAACGCCAGACGCATAAACTACAATATAAATATAACAGTTTTTCCATCGTATAAAAAGAATAATAGCAACCAGTGTGAAAGTTATGGTCATTTCTACGTTCCGGGCAACCAAGGCTTCACTCTAGGCCGCTGCTCCACAAGATCGAATAGTTAGGTCCTTAGATGTCAACGCCAGAAGCATAAAATACGATATAAATACAACAGCTTTTCCATCGTATAAAACGCATAATTGCAACCAGTGTGAAAGTAATGGTCGTTTCTACGTTCCGAGCGCCCTAGGCGTCACTCTATGGCGTTGCTCCACCACATCTAATAGCTACGGCCTTAGAAGTCAACGCCAGAGGCATAAAATACAATATAAATATAACAGTTTTTCCATCGTATAAAACGAATAATAGCAACCAGTGTGAAAGTTATGCTCATTTCTTCGTTCCGGGCAACCAAGGCTTCACTCTAGGGCATGGCTCCACCAGATCAAACAGTTAGGGCCTTAGACGTCAACGCCCGAAGCATAAAATACAAAATAAATAAAACAGTTTTTCCATTGTATAAAACGAATAATTGCTACCAGTGTAAAAGTTATAGTCATTTCTACGTTCCGGGCCACCTAGGCTTCACCCTACGGCGTTGTTCCACCTGATGGAATAGTTAGGGCCTAAGAAGTCGACGCCAAGAGCATAAAATACGATATAAATACAACAGCTTTTCCATCGTATCAGACGAATAATTGCAACCAGTTTGAAGGTGATGGTCATTTCTACGTACCGGGCAACCTAGGCTTCACTCTAGGGCGTTGCTCCACCAGATCAAACAGTTAGGGCCTTAGAAGTCAACGCCCGAAGCATAAAATACAAAATAAATACAACAGTTTTTCCATCATATAAAACGAATAATTGCAACCAGTATGAAAGTTAAGGTCATTTCTACTTTCCGTGCAACCTAGGCTTCACCCTAGGGCATTGCTCCAACAGATTGAATAGTTAGGGCATTAGAAGTCAATGCCCGAAGCATAGAATGCAATAAAAATACAACAGTTTTTCCATCCTATAACAGGAATAATTGCAACCAATTTGAAAGTGACGGTCATTTCTACGTACCGGGCAACCTAGGCTTCACTAGAGGGCGTTGCTCCACCAGATCGAATAGTTAGGGCCTTAGAAGTCAACGCCCGAAGCATAAAATACAAAATAAATAGAACAGTTTTTCCATTGTATAAAACGAATAATTGCTACCAGTGTAAAAGTTATGGTCAATTCTACGTTCCGGGCTACCTAGGCTTCACCCTAGGGCGTTGCTCCACCAGATCGAATAGTTAGGGCCTTAGAAGTGAACGACAGAAGCATAAAATACAATATAAATACAACAGTTTTTCCATCGTATAAAACGAATAATAGCAAACAGTGTGAAAGTTATGGTCATTTCTACATTCCGAGCAACCTAGGCTTCACTCTAGGGCGCTGCTCCACCAGATCGAATAGTTAGGTCCTTAGATGTCAACGCCAGAAGCATAAAATACGATATAAATACAACAGCTTTTCCATCGTATAAAAGGAATAATTGCAAACAGTGTGAAAGTAATGGTCATTTCTACGATCCGGGCAACCGAGGCTTCACTCTACGGCGTTGTTCCACCAGATCGAATAGTTAGGGCCTAAGAAGTGAACGCCAGGCGCATAAAATACAATATAAATATAACAGTTTTTCCATCGTATAAAACGAATAATAGCAACCAGTGTGAAAGTGATGGTCATTTCTACGTTCCGGGCAACCTAGGCTTCACTCTGACGCGTTGCTCCACCAGATCACACAGTTAGGGCTTTAGAAGTCAACGCCCGGAGAATAAAATACGAAATAAATAGAACAGTTTTCCCATTGTATAAAACGAATAATTGCTACCAGTGTAAAAGTTATGGTCATTTCTACGTTCCGGGCTACCTAGGCTTCACCCTAGGGCGTTGTTCCACCAGATCGAATTGTTCGGGCCTAAGAAGTGAACGCCAGAAGAATAAAATACAATATAAATATAACAGTTTTTCCATCGTATAAAACGAATAATAGCAACCAGTGTGAAAGTTATGGTCATTTTTACGTTCCGGGCAACTTAGGTTTCACTCTAGGGCGTTGCTCCACCAGATAAGACAGTTAGGGCCTTAGAAGCCAACGCCCGAAGCATTAAATACAAAATAAATAGAACAGCTTTTCCATTGTATAAAACGAATAATTGCTACCAGTGTAAAAGTTATGGTCATTTCTACGTTCCTGGCAACCTAGGCATCACTCTAGGGCGTTGCTCCACCAGATCAAACGGTTAGGGCCTTAGAAGTCAACGCCCGAAGCATAAAATACAAAATAAATAGATCAGTTTTTCCATCGTATAGAACGAATAATAGCAACCAGTGTGAAAGTTATGGTCATTTCTACGTTCCGGCAACCTAGGCTTCGCTCCAGGCCGTTGTTCCACCAGGTCGATTAGTTAGGGCCTTAACAGTCAACGCCCGAAGCATAAAATACAATATAAATACAACAGTTTTTCCATCATATAACAGGAATAATTGCAACCAGTTTGAAAGGGATGGTCATTTCTACGTTCCGGGTAACCTATGCTTCACTCTAGGGCGTTGCTCCACCAGATCGAATAGTTAGGGCCTTGGAAGTCAACGCCCGAAGCATAAAATACAAAATAAATAGAACAGTTTTTCCATTGTATAAAACGAATAATAGCAACCAGTGTGAGAGTTATGGTCATTTCTACGTTCCGGGCAACCTAGGCTTCACTCTAGGGCGTTGCTCCAACAGATCAAACAGCTAGGGCCTTAGAAGTCAATGCCCGAAGCATAAAATACAATATAAATATAACAGTTTTTCCATCGTATAGAACGAATAATAGCAACCAGTGTGAAAGTTAACGTCATTTCTACTTTCCGGGCAACCTAGGCTTCACCCTAGGGCGTTGCTCCAACAGGTTGAGTAGTTAGAGCCTTAGAGGTCAACGCCCGATGCATAAAATACAAAATAAAAAGAACAGATTTTCCATCGTGTAAAACGAATAATTGCTACCGGTGTGAAAATTATGGTCATTTCTACGTTCCGGTCAACCTAGGCTTCACCATAGGGCGTTACTCCACCAGATCGAATAGTTAGGGCCTAAGAAGTGAACGCCAGAAGCATAAAATACAATATAAATGCAACAGTTTTTCCATCATACAAAACGAATAATTGCAACCAGTATGAAAGCTAGGGTCATTTCTACTTTACGGGCAACCTGGGCTACACCATAGGGCGTTGCTCTTACAGATTAAATAGTTGGGGCCTTAGAAGTTAATGCCCGAAGCATAAAATGCAATAAAAATACAACAGTTTTTCCATCATATAACAGGAATATTTGCAACCAGTTTGTAAGTGATGGTAATTGCTACGTTCCGGGCAACCTAGGCCTCACTCTAGGGTGTTGTTCCACCAGATTGAGTAGTTAGGGCCTAAGAAATCAACGCCAGAAGCATAAAATTCAATAAAGATGCAACAGTTTTTCCATCGTATAGCAGGAATAACTGCAAACAGTGTGAAAGTACTGGTCATTTCTACGTTCCGGGTAACCTAGGCTTCACCCCAGGTCGTTGTTCCACCAGATCGAATAGTTAGTGCCTTAGAAGTCAACGGCCGAAGCATAAAATACAAAATAAATAGAACTGTTTTTCCATCGTATAAAACGAATAATTGCAACCAGTATGAAAGTTAACGTCATTTCTACGTTTCGGGCAACCTAGGCTTCACTCTAGGGCGTTGTTCCACCAGGTCGAATTGTTAGGGCCTAAGAAGTCAACGCCAGAAGCATAAGATACAATATAAATATAACGGTTTTTCCATCGTATAGAACGAATAATAGCAACCAGAGTGAAAGTTATGGTCACTTCTACGTTCCGGGCAACCTAGGCTTCACACTAGGGCGCTGATCCACCTGATAGAACAGTTAGGGCCTTAGAAGTCAACGCCAGAAGCATAAAATTCAATAAAGATGCAACAGTTTTTCCATCGTATAGCAGGACTAACTGCAAACAGTGTGAAAGTATTGGACATCTCTACGTTCCGGGTAGCCTAGGCTTCACTCTAGGGCGTTGTTCCACCAGATCGAACAGTTAGGGCCTAAGAAGGCAACGCCAGAAGCATAAAATACGATATAAATACAACAGTTTTTCAATCGTATAAAACGAGTAATTGCAACCAGTACGAAAGTTAACGTCATTTCTACGTTCCGGACAACCTAGGCTTCACCCTAGGGCGTTGCTCCAACAGATTGAATAGTTAGGGCCTTAGAAGTCAACGCCGGAAGCATAAAATGCAATAAAAATACATCAGTTTTTCCATCGTATAAAAGGATTAATTGCAACCAGTTTGAAAGTGATGGTCACTTCTACGTTCCGGGCAACCTAGGCTTTACTCTAGGGCGTTGCTCCACCAGATCGAATAATTAGTGCCTTAGGAGTCAACGCCAGAAGCATAAAATACAATATAAACACAACAGTTTTTCCATCGTATAAAACGAATAATTGCTACCAGTAAGGAAGTGATGGTCATTTCTACGTTCCGGGCAACCTAGGCTTCACTCTAGGGCGTCGTTCCACCAGATTGAATAGTTAGGGCCTAAGAAATCAACGCCAGAACCATAAAATACAATATAAATATAACAGTTTTTCCATCGTATAAAACGAATAATTTCAACCAGTGTGAAAGTTGTGGTCATTTCTACTTTCCGGGCAACCTAGGCTACACCCTAGGGCGTTGCTCCAACAGATTGAATAGTTATGGCCTTAGAAGTCAATGGCCGAAGCATAAAATGCAATAAAAATACAACAGTTTTTCCATCGTATAAAAGGATTAATTGCAACCAGCTTGAAAGTGATGGTCATTTCTACATTCCGAGCAACGTGGGCTTCACTCTAGGGCGTTGATCCAACAGATTGAATCGTTAGGGCCTAAGAAGTGAACGCCAGAAGCATAAAATACAATATAAATACAGCAGTTTTTCTATCATATAAATCGAGTAATTGCAATGAAAGATGTGGTCATTTCTACTTTCCGGGCAACCTAGGCTACACCCTAGGGCGATGCTCCAACAGATTGAATAGTTAGGGCCTTAGAAGCCAATGCCCGAAGCATAAAATGCAATAAAAATACAACAGTTTTTCCATCGTATAAAAGGATTAATTGCAACCAGTTTGAAAGTGATGGTCACTTCTACGTTCCGGGCATCCTATAAAACGAATAATTTCAACCAGTGTGAATGTTATGGTCATTTCTACATTCCGAGCAAGCTAGACTTCACTCTAGGGCGTTGATCCAACAGATTGAATAGTTAGGGCCTTAGCAGTCAACGCCCGAAGCATAAAATACAATATAAATACAACAGTTTTTCCATCATATAACAGGAATAATTGCAACCAGTTTGAAAGGGATGGTCATTTCTACGTTCCGGGCAACTTAGGCTTCACTCTAGGGCGTTGCTCCACCAGATCGAATAGTTAGTGCCTTAGAAGTCAACGCCAGAAGCATAAAATACAAAATAAATAGAACAGTTTTTCCATCGTATAAAACGAATAATAGCAACCAGTGTGAAAGTTATGGTCATTTCTACGTTCCGGCAACCTAGGCTTCACCCCAGGGCGTTGTTCCACCAGATCGAATAGTTAGGGCCAAAGAACTGAACGCCAGAAGCATAAAATACAATATAAATACAACAGTTTTTCTATCATATAAAACGAGTAATTGGAACCAGTATGAAAGTTGTGGTCACTTCTACTTTCCGGGCAACCTAGGCTACACCCTAGGGCGTTGCTCCAACAGATTGAATAGTTAGGGCCTGAGAAGTCAATGGCCGAAGCATAAAATGCAATAAAAATACAACAGTTTTTCCATCGTATAAAAGGATTAATTGCAACCAGCTTGAAAGTGATGGTCATTTCTACGTTCCGGGCAACCTAGGCTTTACCATAGGGCGTTGTTCCACCAGATGGAATAGTTAGGGCATAAGAAGTCAACGCCAGAAGCATAAAATACAATATAAATACAACAGTTTTTCCATCGTATAGAACGACTAATAGCAACCAGTGTGAAAGTTATGGTCACTTCTACGTTCCGGGCAACCTAGGCTTCACTCTAGGGCGTTGCTCCACCAGATAAAACAGTTAGGGCCTTGGAAGTCAACGCCCGAAGCATAAAATACAAGATTAATATAACAGTTTTTGCATTGTATAAAACGAATAGTAGCAACCAGTGTGAGAGTTATGGTCATTCCTACGTTCCGGGCAACCTAGGCTTCACTCTAGGGCGTTGCTCCAACAGATCAAACAGCTAGGGCCTTAGAAGTCAATGCCCGAAGCATAAAACACAATATAAATATAACAGTTTTTTAACGTCATTTCTACTTTCCGGGCAACCTAGGCTTCACCCTAGGGCGTTGCTCCAACAGATTGAGTAGTTAGAGCCTTAGAGGTCAACGCCCGATGCATAAAATACAAAATAAAAAGAACAGATTTTCCATCGTGTAAAACGAATAATTGCTACCGGTGTGAAAATTATGGTCATTTCTACGTTCCGGTCAACCTAGGCTTCACCATAGGGCGTTACTCCACCAGATCGAATAGTTAGGGCCTAAGAAGTGAACGCCAGAAGCATAAAATACAATATAAATACAACAGTTTTTCTATCATATAAAACGAGTAATTGCAACCAGTATGAAAGTTGTGGTCATTTCTACTTTCCGGGCAACCTAGGCTACACCCTAGGGCTTTGCTCCAACAGATTGAATAGTTAGGGCCTTAGAAGTCAATGGCCGAAGCATAAAACGCAATATAAATATAACAGTTTTTCCATTGTATAAAACGAATAATTTCAACCAGTGTGAATGTTATGGTCATTTCTACATTCCGAGCAACCTAGGCTACACTCTAGGGCGTTGATCCACCAGATAGAATAGTTAGGGCCTTAGAAGTCAACGCCAGAAGCATAAAATTCAATAAAGATGCAACAGTTTTTCAATCGTATAGCAGGAATAATTGCAAACAGTGTGAAAGTACTGGTCATTCCTACGTTCCGGGTAACCTAGGCTTCACTCTAGGGCGTTGTTCCACCAGATCGAACAGTTAGGTCCTAAGAAGGCAACGACAGAAGCATAAAATACAATATAAATATAACAGTTTTTCCATCGTATAAAACGAATAATAGCAACCAGTGTGAAAGTTATGGTCATTTCTACGTTCCGGGCAACCTAGGCTTCACCCCAGGTCGTTGTTCCACCAGAACGAATAGTTAGGGCCTAAGAAGTGAACGCCAGCAGCATAAAATACAATATAAATACAACAGTTCTTCCATCATATAAAACGAATAATTGCAACCAGTATGAAAGTTATGGTCATTTCTACGTTCCGGGCAACCTAGGCTTCACTCTATGGCGTTCTTCCACCACATCGAATAGCTACGGCCTCAGAAGTCAACGCCTGAAGCATAAAATACAATAAGAATACAATAGTCTTTCCATCCTATAACAGGAATAATTGCAACCCGTGTGGAAGTGATGATCATTTGTACGTTCCAGGCAACCTAGGCTTCACTCTAGGGCGTTGTTCCACCAGATCGAATTGTTAGGGCCTACGAAGTCAACGCCAGAAGCATAAGATACAATATAAATATAACAGTTTTTCCATCGTATAGAACGAATAATAGCATTCAGTGTGAAAGTTATGGTCATTTCTACGTTCCGGGCAACCTAGGCTTCACTCTAGGGCGTTGCTCCACCAGATCAAACAGTTAGTTCCTTAGAAGTCAACGCCCGAAGCATAAAATACAAAATAAATACAACAGTTTTTCTATCATATAAAACGAGTAATTGCAACCAGTATGAAAGTTGTGGTCATTTCTACTTTGCGGGCAAACTAGGCTACACCCTAGGGCGTTCCTCCAACAGATTGAATCGTTAGGGCCTTAGAAGTCAATGGCCGAAGCATAAAATGCAATAAAAATACAACAGTTCTTCCATCATATAAAACGAATAATTGCAACCAGTATCAAAGTTATGGTCATTTCTACGTTCCGGGCAACCTAGGCTTCACTCTATGGCGTTCTTCCACCACATCGAATAGCTACGGCCTCAGAAGTCAACGCCTGAAGCATAAAATACAATAAGAATACAATAGTCTTTCCATCCTATAAAAGGAATAATTGCAACCCGTGTGGAAGTGATGGTCATTTGTACGTTCCAGGCAACCTAGGCTTCACTCTAGGGCGTTGTTCCACTAGATCGAATTGTTAGGGCCTAAGAAGTCAACGCCAGACGCATAAGATACCATATAAATATAACAGTTTTTCCATCGTATAGAACGAAAAATAGCATTCAGTGTGAAAGTTATGGTCATTTCTACGTTCCGGGCAACCTAGGCTTCACTCTAGGGCGTTGCCCCACCAGATCAAACAGTTAGTTCCCTGGAAGTCAACGCCCGAAGCATAAAATACAAAATAAATAGAACAGTTTTTCCATCGTATAAAACGAATAATAGCAACCAGTGTGAAAGTTATGGTCATCTCTACGTTCAGGCAACCTAGGCTTCACCCCAGGGCGTTGTTCCACCAGATCGAATAGTTAGGGCCTAAGAAGTGAACGCCAGAAGCATAAAATACAATATAAATACAACAGTTTTTCTATCATATAGAACGAGTAATTGAAACCAGTATGAAAGTTGTGGTCATTTCTACTTTCCGGGCAACCTAGGCTACACCCTAGGGCGTTCCTCCAACAGATTGAATAGTTAGGGCCTTAGAAGTCAATGGCCGAAGCATAAAATGCAATAAAAATACAACAGTTTTTCCATCGTATAAAAGGATTAATTGCAACCAGCTTGAAAGTGATGGTCATTTCTACGTTCCGGGCAACCTAGGCTTCACTCTAGGGCGTTGCTCCACCAGATCGAATAGTTAGGGCCTTAGAAGTCAACGCCAGAATCATAAAATACAATGAAGATGCAACAGCTTTTCTATCGTATTAAACGAATAATTTCAACCAGTGTGAATGTTATGGTCATTTCTACGTTCCGGGCAACCTTGGCTTCACTCCAGGGCGTTGCTCCACCAGATCGAATAGTTAGTGCCTTAGAAGTCAACGCCAGAAGCATAACATACAATATAAATACAACAGTTTTTCCAACGTATAAAACGAATAATTGCAACCAGTATGATAGTTATGGTCATTTCTACGTTCCGGGCAACCTAGGCTTCACTCTATGGCGTTCTTCCACTACATCGAGTAGCAACGGCCTCAGAAGTCAACGCCTGAAGCATAAAATACAATAAAAGTACAACAGTCTTTCCGTCCTATAACAGGAATAATTGCAACCCTTGTGAAAGTGATGGTCATTTGTACGTTCCAGGCAACCTAGGCTTCACTCTAGGGCGTTGTTCCACCAGATCGAATTGTTAGGGCCTAAGAAGTCAACGCCAGAAGCATAAGATACAATATAAATATAACAGTTTTTCCATCGTATAGAACGAATAATAGCAACCAGTGTGAAAGTTATGGGCACTTCTACGTTCCGGGCAACCTAGGCTTCACTCTAGGGCGTTGCTCCACCAGATCAAACAGTTAGTGCCTTGAAGTCAACGCCCGAAGCATAAAATGCAAAATAAATAGAACAGTTTTTCCATTGTATAAAACGAATAATAGCAACCAGTGTGAAAGTTATGGTCATTTCTACGTTCCGGGCAACCTAGGCTTCACGCTAGGGCGTTGCTCCAACAGATTGAATAGTTAGGGCCTTAGAAGTCAACGTCAGAAGCATAAGATACAATATAAATATAACAGTTTTTCCATCATATAACCGGAATAATTGCAACCAGTTTGAAAGTGATGGTCATTTCTACGTTCCGGGCAAGCTTGGCTTCACTCTAAGGCGTTGCTCCACCAGATCGAATAGTTAGTGCCTTAGAAGGCAACGCCAGAAGCATAACATACAATATAAATACAACAGTTTTTCCAACTTATAAAACGAATAATTGCAACCAGTATGAAAGTTATGGTCATTTCTACATTCCGGGCAACCTAGGCTTCACTCTATGGCGTTCTTCCACTACATCGAATAGCAACGGCCTCAGAAGTCAACGCCTGAAGCATAAAACAGAATAAAAATACAACAGTCTTTCCGTCCTATAACAGGAATAATTGCAACCCGTGTGAAAGTGATGGTCATTTGGACGTTCCAGGCAACCTAGGCTTCACTCTAGGGCGTTGTTCCACCAGATCGAATTGTTAGGGCCTAAGAAGCCAACGCCAGAAGCATAAGATACAATATAAATAAAACAGTTTTTCCATCGTATAGAACGAATAATAGCAACCAGTGTGAAAGCTATGGTCACTTCTACGTTCCGGGCAACCTAGGCTTCACTCTAGGGCGTTGCTCCACCAGATAAAACAGTTAGGGCCTTAGAAGTCAACGCCAGAATCATAAAATACAATGAAGATGCAACAGCTTTTCCATCGTATTAAACGAATAATTTCAACCAGTGTGAATGTTATGGTCATTTCTACATTCCGAGCAACCTAGGCTTCACTCTAGGGCGTTGATCCAACAGATTGAATACTTAGGGCCTAAGAAGTCAACGCCAGCAGCATAAGATACAATATAAATATAACAGTTTTTCCATCGTATAGAACGAATAATAGCATCCAGTGTGAAAGTTAACGTCATTTCTACTTTCCGGGCAACCTAGGCTTCACCCTAGGGCGTTGCTCCAACAGATTGAGTAGTTAGGGCCTTAGAAGTCAACGCCCGATGCATAAAATACAAAATACATACAACAGTTTTTCCATCGTGTAAAACGAATAATTGCAACCAGTATGAAAGTTGTGGTTATTTCTATGTTCCGGGCAACCTAGGTTTCACTCGAGGGCGTTGCTCCACCAGATCGAATAGTTAGGGCCTTAGAAGTCTACGCCAGAAGCATAAAATTCAATAAAGATGCAACAGTTTTTCCATCGTATAAAAGGATTAATTGCAACCAGTTTGAAAGTGATGGTAATTTCTACGTTCCGGGCAACCTTGGCTTCACCCTAGGGCGTTGTTCCACCAGATGGAATAGTTAGGGCATAAGAAGTCAACGCCAGAAGCATAAAATACGGTATAAATACAACAGCATTTCCATCGTATAACCGGAATAATTGCAACCAGTTTGAAAGTGATGGTCATTTCTACGTTCCGGGCAAGCTTGGCTTCACTCTAAGGCGTTGCTCCACCAGATCGAATAGTTAGTGCCTTAGAAGGCAACGCCAGAAGCATAACATACAATATAAATACAACAGTTTTTCCAACTTATAAAACGAATAATTGCAACCAGTATGAAAGTTATGGTCATTTCTACATTCCGGGCAACCTAGGCTTCACTCTATGGCGTTCTTCCACTACATCGAATAGCAACGGCCTCAGAAGTCAACGCCTGAAGCATAAAACAGAATAAAAATACAACAGTCTTTCCGTCCTATAACAGGAATAATTGCAACCCGTGTGAAAGTGATGGTCATTTGGACGTTCCAGGCAACCTAGGCTTCACTCTAGGGCGTTGTTCCACCAGATCGAATTGTTAGGGCCTAAGAAGCCAACGCCAGAAGCATAAGATACAATATAAATAAAACAGTTTTTCCATCGTATAGAACGAATAATAGCAACCAGTGTGAAAGCTATGGTCACTTCTACGTTCCGGGCAACCTAGGCTTCACTCTAGGGCGTTGCTCCACCAGATAAAACAGTTAGGGCCTTAGAAGTCAACGCCAGAATCATAAAATACAATGAAGATGCAACAGCTTTTCCATCGTATTAAACGAATAATTTCAACCAGTGTGAATGTTATGGTCATTTCTACATTCCGAGCAACCTAGGCTTCACTCTAGGGCGTTGATCCAACAGATTGAATACTTAGGGCCTAAGAAGTCAACGCCAGCAGCATAAGATACAATATAAATATAACAGTTTTTCCATCGTATAGAACGAATAATAGCATCCAGTGTGAAAGTTAACGTCATTTCTACTTTCCGGGCAACCTAGGCTTCACCCTAGGGCGTTGCTCCAACAGATTGAGTAGTTAGGGCCTTAGAAGTCAACGCCCGATGCATAAAATACAAAATACATACAACAGTTTTTCCATCGTGTAAAACGAATAATTGCAACCAGTATGAAAGTTGTGGTTATTTCTATGTTCCGGGCAACCTAGGTTTCACTCGAGGGCGTTGCTCCACCAGATCGAATAGTTAGGGCCTTAGAAGTCTACGCCAGAAGCATAAAATTCAATAAAGATGCAACAGTTTTTCCATCGTATAAAAGGATTAATTGCAACCAGTTTGAAAGTGATGGTAATTTCTACGTTCCGGGCAACCTTGGCTTCACCCTAGGGCGTTGTTCCACCAGATGGAATAGTTAGGGCATAAGAAGTCAACGCCAGAAGCATAAAATACGGTATAAATACAACAGCATTTCCATCGTATAAAACGAATAATTGCGACCAGTGTGAAACTTATGGCCATTTCTACTTTCCGGGCAACCTAGGCTTCACTCTAGGGCGTTGCTCCACCAGATCGAATAGTGAGGGCCTTAGGAGTCATCGCCAGAAGCATAAGATACAATAAAGATGCAACAGTTTTTCCATTGTATATCAGGAATAATAGCAACCAGTGTGAAAGTAATGGCATATCATTGTTCCGGGCAACCTAGGCTTCACTCTACTGCGTTGCTCCACCAGATCAAACTGTTAGGGCCTTAGAAGTCAACGCCAGAAGCATAAAATACAAAATAAATACAACAGTTTTTCCATCGTAGAAAACGAATAATTGCAACCTGTGTGAAGGTTGTGGTCATGTCTGCGTTCCGGGCAACCTAGGCTTGACTGTAGAGTGTTGCTCCACCAAATCGAATAGGTAGGGCCATAGAAGTCAACGCCCGAAGCATAAAATACACTAAATATACAAGAGCTTTTCCATCGTATAACAGGAATAATTGCAACCAGTGTGAAAGTGATGGTCATTTCTACGTTCCGGGCAACCTAGGCTTCACTCTAGAGCGTTGTTCCGCAAGATCGAGAAGTTAGGGCCTAAGAAGTCAACGCCAGAAGCATAAAATACAATATAAATATAACAGTTTTTCCATCGTATAAAACGAATAATAGCAACCAGTGTGAAAGTTCTGGTCATTTCCACGTTCCGGGCAACCTAGGCTTCACTCTATGGCGTTCTTCCACCACATCGAATAGCTACGGCCTCAGAAGTCAACGCCAGATGGATAAAATACAATATAAGCACAACAGTTTTTCCATCGTATAAAATGAATAATTGCAAACATTGCGAAAGTAATGGTCATTCCACGTTCCGGGCAACCTAGGCGTCACTCTAGTGCGTTGCTCCACCACATCTAATAGCTACGGCCTTAGACGTCAACGACAGAAGCATAAAATACAATAAAGATGCAACAGCTTTTCCATCGTATAAAACGAATAATTGCACCCAGTGTGAAAGTTATTGTCATTTCTACTTTCCGCGCAACCTAGGCTTCACCCTAGGGCGTTGCTCCAACAGATTGAATAGTTAGGACCTTAGAAGTTAATGCCCGAAGCATAAAATGCAATAAAAATACAACAGTGTTTCCATCATATAACAGGAATAATTGCAACCAGTTTGAAAGTGATGTCCGATTCTACGTTCCGCGAAACCAAGGCTTTACTCCAGGGCGTTGCTCCACCAGATCGAAAAGTTCCGGCCTAAGAAGTCAACGCCAGAAGCATAAAATACAATATAAATATAACAGTCTTTCCATCGTGAAAAACGAATAATTGCAACCAGTATGAAAGTTATGGTCATTTCTACTTTCCGGGCAACCTAGGCTTCACCCTAGGGCGTTGTTCCAGCAGATTGAATAGTTAGGGCCGTAGAAGTCAACGCCCGAAGCATGAAATACAAAATAAATAGAACAGTTCTTCCATCATATAAAAAGAATAATTGCAACCAGTTTGAAAGTTATGGTCATTTCTACGTTCAGGCAACCTAGGCTTCACCCCAGGGCGTTGTTCCACCAGATCGAATAGTTAGGGCCTAAGAAGTGAACGCCAGAAGCATAAAATACAATATAAATACAACAGTTTTTCTATCATATAGAACGAGTAATTGAAACCAGTATGAAAGTTGTGGTCATTTCTACTTTCCGGGCAACCTAGGCTACACCCTAGGGCGTTCCTCCAACAGATTGAATAGTTAGGGCCTTAGAAGTCAATGGCCGAAGCATAAAATGCAATAAAAATACAACAGTTTTTCCATCGTATAAAAGGATTAATTGCAACCAGCTTGAAAGTGATGGTCATTTCTACGTTCCGGGCAACCTAGGCTTCACTCTAGGGCGTTGCTCCACCAGATCGAATAGTTAGGGCCTTAGAAGTCAACGCCAGAATCATAAAATACAATGAAGATGCAACAGCTTTTCTATCGTATTAAACGAATAATTTCAACCAGTGTGAATGTTATGGTCATTTCTACGTTCCGGGCAACCTTGGCTTCACTCCAGGGCGTTGCTCCACCAGATCGAATAGTTAGTGCCTTAGAAGTCAACGCCAGAAGCATAACATACAATATAAATACAACAGTTTTTCCAACGTATAAAACGAATAATTGCAACCAGTATGATAGTTATGGTCATTTCTACGTTCCGGGCAACCTAGGCTTCACTCTATGGCGTTCTTCCACTACATCGAGTAGCAACGGCCTCAGAAGTCAACGCCTGAAGCATAAAATACAATAAAAGTACAACAGTCTTTCCGTCCTATAACAGGAATAATTGCAACCCTTGTGAAAGTGATGGTCATTTGTACGTTCCAGGCAACCTAGGCTTCACTCTAGGGCGTTGTTCCACCAGATCGAATTGTTAGGGCCTAAGAAGTCAACGCCAGAAGCATAAGATACAATATAAATAGAACAGTTTTTCCATCGTATAGAACGAATAATAGCAACCAGTGTGAAAGTTATGGGCACTTCTACGTTCCGGGCAACCTAGGCTTCACTCTAGGGCGTTGCTCCACCAGATCAAACAGTTAGGGCCTTGAAGTCAACGCCCGAAGCATAAAATGCAAAATAAATAGAACAGTTTTTCCATTGTATAAAACGAATAATAGCAACCAGTGTGAAAGTTATGGTCATTTCTACGTTCCGGGCAACCTAGGCTTCACGCTAGGGCGTTGCTCCAACAGATTGAATAGTTAGGGCCTTAGAAGTCAACGCCAGAAGCATAAGATACAATATAAATATAACAGTTTTTCCATCATATAACCGGAATAATTGCAACCAGTTTGAAAGTGATGGTCATTTCTACGTTCCGGGCAAGCTTGGCTTCACTCTAAGGCGTTGCTCCACCAGATCGAATAGTTAGTGCCTTAGAAGGCAACGCCAGAAGCATAACATACAATATAAATACAACAGTTTTTCCAACTTATAAAACGAATAATTGCAACCAGTATGAAAGTTATGGTCATTTCTACATTCCGGGCAACCTAGGCTTCACTCTATGGCGTTCTTCCACTACATCGAATAGCAACGGCCTCAGAAGTCAACGCCTGAAGCATAAAACAGAATAAAAATACAACAGTCTTTCCGTCCTATAACAGGAATAATTGCAACCCGTGTGAAAGTGATGGTCATTTGGACGTTCCAGGCAACCTAGGCTTCACTCTAGGGCGTTGTTCCACCAGATCGAATTGTTAGGGCCTAAGAAGCCAACGCCAGAAGCATAAGATACAATATAAATAAAACAGTTTTTCCATCGTATAGAACGAATAATAGCAACCAGTGTGAAAGCTATGGTCACTTCTACGTTCCGGGCAACCTAGGCTTCACTCTAGGGCGTTGCTCCACCAGATAAAACAGTTAGGGCCTTAGAAGTCAACGCCAGAATCATAAAATACAATGAAGATGCAACAGCTTTTCCATCGTATTAAACGAATAATTTCAACCAGTGTGAATGTTATGGTCATTTCTACATTCCGAGCAACCTAGGCTTCACTCTAGGGCGTTGATCCAACAGATTGAATACTTAGGGCCTAAGAAGTCAACGCCAGCAGCATAAGATACAATATAAATATAACAGTTTTTCCATCGTATAGAACGAATAATAGCATCCAGTGTGAAAGTTAACGTCATTTCTACTTTCCGGGAAACCTAGGCTTCACCCTAGGGCGTTGCTCCAACAGATTGAGTAGTTAGGGCCTTAGAAGTCAACGCCCGATGCATAAAATACAAAATACATACAACAGTTTTTCCATCGTGTAAAACGAATAATTGCAACCAGTATGAAAGTTGTGGTTATTTCTATGTTCCGGGCAACCTAGGTTTCACTCTAGGGCGTTGCTCCACCAGATCGAATAGTTAGGGCCTTAGAAGTCTACGCCAGAAGCATAAAATTCAATAAAGATGCAACAGTTTTTCCATCGTATAAAAGGATTAATTGCAACCAGTTTGAAAGTGATGGTAATTTCTACGTTCCGGGCAACCTTGGCTTCACCCTAGGGCGTTGTTCCACCAGATGGAATAGTTAGGGCATAAGAAGTCAACGCCAGAAGCATAAAATACGGTATAAATACAACAGCATTTCCATCGTATAAAACGAATAATTGCGACCAGTGTGAAACTTATGGCCATTTCTACTTTCCGGGCAACCTAGGCTTCACTCTAGGGCGTTGCTCCACCAGATCGAATAGTGAGGGCCTTAGGAGTCATCGCCAGAAGCATAAGATACAATAAAGATGCAACAGTTTTTCCATTGTATATCAGGAATAATAGCAACCAGTGTGAAAGTAATGGCATATCATTGTTCCGGGCAACCTAGGCTTCACTCTACTGCGTTGCTCCACCAGATCAAACTGTTAGGGCCTTAGAAGTCAACGCCAGAAGCATAAAATACAAAATAAATACAACAGTTTTTCCATCGTAGAAAACGAATAATTGCAACCTGTGTGAAGGTTGTGGTCATGTCTGCGTTCCGGGCAACCTAGGCTTGACTGTAGAGTGTTGCTCCACCAAATCGAATAGGTAGGGCCATAGAAGTCAACGCCCGAAGCATAAAATACACTAAATATACAAGAGCTTTTCCATCGTATAACAGGAATAATTGCAACCAGTGTGAAAGTGATGGTCATTTCTACGTTCCGGGCAACCTAGGCTTCACTCTAGAGCGTTGTTCCGCAAGATCGAGAAGTTAGGGCCTAAGAAGTCAACGCCAGAAGCATAAAATACAATATAAATATAACAGTTTTTCCATCGTATAAAACGAATAATAGCAACCAGTGTGAAAGTTCTGGTCATTTCCACGTTCCGGGCAACCTAGGCTTCACTCTATGGCGTTCTTCCACCACATCGAATAGCTACGGCCTCAGAAGTCAACGCCAGATGGATAAAGTACAATATAAGCACAACAGTTTTTCCATCGTATAAAATGAATAATTGCAAACATTGCGAAAGTAATGGTCATTCCACGTTCCGGGCAACCTAGGCGTCACTCTAGTGCGTTGCTCCACCACATCTAATAGCTACGGCCTTAGACGTCAACGACAGAAGCATAAAATACAATAAAGATGCAACAGCTTTTCCATCGTATAAAACGAATAATTGCACCCAGTGTGAAAGTTATTGTCATTTCTACTTTCCGCGCAACCTAGGCTTCACCCTAGGGCGTTGCTCCAACAGATTGAATAGTTAGGACCTTAGAAGTTAATGCCCGAAGCATAAAATGCAATAAAAATACAACAGTGTTTCCATCATATAACAGGAATAATTGCAACCAGTTTGAAAGTGATGTCCGATTCTACGTTCCGCGAAACCAAGGCTTTACTCCAGGGCGTTGCTCCACCAGATCGAAAAGTTCCGGCCTAAGAAGTCAACGCCAGAAGCATAAAATACAATATAAATATAACAGTCTTTCCATCGTGAAAAACGAATAATTGCAACCAGTATGAAAGTTATGGTCATTTCTACTTTCCGGGCAACCTAGGCTTCACCCTAGGGCGTTGTTCCAGCAGATTGAATAGTTAGGGCCGTAGAAGTCAACGCCCGAAGCATGAAATACAAAATAAATAGAACAGTTCTTCCATCATATAAAAAGAATAATTGCAACCAGTTTGAAAGTTATGGTCATTTCTACGTTCCGGGCAACCTAGGCTTCACTCTATGGCGTTGTTCCACCACATCGAATAGCTACGGCCTCAGAAGTCAACGCGTGAAGCATAAAATACAATAAAAATACAACAGTCTTTCCATCCTATAACAGGAATAATTGCAACCCGTGTGAAAGTGATGGTCATTTGTACGTTCCGGGCAACGTAGGCTTCACTCCAGGGCGTTGTTCCACCAGATCGAACAGTAAGGGTCTAAGAAGTGAACGCTAGAAGCATAAAATACAATATAAATACAACAGTTTTTCCATCATATAAAACGAGTAATTGCAACCAGTATGAAAGTTGTGGTCATTTCTACTTTCCGGGCAACCTAGGCTACACGCTAGGGCGTTGCTCCAACAGATTGAATAGTTAGGGCCTTAGAAGTCAACGCCAGAAGCATAAAAAACAATATAAATACAACAGTTCTTCCATCGTATAAAACGAATAACTGCAACAAGTATGAAAGTTGTGGTTATTTCTATGTTCCGGGCAACCTAGGTTTCACTCTAGGGCGTTGCTCCACCAGATCGAATAGTTAGGGCCTTAGAAGTCTACGCCAGAAGCATAAAATTCAATAAAGATGCAACAGTTTTTCCATCGTATAAAAGGATTAATTGCAACCAGTTTGAAAGTGATGGTAATTTCTACGTTCCGGGCAACCTTGGCTTCACCCTAGGGCGTTGTTCCACCAGTTGGAATAGTTAGGGCATAAGAAGTCAACGCCAGAAGCATAAAATACGTTATAAATACAACAGCTTTTCCATCGTATAAAACGAATAATTGCTACCAGTAAGGAAGTGATGGTCATTTCTACGTTCCGGGCAACCTAGGCTTCACTCTATGGGGTTCTTCCACCACATCGTATAGCTACGGCCTCAGAAGTCAACGCCTGAAGCATAAAATACAATAAAAATACAACAGTCTTTCCATCCTGTAACAGGAATAATTGCAACCCGTGTGAATGTGATGGTCATTTGTACGTTCCAGGCAACCTAGGCATCACTCTAGGGCGTTGTTCCACCAGATCGAATTGTTAGGGCCTAAGAAGTCAACGCCAGCAGCATAAGATACAATATATATATAACAGTTTTTCCATCGTATAGAACGAATAATAGCATCCAGTGTGAAAGTGATGGTCATTTCTACGTTCCGGGCAACCTAGGCTTCACTCTAGGGCGTTGCTCCACCAGATCGAATAGTTAGTGCCTTAGAAGTCAACGCCAGAAGCATAAAATACAATATAAATACAACAGTTTTTCCAACTTATAAAACGAATAATTGCAACCAGTATGAAAGTTATGGTCATTTCTACGTTCCGGGCAACCTAGGCTTCACTCTATGGCGTTCTTCCACTACATCGAATAGCAACGGCCTCAGAAGTCAACGCCTGAAGCATAAAATAGAATAAAAATACAACAGTCTTTCCGTCTTATAACAGGAATAATTGCAACCCGTGTGAAAGTGATGGTCATTTGGACGTTCCAGGCAACCTAGGCTTCACTCTAGGGCGTTGTTCCACCAGATCGAATTGTTAGGGCCTAAGAAGCCAACGCCAGAAGCATAAGATACAATATAAATAAAACAGTTTTTCCATCGTATAGAACGAATAATAGCAACCAGTGTGAAAGCTATGGTCACTTCTACGTTCCGGGCAACCTAGGCTTCACTCTAGGGCGTTGCTCCACCAGATAAAACAGTTAGGGCCTTAGAAGTCAACGCCAGAATCATAAAATACAATGAAGATGCAACAGCTTTTCCATCGTATTAAACGAATAATTTCAACCAGTGTGAATGTTATGGTCATTTCTACATTCCGAGCAACCTAGGCTTCACTCTAGGGCGTTGATCCAACAGATTGAATACTTAGGGCCTAAGAAGTCAACGCCAGCAGCATATGATACAATATAAATATAACAGTTTTTCCATCGTATAGAACGAATAATAGCATCCAGTGTGAAAGTTAACGTCATTTCTACTTTCCGGGCAACCTAGGCTTCACCCTAGGGCGTTGCTCCAACAGATTGAGTAGTTAGGGCCTTAGAAGTCAACGCCCGATGCATAAAATACAAAATACATACAACAGTTTTTCCATCGTGTAAAACGAATAATTGCAACCAGTATGAAAGTTGTGGTTATTTCTATGTTCCGGGCAACCTAGGTTTCACTCTAGGGCGTTGCTCCACCAGATCGAATAGTTAGGGCCTTAGAAGTCTACGCCAGAAGCATAAAATTCAATAAAGATGCAACAGTTTTTCCATCGTATAAAAGGATTAATTGCAACCAGTTTGAAAGTGATGGTAATTTCTACGTTCCGGGCAACCTTGGCTTCACCCTAGGGCGTTGTTCCACCAGATGGAATAGTTAGGGCATAAGAAGTCAACGCCAGAAGCATAAAATACGGTATAAATACAACAGCATTTCCATCGTATAAAACGAATAATTGCGACCAGTGTGAAACTTATGGCCATTTCTACTTTCCGGGCAACCTAGGCTTCACTCTAGGGCGTTGCTCCACCAGATCGAATAGTGAGGGCCTTAGGAGTCATCGCCAGAAGCATAAGATACAATAAAGATGCAACAGTTTTTCCATTGTATATCAGGAATAATTGCAACCAGTGTGAAAGTAATGGCATATCATTGTTCCGGGCAACCTAGACTTCACTCTGCTGCGTTGCTCCACCAGATCAAACTGTTAGGGCCTTAGAAGTCAACGCCAGAAGCATAAAATACAAAATAAATACAACAGTTTTTCCATCGTAGAAAACGAATAATTGCAACCTGTGTGAAGGTTGTGGTCATGTCTGCGTTCCGGGCAACCTAGGCTTGACTGTAGAGTGTTGCTCCACCAAATCGAATAGGCAGGGCCATAGAAGTCAACGCCCGAAGCATAAAATACACTAAATATACAAGAGCTTTTCCATCGTATAACAGGAATAATTGCAACCAGTGTGAAAGTGATGGTCATTTCTACGTTCCGGGCAACCTAGGCTTCACTCTAGAGCGTTGTTCCGCAAGATCGAGAAGTTAGGGCCTAAGAAGTCAACGCCAGAAGCATAAAATACAATATAAATATAACAGTTTTTCCATCGTATAAAACGAATAATAGCAACCAGTGTGAAAGTTCTGGTCATTTCTACGTTCCGGGCAACCTAGGCTTCACTCTATGGCGTTCTTCCACCACATCGAATAGCTACGGCCTCAGAAGTCAACGCCAGATGGATAAAATACAATATAAGCACAACAGTTTTTCCATCGTATAAAATGAATAATTGCAAATATTGTGTAAGTAATGGTCATTTTTACGTTTCCGGCAACCTAGGCTTCACTCTAGGGCGTTGCTCCACCAGATCGAATAGTTAGGTCCTTAGAAGTCAACGCCAGGAGCA
Source organism: Calliopsis andreniformis (assembly GCF_051401765.1). NCBI lineage: Eukaryota > Metazoa > Arthropoda > Insecta > Hymenoptera > Andrenidae > Calliopsis > Calliopsis andreniformis. The sequence continues at coordinate 15,556,701 of NW_027480428.1, forward strand.
TAAGATACGATATAAATACAACAGCTTTTCCATCGTATAAAAGGAATAATTGCAAACAGTGTGAAAGTAATGGTCATTTCTACGATCCGGGCAACCTAGGCTTCACTCTACGGCGTTGTTCCACCAGATCGAATAGTTACGGCCTAAGAAGTCAACGCCAGAAGTATAAAATACGATATAAATACAACAGCTTTTCTATCGTATAAAACAAATAATTGCAACCAGTGTGAAAGTAATGTTCATTTCTACGTTCCCATTACCCTAGGTGTCACTCTAGGGCGTTGGACCACCACATCTAATAGCTACGGCCTTAGAAGTCAACTCCAGAGGCATAAAATACAATATAAATACAACAGCTCCTCCATCGTATAAAACGAATTATTGCTACCAGTGTAAAAGTTATGGTCATTTCTACGTTCCGGGCAACCTAGGCTTCACCCAAGGGCGTTGCTCCACCAGATCGAAATGTTAGGGCCTAAGAAGTCAACGCCAGAAGGATAAAATACAACATAAATACAACAGTTTTTCCATCGTATAAAACGAATAATTGCAACCAGTTTGAAAGTTATGGTCATTTCTACGTTCCGGGCAACCTAGGCTTCACCCAAGGGCGTTGTTCCAGCAGATTGAATAGTTAGGGCCGTAGAAGTCAACGCCCGAAGCATGAAATACAAAATAAATAGAACAGTTCTTCCATCATATAAAAAGAAAAATTGCAACCAGTTTGAAAGTTATGGTCATTTCTACGTTCCGGGCAACCTAGGCTTCACTCTATGGCGTTCTTCCACCACATCGAATAGCTACGGCCTCAGAAGTCAACGCGTGAAGCATAAAATACAATAAAAATACAACAGTCTTTCCATCCTATAACAGGAATAATTGCAACCCGTGTGAAGGTGATGGTCATTTGTACGTTCCGGGCAACGTAGGCTTCACTCCAGGGCGTTGTTCCACCAGATCGAACAGTAAGGGTCTAAGAAGTGAACGCCAGAAGCATAAAATACAATATAAATACAACAGTTTTTCCATCATATAAAACGAGTAATTGCAACCAGTATGAAAGTTGTGGTCATTTCTACTTTCCGGGCAACCTAGGCTACACGCTAGGGCGTTGCTCCAACAGATTGAATAGTTAGGGCCTTAGAAGTCAACGCCAGAAGCATAAAAAACAATATAAATACAACAGTTCTTCCATCGTATAAAACGAATAATTGCAACAAGTATGAAAGTTGTGGTTATTTCTATGTTCCGGGCAACCTAGGTTTCACTCTAGGGCGTTGCTCCACCAGATCGAATAGTTAGGGCCTTAGAAGTCTACGCCAGAAGCATAAAATTCAATAAAGATGCAACAGTTTTTCCATCGTATAAAAGGATTAATTGCAACCAGTTTGAAAGTGATGGTAATTTCTACGTTCCGGGCAACCTTGGCTTCACCCTAGGGCGTTGTTCCACCAGTTGGAATAGTTAGGGCATAAGAAGTCAACGCCAGAAGCATAAAATACGTTATAAATACAACAGCTTTTCCATCGTATAAAACGAATAATTGCTACCAGTAAGGTAGTGATGGTCATTTCTACGTTCCGGGCAACCTAGGCTTCACTCTATGGGGTTCTTCCACCACATCGAATAGCTACGGCCTCAGAAGTCAACGCCTGAAGCATAAAATACAATAAAAATACAACAGTCTTTCCATCCTGTAACAGGAATAATTGCAACCCGTGTGAATGTGATGGTCATTTCTACTTTCCGGGCAACCTAGGCTTCACCCTAGGGCGTTGCTCCAACAGATTGAGTAGTGAGGGCCTTAGAAGTCAACGCCCGATGCATAAAATACAAAATACATACAACAGTTTTTCCATCGTGTAAAACGAATAATTGCAACCAGTATGAAAGTTGTGGTTATTTCTATGTTCCGGGCAACCTAGGTTTCACTCTAGGGCGTAGCTCCAGCAGATCGAATAGTTAGGGCCTTAGAAGTCTACGCCAGAAGCATAAAATTCAATAAAGATGCAACAGTTTTTCCATCGTATAAAAGGATTAATTGCAACCAGTTTGAAAGTGATGGTAATTTCTACGTTCCGGGCAACCTTGGCTTCACCCTAGGGCGTTGTTCCACCAGATGGAATAGTTAGGGCATAAGAAGTCAACGCCAGAAGCATAAAATACGGTATAAATACAACGGCATTTCCATCGTATAAAACGAATAATTGCGACCAGTGTGAAACTTATGGCCATTTCTACTTTCCGGGCAACCTAGGCTTCACTCTAGGGCGTTGCTCCACCAGATCGAATAGTGAGGGCCTTAGGAGTCATCGCCAGAAGCATAAGATACAATAAAGATGCAACAGTTTTTCCATTGTATATCAGGAATAATTGCAACCAGTGTGAAAGTAATGGCATATCATTGTTCCGGGCAACCTAGGCTTCACTCTACTGCGTTGCTCCACCAGATCAAATTGTTAGGGCCTTAGAAGTCAACGCCAGAAGCATAAAATACAAAATAAATATAACAGTTTTTCCATCGTAGAAAACGAATAATTGCAACCTGTGTGAAGGTGGTGGTCATGTCTGCGTTCCGGGCAACCTAGGCTTGACTGTAGAGTGTTGCTCCACCAAATCGAATAGGTAGGGCCATAGAAGTCAACGCCCGAAGCATAAAATACACTAAATATACAAGAGCTTTTCCATCGTATAACAGGAATAATTGCAACCAGTGTGAAAGTGATGGTCATTTCTACGTTCCGGGCAACCTAGGCTTCACTCTAGAGCGTTGTTCCGCAAGATCGAGAAGTTAGGGCCTAAGAAGTCAACGCCAGAAGCATAAAATACAATATAAATATAACAGTTTTTCCATCGTATAAAACGAATAATAGCAACCAGTGTGAAAGTTCTGGTCATTTCTACGTTCCGGGCAACCTAGGCTTCACTCTATGGCGTTCTTCCACCACATCGAATAGCTACGGCCTCAGAAGTCAACGCCAGATGGATAAAATGCAATATAAGCACAACAGTTTTTCCATCGTATAAAATGAATAATTGCAAACATTGTGTAAGTAATGGTCATTTCTACGTTCCGGGCAACCTAGGCTTCACTCTAGGGCGTTGCTCCACCAGGTCGAATAGTTAGGGCCTTAGAAGTCAACGCCAGAAGCATAAAATACAATATAAGTACAACAATTTTTCCATCGTATAAAATGAATAATTGCAAACATTGCGAAAGTAATGGTCATTCCACGTTCCGGCCAACCTAGGCGTCACTCTAGTGCGTTGCTCCACCACATCTAATAGCTACGGCCTTAGACGTCAACGACAGAAGCATAAAATACAATAAAGATGCAACAGCTTTTCCATCGTATAAAACGAATAATTGCACCCAGTGTGAAAGTTATTGTCATTTCTACTTTCCGCGCAACCTAGGCTTCACCCTAGGGCGTTGCTCCAACAGATTGAATAGTTAGGACCTTAGAAGTTAATGCCCGAAGCATAAAATGCAATAAAAATACAACAGTGTTTCCATCATATAACAGGAATAATTGCAACCAGTTTGAAAGTGATGTCCGATTCTACGTTCCGCGAAACCAAGGCTTTACTCCAGGGCGTTGCTCCACCAGATCGAAAAGTTCCGGCCTAAGAAGTCATCGCCAGAAGCATAAAATACAATATAAATATAACAGTCTTTCCATCGTGAAAAACGAATAATTGCAACCAGTATGAAAGTTATGGTCATTTCTACTTTCCGGGCAACCTAGGCTTCACCCTAGGGCGTTGTTCCAGCAGATTGAATAGTTAGGGCCGTAGAAGTCAGCGCCCGAAGCATGAAATACAAAATAAATAGAACAGTTCTTCCATCATATAAAAAGAATAATTGCAACCAGTTTGAAAGTTATGGTCATTTCTACGTTCCGGGCAACCTAGGCTTCACTCTATGGCGTTCTTCCACCACATCGAATAGCTACGGCCTCAGAAGTCAACGCGTGAAGCATAAAATACAATAAAAATACAACAGTCTTACCATCCTATAACAGGAATAATTGCAACCCGTGTGAATGTGGTGGTCATTTCTATGTTCCGGGCAACCTAGGCTTCACTCTAGGGCGTTGCTCCACCACAACTAATTGCTACGGCCTTAGAAGTCAACGACAGAAGCATAAAATACAATATAAATACAACAGCTTTTCCATCGTATAACAGGAATAATTGCAACCAGTGTGAAAGTAAAGGTCATTTCTACGTTCCGGGCAACCCATGCTTCACTCTACGGCGTTGCTCCACCAGATGGAGTAGTTAGGGCCTTAGAAGTCCACGGCCGAAGCATAAAATACAAAATAAATAGAACAGCTTTTCCATTGTATAAAGCGAATAATTGCTGCCAGTGTGAAAGTTATGTTTATTTCTACGTTCCGGGCAACCAAGGCTTAACTGTAGGGTGTTGCTCCAACAGATCGAATAGGTAGGGCCATAGAAGTCAACGCCCGGAGCATAAAATACAATAAATATACAAAAGTTTTTCCATCGTATAACAGGAATAATTGCAACCAGTGTGAAAGTGATGATCATTTCTACGTTCCGGGCAACCTAGGCTTCACTCTAGGGCGTTGCTCCACCAGATCGTATAGTTAGGGCCTTAGAAGTCAACGCGGGAAGCATAAAATGCAATACATATACAAGAGTTTTTCCATCGTATAACAGGAATAATTGCAACCAGTGTGAATGTGGTGGTCATTTCTACGTTCCGGGCAACCTAGGCTTCACTCTAGGGCGTTGTTCCACCAGTTAGAATAGTTAGGGCTTAAGAAGTCAACGCCAGTAGCATAAAATACGATATAAATACAACAGCTTTTCCATCGTATAAAACGAATAATTGCTACCAGTAAGGAAGTGATGGTCATTTCTACGTTCCGGGCAACCTAGGCTTCACTCTATGGGGTCCTTCCACCACATCGAATAGCTACGGCCTCAGAAGTCAACGCCTGAAGCATAAAATACAATAAAAATACAACAGTCTTTCCATCCTGTAACAGGAATAATTGCAACCCGTGTGAATGTGATGGTCATTTCTACTTTCCGGGCAACCTAGGCTTCACCCTAGGGCGTTGCTCCAACAGATTGAGTAGTGAGGGCCTTAGAAGTCAACGCCCGATGCATAAAATACAAAATACATACAACAGTTTTTCCATCGTGTAAAACGAATAATTGCAACCAGTATGAAAGTTGTGGTTATTTCTATGTTCCGGGCAACCTAGGTTTCACTCTAGGGCGTAGCTCCAGCAGATCGAATAGTTAGGGCCTTAGAAGTCTACGCCAGAAGCATAAAATTGAATAAAGATGCAACAGTTTTTCCATCGTATAAAAGGATTAATTGCAACCAGTTTGAAAGTGATGGTAATTTCTACGTTCCGGGCAACCTTGGCTTCACCCTAGGGCGTTGTTCCACCAGATGGAATAGTTAGGGCATAAGAAGTCAACGCCAGAAGCATAAAATACGGTATAAATACAACGGCATTTCCATCGTATAAAACGAATAATTGCGACCAGTGTGAAACTTATGGCCATTTCTACTTTCCGGGCAACCTAGGCTTCACTCTAGGGCGTTGCTCCACCAGATCGAATAGTGAGGGCCTTAGGAGTCATCGCCAGAAGCATAAGATACAATAAAGATGCAACAGTTTTTCCATTGTATATCAGGAATAATTGCAACCAGTGTGAAAGTAATGGCATATCATTGTTCCGGGCAACCTAGGCTTCACTCTACTGCGTTGCTCCACCAGATCAAATTGTTAGGGCCTTAGAAGTCAACGCCAGAAGCATAAAATACAAAATAAATATAACAGTTTTTCCATCGTAGAAAACGAATAATTGCAACCTGTGTGAAGGTTGTGGTCATGTCTGCGTTCCGGGCAACCTAGGCTTGACTGTAGAGTGTTGCTCCACCAAATCGAATAGGTAGGGCCATAGAAGTCAACGCCCGAAGCATAAAATACACTAAATATACAAGAGCTTTTCCATCGTATAACAGGAATAATTGCAACCAGTGTGAAAGTGATGGTCATTTCTACGTTCCGGGCAACCTAGGCTTCACTCTAGAGCGTTGTTCCGCAAGATCGAGAAGTTAGGGCCTAAGAAGTCAACGCCAGAAGCATAAAATACAATATAAATATAACAGTTTTTCCATCGTATAAAACGAATAATAGCAACCAGTGTGAAAGTTCTGGTCATTTCTACGTTCCGGGCAACCTAGGCTTCACTCTATGGCGTTCTTCCACCACATCGAATAGCTACGGCCTCAGAAGTCAACGCCAGATGGATAAAATGCAATATAAGCACAACAGTTTTTCCATCGTATAAAATGAATAATTGCAAACATTGTGTAAGTAATGGTCATTTCTACGTTCCGGGCAACCTAGGCTTCACTCTAGGGCGTTGCTCCACCAGGTCGAATAGTTAGGGCCTTAGAAGTCAACGCCAGAAGCATAAAATACAATATAAGTACAACAATTTTTCCATCGTATAAAATGAATAATTGCAAACATTGCGAAAGTAATGGTCATTCCACGTTCCGGCCAACCTAGGCGTCACTCTAGTGCGTTGCTCCACCACATCTAATAGCTACGGCCTTAGACGTCAACGACAGAAGCATAAAATACAATAAAGATGCAACAGCTTTTCCATCGTATAAAACGAATAATTGCACCCAGTGTGAAAGTTATTGTCATTTCTACTTTCCGCGCAACCTAGGCTTCACCCTAGGGCGTTGCTCCAACAGATTGAATAGTTAGGACCTTAGAAGTTAATGCCCGAAGCATAAAATGCAATAAAAATACAACAGTGTTTCCATCATATAACAGGAATAATTGCAACCAGTTTGAAAGTGATGTCCGATTCTACGTTCCGCGAAACCAAGGCTTTACTCCAGGGCGTTGCTCCACCAGATCGAAAAGTTCCGGCCTAAGAAGTCATCGCCAGAAGCATAAAATACAATATAAATATAACAGTCTTTCCATCGTGAAAAACGAATAATTGCAACCAGTATGAAAGTTATGGTCATTTCTACTTTCCGGGCAACCTAGGCTTCACCCTAGGGCGTTGTTCCAGCAGATTGAATAGTTAGGGCCGTAGAAGTCAGCGCCCGAAGCATGAAATACAAAATAAATAGAACAGTTCTTCCATCATATAAAAAGAATAATTGCAACCAGTTTGAAAGTTATGGTCATTTCTACGTTCCGGGCAACCTAGGCTTCACTCTATGGCGTTCTTCCACCACATCGAATAGCTACGGCCTCAGAAGTCAACGCGTGAAGCATAAAATACAATAAAAATACAACAGTCTTACCATCCTATAACAGGAATAATTGCAACCCGTGTGAATGTGGTGGTCATTTCTATGTTCCGGGCAACCTAGGCTTCACTCTAGGGCGTTGCTCCACCACAACTAATTGCTACGGCCTTAGAAGTCAACGACAGAAGCATAAAATACAATATAAATACAACAGCTTTTCCATCGTATAACAGGAATAATTGCAACCAGTGTGAAAGTAAAGGTCATTTCTACGTTCCGGGCAACCCATGCTTCACTCTACGGCGTTGCTCCACCAGATGGAGTAGTTAGGGCCTTAGAAGTCCACGGCCGAAGCATAAAATACAAAATAAATAGAACAGCTTTTCCATTGTATAAAGCGAATAATTGCTGCCAGTGTGAAAGTTATGTTTATTTCTACGTTCCGGGCAACCAAGGCTTAACTGTAGGGTGTTGCTCCAACAGATCGAATAGGTAGGGCCATAGAAGTCAACGCCCGGAGCATAAAATACAATAAATATACAAAAGTTTTTCCATCGTATAACAGGAATAATTGCAACCAGTGTGAAAGTGATGATCATTTCTACGTTCCGGGCAACCTAGGCTTCACTCTAGGGCGTTGCTCCACCAGATCGTATAGTTAGGGCCTTAGAAGTCAACGCGGGAAGCATAAAATGCAATACATATACAAGAGTTTTTCCATCGTATAACAGGAATAATTGCAACCAGTGTGAATGTGGTGGTCATTTCTACGTTCCGGGCAACATAGGCTTCACTCTAGGGCGTTGTTCCACCAGTTAGAATAGTTAGGGCTTAAGAAGTCAACGCCAGTAGCATAAAATACGATATAAATACAACAGCTTTTCCATCGTATAAAACGAATAATTGCAACCAGTGTGAAAGTTATGGTCACTTCTACGTTTCTTGCCACCTAGGCCTCACCCAAGGGCGTTGCTCCAACAGATTGAATAGTTAGGGCCTTAGAAGTCAATGCCCGAAGCATAAAATGCAATAAATATACAACAGCTTTTCCTCGTATAGCAGGAATAATTTGCAACCAGTGTGATAGTAGTGGTCATTTCTACGTTCCGGGCAACCTAGATTTCTTTCCAGGGCGTTGCTCCACCAGATCGAATAGTTACGGCCTAAGAAGGCAACGCCAGAAGCATAAAATACGATAAAGATGCAACAGTTTTTCCATCGTATAAAACGAATAATTGCAACCAGTGTGAAAGTTATGGTCATTTCTACATCCGAGCATCCTAGGCTTCACTCTAGGGCGCTGCTCCACCAGATCGAAAAGCTAGGGACTTGGAATTCAACGCCAGAAGAATAAAACACAATATAAGTACAACCGTTTTTCCATTGTATAAAATGAATAATTGCAACATTGTGAAATTAATGGTCATTTCTACGTTCCGGGCAACCTAGGCATCACTGTAGCACGTTGTTCCACCAGATCGAACAGCTAGGGCCTAAGATGGCAACGACAGAAGCAAAAAATGCAATATAAATATAACAGTTTTTCCATCGTATTAAACGAATAATAGCAACCAGCATGAAAGTTATGGTCATTTCTACGTTCCGGGCAACCTAGGCTTCACCCCAGGGCGTTGTTCCACCAGATCAAATAGTTAGGGCCTAAGAAGTGAACGCCAGCAGAACAAAATACAATATAAATACAACAGTTCTTCCATCATATAAAACGAATAATTGCAACCAGTATGAAAGTTATGGTCATTTCAACGTTCCGGGCAACCTAGGCTTCACTCTATGGCGTTCTTCCACCACATCCAATAGCTACGGCCTCAGAAGTCAACGCCTGAAGCACAAAATACAATAAAAATACAACAGTCTTTTCATGGTATAACAGGAATAATTGCAACAAGCGTGAAAGTAATGACCATTTCGGCGTTGCGGGCATCCTAGACTTAACTCTGAGGGATTGCTCCACCGGATCGAATAGTTAGGGCCTTAGAAGTAAACGCCCGAAGCATAACATACGATACAAAATACAACAGCTTTTCCATCGTATAAAACGAATAATTGGGACCAGTGTGAAAGTTAAAGTCATTTCAACGTTCCGAGCAAACTAGGTTTCACTCTAGGGCGTTGCTCCACCAGATCGAATAGCTAGGGACTTGGAATTCAACGCTAGAAGAATAAAACACAATATAAGTACAACCGTTTTTCCATTGTATAAAATGAATAATTGCAAACATTGTGAAATTAATGGTCATTTCTACGTTCCGGGCAACCTAGGCATCACTGTAGCGCGCTGTTCCACCAGATCGTACAGTTAGGGCCTAAGATGGCAACGCCAGAAGCAAAAAATGCAATATAAATATAACAGTTGTTCCATCGTATAAAACGAATAATTGCTATCAGTGTGAAACTTATGGTAATTTCTACGTTCCGGGCAACCTAGGCGTCACTGTAGGGCGTTGCTCCAACACAGCTAATAGCTACGGCCTTAGAAGTCAACGCCAGAAGCATAAAATACAATATCAATACAACAGCTTTTCCACCGTATAAAATGAATAATTGCAAACAGTGTGGAAGTTATTGTCATTTCTACTTCCCGCGCAACCTAGGCTTCACCCTAGGGCGTTGCTCCAACAGATTGAATAGTTAGGACCTTAGAAGTCAGTGCCCGAAGCATAAAATGCAATAAAAATACAACAGTTATCCATCATATAACAGGAATAATTGCAACCAGTTTGAAAGCGATGGTCATTCCTACGTTCCGGGCAACCTAGGCTTCACCCTAGGGCGTTGCTCCACCATATCGAACAGTTAGGGCCTAAGATGGCAACGCCAGAAGCATAAAATACAATATAAATATAACAGTTTTTCCATCGTATAAAACGAATAATAGCAACCAGCGTGAAAGTTATGGTCATTTCTACGTTCCGGGCAACCTAGGCTTCACCCCAGGGCGTTGTTCCACCAGATCGGATAGTTAGGGCCTAAGAAGTGAACGCCAGCAGCATAAAATACAATATAAATACAACAGTTCTTCCATCATATAAAACGAATAATTGCAACCAGTTTGAAAGTTATGGTCATTTCTACGTTCCGGGCAACCTAGGCTTCACTCTATGGCGTTCTTCCACCACATCGAATAGCTACGGCCTCGGAAGTCAACGCGTGAAGCATAAAATACAATAAAAATACAACAGTCTTTCCATCCTATAACAGGAATAATTGCAACCCGTGTGAAAGTGATGGTCATTTGTACGTTCCAGGCAACCTAGGCTTCACTCTGGGGCGTTCATCCACCAGATCTTATTGTTAGGGCCTGAGAAGTCTACGCCAGAAGCATAAGATACAATATAAATACAACAGCTTTTCCATCATATAAAACGAATAATTTCAACCAGTGTGAATGTTATGGTCATTTCTACATTCCGAGCAACCTTGGCTTCACTCTAGCGCGTTGATCCAACAGATTGAATAGTTAGGGCCTTAGAAGTCAACGCCCGAAGTATAAAATACAATATAAATACAACAGTTTTTTCATCGTATAAAACGAATAATTGCGAGCAGTATGAAAGTTATGGTCATTTCTACTTTCCGGGCAACCTAGGCTTCACCCTAGGGCGTTGTTCCAACAGATTGAATAGTTAGGGCCTTAGAAGTCAACGCCCGAAGCATGAAGTACAACATAAATACAACAGTTGTTCCATCGTATAAAACGAATAATTGCTATCAGTGTGAAACTTATGGTAATTTCTACGGTCCGGGCAACCTAGGCGTTACTGTAGGGCGTTGCTCCAACACAGCTAATAGCTACGGCCTTAGAAGTCAACGCCAGAAGCATAAAATACAATATCAATACAACAGCCTTTCCACCGTATAAAATGAAAAGTTGCAAACAGTGTGAAAGTACTGGTCATTTCTACGTTCCGGGTAACCTAGGCTTCACTCTAGGGCGTTGTTCCACCAGATCGAACAGTTAGGGCCTAAGATGGCAACGCCAGAAGCATAAAATGCAATATAAATATAACAGTTTTTCCATCGTATAAAACGAATAATAACAACCAGCGTGAAAGTTATGGTCATTTCTACGTTCCGGGCAACCTAGGCTTCACCCCAGGGCGTTGTTCCACCAGATCGGATAGTTAGGGCTTAAGAAGTGAACGCGAGCAGCATAAAATACAATATAAATGCAACAGTTCTTCCATCATATAAAACGAATAATTGCAACCAGTTTGAAAGTTATTGTCATTTCTACGTTCCGGGCAACCTAGGCTTCACTCTATGGCGTTCTTCCACCACATCGAATAGCTACGGCCTCGGAAGTCAACGCGTGAAGCATAAAATACAATAAAAATACAACAGTCTTTCCATCCTATAACAGGAATAATTGCAACCCGTGTGAAAGTGATGGTCATTTGTACGTTCCAGGCAACCTAGACTTCACTCTGGGGCGTTCTTCCACCAGATCGAATTGTTAGGGCCTAAGAAGTCAACGCCAGAAGCATAAGATACAATATAAATACAACAGCTTTTCCATCATATAAAACGAATAATTTCAACCACTGTGAATGTTATGGTCATTTCTACATTCCGAGCAACCTAGGCTTCACTCTAGCGCGTTGATCCAACAGATTGAATAGTTAGGGCCTTAGAAGTCAACGCCCGAAGTATAAAATGCAATATAAATACAACAGTTTTTTCATCGTATAAAACGAATAATTGCGAGCAGTATGAAAGTTATGTTCATTTCTACTTTCCGGGCAACCTAGGCTTCACCCTAGGGCGTTGCTCCAACAGATTGAATAGTTTGGGCCTTAGATGTCAACGGCCGAAGCATAAAATACAAAATAAATAGAACTGTTTTTCTATCGTATAAAACGAATAATTGCTACCGGTGTCAAAGTTATATCCATTTCTACGTTGCGGGCAACCTAGGCTTCACCCTAGGGCGTTGTTCCACCAGGTGGAATAGTTAGGGCATAAGAAGTCAACGCCAGAAGCATAAAATACAATATAAGTACAACAGTTTTTCCATCGTATAAAATGAATAATTGCAAATATTGCGAAAGTAATGGTCATTCCACGTTCCGGGCAACCTAGGCGTCACTCTAGTGCGTTGCTCCACCACATCTAATAGCTACGGCCTTAGACGTCAACGACAGAATCATAACATACAATACAGATGCAACAGCTTTTCCATCGTATAAAACGAATAATTGCAACCAGTGTGAAAGTTATTGTCATTTCTACTTCCCGCGCAACCTAGGCTTCACCCTATGGCGTTGCTCCAACAGATTGAATAGTTAGGACCTTAGAAGTCAGTGCCCGAAGGATAAAATGCAATAAAAATACAACAGTTATCCATCATATAACAGGAATAATTGCAACCAGTTTGAAAGCGATGGTCATTTCTACGTTCCGGGCAACCTAGGCTTCACTCTAGGGCGTTGCTCCACCAGATCGAATAGTTAGTGCCTTAGAAGTCAGCGCCAGAAGCATAATATACAATATAAATACAACAGTTTTTCCATCGTATAAAACGAATAATTGCAACCAGTATGGAAGTCAACGTCATTTCTACTTTCCGGGCAACCTAGGCTTCACCCTAGGGCGTTGCTCCAACAGATTGAATAGTTAGGGCCTTAGAAGTCAACGCCGGAAGCATAAAATGCAATAAAAATACAACAGTTTTTCCATCGTATAAAAGGATTAATTGCAACCAGTTTGAAAGTGATGGTCATTTCTACGTTCCGGGCAACCTACGCTTCACCCTAGGGCGTTGTTCGACCAGATCGTATAGTTAGGGCCTAAGAAGTGAACGCCAGAAGCATAAAATACAATATAAATACAACAGTTTTTCCATCATATAAAACGAGTAATTGCAACCAGTATGAAAGTTGTGGTCATTTCTACTTTCCGGGCAACCTAGGCTACACCCTAGGGCGTTGCTCCAACAGGTTGAATAGTTAGGGCCTTAGAAGTCAATGCCCGAAGCATAAAATGCAATAAAAATACAACAGTTTTTCCATCATATAACCGGAATAATTGCAACCAGTTTGAAAGTGATGGTCATTTCTACGTTCCGGGCAACCTCGGCTTCACTCTAGGGCGTTGCTCCACCAGATCGAATGGCAAGTGTCTTAGAAGTCAACGCCAGAAGCATAAAAAACAATATAATTACAACAGTTTTTCCATCGTATAAAACGAATAATTGCAACCAGTATGAAGATTAACCTCATTTCTACTTTCCGGGCAACCTAGGCTTCACCATAGGGCGTTGCTCCAACCGATTGAATAGTTAAGGATTTAGAAGTCAACGCCGGAAGCATAAAATGCAATAAAAATACAACAGTTTTTCCATCGTATAAAAGGATTAATTGCAACCAGTTTGAAAGTGATGGTCATTTCTACGTTCCGGGCAACCTAGGCTTCACCCTAGGGCGTTGTTCGACCAGATCGAATAGTTAGGGCCTAAGAAGTGAACGCCAGAAGCATAAAATACAATATAAATGCAACAGTTTTTCCATCATATAAAACGAGTAATTGCAACCACTATGAAAGTTGTGGTCATTTCTACTTTCCGGGCAACCTAGGCTACACCCTAGGGCGTTGCTCCAACAGGTTGAATGGTTAGGGCCTTAGAAGTAAATGCCCGAAGCATAAAATGCAATAAAAGTACAACAGTTCTTCCATCATATAACCGGAATAATTGCAACCAGTTTGAAAGTGATGGTCATTTCTACGTTCCGGGCAACCTCGGCTTCACTCTAGGGCGTTGCTCCACCAGATCGAATAGTAAGTGTCTTAGAAGTCAACACCAGAAGCATAAAAAACAATATAAATACAACAGTTTTTCCATCGTATAAAACGAATAAATGCAACCAGTATGAAGATTAACCTCATTTCTACTTTCCGGGCAACCTAGGCTTCACCCTAGGGCGTTGCTCCAACCGATTGAATAGTTAGGGCCTTAGAAGTCAACGCCGGAAGCATAAAATGCATTAAAAATACAACAGTTTTTCAATCGTATAAAAGGATTAATAGCAACCAGTTTGAAAGTGATGGCAATTTCTACGTTCCGGGAAACCTAGGCTTCACCCTAGGGCGTTGTTCCACCAGATGGAATAGCTAGGGCATCAGAAGTCAACGCCAGAAGCATAAAATACGGTATAAATACAACAGCTTTTCCATCGTATAAAACGAATAATTGCGACCAGTGTGAAAGTTATGGTCATTTCTACTTTCCGGGCAACCTAGGCTTCACTCTAGGGCGTTGCTCCACCAGATCGAATAGTTAGGGCCTTAGAAGACAACGCCAGAAGCATAAAATACAATAAAGATGCAACAGTTTTTCCATCGTATATCAGGAATAATTGCAACCAGTGTGAAAGTAATGGCACATCATTGTTCCGGGCAACCTAGGCTTCACTCTACTGCGTTGCTCCACCAGATCAAACAGTTAGGGCCTTAGAAGTCAACGCCAGAAGCATAAAATACAATATAAATACAACAGTCTTTATATCGTATAAAACGAATAATTGCAACCAGTATGAAAGTAAAAGTCATTTCTACGTTCCGGGCAACCTAGGCTTCACCCAAGGGCGTTGTTCCACCAGATCGAATAGTTAGGGCCTAAGAAGTGAACGCCAGAAGCATAATATACAATATAAATACAACAGTTTTTCCATCATATAAAACGAATAATTGCAACCAGTATGAAAGCTATGGTCATTTCTACTTTACGGGCAACCTAGGCTACACCCTAGGGTGTTGCTACAACAGATTGAATAGTTAGGGCCTTATAAGTCAATGCCCGAAGCATAAAATGCAATAAGAATACAACAGCTTTTCCATCATGTAACAGCAATAATTGCAACCAGTTTGAATGTGATGGTCATTTCTACGTTCCGGGCAACCTAGGCTTCACTCTAGGGCGTTGTTCCAGCAGATGGAATAGTTACGGCATACGAAGTCAACGCCAGAAGAATAAAATACGGTATAAATACAACAGTTTTTCCATCGTATAAAACGAATAATTGCAACCAGTATGAAAGTTATGGTCATTTCTGCTTTCCGTGCAACGTAGGCTTCACCGTAGGGCGTTGCTCCAACAGATTGAATAGTTAGGGCCTTAGAAGTCAACGCCCGTAGCATAAAATACAATATAAATACAACAGTTTTTCCATCGTATAAAACGAATAATTGCAACCAGTATGGAAGTCAACGTCATTTCTACTTTCCGGGCAACCTAGGCTTCACCCTAGGGCGTTGTTCGACCAGATCGAATAGTTAGGGCCTAAGAAGTGAACGCCAGAAGCATAAAATACAATATAAATGCAACAGTTTTTCCATCATATAAAACGAGTAATTGCAACCAGTATGAAAGATGTGGTCATTTCTACTTTCCGGGCAACCTAGGCTACACCCTAGGGCGTTGCTACAACAGGTTGAATAGTTAGGGCCTTAGAAGTCAATGCCCGAAGCATAAAATGCAATAAAAATACAACAGTTTTTCCATCATATAACCGGAATAATTGCAACCAGTTTGAAAGTGATGGTCATTTCTACGTTCCGGGCAACCTCGGCTTCACTCTAGGGCCTTGCTCCACCACATCGAATAGTTAGTGTCTTAGAAGTCAACGCCAGAAGCATAAAAAACAATATAAATACAACAGTTTTTCCATCGTATAAAGCGAATAATTGCAACCAGTATGAAGATTAACCTCATTTCTACTTTCCGGGCAACCTAGGCTTCACTCTAGGGCGTTGCTCCACAAGTTCGAATAGTTAGGGCCTTAGAAGACAACGCCAGAAGCATAAAATACAATAAAGATGCAACAGTTTTTCCATCGTATATCAGGAATAATTGCAACCAGTGTGAAAGTAATGGCATATCATTGTTCCGGGCAACCTAGGCTTCACTCTACTGCATTGCTCCACCAGATCAAACAGTTAGGGCCTTAGAAGTCAACGCCAGAAGCATAAAATACAATATAAATACAACAGTCTTTCCATCGTATAAAACGAATAATTGCAACCAGTATGAAGGTAAACGTCATTTCTACGTTCCGGGCAACCTAGGCTTCACCCAAGGGTGTTGTTCCACCAGATCGAATAGTTAGGGCCTAAGAAGTCAACGCCAGAAGCATACAATACGATATAAATGCAAAAGCTTTTCCATCGTATAAAACGAATAATTGCAACCAGTGTGAATGTAATGGTCGTTTCTACGTTCCGGGCAAACTAGGCTTCACTCTAGGGCGTTGCTCCATCAGACCGAATAGTTAGGACCTTAGAAATCAACGCCAGAAGCATAAAATACAATAAAGATGCAACAGTTTTTCCATCGTAAAACAGGAATAATTGCAACCAGGGTGAAGGTAATGGTCATTTCTACGTTCCGGGCAACGTAGGTTTCACTCTAAGGCGTTGTTCCACCAGATCAAATAGTTAGGGCCTAAGATGTCAACGCCAGAAGCATAAAATACAATATAAATGTAACAGTTTTTCCATCGTATAAAACGAATATTAGCAACCAGTGTGAAAGTTATGGTCATTTCTACGTTCCAGGCAACCTAGGTTTCACTCTAGGGCGTTGCTCTACCAGATCGAATAGCTAGGGACTTAGAATTCAACGCCAGGATCATAAAATACAACATAAATACAACAGATTTTCCATCGTAAATAATGTATATTTGCAATCAGTGTGAAAGTAATGGACATTTCTATGTACCGGGCAACCTAGGCCCCACTCTCGGGCGTTGCTCCACCAAATCAAATAGCTAGGGCCTTAGAGGTCAACGCCAGAAGCATAAAATACAATAAAGATGCAAAAGTTTTTCCATCGTATAACAGGAATAACTGCAAACAGTGCGAAAGTAATGGTCATTTCCATGTTCCGGGCAACCTAGTCTTCACTCTAGGGCGTTGTTCCACCAGATCGAATAATTAGGGTCTAAGAAGTCAACACCAGAAGAATAAAATACAATATAAGTACAAAAGCTTTTCCATCGTATAAAATGAGCAATTGCAAACATTGTGAAAGTAATGGTCATTTCTACGTTCCGGGCAACCTAGGCGTCACTCTAGGGCGTTGCTCAACCACATCAAATAGCTACGGCCTTAGAAGTCAACCCCAGATGAATAAAGTACAATAAAGATGCCACAGCGTTTCCATCGTATAAAACGAATAATTGCAACCAGTATGAAACTTATGGTCATGTCTACTTTCCGAGCAACATAGGCTTCACCCTAGGGCGTTGCTCCAACAGATTGAATAGTTAGGGCCTTAGAAGTCAACGCCCGAAGCATAAAATGCAATAAAAATACAACAGTGTTTCCATAATATAACAGGAATAATTGCATCCAGTTTGAAAGTGGTGGCCAATTATACGTCCCGGGCAACCTAGGCTTCACTCTAGGGCGTTGCTCCACCAGATCGAATAGTCAGTGCCTCAGAAGTCAACGCCAGAAGCATAAAATACAATATAAATACAACAGCTTTTCCATCGTATATAATGTATATTTGCAAACAGTGTGAAAGTAATGGTCATTTCCATGTTCCGGGCAACCTAGGCTTCACACTAGGGCGTTGCTCCAACAGATTGAATAGTTCGGGCCTTAGAAGTCTACGCCCGAACCATAAAATGCAAAAAAAATACAACAGTGTTTCCATCATATAACAGGAATAATTGCAACCAGTTTGAAAGTGATAGCCAATTCTACGTTCCGGGCAACCTAGGTTTCACTCCAGGGCGTTGCTCCACCAGACCGAATAGTTACGGCCTAAGATCTCAACGCCAGAAGCATAAAATACGATATAAATACAACAGCTTTTCCATCGCATAAAACGAATAATTGCAACCAGTGTGAAAGTAATGGTCATTTCTACGTTCCGAGCACCCTAGGCGTCACTCTAGGGCGTTGCTCCACCACATCTAATAGCTACGTAATTAGAAGTCAACCCCAGATGAATAAAATACAATAAAGATGCCACAGCTTTTCCATCGTATAAAACGAATAATTGCAACCAGTGTGAAAGTTATGGTCATTTCTACGTTCCGGGCAACCTAGGCTTCACTCTAGGGCGTTGCGCCACCAGATCGAATAGTTAGGGCCTTAGAAGTCAACGCCAGAAGCATGAAATACAAAATAAATAAAACAGTTTTTCCATCGTATAAAACGAATAATTGCAACCAGTATGAAAGTTAACGTCATTTCTACTTTCCGGGCAACATAGGCTTCACCCTTGGTCGTTGCACCAACAGATTGCATAGTTAGGGCCTTAGAAGTCAACGCCCGAAGCATAAAATACAAATAAATAGAACAGTGTTTCCATCGTATTAAACGAATAATTGCTGCCAGTATGAAACTTATGGTCATTTCTACTTTCCGAGCAAGCTAGGCTTCACCCTAGGGCGTTGCTCCAACAGATTCAATAGTTAGGACCTTACAAGTGAACGCCCGAACCATAAAATGCAAAAAAAATACAACAGTGTTTCCATCATATAACAGGAATAATTGCAACCAGTGTGAAAGTAATGGCATATCATTGTTCCGGGCAACCTAGGCTTCACTCTACTGCATTGCTCCACCAGATCAAACAGTTAGGGCCTTAGAAGTCAACGCCAGAAGCATAAAATACAATATAAATACAACAGTCTTTCCATCGTATAAAACGAATAATTGCAACCAGCATGAAGGTAAACGTCATTTCTACGTTCCGGGCAACCTAGGCTTCACCCAAGGGTGTTGTTCCACCAGATCGAATAGTTAGGGCCTAAGAAGTGAACGCCAGAAGCATAATATACAATAAATATACAAGAGTTTTTCCATCGTATAACAGCAATAATTGCAACCAGTTTGAAAGTGATGGTCATTTCTACGTTCCGGGCAACCTAGGCTTCACTCTAGGGCGTTGTTCCAGCAGATGGAATAGTTACGGCATAAGAAGTCAACGCCAGAAGCTTAAAATACGGTATAAATACAACAGTTTTTCCATCGTATAAAACGGATAATTACAACCAGTATGAAAGTTATGGTCATTTCTACTTTCCGTGCAACCTAGGCTTCACCCTAGGGCGTTGCTCCAACAGATTGAATAGTTAGGGCCTTAGAAGGTAATGCCCGAAGCATAAAATGCAATAGAGGTACAACAGTTTTTCCATCGTATAACTGGAATAATTGCACCAGTTTGAAAGTGATGGTCATTTCTACGTTCCGGGCAACCTAGGCTTCACTCTCGGGCGTTGCTCCACCGGATCGAATAGTTAGTACCTTAGATGTCAACGCCAGAAGCATAAAATACAATATAAATACAACAGCTTTTCCATCGTATATAATGTATATTTGCAAACAGTGTGAAAGTAATGGTCATTTCCATGTTCCGGGCAACCTAGGCTTCACACTAGGGCGTTGTTCCACCAGATCGAATAGTTAGGGCCTAAGAAGTCAACGCCAGAAGCATACAATACGATATAAATGCAAAAGCTTTTCCATCGTATAAAACGAATAATTGCAACCAGTGTGAATGTAATGGTCGTTTCTACGTTCCGGGCAAACTAGGCTTCACTCTAGGGCGTTGCTCCATCAGACCGAATAGTTAGGACCTTAGAAATCAACGCCAGAAGCATAAAATACAATAAAGATGCAACAGTTTTTCCATCGTAAAACAGGAATAATTGCAACCAGGGTGAAGGTAATGGTCATTTCTACGTTCCGGGCAACGTAGGTTTCACTCTAAGGCGTTGTTCCACCAGATCAAATAGTTAGGGCCTAAGATGTCAACGCCAGAAGCATAAAATACAATATAAATGTAACAGTTTTTCCATCGTATAAAACGAATATTAGCAACCAGTGTGAAAGTTATGGTCATTTCTACGTTCCAGGCAACCTAGGTTTCACTCTAGGGCGTTGCTCTACCAGATCGAATAGCTAGGGACTTAGAATTCAACGCCAGGATCATAAAATACAACATAAATACAACAGATTTTCCATCGTAAATAATGTATATTTGCAATCAGTGTGAAAGTAATGGACATTTCTATGTACCGGGCAACCTAGGCCCCACTCTCGGGCGTTGCTCCACCAAATCAAATAGCTAGGGCCTTAGAGGTCAACGCCAGAAGCATAAAATACAATAAAGATGCAAAAGTTTTTCCATCGTATAACAGGAATAACTGCAAACAGTGCGAAAGTAATGGTCATTTCCATGTTCCGGGCAACCTAGTCTTCACTCTAGGGCGTTGTTCCACCAGATCGAATAATTAGGGTCTAAGAAGTCAACACCAGAAGAATAAAATACAATATAAGTACAAAAGCTTTTCCATCGTATAAAATGAGCAATTGCAAACATTGTGAAAGTAATGGTCATTTCTACGTTCCGGGCAACCTAGGCGTCACTCTAGGGCGTTGCTCAACCACATCAAATAGCTACGGCCTTAGAAGTCAACCCCAGATGAATAAAGTACAATAAAGATGCCACAGCGTTTCCATCGTATAAAACGAATAATTGCAACCAGTATGAAACTTATGGTCATGTCTACTTTCCGAGCAACATAGGCTTCACCCTAGGGCGTTGCTCCAACAGATTGAATAGTTAGGGCCTTAGAAGTCAACGCCCGAAGCATAAAATGCAATAAAAATACAACAGTGTTTCCATAATATAACAGGAATAATTGCATCCAGTTTGAAAGTGGTGGCCAATTATACGTCCCGGGCAACCTAGGCTTCACTCCTGGGCGTTGCTCCACCAGATCGAATAGTCAGTGCCTCAGAAGTCAACGCCAGAAGCATAAAATACAATATAAATACAACAGCTTTTCCATCGTATATAATGTATATTTGCAAACAGTGTGAAAGTAATGGTCATTTCCATGTTCCGGGCAACCTAGGCTTCACACTAGGGCGTTGCTCCAACAGATTGAATAGTTCGGGCCTTAGAAGTCTACGCCCGAACCATAAAATGCAAAAAAAATACAACAGTGTTTCCATCATATAACAGGAATAATTGCAACCAGTTTGAAAGTGATAGCCAATTCTACGTTCCGGGCAACCTAGGTTTCACTCCAGGGCGTTGCTCCACCAGACCGAATAGTTACGGCCTAAGATCTCAACGCCAGAAGCATAAAATACGATATAAATACAACAGCTTTTCCATCGCATAAAACGAATAATTGCAACCAGTGTGAAAGTAATGGTCATTTCTACGTTCCGAGCACCCTAGGCGTCACTCTAGGGCGTTGCTCCACCACATCTAATAGCTACGTAATTAGAAGTCAACCCCAGATGAATAAAATACAATAAAGATGCCACAGCTTTTCCATCGTATAAAACGAATAATTGCAACCAGTGTGAAAGTTATGGTCATTTCTACGTTCCGGGCAACCTAGGCTTCACTCTAGGGCGTTGCGCCACCAGATCGAATAGTTAGGGCCTTAGAAGTCAACGCCAGAAGCATGAAATACAAAATAAATAAAACAGTTTTTCCATCGTATAAAACGAATAATTGCAACCAGTATGAAAGTTAACGTCATTTCTACTTTCCGGGCAACATAGGCTTCACCCTTGGTCGTTGCACCAACAGATTGCATAGTTAGGGCCTTAGAAGTCAACGCCCGAAGCATAAAATACAAATAAATAGAACAGTGTTTCCATCGTATTAAACGAATAATTGCTGCCAGTATGAAACTTATGGTCATTTCTACTTTCCGAGCAAGCTAGGCTTCACCCTAGGGCGTTGCTCCAACAGATTCAATAGTTAGGACCTTACAAGTGAACGCCCGAACCATAAAATGCAAAAAAAATACAACAGTGTTTCCATCATATAACAGGAATAATTGCAACCAGTGTGAAAGTGATGGCCAATTCTACGTTCCGGGCAACATAGGCTTCTCTCTAGGGCGTTGCTCCACCAGATCGAATAGACAGTGCCTTAGAAGTCAACGCCAGAAGCATAAAATACAATATAAATACAACAGTTTTTCCATCGTATAAAACTAATAATTGCAACCAGTATGAATCTTATGGTCATTTCTACTTTCCGAGCAACCTAGGCTTCACCCTAGGGCCTTGCTCCAACAGATTGAATAGATAGGGCCTTAGAAGTCAACGCCCAAACCATAAAATGCAAAAAAAATACAACAGTGTTTCCATCATATATCAGGAATATTTGCAACCAGTTTGAAAGTGATGGCCTAATCTACGTTCCGGGCAACCTAGGTTTCACTCCAGGGCGTTGCTCGACCAGACCGTATAGTTACGGCCTAAGATGTCAACGCCAGAAGCATAAAACACGATATAAATACAACAGCTTTTCCATCGTATAAAACGAATAATTGCAACCAGTGTGAAAGGTATGGTCATTTCTACTTTCCGAGCAACCTAGACTTCACCCTAGGGCGTTGTTCCAACAGATTGAATAGTTAGGGCCTTAGAAGTCAACGCCCGAAGCATAAAATGCAATAAAAATACAACAGTGTTTCCATCATATAACAGGAATAATTGCAACCAGTTTGAAAGTGATGGCCAATTCTACGTTCCGTGCAACCTCGGCTTCTCTCTAGGGCGTTGCTCCACCAGATCGAATAGATAGTGCCTTAGAAGTCAACGCCAGAGGCATAAAATGCAATATAAATACAACAGCGTTTCCATCGTATAAAACGAATAATTGCAACCAGTGTGAAAGTTATGGTCATTTCCACATTCCGAGCAACCTAGGTTTCACTCTAGGACGTTGCTCCACCAGATCGAATAGTTATGTCCTTAGAAGTAAACGTCAGAAGCATAAAATACGATATAAATACAACAGCTTTTCCATCGTATAAAAGGATTAATTGCAACCAGTTTGAACGTGATGGTCATTTCTCCTTTCCGGGCAACCTAGGCTTCACCCTAGGGCGTTGTTCCACCAGATCGAATAGTTAGGGCCCAATAAGTCAACGCCAGAAGCATAAAATACAATATAAATGTAACAGTTTTTCCATCGTATAAAACGAATAATAGCAACCAGTGTGAAAGTTATGGTCATTTCTACTTTCCGGGCAACCTAGGCTTCTCCCTAGGGCGTCGCTCCAACAGATTGAATAGTGAGGGCCTTAGAAGGTAATGCCCGAAGCATAAAATGCAATAGAAGTACAACAGTTTTTCCGTCATATAACTGGAATAATTGCAACCAGTTTGAAAGTGATGGTCATTTCTACGTTGCGGGCAACCTAGGCTTCACTCTCGGGCGTTGCTCCACCGGATCGAGTAGTTAGTACCTTAGAAGTCAACGCCAGAAGCATAAAATACAATATAAATACAACAGCTTTTCCATCGTATATAATGTATATTTGCAAACAGTGTGAAAGTAATGGTCATTTCCATGTTCCGGGCAACCTAGGCTTCACACTAGGGCGTTGTTCCACCAGATCGAATAGTTAGGGCCTAAGAAGTCAACGCCAGAAGCATACAATACGATATAAATGCAAAAGCTTTTCCATCGTATAAAACGAATAATTGCAACCAGTGTGAATGTAATGGTCGTTTCTACGTTCCGGGCAAACTAGGCTTCACTCTAGGGCGTTGCTCCATCAGACCGAATAGTTAGGGCCTTAGAAATCAACGCCAGAAGCATAAAATACAATAAAGATGCAACAGTTTTTCCATCGTAAAACAGGAATAATTGCAACCAGGGTGAAGGTAATGATCATTTCTACGTTCCGGGCAACGTAGGTTTCACTCTAAGGCGTTGTTCCACCAGATCGAATAGTTAGGGCCTAAGAAGTCAACGCCAGAAGCATAAAATACAATATAAATATAACAGTTTTTCCATCGTATAAAACGAATAATAGCAACCAGTGTGAAAGTAATGGTCATTTCTACGTTCCGGGCAACCTAGGCGTCACTCTAGGGCGTTGCTCCACCACATCTAATAGCTACGACCTTAGAAGTCAACGCCAGATGCATACAATACAATATAAATACAACAGCTTTTCCATCGTACAAAATGAATAATAGCAATCAGTGTGAAAGTAATGGTCATTTCTACGTTCCGGTCAACCTAGGCTTCACTCTAGGTCGTTGCTCCACCAGATCAAATAGCTAGCGACTTAGAATTAAACGCCAGAAGCATATAATACAATAAAAATACAACAGTTTTTCCATCGTATAACAGGAATAATTGCAACCAGTGTGAATGGAATTGTCATTTCTACGTTTCGGGCAACCTAGGCTTCACTCTAGGGCGGTGCTCCACCAGATCAAATAGTTAGGGCCTAAGAAGTCAACGCCAGAAGCATAAAATACAACATAAATACAACAGATTTTCCATCGTATATAATGTATATTTGCAAAAAGTGTGAAAGTAATGGTCATTTCTATGTACCGGGCAACCTAGGCCCCACTCTCGGGTGTTGCTCCACCAAATCAAATAGCTAGGGTCTTAGAGGTCAACGCCAGAAGCATAAAATACAATAAAGATGCAAAAGTTTTTCCATCGTATAACAGGAATAACTGCAAACAGTGCGAAAGTAATGGTCATTTCCATGTTCCGGGCAACCTACTCTTCACTCTAGGGCGTTGTTCCACCAGATCGAATAATTAGGGTCTAAGAAGTCAACACCAGAAGAATAAAATACAATATAAGTACAAAAGCTTTTCCATCGTATAAAATGAGTAATTGCAAACATTGTGAAAGTAATGGTCATTTCTACGTTCCGGGCCACCTAGGCGTCACTCTAGGGCGTTGCTCCACCACATCTAATAGCTACGGCCTTAGAAGTCAACCCCAGATGAATAAAATACAATAAAGATGCCACAGCTTTTCCATCGTATAAAACGAATAATTGCAACCAGTGTGAAAGTTATGGTCATTTCTACGTTCCGGGCAACCTAGGCTTCACCCTTGGTCGTTGCACCAACAGATTGAATAGTTAGGGCCTTAGAAGTCAACGCCCGAAGCATAAAATACAAAATAAATAGAACAGTTTTTCCATCGTATAAAACGATTAATTGCTACCAGTATGAAACTTATGGTCATTTCTACTTTCCGAGCATGCTAGGGTTCACTCTAGGGCGTTGCTCCAACAGATTCAATAGTTAGGACCTTAGAAGTGAACGCCCGAACCAGAAAATGCAAAAAAAATACAACAGTGTTTCCATCATATAACAGGAATAATTGCAACCAGTTTGAAAGTGATGGCCAATTCTACGTTCCGGGCAACCTAGGCTTCTCTCTAGGGCGTTGCTCCACCAGATCGAATAGATAGTGCCTTAGAAGTCAACGCCAGAAGCATAAAATACAATATAAATACAACAGTTTTTCCATCGTATAAAACGAATAATTGCAACCAGTATGAAACTTATGGTCATTTCTACTTTCCGAGGAACCTAGGCTTCACCCTAAGGCGTTTGTCCAACAGATTGAATAGTTAGGGCCTTAGAAGTCAACGCCCGAAGTATAAAATGCAAAAAAAATACAACAGTGTTTCCATAATATAACAGGAATAATTGCATCCAGTTTGAAAGTGGTGGCCAATTATACGTCGCGGGCAACCTAGGCTTCACTCTAGGGCGTTGCTCCACCAGATCGAATAGTCAGTGCCTCAGAAGTCACCGCCAGAAGCATAAAATACGATATAAATACAACAGCTTTTCCATCGCATAAAACGAATAATTGCAACCAGTGTGAAAGTAATGGTCATTTCTACGTTCCGAGCACCCTAGGCGTCACTCTAGGGCGTTGCTCCACCACATCTAATAGCTACGGCCTTAGAAGTCAACCCCAGATGAATAAAATACAATAAAGATGCCACAGCTTTTCCATCGTATAAAACGAATAATTGCAACCAGTGTGAAAGTTATGGTCATTTCTACGTTCCGGGCAACCTAGGCTTCACTCTAGGGCGTTGCGCCACCAGATCGAATAGTTAGGGCCTTAGAAGACAACGCCAGAAGCATAAAATACAATAAAGATGCAACAGTTTTTCCATCGTATATCAGGAATAATTGCAACCAGTGTGAAAGTAATGGCATATCATTGTTCCGGGCAACCTAGGCTTCACTCTACTGCGTTGCTCCACCAGATCAAACAGTTAGGGCCTTAGAAGTCAACGCCAGAAGCATAAAATACAATATAAATACAACAGTCTTTCCATCGTATAAAACGAATAATTGCAACCAGTATGAAAGTAAAAGTCATTTCTACGTTCCGGGCAACCTAGGCTTCACCCAAGGGCGTTGTTCCACCAGATCGAATAGTTAGGGCCTAAGAAGTGAACGCCAGAAGCATAATATACAATATAAATGCAACAGTTTTTCCATCATATAAAACGAATAATTGCAACCAGTATGAAAGCTATGGTCATTTCTACTTTACGGGCAACCTAGGCTACACCCTAGGGTGTTGCTACAACAGATTGAATAGTTAGGGCCTTATAAGTCAATGCCCGAAGCATAAAATGCAATAAGAATACAACAGCTTTTCCATCATGTAACAGCAATAATTGCAACCAGTTTGAATGTGATGGTCATTTCTACGTTCCGGGCAACCTAGGCTTCACTCTAGGGCGTTGTTCCAGCAGATGGAATAGTTACGGCATAAGAAGTCAACGCCAGAAGAATAAAATACGGTATAAATACAACAGTTTTTCCATCGTATAAAACGAATAATTGCAACCAGTATGAAAGTTATGGTCATTTCTGCTTTCCGTGCAACGTAGGCTTCACCGTAGGGCGTTGCTCCAACAGATTGAATAGTTAGGGCCTTAGAAGTCAACGCCCGTAGCATAAAATACAATATAAATACAACAGTTTTTCCATCGTATAAAACGAATAATTGCAACCAGTATGGAAGTCAACGTCATTTCTACTTTCCGGGCAACCTAGGCTTCACCCTAGGGCGTTGCTCCAACAGATTGAATAGTTAGGGCCTTAGAAGTCAACGCCGGAAGCATAAAATGCAATAAAAATACAACAGTTTTTCCATCGTATAAAAGGATTAATTGCAACCAGTTTGAAAGTGATGGTCATTTCTACGTTTCGGGCAACCTAGGCTTCACCCTAGGGCGTTGTTCGACCAGATCGAATAGTTAGGGCCTAAGAAGTGAACGCCAGAAGCATAAAATACAATATAAATGCAACAGTTTTTCCATCATATAAAACGAGTAATTGCAACCAGTATGAAAGTTGTGGTCATTTCTACTTTCCGGGCAACCTAGGCTACACCCTAGGGCGTTGCTACAACAGGTTGAATAGTTAGGGCCTTAGAAGTCAATGCCCGAAGCATAAAATGCAATAAAAATACAACAGTTTTTCCATCATATAACCGGAATAATTGCAACCAGTTTGAAAGTGATGGTCATTTCTACGTTCCGGGCAACCTCGGCTTCACTCTAGGGCCTTGCTCCACCACATCGAATAGTTAGTGTCTTAGAAGTCAACGCCAGAAGCATAAAAAACAATATAAATACAACAGTTTTTCCATCGTATAAAACGAATAATTGCAACCAGTATGAAGATTAACCTCTTTTCTACTTTCCGGGCAACCTAGGCTTCACTCTAGGGCGTTGCTCCACAAGTTCGAATAGTTAGGGCCTTAGAAGACATCGCCAGAAGCATAAAATACAATAAAGATGCAACAGTTTTTCCATCGTATATCAGGAATAATTGCAACCAGTGTGAAAGTAATGGCATATCATTGTTCCGGGCAACCTAGGCTTCACTGTACTGCATTGCTCCACCAGATCAAACAGTTAGGGCCTTAGAAGTCAACGCCAGAAGCATAAAATACAATATAAATACAACAGTCTTTCCATCGTATAAAACGAATAATTGCAACCAGTATGAAGGTAAACGTCATTTCTACGTTCCGGGCAACCTAGGCTTCACCCAAGGGTGTTGTTCCACCAGATCGAATAGTTAGGGCCTAAGAAGTGAACGCCAGAAGCATAATATACAATAAATATACAAGAGTTTTTCCATCGTATAACAGCAATAATTGCAACCAGTTTGAAAGTGATGGTCATTTCTACGTTCCGGGCAACCTAGGCTTCACTCTAGGGCGTTGTTCCAGCAGATGGAATAGTTACGGCATAAGAAGTCAACGCCAGAAGTTTAAAGTACGGTATAAATACAACAGTTTTTCCATCGTATAAAACGAATAATTACAACCAGTATGAAAGTTATGGTCATTTCTACTTTCCGTGCAACCTAGGCTTCACCCTAGGGCGTTGCTCCAACAGATTGAATAGTTAGGGCCTTAGAAGGTAATGCCCGAAGCATAAAATGCAATAGAGGTACAACAGTTTTTCCATCGTATAACTGGAATAATTGCACCAGTTTGAAAGTGATGGTCATTTCTACGTTCCGGGCAACCTAGGCTTCACTCTCGGGCGTTGCTCCACCGGATCGAATAGTTAGTACCTTAGATGTCAACGCCAGAAGCATAAAATACAATATAAATACAACAGCTTTTCCATCGTATATAATGTATATTTGCAAACAGTGTGAAAGTAATGGTCCTTTCCATGTTCCGGGCAACCTAGGCTTCACACTAGGGCGTTGTTCCACCAGATCGAATAGTTAGGGCCTAAGAAGTCAACGCCAGAAGCATACAATACGATATAAATGCAAAAGCTTTTCCATCGTATAAAACGAGTAATTGCAACCAGTGTGAATGTAATGGTCGTTTCTACGTTCCGGGCAAACTAGGCTTCACTCTAGGGCGTTGCTCCATCAGACCGAATAGTTAGGACCTTAGAAATCAACGCCAGAAGCATAAAATACAATAAAGATGCAACAGTTTTTCCATCGTAAAACAGGAATAATTGCAACCAGGGTGAAGGTAATGGTCATTTCTACGTTCCGGGCAACGTAGGTTTCACTCTAAGGCGTTGCTCTACCAGATCGAATAGCTAGGGACTTAGAATTCAACGCCAGAATCATAAAATACAACATAAATACAACAGATTTTCCATCGTAAATAATGTATATTTGCAATCAGTGTGAAAGTAATGGTCATTTCTATGTACCGGGCAACCTACGCCCCACTCTCGGGCGTTGCTCCACCAAATCAAATAGCTAGGGCCTTAGAGGTCAACGCCAGAAGCATAAAATACAATAAAGATGCAAAAGTTTTTCCATCGTATAACAGGAATAATTGCATCCAGTTTGAAAGTGGTGGCCAATTATACGTCCCGGGCAACCTAGGCTTCACTCTAGGGCGTTGCTCCACCAGATCGAATAGTCAGTGCCTCAGAAGTCAACGCCAGAAGCATAAAATACAATATAAATACAACAGCTTTTCCATCGTATATAATGTATATTTGCAAACAGTGTGAAAGTAATGGTCATTTCCATGTTCCGGGCAACCTAGGCTTCACACTAGGGCGTTGCTCCAACAGATTGAATAGTTCGGGCCTTAGAAGTCTACGCCCGAACCATAAAATGCAAAAAAAATACAACAGTGTTTCCATCATATAACAGGAATAATTGCAACCAGTTTGAAAGTGATAGCCAATTCTACGTTCCGGGCAACCTAGGTTTCACTCCAGGGCGTTGCTCCACCAGACCGAATAGTTACGGCCTAAGATCTCAACGCCAGAAGCATAAAATACGATATAAATACAACAGCTTTTCCATCGCATAAAACGAATAATTGCAACCAGTGTGAAAGTAATGGTCATTTCTACGTTCCGAGCACCCTAGGCGTCACTCTAGGGCGTTGCTCCACCACATCTAATAGCTACGGCCTTAGAAGTCAACCCCAGATGAATAAAATACAATAAAGATGCCACAGCTTTTCCATCGTATAAAACGAATAATTGCAACCTGTGTGAAAGTTATGGTCATTTCTACGTTCCGGGCAACCTAGGCTTCACTCTAGGGCGTTGCGCCACCAGATCGAA
This sequence comes from Calliopsis andreniformis, assembly GCF_051401765.1. Lineage (NCBI taxonomy): Eukaryota > Metazoa > Arthropoda > Insecta > Hymenoptera > Andrenidae > Calliopsis > Calliopsis andreniformis. Next base: position 15,586,863 of record NW_027480428.1, read on the forward strand.
TAGTTAGGGCCTTAGAAGTCAACGCCAGAAGCATGAAATACAAAATAAATAAAACAGTTTTTCCATCGTATAAAACGAATAATTGCAACCAGTATGAAAGTTAACGTCATTTCTACTTTCCGGGCAACATAGGCTTCACCCTTGGTCGTTGCACCAACAGATTGAATAGTTAGGGCCTTAGAAGTCAACGCCCGAAGCATAAAATACAAATAAATAGAACAGTGTTTCCATCGTATTAAACGAATAATTGCTGCCAGTATGAAACTTATGGTCATTTCTACTTTCCGAGCAAGCTAGGCTTCACCCTAGGGCGTTGCTCCAACAGATTCAATAGTTAGGACCTTACAAGTGAACGCCCGAACCATAAAATGCAAAAAAAATACAACAGTGTTTCCATCATATAACAGGAATAATTGCAACCAGTGTGAAAGTGATGGCCAATTCTACGTTCCGGGCAACATAGGCTTCTCTCTAGGGCGTTGCTCCACCAGATCGAATAGACAGTGCCTTAGAAGTCAACGCCAGAAGCATAAAATACAATATAAATACAACAGTTTTTCCATCGTATAAAACTAATAATTGCAACCAGTATGAATCTTATGGTCATTTCTACTTTCCGAGCAACCTAGGCTTCACCCTATGGCCTTGCTCCAACAGATTGAATAGATAGGGCCTTAGAAGTCAACGCCCAAATCATAAAATGCAAAAAAAATACAACAGTGTTTCCATCATATATCAGGAATATTTGCAACCAGTTTGAAAGTGATGGCCTAATCTACGTTCCGGGCAACCTAGGTTTCACTCCAGGGCGTTGCTCGACCAGACCGTATAGTTACGGCCTAAGATGTCAACGCCAGAAGCATAAAACACGATATAAATACAACAGCTTTTCCATCGTATAAAACGAATAATTGCAACCAGTGTGAAAGGTATGGTCATTTCTACTTTCCGAGCAACCTAGACTTCACCCTAGGGCGTTGTTCCAACAGATTGAATAGTTAGGGCCTTAGAAGTCAACGCCCGAAGCATAAAATGCAATAGAAGTACAACAGTTTTTCCGTCATATAACTGGAATAATTGCAACCAGTTTGAAAGTGATGGTCATTTCTACGTTGCGGGCAACCTAGGCTTCACTCTCGGGCGTTGCTCCACCGGATCGAGTAGTTAGTACCTTAGAAGTCAACGCCAGAAGCATAAAATACAATATAAATACAACAGCTTTTCCATCGTATATAATGTATATTTGCAAACAGTGTGAAAGTAATGGTCATTTCCATGTTCCGGGCAACCTAGGCTTCACACTGGGGCGTTGTTCCACCAGATCGAATAGTTAGGGCCTAAGAAGTCAACGCCAGAAGCATACAATACGATATAAATGCAAAAGCTTTTCCATCGTATAAAACGAATAATTGCAACCAGTGTGAATGTAATGGTCGTTTCTACGTTCCGGGCAAACTAGGCTTCACTCTAGGGCGTTGCTCCATCAGACCGAATAGTTAGGGCCTTAGAAATCAACGCCAGAAGCATAAAATACAATAAAGATGCAACAGTTTTTCCATCGTAAAACAGGAATAATTGCAACCAGGGTGAAGGTAATGATCATTTCTACGTTCCGGGCAACGTAGGTTTCACTCTAAGGCGTTGTTCCACCAGATCGAATAGTTAGGGCCTAAGAAGTGAACGCCAGAAGCATAATATACAATATAAATACAACAGTTTTTCCATCATATAAAACGAATAATTGCAACCAGTATGAAAGCTATGGTCATTTCTACTTTACGGGCAACCTAGGCTACACCCTAGGGTGTTGCTACAACAGATTGAATAGTTAGGGCCTTATAAGTCAATGCCCGAAGCATAAAATGCAATAAGAATACAACAGCTTTTCCATCATGTAACAGCAATAATTGCAACCAGTTTGAATGTGATGGTCATTTCTACGTTCCGGGCAACCTAGGCTTCACTCTAGGGCGTTGTTCCAGCAGATGGAATAGTTACGGCATAAGAAGTCAACGCCAGAAGAATAAAATACGGTACAAATACAACAGTTTTTCCATCGTATAAAACGAATAATTGCAACCAGTATGAAAGTTATGGTCATTTCTGCTTTCCGTGCAACGTAGGCTTCACCGTAGGGCGTTGCTCCAACAGATTGAATAGTTAGGGCCTTAGAAGTCAACGCCCGTAGCATAAAATACAATATAAATACAACAGTTTTTCCATCGTATAAAACGAATAATTGCAACCAGTATGGAAGTCAACGTCATTTCTACTTTCCGGGCAACCTAGGCTTCACCCTAGGGCGTTGCTCCAACAGATTGAATAGTTAGGGCCTTAGAAGTCAACGCCGGAAGCATAAAATGCAATAAAAATACAACAGTTTTTCCATCGTATAAAAGGATTAATTGCAACCAGTTTGAAAGTGATGGTCATTTCTACGTTTCGGGCAACCTAGGCTTCACCCTAGGGCGTTGTTCGACCAGATCGAATAGTTAGGGCCTAAGAAGTGAACGCCAGAAGCATAAAATACAATATAAATGCAACAGTTTGTCCATCATATAAAACGAGTAATTGCAACCAGTATGAAAGTTGTGGTCATTTCTACTTTCCGGGCAACCTAGGCTACACCCTAGGGCGTTGCTACAACAGGTTGAATAGTTAGGGCCTTAGAAGTCAATGCCCGAAGCATAAAATGCAATAAAAATACAACAGTTTTTCCATCATATAACCGGAATAATTGCAACCAGTTTGAAAGTGATGGTCATTTCTACGTTCCGGGCAACCTCGGCTTCACTCTAGGGCCTTGCTCCACCACATCGAATAGTTAGTGTCTTAGAAGTCAACGCCAGAAGCATAAAAAACAATATAAATACAACAGTTTTTCCATCGTATAAAACGAATAATTGCAACCAGTATGAAGATTAACCTCATTTCTACTTTCCGGGCAACCTAGGCTTCACTCTAGGGCGTTGCTCCACAAGTTCGAATAGTTAGGGCCTTAGAAGACAACGCCAGAAGCATAAAATACAATAAAGATGCAACAGTTTTTCCATCGTATATCAGGAATAATTGCAACCAGTGTGAAAGTAATGGCATATCATTGTTCCGGGCAACCTAGGCTTCACTCTACTGCATTGCTCCACCAGATCAAACAGTTAGGGCCTTAGAAGTCAACGCCAGAAGCATAAAATACAATATAAATACAACAGCTTTTCCATCGCATAAAACGAATAATTGCAACCAGTGTGAAAGTAATGGTCATTTCTACGTTCCGAGCACCCTAGGCGTCACTCTAGGGCGTTGCTCCACCACATCTAATAGCTACGGCCTTAGAAGTCAACCCCAGATGAATAAAATACAATAAAGATGCCACAGCTTTTCCATCGTATAAAACGAATAATTGCAACCTGTGTGAAAGTTATGGTCATTTCTACGTTCCGGGCAACCTAGGCTTCACTCTAGGGCGTTGCGCCACCAGATCGAATAGTTAGGGCCTTAGAAGTCAACGCCAGAAGCATGAAATACAAAATAAATAAAACAGTTTTTCCATCGTATAAAACGAATAATTGCAACCAGTATGAAAGTTAACGTCATTTCTACTTTCCGGGCAACATAGGCTTCACCCTTGGTCGTTGCACCAACAGATTGAATAGTTAGGGCCTTAGAAGTCAACGCCCGAAGCATAAAATACAAATAAATAGAACAGTGTTTCCATCGTATTAAACGAATAATTGCTGCCAGTATGAAACTTATGGTCATTTCTACTTTCCGAGCAAGCTAGGCTTCACCCTAGGGCGTTGCTCCAACAGATTCAATAGTTAGGACCTTACAAGTGAACGCCCGAACCATAAAATGCAAAAAAAATACAACAGTGTTTCCATCATATAACAGGAATAATTGCAACCAGTGTGAAAGTGATGGCCAATTCTACGTTCCGGGCAACATAGGCTTCTCTCTAGGGCGTTGCTCCACCAGATCGAATAGACAGTGCCTTAGAAGTCAACGCCAGAAGCATAAAATACAATATAAATACAACAGTTTTTCCATCGTATAAAACTAATAATTGCAACCAGTATGAATCTTATGGTCATTTCTACTTTCCGAGCAACCTAGGCTTCACCCTAGGGCCTTGCTCCAACAGATTGAATAGATAGGGCCTTAGAAGTCAACGCCCAAATCATAAAATGCAAAAAAAATACAACAGTGTTTCCATCATATATCAGGAATATTTGCAACCAGTTTGAAAGTGATGGCCTAATCTACGTTCCGGGCAACCTAGGTTTCACTCCAGGGCGTTGCTCGACCAGACCGTATAGTTACGGCCTAAGATGTCAACGCCAGAAGCATAAAACACGATATAAATACAACAGCTTTTCCATCGTATAAAACGAATAATTGCAACCAGTGTGAAAGGTATGGTCATTTCTACTTTCCGAGCAACCTAGACTTCACCCTAGGGCGTTGTTCCAACAGATTGAATAGTTAGGGCCTTAGAAGTCAACGCCCGAAGCATAAAATGCAATAGAAGTACAACAGTTTTTCCGTCATATAACTGGAATAATTGCAACCAGTTTGAAAGTGATGGTCATTTCTACGTTGCGGGCAACCTAGGCTTCACTCTCGGGCGTTGCTCCACCGGATCGAGTAGTTAGTACCTTAGAAGTCAACGCCAGAAGCATAAAATACAATATAAATACAACAGCTTTTCCATCGTATATAATGTATATTTGCAAACAGTGTGAAAGTAATGGTCATTTCCATGTTCCGGGCAACCTAGGCTTCACACTAGGGCGTTGTTCCACCAGATCGAATAGTTAGGGCCTAAGAAGTCAACGCCAGAAGCATACAATACGATATAAATGCAAAAGCTTTTCCATCGTATAAAACGAATAATTGCAACCAGTGTGAATGTAATGGTCGTTTCTACGTTCCGGGCAAACTAGGCTTCACTCTAGGGCGTTGCTCCATCAGACCGAATAGTTAGGGCCTTAGAAATCAACGCCAGAAGCATAAAATACAATAAAGATGCAACAGTTTTTCCATCGTAAAACAGGAATAATTGCAACCAGGGTGAAGGTAATGATCATTTCTACGTTCCGGGCAACGTAGGTTTCACTCTAAGGCGTTGTTCCACCAGATCGAATAGTTAGGGCCTAAGAAGTCAACGCCAGAAGCATAAAATACAATATAAATATAACAGTTTTTCCATCGTATAAAACGAATAATAGCAACCAGTGTGAAAGTAATGGTCATTTCTACGTTCCGGGCAACCTAGGCGTCACTCTAGGGCGTTGCTCCACCACATCTAATAGCTACGACCTTAGAAGTCAACGCCAGATGCATACAATACAATATAAATACAACAGCTTTTCCATCGTACAAAATGAATAATAGCAATCAGTGTGAAAGTAATGGTCATTTCTACGTTCCGGTCAACCTAGGCTTCACTCTAGGTCGTTGCACCACCAGATCAAATAGCTAGCGACTTAGAATTAAACGCCAGAAGCATATAATACAATAAAAATACAACAGTTTTTCCATCGTATAACAGGAATAATTGCAACCAGTGTGAATGGAATTGTCATTTCTACGTTTCGGGCAACCTAGGCTTCACTCTAGGGCGGTGCTCCACCAGATCAAATAGTTAGGGCCTAAGAAGTCAACGCCAGAAGCATAAAATACAACATAAATACAACAGATTTTCCATCGTATATAATGTATATTTGCAAAAAGTGTGAAAGTAATGGTCATTTCTATGTACCGGGCAACCTAGGCCCCACTCTCGGGTGTTGCTCCACCAAATCAAATAGCTAGGGCCTTAGAGGTCAACGCCAGAAGCATAAAATACAATAAAGATGCAAAAGTTTTTCCATCGTATAACAGGAATAACTGCAAACAGTGCGAAAGTAATGGTCATTTCCATGTTCCGGGCAACCTACTCTTCACTCTAGGGCGTTGTTCCACCAGATCGAATAATTAGGGTCTAAGAAGTCAACACCAGAAGAATAAAACACAATATAAGTACAAAAGCTTTTCCATCGTATAAAATGAGTAATTGCAAACATTGTGAAAGTAATGGTCATTTCTACGTTCCGGGCCACCTAGGCGTCACTCTAGGGCGTTGCTCCACCACATCTAATAGCTACGGCCTTAGAAGTCAACCCCAGATGAATAAAATACAATAAAGATGCCACAGCTTTTCCATCGTATAAAACGAATAATTGCAACCAGTGTGAAAGTTATGGTCATTTCTACGTTCCGGGCAACCTAGGCTTCACCCTTGGTCGTTGCACCAACAGATTGAATAGTTAGGGCCTTAGAAGTCAACGCCCGAAGCATAAAATACAAAATAAATAGAACAGTTTTTCCATCGTATAAAACGATTAATTGCTACCAGTATGAAACTTATGGTCATTTCTACTTTCCGAGCATGCTAGGCTTCACTCTAGGGTGTTGCTCCAACAGATTCAATAGTTAGGACCTTAGAAGTGAACGCCCGAACCAGAAAATGCAAAAAAAATACAACAGTGTTTCCATCATATAACAGGAATAATTGCAACCAGTTTGAAAGTGATGGCCAATTCTACGTTCCGGGCAACCTAGGCTTGTCTCTAGGGCGTTGCTCCACCAGATCGAATAGATAGTGCCTTAGAAGTCAACGCCAGAAGCATAAAATACAATATAAATACAACAGTTTTTCCATCGTATAAAACGAATAATTGCAACCAGTATGAAACTTATGGTCATTTCTACTTTCCGAGGAACCTAGGCTTCACCCTAAGGCGTTTGTCCAACAGATTGAATAGTTAGGGCCTTAGAAGTCAACGCCCGAAGCATAAAATGCAAAAAAAATACAACAGTGTTTCCATAATATAACAGGAATAATTGCATCCAGTTTGAAAGTGGTGGCCAATTATACGTCTCGGGCAACCTAGGCTTCACTCTAGGGCGTTGCTCCACCAGATCGAATAGTCAGTGCCTCAGAAGTCAACGCCAGAAGCATAAAATACGATATAAATACAACAGCTTTTCCATCGCATAAAACGAATAATTGCAACCAGTGTGAAAGTAATTGGTATTTCTACGTTCCGGGCAACCTAGGCTTCACTCTGAGGCGTTGCTCCACCAGGTCGAAGAGTTAGGGTCTAAGAAGTCAACACCGGAAGCATAAAATACAATTTAAATACAACAGCTTTTCCATCGTAGAAAACGAATAATTGCAACCTGTGTGAAGGTTATGGTCATATCTACGTTCCGGGCAACCTAGGCTTCACTGTAGGGTGTTGCTCCACCAGATCGAATAGGTAGGGCCATAGAAGTCTACGCCCGAAGCATAAAATGCAATATAAATACAACAGTTTTTCCATCGTATAAAAGGATTAATTGCAACCAGTTTGAAAGTGATGATCATTTCTACGTTCCGGGCAACCTAGGCTTCACTCTAGGGCGTTGCTCCACCAGATCGAACACTTAGGGCCTAAGAAGTCAACGCCAGAAGCATAAAGTACAATATAAATATAACAGTTTTTCCATCGTATAAAAAGAATAATAGCAACCAGTGTGAAAGTTCCGGTCATTTCTACGTTCCGGGCAACCTAGGCTTCACTCTAGGGCGTTGCTCCACCAGATCGAATAGTTAGGGCCTTAGAAGTCAACGCCCGAAGCATAAAATACAAAATAAATAGGTCAGTTCTTTCATTGTATAAAACGAATAATTGCTACTAGTGTGAAAGTTATGTTCATTTCTACGTTTCTGACAGCCTAAGCTTCACTGTAGGGTGTTGTTCCACCAAATCGATTAAGTAGGGCCATGGAAGTCAACGCCCGAAGCATAAAATACAATAAATATACAAGAGTTTTTCCATCGTATAACAGGAATAATTGCAACCAGTGTGAAAGTGATGGTCATTTCTACGTTCTGGGCAACCTAGGCTTCACTCTAGGGCGTCGCTCCACCAGATCGAATAGTTAGGGCCTAAGAAGTCAACGCCAGAAGCATAAAATACAATATAAATATAACAGCTTTTCCATCGTATAAAACGAATAATTGCAACAAGTATGAAAGTTGTGGTTATTTCTACTTTCCGGGCAACCTAGGATTCACTCTAGGGCGTTGCTCCACCAGATCGAATAGTTAGGGCCTTAGAAGTCAACGCCCGAAGCAGAAAATACAAAATAAATAGAACAGTTTTTCCATTGTATAAAACGAATAATTGCTACCAGTGTGAAAGTTATGTTCATTTCTACGTTTCTGACAGCCTAGGCTTCACTGTAGGGTGTTGCTCCACCAAATCGAATAGGTAGGGCCATAGAAGTCAACGCCAGAAGCATAAAATACAAAATAAAAAGAACAGTTTTTCCATTGTATAAAACGAATAATTGCTACCAGTGTGAAAGTTATGTTCATTTCTACGATTCTGACAGCCTAGGCTTCACTGTAGGGTGTTGCTCCACCAAATCGAATAGGTAGGGCCATAGAAGTCAACGCCAGAAGCATAAAATACAATATAAATATAACAGTTTCTCCATCGTATAAGACGAATAATAGCAACCAGTGTGAAAGTTCTGGTCATTTCTACGTTCCCGGCAGCCTAGGCTTCACCCTAGGGCGCTACTCCACCAGATCGAATAGTTAGTGCCCCAGAAGTCAGCGCCAGAAGCATAATATACAATATAAATACAACAGTTTTTCCATCGTAAAAAACGAATAATTGCAACCAGTATGAAAGTTACAGTCATTTCTACTTTCTGGGCAACCTAGGCTTCACCATAGGGCGTTGTTACAACAGATTGAATAGTTAGGGCCTTAGAAGTCAACGCCCGAAGCATGAAATACAAAATAAATAGAACAGTTGTTCCATCGTATAAAACGAAAAATTCCTGCCAGTGTGAAAGTTATGGTAATTTCTACGTTCCGGGCAACCTAGGTTTCACTCTAGGGCCTTGCTCCACCAGATCGCATAGCTAGGGACTTAGAATTCAACGCCATAAGAATAAAATACAATATAAGTACAACAGTTTTTCCATCGTATAAAATGAATAATTGGAAACATTGTGAAAGTAATGGTCATTTCTACGTTCCAGGCAACGTGGGCGTCACTCTAGGGCGTTACTCCGCCACATCTAGTAGCTACGGCCTTAGCAGTCAACGCTAGAAGCATAAAATACAATATAAATACAACACCTTTTCCATCGTATATAATGAATAATAGCAAACAGTGTGAAAGTAATGGTCATTTCGACGTTTCTGACAACCTAGGCTTCACTGTAGGGCGTTGCTCCACCAGATCGAATAGTTAGGGCCTTAGAAGTCAACGCCCGAAGCATAAAATACAAAATAAATAGAGCAGTTTTTCCATTGTATAAAACGAATAATTGCTACCAGTGTGAAAGTTATGTTCATTTCTACGTTTCTGACAACCTAGGCTTCACTGTAGGGTGTTGCTCCACCAAATCGAACAGGTAGGGCCATGGAAGTCAACGCCCGAAGCATAAAATACAATAAATATACAAGAGTTTTTCCATCGTATAACAGGAATAATTGCAACCAGTGTGAAAGTTATGGTCACTTCTAAGTTCCTGGCAACCTAGGCTTCACCCTAGGGCGTTGCTCCAACAGATTGAATAGTTAGGGCCTTACAAGTCAACGCCCGAAGCATAAAATGCAATATAAATACAACAGTTTTACCATCGTATAAAACGAATAATTGCTACCGGTGTGAAAGTTCTGGTCATTTCTACGTTCCGGGCAACCTAGGCTTCACTCTAGGGCGTTGCTCCACCAGTTCGAATAGTTAGGGCCTTAGAAGTCAACGCCCGAAGCATAAAATACAAAATAAATAGAACAGTTTTTCCATTGTATAAAACGAGTAATTGCTACCAGTGTGAAAGTTATGTTCATTTCTACGTTTCTGACAACCTAGGCTTCACTGTAGTGTGTTGCTCCACCAAATCGAATAGGTAGGGCCATGGAAGTCAACGCCCGAAGCATAAAATGCAATAAATATACAAGAGCTTTTCCATCGTATAACAGGAATAATTGCAACCAGTGTGAAAGTGATGGTCATTTCTACGTTCTGGGCAACCTAGGCTTCACTCTAGGGCTTCGTTCCGCCAGATCGAATAGTTAGGGCTTAAGAAGTCAACGCCCGAAGCATAAAATACAATATAAATATAACAGTTTTTCCATCGTATAAAACGAATAATTGCAACAAGTATGAAAGTTGTGGTTATTTCTACTTTCCGGGCAACCTAGGCTTCACCCTAGGGCGTTGATCCAACAGATTGAATAGTTAGGGCCTTAGAAGTCAACGCCCGAAGCATAAAATACAAAATAAATAGAACAGTTTTTCCATCGTATAAAACTAATAATTGCAACCAGTGTGAAAGTAATGGGTATTTCTACGTTCCGGGCAACCTAGGCTTCACTCTAGGGCGTTGCTCCACCACATCGAAAAGCTACGGCCTTAGAAGTCAACGCCAGAAGCATAAAATACAGTATAAATACAACAATCTTTCCATTGTATAGCATGACTAATTGCAACCAGTGCGAAAGTAACGGTCATTTCGACGTTTCGGGCATCCTAGACTTAACTCTGAGGCGTTGCTCCACCAGGTCGAAGAGTTAGGGTCTAAGAAGTCAACACCGGAAGCATAAAATACAATTTAAATACAACAGCTTTTCCATCGTAGAAAACGAATAATTGCAACCGGTGTGAAGGTTATGGTCATATCTACGTTCCGGGCAACCTAGGCTTCACTGTAGGGTGTTGCTCCACCAGATCGAATAGGTAGGGCCATAGAAGACTACGCCAGAAGCATAAAATGCAATATAAATACAACAGTTTTTCCATCGTATAAAAGGATTAATTGCAACCAGTTTGAAAGTGATGATCATTTCTACGTTCCGGGCAACCTAGGCTTCACTCTAGGGCGTTGCTCCACCAGATCGAACACTTAGGGCCTAAGAAGTCAACGTCAGAAGCATAAAATACAGTATAAATATAACAGTTTTTCCATCGTATAAAACGAATAATAGCAACCAGTGTGAAAGTTCTGGTCATTTCTACGTTCTGGGCAACCTAGGCTTCACTCTAGGGCGTTGCTCCACCAGATCGAATAGTTAGGGCCTTAGAAGTCAACGCCCGAAGCATAAAATACAAAATAAATAGAACAGTTTTTCCATTGTATAAAACGAATAATTGCTACCAGTGTGAAAGTTATGTTCATTTCTACGTTTCTGACAACCTAGGCTTCACTGTAGGGTGTTGCTCCACCAAATCGAATAGGTAGGGCCATGGAAGTCAACGCCCGAAGCATAAAATACAATAAATATGCAAGAGTTTTTCCATCGTATAACAGGAATAATTGCAACCAGTGTGAAAGTGATGGTCATTTCTACGTTCTGGGCAACCTAGGCTTCACTCTAGGGCGTCTTTCCACCAGATGGAATAGTTAGGGCCTAAGAAGACAACGCCAGACGCATAAAATACAATATAAATATAACAGTTTTTCCATCGTATAAAACGAATAATTGCAACAAGTATGAAAGTTTTGGTCATTTCTACGTTCCCGGCAACCTAGACTTCACCCTAGGGCGCTGCTCCACCAGATCGAATAGTTAGTGCCCCAGAAGTCAGCGCCAGAAGCATAAAATACAATATAAATACAACAGTTTTTCCATCGTAAAAAACGAATAATTGCAACCAGTATGAAAGTTACAGTCATTTCTACTTTCTGGGCAACCTAGGCTTCACCATAGGGCGTTGTTACAACAGATTGAATAGTTAGGGCCTTAGAAGTCAACGCCCGAAGCATGAAATACAAAATAAATAGAACAGTTGTTCCATCGTATAAAACGAAAAATTCCTGCCAGTGTGAAAGTTATGGTAATTTCTACGTTCCGGGCAACCTAGGTTTCACTCTAGGGCCTTGCTCCACCAGATCGCATAGCTAGGGACTTAGAATTCAACGCCATAAGAATAAAATACAATATAAGTACAACAGTTTTTCCATCGTATAAAATGAATAATTGGAAACATTGTGAAAGAAATGGTCATTTCTACGTTCCAGGCAACGTGGGCGTCACTCTAGGGCGTTACTCCGCCACATCTAGTAGCTACGGCCTTAGCAGTCAACGCTAGAAGCATAAAATACAATATAAATACAACACCTTTTCCATCGTATATAATGAATAATAGCAAACAGTGTGAAAGTAATGGTCATTTCGACGTTTCTGACAACCTAGGCTTCACTGTAGGGTGTTGCTCCACCAAATCGAATAGGTAGGGCCATGGAAGTCAACGCCAGAAGCATAAAATACAATATGAATATAACAGTTTTTCCATCGTATAAAACGAATAATAGCAACCAGTGTGAAAGTTCTGGTCATTTCTACGTTCCGGGCAACCTAGGCTTCACTCTAGGGCGTTGCTCCACCAGATCGAATAGTTAGGGCCTTAGAAGTCAACGCCCGAAGCATAAAATACAAAATAAATAGAACAGTTTTTCCATTGTATAAAACGAATAATTGCTACCAGTGTGAAAGTTATGTTCATTTCTACGTTTCTGACAACCTAGGCTTCACTGTAGGGTGTTGCTCCACCAAATCGAACAGGTAGGGCCATGGAAGTCAACGCCCGAAGCATAAAATACAATAAATATACAAGAGTTTTTCCATCGTATAACAGGAATAATTGCAACCAGTGTGAAAGTTATGGTCACTTCTAAGTTCCTGGCAACCTAGGCTTCACCCTAGGGCGTTGCTCCAACAGATTGAATAGTTAGGGCCTTACAAGTCAACGCCCGAAGCATAAAATGCAATATAAATACAACAGTTTTACCATCGTATAAAACGAATAATTGCTACCGGTGTGAAAGTTCTGGTCATTTCTACGTTCCGGGCAACCTCGGCTTCACTCTAGGGCGTTGCTCCACCAGTTCGAATAGTTAGGGCCTTAGAAGTCAACGCCCGAAGCATAAAATACAAAATAAATAGAACAGTTTTTCCATTGTATAAAACGAGTAATTGCTACCAGTGTGAAAGTTATGTTCATTTCTACGTTTCTGACAACCTAGGCTTCACTGTAGTGTGTTGCTCCACCAAATCGAATAGGTAGGGCCATGGAAGTCAACGCCCGAAGCATAAAATGCAATAAATATACAAGAGCTTTTCCATCGTATAACAGGAATAATTGCAACCAGTGTGAAAGTGATGGTCATTTCTACGTTCTGGGCAACCTAGGCTTCACTCTAGGGCTTCGTTCCGCCAGATCGAATAGTTAGGGCTTAAGAAGTCAACGCCCGAAGCATAAAATACAATATAAATATAACAGTTTTTCCATCGTATAAAACGAATAATTGCAACAAGTATGAAAGTTGTGGTTATTTCTACTTTCCGGGCAACCTAGGCTTCACCCTAGGGCGTTGATCCAACAGATTGAATAGTTAGGGCCTTAGAAGTCAACGCCCGAAGCATAAAATACAAAATAAATAGAACAGTTTTTCCATCGTATAAAACTAATAATTGCAACCAGTGTGAAAGTAATGGGTATTTCTACGTTCCGGGCAACCTAGGCTTCACTCTAGGGCGTTGCTCCACCACATCGAAAAGCTACGGCCTTAGAAGTCAACGCCAGAAGCATAAAATACAGTATAAATACAACAATCTTTCCATTGTATAGCATGACTAATTGCAACCAGTGCGAAAGTAACGGTCATTTCGACGTTTCGGGCATCCTAGACTTAACTCTGAGGCGTTGCTCCACCAGGTCGAAGAGTTAGGGTCTAAGAAGTCAACACCGGAAGCATAAAATACAATTTAAATACAACAGCTTTTCCATCGTAGAAAACGAATAATTGCAACCGGTGTGAAGGTTATGGTCATATCTACGTTCCGGGCAACCTAGGCTTCACTGTAGGGTGTTGCTCCACCAGATCGAATAGGTAGGGCCATAGAAGACTACGCCAGAAGCATAAAATGCAATATAAATACAACAGTTTTTCCATCGTATAAAAGGATTAATTGCAACCAGTTTGAAAGTGATGATCATTTCTACGTTCCGGGCAACCTAGGCTTCACTCTAGGGCGTTGCTCCACCAGATCGAACACTTAGGGCCTAAGAAGTCAACGTCAGAAGCATAAAATACAGTATAAATATAACAGTTTTTCCATCGTATAAAACGAATAATAGCAACCAGTGTGAAAGTTCTGGTCATTTCTACGTTCTGGGCAACCTAGGCTTCACTCTAGGGCGTTGCTCCACCAGATCGAATAGTTAGGGCCTTAGAAGTCAACGCCCGAAGCATAAAATACAAAATAAATAGAACAGTTTTTCCATTGTATAAAACGAATAATTGCTACCAGTGTGAAAGTTATGTTCATTTCTACGTTTCTGACAACCTAGGCTTCACTGTAGGGTGTTGCTCCACCAAATCGAATAGGTAGGGCCATGGAAGTCAACGCCCGAAGCATAAAATACAATAAATATACAAGAGTTTTTCCATCGTATAACAGGAATAATTGCAACCAGTGTGAAAGTGATGGTCATTTCTACGTTCTGGGCAACCTAGGCTTCACTCTAGGGCGTCTTTCCACCAGATGGAATAGTTAGGGCCTAAGAAGACAACGCCAGACGCATAAAATACAATATAAATATAACAGTTTTTCCATCGTATAAAACGAATAATTGCAACAAGTATGAAAGTTTTGGTCATTTCTACGTTCCCGGCAACCTAGGCTTCACCCTAGGGCGCTGCTCCACCAGATCGAATAGTTAGTGCCCCAGAAGTCAGCGCCAGAAGCATAAAATACAATATAAATACAACAGTTTTTCCATCGTAAAAAACGAATAATTGCAACCAGTATGAAAGTTACAGTCATTTCTACTTTCTGGGCAACCTAGGCTTCACCATAGGACGTTGTTACAACAGATTGAATAGTTAGGGCCTTAGAAGTCAACGCCCGAAGCATGAAATACAAAATAAATAGAACAGTTGTTCCATCGTATAAAACGAAAAATTCCTGCCAGTGTGAAAGTTATGGTAATTTCTACGTTCCGGGCAACCTAGGTTTCACTCTAGGGCCTTGCTCCACCAGATCGCATAGCTAGGGACTTAGAATTCAACGCCATAAGAATAAAATACAATATAAGTACAACAGTTTTTCCATCGTATAAAATGAATAATTGGAAACATTGTGAAAGTAATGGTCATTTCTACGTTCCAGGCAACGTGGGCGTCACTCTAGGGCGTTACTCCGCCACATCTAGTAGCTACGGCCTTAGCAGTCAACGCTAGAAGCATAAAATACAATATAAATACAACACCTTTTCCATCGTATATAATGAATAATAGCAAACAGTGTGAAAGTAATGGTCATTTCGACGTTTCTGACAACCTAGGCTTCACTGTAGGGTGTTGCTCCACCAAATCGAATAGGTAGGGCCATGGAAGTCAACGCCAGAAGCATAAAATACAATATGAATATAACAGTTTTTCCATCGTATAAAACGAATAATAGCAACCAGTGTGAAAGTTCTGGTCATTTCTACGTTCCGGGCAACCTAGGCTTCACTCTAGGGCGTTGCTCCACCAGATCGAATAGTTAGGGCCTTAGAAGTCAACGCCCGAAGCATAAAATACAAAATAAATAGAACAGTTTTTCCATTGTATAAAACGAATAATTGCTACCAGTGTGAAAGTTATGTTCATTTCTACGTTTCTGACAACCTAGGCTTCACTGTAGGGTGTTGCTCCACCAAATCGAACAGGTAGGGCCATGGAAGTCAACGCCCGAAGCATAAAATACAATAAATATACAAGAGTTTTTCCATCGTATAACAGGAATAATTGCAACCAGTGTGAAAGTTATGGTCACTTCTAAGTTCCTGGCAACCTAGGCTTCACCCTAGGGCGTTGCTCCAACAGATTGAATAGTTAGGGCCTTACAAGTCAACGCCCGAAGCATAAAATGCAATATAAATACAACAGTTTTACCATCGTATAAAACGAATAATTGCTACCGGTGTGAAAGTTCTGGTCATTTCTACGTTCCGGGCAACCTCGGCTTCACTCTAGGGCGTTGCTCCACCAGTTCGAATAGTTAGGGCCTTAGAAGTCAACGCCCGAAGCATAAAATACAAAATAAATAGAACAGTTTTTCCATTGTATAAAACGAGTAATTGCTACCAGTGTGAAAGTTATGTTCATTTCTACGTTTCTGACAACCTAGGCTTCACTGTAGTGTGTTGCTCCACCAAATCGAATAGGTAGGGCCATGGAAGTCAACGCCCGAAGCATAAAATGCAATAAATATACAAGAGCTTTTCCATCGTATAACAGGAATAATTGCAACCAGTGTGAAAGTGATGGTCATTTCTACGTTCTGGGCAACCTAGGCTTCACTCTAGGGCTTCGTTCCGCCAGATCGAATAGTTAGGGCTTAAGAAGTCAACGCCCGAAGCATAAAATACAATATAAATATAACAGTTTTTCCATCGTATAAAACGAATAATTGCAACAAGTATGAAAGTTGTGGTTATTTCTACTTTCCGGGCAACCTAGGCTTCACCCTAGGGCGTTGATCCAACAGATTGAATAGTTAGGGCCTTAGAAGTCAACGCCCGAAGCATAAAATACAAAATAAATAGAACAGTTTTTCCATCGTATAAAACTAATAATTGCAACCAGTGTGAAAGTAATGGGTATTTCTACGTTCCGGGCAACCTAGGCTTCACTCTAGGGCGTTGCTCCACCACATCGAAAAGCTACGGCCTTAGAAGTCAACGCCAGAAGCATAAAATACAGTATAAATACAACAATCTTTCCATTGTATAGCATGACTAATTGCAACCAGTGCGAAAGTAACGGTCATTTCGACGTTTCGGGCATCCTAGACTTAACTCTGAGGCGTTGCTCCACCAGGTCGAAGAGTTAGGGTCTAAGAAGTCAACACCGGAAGCATAAAATACAATTTAAATACAACAGCTTTTCCATCGTAGAAAACGAATAATTGCAACCGGTGTGAAGGTTATGGTCATATCTACGTTCCGGGCAACCTAGGCTTCACTGTAGGGTGTTGCTCCACCAGATCGAATAGGTAGGGCCATAGAAGACTACGCCAGAAGCATAAAATGCAATATAAATACAACAGTTTTTCCATCGTATAAAAGGATTAATTGCAACCAGTTTGAAAGTGATGATCATTTCTACGTTCCGGGCAACCTAGGCTTCACTCTAGGGCGTTGCTCCACCAGATCGAACACTTAGGGCCTAAGAAGTCAACGTCAGAAGCATAAAATACAGTATAAATATAACAGTTTTTCCATCGTATAAAACGAATAATAGCAACCAGTGTGAAAGTTCTGGTCATTTCTACGTTCTGGGCAACCTAGGCTTCACTCTAGGGCGTTGCTCCACCAGATCGAATAGTTAGGGCCTTAGAAGTCAACGCCCGAAGCATAAAATACAAAATAAATAGAACAGTTTTTCCATTGTATAAAACGAATAATTGCTACCAGTGTGAAAGTTATGTTCATTTCTACGTTTCTGACAACCTAGGCTTCACTGTAGGGTGTTGCTCCACCAAATCGAATAGGTAGGGCCATGGAAGTCAACGCCCGAAGCATAAAATACAATAAATATACAAGAGTTTTTCCATCGTATAACAGGAATAATTGCAACCAGTGTGAAAGTGATGGTCATTTCTACGTTCTGGGCAACCTAGGCTTCACTCTAGGGCGTCTTTCCACCAGATGGAATAGTTAGGGCCTAAGAAGACAACGCCAGACGCATAAAATACAATATAAATATAACAGTTTTTCCATCGTATAAAACGAATAATTGCAACAAGTATGAAAGTTTTGGTCATTTCTACGTTCCCGGCAACCTAGGCTTCACCCTAGGGCGCTGCTCCACCAGATCGAATAGTTAGTGCCCCAGAAGTCAGCGCCAGAAGCATAAAATACAATATAAATACAACAGTTTTTCCATCGTAAAAAACGAATAATTGCAACCAGTATGAAAGTTACAGTCATTTCTACTTTCTGGGCAACCTAGGCTTCACCATAGGACGTTGTTACAACAGATTGAATAGTTAGGGCCTTAGAAGTCAACGCCCGAAGCATGAAATACAAAATAAATAGAACAGTTGTTCCATCGTATAAAACGAAAAATTCCTGCCAGTGTGAAAGTTATGGTAATTTCTACGTTCCGGGCAACCTAGGTTTCACTCTAGGGCCTTGCTCCACCAGATCGCATAGCTAGGGACTTAGAATTCAACGCCATAAGAATAAAATACAATATAAGTACAACAGTTTTTCCATCGTATAAAATGAATAATTGGAAACATTGTGAAAGTAATGGTCATTTCTACGTTCCAGGCAACGTGGGCGTCACTCTAGGGCGTTACTCCGCCACATCTAGTAGCTACGGCCTTAGCAGTCAACGCTAGAAGCATAAAATACAATATAAATACAACACCTTTTCCATCGTATATAATGAATAATAGCAAACAGTGTGAAAGTAATGGTCATTTCGACGTTTCTGACAACCTAGGCTTCACTGTAGGGTGTTGCTCCACCAAATCGAATAGGTAGGGCCATGGAAGTCAACGCCAGAAGCATAAAATACAATATGAATATAACAGTTTTTCCATCGTATAAAACGAATAATAGCAACCAGTGTGAAAGTTCTGGTCATTTCTACGTTCCGGGCAACCTAGGCTTCACTCTAGGGCGTTGCTCCACCAGATCGAATAGTTAGGGCCTTAGAAGTCAACGCCCGAAGCATAAAATACAAAATAAATAGAACAGTTTTTCCATTGTATAAAACGAATAATTGCTACCAGTGTGAAAGTTATGTTCATTTCTACGTTTCTGACAACCTAGGCTTCACTGTAGGGTGTTGCTCCACCAAATCGAACAGGTAGGGCCATGGAAGTCAACGCCCGAAGCATAAAATACAATAAATATACAAGAGTTTTTCCATCGTATAACAGGAATAATTGCAACCAGTGTGAAAGTTATGGTCACTTCTAAGTTCCTGGCAACCTAGGCTTCACCCTAGGGCGTTGCTCCAACAGATTGAATAGTTAGGGCCTTACAAGTCAACGCCCGAAGCATAAAATGCAATATAAATACAACAGTTTTACCATCGTATAAAACGAATAATTGCTACCGGTGTGAAAGTTCTGGTCATTTCTACGTTCCGGGCAACCTCGGCTTCACTCTAGGGCGTTGCTCCACCAGTTCGAATAGTTAGGGCCTTAGAAGTCAACGCCCGAAGCATAAAATACAAAATAAATAGAACAGTTTTTCCATTGTATAAAACGAGTAATTGCTACCAGTGTGAAAGTTATGTTCATTTCTACGTTTCTGACAACCTAGGCTTCACTGTAGTGTGTTGCTCCACCAAATCGAATAGGTAGGGCCATGGAAGTCAACGCCCGAAGCATAAAATGCAATAAATATACAAGAGCTTTTCCATCGTATAACAGGAATAATTGCAACCAGTGTGAAAGTGATGGTCATTTCTACGTTCTGGGCAACCTAGGCTTCACTCTAGGGCTTCGTTCCGCCAGATCGAATAGTTAGGGCTTAAGAAGTCAACGCCCGAAGCATAAAATACAATATAAATATAACAGTTTTTCCATCGTATAAAACGAATAATTGCAACAAGTATGAAAGTTGTGGTTATTTCTACTTTCCGGGCAACCTAGGCTTCACCCTAGGGCGTTGATCCAACAGATTGAATAGTTAGGGCCTTAGAAGTCAACGCCCGAAGCATAAAATACAAAATAAATAGAACAGTTTTTCCATCGTATAAAACTAATAATTGCAACCAGTGTGAAAGTAATGGGTATTTCTACGTTCCGGGCAACCTAGGCTTCACTCTAGGGCGTTGCTCCACCACATCGAAAAGCTGCGGCCTTAGAAGTCAACGCCAGAAGCATAAAATACAGTATAAATACAACAATCTTTCCATTGTATAGCATGACTAATTGCAACCAGTGCGAAAGTAACGGTCATTTCGACGTTTCGGGCATCCTAGACTTAACTCTGAGGCGTTGCTCCACCAGGTCGAAGAGTTAGGGTCTAAGAAGTCAACACCGGAAGCATAAAATACAATTTAAATACAACAGCTTTTCCATCGTAGAAAACGAATAATTGCAACCGGTGTGAAGGTTATGGTCATATCTACGTTCCGGGCAACCTAGGCTTCACTGTAGGGTGTTGCTCCACCAGATCGAATAGGTAGGGCCATAGAAGACTACGCCAGAAGCATAAAATGCAATATAAATACAACAGTTTTTCCATCGTATAAAAGGATTAATTGCAACCAGTTTGAAAGTGATGATCATTTCTACGTTCCGGGCAACCTAGGCTTCACTCTAGGGCGTTGCTCCACCAGATCGAACACTTAGGGCCTAAGAAGTCAACGTCAGAAGCATAAAATACAGTATAAATATAACAGTTTTTCCATCGTATAAAACGAATAATAGCAACCAGTGTGAAAGTTCTGGTCATTTCTACGTTCTGGGCAACCTAGGCTTCACTCTAGGGCGTTGCTCCACCAGATCGAATAGTTAGGGCCTTAGAAGTCAACGCCCGAAGCATAAAATACAAAATAAATAGAACAGTTTTTCCATTGTATAAAACGAATAATTGCTACCAGTGTGAAAGTTATGTTCATTTCTACGTTTCTGACAACCTAGGCTTCACTGTAGGGTGTTGCTCCACCAAATCGAATAGGTAGGGCCATGGAAGTCAACGGCCGAAGCATAAAATACAATAAATATGCAAGAGTTTTTCCATCGTATAACAGGAATAATTGCAACCAGTGTGAAAGTGATGGTCATTTCTACGTTCTGGGCAACCTAGGCTTCACTCTAGGGCGTCTTTCCACCAGATGGAATAGTTAGGGCCTAAGAAGACAACGCCAGACGCATAAAATACAATATAAATATAACAGTTTTTCCATCGTATAAAACGAATAATTGCAACAAGTATGAAAGTTTTGGTTATTTCTACTTTCCGGGCAACCTAGGCTTCACCCTAGGGCGTTGCTCCAACAGATTGAATAGTTAGGGCCTTAGAAGTCAACGCCCGAAGCATAAAATACAAAATAAGTAGAACAGTTTTTCCATCGTATAAAACGAATAATTCCCACCAGTGTGATAGTTATGGTCATTTATACTTTCCGGGCAACCTAGGCTTCACCCTAGGGCGTTGCTCCAACAGATTCAATAGTTAGGGCCTTAGAAGTCAACACCGGAAGCATAAAATACAATATAAATACATCAGCTTTTCCATCGTAGAAAACGAATAATTGCAACCTGTGTGAAGGTTATGGCCATATCTACGTTCCGGGCATCCTAGGCTTCACTGTAGAGTGTTGCTCCACCAGATCGAATAGGTAGGGCCATAGAAGTCTACGCCCGAAGCATAAAATGCAATATAAATACAACAGTTTTTCCATCGTATAAAAGGATTAATTGCAACCAGTTTGAAAGTGATGATCATTTCTACGTTCCGGGCAACCTAGGCTTCACTCTAGTGCGTTGCTCCACCAGATCGAACACATAGGGCCTAAGAAGGCACCTTCAGAAGCATAAAATACAAAATAAATAGAACAGCTTTTCCATTGTATAAAACGAATAATTGCCACCAGTGTGAAAGTTATGTTCATTTCTACGTTCCGGGCAACCTGGGCTTCACTCTAGGGCGTTGCTCCACCAGATCGAATAGTTAGGGCCTTAGAAGTCAACGCCGGAAGCATAAAATACAAAATAAATAGAACAGTTTTTCCATTGTATTAAACGAATAATTGCTACCAGTGTGAAAGTGATGGTCATTTCTACGTTCCGGGCGACCTAGGCTTCACTCTAGGGCGTTGTACCACCAGATCGAATAGTTAGGGCCTAAGAAGGCAACGCCAGAAGCCTAAAATACAATATAAAAATAACAGTTTTTCCATCGTATAAAACGAATAATTGCAACAAGTATGAAAGTTGTGGTTATTTCTACTTTCCGGGCAACCTAGGCTTCACCCTAGGGCGTTGCTCCAACAGATTGAATAGTTAGGGCCTTAGAAGTCAACGCCCGCAGCATAAAATACAAAATAAGTAGAACAGTTTTTCCATCGTATAAAACGAATAATTGCTACGGGTGTGAATGTAATGGTCATTTCTACGTTCCGGGCAACCCAGGCTTCTACCTAGGGCGTTGTTCCACCAGATGGAATAGGTAGGGCATAAGAAGTCAACGCCAGAAGCATAAAATACGGTTTAAATACAACAGCTTTTCCATCTTATAAAACAAATAGTTGCAACCAGTATGAAAGGTATGGTCATTTCTACTTTCCGGGCAACCTAGGTTTCACTCTAGGGCGTTGCTCCACCAGATCGCATAGCTAGGGACTTAGAATTCAACGCCATAAGAATATAATACAATATAAGTACAACAGTTTTTCCATCGTATAAAATGAATAATTGGAAACATTGTGAAAGTAATGGTCATTTCTACGTTCCAGGCAACGTAGGCGTCACTCTAGGGCGTTACTCCACCACATCTAATAGCTACGACCTTAGCAGTCAACGCTAGAAGCATAAAATACAATCTAAATACAACACCTTTTCCATCGTATAAAATGAATAATAGCAAACAGTGTGAAAGTAATGGTCATTCCTACGTTCCGGACAACCTAGGCTTCACTCTAGGGCGTTGCTCCACCACATCGAATAGCTACGGCCTTTGAAGTCAACGCTAGAAGCATAAATTACAATAAAAATGCAACAGTTTTTCCAACGTATAGCATGAATAATTGCAACCTGTGTGAATGTTATGGTCATTTCTACGTTCCGGGCAACCTAGGCTTCACTCTAGGGCGTTGTTCCACCAGATCGAAAAGTTAGGGCCTAATAAGTCAACGCCAGAAGCATAAAATACAATAAAAATACATCAGTCTTTCCATCCTATAACAGGAACAATTGCAATCCGTGTGAAAGTGATGGTCATTTGTACGTTCCAGGCAACCTAGGCTTCACTCTAGAGCGTTGTTCCACCAGATCGAATTGTTAGGGCCTAAGAAGTCAACGCCAGAAGCATAGGATACAATATAAATATAACAGTTTTTCCATCGTATAGATCGATTAATAGCAATCAGTGTGAAAGTTATGGTCATTTCTACGTTCCGGGCAACCTAAGCTTCACTCTAGGGCGTTGCTCCACCAGGTCCAACAGTTAGGGCCTTAGAAGACAACGCCAGAAGCATAAAATACAGTATAAATACAACAATTTTTCCATTGTATAGCATGACTAATTGCAACCAGTGCGAAAGTAACGACCATTTCGACGTTTCGGGCATCCTAGACTTAACTCTGAGGCGTTGCTCCACCAGATCGAAGAGTTAGGGTCTAAGAAGTCAACACCGGAATCATAAAATACAATTTAAATACAACAGCTTTTCCATCGTAGAAAACGAATAATTGCAACCTGTGTGAAGGTTATGGTCATATCTACGTTCCGGGCAACCTAGGCTTCACTGTAGGGTGTTGCTCCACCAGATCGAATAGGTAGGGCCATAGAAGTCTACGCCCGAAGCATAAAATGCAATATAAATGCAACAGTTTTTCCATCGTATAAAACGAATAATAGCAACCAGTGTGAAAGATATGGTCATTTCTACGTTCCGGGCAACCTAGGCTTCACCCCAGGGCGTTGTTCCACCAGATCGACTAGTTAGGGCCTAAGAAGTGAACGCCCGAAGCATAAAATACAAAATAAATAGAACAGTTTTTCCATCGTATAAAACGAATAATTGCTACCAGTGTAAAAGTTATGGTCATTTCTACGTTCCGGGCAACCTAGGATTCACCCTAGGGCGTTGTTCCACCAGATCGAATAGTTAGGGCCTAAGAAGTGAACGCCAGAAGCATAAAATACAATATAAATACAACAGTTTTTCCATCATATAATACGAGTAATTGCAACCAGTATGAAAGTGATGGTCATTTCTACTTTCCGGGCAACCTAGGCTACACCCTAGGGCGTTGCACGAACAGATTGAATAGTTAGGGCCTCAGAAGTCAACGCCTGAAACATAAAATACAATAAAAATACAACAGTCTTTCCATCCTATAACAGGAATAATTGCAACCCGTGTGAAAGTGATGGTCATTTGTACGTTCCAGGCAACCTAGGCTTTACTCTAGGGCGTTGTTCCACCAGATCGAATTGTTAGGGCCTAGGAAGTCAACGCCAGAAGCATAAGATACAACATAAATACAACAGTTTTTCCATCGTATAGAACGAATAATAGCAACCAGTGTGAAAGTGATGGTCATTTGTACGTTCCAGGCAACCTAGGCTTCACTCTAGGTCGTTGTTCCACCAGATCGAATTGTTAGGGCCTAAGAAGTCAACGCCAGAAGCATAAAATACAATATAAATACAACAGTTTTTCCATCATATAAAACGAGTAATTGCAACGAGTATGAAAGTGATGGTCATTTCTACTTTCCGGGCAACCTAGGCCTCACTCTAGGGTGTTGTTCCACCAGATTGAATAGTTAGGGCCTAAGAAATCAACGCCAGAAGCATAAAATACAATTTAAATATAACAGTTTTTCCACCGTATAAAACGAATAATTTCAACCAGTGTGAATGTTATGGTCATTTTTACATTCCGAGCAACCTAGGCTTCACTCTAGGTCGTTGATACACCAGATAGAATAGTTAGGGCCTTAGAAGTCAACGCCAGAAGCATAAAATTCAATAAAGATGCAACAGTTTTTCCATCGTATAACAGGAGTCACTGCGAACAGTGTGAAAGTACTGGTCATTTCTACGTTCCGGGTAACCTAGGCTTCACCCTAGGGCGTTGCTAGAACAGATCGAATAGTTTGGGCCTTAGAAGTCAACGGCCGAAGCATAAAATACAAAATAAATAGAACTGTTTTTCCTCGTATAAAACGAATAACACTGTTCGACAAATTTTGACTTTTCTTCGATTTTGTAAACGTGAATAAACATTTCTTATAGATTTCGACGTGCTGATTACGAATCTGCAAACCGTTTTCCCCCAGAACGTACAGTTTTTGAAAAAATCAATTTTGAAAAAAATGACAAATTTTCAACTTTGGGATTTTTTTCTGCTTTTACCGTAGTAGTTATTTAGTTGCTCTTTGCACGAAATGATTCTGTGGACTCTCCCGAATAAAATAATATAAATAGTTATTAAATTATAAACATCGAAATAGGTTTAAATAACAATTAAAGTGAAAAGGACACCTAAAACGCACCCATTTTTGCTGATATTTTTCACTTTATTTCAAAAAGTAAGGGTCTAGGAGAAAATTTGACTATATCACGCGATAGAGCAAACCTTTCTACTAAGGAAAGCATCAAGCGAATGTCCAAAATTATTTTTTATTTCAATATAGAAATAAAATAGTTTGGCGAAACGCGCGGCGGAGACAGTGGTACTCAATGGCAACGGCGCGCGCGGAGGACGCCTCGCCTACCGCCTGCCGTTCAGCGGTCCCTATACGCATTGACGTCATTGAGTACCACTGTCTCCGCCGCGCATTTCGCCAAACTATTTTATTTCTATATTGAAATAAAAAATAATTTTGGACATTCGCTTGATGCTTTCCTTAGTAGAAAGATTTGCTCTATCGCGTGATATAGTCAAATTTTCTCCTAGACCCTTACTTTTTGAAATAAAGTGAAAAATATCAGCAAAAATGGGTGCGTTTTGGGTGTCCTTTTCACTTTAATTGTTATTTAAACCTATTTCGATGTTTATAATCTAATAACTATTTATATTATTTTATTCGGGAGAGTCCACAGAATCATTTCGTGCAAAGAGCAACTAAATAACTACTACGTTAAAAGCAGAAAAAAATCCCAAAGTTGAAAATTTGTCATTTTTTTCAAAATTGATTTTTTCAAAAACTGTACGTTCTGGGGGAAAACGGTTTGCAGATTCGTAATCAGCACGTCGAAGTCTATAAGAAATGTTTATTCACGTTTACAAAATCAGACCCGTGTTGAACAGTGTAATTGCTACCGGTGTGAAAGTTATTTCCATTTCTACGTTCCGGTCAACCTAGGCTTCACCCTTGGGCGTTGTTCCACCAGATGGGATAGTTGTGGCATAAGAAGTCAACGCCAGAAGCATAAAATACAATATAAGGACAACAGTTTTTCCATCGTATAAAATGAATAATTGCAAACATTGCGAAAGTAATGGTCAATTCTACGTTCCAGGCAACCTAGGCGTCACTCTAGTGCGTTGCTCTACCACATCTAATAGCTACGTCCTTAGACGTCAACGACAGAAGCATAAAATACAATAAAGATGCAACAGCTTTTCCATCGTATAAAACGAATAATTTCAACCAGTGTTAATGTTATGGTCATTTCTACATTCCGAGCAACCTAGGCTTCACTCTAGGGCGTTGACCCAACAGATTGAATAGTTAGGGCCTTAGAAGTCAACGCCCGAAGCATAAAATGCAGTAAAAATACAACAGTTTTTCCATCGTATAAAACGAATAATTTCAACCAGTGTGAATGTTATGGTCATTTCTACATTCCGAGCAACCTAGGCTTCACTCTAGGGCGTTGACCCAACAGATTGAATAGTTTGTGCCTTAGAAGTCAACGCCAGAAGCATAAAATACAATATAAATACAACAGTTTTTCCATCGTACAAAACGAATGATTGCTACCAGTATGGAAGTGATGGTCATTTCTACGTTCCGGGCAACCTAGGCCTCACTCTAGGGTGTTGTTCCACCAGATTGAATAGTTAGGGCCTAAGAAATCAACGCCAGAAGCTTAAAATACAATTTAAATATAACAGTTTTTCCATCGTATAAAACGAATAATTTCAACCAGTGTGAATGTTATGGTCATTTTTACATTCCGAGCAACCTAGGCTTCACTCTAGGGCGTTGATACACCAGATAGAATAGTTAGGGCCTAAGAAGTGAACGCCCGAAGCATAAAATACAAAATAAATATAACAGTTTTTCCATCGTATAGAACGAATAATAGCAACCAGTGTGAAAGTGATGGTCACGTGTACGTTCCAGGCAACCTAGGCTTCACTCTAGGTCGTTGTTCCACCAGATCGAATTGTTAGGGCCTAAGAAGTCAACGCCAGAAGCATAAAATACAATATAAATACAACAGTTTTTCCATCATATAAAACGAGTAATTGCAACCAGTATGAAAGTGATGGTCATTTCTACTTTCCGGGCAACCTAGGCCTCACTCTATGGTGTCGTTCCACCAGATTGAATAGTTAGGGCCTAAGAAATCAACGCCAGAAGCATAAAATACAATTTAAATATAACAGTTTTTCCACCGTATAAAACGAATAATTTCAACCAGTGTGAATGTTATGGTCATTTTTACATTCCGAGCAACCTAGGCTTCACTCTAGGTCGTTGATACACCAGATAGAATAGTTAGGGCCTTAGAAGTCAACGCCAGAAGCATAAAATTGAATAAAGATGCAACAGTTTTTCCATCGTATAACAGGAGTCACTGCGAACAGTGTGAAAGTACTGGTCATTTCTACGTTCCGGGTAACCTAGGCTTCACCCTAGGGCGTTGCTAGAACAGATCGAATAGTTTGGGCCTTAGAAGTCAACGGCCGAAGCATAAAATACAAAATAAATAGAACTGTTTTTCCTCGTATAAAACGAATAATTGCTACCGGTGTGAAAGTTATTTCCATTTCTACGTTCCGGTCAACCTAGGCTTCACCCTTGGGCGTTGTTCCACCAGATGGGATAGTTGTGGCATAAGAAGTCAACGCCAGAAGCATAAAATACAATATAAGGACAACAGTTTTTCCATCGTATAAAATGAATAATTGCAAACATTGCGAAAGTAATGGTCAATTCTACGTTCCAGGCAACCTAGGCGTCACTCTAGTGCGTTGCTCCACCACATCTAATAGCTACGGCCTTAGACGTCAACGACAGAAGCATAAAATACAATAAAGATGCAACAGCTTTTCCATCGTATAAAACGAATAATTTCAACCAGTGTTAATGTTATGGTCATTTCTACATTCCGAGCAACCTAGGCTTCACTCTAGGGCGTTGACCCAACAGATTGAATAGTTAGGGCCTTAGAAGTCAACGCCCGAAGCATAAAATGCAGTAAAAATACAACAGTTTTTCCATCGTATAAAACGAATAATTTCAACCAGTGTGAATGTTATGGTCATTTCTACATTCTGAGCAACCTAGGCTTCACTCTAGGGCGTTGACCCAACAGATTGAATAGTTTGTGCCTTAGAAGTCAACGCCAGAAGCATAAAATACAATATAAATACAACAGTTTTTCCATCGTACAAAACGAATGATTGCTACCAGTATGGAAGTGATGGTCATTTCTACTTTCCGGGCAACCTAGGCCTCACTCTATGGTGTCGTTCCACCAGATTGAATAGTTAGGGCCTAAGAAATCAACGCCAGAAGCATAAAATACAATTTAAATATAACAGTTTTTCCACCGTATAAAACGAATAATTTCAACCAGTGTGAATGTTATGGTCATTTTTACATTCCGAGCAACCTAGGCTTCACTCTAGGGCGTTGATACACCAGATAGAATAGTTAGGGCCTTAGAAGTCAACGCCAGAAGCATAAAATTGAATAAAGATGCAACAGTTTTTCCATCGTATAACAGGAGTCACTGCGAACAGTGTGAAAGTACTGGTCATTTCTATGTTCCGGGTAACCTAGGCTTCACCCTAGGGCGTTGCTAGAACAGATCGAATAGTTAGGGCCTTAGAAGTCAACGGCCGAAGCATAAAATACAAAATAAATAGAACTGTTTTTCCATCGTATAAAACGAATAATTGCTACCGGTGTGAAAGTTATTTCCATTTCTACGTTCCGGTCAACCTAGGCTTCACCCTAGGGCGTTGTTCCACCAGATGGGATAGTTGTGGCATAAGAAGTCAACGCCAGAAGCATAAAATACAATATAAGGCCAACAGTTTTTCCATCGTATAAAATGAATAATTGCAAACATTGCGAAAGTAATGGTCATTTCTACGTTCCAGGCAACCTAGGCGTCACTCTAGTGCGTTGCTCCACCACATCTAATAGCTACGGCCTTAGACGTCAACGACAGAAGCATAAAATACAATAAAGATGCAACAGCTTTTCCATCGTATAAAACGAATAATTGCAACCAGTGTGAAAGTTATTGCCATTTCTACTTTCCGGGCAACCTAGGCTTCACCCTAGGGCGTTGCTCCGTCAGATTGAATAGTTAGGACCTTAGAAGTCAATGCCCGAAGCATAAAATGCAATAAAAATACAACAGTTTTTCCATCATATAACAGGAATAATTGCAACCAGTTTGAAAGTGATGGTCATTTCTACGTTCCGGGCAACCTAGGCTTCACACTAGGGCATTGCTCCACCAGATCGAATAGTTTGTGCCTTTGAAGTCAACGCCAGAAGCATAAAATTCAAAATTAATAGAACAGTTTTTCCATCGTATAAAACGAATAATAGCAACCAGTGACAAAGTTATGGTCATTTCTACGTTCCGGGCAACCTAGGCTTCACCCCAGGGCGATGTTCCACCAGATCGAAGAGTTAGGGCCTAAGAAGTCAACGCCAGAAGCATAAGATACAATATAAATATAACAGTTTTTCCAACGTATAGCATGAATAATTGCAACCTGTGTGAATGTTATGGTCATTTCTACGTTCCGGGCAACCTAGGCTTCACTCTAGGGCGTTGTTCCACCAGATCGAAAAGTTAGGGCCTAAGAAGTCAACGCCAGAAGCATAAAATACAATAAAAATACATCAGTCTTTCCATCCTATAACAGGAACAATTGCAATCCGTGTGGAAGTGATGGTCATTTGTACGTTCCAGGCAACCTAGGCTTCACTCTAGAGCGTTGTTCCACCAGATCGAATTGTTAGGGCCTAAGAAGTCAACGCCAGAAGCATAGGATACAATATAAATATAACAGTTTTTCCACCGTATAAAACGAATAATTTCAACCAGTGTGAATTTTATGGTCATTTTTACATTCCGAGCAACCTAGGCTTCACTCTAGGTCGTTGATACACCAGATAGAATAGTTAGGGCCTTAGAAGTCAACGCCAGAAGCATAAAATTCAATAAAGATGCAACAGTTTTTCCATCGTATAACAGGAGTCACTGAGAACAGTGTGAAAGTACTGGTCATTTCTACGTTCCGGGTAACCTAGGCTTCACCCTAGGGCGTTGCTAGAACAGATCGAATAGTTAGGGCCTTAGAAGTCAACGGCCGAAGCATAAAATACAAAATAAATAGAACTGTTTTTCCATCGTATAGATCGAATAATAGCAATCAGTGTGAAAGTTATGGTCATTTCTACGTTCCGGGCAACCTAAGCTTCACTCTAGGGCGTTGCTCCACCAGGTCCAACAGTTAGGGCCTTAGAAGACAACGCCAGAAGCATAAAATACAGTATAAATACAACAATTTTTCCATTGTATAGCATGACTAATTGCAACCAGTGCGAAAGTAACGATCATTTCGACGTTTCGGGCATCCTAGACTTAACTCTGAGGCGTTGCTCCACCAGATCGAAGAGTTAGGGTCTAAGAAGTCAACACCGGAATCATAAAATACAATTTAAATACAACAGCTTTTCCATCGTAGAAAACGAATAATTGCAACCTGTGTGAAGGTTATGGTCATATCTACGTTCCGGGCAACCTAGGCTTCACTGTAGGGTGTTGCTCCACCAGATCGAATAGGTAGGGCCATAGAAGTCTACGCCCGAAGCATAAAATGCAATATAAATACAACAGTTTTTCCATCGTACAAAACGAATGATTGCTACCAGTATGGAAGTGATGGTCATTTCTACGTTCCGGGCAACCTAGGCCTCACTCTAGGGTGTTGTTCCACCAGATTGAATAGTTAGGGCCTAAGAAATCAACGCCAGAATCATAAAATACAATTTAAATATAACAGTTTTTCCATCGTATAAAACGAATAATTTCAACCAGTGTGAATGTTATGGTCATTTTTACATTCCGAGCAACCTAGGCTTCACTCTAGGGCGTTGATACACCAGATAGAATAGTTAGGGCCTTAGAAGTCAACGCCAGAAGCATAAAATTCAATAAAGATGCAACAGTTTTTCCATCGTATAACGGGAGTCACTGCGAACAGTGTGAAAGTACTGGTCATTTCTATGTTCCGGGTAACCTAGGCTTCACCCTAGGGCGTTGCTAGAACAGATCGAATAGTTAGGGCCTTCGAAGTCAACGGCCGAAGCATAAAATACAAAATAAATAGAACTGTTTTTCCATCGTATAAAACGAATAATTGCTACCGGTGTGAAAGTTATTTCCATTTCTACGTTCCGGTCAACCTAGGCTTCACCCTAGGGCGTTGTTCCACCAGATGGGATAGTTGTGGCATAAGAAGTCAACGCCAGAAGCATAAAATACAATATAAGGACAACAGTTTTTCCATCGTATAAAATGAATAATTGCAAACATTGCGAAAGTAATGGTCATTTCTACGTTCCAGGCAACCTAGGCGTCACTCTAGTGCGTTGCTCCACCACATCTAATAGCTACGGCCTTAGACGTCAACGACAGAAGCATAAAATACAATAAAGATGCAACAGCTTTTCCATCGTATAAAACGAATAATTGCAACCAGTGTGAAAGTTATTGTCATTTCTACTTTCCGGGCAACCTAGGCTACACCCTAGGGCGTTGCTCCATCAGATTGAATAGTTAGGACCTTAGAAGTCAATGCCCGAAGCATAAAATGCAATAAAAATACAACAGTTTTTCCATCATATAACAGGAATAATTGCAACCAGTTTGAAAGTGATGGTCATTTCTACGTTCCGGGCAACCTAGGCTTCACACTAGGGCATTGCTCCACCAGATCGAATAGTTTGTGCCTTTGAAGTCAACGCCAGAAGCATAAAATACAAAATTAATAGAACAGTTTTTCCATCGTATAAAACGAATAATAGCAACCAGTGACAAAGTTATGGTCATTTCTACGTTCCGGGCAACCTAGGCTTCACCCCAGGGCGATGTTCCACCAGATCGAAGAGTTAGGGCCTAAGAAGTCAACGCCAGAAGCGTAAGATACAATATAAATATAACAGTTTTTCCATCGTATAGAACGAATAATAGCAACCAGTGTGAAAGTTATGGTCATTTCTACGTTCCGGGCAACCTAGGCTTCACTCTAGGGCGTAGCTCCAACAGATTGAATAGGTAGGGCCATAGAAGTCTACGCCCGAAGCATAAAATGCAATATAAATACAACAGTTTTTCCATCGTATAAAACGAATAATAGCAACCAGTGTGAAAGTTATGGTCATTTCTACGTTCCGGGCAACCTAGGCTTCACCCCAGGGCGTTGTTCCACCAGATCGACTAGTTAGGGCCTAAGAAGTGAACGCCCGAAGCATAAAATACAAAATAAATAGAACAGTTTTTCCATCGTATAAAACGAATAATTGCTACCAGTGTAAAAGTTATGGTCATTTCTACGTTCCGGGCAACCTAGGCTTCACCCTAGGGCGTTGTTCCACCAGATCGAATAGTTAGGGCCTAAGAAGTGAACGCCAGAAGCATAAAATACAATATAAATACAACAGTCTTTCCATCATATAAAACGAGTAATTGCAACCAGTATGAAAGTGATGGTCATTTCTACTTTCCGGGCAACCTAGGCTACACCCTAGGGCGTTGCTCGAACAGATTGAATAGTTAGGGCCTCAGAAGTCAACGCCTGAAGCATAAAATACAATAAAAATACAACAGTCTTTCCATCCTATAACAGGAATAATTGCAACCCGTGTGAAAGTGATGGTCATTTGTACGTTCCAGGCAACCTAGGCTTTACTCTAGGGCGTTGTTCCACCAGATCGAATTGTTAGGGCCTAGGAAGTCAACGCCAGAAGCATAAGATACAACATAAATATAACAGTTTTTCCATCGTATAGAACGAATAATAGCAACCAGTGTGAAAGTGATGGTCACTTGTACGTTCCAGGCAACCTAGGCTTCACCCTAGGGCGTTGCTCCAACAGATTGAATAGTTAGGGCCTTAGAAGTCAACGCCGGAAGCATAAAATGCAATAAAAATACAACAGTTTTTCCATCGTATAAAAGGATTAATTGCAACCAGTTTGAAAGTGATGGTCATTTCTACGTTTCGGGCAACCTAGGCTTCACCCTAGGGCGTTGTTCGACCAGATCGAATAGTTAGGGCCTAAGAAGTGAACGCCAGAAGCATAAAATACAATATAAATGCAACAGTTTTTCCATCATATAAAACGAGTAATTGCAACCAGTATGAAAGTTGTGGTCATTTCTACTTTCCGGGCAACCTAGGCTACACCCTAGGGCGTTGCTACAACAGGTTGAATAGTTAGGGCCTTAGAAGTCAATGCCCGAAGCATAAAATGCAATAAAAATACAACAGTTTTTCCATCATATAACCGGAATAATTGCAACCAGTTTGAAAGTGATGGTCATTTCTACGTTCCGGGCAACCTCGGCTTCACTCTAGGGCCTTGCTCCACCACATCGAATAGTTAGTGTCTTAGAAGTCAACGCCAGAAGCATAAAAAACAATATAAATACAACAGTTTTTCCATCGTATAAAACGAATAATTGCAACCAGTATGAAGATTAACCTCATTTCTACTTTCCGGGCAACCTAGGCTTCACTCTAGGGCGTTGCTCCACAAGTTCGAATAGTTAGGGCCTTAGAAGACATCGCCAGAAGCATAAAATACAATAAAGATGCAACAGTTTTTCCATCGTATATCAGGAATAATTGCAACCAGTGTGAAAGTAATGGCATATCATTGTTCCGGGCAACCTAGGCTTCACTGTACTGCATTGCTCCACCAGATCAAACAGTTAGGGCCTTAGAAGTCAACGCCAGAAGCATAAAATACAATATAAATACAACAGTCTTTCCATCGTATAAAACGAATAATTGCAACCAGTATGAAGGTAAACGTCATTTCTACGTTCCGGGCAACCTAGGCTTCACCCAAGGGTGTTGTTCCACCAGATCGAATAGTTAGGGCCTAAGAAGTGAACGCCAGAAGCATAATATACAATAAATATACAAGAGTTTTTCCATCGTATAACAGCAATAATTGCAACCAGTTTGAAAGTGATGGTCATTTCTACGTTCCGGGCAACCTAGGCTTCACTCTAGGGCGTTGTTCCAGCAGATGGAATAGTTACGGCATAAGAAGTCAACGCCAGAAGTTTAAAGTACGGTATAAATACAACAGTTTTTCCATCGTATAAAACGAATAATTACAACCAGTATGAAAGTTATGGTCATTTCTACTTTCCGTGCAACCTAGGCTTCACCCTAGGGCGTTGCTCCAACAGATTGAATAGTTAGGGCCTTAGAAGGTAATGCCCGAAGCATAAAATGCAATAGAGGTACAACAGTTTTTCCATCGTATAACTGGAATAATTGCACCAGTTTGAAAGTGATGGTCATTTCTACGTTCCGGGCAACCTAGGCTTCACTCTCGGGCGTTGCTCCACCGGATCGAATAGTTAGTACCTTAGATGTCAACGCCAGAAGCATAAAATACAATATAAATACAACAGCTTTTCCATCGTATATAATGTATATTTGCAAACAGTGTGAAAGTAATGGTCATTTCCATGTTCCGGGCAACCTAGGCTTCACACTAGGGCGTTGTTCCACCAGATCGAATAGTTAGGGCCTAAGAAGTCAACGCCAGAAGCATACAATACGATATAAATGCAAAAGCTTTTCCATCGTATAAAACGAGTAATTGCAACCAGTGTGAATGTAATGGTCGTTTCTACGTTCCGGGCAAACTAGGCTTCACTCTAGGGCGTTGCTCCATCAGACCGAATAGTTAGGACCTTAGAAATCAACACCAGAAGCATAAAATACAATAAAGATGCAACAGTTTTTCCATCGTAAAACAGGAATAATTGCAACCAGGGTGAAGGTAATGGTCATTTCTACGTTCCGGGCAACGTAGGTTTCACTCTAAGGCGTTGCTCTACCAGATCGAATAGCTAGGGACTTAGAATTCAACGCCAGAATCATAAAATACAACATAAATACAACAGATTTTCCATCGTAAATAATGTATATTTGCAATCAGTGTGAAAGTAATGGTCATTTCTATGTACCGGGCAACCTACGCCCCACTCTCGGGCGTTGCTCCACCAAATCAAATAGCTAGGGCCTTAGAGGTCAACGCCAGAAGCATAAAATACAATAAAGATGCAAAAGTTTTTCCATCGTATAACAGGAATAATTGCATCCAGTTTGAAAGTGGTGGCCAATTATACGTCCCGGGCAACCTAGGCTTCACTCTAGGGCGTTGCTCCACCAGATCGAATAGTCAGTGCCTCAGAAGTCAACGCCAGAAGCATAAAATACAATATAAATACAACAGCTTTTCCATCGTATATAATGTATATTTGCAAACAGTGTGAAAGTAATGGTCATTTCCATGTTCCGGGCAACCTAGGCTTCACACTAGGGCGTTGCTCCAACAGATTGAATAGTTCGGGCCTTAGAAGTCTACGCCCGAACCATAAAATGCAAAAAAAATACAACAGTGTTTCCATCATATAACAGGAATAATTGCAACCAGTTTGAAAGTGATAGCCAATTCTACGTTCCGGGCAACCTAGGTTTCACTCCAGGGCGTTGCTCCACCAGACCGAATAGTTACGGCCTAAGATCTCAACGCCAGAAGCATAAAATACGATATAAATACAACAGCTTTTCCATCGCATAAAACGAATAATTGCAACCAGTGTGAAAGTAATGGTCATTTCTACGTTCCGAGCACCCTAGGCGTCACTCTAGGGCGTTGCTCCACCACATCTAATAGCTACGGCCTTAGAAGTCAACCCCAGATGAATAAAATACAATAAAGATGCCACAGCTTTTCCATCGTATAAAACGAATAATTGCAACCTGTGTGAAAGTTATGGTCATTTCTACGTTCCGGGCAACCTAGGCTTCACTCTAGGGCGTTGCGCCACCAGATCGAATAGTTAGGGCCTTAGAAGTCAACGCCAGAAGCATGAAATACAAAATAAATAAAACAGTTTTTCCATCGTATAAAACGAATAATTGCAACCAGTATGAAAGTTAACGTCATTTCTACTTTCCGGGCAACATAGGCTTCACCCTTGGTCGTTGCACCAACAGATTGAATAGTTAGGGCCTTAGAAGTCAACGCCCGAAGCATAAAATACAAATAAATAGAACAGTGTTTCCATCGTATTAAACGAATAATTGCTGCCAGTATGAAACTTATGGTCATTTCTACTTTCCGAGCAAGCTAGGCTTCACCCTAGGGCGTTGCTCCAACAGATTCAATAGTTAGGACCTTACAAGTGAACGCCCGAACCATAAAATGCAAAAAAAATACAACAGTGTTTCCATCATATAACAGGAATAATTGCAACCAGTGTGAAAGTGATGGCCAATTCTACGTTCCGGGCAACATAGGCTTCTCTCTAGGGCGTTGCTCCACCAGATCGAATAGACAGTGCCTTAGAAGTCAACGCCAGAAGCATAAAATACAATATAAATACAACAGTTTTTCCATCGTATAAAACTAATAATTGCAACCAGTATGAATCTTATGGTCATTTCTACTTTCCGAGCAACCTAGGCTTCACCCTATGGCCTTGCTCCAACAGATTGAATAGATAGGGCCTTAGAAGTCAACGCCCAAATCATAAAATGCAAAAAAAATACAACAGTGTTTCCATCATATATCAGGAATATTTGCAACCAGTTTGAAAGTGATGGCCTAATCTACGTTCCGGGCAACCTAGGTTTCACTCCAGGGCGTTGCTCGACCAGACCGTATAGTTACGGCCTAAGATGTCAACGCCAGAAGCATAAAACACGATATAAATACAACAGCTTTTCCATCGTATAAAACGAATAATTGCAACCAGTGTGAAAGGTATGGTCATTTCTACTTTCCGAGCAACCTAGACTTCACCCTAGGGCGTTGTTCCAACAGATTGAATAGTTAGGGCCTTAGAAGTCAACGCCCGAAGCATAAAATGCAATAGAAGTACAACAGTTTTTCCGTCATATAACTGGAATAATTGCAACCAGTTTGAAAGTGATGGTCATTTCTACGTTGCGGGCAACCTAGGCTTCACTCTCGGGCGTTGCTCCACCGGATCGAGTAGTTAGTACCTTAGAAGTCAACGCCAGAAGCATAAAATACAATATAAATACAACAGCTTTTCCATCGTATATAATGTATATTTGCAAACAGTGTGAAAGTAATGGTCATTTCCATGTTCCGGGCAACCTAGGCTTCACACTGGGGCGTTGTTCCACCAGATCGAATAGTTAGGGCCTAAGAAGTCAACGCCAGAAGCATACAATACGATATAAATGCAAAAGCTTTTCCATCGTATAAAACGAATAATTGCAACCAGTGTGAATGTAATGGTCGTTTCTACGTTCCGGGCAAACTAGGCTTCACTCTAGGGCGTTGCTCCATCAGACCGAATAGTTAGGGCCTTAGAAATCAACGCCAGAAGCATAAAATACAATAAAGATGCAACAGTTTTTCCATCGTAAAACAGGAATAATTGCAACCAGGGTGAAGGTAATGATCATTTCTACGTTCCGGGCAACGTAGGTTTCACTCTAAGGCGTTGTTCCACCAGATCGAATAGTTAGGGCCTAAGAAGTGAACGCCAGAAGCATAATATACAATATAAATACAACAGTTTTTCCATCATATAAAACGAATAATTGCAACCAGTATGAAAGCTATGGTCATTTCTACTTTACGGGCAACCTAGGCTACACCCTAGGGTGTTGCTACAACAGATTGAATAGTTAGGGCCTTATAAGTCAATGCCCGAAGCATAAAATGCAATAAGAATACAACAGCTTTTCCATCATGTAACAGCAATAATTGCAACCAGTTTGAATGTGATGGTCATTTCTACGTTCCGGGCAACCTAGGCTTCACTCTAGGGCGTTGTTCCAGCAGATGGAATAGTTACGGCATAAGAAGTCAACGCCAGAAGAATAAAATACGGTACAAATACAACAGTTTTTCCATCGTATAAAACGAATAATTGCAACCAGTATGAAAGTTATGGTCATTTCTGCTTTCCGTGCAACGTAGGCTTCACCGTAGGGCGTTGCTCCAACAGATTGAATAGTTAGGGCCTTAGAAGTCAACGCCCGTAGCATAAAATACAATATAAATACAACAGTTTTTCCATCGTATAAAACGAATAATTGCAACCAGTATGGAAGTCAACGTCATTTCTACTTTCCGGGCAACCTAGGCTTCACCCTAGGGCGTTGCTCCAACAGATTGAATAGTTAGGGCCTTAGAAGTCAACGCCGGAAGCATAAAATGCAATAAAAATACAACAGTTTTTCCATCGTATAAAAGGATTAATTGCAACCAGTTTGAAAGTGATGGTCATTTCTACGTTTCGGGCAACCTAGGCTTCACCCTAGGGCGTTGTTCGACCAGATCGAATAGTTAGGGCCTAAGAAGTGAACGCCAGAAGCATAAAATACAATATAAATGCAACAGTTTGTCCATCATATAAAACGAGTAATTGCAACCAGTATGAAAGTTGTGGTCATTTCTACTTTCCGGGCAACCTAGGCTACACCCTAGGGCGTTGCTACAACAGGTTGAATAGTTAGGGCCTTAGAAGTCAATGCCCGAAGCATAAAATGCAATAAAAATACAACAGTTTTTCCATCATATAACCGGAATAATTGCAACCAGTTTGAAAGTGATGGTCATTTCTACGTTCCGGGCAACCTCGGCTTCACTCTAGGGCCTTGCTCCACCACATCGAATAGTTAGTGTCTTAGAAGTCAACGCCAGAAGCATAAAAAACAATATAAATACAACAGTTTTTCCATCGTATAAAACGAATAATTGCAACCAGTATGAAGATTAACCTCATTTCTACTTTCCGGGCAACCTAGGCTTCACTCTAGGGCGTTGCTCCACAAGTTCGAATAGTTAGGGCCTTAGAAGACAACGCCAGAAGCATAAAATACAATAAAGATGCAACAGTTTTTCCATCGTATATCAGGAATAATTGCAACCAGTGTGAAAGTAATGGCATATCATTGTTCCGGGCAACCTAGGCTTCACTCTACTGCATTGCTCCACCAGATCAAACAGTTAGGGCCTTAGAAGTCAACGCCAGAAGCATAAAATACAATATAAATACAACAGCTTTTCCATCGCATAAAACGAATAATTGCAACCAGTGTGAAAGTAATGGTCATTTCTACGTTCCGAGCACCCTAGGCGTCACTCTAGGGCGTTGCTCCACCACATCTAATAGCTACGGCCTTAGAAGTCAACCCCAGATGAATAAAATACAATAAAGATGCCACAGCTTTTCCATCGTATAAAACGAATAATTGCAACCTGTGTGAAAGTTATGGTCATTTCTACGTTCCGGGCAACCTAGGCTTCACTCTAGGGCGTTGCGCCACCAGATCGAATAGTTAGGGCCTTAGAAGTCAACGCCAGAAGCATGAAATACAAAATAAATAAAACAGTTTTTCCATCGTATAAAACGAATAATTGCAACCAGTATGAAAGTTAACGTCATTTCTACTTTCCGGGCAACATAGGCTTCACCCTTGGTCGTTGCACCAACAGATTGAATAGTTAGGGCCTTAGAAGTCAACGCCCGAAGCATAAAATACAAATAAATAGAACAGTGTTTCCATCGTATTAAACGAATAATTGCTGCCAGTATGAAACTTATGGTCATTTCTACTTTCCGAGCAAGCTAGGCTTCACCCTAGGGCGTTGCTCCAACAGATTCAATAGTTAGGACCTTACAAGTGAACGCCCGAACCATAAAATGCAAAAAAAATACAACAGTGTTTCCATCATATAACAGGAATAATTGCAACCAGTGTGAAAGTGATGGCCAATTCTACGTTCCGGGCAACATAGGCTTCTCTCTAGGGCGTTGCTCCACCAGATCGAATAGACAGTGCCTTAGAAGTCAACGCCAGAAGCATAAAATACAATATAAATACAACAGTTTTTCCATCGTATAAAACTAATAATTGCAACCAGTATGAATCTTATGGTCATTTCTACTTTCCGAGCAACCTAGGCTTCACCCTAGGGCCTTGCTCCAACAGATTGAATAGATAGGGCCTTAGAAGTCAACGCCCAAATCATAAAATGCAAAAAAAATACAACAGTGTTTCCATCATATATCAGGAATATTTGCAACCAGTTTGAAAGTGATAGCCTAATCTACGTTCCGGGCAACCTAGGTTTCACTCCAGGGCGTTGCTCGACCAGACCGTATAGTTACGGCCTAAGATGTCAACGCCAGAAGCATAAAACACGATATAAATACAACAGCTTTTCCATCGTATAAAACGAATAATTGCAACCAGTGTGAAAGGTATGGTCATTTCTACTTTCCGAGCAACCTAGACTTCACCCTAGGGCGTTGTTCCAACAGATTGAATAGTTAGGGCCTTAGAAGTCAACGCCCGAAGCATAAAATGCAATAGAAGTACAACAGTTTTTCCGTCATATAACTGGAATAATTGCAACCAGTTTGAAAGTGATGGTCATTTCTACGTTGCGGGCAACCTAGGCTTCACTCTCGGGCGTTGCTCCACCGGATCGAGTAGTTAGTACCTTAGAAGTCAACGCCAGAAGCATAAAATACAATATAAATACAACAGCTTTTCCATCGTATATAATGTATATTTGCAAACAGTGTGAAAGTAATGGTCATTTCCATGTTCCGGGCAACCTAGGCTTCACACTAGGGCGTTGTTCCACCAGATCGAATAGTTAGGGCCTAAGAAGTCAACGCCAGAAGCATACAATACGATATAAATGCAAAAGCTTTTCCATCGTATAAAACGAATAATTGCAACCAGTGTGAATGTAATGGTCGTTTCTACGTTCCGGGCAAACTAGGCTTCACTCTAGGGCGTTGCTCCATCAGACCGAATAGTTAGGGCCTTAGAAATCAACGCCAGAAGCATAAAATACAATAAAGATGCAACAGTTTTTCCATCGTAAAACAGGAATAATTGCAACCAGGGTGAAGGTAATGATCATTTCTACGTTCCGGGCAACGTAGGTTTCACTCTAAGGCGTTGTTCCACCAGATCGAATAGTTAGGGCCTAAGAAGTCAACGCCAGAAGCATAAAATACAATATAAATATAACAGTTTTTCCATCGTATAAAACGAATAATAGCAACCAGTGTGAAAGTAATGGTCATTTCTACGTTCCGGGCAACCTAGGCGTCACTCTAGGGCGTTGCTCCACCACATCTAATAGCTACGACCTTAGAAGTCAACGCCAGATGCATACAATACAATATAAATACAACAGCTTTTCCATCGTACAAAATGAATAATAGCAATCAGTGTGAAAGTAATGGTCATTTCTACGTTCCGGTCAACCTAGGCTTCACTCTAGGTCGTTGCACCACCAGATCAAATAGCTAGCGACTTAGAATTAAACGCCAGAAGCATATAATACAATAAAAATACAACAGTTTTTCCATCGTATAACAGGAATAATTGCAACCAGTGTGAATGGAATTGTCATTTCTACGTTTCGGGCAACCTAGGCTTCACTCTAGGGCGGTGCTCCACCAGATCAAATAGTTAGGGCCTAAGAAGTCAACGCCAGAAGCATAAAATACAACATAAATACAACAGATTTTCCATCGTATATAATGTATATTTGCAAAAAGTGTGAAAGTAATGGTCATTTCTATGTACCGGGCAACCTAGGCCCCACTCTCGGGTGTTGCTCCACCAAATCAAATAGCTAGGGCCTTAGAGGTCAACGCCAGAAGCATAAAATACAATAAAGATGCAAAAGTTTTTCCATCGTATAACAGGAATAACTGCAAACAGTGCGAAAGTAATGGTCATTTCCATGTTCCGGGCAACCTACTCTTCACTCTAGGGCGTTGTTCCACCAGATCGAATAATTAGGGTCTAAGAAGTCAACACCAGAAGAATAAAACACAATATAAGTACAAAAGCTTTTCCATCGTATAAAATGAGTAATTGCAAACATTGTGAAAGTAATGGTCATTTCTACGTTCCGGGCCACCTAGGCGTCACTCTAGGGCGTTGCTCCACCACATCTAATAGCTACGGCCTTAGAAGTCAACCCCAGACGAATAAAATACAATAAAGATGCCACAGCTTTTCCATCGTATAAAACGAATAATTGCAACCAGTGTGAAAGTTATGGTCATTTCTACGTTCCGGGCAACCTAGGCTTCACCCTTGGTCGTTGCACCAACAGATTGAATAGTTAGGGCCTTAGAAGTCAACGCCCGAAGCATAAAATACAAAATAAATAGAACAGTTTTTCCATCGTATAAAACGATTAATTGCTACCAGTATGAAACTTATGGTCATTTCTACTTTCCGAGCATGCTAGG
Organism: Calliopsis andreniformis; assembly: GCF_051401765.1. NCBI lineage: Eukaryota > Metazoa > Arthropoda > Insecta > Hymenoptera > Andrenidae > Calliopsis > Calliopsis andreniformis. Next base: position 15,629,405 of record NW_027480428.1, read on the forward strand.
CTTCACTCTAGGGTGTTGCTCCAACAGATTCAATAGTTAGGACCTTAGAAGTGAACGCCCGAACCAGAAAATGCAAAAAAAATACAACAGTGTTTCCATCATATAACAGGAATAATTGCAACCAGTTTGAAAGTGATGGCCAATTCTACGTTCCGGGCAACCTAGGCTTGTCTCTAGGGCGTTGCTCCACCAGATCGAATAGATAGTGCCTTAGAAGTCAACGCCAGAAGCATAAAATACAATATAAATACAACAGTTTTTCCATCGTATAAAACGAATAATTGCAACCAGTATGAAACTTATGGTCATTTCTACTTTCCGAGGAACCTAGGCTTCACCCTAAGGCGTTTGTCCAACAGATTGAATAGTTAGGGCCTTAGAAGTCAACGCCCGAAGCATAAAATGCAAAAAAAATACAACAGTGTTTCCATAATATAACAGGAATAATTGCATCCAGTTTGAAAGTGGTGGCCAATTATACGTCTCGGGCAACCTAGGCTTCACTCTAGGGCGTTGCTCCACCAGATCGAATAGTCAGTGCCTCAGAAGTCAACGCCAGAAGCATAAAATACGATATAAATACAACAGCTTTTCCATCGCATAAAACGAATAATTGCAACCAGTGTGAAAGTAATTGGTATTTCTACGTTCCGGGCAACCTAGGCTTCACTCTGAGGCGTTGCTCCACCAGGTCGAAGAGTTAGGGTCTAAGAAGTCAACACCGGAAGCATAAAATACAATTTAAATACAACAGCTTTTCCATCGTAGAAAACGAATAATTGCAACCTGTGTGAAGGTTATGGTCATATCTACGTTCCGGGCAACCTAGGCTTCACTGTAGGGTGTTGCTCCACCAGATCGAATAGGTAGGGCCATAGAAGTCTACGCCCGAAGCATAAAATGCAATATAAATACAACAGTTTTTCCATCGTATAAAAGGATTAATTGCAACCAGTTTGAAAGTGATGATCATTTCTACGTTCCGGGCAACCTAGGCTTCACTCTAGGGCGTTGCTCCACCAGATCGAACACTTAGGGCCTAAGAAGTCAACGCCAGAAGCATAAAGTACAATATAAATATAACAGTTTTTCCATCGTATAAAAAGAATAATAGCAACCAGTGTGAAAGTTCCGGTCATTTCTACGTTCCGGGCAACCTAGGCTTCACTCTAGGGCGTTGCTCCACCAGATCGAATAGTTAGGGCCTTAGAAGTCAACGCCCGAAGCATAAAATACAAAATAAATAGGTCAGTTCTTTCATTGTATAAAACGAATAATTGCTACTAGTGTGAAAGTTATGTTCATTTCTACGTTTCTGACAGCCTAAGCTTCACTGTAGGGTGTTGTTCCACCAAATCGATTAAGTAGGGCCATGGAAGTCAACGCCCGAAGCATAAAATACAATAAATATACAAGAGTTTTTCCATCGTATAACAGGAATAATTGCAACCAGTGTGAAAGTGATGGTCATTTCTACGTTCTGGGCAACCTAGGCTTCACTCTAGGGCGTCGCTCCACCAGATCGAATAGTTAGGGCCTAAGAAGTCAACGCCAGAAGCATAAAATACAATATAAATATAACAGCTTTTCCATCGTATAAAACGAATAATTGCAACAAGTATGAAAGTTGTGGTTATTTCTACTTTCCGGGCAACCTAGGATTCACTCTAGGGCGTTGCTCCACCAGATCGAATAGTTAGGGCCTTAGAAGTCAACGCCCGAAGCAGAAAATACAAAATAAATAGAACAGTTTTTCCATTGTATAAAACGAATAATTGCTACCAGTGTGAAAGTTATGTTCATTTCTACGTTTCTGACAGCCTAGGCTTCACTGTAGGGTGTTGCTCCACCAAATCGAATAGGTAGGGCCATAGAAGTCAACGCCAGAAGCATAAAATACAAAATAAAAAGAACAGTTTTTCCATTGTATAAAACGAATAATTGCTACCAGTGTGAAAGTTATGTTCATTTCTACGATTCTGACAGCCTAGGCTTCACTGTAGGGTGTTGCTCCACCAAATCGAATAGGTAGGGCCATAGAAGTCAACGCCAGAAGCATAAAATACAATATAAATATAACAGTTTCTCCATCGTATAAGACGAATAATAGCAACCAGTGTGAAAGTTCTGGTCATTTCTACGTTCCCGGCAGCCTAGGCTTCACCCTAGGGCGCTACTCCACCAGATCGAATAGTTAGTGCCCCAGAAGTCAGCGCCAGAAGCATAATATACAATATAAATACAACAGTTTTTCCATCGTAAAAAACGAATAATTGCAACCAGTATGAAAGTTACAGTCATTTCTACTTTCTGGGCAACCTAGGCTTCACCATAGGGCGTTGTTACAACAGATTGAATAGTTAGGGCCTTAGAAGTCAACGCCCGAAGCATGAAATACAAAATAAATAGAACAGTTGTTCCATCGTATAAAACGAAAAATTCCTGCCAGTGTGAAAGTTATGGTAATTTCTACGTTCCGGGCAACCTAGGTTTCACTCTAGGGCCTTGCTCCACCAGATCGCATAGCTAGGGACTTAGAATTCAACGCCATAAGAATAAAATACAATATAAGTACAACAGTTTTTCCATCGTATAAAATGAATAATTGGAAACATTGTGAAAGTAATGGTCATTTCTACGTTCCAGGCAACGTGGGCGTCACTCTAGGGCGTTACTCCGCCACATCTAGTAGCTACGGCCTTAGCAGTCAACGCTAGAAGCATAAAATACAATATAAATACAACACCTTTTCCATCGTATATAATGAATAATAGCAAACAGTGTGAAAGTAATGGTCATTTCGACGTTTCTGACAACCTAGGCTTCACTGTAGGGCGTTGCTCCACCAGATCGAATAGTTAGGGCCTTAGAAGTCAACGCCCGAAGCATAAAATACAAAATAAATAGAGCAGTTTTTCCATTGTATAAAACGAATAATTGCTACCAGTGTGAAAGTTATGTTCATTTCTACGTTTCTGACAACCTAGGCTTCACTGTAGGGTGTTGCTCCACCAAATCGAACAGGTAGGGCCATGGAAGTCAACGCCCGAAGCATAAAATACAATAAATATACAAGAGTTTTTCCATCGTATAACAGGAATAATTGCAACCAGTGTGAAAGTTATGGTCACTTCTAAGTTCCTGGCAACCTAGGCTTCACCCTAGGGCGTTGCTCCAACAGATTGAATAGTTAGGGCCTTACAAGTCAACGCCCGAAGCATAAAATGCAATATAAATACAACAGTTTTACCATCGTATAAAACGAATAATTGCTACCGGTGTGAAAGTTCTGGTCATTTCTACGTTCCGGGCAACCTAGGCTTCACTCTAGGGCGTTGCTCCACCAGTTCGAATAGTTAGGGCCTTAGAAGTCAACGCCCGAAGCATAAAATACAAAATAAATAGAACAGTTTTTCCATTGTATAAAACGAGTAATTGCTACCAGTGTGAAAGTTATGTTCATTTCTACGTTTCTGACAACCTAGGCTTCACTGTAGTGTGTTGCTCCACCAAATCGAATAGGTAGGGCCATGGAAGTCAACGCCCGAAGCATAAAATGCAATAAATATACAAGAGCTTTTCCATCGTATAACAGGAATAATTGCAACCAGTGTGAAAGTGATGGTCATTTCTACGTTCTGGGCAACCTAGGCTTCACTCTAGGGCTTCGTTCCGCCAGATCGAATAGTTAGGGCTTAAGAAGTCAACGCCCGAAGCATAAAATACAATATAAATATAACAGTTTTTCCATCGTATAAAACGAATAATTGCAACAAGTATGAAAGTTGTGGTTATTTCTACTTTCCGGGCAACCTAGGCTTCACCCTAGGGCGTTGATCCAACAGATTGAATAGTTAGGGCCTTAGAAGTCAACGCCCGAAGCATAAAATACAAAATAAATAGAACAGTTTTTCCATCGTATAAAACTAATAATTGCAACCAGTGTGAAAGTAATGGGTATTTCTACGTTCCGGGCAACCTAGGCTTCACTCTAGGGCGTTGCTCCACCACATCGAAAAGCTACGGCCTTAGAAGTCAACGCCAGAAGCATAAAATACAGTATAAATACAACAATCTTTCCATTGTATAGCATGACTAATTGCAACCAGTGCGAAAGTAACGGTCATTTCGACGTTTCGGGCATCCTAGACTTAACTCTGAGGCGTTGCTCCACCAGGTCGAAGAGTTAGGGTCTAAGAAGTCAACACCGGAAGCATAAAATACAATTTAAATACAACAGCTTTTCCATCGTAGAAAACGAATAATTGCAACCGGTGTGAAGGTTATGGTCATATCTACGTTCCGGGCAACCTAGGCTTCACTGTAGGGTGTTGCTCCACCAGATCGAATAGGTAGGGCCATAGAAGACTACGCCAGAAGCATAAAATGCAATATAAATACAACAGTTTTTCCATCGTATAAAAGGATTAATTGCAACCAGTTTGAAAGTGATGATCATTTCTACGTTCCGGGCAACCTAGGCTTCACTCTAGGGCGTTGCTCCACCAGATCGAACACTTAGGGCCTAAGAAGTCAACGTCAGAAGCATAAAATACAGTATAAATATAACAGTTTTTCCATCGTATAAAACGAATAATAGCAACCAGTGTGAAAGTTCTGGTCATTTCTACGTTCTGGGCAACCTAGGCTTCACTCTAGGGCGTTGCTCCACCAGATCGAATAGTTAGGGCCTTAGAAGTCAACGCCCGAAGCATAAAATACAAAATAAATAGAACAGTTTTTCCATTGTATAAAACGAATAATTGCTACCAGTGTGAAAGTTATGTTCATTTCTACGTTTCTGACAACCTAGGCTTCACTGTAGGGTGTTGCTCCACCAAATCGAATAGGTAGGGCCATGGAAGTCAACGCCCGAAGCATAAAATACAATAAATATGCAAGAGTTTTTCCATCGTATAACAGGAATAATTGCAACCAGTGTGAAAGTGATGGTCATTTCTACGTTCTGGGCAACCTAGGCTTCACTCTAGGGCGTCTTTCCACCAGATGGAATAGTTAGGGCCTAAGAAGACAACGCCAGACGCATAAAATACAATATAAATATAACAGTTTTTCCATCGTATAAAACGAATAATTGCAACAAGTATGAAAGTTTTGGTCATTTCTACGTTCCCGGCAACCTAGGCTTCACCCTAGGGCGCTGCTCCACCAGATCGAATAGTTAGTGCCCCAGAAGTCAGCGCCAGAAGCATAAAATACAATATAAATACAACAGTTTTTCCATCGTAAAAAACGAATAATTGCAACCAGTATGAAAGTTACAGTCATTTCTACTTTCTGGGCAACCTAGGCTTCACCATAGGGCGTTGTTACAACAGATTGAATAGTTAGGGCCTTAGAAGTCAACGCCCGAAGCATGAAATACAAAATAAATAGAACAGTTGTTCCATCGTATAAAACGAAAAATTCCTGCCAGTGTGAAAGTTATGGTAATTTCTACGTTCCGGGCAACCTAGGTTTCACTCTAGGGCCTTGCTCCACCAGATCGCATAGCTAGGGACTTAGAATTCAACGCCATAAGAATAAAATACAATATAAGTACAACAGTTTTTCCATCGTATAAAATGAATAATTGGAAACATTGTGAAAGAAATGGTCATTTCTACGTTCCAGGCAACGTGGGCGTCACTTTAGGGCGTTACTCCGCCACATCTAGTAGCTACGGCCTTAGCAGTCAACGCTAGAAGCATAAAATACAATATAAATACAACACCTTTTCCATCGTATATAATGAATAATAGCAAACAGTGTGAAAGTAATGGTCATTTCGACGTTTCTGACAACCTAGGCTTCACTGTAGGGTGTTGCTCCACCAAATCGAATAGGTAGGGCCATGGAAGTCAACGCCAGAAGCATAAAATACAATATGAATATAACAGTTTTTCCATCGTATAAAACGAATAATAGCAACCAGTGTGAAAGTTCTGGTCATTTCTACGTTCCGGGCAACCTAGGCTTCACTCTAGGGCGTTGCTCCACCAGATCGAATAGTTAGGGCCTTAGAAGTCAACGCCCGAAGCATAAAATACAAAATAAATAGAACAGTTTTTCCATTGTATAAAACGAATAATTGCTACCAGTGTGAAAGTTATGTTCATTTCTACGTTTCTGACAACCTAGGCTTCACTGTAGGGTGTTGCTCCACCAAATCGAACAGGTAGGGCCATGGAAGTCAACGCCCGAAGCATAAAATACAATAAATATACAAGAGTTTTTCCATCGTATAACAGGAATAATTGCAACCAGTGTGAAAGTTATGGTCACTTCTAAGTTCCTGGCAACCTAGGCTTCACCCTAGGGCGTTGCTCCAACAGATTGAATAGTTAGGGCCTTACAAGTCAACGCCCGAAGCATAAAATGCAATATAAATACAACAGTTTTACCATCGTATAAAACGAATAATTGCTACCGGTGTGAAAGTTCTGGTCATTTCTACGTTCCGGGCAACCTCGGCTTCACTCTAGGGCGTTGCTCCACCAGTTCGAATAGTTAGGGCCTTAGAAGTCAACGCCCGAAGCATAAAATACAAAATAAATAGAACAGTTTTTCCATTGTATAAAACGAGTAATTGCTACCAGTGTGAAAGTTATGTTCATTTCTACGTTTCTGACAACCTAGGCTTCACTGTAGTGTGTTGCTCCACCAAATCGAATAGGTAGGGCCATGGAAGTCAACGCCCGAAGCATAAAATGCAATAAATATACAAGAGCTTTTCCATCGTATAACAGGAATAATTGCAACCAGTGTGAAAGTGATGGTCATTTCTACGTTCTGGGCAACCTAGGCTTCACTCTAGGGCTTCGTTCCGCCAGATCGAATAGTTAGGGCTTAAGAAGTCAACGCCCGAAGCATAAAATACAATATAAATATAACAGTTTTTCCATCGTATAAAACGAATAATTGCAACAAGTATGAAAGTTGTGGTTATTTCTACTTTCCGGGCAACCTAGGCTTCACCCTAGGGCGTTGATCCAACAGATTGAATAGTTAGGGCCTTAGAAGTCAACGCCCGAAGCATAAAATACAAAATAAATAGAACAGTTTTTCCATCGTATAAAACTAATAATTGCAACCAGTGTGAAAGTAATGGGTATTTCTACGTTCCGGGCAACCTAGGCTTCACTCTAGGGCGTTGCTCCACCACATCGAAAAGCTACGGCCTTAGAAGTCAACGCCAGAAGCATAAAATACAGTATAAATACAACAATCTTTCCATTGTATAGCATGACTAATTGCAACCAGTGCGAAAGTAACGGTCATTTCGACGTTTCGGGCATCCTAGACTTAACTCTGAGGCGTTGCTCCACCAGGTCGAAGAGTTAGGGTCTAAGAAGTCAACACCGGAAGCATAAAATACAATTTAAATACAACAGCTTTTCCATCGTAGAAAACGAATAATTGCAACCGGTGTGAAGGTTATGGTCATATCTACGTTCCGGGCAACCTAGGCTTCACTGTAGGGTGTTGCTCCACCAGATCGAATAGGTAGGGCCATAGAAGACTACGCCAGAAGCATAAAATGCAATATAAATACAACAGTTTTTCCATCGTATAAAAGGATTAATTGCAACCAGTTTGAAAGTGATGATCATTTCTACGTTCCGGGCAACCTAGGCTTCACTCTAGGGCGTTGCTCCACCAGATCGAACACTTAGGGCCTAAGAAGTCAACGTCAGAAGCATAAAATACAGTATAAATATAACAGTTTTTCCATCGTATAAAACGAATAATAGCAACCAGTGTGAAAGTTCTGGTCATTTCTACGTTCTGGGCAACCTAGGCTTCACTCTAGGGCGTTGCTCCACCAGATCGAATAGTTAGGGCCTTAGAAGTCAACGCCCGAAGCATAAAATACAAAATAAATAGAACAGTTTTTCCATTGTATAAAACGAATAATTGCTACCAGTGTGAAAGTTATGTTCATTTCTACGTTTCTGACAACCTAGGCTTCACTGTAGGGTGTTGCTCCACCAAATCGAATAGGTAGGGCCATGGAAGTCAACGCCCGAAGCATAAAATACAATAAATATACAAGAGTTTTTCCATCGTATAACAGGAATAATTGCAACCAGTGTGAAAGTGATGGTCATTTCTACGTTCTGGGCAACCTAGGCTTCACTCTAGGGCGTCTTTCCACCAGATGGAATAGTTAGGGCCTAAGAAGACAACGCCAGACGCATAAAATACAATATAAATATAACAGTTTTTCCATCGTATAAAACGAATAATTGCAACAAGTATGAAAGTTTTGGTCATTTCTACGTTCCCGGCAACCTAGGCTTCACCCTAGGGCGCTGCTCCACCAGATCGAATAGTTAGTGCCCCAGAAGTCAGCGCCAGAAGCATAAAATACAATATAAATACAACAGTTTTTCCATCGTAAAAAACGAATAATTGCAACCAGTATGAAAGTTACAGTCATTTCTACTTTCTGGGCAACCTAGGCTTCACCATAGGACGTTGTTACAACAGATTGAATAGTTAGGGCCTTAGAAGTCAACGCCCGAAGCATGAAATACAAAATAAATAGAACAGTTGTTCCATCGTATAAAACGAAAAATTCCTGCCAGTGTGAAAGTTATGGTAATTTCTACGTTCCGGGCAACCTAGGTTTCACTCTAGGGCCTTGCTCCACCAGATCGCATAGCTAGGGACTTAGAATTCAACGCCATAAGAATAAAATACAATATAAGTACAACAGTTTTTCCATCGTATAAAATGAATAATTGGAAACATTGTGAAAGTAATGGTCATTTCTACGTTCCAGGCAACGTGGGCGTCACTCTAGGGCGTTACTCCGCCACATCTAGTAGCTACGGCCTTAGCAGTCAACGCTAGAAGCATAAAATACAATATAAATACAACACCTTTTCCATCGTATATAATGAATAATAGCAAACAGTGTGAAAGTAATGGTCATTTCGACGTTTCTGACAACCTAGGCTTCACTGTAGGGTGTTGCTCCACCAAATCGAATAGGTAGGGCCATGGAAGTCAACGCCAGAAGCATAAAATACAATATGAATATAACAGTTTTTCCATCGTATAAAACGAATAATAGCAACCAGTGTGAAAGTTCTGGTCATTTCTACGTTCCGGGCAACCTAGGCTTCACTCTAGGGCGTTGCTCCACCAGATCGAATAGTTAGGGCCTTAGAAGTCAACGCCCGAAGCATAAAATACAAAATAAATAGAACAGTTTTTCCATTGTATAAAACGAATAATTGCTACCAGTGTGAAAGTTATGTTCATTTCTACGTTTCTGACAACCTAGGCTTCACTGTAGGGTGTTGCTCCACCAAATCGAACAGGTAGGGCCATGGAAGTCAACGCCCGAAGCATAAAATACAATAAATATACAAGAGTTTTTCCATCGTATAACAGGAATAATTGCAACCAGTGTGAAAGTTATGGTCACTTCTAAGTTCCTGGCAACCTAGGCTTCACCCTAGGGCGTTGCTCCAACAGATTGAATAGTTAGGGCCTTACAAGTCAACGCCCGAAGCATAAAATGCAATATAAATACAACAGTTTTACCATCGTATAAAACGAATAATTGCTACCGGTGTGAAAGTTCTGGTCATTTCTACGTTCCGGGCAACCTCGGCTTCACTCTAGGGCGTTGCTCCACCAGTTCGAATAGTTAGGGCCTTAGAAGTCAACGCCCGAAGCATAAAATACAAAATAAATAGAACAGTTTTTCCATTGTATAAAACGAGTAATTGCTACCAGTGTGAAAGTTATGTTCATTTCTACGTTTCTGACAACCTAGGCTTCACTGTAGTGTGTTGCTCCACCAAATCGAATAGGTAGGGCCATGGAAGTCAACGCCCGAAGCATAAAATGCAATAAATATACAAGAGCTTTTCCATCGTATAACAGGAATAATTGCAACCAGTGTGAAAGTGATGGTCATTTCTACGTTCTGGGCAACCTAGGCTTCACTCTAGGGCTTCGTTCCGCCAGATCGAATAGTTAGGGCTTAAGAAGTCAACGCCCGAAGCATAAAATACAATATAAATATAACAGTTTTTCCATCGTATAAAACGAATAATTGCAACAAGTATGAAAGTTGTGGTTATTTCTACTTTCCGGGCAACCTAGGCTTCACCCTAGGGCGTTGATCCAACAGATTGAATAGTTAGGGCCTTAGAAGTCAACGCCCGAAGCATAAAATACAAAATAAATAGAACAGTTTTTCCATCGTATAAAACTAATAATTGCAACCAGTGTGAAAGTAATGGGTATTTCTACGTTCCGGGCAACCTAGGCTTCACTCTAGGGCGTTGCTCCACCACATCGAAAAGCTGCGGCCTTAGAAGTCAACGCCAGAAGCATAAAATACAGTATAAATACAACAATCTTTCCATTGTATAGCATGACTAATTGCAACCAGTGCGAAAGTAACGGTCATTTCGACGTTTCGGGCATCCTAGACTTAACTCTGAGGCGTTGCTCCACCAGGTCGAAGAGTTAGGGTCTAAGAAGTCAACACCGGAAGCATAAAATACAATTTAAATACAACAGCTTTTCCATCGTAGAAAACGAATAATTGCAACCGGTGTGAAGGTTATGGTCATATCTACGTTCCGGGCAACCTAGGCTTCACTGTAGGGTGTTGCTCCACCAGATCGAATAGGTAGGGCCATAGAAGACTACGCCAGAAGCATAAAATGCAATATAAATACAACAGTTTTTCCATCGTATAAAAGGATTAATTGCAACCAGTTTGAAAGTGATGATCATTTCTACGTTCCGGGCAACCTAGGCTTCACTCTAGGGCGTTGCTCCACCAGATCGAACACTTAGGGCCTAAGAAGTCAACGTCAGAAGCATAAAATACAGTATAAATATAACAGTTTTTCCATCGTATAAAACGAATAATAGCAACCAGTGTGAAAGTTCTGGTCATTTCTACGTTCTGGGCAACCTAGGCTTCACTCTAGGGCGTTGCTCCACCAGATCGAATAGTTAGGGCCTTATAAGTCAACGCCCGAAGCATAAAATACAAAATAAATAGAACAGTTTTTCCATTGTATAAAACGAATAATTGCTACCAGTGTGAAAGTTATGTTCATTTCTACGTTTCTGACAACCTAGGCTTCACTGTAGGGTGTTGCTCCACCAAATCGAATAGGTAGGGCCATGGAAGTCAACGCCCGAAGCATAAAATACAATAAATATGCAAGAGTTTTTCCATCGTATAACAGGAATAATTGCAACCAGTGTGAAAGTGATGGTCATTTCTACGTTCTGGGCAACCTAGGCTTCACTCTAGGGCGTCTTTCCACCAGATGGAATAGTTAGGGCCTAAGAAGACAACGCCAGACGCATAAAATACAATATAAATATAACAGTTTTTCCATCGTATAAAACGAATAATTGCAACAAGTATGAAAGTTTTGGTTATTTCTACTTTCCGGGCAACCTAGGCTTCACCCTAGGGCGTTGCTCCAACAGATTGAATAGTTAGGGCCTTAGAAGTCAACGCCCGAAGCATAAAATACAAAATAAGTAGAACAGTTTTTCCATCGTATAAAACGAATAATTCCCACCAGTGTGATAGTTATGGTCATTTATACTTTCCGGGCAACCTAGGCTTCACCCTAGGGCGTTGCTCCAACAGATTCAATAGTTAGGGCCTTAGAAGTCAACACCGGAAGCATAAAATACAATATAAATACATCAGCTTTTCCATCGTAGAAAACGAATAATTGCAACCTGTGTGAAGGTTATGGCCATATCTACGTTCCGGGCATCCTAGGCTTCACTGTAGAGTGTTGCTCCACCAGATCGAATAGGTAGGGCCATAGAAGTCTACGCCCGAAGCATAAAATGCAATATAAATACAACAGTTTTTCCATCGTATAAAAGGATTAATTGCAACCAGTTTGAAAGTGATGATCATTTCTACGTTCCGGGCAACCTAGGCTTCACTCTAGTGCGTTGCTCCACCAGATCGAACACATAGGGCCTAAGAAGGCACCTTCAGAAGCATAAAATACAAAATAAATAGAACAGCTTTTCCATTGTATAAAACGAATAATTGCCACCAGTGTGAAAGTTATGTTCATTTCTACGTTCCGGGCAACCTGGGCTTCACTCTAGGGCGTTGCTCCACCAGATCGAATAGTTAGGGCCTTAGAAGTCAACGCCGGAAGCATAAAATACAAAATAAATAGAACAGTTTTTCCATTGTATTAAACGAATAATTGCTACCAGTGTGAAAGTGATGGTCATTTCTACGTTCCGGGCGACCTAGGCTTCACTCTAGGGCGTTGTACCACCAGATCGAATAGTTAGGGCCTAAGAAGGCAACGCCAGAAGCCTAAAATACAATATAAAAATAACAGTTTTTCCATCGTATAAAACGAATAATTGCAACAAGTATGAAAGTTGTGGTTATTTCTACTTTCCGGGCAACCTAGGCTTCACCCTAGGGCGTTGCTCCAACAGATTGAATAGTTAGGGCCTTAGAAGTCAACGCCCGCAGCATAAAATACAAAATAAGTAGAACAGTTTTTCCATCGTATAAAACGAATAATTGCTACGGGTGTGAATGTAATGGTCATTTCTACGTTCCGGGCAACCCAGGCTTCTACCTAGGGCGTTGTTCCACCAGATGGAATAGGTAGGGCATAAGAAGTCAACGCCAGAAGCATAAAATACGGTTTAAATACAACAGCTTTTCCATCTTATAAAACAAATAGTTGCAACCAGTATGAAAGGTATGGTCATTTCTACTTTCCGGGCAACCTAGGTTTCACTCTAGGGCGTTGCTCCACCAGATCGCATAGCTAGGGACTTAGAATTCAACGCCATAAGAATATAATACAATATAAGTACAACAGTTTTTCCATCGTATAAAATGAATAATTGGAAACATTGTGAAAGTAATGGTCATTTCTACGTTCCAGGCAACGTAGGCGTCACTCTAGGGCGTTACTCCACCACATCTAATAGCTACGACCTTAGCAGTCAACGCTAGAAGCATAAAATACAATCTAAATACAACACCTTTTCCATCGTATAAAATGAATAATAGCAAACAGTGTGAAAGTAATGGTCATTCCTACGTTCCGGACAACCTAGGCTTCACTCTAGGGCGTTGCTCCACCACATCGAATAGCTACGGCCTTTGAAGTCAACGCTAGAAGCATAAATTACAATAAAAATGCAACAGTTTTTCCAACGTATAGCATGAATAATTGCAACCTGTGTGAATGTTATGGTCATTTCTACGTTCCGGGCAACCTAGGCTTCACTCTAGGGCGTTGTTCCACCAGATCGAAAAGTTAGGGCCTAATAAGTCAACGCCAGAAGCATAAAATACAATAAAAATACATCAGTCTTTCCATCCTATAACAGGAACAATTGCAATCCGTGTGAAAGTGATGGTCATTTGTACGTTCCAGGCAACCTAGGCTTCACTCTAGAGCGTTGTTCCACCAGATCGAATTGTTAGGGCCTAAGAAGTCAACGCCAGAAGCATAGGATACAATATAAATATAACAGTTTTTCCATCGTATAGATCGATTAATAGCAATCAGTGTGAAAGTTATGGTCATTTCTACGTTCCGGGCAACCTAAGCTTCACTCTAGGGCGTTGCTCCACCAGGTCCAACAGTTAGGGCCTTAGAAGACAACGCCAGAAGCATAAAATACAGTATAAATACAACAATTTTTCCATTGTATAGCATGACTAATTGCAACCAGTGCGAAAGTAACGACCATTTCGACGTTTCGGGCATCCTAGACTTAACTCTGAGGCGTTGCTCCACCAGATCGAAGAGTTAGGGTCTAAGAAGTCAACACCGGAATCATAAAATACAATTTAAATACAACAGCTTTTCCATCGTAGAAAACGAATAATTGCAACCTGTGTGAAGGTTATGGTCATATCTACGTTCCGGGCAACCTAGGCTTCACTGTAGGGTGTTGCTCCACCAGATCGAATAGGTAGGGCCATAGAAGTCTACGCCCGAAGCATAAAATGCAATATAAATGCAACAGTTTTTCCATCGTATAAAACGAATAATAGCAACCAGTGTGAAAGATATGGTCATTTCTACGTTCCGGGCAACCTAGGCTTCACCCCAGGGCGTTGTTCCACCAGATCGACTAGTTAGGGCCTAAGAAGTGAACGCCCGAAGCATAAAATACAAAATAAATAGAACAGTTTTTCCATCGTATAAAACGAATAATTGCTACCAGTGTAAAAGTTATGGTCATTTCTACGTTCCGGGCAACCTAGGATTCACCCTAGGGCGTTGTTCCACCAGATCGAATAGTTAGGGCCTAAGAAGTGAACGCCAGAAGCATAAAATACAATATAAATACAACAGTTTTTCCATCATATAATACGAGTAATTGCAACCAGTATGAAAGTGATGGTCATTTCTACTTTCCGGGCAACCTAGGCTACACCCTAGGGCGTTGCACGAACAGATTGAATAGTTAGGGCCTCAGAAGTCAACGCCTGAAACATAAAATACAATAAAAATACAACAGTCTTTCCATCCTATAACAGGAATAATTGCAACCCGTGTGAAAGTGATGGTCATTTGTACGTTCCAGGCAACCTAGGCTTTACTCTAGGGCGTTGTTCCACCAGATCGAATTGTTAGGGCCTAGGAAGTCAACGCCAGAAGCATAAGATACAACATAAATACAACAGTTTTTCCATCGTATAGAACGAATAATAGCAACCAGTGTGAAAGTGATGGTCATTTGTACGTTCCAGGCAACCTAGGCTTCACTCTAGGTCGTTGTTCCACCAGATCGAATTGTTAGGGCCTAAGAAGTCAACGCCAGAAGCATAAAATACAATATAAATACAACAGTTTTTCCATCATATAAAACGAGTAATTGCAACGAGTATGAAAGTGATGGTCATTTCTACTTTCCGGGCAACCTAGGCCTCACTCTAGGGTGTTGTTCCACCAGATTGAATAGTTAGGGCCTAAGAAATCAACGCCAGAAGCATAAAATACAATTTAAATATAACAGTTTTTCCACCGTATAAAACGAATAATTTCAACCAGTGTGAATGTTATGGTCATTTTTACATTCCGAGCAACCTAGGCTTCACTCTAGGTCGTTGATACACCAGATAGAATAGTTAGGGCCTTAGAAGTCAACGCCAGAAGCATAAAATTCAATAAAGATGCAACAGTTTTTCCATCGTATAACAGGAGTCACTGCGAACAGTGTGAAAGTACTGGTCATTTCTACGTTCCGGGTAACCTAGGCTTCACCCTAGGGCGTTGCTAGAACAGATCGAATAGTTTGGGCCTTAGAAGTCAACGGCCGAAGCATAAAATACAAAATAAATAGAACTGTTTTTCCTCGTATAAAACGAATAACACTGTTCGACAAATTTTGACTTTTCTTCGATTTTGTAAACGTGAATAAACATTTCTTATAGATTTCGACGTGCTGATTACGAATCTGCAAACCGTTTTCCCCCAGAACGTACAGTTTTTGAAAAAATCAATTTTGAAAAAAATGACAAATTTTCAACTTTGGGATTTTTTTCTGCTTTTACCGTAGTAGTTATTTAGTTGCTCTTTGCACGAAATGATTCTGTGGACTCTCCCGAATAAAATAATATAAATAGTTATTAAATTATAAACATCGAAATAGGTTTAAATAACAATTAAAGTGAAAAGGACACCTAAAACGCACCCATTTTTGCTGATATTTTTCACTTTATTTCAAAAAGTAAGGGTCTAGGAGAAAATTTGACTATATCACGCGATAGAGCAAACCTTTCTACTAAGGAAAGCATCAAGCGAATGTCCAAAATTATTTTTTATTTCAATATAGAAATAAAATAGTTTGGCGAAACGCGCGGCGGAGACAGTGGTACTCAATGGCAACGGCGCGCGCGGAGGACGCCTCGCCTACCGCCTGCCGTTCAGCGGTCCCTATACGCATTGACGTCATTGAGTACCACTGTCTCCGCCGCGCATTTCGCCAAACTATTTTATTTCTATATTGAAATAAAAAATAATTTTGGACATTCGCTTGATGCTTTCCTTAGTAGAAAGATTTGCTCTATCGCGTGATATAGTCAAATTTTCTCCTAGACCCTTACTTTTTGAAATAAAGTGAAAAATATCAGCAAAAATGGGTGCGTTTTGGGTGTCCTTTTCACTTTAATTGTTATTTAAACCTATTTCGATGTTTATAATCTAATAACTATTTATATTATTTTATTCGGGAGAGTCCACAGAATCATTTCGTGCAAAGAGCAACTAAATAACTACTACGTTAAAAGCAGAAAAAAATCCCAAAGTTGAAAATTTGTCATTTTTTTCAAAATTGATTTTTTCAAAAACTGTACGTTCTGGGGGAAAACGGTTTGCAGATTCGTAATCAGCACGTCGAAGTCTATAAGAAATGTTTATTCACGTTTACAAAATCAGACCCGTGTTGAACAGTGTAATTGCTACCGGTGTGAAAGTTATTTCCATTTCTACGTTCCGGTCAACCTAGGCTTCACCCTTGGGCGTTGTTCCACCAGATGGGATAGTTGTGGCATAAGAAGTCAACGCCAGAAGCATAAAATGCAGTAAAAATACAACAGTTTTTCCATCGTATAAAACGAATAATTTCAACCAGTGTGAATGTTATGGTCATTTCTACATTCCGAGCAACCTAGGCTTCACTCTAGGGCGTTGACCCAACAGATTGAATAGTTTGTGCCTTAGAAGTCAACGCCAGAAGCATAAAATACAATATAAATACAACAGTTTTTCCATCGTACAAAACGAATGATTGCTACCAGTATGGAAGTGATGGTCATTTCTACGTTCCGGGCAACCTAGGCGTCACTCTAGTGCGTTGCTCTACCACATCTAATAGCTACGTCCTTAGACGTCAACGACAGAAGCATAAAATACAATAAAGATGCAACAGCTTTTCCATCGTATAAAACGAATAATTTCAACCAGTGTTAATGTTATGGTCATTTCTACATTCCGAGCAACCTAGGCTTCACTCTAGGGCGTTGACCCAACAGATTGAATAGTTAGGGCCTTAGAAGTCAACGCCCGAAGCATAAAATGCAGTAAAAATACAACAGTTTTTCCATCGTATAAAACGAATAATTTCAACCAGTGTGAATGTTATGGTCATTTCTACATTCCGAGCAACCTAGGCTTCACTCTAGGGCGTTGACCCAACAGATTGAATAGTTTGTGCCTTAGAAGTCAACGCCAGAAGCATAAAATACAATATAAATACAACAGTTTTTCCATCGTACAAAACGAATGATTGCTACCAGTATGGAAGTGATGGTCATTTCTACGTTCCGGGCAACCTAGGCCTCACTCTAGGGTGTTGTTCCACCAGATTGAATAGTTAGGGCCTAAGAAATCAACGCCAGAAGCTTAAAATACAATTTAAATATAACAGTTTTTCCATCGTATAAAACGAATAATTTCAACCAGTGTGAATGTTATGGTCATTTTTACATTCCGAGCAACCTAGGCTTCACTCTAGGGCGTTGATACACCAGATAGAATAGTTAGGGCCTAAGAAGTGAACGCCCGAAGCATAAAATACAAAATAAATATAACAGTTTTTCCATCGTATAGAACGAATAATAGCAACCAGTGTGAAAGTGATGGTCACGTGTACGTTCCAGGCAACCTAGGCTTCACTCTAGGTCGTTGTTCCACCAGATCGAATTGTTAGGGCCTAAGAAGTCAACGCCAGAAGCATAAAATACAATATAAATACAACAGTTTTTCCATCATATAAAACGAGTAATTGCAACCAGTATGAAAGTGATGGTCATTTCTACTTTCCGGGCAACCTAGGCCTCACTCTATGGTGTCGTTCCACCAGATTGAATAGTTAGGGCCTAAGAAATCAACGCCAGAAGCATAAAATACAATTTAAATATAACAGTTTTTCCACCGTATAAAACGAATAATTTCAACCAGTGTGAATGTTATGGTCATTTTTACATTCCGAGCAACCTAGGCTTCACTCTAGGTCGTTGATACACCAGATAGAATAGTTAGGGCCTTAGAAGTCAACGCCAGAAGCATAAAATTGAATAAAGATGCAACAGTTTTTCCATCGTATAACAGGAGTCACTGCGAACAGTGTGAAAGTACTGGTCATTTCTACGTTCCGGGTAACCTAGGCTTCACCCTAGGGCGTTGCTAGAACAGATCGAATAGTTTGGGCCTTAGAAGTCAACGGCCGAAGCATAAAATACAAAATAAATAGAACTGTTTTTCCTCGTATAAAACGAATAATTGCTACCGGTGTGAAAGTTATTTCCATTTCTACGTTCCGGTCAACCTAGGCTTCACCCTTGGGCGTTGTTCCACCAGATGGGATAGTTGTGGCATAAGAAGTCAACGCCAGAAGCATAAAATACAATATAAGGACAACAGTTTTTCCATCGTATAAAATGAATAATTGCAAACATTGCGAAAGTAATGGTCAATTCTACGTTCCAGGCAACCTAGGCGTCACTCTAGTGCGTTGCTCCACCACATCTAATAGCTACGGCCTTAGACGTCAACGACAGAAGCATAAAATACAATAAAGATGCAACAGCTTTTCCATCGTATAAAACGAATAATTTCAACCAGTGTTAATGTTATGGTCATTTCTACATTCCGAGCAACCTAGGCTTCACTCTAGGGCGTTGACCCAACAGATTGAATAGTTAGGGCCTTAGAAGTCAACGCCCGAAGCATAAAATGCAGTAAAAATACAACAGTTTTTCCATCGTATAAAACGAATAATTTCAACCAGTGTGAATGTTATGGTCATTTCTACATTCTGAGCAACCTAGGCTTCACTCTAGGGCGTTGACCCAACAGATTGAATAGTTTGTGCCTTAGAAGTCAACGCCAGAAGCATAAAATACAATATAAATACAACAGTTTTTCCATCGTACAAAACGAATGATTGCTACCAGTATGGAAGTGATGGTCATTTCTACTTTCCGGGCAACCTAGGCCTCACTCTATGGTGTCGTTCCACCAGATTGAATAGTTAGGGCCTAAGAAATCAACGCCAGAAGCATAAAATACAATTTAAATATAACAGTTTTTCCACCGTATAAAACGAATAATTTCAACCAGTGTGAATGTTATGGTCATTTTTACATTCCGAGCAACCTAGGCTTCACTCTAGGGCGTTGATACACCAGATAGAATAGTTAGGGCCTTAGAAGTCAACGCCAGAAGCATAAAATTGAATAAAGATGCAACAGTTTTTCCATCGTATAACAGGAGTCACTGCGAACAGTGTGAAAGTACTGGTCATTTCTATGTTCCGGGTAACCTAGGCTTCACCCTAGGGCGTTGCTAGAACAGATCGAATAGTTAGGGCCTTAGAAGTCAACGGCCGAAGCATAAAATACAAAATAAATAGAACTGTTTTTCCATCGTATAAAACGAATAATTGCTACCGGTGTGAAAGTTATTTCCATTTCTACGTTCCGGTCAACCTAGGCTTCACCCTAGGGCGTTGTTCCACCAGATGGGATAGTTGTGGCATAAGAAGTCAACGCCAGAAGCATAAAATACAATATAAGGCCAACAGTTTTTCCATCGTATAAAATGAATAATTGCAAACATTGCGAAAGTAATGGTCATTTCTACGTTCCAGGCAACCTAGGCGTCACTCTAGTGCGTTGCTCCACCACATCTAATAGCTACGGCCTTAGACGTCAACGACAGAAGCATAAAATACAATAAAGATGCAACAGCTTTTCCATCGTATAAAACGAATAATTGCAACCAGTGTGAAAGTTATTGCCATTTCTACTTTCCGGGCAACCTAGGCTTCACCCTAGGGCGTTGCTCCGTCAGATTGAATAGTTAGGACCTTAGAAGTCAATGCCCGAAGCATAAAATGCAATAAAAATACAACAGTTTTTCCATCATATAACAGGAATAATTGCAACCAGTTTGAAAGTGATGGTCATTTCTACGTTCCGGGCAACCTAGGCTTCACACTAGGGCATTGCTCCACCAGATCGAATAGTTTGTGCCTTTGAAGTCAACGCCAGAAGCATAAAATTCAAAATTAATAGAACAGTTTTTCCATCGTATAAAGCGAATAATAGCAACCAGTGACAAAGTTATGGTCATTTCTACGTTCCGGGCAACCTAGGCTTCACCCCAGGGCGATGTTCCACCAGATCGAAGAGTTAGGGCCTAAGAAGTCAACGCCAGAAGCATAAGATACAATATAAATATAACAGTTTTTCCAACGTATAGCATGAATAATTGCAACCTGTGTGAATGTTATGGTCATTTCTACGTTCCGGGCAACCTAGGCTTCACTCTAGGGCGTTGTTCCACCAGATCGAAAAGTTAGGGCCTAAGAAGTCAACGCCAGAAGCATAAAATACAATAAAAATACATCAGTCTTTCCATCCTATAACAGGAACAATTGCAATCCGTGTGGAAGTGATGGTCATTTGTACGTTCCAGGCAACCTAGGCTTCACTCTAGAGCGTTGTTCCACCAGATCGAATTGTTAGGGCCTAAGAAGTCAACGCCAGAAGCATAGGATACAATATAAATATAACAGTTTTTCCACCGTATAAAACGAATAATTTCAACCAGTGTGAATTTTATGGTCATTTTTACATTCCGAGCAACCTAGGCTTCACTCTAGGTCGTTGATACACCAGATAGAATAGTTAGGGCCTTAGAAGTCAACGCCAGAAGCATAAAATTCAATAAAGATGCAACAGTTTTTCCATCGTATAACAGGAGTCACTGAGAACAGTGTGAAAGTACTGGTCATTTCTACGTTCCGGGTAACCTAGGCTTCACCCTAGGGCGTTGCTAGAACAGATCGAATAGTTAGGGCCTTAGAAGTCAACGGCCGAAGCATAAAATACAAAATAAATAGAACTGTTTTTCCATCGTATAGATCGAATAATAGCAATCAGTGTGAAAGTTATGGTCATTTCTACGTTCCGGGCAACCTAAGCTTCACTCTAGGGCGTTGCTCCACCAGGTCCAACAGTTAGGGCCTTAGAAGACAACGCCAGAAGCATAAAATACAGTATAAATACAACAATTTTTCCATTGTATAGCATGACTAATTGCAACCAGTGCGAAAGTAACGATCATTTCGACGTTTCGGGCATCCTAGACTTAACTCTGAGGCGTTGCTCCACCAGATCGAAGAGTTAGGGTCTAAGAAGTCAACACCGGAATCATAAAATACAATTTAAATACAACAGCTTTTCCATCGTAGAAAACGAATAATTGCAACCTGTGTGAAGGTTATGGTCATATCTACGTTCCGGGCAACCTAGGCTTCACTGTAGGGTGTTGCTCCACCAGATCGAATAGGTAGGGCCATAGAAGTCTACGCCCGAAGCATAAAATGCAATATAAATACAACAGTTTTTCCATCGTACAAAACGAATGATTGCTACCAGTATGGAAGTGATGGTCATTTCTACGTTCCGGGCAACCTAGGCCTCACTCTAGGGTGTTGTTCCACCAGATTGAATAGTTAGGGCCTAAGAAATCAACGCCAGAATCATAAAATACAATTTAAATATAACAGTTTTTCCATCGTATAAAACGAATAATTTCAACCAGTGTGAATGTTATGGTCATTTTTACATTCCGAGCAACCTAGGCTTCACTCTAGGGCGTTGATACACCAGATAGAATAGTTAGGGCCTTAGAAGTCAACGCCAGAAGCATAAAATTCAATAAAGATGCAACAGTTTTTCCATCGTATAACGGGAGTCACTGCGAACAGTGTGAAAGTACTGGTCATTTCTATGTTCCGGGTAACCTAGGCTTCACCCTAGGGCGTTGCTAGAACAGATCGAATAGTTAGGGCCTTCGAAGTCAACGGCCGAAGCATAAAATACAAAATAAATAGAACTGTTTTTCCATCGTATAAAACGAATAATTGCTACCGGTGTGAAAGTTATTTCCATTTCTACGTTCCGGTCAACCTAGGCTTCACCCTAGGGCGTTGTTCCACCAGATGGGATAGTTGTGGCATAAGAAGTCAACGCCAGAAGCATAAAATACAATATAAGGACAACAGTTTTTCCATCGTATAAAATGAATAATTGCAAACATTGCGAAAGTAATGGTCATTTCTACGTTCCAGGCAACCTAGGCGTCACTCTAGTGCGTTGCTCCACCACATCTAATAGCTACGGCCTTAGACGTCAACGACAGAAGCATAAAATACAATAAAGATGCAACAGCTTTTCCATCGTATAAAACGAATAATTGCAACCAGTGTGAAAGTTATTGTCATTTCTACTTTCCGGGCAACCTAGGCTACACCCTAGGGCGTTGCTCCATCAGATTGAATAGTTAGGACCTTAGAAGTCAATGCCCGAAGCATAAAATGCAATAAAAATACAACAGTTTTTCCATCATATAACAGGAATAATTGCAACCAGTTTGAAAGTGATGGTCATTTCTACGTTCCGGGCAACCTAGGCTTCACACTAGGGCATTGCTCCACCAGATCGAATAGTTTGTGCCTTTGAAGTCAACGCCAGAAGCATAAAATACAAAATTAATAGAACAGTTTTTCCATCGTATAAAACGAATAATAGCAACCAGTGACAAAGTTATGGTCATTTCTACGTTCCGGGCAACCTAGGCTTCACCCCAGGGCGATGTTCCACCAGATCGAAGAGTTAGGGCCTAAGAAGTCAACGCCAGAAGCGTAAGATACAATATAAATATAACAGTTTTTCCATCGTATAGAACGAATAATAGCAACCAGTGTGAAAGTTATGGTCATTTCTACGTTCCGGGCAACCTAGGCTTCACTCTAGGGCGTAGCTCCAACAGATTGAATAGGTAGGGCCATAGAAGTCTACGCCCGAAGCATAAAATGCAATATAAATACAACAGTTTTTCCATCGTATAAAACGAATAATAGCAACCAGTGTGAAAGTTATGGTCATTTCTACGTTCCGGGCAACCTAGGCTTCACCCCAGGGCGTTGTTCCACCAGATCGACTAGTTAGGGCCTAAGAAGTGAACGCCCGAAGCATAAAATACAAAATAAATAGAACAGTTTTTCCATCGTATAAAACGAATAATTGCTACCAGTGTAAAAGTTATGGTCATTTCTACGTTCCGGGCAACCTAGGCTTCACCCTAGGGCGTTGTTCCACCAGATCGAATAGTTAGGGCCTAAGAAGTGAACGCCAGAAGCATAAAATACAATATAAATACAACAGTCTTTCCATCATATAAAACGAGTAATTGCAACCAGTATGAAAGTGATGGTCATTTCTACTTTCCGGGCAACCTAGGCTACACCCTAGGGCGTTGCTCGAACAGATTGAATAGTTAGGGCCTCAGAAGTCAACGCCTGAAGCATAAAATACAATAAAAATACAACAGTCTTTCCATCCTATAACAGGAATAATTGCAACCCGTGTGAAAGTGATGGTCATTTGTACGTTCCAGGCAACCTAGGCTTTACTCTAGGGCGTTGTTCCACCAGATCGAATTGTTAGGGCCTAGGAAGTCAACGCCAGAAGCATAAGATACAACATAAATATAACAGTTTTTCCATCGTATAGAACGAATAATAGCAACCAGTGTGAAAGTGATGGTCACTTGTACGTTCCAGGCAACCTAGGCTTCACTCTAGGTCGTTGTTCCACCAGATCGAATTGTTAGGGCCTAAGAAGTCAACGCCAGAAGCATAAAATACAATATAAATACAACAGTTTTTCCATCATATAAAACGAGTAATTGCAACCAGTATGAAAGTGATGGTCATTTCTACTTTCCGGGCAACCTAGGCCTCACTCTAGGGTGTCGTTCCACCAGATTGAATAGTTAGGGCCTAAGAAATCAACGCCAGAAGCATAAAATACAATTTAAATATAACAGTTTTTCCACCGTATAAAACGAATAATTTCAACCAGTGTGAATGTTATGGTCATTTTTACATTCCGAGCAACCTAGGCTTCACTCTAGGTCGTTGATACATCAGATAGAATAGTTAGGGCCTTAGAAGTCAACGCCAGAAGCATAAAATTGAATAAAGATGCAACAGTTTTTCCATCGTATAACAGGGGTCACTGCGAACAGTGTGAAAGTACTGGTCATTTCTACGTTCCGGGTAACCTAGGCTTCACCCTAGGGCGTTGCTAGAACAGATCGAATAGTTTGGGCCTTAGAAGTCAACGGCCGAAGCATAAAATACAAAATAAATAGAACTGTTTTTGCATCGTATAAAACGAATAATTGCTACCGGTGTGAAAGTTATTTCCATTTCTACGTTCCGGTCAACCTAGGCTTCACCCTAGGGCGTTGTTCCACCAGATGGGATAGTTGTGGCATAAGAAGTCAACGCCAGAAGCATAAAATACAATATAAGTACAACAGTTTTTCCATCGTATAAAATGAATAATTGCAAACATTGCGAAAGTAATGGTCATTTCTACGTTCCAGGCAACCTAGGCGTCACTCTAGTGCGTTGCTCCACCACATCTAATAGCTACGGCCTTAGACGTCAACGACAGAAGCATAAAATACAATAAATGTGCAACAGCATTTCCATTCGTATAAAACGAATAATTTCAACCAGTGTTAATGTTATGGTCATTTCTACATTCCGAGCAACCTAGGCTTCACTCTAGGGCGTTGACCCAACAGATTGAATAGTTAGGGCCTTAGAAGTCAACGCCCGAAGCATAAAATGCAATAAAAATACAACAGTTTTTCCATCATATAACAGGAATAATTGCAACCAGTTTGAAAGTGATGGTCATTTCTACGTTCCGGGCAACCTAGGCTTCACACTAGGGCATTGCTCCACCAGATCGAATAGTTTGTGCCTTTGAAGTCAACGCCAGAAGCATAAAATACAAAATTAATAGAACAGTTTTTCCATCGTATAAAACGAATAATAGCAACCAGTGACAAAGTTATGGTCATTTCTACGTTCCGGGCAACCTAGGCTTCACCCCAGGGCGATGTTCCACCAGATCGAAGAGTTAGGGCCTAAGAAGTCAACGCCAGAAGCGTAAGATACAATATAAATATAACAGTTTTTCCATCGTATAGAACGAATAATAGCAACCAGTGTGAAAGTTATGGTCATTTCTACGTTCCGGGCAACCTAGGCTTCACTCTAGGGCGTAGCTCCAACAGATTGAATAGTTAGGGCCTTAGAAGTCAATGCCCGAAGCATAAAATGCAATAAAAATACAACAGTCTTTCCATCCTATAACAGGAATAATTGCAACCCGTGTGAAAGTGATGGTCCTTTGTACGTTCCAGGCAACCTAGGCTTCACTCTAGGGCGTTGTTCCACCAGATCGAATAGTTAGGGCCTTAGAAGTCAACGCCAGAAGCATAAAATACAATATAAATACAACAGTTTTTCCATCGTATAAAATGAATAATTGCAAACATTGCGAAACTAATGGTCATTTCTACGTTCCAGGCAGCCTAGGCGTCACTCTAGTGCGTTGCTCCACCACATCTAATAGCTACGGCCTTAGACGTCAACGAAAGAAGCATAAAATACAATAAAGATGCAACAGCTTTTCCATCGTATAAAACGAATAATTGCAACCAGTGTGAAAGTTATTGTCTTTTCCACTTTCCGGGCAACCTAGGCTTCACCCTAGGGCGTTGCTCCAACAGATTGAATAGTTAGGACCTTAGAAGCCAACGCCCGAAGCATAGAATACAATATAAATACAACAGTTTTTCCATTGTATAAAACGATTAATTGCTACCAGTGTAAAAGTTATGATCAGTTCTACGTTCCGGGCAACCTAGGCCTCACTCTAGGTCGTTGTTCCATCAGATCGAATTGTTAGGGCCTAAGAAGTCAACGCCAGAAACATAAGATACTATATAAATATAACAGTTTTTCCATCGTGTAAAACGAATAATTGCTACCGGTGTGAATCTTAACGTCATTTCTACTTTCCGGGCAACCTAGGCTTCACCCTAGGGCGTTGCTCCAACAGATTGAATAGTTAGGGCCTTAGAAGTCAACGCCCGATGCATAAAATACAAAACAAATAGAACAGTTTTTCCATCGTGTAAAACGAATAATTGCTACCGGTGTGAAAGTTATGGTCATTTCTACGTTCCGGTCAACCCAGGCTTCACCATAGGGCGTTGTTCCAACAGATCGAATAGTTGGGGCCTAAGAAGTGAACGCCAGAAGCATAAAATACAATATAAATACAACAGTTTTTCCATCATATAAAACGAATAATTGCAACCAGTATGAAAGCTATGGTCATTTGTACGTTCCAGGCAACCTAGGCTTCACTCTAGGTCGTTGTTCCACCAGATCGAATTGTTAGGGCCTAAGAAGTCAACGCCACAAGCATAAAATACAATATAAATACAACAGTTTTTCCATTGTATAAAACGAATAATTGCTACCAGTGTAAAAGTTATGGTCATTTCTACGTTCCGGGCAACCTAGGCTTCACTCTAGGGCGTTGCACCACCAGATCGAATAGTTAGGGCCTTAGAAGCCAACGCCAGAAGCATAAAATACCATAAAGATGCAACAGCTTTTCCATCGTATAAAACGAATAATTTCAACCAGTGTGAATGTTATGGTCATTTCTACATTCCGAGCAACCTAGGCTTCACTCTAGGGCGTTGACACAACAGATTGAATAGTTAGGGCCTTAGAAGTCAACGCCCGAAGCATAAAATGCAGTAAAAATACAACAGTGTTTCTATCGTATAAAAGGATTAATTGCAACCAGTTTGAAAGTGATGGTCATTTCTACGTTCCGGTCAACCTAGGCTTCACTCTACGGCGTTGCTCCACCAGATCGAATAGTTAGGGCCTTAGAAGTCAACGCCAGAAGCATAAAATACAATAAAGATGCAACAGCCTTTCCATCGTATAAAACGAATAATTTCAACCAGTGTGAATGTTATGGTCATTTCTACATTCCGAGCAACCTAGGCTTCACCCTAGGGCGTTGAACCAACAGATTAAATAGTTTGTGCCTTAGAAGTCAACGCCAGAAGCATAAAATACAATATAAATACAACAGTTTTTCCATCGTATAAAACGAATGATTGCTACCAGTATGGAAGTGATGGTCATTTCTACGTTCCGGGCAACCTAGGCCTCACTCTAGGGTGTTGTTCCACCAGATTGAATAGTTAGGGCCTAAGAAATCAACGCCAGAGGCATAAAATACAATTTAAATATAACAGTTTTTCCATCGTATAAAACGAATATTTTCAACCAGTGTGAATGTTATGGTCATTTTTACATTCCGAGCAACCTAGGCTTCACTCTAGGGCGTTGATACACCAGATAGAATAGTTAGGGCCTTAGAAGTCAACGCCAGAAGCATAAAATTCAATAAAGGTGCAACAGTTTTTCCATCGTATAACAGGAGTCACTGAGAACAGTGCGAAAGTACTGGTCATTTCTACGTTCCGGGTAACCCAGGCTTCACCCTAGGGCGTTGCTAGAACAGATCGAATAGTTAGGGCCTTAGAAGTCAACGGCCGAAGCATAAAATACAAAATAAATAGAACTGTTTTTCTATCGTATAAAACGAATAATTGCTACCGGTGTGAAAGTTATTTCCATTTCTACGTTGCGGGCAGCCTAGGCTTCACACTAGGGCGTTGTTCCACCAGATGGGATAGTTGTGGCATAAGAAGTCAACGCCAGAAGCATAAAATACAATATAAGGACAACAGTTTTTCCATCGTATAAAATGAATAATTGCAAACATTGCGAAAGTAATGGTCATTTCTACGTTCCAGGCAACCTAGGCGTCACTCTAGCACGTTGCTCCACCACATCTAATAGCTACGGCCTTAGACGTCAACGACAGAAGCATAAAATACAATAAAGATGCAACAGCTTTTCCATCGAATAAAACGAATAATTGCAACCAGCGTGAAAGTCATCGTCATTTCTACTTTCCGGGCAACCTAGGCTTCACCCTAGGGCGTTGATCCAACAGATTGAATAGTTAGAACCTTAGAAGTCAATGCCCGAAGCATTAAATGCAATAAAAATACAACAGTTTTTCCATCATATAACAGGAATAATTGCAACCAGTTTGAAAGTGATGGTCATTTCTACGTTCCGGGCAACCTAGGCTTCACACTAGGGCATTGCTCCACCAGATCGAATAGTTTGTGCCTTAGAAGTCAACGCCAGAAGCATTAAATACAATATAAATACAACAGTTTTTCTATCGTATAAAACGAATAATTTCAACCAGTGTGAATGTTATGGTCATTTTTACATTCCGAGCAACCTAGGCTTCACTCTAGGGCGTTGATACACCAGATAGAATAGTTAGGGCCTTAGAAGTCAACGCCAGAAGCATAAAGTTCAATAAAGATGCAACAGTTTTTCCATCGTATAACAGGAGTCACTGCAAACAA
The DNA here is from genome assembly GCF_051401765.1 of Calliopsis andreniformis. Lineage (NCBI taxonomy): Eukaryota > Metazoa > Arthropoda > Insecta > Hymenoptera > Andrenidae > Calliopsis > Calliopsis andreniformis. Next base: position 15,657,838 of record NW_027480428.1, read on the forward strand.
TGTGAAAGTACTGGTCGTTCCTACGTTCCGGGTAACCTAGGCTTCACTCTAGGGCGTTGTTCCACCAGATCGAACAGTTAGGGCCTTAGAAGTCAACGCCCGAAGCATAGAATACAATATAAATACAACAGTTTTTCCATTGTATAAAACGATTAATTGCCACCAGAGTAAAAGTTATGATCAGTTCTACGTTCCGGGCAACCTAGGCCTCACTCTAGGTCGTTGTTCCATCAGATCGAATTGTTAGGGCCTAAGAAGTCAACGCCAGAAACATAAGATACTATATAAATATAACAGTTTTTCCATCGTGTAAAACGAATAATTGCTACCGGTGTGAATCTTAACGTCATTTCTACTTTCCGGGCAACCTAGGCTTCACTCTAGGGCGTTGCACCACCAGATCGAATAGTTAGGGCCTTAGAAGCCAACGCCAGAAGCATAAAATACCATAAAGATGCAACAGCTTTTCCATCGTATAAAACGAATAATTTCAACCAGTGTGAATGTTATGGTCATTTCTACATTCCGAGCAACCTAGGCTTCACTCTAGGGCGTTGACACAACAGATTGAATAGTTAGGGCCTTAGAAGTCAACGCCCGAAGCATAAAATGCAGTAAAAATACAACAGTGTTTCTATCGTATAAAAGGATTAATTGCAACCAGTTTGAAAGTGATGGTCATTTCTACGTTCCGGTCATCCTAGGCTTCACTCTACGGCGTTGCTCCACCAGATCGAATAGTTAGGGCCTTAGAAGTCAACGCCAGAAGCATAAAATACAATAAAGATGCAACAGCCTTTCCATCGTATAAAACGAATAATTTCAACCAGTGTGAATGTTATGGTCATTTCTACATTCCGAGCAACCTAGGCTTCACCCTAGGGCGTTGAACCAACAGATTAAATAGTTTGTGCCTTAGAAGTCAACGCCAGAAGCATAAAATACAATATAAATACAACAGTTTTTCCATCGTATAAAACGAATGATTGCTACCAGTATGGAAGTGATGGTCATTTCTACGTGCCGGGCAACCTAGGCCTCACTCTAGGGTGTTGCTCCACCAGATTGAATAGTTAGGGCCTAAGAAATCAACGCCAGAAGCATAAAATACAATTTAAATATAACAATTTTTCCATCGTATAAAACGAATAATTGCTACCGGTGTGAAAGTTATTTCCATTTCTACGTTCCGGTCAACCTAGGCTTCACCCTAGGGTGTTGCTCCAACAGACTGAATAGTTAGGACCTTAGAAGTCAATGCCCGAAGCATAAAATGCAATAAAAATACAACAGTTTTTCCATCATAAACAGGAATAATTGCAACCAGTTTGAAAGTGATGCTCATTTCTACGTTCCGGGCAACCTAGGCTTCACACTAGGGCATTGCTCCACCAGATCGAATAGTTTGTGCCTTAGAAGTCAACGCCAGAAGCATAAAATACAATATAAATACAATAGTTTTTCCATAGTATAAAACGAATGACTGCCACCAGTGTGGAAGTGATGGTCATTTCTACGTTCCGGGCAACCTAGGCATCACTCTAGGGCGTTGCTCCACCAGATCGAATAGTTAGAGCCTTAGAAGTCAACGCCAGAAGCATAAAATACAATGAAGATGCTACAGCTTTTCCATCGTATAAAACGAATAATTTCAACCAGTGTGAATGTTATGGTCATTTCTACATTCCGAGCAACCTAGTCTTCACTCTAGGGCGTTGACCCAACAGATTGAATAGCTTGTGCCTTAGAAGTCAACGCCAGAAGCATAAAATACAATATAAATACAATAGTTTTTCCATCGTATAAAACGAATGACTGCTACCAGTGTGGAAGTGATGGTCATTTCTACGTTCCGGGCAACCTAGGCATCACTCTAGGGTGTTGTCCCACCAGATTGAATAGTTAGGGCCTAAGAAATCAACGCCATAAGCATAAAATACAATTTAAATACAACAGTTTTTCTATCGTATAAAACGAATAATTTCAACCAGTGTGAATGTTATGGTCATTTTTACATTCCGAGCAACCTAGGCTTCACTCTAGGGCGTTGATACACCAGATAGAATAGTTAGGGCCTTAGAAGTCAACGCCAGAAGCATAAAGTTCAATAAAGATGCAACAGTTTTTCCATCGTATAACAGGAGTCACTGCAAACAATGTGAAAGTACTGGACGTTCCTACGTTCCGGGTAACCTAGGCTTCACTCTAGGGCGTTGTTCCACCAGATCGAACAGTTAGGGCCTTAGAAGTCAACGACCGAAGCATAAAATACAAAATTAATAGAACAGTTTTTCCATCGTATAAAACGAATAATAGCAACCAGTGACAAAGTTATGGTCATTTCTACGTTCCGGGCAACCTAGGCTTCACCCCAGGGCGTTGTTCCACCAGATCGAATAGTTAGGGCCTAAGAAGTGAACGCCAGCAGCATAAAATACAATATAAATACAACAGTTCTTCCATCATATAAAACGAATAATTGCAACCAGTATGAAAGTTATTGTCATTTCTACGTTCCGGGCAACCTAGGCTTCACTCTAGGGCGTTGACCCAACAGATTGAATAGTTTGTGCCTTAGAAGTCAACGCCAGAAGCATAAAATACAATATAAATACAACAGTTTTTCCATCGTATCAAACGAATGATTGCTACCAGTATGGAAGTGATGGTCATTTCTACGTTCCGGGCAACCTAGGCCTCACTCTAGGGTGTTGTTCCACCAGATTGAATAGTTAGGGCCTAAGAAATCAACGCCAGAGGCATAAAATACAATTTAAATATAACAGTTTTTCCATCGTATAAAACGAATATTTTCAACCAGTGTGAATGTTATGGTCATTTTTACATTCCGAGCAACCTAGGCTTCACTCTAGGGCGTTGATACACCAGATAGAATAGTTAGGGCCTTAGAAGTCAACGCCAGAAGCATAAAATTCAATAAAGGTGCAACAGTTTTTCCATCGTATAACAGGAGTCACTGAGAACAGTGCGAAAGTACTGGTCATTTCTACGTTCCGGGTAACCCAGGCTTCATCCTAGGGCGTTGCTAGAACAGATCGAATAGTTAGGGCCTTAGAAGTCAACGGCCGAAGCATAAAATACAAAATAAATAGAACTGTTTTTCTATCGTATAAAACGAATAATTGCTACCGGTGTGAAAGTTATTTCCATTTCTACGTTGCGGGCAGCCTAGGCTTCACACTAGGGCGTTGTTCCACCAGATGGGATAGTTGTGGCATAAGAAGTCAACGCCAGAAGCATAAAATACAATATAAGGACAACAGTTTTTCCATCGTATAAAATGAATAATTGCAAACATTGCGAAAGTAATGGTCATTTCTACGTTCCAGGCAACCTAGGCGTCACTCTAGTACGTTGCTCCACCACATCTAATAGCTACGGCCTTAGACGTCAACGACAGAAGCATAAAATACAATAAAGATGCAACAGCTTTTCCATCGAATAAAACGAATAATTGCAACCAGCGTGAAAGTCAACGTCATTTCTACTTTCCGGGCAACCTAGGCTTCACCCTAGGGCGTTGATCCAACAGATTGAATAGTTAGAACCTTAGAAGTCAATGCCCGAAGCATTAAATGCAATAAAAATACAACAGTTTTTCCATCATATAACAGGAATAATTGCAACCAGTTTGAAAGTGATGGTCATTTCTACGTTCCGGGCAACCTAGGCTTCACACTAGGGCATTGCTCCACCAGATCGAATAGTTTGTGCCTTAGAAGTCAACGCCAGAAGCATTAAATACAATATAAATACAACAGTTTTTCTATCGTATAAAACGAATAATTTCAACCAGTGTGAATGTTATGGTCATTTTTACATTCCGAGCAACCTAGGCTTCACTCTAGGGCGTTGATACACCAGATAGAATAGTTAGGGCCTTAGAAGTCAACGCCAGAAGCATAAAGTTCAATAAAGATGCAACAGTTTTTCCATCGTATAACAGGAGTCACTGCAAACAATGTGAAAGTACTGGTCGTTCCTACGTTCCGGGTAACCTAGGCTTCACTCTAGGGCGTTGTTCCACCAGATCGAACAGTTAGGGCCTTAGAAGTCAACGACCGAAGCATAAAATACAAAATAAATAGAACTGTTTTTCCATCGTATAAAACGAATAATTGCTACCGGTGTGAAAGTTATTTCCATTTCTACGTTGCGGGCAGCCTAGGCTTCACCCTAGGGCGTTGTTCCACCAGATGGAATAGTTAGGGCATAAGACGTCAACGCCAGAAGCATAAAATACAATTTAAGTACAACAGTTTTTCCATCGTATAAAATGAATAATTGCAAACATTGCGAAAGTAATGGTCATTCCACGTTCCGGGCAACCTAGGCGTCACTCTAGTGCGTTGCTCCACCACATCTAATAGCTACGGCCTTAGACGTCAACGACAGAAGCAAAAAATACAATAAAGATGCAACAACTTTTCCGTCGTATAAAACGAATAATTGCAACCAGTGTGAAAGTCATTGTCATTTCTACTTCCCGCGCAACCTAGGCTTCACCCTAGGGCGTTGCTCCAACAGATTGAATAGTTAGGACCTTAGAAGTCAGTGCCCGAAGCATAAAATGCAATAAAAATGCAACAGTTTTTCCATCGTATAAAACGAATAATAGCAACCAGTGACAAAGTTATGGTCATTTCTACGTTCCGGGCAACCTAGGCTTCACCCCAGGGCGTTGTTCCACCAGATCGAATAGTTAGGGCCTAAGAAGTGAACGCCAGCAGCATAAAATACAATAGGAATACAACAGTTCTTCCATCATATAAAACGAATAATTGCAACCAGTATGAAAGTTATTGTCATTTCTACGTTCCGGGCAACCTAGGCTTCACTCTAGGGCGTTGACCCAACAGATTGAATAGTTTGTGCCGCAGAAGTCAACGCCAGAAGCATAAAATACAATATAAATACAACAGTTTTTCCATCGTATAAAACGAATGATTGCTACCAGTATGGAAGTGATGGTCATTTCTACGTTCCGGGCAACCTAGGCCTCACTCTAGGGTGTTGTTCCACCAGATTGAACAGTTAGGGCCTAAGAAATCAACGCCAGAAGCATAAAATACAATTTAAATATAACAGTTTTTCCATCGTATAAAACGAATATTTTCAACCAGTGTGAATGTTATGGTCATTTTTACATTCCGAGCAACCTAGGCTTCACTCTAGGGCGTTGATACACCAGATAGAATAGTTAGGGCCTTAGAAGTCAACGCCAGAAGCATAAAATTCAATAAAGGTGCAACAGTTTTTCCATCGTATAACAGGAGTCACTGCGAACAGTGCGAAAGTACTGGTCATTGCTACGTTCCGGGTAACCTAGGCTTCACCCTAGGGCGTTGCTAGAACAGATCGAATAGTTAGGGCCTTAGAAGTCAACGGCCGAAGCATAAAATACAAAATAAATAGAACTGTTTTTCTATCGTATAAAACGAATAATTGCTACCGGTGTGAAAGTTATTTCCATTTCTACGTTGCGGGCCGCCTAGGCTTCACCCTAGGGCGTTGTTCCACCAGATGGAATAGTTAGGGCATAAGACGTCAACGCCAGAAGCATAAAATACAATTTAAGTACAACAGTTTTTCCATCGTATAAAATGAATAATTGCAAACATTGCGAAAGTAATGGTCATTCCACGTTCCGGGCAACCTAGGCGTCACTCTAGTGCGTTGCTCCACCACATCTAATAGCTACCGCCTTAGACGTCAACGACAGAAGCATAAAATACAATAAAGATGCAACAACTTTTCCATCGTATAAAACGAATAATTGCAACCAGTGTGAAAGTTATTGTCATTTATACTTCCCGCGCAACCTAGGCTTCACCCTAGGGCGTTGCTCCAACAGATTGAATAGTTAGGACCTTAGAAGTCAGTGCCCGAAGCATAAAATGCAATAAAAATGCAACAGTTTTTCCATCGTATAAAACGAATAATAGCAACCAGTGTGAAAGTGATGGTCATTTCTACGTTCCGGGCAACTTAGGCTTCACTCTAGGGCGTTGCACCACCAGATCGAATAGTTAGGGCCTTAGAAGTCAACGCCAGAAGCATAAAATACCATAAAGATGCAACAGCTTTTCCATCGTATAAAACGAATAATTTCAACCAGTGTGAATGTTATGGTCATTTCTACATTCCGAGCAACCTAGGCTTCACTCTAGAGCGTTGACCCAACAGATTGAATAGTTAGGGCCTTAGAAGTCAACGCCCGAAGCATAAAATGCAGTAAAAATACAACAGTGTTTCTATCGTATAAAAGGATTAATTGCAACCCGTTTGAAAGTGATGGTCATTTCTACGTTCCGGTCAACCTAGGCTTCACTCTACGGCGTTGCTCCACCAGATCGAATAGTTAGGGCCTTAGAAATCAACGCCAGAAGCATAAAATACAATAAAGATGCAACAGCTTTTCCATAATATAAAACGAGTAATTGCAACCAGTATGAAAGCTGTGGTCATTTCTACTTTCCGGGCAACCTAGGCTACACCCTAGGGCGTTGGTCCAACAGATTGAATAGTTAGGGCCTTAGAAGTCAATGCCCGAAGCATAAAATGCAATAAAAATACAACAGTCTTTCCATCATATAACCGGAATAATTGCAACCAGTTTGAAAGTGATGGTCATTTCTACGTTCTGGTCAACCTCGGCTTCACTCTGGGGCGTTGCTCCACCAGATCGCATAGCTAGGGACTTAGAATTCAACGCCATAAGAATAAAATGCAATATAAGTACAACAGTTTTTCCATCGTATAAAACGAATAATTGCAACCAGTATGAAAGTTATGGTCATTTCTACTTTCCGGGCAACCTAGGATCCACCCTAGGGCGTTGTTCCACCAGATCGAATAGTTAGGGCCTAAGAAGTGAACGCCAGAAGTATAAAATACAATATAAATACAACAGTTTTTCCATCATAGAAAACGAGTAATTGCAACCAGTAAGAAGGTTGTGGTCATCTCTACTTTCCGGGCAACCTAGGCTACACCCTAGGGCGTTGCTCCAACAGATTGAATAGTTAGGGCCTTAGAAGTCAATGCCCGAAGCATAAAATGCAATAAAAATACAACAGTTTTTCCATCATATAACCGGAATAATTGCAACCAGTTTGAAAGTGATTGTCATTTCTACGTTCCGGGCAACCTCGGTTTCACTCTAGGGCGTTGCTCCACCAGATCGAATAGTTAGTGCCTTAGAAGTCAACGCCAGAAGCATAAAAAACAATATAAATACAACAGTTTTTCCATCGTATAAAAGGATTAATTGCAACCAGTTTGAAAGTGATGGTCATTTCTACATTCCGAGTCACCTAGGCTTCACTCTAGGGCGTTGACCCAACAGATTGAATAGTTAGGGCCTAAGAAGTGAACGCCAGCAGCATAAAATACAATATAAATACAACAGTTTTTCCATCATATAGAACGAATAATTGCCACCAGTATGAAAGTTATGGTCATTTCTACGTTCCGGGCAACCTAGTCTTCACTCTATGGCGTTCTTCCACCACATCGAATAGCTACGGCCTCAGAAGCCAACGCCTGAAGCATAAAATACAATAAAAATACAACAGTCTTTCCATCCTGTAACAGGAATAATTGCAACCCGTGTGAAAGTGATGGTCATTTGTACGTTCCAGGCAACCTAGGCTTCACTCTAGGGCGTTGTTCCACCAGATCGAATAGTTAGGACCTAAGAAGTGAACGCCAGAAGCATAAAATACAAAATAAATAGAACAGTTTATCCATTGTATAAAACGAATAATTGCTACCAGTGTCAAAGTTATGGTCATTTCTACGTTCCGGGCAACCTAGGCTTCACCCTAGGGCGTTGTTCCGCCTGATCGAATAGTTAGGGCCTAAGAAGTGAACGCCAGAAGCATAAAATACAATATGAATACAACAGTTTTTCCATCATATAAAACGAGTAATTGCAACCAGTATGAAAGTTGTGGTCATTTCTACTTTCCGGGCAACCTAGGCTACACCCTAGGGCGTTGCTCCAACAGATTGAGTAGTTAGGGCCTTAGAAGTCAACGCCTGAAGCATAAAATACAAAATTAATAGAACAGTTTTTCCATCGTATAAAACGAATAATAGCAACCAGTGTCAAAGTTATGGTCATTTCTACGTTCCGGGCAACCTGGGCTTCACCCCAGGGCGTTGTTCCACCAGATCGAATAGTTAGGGCCTAAGAAGTGAACGCCAGCAGCATAAAATACAATATAAATACAACAGTTCTTCCATTATATAAAACGAGTAATTGCAACAAGTATGAAAGTTATGGTCATTTCTACGTTCCGGGCAACCTAGGCTTCACTCTATGGCGTTCTTCCACCACATCGAATAGCTGCGGCATGAGAAGTCAACGCCTGAAGCATAAAATACAATAAAAATACAACAGTCTTTCCATCCTATAACAGGAATAATTGCAACCCGTGTGAAAGTGATGGTCATTTGTACGTTCCAGGCAACCTAGGCTTCACTGTAGGGCGTTGTTCCACCAGATCGAATTGTTAGGGCCTAAGAAGTCAACGCCAGATGCATAAGATACAATATAAATATAACAATTTTTCCATCGTATAGAACGAATAATAGCAACCAGTGTGAAAGATATGGTGATTTCTACGTTCCGGGCAACCTAGGCTTCACTCTAGGGCGTTGCTCCACCAGATCAAACATTTAGGGCCTTAGAAGTCAACGCCCGAAGCATAAAATACAAAATAAATACAACAGTTTTTCCATTGTATAAAACGAATAATTGCTACCAGTGTAAAAGTTATGGTCATTTCTACGTTCCGGGCAACCTAGGCTTCACCCTAGGGCGTTGTGCCACCAGATCGAATAGTTAGGGCCTAAGAAGTGAACGCCAGAAGCATAAAATACAATATAAATACAACAGTTTTTCCATCATATAAAACGAGTAATTGCAACCAGTATGAAAGTTGTGGTCATTTCTACTTTCCGGGCAACCTAGGCTTCACTCTAGGGCGTTGCTCCACCAGATCGAATAGTTAGGGCCTTAGAAGTCGACGCCAGAAGCATAAAATACAATAAAGATGCAACAGCTTTTCCATCGTATAAAACGAATAATTTCAACCAGTGTGAATGTTATGGTCATTTCTACATTCCGAGCAACCTAGGCTTCACTCTAGGGCGTTGACCCAACAGATTGAATAGTTAGGGCCTTAGAAGTCAACGCCCGAAGCATAAAATGCAGTAAAAATACAACAGTTTTTCCATCGTATAAAAGGATTAATTGCAACCAGTTTGAAAGTGATGGTCATTCCTACGTTCCGGGCAACCTAGGCTTCACTCTAGGGCGTTGCTCCACCAGATCGAATAGTTAGGGCCTTAGAAGTCAACGCCAGAAGCATAAAATACAATAAAGATGCTACAGCTTTTCCATCGTATAAAACGAATAATTTCAACCAGAGTGAATGTTATGGTCATTTCTACATTCCGAGCAACCTAGGCTTCATTCTAGGGCGTTGACCCAACAGATTGAATAGTTTGTGCCTTAGAAGTCAACGCCAGAAGCATAAAATACAATATAAATACAACAGTTTTTCCATCGTATAAAACGAATGATTGCTACCAGTATGGAAGTGATGGTCATTTCTACGTTCCGGGCAACCTAGGCCTCACTCTAGGGTGTTGTTCCACCAGATTGAATAGTTAGGGCCTAAGAAATCAACGCCAGAAACATAAAATACAATTTAAATATAACAGTTTTTCCATCGTATAAAACGAATAATTTCAACAAGTGTGAATGTTATGGTCATTTTTACATTCCCAGCAACCTAGGCTTCACTCTAGGGCGTTGATACACCAGATAGAATAGTTAGGGCCTTAGAAGTCAACGCCAGAAGCATAAAATACAATAAAGATGCAACAGCTTTTCCACCGTATAAAACGAATAATTGCAACCAGTGTGAAAGTTATTGTCATTTCTACTTTCCGGGCAACCTACGCTTCACCCTCGGGCGTTGCTCCAACAGATTGAATAGTTAGGACCTTAGAAGTCAATGCCCGAAGCATAAAATGCAATAAAAATACAACAGTTTTTCCATCACATAACAGGAATAATTGCAACCAGTTTGAAAGAGATGGTCATTTTTACGTTCCGGGCAACCTAGGCTTCACTCTAGGGCGTTGCACCACCAGATCGAATAGTTAGTGCCTTAGAAGTCAACGCCAGAGGCATAAAATACAATATAAATATAACAGTTTTTCCATCGTATAAAATGAATAATTGCAAGCATTGCGAAAGTAATGGTCATTTCTACGTTCCAGGCAACCTAGGCGTCACTCTAGTGCGTTGCTCCACCACATCTAATAGCTACGGCCTTAGACGTCAACGACAGAAGCATAAAATACAATAAAGATGCATCAGCTTTTCCATCGTATAAAACGAATAATTGCAACCTGTGTGAAAGTTATTGTCATTTCTACGTTCCGGGCAACCTAGGCTTCACTCTAGGGCGTTGCACCACCAGATCGAATAGTTAGTGCCTTAGAAGTCAACGCCCGAAGCATAAAATGTAAAATAAATAGAACAGTTTTTCCATTGTATAAAACGAATAATTGCTACCAGTGTAAAAGTTATGGTCATTTCTACGTTCCGGGCAACCTAGGCTTCACCCTAGGGCGTTGTTCCACCAGGTCGAATAGTTAGGGCCTAAGATATCAACGCCAGAAGCATAAAATACAATTTAAATCTAACAGTTTTTCCATCGTATAAAACGAATAATAGCAACCAGTGTGAAAGTGATGGTCATTTCTACGTTCCGGGCAACTTAGGCTTCACCCTAGGGCGTTGCTCCAACAGATTGAATAGTTAGGGCCTCAGAAGTCAACGCCGGAAGCATAAAATGCAATAAAAATACAACAGTTTTTCCATCGTATAAAAGGATTAAGTGCAACCAGTTTGAAAGTGATGGTCATTTCTACATTCCGAGCAACCTAGGCTTCACTCTAGGGCGCTGACCCAACAGATTGAATAGTTAGGGCCTAAGAAGTGAACGCCAGCAGCATAAAATACAATATAAATACAACAGTTTTTCCATCATATAGAACGAATAATTGCCACCAGTATGAAAGTTATGGTCATTTCTACGTTCCGGGCAACCTAGTCTTCACTCTATGGCGTTCTTCCACCACATCGAATAGCTACGGCCTCAGAAGCCAACGCTTGAAGCATAAAATACAATAAAAATACAACAGTCTTTCCATCCTGTAACAGGAATAATTGCAACCCGTGTGAAAGTGATGGTCATTTGTACGTTCCAGGCAACCTAGGCTTCACTCTAGGGCGTTGTTCCACCAGATCGAATAGTTAGGACCTAAGAAGTGAACGCCAGAAGCATAAAATACAAAATAAATAGAACAGTTTATCCATTGTATAAAACGAATAATTGCTACCAGTGTAAAAGTTATGGTCATTTCTACGTTCCGGGCAACCTAGGCTTCACCCTAGGGCGTTGTTCCGCCTGATCGAATAGTTAGGGCCTAAGAAGTGAACGCCAGAAGCATAAAATACAATATGAATACAACAGTTTTTCCATCATATAAAACGAGTAATTGCAACCAGTATGAAAGTTGTGGTCATTTCTACTTTCCGGGCAACCTAGGCTACACCCTAGGGCGTTGCTCCAACAGATTGAGTAGTTCGGGCCTTAGAAGTCAACGCCTGAAGCATAAAACACAAAATTAATAGAACAGTTTTTCCATCGTATAAAACGAATAATAGCAACCAGTGTCAAAGTTATGGTCATTTCTACGTTCCGGGCAACCTGGGCTTCACCCCAGGGCGTTGTTCCACCAGATCGAATAGTTAGGGCCTAAGAAGTGAACGCCAGCAGCATAAGATACAATATAAATACAACAGTTCTTCCATTATATCAAACGAGTAATTGCAACAAGTATGAAAGTTATGGTCATTTCTACGTTCCGGGCAACCTAGGCTTCACTCTATGGCGTTCTTCCACCACATCGAATAGCTGCGGCATGAGAAGTCAACGCCTGAAGCATAAAATACAATAAAAATACAACAGCCTTTCCATCCTATAACAGGAATAATTGCAACCCGTGTGAAAGTGATGGTCATTTGTACGTTCCAGGCAACCTAGGCTTCACTCTAGGGCGCTGTTCCACCAGATCGAATTGTTAGGGCCTAAGAAGTCAACGCCAGATGCATAAGATACAATATAAATATAACAATTTTTCCATCGTATAGAACGAATAATAGCAACCAGTGTGAAAGTTATGGTCATTTCTACGTTCCGGGCAACCTAGGCTTCACTCTAGGGCGTTGCTCCACCAGATCAAACATTTAGGGCCTTAGAAGTCAGCGCCCGAAGCGTAAAATACAAAATAAATACAACAGTTTTTCCATTGTATAAAACGAATAATTGCTACCAGTGTAAAAGTTATGGTCATTTCTACGTTCCGGGCAACCTAGGCTTCACCCTAGGGCGTTGTGCCACCAGATCGAATAGTTAGGGCCTAAGAAGTGAACGCCAGAAGCATAAAATACAATATAAATACAACAGTTTTTCCATCATATAAAACGAATAATTGCAACCAGTATGAAAGTTATTGTCATTTCTACGTTCCGGGCAACCTAGGCTTCACTCTAGGGTGTTGTTCCACCAGATTGAACAGTTAGGGCCTAAGAAATCAACGCCAGAAGCATAAAATACAATTTAAATATAACAGTTTTTCCATCGTATAAAACGAATATTTTCAACCAGTGTGAATGTTATGGTCATTTTTACATTCCGAGCAACCTAGGCTTCACTCTAGGGCGTTGATACACCAGATAGAATAGTTAGGGCCTTTGAAGTCAACGCCAGAAGCATAAAATTCAATAAAGGTGCAACAGTTTTTCCATCGTATAACAGGAGTCACTGCGAACAGTGCGAAAGTACTGGTCATTGCTACGTTCCGGGTAACCTAGGCTTCACCCTAGGGCGTTGCTAGAACAGATCGAATAGTTAGGGCCTTAGAAGTCAACGGCCGAAGCATAAAATACAAAATAAATAGAACTGTTTTTCTATCGTATAAAACGAATAATTGCTACCGGTGTGAAAGTTATTTCCATTTCTACGTTGCGGGCCGCCTAGGCTTCACCCTAGGGCGTTGTTCCACCAGATGGAATAGTTAGGGCATAAGACGACAACGCCAGAAGCATAAAATACAATTTAAGTACAACAGTTTTTCCATCGTATAAAATGAATAATTGCAAACATTGCGAAAGTAATGGTCATTCCACGTTCCGGGCAACCTAGGCGTCACTCTAGTGCGTTGCTCCACCACATCTAATAGCTACGGCCTTAGGCGTCAACGACAGAAGCATAAAATAAAATAAAGATGCAACAACTTTTCCATCGTATAAAACGAATAATTGCAACCAGTGTGAAAGTTATTGTCATTTCTACTTCCCGCGCAACCTAGGCTTCACCCTAGGGCGTTGCTCCAACAGATTGAATAGTTAGGACCTTAGAAGTCAGTGCCCGAAGCATAAAATGCAATAAAAATGCAACAGTTTTTCCATCGTATAAAACGAATAATTGCAACCAGTATGAAAGTTATGGTCATTTCTACTTTCCGGGCAACCTAGGATCCACCCTAGGGCGTTGTTCCACCAGATCGAATAGTTAGGGCCTAAGAAGTGAACGCCAGAAGTATAAAATACAATATAAATACAACAGTTTTTCCATCATAGAAAACGAGTAATTGCAACCAGTAAGAAGGTTGTGGTCATCTCTACTTTCCGGGCAACCTAGGCTACACCCCAGGGCGTTGCTCCAACAGATTGAATAGTTAGGGCCTTAGAAGTCAATGCCCGAAGCATAAAATGCAATAAAAATACAACAGTTTTTCCATCATATAACCGGAATAATTGCAACCAGTTTGAAATTGATTGTCATTTCTACGTTCCGGGCAACCTAGGCCTCACTCTAGGGCGTTGTTCCGCCTGATCGAATAGTTAGGGCCTAAGAAGTGAACGCCAGGAGCATAAAAAACAATATAAATACAACAGTTTTTCCATCATATAAAACGAGTAATTGCAACCAGTATGAAAGTTGTGGTCATTTCTACTTTCCGGGCAACCTAGGCTACACCCTAGGGCGTTGCTCCAACAGATTGAGTAGTTCGGGCCTTAGAAGTCAACGCCTGAAGCATAAAACACAAAATTAATAGAACAGTTTTTCCATCGTATAAAACGAATAATAGCAACCAGTGTCAAAGTTATGGTCATTTCTACGTTCCGGGCAACCTGGGCTTCACCCCAGGGCGTTGTTCCACCAGATCGAATAGTTAGGGCCTAAGAAGTGAACGCCAGCAGCATAAGATACAATATAAATACAACAGTTCTTCCATTATATCAAACGAGTAATTGCAACAAGTATGAAAGTTATGGTCATTTCTACGTTCCGGGCAACCTAGGCTTCACTCTATGGCGTTCTTCCACCACATCGAATAGCTGCGGCATGAGAAGTCAACGCCTGAAGCATAAAATACAATAAAAATACAACAGCCTTTCCATCCTATAACAGGAATAATTGCAACCCGTGTGAAAGTGATGGTCATTTGTACGTTCCAGGCAACCTAGGCTTCACTCTAGGGCGCTGTTCCACCAGATCGAATTGTTAGGGCCTAAGAAGTCAACGCCAGATGCATAAGATACAATATAAATATAACAATTTTTCCATCGTATAGAACGAATAATAGCAACCAGTGTGAAAGTTATGGTCATTTCTACGTTCCGGGCAACCTAGGCTTCACTCTAGGGCGTTGCTCCACCAGATCAAACATTTAGGGCCTTAGAAGTCAGCGCCCGAAGCGTAAAATACAAAATAAATACAACAGTTTTTCCATTGTATAAAACGAATAATTGCTACCAGTGTAAAAGTTATGGTCATTTCTACGTTCCGGGCAACCTAGGCTTCACCCTAGGGCGTTGTGCCACCAGATCGAATAGTTAGGGCCTAAGAAGTGAACGCCAGAAGCATAAAATACAATATAAATACAACAGTTTTTCCATCATATAAAACGAATAATTGCAACCAGTATGAAAGTTATTGTCATTTCTACGTTCCGGGCAACCTAGGCTTCACTCTAGGGTGTTGTTCCACCAGATTGAACAGTTAGGGCCTAAGAAATCAACGCCAGAAGCATAAAATACAATTTAAATATAACAGTTTTTCCATCGTATAAAACGAATATTTTCAACCAGTGTGAATGTTATGGTCATTTTTACATTCCGAGCAACCTAGGCTTCACTCTAGGGCGTTGATACACCAGATAGAATAGTTAGGGCCTTTGAAGTCAACGCCAGAAGCATAAAATTCAATAAAGGTGCAACAGTTTTTCCATCGTATAACAGGAGTCACTGCGAACAGTGCGAAAGTACTGGTCATTGCTACGTTCCGGGTAACCTAGGCTTCACCCTAGGGCGTTGCTAGAACAGATCGAATAGTTAGGGCCTTAGAAGTCAACGGCCGAAGCATAAAATACAAAATAAATAGAACTGTTTTTCTATCGTATAAAACGAATAATTGCTACCGGTGTGAAAGTTATTTCCATTTCTACGTTGCGGGCCGCCTAGGCTTCACCCTAGGGCGTTGTTCCACCAGATGGAATAGTTAGGGCATAAGACGACAACGCCAGAAGCATAAAATACAATTTAAGTACAACAGTTTTTCCATCGTATAAAATGAATAATTGCAAACATTGCGAAAGTAATGGTCATTCCACGTTCCGGGCAACCTAGGCGTCACTCTAGTGCGTTGCTCCACCACATCTAATAGCTACGGCCTTAGGCGTCAACGACAGAAGCATAAAATAAAATAAAGATGCAACAACTTTTCCATCGTATAAAACGAATAATTGCAACCAGTGTGAAAGTTATTGTCATTTCTACTTCCCGCGCAACCTAGGCTTCACCCTAGGGCGTTGCTCCAACAGATTGAATAGTTAGGACCTTAGAAGTCAGTGCCCGAAGCATAAAATGCAATAAAAATGCAACAGTTTTTCCATCGTATAAAACGAATAATTGCAACCAGTATGAAAGTTATGGTCATTTCTACTTTCCGGGCAACCTAGGATCCACCCTAGGGCGTTGTTCCACCAGATCGAATAGTTAGGGCCTAAGAAGTGAACGCCAGAAGTATAAAATACAATATAAATACAACAGTTTTTCCATCATAGAAAACGAGTAATTGCAACCAGTAAGAAGGTTGTGGTCATCTCTACTTTCCGGGCAACCTAGGCTACACCCCAGGGCGTTGCTCCAACAGATTGAATAGTTAGGGCCTTAGAAGTCAATGCCCGAAGCATAAAATGCAATAAAAATACAACAGTTTTTCCATCATATAACCGGAATAATTGCAACCAGTTTGAAATTGATTGTCATTTCTACGTTCCGGGCAACCTAGGCCTCACTCTAGGGCGTTGTTCCGCCTGATCGAATAGTTAGGGCCTAAGAAGTGAACGCCAGGAGCATAAAAAACAATATAAATACAACAGTTTTTCCATCGTATAAAACGAATAATTGCAACAAGTATGAAAGTTAACGTCACTTCTACTTTCCGGGCAACCTAGGCTTCACCCTAGGGCGTTGCTCCAACAGATTGAATAGTTAGGGCCTCAGAAGTCAACGCCGGAAGCATAAAATGCAATAAAAATACAACAGTTTTTCCATCGTATAAAAGGATTAAGTGCAACCAGTTTGAAAGTGATGGTCATTTCTACATTCCGAGCAACCTAGGCTTCACTCTAGGGCGCTGACCCAACAGATTGAATAGTTAGGGCCTAAGAAGTGAACGCCAGCAGCATAAAATACAATATAAATACAACAGTTTTTCCATCATATAGAACGAATAATTGCCACCAGTATGAAAGTTATGGTCATTTCTACGTTCCGGGCAACCTAGTCTTCACTCTATGGCGTTCTTCCACCACATCGAATAGCTACGGCCTCAGAAGCCAACGCTTGAAGCATAAAATACAGTAAAAATACAACAGTCTTTCCATCCTGTAACAGGAATAATTGCAACCCGTGTGAAAGTGATGGTCATTTGTACGTTCCAGGCAACCTAGGCTTCACTCTAGGGCGTTGTTCCACCAGATCGAATAGTTAGGACCTAAGAAGTGAACGCCAGAAGCATAAAATACAAAATAAATAGAACAGTTTATCCATTGTATAAAACGAATAATTGCTACCAGTGTAAAAGTTATGGTCATTTCTACGTTCCGGGCAACCTAGGCTTCACCCTAGGGCGTTGTTCCGCCTGATCGAATAGTTAGGGCCTAAGAAGTGAACGCCAGAAGCATAAAATACAATATGAATACAACAGTTTTTCCATCATATAAAACGAGTAATTGCAACCAGTATGAAAGTTGTGGTCATTTCTACTTTCCGGGCAACCTAGGCTACACCCTAGGGCGTTGCTCCAACAGATTGAGTAGTTCGCGCCTTAGAAGTCAACGCCTGAAGCATAAAATACAATATTAATAGAACAGTTTTTCCATCGTATAAAACGAATAATAGCAACCAGTGTCAAAGTTATGGTCATTTCTACGTTCCGGGCAACCTGGGCTTCACCCCAGGGCGTTGTTCCACCAGATCGAATAGTTAGGGCCTAAGAAGTGAACGCCAGCAGCATAAAATACAATATAAATACAACAGTTCTTCCATTATATAAAACGAGTAATTGCAACAAGTATGAAAGTTATGGTCATTTCTACGTTCCGGGCAACCTAGGCTTCACTCTATGGCGTTCTTCCACCACATCGAATAGCTGCGGCATGAGAAGTCAACGCCTGAAGCATAAAATACAATAAAAATACAACAGTCTTTCCATCCTATAACAGGAATAATTGCAACCCGTGTGAAAGTGATGGTCATTTGTACGTTCCAGGCAACCTAGGCTTCACTCTAGGGCGTTGTTCCACCAGATCGAATTGTTAGGGCCTAAGAAGTCAACGCCAGATGCATAAGATACAATATAAATATAACAATTTTTCCATCGTATAGAACGAATAATAGCAACCAGTGTGAAAGTTATGGTCATTTTGTACGTTCCGGGCAACCTAGGCTTCACTCTAGGGCGTTGCTCCACCAGATCAAACATTTAGGGCCTTAGAAGTCAACGCCCGAAGCATAAAATACAAAATAAATACAACAGTTTTTCCATTGTATAAAACGAATAATTGCTACCAGTGTAAAAGTTATGGTCATTTCTACGTTCCGGGCAACCTAGGCTTCACCCTAGGGCGTTGTGCCACCAGATCGAATAGTTAGGGCCTAAGAAGTGAACGCCAGAAGCATAAAATGCAGTAAAAATACAACAGTTTTTCCATCGTATAAAAGGATTAATTGCAACCAGTTTGAAAGTGATGGTCATTCCTACGTTCCGGGCAACCTAGGCTTCACTCTAGGGCGTTGCTCCACCAGATCGAATAGTTAGGGCCTTAGAAGTCAATGCCAGAAGCATAAAATACAATAAAGATGCTACAGCTTTTCCATCGTATAAAACGAATAATTTCAACCAGAGTGAATGTTATGGTCATTTCTACATTCCGAGCAACCTAGGCTTCATTCTAGGGCGTTGACCCAACAGATTGAATAGTTTGTGCCTTAGAAGTCAACGCCAGAAGCATAAAATACAATATAAATACAACAGTTTTTCCATCGTATAAAACGAATGATTGCTACCAGTATGGAAGTGATGGTCATTTCTACGTTCCGGGCAACCTAGGCCTCACTCTAGGGTGTTGTTCCACCAGATTGAATAGTTAGGGCCTAAGAAATCAACGCCAGAAACATAAAATACAATTTAAATATAACAGTTTTTCCATCGTATAAAACGAATAATTTCAACTAGATGTGAATGTTATGGTCATTTTTACATTCCCAGCAACCTAGGCTTCACTCTAGGGCGTTGATACACCAGATAGAATAGTTAGGGCCTTAGAAGTCAACGCCAGAAGCATAAAATACAATAAAGATGCAACAGCTTTTCCATCGTATAAAACGAATAATTGCAACCAGTGTGAAAGTTATTGTCATTTCTACTTTCCGGGCAACCTAGGCTTCACCCTAGGGCGTTGCTCCAACAGATTGAATAGTTAGGACCTTAGAAGTCAATGCCCGAAGCATAAAATGCAATAAAAATACAACAGTTTTT
This sequence comes from Calliopsis andreniformis, assembly GCF_051401765.1. Classification (NCBI taxonomy): domain Eukaryota; kingdom Metazoa; phylum Arthropoda; class Insecta; order Hymenoptera; family Andrenidae; genus Calliopsis; species Calliopsis andreniformis. The sequence continues at coordinate 15,677,061 of NW_027480428.1, forward strand.
CCATCATATAACAGGAATAATTGCAACCAGTTTGAAAGTGATGGTCATTTCTACTTTCCGGGCAACCTAGGCTACACACTAGGGCGTTGTTCCACCAGATCGAATTGTTAGGGCCTACGAAGTCAACGCCAGAAGCATAAGATACAATATAAATATAACAGTTTTTCCATCGCATAAAATGTATAATTGCAAACATTGCGAAAGTAATGGTCACTCCACGTTCCGGGCAACCTAGGCGTCACTCTAGTGCGTTGCTCCACCACATCTACTAGCTACGGCCTTAGACGTCAACGAGAGAATCATAAAATACAATAAAGATGCAACAGCTTTTCCATCGTATAAAACGAATAATTGCAACCAGTGTGAAAGTTATTGTCATTTCTACTTTCTGCGCAACCTAGGCTTCACCCTAGCGCGTTGCTCCAACAGATTCAATAGTTAGGACCTTAGAAGTCAATGCCCGAAGCATAAAATGCAATAAAAATACAACAGTTTTTCCATCACATAACAGGAATAATTGCAACCAGTTTGAAAGAGATGGTCATTTCTACGTTCCGGGCAACCTAGGCTTCACTCTAGGGCGTTGCACCACCAGATCGAATAGTTAGTGCCTTAGAAGTCAACGCCAGAAGCATAAAATACAATATAAATACAACAGTTTTTCCGTCGTATAAAACGAATAATTGCTACCAGTATGGAAGTGATGGTCATTTCTACGTTCCGGGCTACCTAGGCCTCACCCTAGGTCGTTGTTCCACCAGATCGAATTGTTAGAGCCTAAGAAGTCAACGCCAGAAGCATAAGATACAGTATAAATATAACAGTTTTTCCATCGTATAGAACGAATAATAGCAACCAGTGTGAAAGTTATGGTCATTTCTACGTTCCGGGCAACCTAGGCTTCACTCTAGGACGTAGCTCCACCAGATCGAATAGTTAGTGCCTTAGAAGTCAATGCCAGAAGCATAAAATACAATATAAATACAACAGTTCTTCCATTGTATAAAACGAATAATTGCTACCAGTGTAAAAGCTATGGTCAGTTCTACGTTCCGGACAACCTAGGCCTCACTCTAGGTCTTGTTCCACCAGATCGAATTGTTAGGGCGTAAGAAGTCAACGCCAGAAGCATCAGATACAATATAAATATAACAGTTTTTCCGTCGTGTAAAACGAATAATTGCAACCAGTATGAAGGTTAACGTCATTTCAACTTTTCGGGCAACCTAGGCTTCACCCTAGGGCGTTGCTCCAACAGATTGAATAGTTAGGGCCTTAGAAGTCAACGCCGGAAGCATAAAATGCAATAAAAATACAACAGTTTTTCCATCGTATAAAAGGATTAATTGCAACCAGTATGAAAGTTGTGGTCATTTCTACATTCCGGGCAACCTAGGCTACACCCTAGGGCGTTGCTCCACCAAATAGAATAGTTAGGGCCTTAGAAGTCAACGCCAGAAGAATAAAATTCAATAAAGATGCAACAGTTTTTCCATCGTATAAAAGGAGTCACTGCAAACAGTGTGAAAGTACTGGTCGTTTCTACGTTCCGGGTAACCTCGGTTTCACTCTAGGGCGTTGCTCCGCCAGATCGCATAGCTAGGGACTTAGAATTCAACGCCATAAGAATAAAATACAATATGAGTACAACAGTTTTTCCGTCGTATAAAATGAATAATTGGAAACATTGTGAAAGTAAAGGTCATTTCTACGTTCCAGGCAACCTAGGCGTCACTCTAGGGCGTTACTCCACCACATCGAATAGCTACGGCCTTAGAAGTCAACGCCAGAAGCATATAATACAATAAAAATACAACAGTTTTTCCATCGTATAAAACGAATAATAGCAAACAGTGTGAAAGTTCTGGTCATTTCTACGTTCCGGGCAACCTAGGCTTCACTCTAGGGCGTTGCTCCACCAGATCGAATAGTCAGGGCCTTAGAAGTCAACGCCCGAAGCATAAAATACAAAATAAATAGAACAGTTTTTCCATTGTATATAACGAATAATTGCTACCAGTGTGAAAGTTATGGTCATTTCTACGTTCCGGCAACCTAGGCTTCACCCTAGGGCGTTGTGCCACCAGATCGAAAAGTTAGGGCCTAAGAAGTTAACGCCAGAAGCATAAAATACAATATAAATATAACAGTTTTTCCATCGTATAAAACGAATAATTGCAGCAAGGATGAAAGTTGTGGTTATTTCTACGTTCCGGGCAACCTAGGTTTCACTCTAGGGCGTTGCTCCACCAGATCGAATAGTTAGGTCCTTAGAAGTCAACGCCAGAAGCATAAAATACGATATAAATACAACAGCTTTTCCATCGTATAAAACGAATAATTGGGACCAGTGTGAAAGTTATGGTCATTTCTACATTCCGAGCAACCTAGGTTTCACCCTAGGGCGTTGTTCCAACAGATTGAATAGTTAGGGCCTTAGAAGTCAATGCCCGAAGCATAAAATGCAATAAAAATAAAACAGCTTTTCCATCGTATAAAACGAATAATTGCAAACAGTGTGAAAGTTAACGTCATTTCTACTTTCCGGGCAACCTAGGCTTGACCCTAGGGCGTTGCTCCAACAGATTGAATAGTTAGGGCCTTAGAAGTCAACGCCCGAAGCATGAAATACGAAATAAATAGAACAGCTTTTCCATCGTATAAAACGAATAATTGGGACCAGTGTGAAAGTTAAGGTCATTTCTACGTTCCGGGCAACCTAGGCTTCACCCTAGTGCGTTGCTCCACCAGATCGAATAGTTAGTGCCTTAGAAGTCAACGCCAGAAGCATAAAATACAATATAAATACAACATTTTTTCGATCGTATAAAACGAATAATTGCAACCAGTATGATAGTTATGGTCATTTCTACGTTCCGGACAACCTAGGCCACACTCTAGGGCGTTGCACCACCAGGTCGAATAGTTAGGGCATTAGAAGTCACCGCCCGAAGCATAAACTACAAAATAAATAGAACAGTTTTTTCCATTATATAAAACGAATAATTGCTACCAGTTTGAAAGTTATGGTCATTTCAACGTTCCGGGCAACCTTGGCTTCACCCTAGGGCGTTGTTCCACCAGATCGAATAGTTAGGTCATAAGAAGTCAACGCCAGAAGCATTAAATACGGTATAAATACAACAGCTTTTCCATCGTATAAAACGTATAATTGCAACCTGTATGAAAGTTATGGTCATTTCTACTTTCCGGGCAACCTAGGCTACACCCTAGGGCGTTGCTCCAACAGATTGAATAGTTAGGGCCTTAGAAGTCAATGCCCGAAGCATAAAATGCAATAAAAATAAAAGAGCTTTTCCATCGTATAAAACGTATAATTGCAACCAGTGTGAAAGTTAACGTCATTTCTACTTTCCGGGCAACCTAGGCTTGACGCTAGGGCGTTGCTCCAACAGATTGAATAGTTAGGGCCTTAGAAGTCAACGCCCGAAGCATGAAATACAAAATAAATAGAACAGTTGTTCCATCGTATCAAACGAGTAATTTCAACCAGTGTGAATGTTATGGTCATTTCTACATTCCGAGCAACCTAGGCTTCACTCTAGGGCGTTGATACACCAAATAGAATAGTTAGGGCCTTAGAAGTCAACGCCAGAAGAATAAAATTCAATAAAGATGCAACAGTTTTTCCATCGTATAAAAGGAGTCACTGCAAACAGTGTGAAAGTACTGGTCGTTTCTACGTTCCGGGTAACCTCGGTTTCACTCTAGGGCGTTGCTCCACCAGATCGCATAGCTAGGGACTTAGAATTCAACGCCATAAGAATAAAATACAATATGAGTACAACAGTTTTTCCGTCGTATAAAATGAATAATTGGAAACATTGTGAAAGTAAAGGTCATTTCTACGTTCCAGGCAACCTAGGCGTCACTCTAGGGCGTTACTCCACCACATCGAATAGCTACGGCCTTAGAAGTCAACGCCAGAAGCATATAATACAATAAAAATACAACAGTTTTTCCATCGTATAAAACGAATAATAGCAAACAGTGTGAAAGTTCTGGTCATTTCTACGTTCCGGGCAACCTAGGCTTCACTCTAGGGCGTTGCTCCACCAGATCGAATAGTCAGGGCCTTAGAAGTCAACGCCCGAAGCATAAAATACAAAATAAATAGAACAGTTTTTCCATTGTATAAAACGAATAATTGCTACCAGTTTGAAAGTTATGGTCATTTCAACGTTCCGGGCAACCTTGGCTTCACCCTAGGGCGTTGTTCCACCAGATCGAATAGTTAGGTCATAAGAAGTCAACGCCAGAAGCATTAAATACGGTATAAATACAACAGCTTTTCCATCGTATAAAACGTATAATTGCAACCTGTATGAAAGTTATGGTCATTTCTACTTTCCGGGCAACCTAGGCTTGACGCTAGGGCGTTGCTCCAACAGATTGAATAGTTAGGGCCTTAGAAGTCAACGCCCGAAGCATGAAATACAAAATAAATAGAACAGTTGTTCCATCGTATCAAACGAGTAATTTCAACCAGTGTGAATGTTATGGTCATTTCTACATTCCGAGCAACCTAGGCTTCACTCTAGGGCGTTGATACACCAAATAGAATAGTTAGGGCCTTAGAAGTCAACGCCAGAAGAATAAAATTCAATAAAGATGCAACAGTTTTTCCATCGTATAAAAGGAGTCACTGCAAACAGTGTGAAAGTACTGGTCGTTTCTACGTTCCGGGTAACCTCGGTTTCACTCTAGGGCGTTGCTCCACCAGATCGCATAGCTAGGGACTTAGAATTCAACGCCATAAGAATAAAATACAATATGAGTACAACAGTTTTTCCGTCGCATAAAATGTATAATTGCAAACATTGCGAAAGTAATGGTCACTCCACGTTCCGGGCAACCTAGGCGTCACTCTAGTGCGTTGCTCCACCACATCTACTAGCTACGGCCTTAGACGTCAACGAGAGAATCATAAAATACAATAAAGATGCAACAGCTTTTCCATCGTATAAAACGAATAATTGCAACCAGTGTGAAAGTTATTGTCATTTCTACTTTCTGCGCAACCTAGGCTTCACCCTAGCGCGTTGCTCCAACAGATTCAATAGTTAGGACCTTAGAAGTCAATGCCCGAAGCATAAAATGCAATAAAAATACAACAGTTTTTCCATCACATAACAGGAATAATTGCAACCAGTTTGAAAGAGATGGTCATTTCTACGTTCCGGGCAACCTAGGCTTCACTCTAGGGCGTTGCACCACCAGATCGAATAGTTAGTGCCTTAGAAGTCAACGCCAGAAGCATAAAATACAATATAAATACAACAGTTTTTCCATCGTATAAAACGAATAATTGCTACCAGTATGGAAGTGATGGTCATTTCTACGTTCCGGGCTACCTAGGCCTCACCCTAGGTCGTTGTTCCACCAGATCGAATTGTTAGAGCCTAAGAAGTCAACGCCAGAAGCATAAGATACAGTATAAATATAACAGTTTTTCCATCGTATAGAACGAATAATAGCAACCAGTGTGAAAGTTATGGTCATTTCTACGTTCCGGGCAACCTAGGCTTCACTCTAGGACGTAGCTCCACCAGATCGAATAGTTAGTGCCTTAGAAGTCAATGCCAGAAGCATAAAATACAATATAAATACAACAGTTCTTCCATTGTATAAAACGAATAATTGCTACCAGTGTAAAAGCTATGGTCAGTTCTACGTTCCGGACAACCTAGGCCTCACTCTAGGTCTTGTTCCACCAGATCGAATTGTTAGGGCGTAAGAAGTCAACGCCAGAAGCATAAGATACAATATAAATATAACAGTTTTTCCGTCGTGTAAAACGAATAATTGCAACCAGTATGAAGGTTAACGTCATTTCAACTTTTCGGGCAACCTAGGCTTCACCCTAGGGCGTTGCTCCAACAGATTGAATAGTTAGGGCCTTAGAAGTCAACGCCGGAAGCATAAAATGCAATAAAAATACAACAGTTTTTCCATCGTATAAAAGGATTAATTGCAACCAGTATGAAAGTTGTGGTCATTTCTACATTCCGGGCAACCTAGGCTACACCCTAGGGCGTTGCTCCACCAAATAGAATAGTTAGGGCCTTAGAAGTCAACGCCAGAAGAATAAAATTCAATAAAGATGCAACAGTTTTTCCATCGTATAAAAGGAGTCACTGCAAACAGTGTGAAAGTACTGGTCGTTTCTACGTTCCGGGTAACCTCGGTTTCACTCTAGGGCGTTGCTCCGCCAGATCGCATAGCTAGGGACTTAGAATTCAACGCCATAAGAATAAAATACAATATGAGTACAACAGTTTTTCCGTCGTATAAAATGAATAATTGGAAACATTGTGAAAGTAAAGGTCATTTCTACGTTCCAGGCAACCTAGGCGTCACTCTAGGGCGTTACTCCACCACATCGAATAGCTACGGTCTTAGAAGTCAACGCCAGAAGCATATAATACAATAAAAATACAACAGTTTTTCCATCGTATAAAACGAATAATAGCAAACAGTGTGAAAGTTCTGGTCATTTCTACGTTCCGGGCAACCTAGGCTTCACTCTAGGGCGTTGCTCCACCAGATCGAATAGTCAGGGCCTTAGAAGTCAACGCCCGAAGCATAAAATACAAAATAAATAGAACAGTTTTTCCATTGTATATAACGAATAATTGCTACCAGTGTGAAAGTTATGGTCATTTCTACGTTCCGGCAACCTAGGCTTCACCCTAGGGCGTTGTGCCACCAGATCGAAAAGTTAGGGCCTAAGAAGTTAACGCCAGAAGCATAAAATACAATATAAATATAACAGTTTTTCCATCGTATAAAACGAATAATTGCAGCAAGGATGAAAGTTGTGGTTATTTCTACGTTCCGGGCAACCTAGGTTTCACTCTAGGGCGTTGCTCCACCAGATCGAATAGTTAGGTCCTTAGAAGTCAACGCCAGAAGCATAAAATACGATATAAATACAACAGCTTTTCCATCGTATAAAACGAATAATTGGGACCAGTGTGAAAGTTATGGTCATTTCTACATTCCGAGCAACCTAGGTTTCACCCTAGGGCGTTGTTCCAACAGATTGAATAGTTAGGGCCTTAGAAGTCAATGCCCGAAGCATAAAATACAATATAAATACAACATTTTTTCGATCGTATAAAACGAATAATTGCAACCAGTATGATAGTTATGGTCATTTCTACGTTCCGGACAACCTAGGCCACACTCTAGGGCGTTGCACCACCAGGTCGAATAGTTAGGGCATTAGAAGTCACCGCCCGAAGCATAAACTACAAAATAAATAGAACAGTTTTTTCCATTATATAAAACGAATAATTGCTACCAGTTTGAAAGTTATGGTCATTTCAACGTTCCGGGCAACCTTGGCTTCACCCTAGGGCGTTGTTCCACCAGATCGAATAGTTAGGTCATAAGAAGTCAACGCCAGAAGCATTAAATACGGTATAAATACAACAGCTTTTCCATCGTATAAAACGTATAATTGCAACCTGTATGAAAGTTATGGTCATTTCTACTTTCCGGGCAACCTAGGCTACACCCTAGGGCGTTGCTCCAACAGATTGAATAGTTAGGGCCTTAGAGGTCAATGCCCGAAGCATAAAATGCAATAAAAATAAAAGAGCTTTTCCATCGTATAAAACGTATAATTGCAACCAGTGTGAAAGTTAACGTCATTTCTACTTTCCGGGCAACCTAGGCTTGACGCTAGGGCGTTGCTCCAACAGATTGAATAGTTAGGGCCTTAGAAGTCAACGCCCGAAGCATGAAATACAAAATAAATAGAACAGTTGTTCCATCGTATCAAACGAGTAATTTCAACCAGTGTGAATGTTATGGTCATTTCTACATTCCGAGCAACCTAGGCTTCACTCTAGGGCGTTGATACACCAAATAGAATAGTTAGGGCCTTAGAAGTCAACGCCAGAAGAATAAAATTCAATAAAGATGCAACAGTTTTTCCATCGTATAAAAGGAGTCACTGCAAACAGTGTGAAAGTACTGGTCGTTTCTACGTTCCGGGTAACCTCGGTTTCACTCTAGGGCGTTGCTCCACCAGATCGCATAGCTAGGGACTTAGAATTCAACGCCATAAGGATAAAATACAATATGAGTACAACAGTTTTTCCGTCGTATAAAATGAATAATTGGAAACATTGTGAAAGTAAAGGTCATTTCTACGTTCCAGGCAACCTAGGCGTCACTCTAGGGCGTTACTCCACCACATCGAATAGCTACGGCCTTAGAAGTCAACGCCAGAAGCATATAATACAATAAAAATACAACAGTTTTTCCATCGTATAAAACGAATAATAGCAAACAGTGTGAAAGTTCTGGTCATTTCTACGTTCCGGGCAACCTAGGCTTCACTCTAGGGCGTTGCTCCACCAGATCGAATAGTCAGGGCCTTAGAAGTCAACGCCCGAAGCATAAAATACAAAATAAATAGAACAGTTTTTCCATTGTATAAAACGAATAATTGCTACCAGTTTGAAAGTTATGGTCATTTCAACGTTCCGGGCAACCTTGGCTTCACCCTAGGGCGTTGTTCCACCAGATCGAATAGTTAGGTCATAAGAAGTCAACGCCAGAAGCATTAAATACGGTATAAATACAACAGCTTTTCCATCGTATAAAACGTATAATTGCAACCTGTATGAAAGTTATGGTCATTTCTACTTTCCGGGCAACCTAGGCTTGACGCTAGGGCGTTGCTCCAACAGATTGAATAGTTAGGGCCTTAGAAGTCAAGCCCGAAGCATGAAATACAAAATAAATAGAACAGTTGTTCCATCGTATCAAACGAGTAATTTCAACCAGTGTGAATGTTATGGTCATTTCTACATTCCGAGCAACCTAGGCTTCACTCTAGGGCGTTGATACACCAAATAGAATAGTTAGGGCCTTAGAAGTCAACGCCAGAAGAATAAAATTCAATAAAGATGCAACAGTTTTTCCATCGTATAAAAGGAGTCACTGCAAACAGTGTGAAAGTACTGGTCGTTTCTACGTTCCGGGTAACCTCGGTTTCACTCTAGGGCGTTGCTCCACCAGATCGCATAGCTAGGGACTTAGAATTCAACGCCATAAGAATAAAATACAATATGAGTACAACAGTTTTTCCGTCGTATAAAATGAATAATTGGAAACATTGTGAAAGTAAAGGTCATTTCTACGTTCCAGGCAACCTAGGCGTCACTCTAGGGCGTTACTCCACCACATCGAATAGCTACGGCCTTAGAAGTCAACGCCAGAAGCATATAATACAATAAAAATACAACAGTTTTTCCATCGTATAAAACGAATAATAGCAAACAGTGTGAAAGTTCTGGTCATTTCTACGTTCCGGGCAACCTAGGCTTCACTCTAGGGCGTTGCTCCACCAGATCCAATAGTCAGGGCCTTAGAAGTCAACGCCCGAAGCATAAAATACAAAATAAATAGAACAGTTTTTCCATTGTATAAAACGAATAATTGCTACCAGTTTGAAAGTTATGGTCATTTCAACGTTCCGGGCAACCTTGGCTTCACCCTAGGGCGTTGTTCCACCAGATCGAATAGTTAGGTCATAAGAAGTCAACGCCAGAAGCATTAAATACGGTATAAATACAACAGCTTTTCCATCGTATAAAACGTATAATTGCAACCTGTATGAAAGTTATGGTCATTTCTACTTTCCGGGCAACCTAGGCTACACCCTAGGGCGTTGCTCCAACAGATTGAATAGTTAGGGCCTTAGAAGTCAATGCCCGAAGCATAAAATGCAATAAAAATAAAAGAGCTTTTCCATCGTATAAAACGAATAATTGCAACCAGTGTGAAAGTTAACGTCATTTCTACTTTCCGGGCAACCTAGGCTTGACGCTAGGGCGTTGCTCCAACAGATTGAATAGTTAGGGCCTTAGAAGTCAACGCCCGAAGCATGAAATACAAAATAAATAGAACAGTTGTTCCATCGTATCAAACGAGTAATTTCAACCAGTGTGAATGTTATGGTCATTTCTACATTCCGAGCAACCTAGGCTTCACTCTAGGGCGTTGATACACCAAATAGAATAGTTAGGGCCTTAGAAGTCAACGCCAGAAGAATAAAATTCAATAAAGATGCAACAGTTTTTCCATCGTATAAAAGGAGTCACTGCAAACAGTGTGAAAGTACTGGTCGTTTCTACGTTCCGGGTAACCTCGGTTTCACTCTAGGGCGTTGCTCCACCAGATCGCATAGCTAGGGACTTAGAATTCAACGCCATAAGAATAAAATACAATATGAGTACAACAGTTTTTCCGTCGTATAAAATGAATAATTGGAAACATTGTGAAAGTAAAGGTCATTTCTACGCTCCAGGCAACCTAGGCGTCACTCTAGGGCGTTACTCCACCACATCGAATAGCTACGGCCTTAGAAGTCAACGCCAGAAGCATATAATACAATAAAAATACAACAGTTTTTCCATCGTATAAAACGAATAATAGCAAACAGTGTGAAAGTTCTGGTCATTTCTACGTTCCGGGCAACCTAGGCTTCACTCTACGGCGTTGTTCCACCAGATCGAATAGTTAGGGCCTAAGAAGTCAACACCAGAAGAATAAAATACAATAAAAATACAACAGACTTTCCATCCTATAAGAGGAATAATTGCAACCCGTGTGAAAGTGACGGTCATTTCTCCGTTCCAGGCAACCTAGGCTTCACTCTAGGGCGTTGTTCCACAAGATCGAATAGTTAGTGCCTAAGTAGACAACGCCAGAAGCATAAAATACGATATAAATACAACAGCTTTTCCATCGTATAAAAGGAATAATTGCAAACAGTGTGAAAGTAATGGTCATTTCTACGTTCCGGGCAACCTAGGCTTCACTCTAGGGCGTTGCTCGACCAGATCGAATAGTTACGGCCTAAGAGGTCACCGCCAGAAGCATAAAATACGATATAAATACAACAGCTTTTCCATCGTATAAAACAAGTAATTGCAACCAGTGTTAATGTTATGGTCATTTCAACGTTCCGGGCTGCCTAGGCTTCAACCTAGGCCGTTGTTCCACCAGATCGAATAGTTAGGGCCTAAGAAGTGAACGCCAGAAGCATAAAATGCAATAAAAATACAACAGTTTTTCCATCGTATAGCAGGAATAATTTGCAACCAGTGTGATAGTAGTGGTCATTTCTGCGTTCCGGGCAAGCCAGGTTTCACTCCAGGGCGTTGCTCCACCAAATCGAATAGCTACGGCCTAAGAAGTCAACGCCAGAAGCATAAAATACGATAAAGATGCAACAGTTTTTCCATCGTATAAAACGAATAATTGCAATCAGTGTGAAAGTTATGGTCATTTCTACATTCCGAGCAACCTAGGCTTCACTCTAGGGCGCTGCTCCACCAGATCGAATAGTTAGGTCCTTAGAAGTCATCGCCTGAAGCATACAATACAATAAAAATACAACAGTTTTACCATCGTATAACAGGAATAATTGCAACGATTCTGAAAGATATGGTCATAACCACGTTCCGGGCAACCTAGGCTTCACTCTAGGGCGTTGCTCCACCAGATCGAATAGGTAGGGACTTAGAATTCAATGCCAGAAGCATTAAATGCAATATATATATATAACAGCTTTTCCATGTATAAAACGAATAATTGTTACCAGTGTGGAATAGTTGGTCATTTCTACGTTCCGGGCAACCTAGGCTTCACCCTAGGGCGTTGCTCCACCAGATGGAATAGTTAGGGCGTAAGAAGTCAGCGCCAGAAGCATAAAATACGATATAAATACAACAGCTTTTCCATCGTATAAAACGAATAATGGTAACCAGTGTGAAAGTTATGGTCATTTGTACGTTCCGGGCAACCTAGGCTTCACTCTAGGGCGTTGCTCCACCAGATCGAATAGGTAGGGACTTAGAATTCAATGCCAGAAGCATTAAATGCAATATATATATATATAACAGCTTTTCCATGTATAAAACGAATAATTGTTACCAGTGTGGAATAGTTGGTCATTTCTACGTTCCGGGCAACCTAGGCTTCACCCTAGGAAGTTGCTCCACCAGATGGAATAGTTAGGGCGTAAGAAGTCAGCGCCAGAAGCACAAAATACAATATAAATACAACAGCCTTTCCATCGTATATAATGTATATTTGCAAACAGTGTGAAAGTAATGGTCATTTCTACGTTCCTGGCAACCTAGGCTTCACTCTAGGGCGTTGTTCCACCAGATCGAATAGTTAGGGCCTAAGAAGTCAACGCCAGAAGAATAAAATGCAATATAAGTACAACAGTTTACCATCGTATAAAATGAATAATTGCAAACATTGTGAAAGTAATGGTCATTTCTACGTGCCGGGCAACCTAGGCGTCACTCTAGGGCGTTGCTCCACCACATCGAATAGCTACGGCCTTAGAAGTCAACGCCTGAAGCAAAAAATGCAATAAAAATGCAACAGTTTTTTCATCGTATAACAGGAATAATTGCAAACAGTGTGAAGGTAATGGTCATTTCTACGTTCCGGGCAACCTAGGCTTCACTCTACGGCGTTGTTCCACCAGATCGAATAGTTAGGGCCTAAGAAGTCAACACCAGAAGAATAAAATACAATAAAAATACAACAGACTTTCCATCCTATAAGAGGAATAATTGCAACCCGTGTGAAAGTGACGGTCATTTCTCCGTTCCAGGCAACCTAGGCTTCACTCTAGGGCGTTGTTCCACCAGATCGAATAGTTAGGTCCTTAGAAGTCAACGCCAGAGGCATAAAATACGATATAAATACAACAGCTTTTCCATCGTATAAAAGGAATAATTGCAAACAGTGTGAAAGTAATGGTCATTTCTACGTTCCGGGCAACCTAGGCTTCACTCCAGGGCGTTGCTCGACCAGATCGAATAGTTAGGGCCTTAGAAGTCAACGCCCGAAGCTTAAAATACAAAATAAATAAAACAGTTTTTCCATCGTATAAAACGAAAAATTGCTACCAGTGGAATAGTTAGGGCCTAAGAAGTCAACGCCAGAAGCATAAAGAACGATATAAATACAACAGCTTTTCCATCGTATAAAACGAATAATTGCAACCAGTGTGGAAGTTATGGTCATTTCTACGTTTTGGGCAACCTTGGCTTTACTCTAGGGCGGTGCTCCGCCAAATCGAATAGCTAGGGCCTTAGAAGTGAACGCCAGAAGCATAAAATAAAATAAAGATGCAATAGTTTTTCCATCGTATAACAGGAATAACTGCAAACAGTATGAAAGTACTGGACATTTCTACGTTCCGGGTAACCTAGGTTTCACTCTAGGGCGTTGCTCCACCAGATCGAATAGCTAGCGACTAACAATTCAACGCCATAAGAATAAAATACAATATACGTACCACAGTTTTTCCATCGTATAAAATGAAAAATTGCAACCAGTGTGAAAGTTATGGTCATTTCTGCATTCCGAGCAACCCAGGCTTCACTCTAGGGCGTTGCTCCACCTGATCGAATAGTTAGGGCCTTAGAAGTCAACGCCAGAAGCATAAAATACAATATAAATACAACAGTTTTTCCACCATATGAAACGAATAATTACAACCAGTATGAAAGTTATGGTCATTTCTACTTTCCGGGCAACCTAGGCTTCACCCTAGGGCGTTGCACGAACAGATTGAATAGTTAGGGCCTCAGAAGTCAACGCCCGAAGTATAAAATACAAAATAAATAGAGCAGTTTTTCCATCGTATAAAACGAATAGTTGCTACCGGTGTGAAAGTTAAAGTCATTTCTACTTTCCCGGCAACCTAGGCTTCACCCTAGGGCGTTGTTCCACCAGATCGAATAGTTAGGGCCTAAGAAGTCAACGCCAGAAGCATAAAATACAATATAAATATAACAGTCTTTCCATCGTATAAAACGAAAGATAGCAACCAGCGTGAAAGTTATGGTCATTTCTACGTTCCGGGCAACCTAGGCTTCACTCTAGGGCGTTGCTCCACCAGATCGAATAGTTAGGGCCTCAGAAGTCAACGCCCGATGCATAAAATACAAAATAAATAAAACTGTTTTTCCATCGTATAAAACGAATAATTGCTACCAGTGTGAAAGTTATGGTCATTTCTGCGTTCCGCGCAACCTGGGCATTACCCTAGGGCGTTGTTCCACCAGATGGAATAGTTAGGGCCTAAGAAGTCAACGCCAGAAGCATAAAATACGATATAAATACTACAGCTTTTCCATCGTGTAAAACGAATAATTGCAACCAGTGTGGAAGTTATGGTCATTTCTACGTTCCGGACAACCTAGGCTTCACTCTAGGGCGGTGCTCCACCAGATCAAATAGTTAGGGCCTAAGAAGTCAACGCCAGAAGCATAAAATACAACAAAAATAAAACAGATTTTCCATCGTATATAATGAATAATTACAAACATTTTGAAAGTAATGGTCATTTCTACGTTCCGGGCAACCTAGGCGTCACCCTAGGGCGTTGCTCCACCACATCTAATAGCTACGGCCTTAGAAGTCAGCCCCAGATGAATAAAATACAATAAAGATGCCATAGCTTTTCCATCGTATAAAACGAATAATTGCAACCAGTGTGAAAGTTATGTTCATTTCTACTGTCCCTGCAAACTAGGCTTCACCCTAGGGCGTTGTTCCACCAGATCGAATAGTTAGGGCCTAAGAAGTCAACGCCAGAAGCATAAAATACAATATAAATATAACAGTCTTTCCATCGTATAAAACGAAAGATAGCAACCAGTGTGAAAGTTATGGTCATTTCTACGTTCCGGGCAATCTAGGCTTCACTCTAGGGCGTTGCTCCACCAGGTCGTATAGTTAGGGCCTCAGAAGTCAACGCCCGAAGCATAAAATACAAAATAAATAAAACAGTTTTTCCATCGTATAACACGAATAATTGCTACCAGTGTGAAAGTTATGGTCATTTCTGCGTTCCGCGCAACCTGGGCTTTACCCTAGGGCGTTGTTCCACCAGATGGAATAGTCAGGGCCTTAGAAGTCAACGCCCGAAGCATAAAATACAAAATAAATACAACAGTTTATCCATCGTATATAACGAATAATTGCAACCAGTATGAAACTTATGGTCATTTCTACTTTCCGAGCAACCTAGGCTTCACCCTAGGGCGTTGCTCCAGCAGATTGAATAGTTAGGGCCTTAGAAGTCAATGCCCGAAGCATAAAATGAAATAAAAATACAATAGCTTTTCCATTGTATAGCAGGAATAATTGCAACAAGTGTGAAAGTGATGGTCATTTCTACGATCCGGGTAACCCAGGTTTCACTCTAGGGCATTACTCCACCACATCGAATAGCTACGGCCGTAGAAGTCAACGACTGAAGCATAGAATGCAATAAAAGTACAACAGCTTTTTCATCGTATAACAGGAATAATTGCAGCAAGCGTGAAGGTAATGGTCATTTCTACGTTCCGGGCACCCTAGGCATCACTCTTGGGCGTTGTTCCACCAAATGGAACAGTTAGGGCCTAAGAAGTCAACGCCAGAAGCATAAAATACAATAAAGATGCAACAGTTGTTCCATCGTATAACAGGAATAACTGCAAACAGTGTGAAAGTACAGGTCATTTCTACGTTCCTGGCAACCTAGGTTTCACTCTAGGGCGTTGCTCCACCAAATCGAATAGCTAGGGCCTTAGAAGTCAACGCCAGAAGCATAAAATACAATAAAGGTGCAAAAGTTTTTCCATCGTATAACAGGAATAACTGCAAACAGTATGAAAGCACTTGTCATTTCTACGTACCGGGTAACCTAGGTTTCACCCTAGGGCGTTGTTCCACCAGATCGAATAGTTAGGGCCTAAGAAGTGAACGCCAGAAGCATAAAATACAATATAAATACAACAGTTTATCCATCGTATATAACGAATAATTGCAACCAGTATGAAACTTATGGTCATTTCTACTTTCCGAGCAACCTAGGCTTCACCCTAGGGCGTTGCTCCAGCAGATTGAATAGTTAGGGCCTTAGAAGTCAATGCCCGAAGCATAAATTGAAATAAAAATACAACAGCTTTTCCATTGTATAACAGGAATAATTGCAACCAGTGTGAAAGTGATGGTCATTTCTACGATCCGGGTAACCCAGGTTTCACTCTAGGGCATTACTCCACCACATCGAATAGCTACGGCCGTAGAAGTCAATGACTGAAGCATAAAATGCAATAAAAGTACAACAGTTTTTTCATCTTATAACAGGAACAATTGCAGCAAGCGTGAAGGTAATGGTCATTTCTACGTTCCGGGCACCCTAGGCATCACTCTTGGGCGTTGCTCCACCAGATGGAATAGTTAGGGCCTAAGAAGTCAACGCCAGAAGCATAAAATACGATATAAATGCAACAGCTTTTCCATCGTAGAAAACGAATAATGGCAACCAGTGTGAAAGTTATGGTCATTTCCACGTTCCGAGCAACTTAGGCTTCACTCTAGGGACTTGCTCCACCAGATCGAATGGTTAGTGCCTTAGATGTCAACGCCACATGCATAAAATACAATAATGGTGCAACAGTTTTTCCATCGTATAACAGGAATAATTGCAACCAGTGTGAAGGTAACGGTATGTTCTACGTTCCGGGCAACCTAGGCTTCACTCTAGGGCGTTGCTCCACCAGATCGAATAGTTAGGGCCTTAGAAGTCAACGCCCGAAGCATAAAATGCAAAATAAATAGAACAGTTGTTCCATTGTATAAAACGAATAACTGCAACCAGTGTGAAAGTACTGGTCATTTCTATGTTCCGGGTAACCTAGGCTTCACACTAGGGCACTGCTCCACCAGATCCAATAGTTAGGGCCTTAGAAGTCAACGCCCGAAGCATAAAACGCAATAAAGGTGCAACAGTTTTTCCATTGTGTAACAGGAATAATTGCAAACAGTGTGAAAGTAATGGTCATTTCTACGTTCCGGGCAACCTAGGCGTCACTCTAGGGCGTTGCTCCACCACATCTAATAGCTACGGCCTTAGAAGTCAACGCCAGAGGCGTAAAATACAATATAAATACAACAGCTTTTCCATCGTACAAAATGAATAATAGCAAACAGTGTGAAAGTAATTGTCATTTCTACGTTCCGGGCAACCTAGGCTTCACTCTAGGTCGTTGCTCCACCATATCAAATAGCTAGCGACTTAGAATTAAACGCCAGAAGCATAGAATACAATAAAAATGCAACAGTTTTTCCATCGTATAACAGGAATAATTGCAACCAGTGTGAATGTAATGGTCATTTCTACGTTCCGGGCAACCTAGGTTTCACTCTAGGGCGTTGCTCCACCAGGTCGAACAGTTAGGGCCTAAGAAGTCAACGCCAGAAGCATAAAATACAATATAAATACAACAGCTTTTACATCGTATAAAACGAGTAATTGCAACCAGTGTGGAAGTTATGGTCATTTCTACGTTCCGGGCAACCGAGGCTTCACTCTGGGGCATTGCTCGACCAGATCGAATAGCTAGGGCCTTAGAAGTCAACGCCCGAAGCATAAAATACAAAATAAATAGAACAGTTTTTCCATCGTATAAAACGAATAATTGTTACCATTGTGAAAGTTATGGTCATTGCTACGTTCCGCGCAACCTACCCTTCACCCTAGGGCGTTGCTCCACCAGATCGAATAGTTACGGCCTAAGAAGTCAACGCCAGAAGCATAAAATACGATAAAGATGCAACAGTTTTTCCATCGTTTAAAACGTATAATTGGAATCAGTGTGAAAGTTATGGTCATTTCTACATTCCGAGCAACCGAGGCTTCACTCTAGGGCGTTGCTCCACCAGATCGAATAGTTAGGTCCTTAGAAATCAACGCCAGAAGCATAAAATACGATATAAATACAACAGCTGTTCCATCGTATAAAAGGAATAATTGCAAACAGTGTGAAGGTAATGGTCATTTCTACGTTCCGGGCAACCTAGGCTTCACTCTACGGCGTTGTTCCACCACATCGAATAGTTATGGCCTAAGAAGTCAACACCAGAAGAATAAAATACAATAAAAATACAACAGACTTTCCATCCTATAAGAGGAATAATTGCAACCCGTGTGAAAGTGATGGTCATTTCTACGTTCCAGGCAACCTAGGCTTCACTCTAGGGCGTTGTTCCACAAGATCGAATAGTTAGTGCCTAAGTAGACAACGCCAGAAGCATAAAATACAATATAAATAGAACAGTTTTTCCATTGTATAAAGCGAATAATTGCTACCAGTGTGAAAGTTATGGTCATTTCTACGTTCCGCGCAACCTGGGCTTTACTCTAGGGCGCTGTTCCACCAGATGCAATAGTTAGGGCCTCAGCAGTCAACGCCCGAAGTATAAAATACAAAATAAATAGAGCAGTATTTCCATCGTATAAAACGAATAATTGCAATCAGTGTGGAAGTTATGGTCATTTCTACATTCCGAGCAACCTAGGCTTCACTCTAGGGCGCTGCTCCACCAGATCGAATAGTTAGGTCCTTAGAAGTCAACGCCAGAGGCATAAAATACGATATAAATACAACAGCTTTTCCATCGTATAAAAGGAATAATTGCAAACAGTGTGAAAGTAATGGTCATTTCTACGTTCCGGGCAACCTAGGCTTCACTCTAGGGCGTTGCTCGACCAGATCGAATAGTTAGGGCCTTAGAAGTCAACGCCCGAAGCTTAAAATACAAAATAAATAAAACAGTTCTTCCATCGTATAAAACGAAAAATTGCTACCAGTGTGAAAGTTATGGTCATTTATACGTTCCGTGCAATCTGGGCTTTACCCTAGGGCGTTGTTCCACCAGATGGAATAGTTAGGGCCTAAGAAGTCAACACCAGAAGCATAAAGAACGATATAAATACAACAGCTTTTCCATCGTATAAAACGAATAATTGCAACCAGTGTGGAAGTTATGGTCATTTCTACGTTTTGGGCAACCTTGGCTTTACTCTAGGGCGGTGCTCCGCCAAATCGAATAGCTAGGGCCTTAGAAGTGAACGCCAGAAGCATAAAATAAAATAAAGATGCAATAGTTTTTCCATCGTATAACAGGAATAACTGCAAACAGTATGAAAGTACTGGACATTTCTACGTTCCGGGTAACCTAGGTTTCACTCTAGGGCGTTGCTCCACCAGATCGAATAGCTAGCGACTAACAATTCAACGCCATAAGAATAAAATACAATATACGTACCACAGTTTTTCCATCGTATAAAATGAAAAATTGCAACCAGTGTGAAAGTTATGGTCATTTCTGCATTCCGAGCAACCCAGGCTTCACTCTAGGGCGTTGCTCCACCTGATCGAATAGTTAGGGCCTTAGAAGTCAACGCCCGAAGCATTAAATACAAAATAAATATAACAGTTTTTCCATCGTATAAAACGAATAATAGAAACCAGTGTGAAAGTTATGGTCATTTCTACGTTCCGGGCAACCTAGGCTTCACTCTAGGGCGTTGCTCCTCCATATCAAACAGTTAGGGGCTTAGAAGTCGACGCCCGAAGCATTAAATACAAAATAAATAGAACAGTTTTTCCATTGTATAAAACGAATAATTGCTACCAGTGGAATAGTTAGAGCCCAAGAAGTCAACGCCAGAAGCATAAAATACGATATAAATACAACAGCTTTTCCATCGTTTAAAACGAATAATTGCAACCAGTGTGAAAGTTATGGTCATTTCTACATTTCGAGCAACCTAGGCTTCACTCTAGGGCGTTGCTCCACCTGATCGAATAGTTAGGGCCTTAGAAGTCAACGCCAGAAGCATAAAATACAATATAAATACAACAGTTTTTCCACAATATGAAACGAATAATTACAACCAGTATGAAAGTTATGGTCATTTCTACTTTCCGGGCAACCTAGGCTTCACCCTAGGGCGTTGCACGAACAGATTGAATAGTTAGGGCCTCAGAAGTCAACGCCCGAAGTATAAAATACAAAATAAATAGAGCAGTTTTTCCATCGTATAAAACGAATAGTTGCTACCGGTGTGAAAGTTATGGTCATTTCTGCGTTCCGCGCAACCTGGGCTTTACCCTAGGGCGTTGTTCCACCAGATGGAATAGTCAGGGCCTTAGAAGTCAACGCCCGAAGCACAAAATACAAAATAAATACAACAGTTTATCCATCGTATATAACGAATAATTGCAACCAGTATGAAACTTATGGTCATTTCTACTTTCCGAGCAACCTAGGCTTCACCCTAGGGCGTTGCTCCAGCAGATTGAATAGTTAGGGCCTTAGAAGTCAATGCCCGAAGCATAAAATGAAATAAAAATACAATAGCTTTTCCATTGTATAGCAGGAATAATTGCAACAAGTGTGAAAGTGATGGTCATTTCTACGATCCGGGTAACCCAGGTTTCACTCTAGGGCATTACTCCACCACATCGAATAGCTACGGCCGTAGAAGTCAACGACTGAAGCATAGAATGCAATAAAAGTACAACAGCTTTTTCATCGTATAACAGGAATAATTGCAGCAAGCGTGAAGGTAATGGTCATTTCTACGTTCCGGGCACCCTAGGCATCACTCTCGGGCGTTGTTCCACCAAATGGAACAGTTAGGGCCTAAGAAGTCAACGCCAGAAGCATAAAATACAATAAAGATGCAACAGTTGTTCCATCGTATAACAGGAATAACTGCAAACAGTGTGAAAGTACAGGTCATTTCTACGTTCCTGGCAACCTAGGTTTCACTCTAGGGCGTTGCTCCACCAAATCGAATAGCTAGGGCCTTAGAAGTCAACGCCAGAAGCATAAAATACAATAAAGGTGCAAAAGTTTTTCCATCGTATAACAGGAATAACTGCAAACAGTATGAAAGCACTTGTCACTTCTACGTACCGGGTAACCTAGGTTTCACCCTAGGGCGTTGTTCCACCAGATCGAATAGTTAGGGCCTAAGAAGTGAACGCCAGAAGCATAAAATACAATATAAATACAACAGTTTATCCATCGTATATAACGAATAATTGCAACCAGTATGAAACTTATGGTAATTTCTACTTTCCGAGCAACCTAGGCTTCACCCTAGGGCGTTGCTCCAGCAGATTGAATAGTTAGGGCCTTAGAAGTCAATGCCCGAAGCATAAATTGAAATAAAAATACAACAGCTTTTCCATTGTATAACAGGAATAATTGCAACCAGTGTGAAAGTGATGGTCATTTCTACGATCCGGGTAACCCAGGTTTCACTCTAGGGCATTACTCCACCACATCGAATAGCTACGGCCGTAGAAGTCAATGACTGAAGCATAAAATGCAATAAAAGTACAACAGTTTTTTCATCTTATAACAGGAACAATTGCAGCAAGCGTGAAGGTAATGGTCATTTCTACGTTCCGGGCACCCTAGGCATCACTCTTGGGCGTTGCTCCACCAGATGGAATAGTTAGGGCCTAAGAAGTCAACGCCAGAAGCATAAAATACGATATAAATGCAACAGCTTTTCCATCGTAGAAAACGAATAATGGCAACCAGTGTGAAAGTTATGGTCATTTCCACGTTCCGAGCAACTTAGGCTTCACTCTAGGGACTTGCTCCACCAGATCGAATGGTTAGTGCCTTAGATGTCAACGCCACATGCATAAAATACAATAATGGTGCAACAGTTTTTCCATCGTATAACAGGAATAATTACAACCAGTGTGAAGGTAACGGTATGTTCTACGTTCCGGGCAACCTAGGCTTCACTCTAGGGCGTTGCTCCACCAGATCGAATAGTTAGGGCCTTAGAAGTCAACGCCCGAAGCATAAAATGCAAAATAAATAGAACAGTTGTTCCATTGTATAAAACGAATAACTGCAACCAGTGTGAAAGTACTGGTCATTTCTATGTTCCGGGCAACCTAGGCTTCACACTAGGGCATTGCTCCACCAGATCCAATAGTTAGGGCCTTAGAAGTCAACGCCCGAAGCATAAAACGCAATAAAGGTGCAACAGTTTTTCCATTGTGTAACAGGAATAATTGCAAACAGTGTGAAAGTAATGGTCATTTCTACGTTCCGGGTAACCTAGGCGTCACTCTAGGGCGTTACTCCACCAGATCGAATAGTTAGGGCCTTAGAAATCAACGCCAGAAGCATAAAATACAATAAAGATGCAACAGTTTTTCCATTGTTTAACAGGAATAACTGCAACCAGTGTGAATGTACTGGTCAGTTCTACGTTCCTGGCAACCTAGGTTTCACTCTAGCGCGTTGCTCCACCAAATCGAATAGCTAGGGCCATAGAAGTCAACGCCAGAAGCATAAAATACAATAAAGGTGCAAAAGTTTTTCCATCGTATAACAGGAATAACTGCAAACAGTATGAAAGCACTTGTCATTTCTACGTACCGGGTAACCTAGGTTTCACCCTAGGGCGTTGCTCCACCAGATCGAATAGCTAGCGACTAACAATTCAACGCCATAAGAATAAAATACAATATACGTACCACAGTTTTTCCATCGTATAAAATGAAAAATTGCAACCAGTGTGAAAGTTATGGTCATTTCTGCATTCCGAGCAACCCAGGCTTCACTCTAGGGCGTTGCTCCACCTGATCGAATAGTTAGGGCCTTAGAAGTCAACGCCCGAAGCATTAAATACAAAATAAATATAACAGTTTTTCCATCGTATAAAACGAATAATAGAAACCAGTGTGAAAGTTATGGTCATTTCTACGTTCCGGGCAACCTAGGCTTCACTCTAGGGCGTTGCTCCTCCAGATCAAACAGTTAGGGGCTTAGAAGTCGACGCCCGACGCATTAAATACAAAATAAATAGAACAGTTTTTCCATTGTATAAAACGAATAATTGCTACCAGTGGAATAGTTAGAGCCTAAGAAGTCAACGCCAGAAGCATAAAATACGATATAAATACAACAGCTTTTCCATCGTTTAAAACGAATAATTGCAACCAGTGTGAAAGTTATGGTCATTTCTACATTTCGAGCAACCTAGGCTTCACTCTAGGGCGTTGCTCCACCTGATCGAATAGTTAGGGCCTTAGAAGTCAACGCCAGAAGCATAAAATACAATATAAATACAACAGTTTTTCCACCATATGAAACGAATAATTACAACCAGTATGAAAGTTATGGTCATTTCTACTTTCCGGGCAACCTAGGCTTCACCCTAGGGCGTTGCACGAACAGATTGAATAGTTAGGGCCTCAGAAGTCAACGCCCGAAGTATAAAATACAAAATAAATAGAGCAGTTTTTCCATCGTATAAAACGAATAGTTGCTACCGGTGTGAAAGTTATGGTCATTTCTACGTTCCGGGCAACCTAGTCTTCACCCTAGGGCGTTGCTCCACCACATCTAATAGCTACGGCCTTAGAAGTCAGCCCCAGATGAATAAAATACAATAAAGATGCCACAGCTTTTCCATCGTATAAAACGAATAATTGCAACCAGAGTGAAAGTTATGGTCATTTCTACTTTCCCGGCAACCTAGGCTTCACCCTAGGGCGTTGTTCCACCAGATCGAATAGTTAGGGCCTAAGAAGTCAACGCCAGAAGCATAAAATACAATATAAATATAACAGTCTTTCCATCGTATAAAACGAAAGATAGCAACCAGCGTGAAAGTAATGGTCATTTCTACGTTCTGGGCAACCTAGGCTTCACTCTAGGGCGTTGCTCCACCAGATCGAATAGTTAGGGTCTCAGAAGTCAACGCCCGATGCATAAAATACAAAATAAATAAAACTGTTTTTCCATCGTATAAAACGAATAATTGCTACCAGTGTGAAAGTTATGGTCATTTCTGCGTTCCGCGCAACCTGGGCATTACCCTAGGGCGTTGTTCCACCAGATGGAATAGTTAGGGCCTAAGAAGTCAACGCCAGAAGCATAAAATACGATATAAATACTACAGCTTTTCCATCGTGTAAAACGAATAATTGCAACCAGTGTGGAAGTTATGGTCATTTCTACGTTCCGGACAACCTAGGCTTCACTCTAGGGCGGTGCTCCACCAGATCAAATAGTTAGGGCCTAAGAAGTCAACGCCAGAAGCATAAAATACAACAAAAATAAAACAGATTTTCCATCGTATATAATGAATAATTACAAACATTGTGAAAGTAATGGTCATTTCTACGTTCCGGGCAACCTATGCGTCACCCTAGGGCGTTGCTCCACCACATCTAATAGCTACGGCCTTAGAAGTCAGCCCCAGATAAATAAAATACAATAAAGATGCCATAGCTTTTCCATCGTATAAAACGAATAATTGCAACCAGTGTGAAAGTTATGGTCATTTCTACTTTCCCGGCAAACTAGGCTTCACCCTAGGGCGTTGTTCCACCAGATCGAATAGTTAGGGCCTAAGAAGTCAACGCCCGAAGCATAAAATACAAAATAAATACAACAGTTTATCCATCGTCTATAACGAATAATTGCAACCAGTATGAAACTTATGGTCATTTCTACGTTCCGGGCAATCTAGGCTTCACTCTAGGGCGTTGCTCCACCAGGTCGTATAGTTAGGGCCTCAGAAGTCAACGCCCGAAGCATAAAATACAAAATAAATAAAACAGTTTTTCCATCGTATAACACGAATAATTGCTACCAGTGTGAAAGTTATGGTCATTTCTGCGTTCCGCGCAACCTGGGCTTTACCCTAGGGCGTTGTTCCACCAGATGGAATAGTCAGGGCCTTAGAAGTCAACGCCCGAAGCATAAAATACGAAATAAATACAACAGTTTATCCATCGTATATAACGAATAATTGCAACCAGTATGAAACTTATGGTCATTTCTACTTTCCGAGCAACCTAGGCTTCACCCTAGGGCGTTGCTCCAGCAGATTGAATAGTTAGGGCCTTAGAAGTCAATGCCCGAAGCATAAAATGAAATAAAAATACAATAGCTTTTCCATTGTATAGCAGGAATAATTGCAACAAGTGTGAAAGTGATGGTCATTTCTACGATCCGGGTAACCCAGGTTTCACTCTAGGGCATTACTCCACCACATCGAATAGTTA
The DNA here is from genome assembly GCF_051401765.1 of Calliopsis andreniformis. NCBI lineage: Eukaryota > Metazoa > Arthropoda > Insecta > Hymenoptera > Andrenidae > Calliopsis > Calliopsis andreniformis. The sequence goes on from NW_027480428.1 coordinate 15,702,029, forward strand.
CGGCCGTAGAAGTCAACGACTGAAGCATAGAATGCAATAAAAGTACAACAGCTTTTTCATCGCATAACAGGAATAATTGCAGCAAGCGTGAAGGTAATGGTCATTTCTACGTTCCGGGCACCCTAGGCATCACTCTTGGGCGTTGTTCCACCAAATGGAACAGTTAGGGCCTAAGAAGTCAACGCCACAAGCATAAAATACAATAAAGATGCAACAGTTGTTCCATCGTATAACAGGAATAACTGCAAACAGTGTGAAAGTACAGGTCATTTCTACGTTCCTGGCAACCTAGGTTTCACTCTAGGGCGTTGCTCCACCAAATCGAATAGCTAGGGCCTTAGAAGTCAACGCCAGAAGCATAAAATACAATAAAGGTGCAAAAGTTTTTCCATCGTATAACAGGAATAACTGCAAACAGTATGAAAGCACTTGTCATTTCTACTTTCCCGGCAAACTAGGCTTCACCCTAGGGCGTTGTTCCACCAGATCGAATAGTTAGGGCCTAAGAAGTCAACGCCCGAAGCATAAAATACAAAATAAATACAACAGTTTATCCATCGTCTATAACGAATAATTGCAACCAGTATGAAACTTATGGTCATTTCTACGTTCCGGGCAATCTAGGCTTCACTCTAGGGCGTTGCTCCACCAGGTCGTATAGTTAGGGCCTCAGAAGTCAACGCCCGAAGCATAAAATACAAAATAAATAAAACAGTTTTTCCATCGTATAACACGAATAATTGCTACCAGTGTGAAAGTTATGGTCATTTCTGCGTTCCGCGCAACCTGGGCTTTACCCTAGGGCGTTGTTCCACCAGATGGAATAGTCAGGGCCTTAGAAGTCAACGCCCGAAGCATAAAATACAAAATAAATACAACAGTTTATCCATCGTATATAACGAATAATTGCAACCAGTATGAAACTTATGGTCATTTCTACTTTCCGAGCAACCTAGGCTTCACCCTAGGGCGTTGCTCCAGCAGATTGAATAGTTAGGGCCTTAGAAGTCAATGCCCGAAGCATAAAATGAAATAAAAATACAATAGCTTTTCCATTGTATAGCAGGAATAATTGCAACAAGTGTGAAAGTGATGGTCATTTCTACGATCCGGGTAACCCAGGTTTCACTCTAGGGCATTACTCCACCACATCGAATAGTTACGGCCGTAGAAGTCAACGACTGAAGCATAGAATGCAATAAAAGTACAACAGCTTTTTCATCGTATAACAGGAATAATTGCAGCAAGCGTGAAGGTAATGGTCATTTCTACGTTCCGGGCACCCTAGGCATCACTCTTGGGCGTTGTTCCACCAAATGGAACAGTTAGGGCCTAAGAAGTCAACGCCACAAGCATAAAATACAATAAAGATGCAACAGTTGTTCCATCGTATAACAGGAATAACTGCAAACAGTGTGAAAGTACAGGTCATTTCTACGTTCCTGGCAACCTAGGTTTCACTCTAGGGCGTTGCTCCACCAAATCGAATAGCTAGGGCCTTAGAAGTCAACGCCAGAAGCATAAAATACAATAAAGGTGCAAAAGTTTTTCCATCGTATAACAGGAATAACTGCAAACAGTATGAAAGCACTTGTCATTTCTACGTACCGGGTAACCTAGGTTTCACCCTAGGGCGTTGTTCCACCAGATCGAATAGTTAGGGCCTAAGAAGTGAACGCCAGAAGCATAAAATACAATATAAATACAACAGTTTATCCATCGTATATAACGAATAATTGCAACCAGTATGAAACTTATGGTCATTTCTACTTTCCGAGCAACCTAGGCTTCACCCTAGGGCGTTGCTCCAGCAGATTGAATAGTTAGGGCCTTAGAAGTCAATGCCCGAAGCATAAATTGAAATAAAAATACAACAGCTTTTCCATTGTATAACAGGAATAATTGCAACCAGTGTGAAAGTGATGGTCATTTCTACGATCCGGGTAACCCAGGTTTCACTCTAGGGCATTACTCCACCACATCGAATAGCTACGGCCGTAGAAGTCAATGACTGAAGCATAAAATGCAATAAAAGTACAACAGTTTTTTCATCTTATAACAGGAACAATTGCAGCAAGCGTGAAGGTAATGGTCATTTCTACGTTCCGGGCACCCTAGGCATCACTCTTGGGCGTTGCTCCACCAGATGGAATAGTTAGGGCCTAAGAAGTCAACGCCAGAAGCATAAAATACGATATAAATGCAACAGCTTTTCCATCGTAGAAAACGAATAATGGCAACCAGTGTGAAAGTTATGGTCATTTCCACGTTCCGAGCAACTTAGGCTTCACTCTAGGGACTTGCTCCACCAGATCGAATGGTTAGTGCCTTAGATGTCAACGCCACATGCATAAAATACAATAATGGTGCAACAGTTTTTCCATCGTATAACAGGAATAATTGCAACCAGTGTGAAGGTAACGGTATGTTCTACGTTCCGGGCAACCTAGGCTTCACTCTAGGGCGTTGCTCCACCAGATCGAATAGTTAGGGCCTTAGAAGTCAACGCCCGAAGCATAAAATGCAAAATAAATAGAACAGTTGTTCCATTGTATAAAACGAATAACTGCAACCAGTGTGAAAGTACTGGTCATTTCTATGTTCCGGGCAACCTAGGCTTCACACTAGGGCATTGCTCCACCAGATCCAATAGTTAGGGCCTTAGAAGTCAACGCCCGAAGCATAAAACGCAATAAAGGTGCAACAGTTTTTCCATAGTGTAACAGGAATAATTGCAAACAGTGTGAAAGTAATGGTCATTTCTACGTTCCGGGTAACCTAGGCGTCACTATAGGGCGTTACTCCACCAGATCGAATAGTTAGGGCCTTAGAAATCAACGCCAGAAGCATAAAATACAATAAAGATGCAACAGTTTTTCCATTGTTTAACAGGAATAACTGCAACCAGTGTGAATGTACTGGTCATTTCTACGTTCCGGATAACCTAGGTTTCACTCTAGGGCGTTGCTCTACCAGATCGAATAGCTAGGGATTTAGAATTCAACGCCAGAAGGATAAAATACAATATAAGTACAACAGTTATTCCATCGTATAAAATGAATAGTTGCAAACATTGTAAAAGTAATGGTCATTTCTACGTTCCGGGCAACCTAGGCGTCACTCTAGGGCGTTGCTCCACCACATCTAATAGCTACGGCCTTAGAAGTCAACGCCAGAGGCGTAAAATACAATATAAATACAACAGCTTTTCCATCGTACAAAATGAATAATAGCAAACAGTGTGAAAGTAATTGTCATTTCTACGTTCCGGGCAACCTAGGCTTCACTCTAGGTCGTTGCTCCACCAGATTAAATAGCTAGCGACTTAGAATTAAACGCCAGAAGCATAGAATACAATAAAAATGCAACAGTTTTTCCATCGTATAACAGGAATAATTGCAACCAGTGTGAATGTAATGGTCATTTCTACGTTCCGGGCAACCTAGGTTTCACTCTAGGGCGTTGCTCCACCAGGTCGAACAGTTAGGGCCTAAGAAGTCAACGCCAGAAGCATAAAATACAATATAAATACAACAGCTTTTACATCGTATAAAACGAGTAATTGCAACCAGTGTGGAAGTTATGGTCATTTCTACGTTCCGGGCAACCGAGGCTTCACTCTGGGGCATTGCTCGACCAGATCGAATAGCTAGGGCCTTAGAAGTCAACGCCCGAAGCATAAAATACAAAATAAATAGAACAGTTTTTCCATCGTATAAAACGAATAATTGCTACCATTGTGAAAGTTATGGTCATTGCTACGTTCCGCGCAACCTACCCTTCACCCTAGGGCGTTGCTCCACCAGATCGAATAGTTACGGCCTAAGAAGTCAACGCCAGAAGCATAAAATACGATAAAGATGCAACAGTTTTTCCATCGTTTAAAACGAATAATTGCAATCAGTGTGAAAGTTATGGTCATTTCTACATTCCGAGCAACCGAGGCTTCACTCTAGGGCGTTGCTCCACCAGATCGAATAGTTAGGTCCTTAGAAATCAACGCCAGAAGCATAAAATACGATATAAATACAACAGCTGTTCCATCGTATAAAAGGAATAATTGCAAACAGTGTGAAGGTAATGGTCATTTCTACGTTCCGGGCAACCTAGGCTTCACTCTACGGCGTTGTTCCACCAGATCGAATAGTTAGGGCCTAAGAAGTCAACACCAGAAGAATAAAATACAATAAAAATACAACAGACTTTCCATCCTATAAGAGGAATAATTGCAACCCGTGTGAAAGTGATGGTCATTTCTACGTTCCAGGCAACCTAGGCTTCACTCTAGGGCGTTGTTCCACAAGATCGAATAGTTAGTGCCTAAGTAGACAACGCCAGAAGCATAAAATACAATATAAATAGAACAGTTTTTCCATTGTATAAAGCGAATAATTGCTACCAGTGTGAAAGTTATGGTCATTTCTACGTTCCGCGCAACCTGGGCTTTACTCTAGGGCGCTGTTCCACCAGATGGAATAGTTAGGGCCTAAGAAGTCAACGCCAGAAGCATAAAATACGATATAAATACAACAGCTTTTCCATCGTATAAAACAAGTAATTGCAAACAGTGTGAAGGTAATGGTCATTTCTACGTTCCGGGCAACCTAGGCTTCACTCTACGGCGTTGTTCCACCAGATCGAATAGTTAGGGCCTAAGAAGTCAACACCAGAAGAATAAAATACAATAAAAATACAACAGACTCTCCATCCTATAAGAGGAATAATTGCAACCCGTGTGAAAGTGATGGTCATTTCTGCGTTCCGGGCAAACCAGGTTTCACTCCAGGGCGTTGCTCCACCAGATCGAATAGCTACGGCCTAAGAAGTCAACGCCAGAAGCATAAAATACGATAAAGATGCAACAGTTTTTCCATCGTATAAAACGAATAATTGCAATCAGTGTGAAAGTTATGGTCATTTCTACATTCCGAGCAACCTAGGCTTCACTCTAGGGCGCTGCTCCACCAGATCGAATAGTTAGGTCCTTAGAAGTCAACGCCAGAGGAATAAAATACGATATAAATACAACAGCTTCTCCATCGTATAAAAGGAATAATTGCAAACAGTGTGAAAGTAATGGTCATTTCTACGTTCCGGGCAACCTAGGCTTCACTCTAGGGCGTTGCTCGACCAGATCGAATAGCTAGGGCCTTAGAAGTCAACGCCCGAAGCTTAAAATACAAAATAAATAAAACAGTTTTTCCATCGTATAAAACGAAAAATTGCTACCAGTGTGAAAGTTATGGTCATTTCTACGTTCCGTGCAATCTGGGCTTTACCCTAGGGCGTTGTTCCACCAGATGGAATAGTTAGGGCCTAAGAAGTCAACGCCAGAAGCATAAAGAACGATGTAAATACAACAGCTTTTCCTTCGTATAAAACGAATAATTGCAACCAGTGTGGAAGTTATGGTCATTTCTACGTTTTGGGCAACCTTGGCTTCACTCTAGGGCGGTGCTCCGCCAAATCGAATAGCTAGGGCCTTAGAAGTGAACGCCAGAAGCATAAAATAAAATAAAGATGCAATAGTTTTTCCATCGTATAACAGGAATAACTGCAAACAGTATGAAAGTACTGGACATTTCTACGTTCCGGGTAACCTAGGTTTCACTTTAGGGCGTTGCTCCACCAGATCGAATAGCTAGCGACTAACAATTCAACGCCATAAGAATAAAATACAATATACGTACCACAGTTTTTCCATCGTATAAAATGAAAAATTGCAACCAGTGTGAAAGTTATGGTCATTTCTGCATTCCGAGCAACCCAGGCTTCACTACAGGGCGTTGCTCCACCTGATCGAATAGTTAGGGCCTTAGAAGTCAACGCCCGATGCATTAAATACAAAATAAATATAACAGTTTTTCCATCGTATAAAACGAATAATAGAAACCAGTGTGAAAGTTATGGTCATTTCTACGTTCCGGGCAACCTAGGCTTCACTCTAGGGCGTTGCTCCACCAGATCGAATAGTTAGGGCCTCAGAAGTCAACGCCCGATGCATAAAATACAAAATAAATAAAACTGTTTTTCCATCGTATAAAACGAATAATTGCTACCAGTGTGAAAGTTATGGTCATTTCTGCGTTCCGCGCAACCTGGGCATTACCCTAGGGCGTTGTTCCACCAGATGGAATAGTTAGGGCCTAAGAAGTCAACGCCAGAAGCATAAAATACGATATAAATACTACAGCTTTTCCATCGTGTAAAACGAATAATTGCAACCAGTGTGGAAGTTATGGTCATTTCTACGTTCCGGACAACCTAGGCTTCACTCTAGGGCGGTGCTCCACCAGATCAAATAGTTAGGGCCTAAGAAGTCAACGCCAGAAGCATAAAATACAACAAAAATAAAACAGATTTTCCATCGTATATAATGAATAATTACAAACATTGTGATAGTAATGGTCATTTCTACGTTCCGGGCAACCTAGGCGTCACCCTAGGGCGTTGCTCCACCACATCTAATAGCTACGGCCTTAGAAGTCAGCCCCAGATGAATAAAATACAATAAAGATGCCATAGCTTTTCCATCGTATAAAACGAATAATTGCAACCAGTGTGAAAGTTATGGTCATTTCTACTTTCCCGGCAAACTAGGCTTCACCCTAGGGCGTTGTTCCACCAGATCGAATAGTTAGGGCCTAAGAAGTCAACGCCAGAAGCATAAAATACAATATAAATATAACAGTCTTTCCATCGTATAAAACGAAAGATAGCAACCAGTGTGAAAGTTATGGTCATTTCTACGTTCCGGGCAATCTAGGCTTCACTCTAGGGCGTTGCACCACCAGGTCGTATAGTTAGGGCCTCAGAAGTCAACGCCCGAAGCATAAAATACAAAATAAATAATACAGTTTTTCCATCGTATAACACGAATCATTGCTACCAGTGTGAAAGTTATGGTCATTTCTGCGTTCCGCGCAACCTGGGCTTTACCCTAGGGCGTTGTTCCACCAGATGGAATAGTCAGGGCCTTAGAAGTCAACGCCCGAAGCATAAAATACGATATAAATGCAACAGCTTTTCCATCGTACAAAATGAATAATAGCAAACAGTGTGAAAGTAATTGTCATTTCTACGTTCCGGGCAACCTAGGCTTCACTCTAGGTCGTTGCTCCACCAGATCAAATAGCTAGCGACTTAGAATTAAACGCCAGAAGCATAGAATACAATAAAAATGCAACAGTTTTTCCATCGTATAACAGGAATAATTGCAACCAGTGTGAATGTAATGGTCATTTCTACGTTCCGGGCAACCTAGGTTTCACTCTAGGGCGTTGCTCCACCAGGTCGAACAGTTAGGGCCTAAGAAGTCAACGCCAGAAGCATAAAATACAATATAAATACAACAGCTTTTACATCGTATAAAACGAGTAATTGCAACCAGTGTGGAAGTTATGGTCATTTCTACGTTCCGGGCAACCGAGGCTTCACTCTGGGGCATTGCTCGACCAGATCGAATAGCTAGGGCCTTAGAAGTCAACGCCCGAAGCATAAAATACAAAATAAATAGAACAGTTTTTCCATCGTATAAAACGAATAATTGCTACCATTGTGAAAGTTATGGTCATTGCTACGTTCCGCGCAACCTACCCTTCACCCTAGGGCGTTGCTCCACCAGATCGAATAGTTACGGCCTAAGAAGTCAACGCCAGAAGCATAAAATACGATAAAGATGCAACAGTTTTTCCATCGTTTAAAACGAATAATTGCAATCAGTGTGAAAGTTATGGTCATTTCTACATTCCGAGCAACCGAGGCTTCACTCTAGGGCGTTGCTCCACCAGATCGAATAGTTAGGTCCTTAGAAATCAACGCCAGAAGCATAAAATACGATATAAATACAACAGCTGTTCCATCGTATAAAAGGAATAATTGCAAACAGTGTGAAGGTAATGGTCATTTCTACGTTCCGGGCAACCTAGGCTTCACTCTACGGCGTTGTTCCACCAGATCGAATAGTTAGGGCCTAAGAAGTCAACACCAGAAGAATAAAATACAATAAAAATACAACAGACTTTCCATCCTATAAGAGGAATAATTGCAACCCGTGTGAAAGTGATGGTCATTTCTACGTTCCAGGCAACCTAGGCTTCACTCTAGGGCGTTGTTCCACAAGATCGAATAGTTAGTGCCTAAGTAGACAACGCCAGAAGCATAAAATAAAATATAAATAGAACAGTTTTTCCATTGTATAAAGCGAATAATTGCTACCAGTGTGAAAGTTATGGTCATTTCTACGTTCCGCGCAACCTGGGCTTTACTCTAGGGCGCTGTTCCACCAGATGGAATAGTTAGGGCCTCAGAAGTCAACGCCCGAAGTATAAAATACAAAATAAATAGAGCAGTTTTTCCATCGTATAAAACGAATAGTTGCTACCGGTGTGAAAGTTATGGTCATTTCTACGTTCCGGGCTACCTATGCTTCACTCTAGGGCGGTGCTCTACCAGATTAAATAGATAGTGCCTAAGAAGTCAACGCCAGAAGTATAAAATACAATTAAATACTACAGCTTTTCCATCGTATATAATGTATATTTGCAAACAGTCCGAAAGTAATGGTCATTTCCATGTCCCGGGCAACCTAGTCTTCACCCTAGGGCGTTGCTCCACCACATCTAATAGCTGCGGCCTTAGAAGTCAGCCCCAGATGAATAAAATACAATAAAGGTGCCACAGCTTTTCCATCGTATAAAACGTATAATTGCAACCAGTGTGAAAGTTATGGTCATTTCTACTTTCCCGGCAACCTAGGCTTCACCCTAGGGCGTTGTTCCACCAGATCGAATAGCTAGGGCCTAAGAAGTCAACGCCAGAAGCATAAAATACAATATAAATATAACAGTCTTTCCATCGTATAAAACGAAAGATAGCAACCAGCGTGAAAGTTATGGTCATTTCTACGTTCCGGGCAACCTAGGCTTCACTCTAGGGCGTTGCTCCACCAGATCGAATAGTTAGGGCCTCAGAAGCCAACGCCCGATGCATAAAATACAAAATAAATAAAACTGTTTTTCCATCGTATAAAACGAATAATTGCAATCAGTGTGAAAGTTATGGTCATTTCTACATTCCGAGCAACCGAGGCTTCACTCTAGGGCGTTGCTCCATCAGATCGAATAGTTAGGTCCTTAGAAATCAACGCCAGAAGCATAAAATACGATATAAATGCAACAGCTGTTCCATCGTATAAAAGGAATAATTGCAAACAGTGTGAAGGTAATGGTCATTTCTACGTTCCGGGCAACCTAGGCTTCACTCTACGGCGTTGTTCCACCAGATCGGATAGTTAGGGCCTAAGAAGTCAACACCAGAAGAATAAAATACAATAAAAATACAACAGACTCTCCATCCTATAAGAGGGATAATTGCAACCCGTGTGAAAGTGATGGTCATTTCTACGTTCCAGGCAACCTAGGCTTCACTCTAGGGCGTTGTTCCACAAGATCGAATAGTTAGTGCCTAAGTAGACAACGCCAGAAGCATAAAATACAATATAAATAGAACAGTTTTTCCATTGTATAAAGCGAATAATTGCTACCAGTGTGAAAGTTATGGTCCTTTCTACGTTCCGCGCAACCTGGGCTTTACTCTAGGGCGCTGTTCCACCAGATGGAATAGTTAGGGCCTAAGAAGTCAACGCCAGAAGCATAAAATACGATATAAATACAACAGCTTTTCCATCGTATAAAACAAGTAATTGCAAACAGTGTGAAGGTAATGGTCATTTCTACGTTCCGGGCAACCTAGGCTTCACTCTACGGCGTTGTTCCACCAGATCGAATAGTTAGGGCCTAAGAAGTCAACACCAGAAGAATAAAATACAATAAAAATACAACAGACTCTCCATCCTATAAGAGGAATAATTGCAACCCGTGTGAAAGTGATGGTCATTTCTGCGTTCCGGGCAAACCAGGTTTCACTCCAGGGCGTTGCTCCACCAGATCGAATAGCTACGGCCTAAGAAGTCAACGCCAGAAGCATAAAATACGATAAAGATGCAACAGTTTTTCCATCGTATAAAACGAATAATTGCAATCAGTGTGAAAGTTATGGTCATTTCTACATTCCGAGCAACCTAGGCTTCACTCTAGGGCGCTGCTCCACCAGATCGAATAGTTAGGTCCTTAGAAGTCAACGCCAGAGGCATAAAATACGATATAAATACAACAGCTTCTCCATTGTATAAAAGGAATAATTGCAAACCGTGTGAAAGTAATGGTCATTTCTACGTTCCGGGCAACCTAGGCTTCACTCTAGGGCGTTGCTCGACCAGATCGAATAGTTAGGGCCTTAGAAGTCAACGCCCGAAGCTTAAAATACAAAATAAATAAAACAGTTTTTCCATCGTATAAAACGAAAAATTGCTACCAGTGTGAAAGTTATGGTCATTTCTACGTTCCGTGCAATCTGGGCTTTACCCTAGGGCGTTGTTCCACCAGATGGAATAGTTAGGGCCTAAGAAGTCAACGCCAGAAGCATAAAGAACGATATAAATACAACAGCTTTTCCTTCGTATAAAACGAATAATTGCAACCAGTGTGGAAGTTATGGTCATTTCTACGTTTTGGGCAACCTTGGCTTCACTCTAGGGCGGTGCTCCGCCAAATCGAATTCCTAGGGCCTTAGAAGTGAACGCCAGAAGCATAAAATAAAATAAAGATGCAATAGTTTTTCCATCGTATAACAGGAATAACTGCAAACAGTATGAAAGTACTGGACATTTCTACGTTCCGGGTAACCTAGGTTTCACTTTAGGGCGTTGCTCCACCAGATCGAATAGCTAGCGACTAACAATTCAACGCCATAAGAATAAAATACAATATACGTACCACAGTTTTTCCATCGTATAAAATGAAAAATTGCAACCAGTGTGAAAGTTATGGTCATTTCTGCATTCCGAGCAACCCAGGCTTCACTCCAGGGCGTTGCTCCACCTGATCGAATAGTTAGGGCCTTAGAAGTCAACGCCCGAAGCATTAAATACAAAATAAATATAACAGTTTTTCCATCGTATAAAACGAATAATAGAAACCAGTGTGAAAGTTATGGTCATTTCTACGTTCCGGGCAACCTAGGCTTCACTCTAGGGCGTTGCTCCACCAGATCGAATAGTTAGGGCCTCAGAAGTCAACGCCCGATGCATAAAATACAAAATAAATAAAACTGTTTTTCCATCATATAAAACGAATGATAGCAACCAGTGTGAAAGTTTTGGTCATTTCTACGTTCCGGGCAACCTAGGCTGCACTCTAGGGCGTTGGTCCACCAGATCGAATAGTTAGGGCCTTAGAAGTCAACGCCCGAAGCATAAAAAACAAAATAAATAAAACAGTTTTTCTATCGTATAAAACGAAAAATTGCAAACAGTGTGAAAGATATGGACATTTCTACGATCCGGGCTACCTAGGCTTCACTCTATGGCGTTCTTCCACCACATCGAATAGCAGCGGCCTCAGAAGTCAACGCCAGAAGCTTAAATACAATATAAATATAACAGTTTTTCCATCGTATAAAACGAATAATAGCAACCAGTGTGAAAGTTATGGTCATTTCTACGATCCGGGCAACCTAGGCTTCACTCTACGGCGTTGTTCCACCAGATCGAATAGTTAGGGCCTAAGAAGTCAACACCAGAAGAATAAAATACAATAAAAATACAACAGACTCTCCATCCTATAAGAGGAATAATTGCAACCCGTGTGAAAGTGATGGTCATTTCTGCGTTCCGGGCAAACCAGGTTTCACTCCAGGGCGTTGCTCCACCAGATCGAATAGCTACGGCCTAAGAAGTCAACGCCAGAAGCATAAAATACGATAAAGATGCAACAGTTTTTCCATCGTATAAAACGAATAATTGCAATCAGTGTGAAAGTTATGGTCATTTCTACATTCCGAGCAACCTAGGCTTCACTCTAGGGCGCTGCTCCACCAGATCGAATAGTTAGGTCCTTAGAAGTCAACGCCAGAGGCATAAAATACGATATAAATACAACAGCTTCTCCATCGTATAAAAGGAATAATTGCAAACAGTGTGAAAGTAATGGTCATTTCTACGTTCCGGGCAACCTAGGCTTCACTCTAGGGCGTTGCTCGACCAGATGGAATAGTTAGGGCCTTAGAAGTCAACGCCCGAAGCTTAAAATACAAAATAAATAAAACAGTTTTTCCATCGTATAAAACGAAAAATTGCTACCAGTGTGAAAGTTATGGTCATTTCTACGTTCCGTGCAATCTGGGCTTTACCCTAGGGCGTTGTTCCACCAGATGGAATAGTTAGGGCCTAAGAAGTCAACGCCAGAAGCATAAAGAACGATATAAATACAACAGCTTTTCCTTCGTATAAAACGAATAATTGCAACCAGTGTGGAAGTTATGGTCATTTCTACGTTTTCGGCAACCTTGGCTTCACTCTAGGGCGGTGCTCCGCCAAATCGAATAGCTAGGGCCTTAGAAGTGAACGCCAGAAGCATAAAATAAAATAAAGATGCAATAGTTTTTCCATCGTATAACAGGAATAGCTGCAAACAGTATGAAAGTACTGGACATTTCTACGTTCCGGGTAACCTAGGTTTCACTTTAGGGCGTTGCTCCACCAGATCGAATAGCTAGCGACTAACAATTCAACGCCATAAGAATAAAATACAATATACGTACCACAGTTTCTCCATCGTATAAAATGAAAAATTGCAACCAGTGTGAAAGTTATGGTCATTTCTGCATTCCGAGCAACCCAGGCTTCACTCCAGGGCGTTGCTCCACCTGATCGAATAGTTAGGGCCTTAGAAGTCAACGCCCGAAGCATTAAATACAAAATAAATATAACAGTTTTTCCATCGTATAAAACGAATAATAGAAACCAGTGTGAAAGTTATGGTCATTTCTACGTTCCGGGCAACCTAGGCTTCACTCTAGGGCGTTGCTCCACCAGATCGAATAGTTAGGGCCTCAGAAGTCAACGCCCGATGCATAAAATACAAAATAAATAAAACTGTTTTTCCATCGTATAAAACGAATAATTGCTACCAGTGTGAAAGTTATGGTCATTTCTGCGTTCCGCGCAACCTGGGCATTACCCTAGGGCGTTGTTCCACCAGATGGAATAGTTAGGGCCTAAGAAGTCAACGCCAGAAGCATAAAATACGATATAAATACTACAGCTTTTCCATCGTGTAAAACGAATAATTGCAACCAGTGTGGAAGTTATGGTCATTTCTACGTTCCGGACAACCTAGGCTTCACTCTAGGGCGGTGCTCCACCAGATCAAATAGTTAGGGCCTAAGAAGTCAACGCCAGAAGCATAAAATACAACAAAAATAAAACAGATTTTCCATCGTATATAATGAATAATTACAAACATTGTGATAGTAATGGTCATTTCTACGTTCCGGGCAACCTAGGCGTCACCCTAGGGCGTTGCTCCACCACATCTAATAGCTACGGCCTTAGAAGTCAGCCCCAGATGAATAAAATACAATAAAGATGCCATAGCTTTTCCATCGTATAAAACGAATAATTGCAACCAGTGTGAAAGTTATGGTCATTTCTACTTTCCCGGCAAACTAGGCTTCACCCTAGGGCGTTGTTCCACCAGATCGAATAGTTAGGGCCTAAGAAGTCAACGCCAGAAGCATAAAATACAATATAAATATAACAGTCTTTCCATCGTATAAAACGAAAGATAGCAACCAGTGTGAAAGTTATGGTCATTTCTACGTTCCGGGCAATCTAGGCTTCACTCTAGGGCGTTGCACCACCAGGTCGTATAGTTAGGGCCTCAGAAGTCAACGCCCGAAGCATAAAATACAAAATAAATAAAACAGTTTTTCCATCGTATAACACGAATCATTGCTACCAGTGTGAAAGTTATGGTCATTTCTGCGTTCCGGGCAACCTGGGCTTTACCCTAGGGCGTTGTTCCACCAGATGGAATAGTCAGGGCCTTAGAAGTCAACGCCCGAAGCATAAAATACAAAATAAATAGAACAGTTTTTCCATCGTATAAAATGAATAATTGCTACCAGCGTGAAAGTTATGGTCATTTCTACTTTCCGGGCAACCTACGCTTCCCCCTAGGGCGTTGATCCACCAGATTGAATAGCTAGGGCCTAAGAAGTCAACGCCAGAAGCATAAAATACGATATAAATACAACAGCATTTCCATCGTATAAAACGAATAATTGCAACCAGTGTGAAAGTTATGGTCATTTCTACGTTCCGGGCAACCTAGGCTTCCCCCTAGGGCGTTGCTCCAACAGATTGCATAGTTAGGGCCTTAGAAGTTAATGCCCGAAGCATAACATGCAGTAAAAATACAACAGTTTTTCCATCGTATAGCAGGAATAATTTGCAACCAGTGTGAAGGTTATGGTCGTATCTACGTTCCAGGCAACCTAGGCATCACTGTAGGGTGTTGCTCCACCAGATCGAATAGTTAGGTCCTTCGAAGTCAACGCCAGAAGCATAAAATACGATATAAATACAACAGCTTTTCAATCGTATAAAAGGAATAATTGCAAACAGTGTGAAAGTAATGGTCATTCCTACGTTCCCGGCAACCTAGGCTTCTCTCTACGGCGTTGTTCAACCAGATCGCATAGCTAGGGCCTAAGAAATCAACACCAGAAGAATAAAATACAAAATAAGTAGAACAGCCTTTACACCGTATAAAACGAATAATTGCAACCTGTGTGAAGGTTATGGTCATATCTACGTTCCGGGCAACCTAGGCGTCACTGTAGGGCGTTGCTCCACCAGATCGAAATGTTAGGGTCTAAGAAGTCAACGCCCGAAGCATAAAATACGATATAAATACAACAGCTTTTCCATCGTATAAAATGAATAATTGCTACCAGTGTGAAAGTTATGGTCAATTCTACGTTCCGGGCAACCTAGGCTTCACCCTAGGGCGTTGTTCCACCAGATCGAATAGTTAGGGCCTAAGAAGTGAACGCCAGAAGCATAAAATACCATATAAATACAACAATTTTTCCATCGTATAAAACGAATAATTGCAACCAGTTTGAAAGTTATGGTCATTTCTACATTCCGAGCAACCTAGGCTTTACTCTAGGGCGTTGCTCCAACAGGTTGAATAGTTAGGGCCTTAGAAGTCAACGCCAGAAGCATAAAATACGTTATAAATACAGCAGCTTTTCCATCGTATAAAATGAATAATTGCAAACAGTGTGAAAGTTATGGTCATTTCTACTTTCCGGGCAACCTAGGCTTCACCCTAGGCCGTTGTTCCACCAGATCGAATAGTTAGGGCCTAAGAAGTGAACGCCAGAAGCATAAAATACAATATAAATACAACAGTTTTTCCATCATATAAAACGAATGATAGCAACCAGTGTGAAAGATATGATCATTTCTACGTTCCGGGCAACCTAGGCTGCACTCTAGGGCGTTGGTCCACCAGATCGAATAGTTAGGGCCTTAGAAGTCAACGCCCGAAACATAAAATACAAAATAAATAAAACAGTTTTTCCATCGTATAAAGCGAAAAATTGCAAACAGTGTGAAAGATATGGACATTTCTACGTACCGGCCAACCTAGGCTTCACACTAGGGCGTTGCTCCACCAGGTCGTATAGTTAGGGCCTCAGAGGTCAACGCCCGAAGCATAAAATACAAAATAAATAAAACAGTTTTTCCATCGTATAAAACGAATAATTGCTTCCAGTGTGAAAGTTATGGTCATTTCTGCGTTCCGCGCAACCTGGGCTTTACCCTAGGTCGTTGTTCCACCAGATGGAATAGTCAGGGCCTTAGAAGTCAACGCCCGAAGCATAAAATACAAAATAAATAGAACAGTTTTTCCATCGTATAAAACGAATAATTGCAACCAGTGTGAAAGTTATGGTCATTTCTACGTTCCGGGCAACCTAGGCTTCCCCCTAGGGCGTTGCTCCAACAGATTGCGTAGTTAGGGCCTTAGAAGTTAAGGCCCGAAGCATAACATGCAGTAAAAATACAACAGTTTTTCCATCGTATAGCAGGAATAATTTGCAACCAGTGTGAAGGTTATGGTCGTATCTACGTTCCGGGCAACCTAGGCTTCACTGTAGGGCGTTGCTCCACCAGATCGAAATGTTAGGGTCTAAGAAGTCAACGCTCGAAGCATAAAATACGATATAAATACAACAGCTTTTCCATCGTATAAAACGAATAATTTCAACCAGTGTGAAAGTTATGGTTATTTCTACGTTCCGGGCAACCTAGGCTTCACCCTAGGGCGTTGTTCCACCATTTCGAATAGTTAAGGCCTAAGAAGTGAACGCCCGAAGCATAAAATATAAAATAAATAGAACAGTTTTTCCATCGTATAAAACGAAAAATTGCTACCAGTGTGAAAGTTATGGTCATTTCTACTTTCCGGGCAACCTAGGCTTCACTCTAGGCCGTTGTTCCACCAGATCGAATAGTTAGGGCCTAAGAAGTGAACGCCAGAAGCATAAAATACAATATAAATACAACAGTTTTTCCATCATATAAAACGAATGATAGCAACCAGTGTGAAAGTTTTGGTCATTTCTACGTTCCGGGCAACCTAGGCTGCACTCTAGGGCGTTGGTCCACCAGATCGAATAGTTAGGGCCTTAGAAGTCAACGCCCGAAACATAAAAAACAAAATAAATAAAACAGTTTTTCTATCGTATAAAACGAAAAATTGCAAACAGTGTGAAAGATATGGACATTTCTACGATCCGGGCTACCTAGGCTTCACTCTATGGCGTTCTTCCACCACATCGAATAGCAGCGGCCTCAGAAGTCAACGCCAGAAGCTTAAATACAATATAAATATAACAGTTTTTCCATCGTATAAAACGAATAATAGCAACCAGTGTGAAAGTTATGGTCATTTCTACGATCCGGGCAACCTAGGCTTCACTCTAGGGCGTTGTTCCACCAGATCGAATAGTTAGGGCCTTAGAAGTCAACGCCCGAAGCATAAAGTACAAAATAAATAGAACAGTTTTTCCATCGTATAAAACGAATAATTGCTACCAGTGTGAAAGTTATGGTTATTTCTACGTTCCGGGCAACCTAGGTTTCACTCCAGGGCGTTGCTCCACCAGATCGAATAGTTACGGCCTATGAAGTCAACGCCAGAAGCATAAAATACAATATAAATACAACAGTTTTTCTATCATATAAAACGAATGATAGCAACCAGTGTGAAAGTTATGGTCATTTCTACCTTCCGCGCAATCTTGGCTTTACCCTAGGGCGTTGTTCCACCAGATGGAATAGTTAGGGCCTAAGAAGTCAGCGCCAGAAGCATAAAACACGATATAAATACAACAGCTTTTCCATCGTATAAAACGAATAATTGCAACCAGTGTGAAAGTTATGGTCCTTTCTACATTTCGAGCAACCTAGGCTTCACTCTAGGGCTTTGCTCCACCTGATCGAATAGTTAGGGCCTTAGAAGTCAACGCCAGAAGCATAAAATACAATATAAATACTACAGCTTTTCCACCATATAAAACGAATAATTGCAACCAGTATGAAAGTTATGGTCATTTCTGCTTTCCGGGCAACCTAGGCTTCACCCTAGGGCGTTGTTCCACCAGATGGAATAGATAGGGCCTAAGAAGTCAACGCCAGAAGCATAAAATACGATATAAAAACAACAGCTTTTCCACCGTATAAAACAAATAATTGCAGCCAGTTTGATAGTGATGGTCATTTCTACGTACCGGGCAACCTAGGCTTCACACTAGGGCGTTGCTCCACCAGATCGAATAGTTAGGGCCTTAGAAGTCAACGCCCGAAGCATAAAGTATAAAATAAATAGAACAGTTTTTCCATCGTATAAAACGAATAATTGCTACCAGTGTGAAAGTTATGGTCACTTCTACTTTCCGGGCAACCTAGACTTCACCCTAGGGCGTTGTTCCACCAGATGGAAAAGTTAGGGCCTAAGAAGTCAACGCCAGAAGCATAAAATACGATATAAATACAACAGCTTTTCCATCGTACAAAACGAATAATTGCAACCAGTGTGAAAGTTATGGTCATTTCTACGTACCGGGCAACCTAGGCTTCACTCTAGGGCGTTGCTCCACCAGATCGAATAGTTAGGGCCTTAGAAGTCATCGCCCGAAGCATAAAATATAAAATAAATAGAACAGTTTTTCCATCGTATAAAACGAAAAATTGCTACCAGTGTCAAAGTTATGGTCATTTCTACGTTCCGCGCAATCTGGGCTTTACCCTAGTGCGTTGTTCCACCGGATGGAATAGTTAGGGCCTAAGAAGTCAACGCCAGGAGCATAAAAAACGATATAAATACAACAGCTTTTCCATCGTATAAAACGAATAATTGCTACCAGTGTGGAAGTTATGGTCATTTCTACGTTCCGGGCAACCTAGGCTTCACTCTACGGCGTTGTTCCACCAGATCGAATAGCTAGGGCCTAAGAAGTCAACACCAGAAGAATAAAGTACAAAATAAATACAACAGCCTTTACACCGTATAAAATGAATAATTGCAACCTGTGTGAAGGTTATGGTCATATCTACGTTCCGGGCAACCTAGGCTTCACTGTAGTGCGTTGCCCCACCAGATCGAAGTGTTAGGGCCTAAGAAATCAACGCCCGAAGCATAAAATACAATATAAATACAATAGTTTTTCTATCGCAGAAAACGAATAATTGCAACCAGTGTGAAAGTTATGGTCATTTCTATATTCCGTGCAACCTAGGCTTCTCTCTAGGGCGTTGCTCCTCCAGATCGAATAGTTAGGTCCTTAGAAGTCAACGCCAGAAGCATAAAACACGATATAAATACAACAGCTTTTCCATGGTATAAAAGGAATAATTGCAAACAGTGTGAAAGTAATGGTCATTTCTACATTCCGAGCAACCTAGGCTTCACTCTAGGGCGTTGCTCCAACAGATTGAATAGTTAGGGCCTTAGAAGTCAACACCCGAAGCATAAAATGCAATAAAAATACAACAGTTTTTCCATCGTATAACAGGATTAATTGCAACCCGTTTGAAAGTGATGGTCATTTCTACGTTCCGGGCAACCTAGGCTTCACTCTAGGGCGTTGCTCCACTAGATCGAATAGCTAGGCCCATAGAAGTCAACGCCAGAAGCATAAAATGCGATATAAATACAACAGCTTTTGCATCGTATAAAAGGAATAATTGCAAACAGTGTGAAAGTAATTGTCATTTCTATATTCTGAGCAACCTAGGCTTCACCCAAGGGCGTTGCTCCACCAGATCAAACAGATAGGTCCTTAGATGTCAACGCCAGAAGCATACAATACGATATAAATACAACAGCTTTTCCATCGTACAAAACGAATAATTGCAACCAGTGTGAAAGTTATGGTCATTTCTACGTACCGGGCAACCTAGGCTTCACTCTAGGGCGTTGCTCCACCAGATCGAATAGTTAGGGCCTTAGAAGTCATCGCCCGAAGCATAAAATATAAAATAAATAGAACAGTTTTTCCATCGTATAAAACGAAAAATTGCTACCAGTGTGAAAGTTATGGTCATTTCTACGTTCCGCGCAATCTGGGCTTTACCCTAGTGCGTTGTTCCACCGGATGGAATAGTTAGGGCCTAAGAAGTCAACGCCAGGAGCATAAAAAACGATATAAATACAACAGCTTTTCCATCGTATAAAACGAATAATTGCAACCAGTGTGGAAGTTATGGTCATTTCTACGTTCCGGGCAACCTAGGCTTCACTCTACGGCGTTGTTCCACCAGATCGAATAGTTAGGGCCTAAGAAGTCAACACCAGAAGAATAAAGTACAAAATAAATACAACAGCCTTTACACCGTATAAAATGAATAATTGCAACCTGTGTGAAGGTTATGGTCATATCTACGTTCCGGGCAACCTAGGCTTCACTGTAGTGCGTTGCCCCACCAGATCGAAGTGTTAGGGCCTAAGAAATCAACGCCCGAAGCATAAAATACAATATAAATACAATAGTTTTTCTATCGCAGAAAACGAATAATTGCAACCAGTGTGAAAGTTATGGTCATTTCTATATTCCGAGCAACCTAGGCTTCTCTCTAGGGCGTTGCTCCTCCAGATCGAATAGTTAGGTCCTTAGAAGTCAACGCCAGAAGCATAAAACACGATATAAATACAACAGCTTTTCCATGGTATAAAGCGAAAAATTGCAAACAGTGTGAAAGATATGGACATTTCTACGTACCGGCCAACCTAGGCTTCACACTAGGGCGTTGCTCCACCAGGTCGTATAGTTAGGGCCTCAGAGGTCAACGCCCGAAGCATAAAATACAAAATAAATAAAACAGTTTTTCCATCGTATAAAACGAATAATTGCTTCCAGTGTGAAAGTTATGGTCATTTCTGCGTTCCGCGCAACCTGGGCTTTACCCTAGGTCGTTGTTCCACCAGATGGAATAGTCAGGGCCTTAGAAGTCAACGCCCGAAGCATAAAATACAAAATAAATAGAACAGTTTTTCCATCGTATAAAACGAATAATAGCAACCAGTGTGAAAGTTATGGTCATTTCTACGATCCGGGCAACCTAGGCTTCACTCTAGGGCGTTGTTCCACCAGATCGAATAGTTAGGGCCTTAGAAGTCAACGCCCGAAGCATAAAGTACAAAATAAATAGAACAGTTTTTCCATCGTATAAAACGAATAATTGCTACCAGTGTGAAAGTTATGGTTATTTCTACGTTCCGGGCAACCTAGGTTTCACTCCAGGGCGTTGCTCCACCAGATCGAATAGTTAGGGCCTAAGAAGTCAACGCCAGAAACATAAAATACAATATAAATACTACAGCTTTTCCACCATATAAAACGAATAATTGCAACCAGTATGAAAGTTATGGTCATTTCTGCTTTCCGGGCAACCTAGGCTTCACCCTAGGGCGTTGTTCCACCAGATGGAATAGATAGGGCCTAAGAAGTCAACGCCAGAAGCATAAAATACGATATAAAAACAACAGCTTTTCCATCGTATAAAACAAATAATTGCAGCCAGTTTGATAGTGATGGTCATTTCTACGTACCGGGCAACCTAGGCTTCACTCTAGGGCGTTGTTCCACGAGATCGAATAGTTAGGGCCTTAGAAGTCAACGCCCGAAGCATAAAGTACAAAATAAATACAACAGTTTTTCCATCGTATAAAACGAATAATTGCTACCAGTGTGAAAGTTATGGTCATTTCTACGTTCGGGCAACCTAGGTTTCACTCCAGGGCGTTGCTCCACCAGATCGAATAGTTAGGGCCTAAGAAGTCAACGCCAGAAGCATAAAACACGATATAAATACAACAGCTTTTCCATCGTATAAAACGAATAATTGCAACCAGTGTGAAAGTTATGGTCCTTTCTACATTTCGAGCAACCTAGGCTTCCCTCTAGGGCTTTGCTCCACCTGATCGAATAGTTAGGGCCTTAGAAGTCAACGCCAGGAGCATAAAATACAATATAAATACTACAGCTTTTCCACCATATAAAACGAATAATTGCAACCAGTGTGAAAGTTATGGTCATTTCTACGTTCCGGGCAACCTAGGCTGCACTCTAGGGCGTTGCTCCTCCAGATCGAATAGTTAGGGAATTAGAAGTCAACGCCCGAAACATAAAATACAAAATAAATAAAACAGCTTTTCTATCGTATAAAACGAGAAATTGCAAACAGTGTGAAAGATATGGACATTTCTACGATTCGGGCTACCTAGGCTTCACTCTATGGCGTTCTTCCACCACATCGAATAGCAACGGCCTCAGAAGTCAACGCCAGAAGCTTTAATACAATATACATATAACAGTTTTTCCATCGTATAAAACGAATAATAGCAACCAGTGTGAAAGTTATGGTCATTTCTACGATCCGGGCAACATAGGCTTCACTCTACGGCGATGCTCCACCATATCAAACAGTTAGCGCCTTAGAAGTCAACGCCCGAAGCATAAAATACAAAATAAATAGAACGGTTTTTCCATTGTATAAAACGAATAATTGCTGCCAGTGTAAAAGTTATGGTCATTTCTACGTTCCGGGCAACCGAGGCTTCACCCTAGCGCGTTGTTCCACCAGATGGAATAGTTAGGGCCTAAGAAGTCAACGCCAGAAGCAGAAAATACAATATAAATACTACAGCTTTTCCACCATATAACGAATAATTGGAACCAGTATGAAAGTTATGGTCATTTCTGCTTTCCGGACAACCTAGGCTTCACCCTAGGGCGTTGTTCCACCAGATGGAATAGTTAGGGCCTAAGAAGTCAACGCCAGAAGCATAAAACACGATATAAAAACAACAGCCTTTCCATCGTATAAAACGAATAATTGCAACCAGTGTGAAAGTTATGGTCCTTTCTACATTTCGAGCAACCTAGGCTTCACTCTAGGGCTTTGCTCCACCTGATCGAATAGTTAGGGCCTTAGAAGTCAACGCCAGAAGCAGAAAATACAATATAAATACTACAGCTTTTCCACCATATAACGAATAATTGGAACCAGTATGAAAGTTATGGTCATTTCTGCTTTCCGGACAACCTAGGCTTCACCCTAGGGCGTTGTTCCACCAGATGGAATAGTTAGGGCCTAAGAAGTCAACGCCAGAAGCGTAAAATACGGTATAAAAACAACAGCTTTTCCATCGTATAAAACAAATAATTGCAGCCAGTTTGATAGTGATGGTCATTTCTACGTACCGGGCAACCTAGGCTTCACACTAGTGCGTTGCTCCACCAGATCGAATAGTTAGGGCCTTAGAAGTCAACGCCCGAAGCATAAAGTATAAAATAAATAGAACAGTTTTTCCATCGTATAAAACGAATAATTGCTACCAGTGTGAAAGTTATGCTCACTTCTACTTTCCGGGCAACCTAGACTTCACCCTAGGGCGTTGATCCACCAGATGGAATAGTTAGGGCCTAAGAAGTCAACGCCAGAAGCGTAAAATACGATATAAAGACAACAGCTTTTCCATCGTATAAAACAAATAATAGCAGCGAGTGTGAAAGTTATGGTCATTTCTACATTCCGAGCAACCTAGGCTTCACTCTAGGGCGTTGCTCCAACAGATTGAATAGTTAGGGCCTTAGAAGTCAACGCCCGAAGCATAAAATGCAATAAAAATACAACAGTTTTCCCATCGTATAACAGGATTAATTGCAACCAGTTTGAAAGTGATGGTCATTTCTACGTTCCGGGCCACCTAGGCTTCACTCTAGGGCGCTGCTCCACTAGATTGAATAGCTAGGGCCATAGAAGTCAACGTCAAAAGCATAAAATACAATATAAATACAACAGTTTTTCCATCGTGTAAAACGCATAATTGCAACCAGTGTGAAAGCTATGGTCATTTCTACATTCCGAGCAACCTAGGCTTCACTCTAGGGTGGTGCTCCACCAGATCGAATAGTTAGGTCCTTAGAAGTCAACGCCAGAAGCATAAAATACGATATAAATACAACAGCTTTTCCATGGTATAAAAGGATTAATTGCAACCAGTTTGAAAGTGATGGTCATTTCTACGTTCCGGGCCACCTAGGCTTCACTCTAGGGCGCTGCTCCACTAGATTGAATAGCTAGGGCCTTAGAAGCCAACGCCAGAAGCATAAAATACGATATAAATACAACAGCTTTACCATCGTATAAAAGGTATAAATGCAAACAGTGTGAAAGTAATGGTCATTTCTACGTTCCGGGCAACCTAGGCTTCACTGTAGGGCGTTGCTCCACTAGATCGAATAGCTAGGGCCTTAGAAGCCAACGCCAGAAGCATAAAATACGATATAAATACAACAGCTTTACCATCGTATAAAAGGTATAAATGCAAACAGTGTGAAAGTAATGGTCATTTCTACGTTCCGGGCAACCTAGGCTTCACTCTAGGGCGTTTCTCCACCAGATCAAACAGTTAGGGCCTTAGAAGTCAACGCCCGAAGCATAAAATACAAAATGAATAGAACAGTTTTTCCATTGTATAAAACGGCTAATTGCTAACAGTGTAAAAGTTATGATCATTTCTACGTTCCGGGCAACCTAGGCTTCACTCTACGGCGTTGTTCCACCAGATCGAATAGTTAGGGCCTAAGAAGTCAACACAAGAAGAATAAAGTACAAAATAAATACAACAGCCTTTACACCGTATAAAATGAATAATTGCAACCTGTGTGAAGGTTATGGTCATATCTACGTTCCGGGCAACCTAGGCTTCACTGTAGTGCGTTGCCCCACCAGATCGAAGTGTTAGGGCCTAAGAAATCAACGCCCGAAGCATAAAATACAATATAATTACAACAGTTTTTCTATCGCAGAAAACGAATAATTGCAACCAGTGTGAAAGTTATGGTCATTTCTATATTCCGAGCAACCTAGGCTTCTCTCTAGGGCGTTGCTCCTCCAGATCGAATAGTTAGGTCGTTAGAAGTCAACGCCAGAAGCATAAAACACGATATAAATACAACAGCTTTTCCATGGTATAAAAGGAATAATTGCAAACAGTGTGAAAGTAATGGTCATTTCTACATTCCGAGCAACCTAGGCTTCACTCTAGGGCGTTGCTCCAACAGATTGAATAGTTAGGGCCTTAGAAGTCAACACCCGAAGCATAAAATGCAATAAAAATACAACAGTTTTTCCATCGTATAACAGGATTAATTGCAACCCGTTTGAAAGTGATGGTCATTTCTACGTTCCGGGCAACCTAGGCTTCACTCTAGGGCGTTGCTCCACTAGATCGAATAGCTAGGGCCATAGAAGTCAACGCCAGAAGCATAAAATGCGATATAAATACAACAGCTTTTCCATCGTATAAAAGGAATAATTGCAAGCAGTGCGAAAGTAATGGTCATTTCTACGTTCCGGGCAACCTAGGCTTCACCCTAGGGCGTTGCTCCACCAGATTAAACAGTTAGGGCCTTAGAAGTCAACGCCCGAAGCATAAAATACGATATAAATACAACAGCTTTTGCATCGTATAAAAGGAATAATTGCAAACAGTGTGAAAGTAATTGTCATTTCTATATTCTGAGCAACCTAGGCTTCACCCAAGGGCGTTGCTCCACCAGATCAAACAGATAGGTCCTTAGATGTCAACGCCAGAAGCATACAATACGATATAAATACAACAGCTTTTCCATCGTATAAAAGGAATAATTGCAAACAGTGTGAAAGTAATGGTCATTTCTACGTTCCGGGCAACCTAGGCTTCACTCTAGGGCGTTGCTCCACCAGATCAAACAGTTAGGGCCTTAGAAGTCAGCGCCCGAAGCATAAAATACAAAATAAATAGAACAGTTTTTCCATTGTATAAAACGAATAATTGCTACCAGTGTAAAAGTTATGGTCATTTCTACGTTCCGGGCAACCTAGGCTTCACCCTAGGGCGTTGTTCCACCAGATCGAATAGTTAGGGCCTAAGAAGTGAACGCCAGAAGCATAAAATACAGTATAAATACAACAGATTTTCCATCATATAAAACGAATAATTGCAACCAGTGTGAAAGCTATGGTCATTTCTACATTCCGAGCAACCTAGGCTTCACTCTAGGGCGTTGCTCCAACAGATTGAAGAGTCAGGGCCTTACAAGTCAACGCCCGAAGCATAAAATGCAATAAAAATACAACAGTTTTTCCATCGTATAACAGGATTAATTGCAACCAGTTTGAATGTGATGGTCTTTCCTACGTTCCGGGCAACCTAGGCTTCACTCTAGGGCGTTGCTCCACTAGATCGTATAGTTAGGGCCTAAGAAGTCAACGCCAGAAGCATAAAATACGATATAAATTCAACAGCTTTTCCATCGTATAAAACGAATAATGGTAACCAGTGTGAAAGTTATGGTCATTTCTACGTTCCGGTCAACCTAGGCCTCACTCTAGGACGTTGCTCCACCAGATCGAATAGTTAGGGCCTATGAAGTCAACGCCAGAAGCATAAAATACAATAAAGGTGCAACAGTTTTTCCATCGTATAACAGGAATAATTGCAACCAGTGTGAAGGTAATGGTATGTTCTACGTTCCGGGCAACCTAGGCTTCACTCTAGGGCGGTGCTCCACCAGATCAAATAGTTACGGCCTAAGAAGTCAGCGCCAGAAGCATAAATTACAATATAAGTACAACAGCTTTTCCATCGTATATAACGTATATTTGCAAACAGTGTGGAAGTAATTGTCATTTCTACGTTCCGGGCAACCTAGGCTACACTCTAGGGCGTTGCTCCACCAGATCAAACAGTTAGGTCCTCAGAAGTCAACGCCCGAAGCATAAAATACAAAATAAATAGAACAGTTTTTCCATCGTATAAAACGAATAATTGCTACCAGTGTGAAAGTTATCGTCATTTCTACTTTCGGGGCAACCTAGATTTCACCCTAGGGCGTTGTTCCACCAGATGGAATAGTTAGGGCCTAAGAAGTCAACGCCAGAAGCATAAAATACGATATAAATACAACAGTTTTTCCATCGTCTAAAACGAATAATTGCAACCATTATGAAACTTATGGTCATTTCTACGTTCCGGGCAACCTAGGCTTCACTCTAGGTCGTTGCACCAAAAGATTGAATAGTTAGGGCCTTAGAAGTCAACGCCCGAAGCATAAAATGTAATAAAAATACAACAGTTTTTCCATCGTATAACAGGATTAATTGCAACCAGTTTGAAAGTGATGGCCATTTCTACGTTCCGGGCAACCTAGGCTTCACTCTAGGGCGTTGCTCCACTAGATCGAATAGCTAGGGCCTTAGAAGTCAACGCCAGAAGCATAAAATACGATATAAATACAACAGCTTTTCCATCCTATAACAGGAATAATTGCAACCCGTGTGAGAGTGATGGTCATTTCTACGTTCCGGGCGACCTAGGCTTCAACCTAGGGCGTTGTTCCACCAGATCGAATAGTTAGGGACTAACAAGTGAACGCCAGAAGCATAAAAAACAATATAAATACAACAGTTTTTCCATCGTATAAAACGAATAATTGCAACCAGTGTGAAAGTTATGGTCATTTCTACATTCCGAGCAACCTAGGCTTCACTCTAGGGTGTTGCTCCAACAGATTGAATAGTTAGGGCCTTAGAAGTCAACGCCCGAAGCATAAAATGCAATAAAAATACAACAGTTTTTCCATCGTATAACAGGATTAATTGCAACCAGTTTGAAAGTGATGGTCATTTCTACGTTCCGGGCAACCTGGGCTTCACTCTAGGGCGTTGCTCCACCAGATCAAACAGTTAGGGCCTTAGAAGTCAACGCCCGAAGCATAAAGTACAAAATATATAGAACAGTTTTTCCATTGTAAAAAACGAATAATTGCTACCAGTGTAAAAGTTATGGTCATTTCTACGTTCCGGGCAACCTAGGCTTCACCCTAGGGCGTTGTTCCACCAGATCGAATAGTTAGGGCCTTAGAAGTCAACGCCAGAAGCATAAAATACGATATAAATACAACAGCTTTTCCATCCTATAACAGGAATAATTGCAACCCGTGTGAGAGTGATGGTCATTTCTACGTTCCGGGCAACCTAGGCTTCAACCTAGGGCGTTGTTCCACCAGATCGAATAGTTAGGGACTAACAAGTGAACGCCAGAAGCATAAAATACAATATAAATACAACAGTTTTTCCATCGTATAAAACGAATAATTGCAACCAGTGTGAATGTTATGGTCATTTCTACATTCCGAGCAACCTAGGCTTCACTCTAGGGTGTTGCTCCAACAGATTGAATAGTTAGGGCCTTAGAAGTCAACGCCCGAAGCATAAAATGCAATAAAAATACAACAGTTTTTCATCGTATAACAGGATTAATTGCAACCAGTTTGAAAGTGATGGTCATTTCTACGTTCCGGGCAACCTGGGCTTCACTCTAGGGCGTTGCTCCACCAGATCAAACAGTTAGGGCCTTAGAAGTCAACGCCCGAAGCATAAAGTACAAAATATATAGAACAGTTTTTCCATTGTAAAAAACGAATAATTGCTACCAGTGTAAAAGTTATGGTCATTTCTACGTTCCGGGCAACCTAGGCTTCACCCTAGGGCGTTGTTCCACCAGATCGAATAGTTAGGGCCTAAGAAGTGAACGCCAGAAGCATAAAATGCAATAAAAATACAACAGCCTTTCCATCCTATAACAGGAATAATTGCAATCCGTGTGAAAGTGATGGTCATTTGTACGTTCCAGGCAACCTAGGCTTCACTCTAGGGCGTTGCTCCA
The DNA here is from genome assembly GCF_051401765.1 of Calliopsis andreniformis. Taxonomy (NCBI): domain Eukaryota; kingdom Metazoa; phylum Arthropoda; class Insecta; order Hymenoptera; family Andrenidae; genus Calliopsis; species Calliopsis andreniformis. Next base: position 15,730,225 of record NW_027480428.1, read on the forward strand.
CCAGATCGAATTGTTAGGGCCAAAGAAGTCAACGCCCGAAGAATAAAATACAAAATAAATAGAACAGTTTTTCCATCGTATAAAACGAAAAATTGCTACCAGTGTGAAAGTTATGGTCATTTCTACGTTCCGTGCAATCTGGGCTTTACCCTAGGGCGTTGTTCCACCAGATGGAATAGTTAGGGCCTAAGAAGTCAACGCCAGAAGCATAAAGAACGATATAAATACAACAGCTTTTCCTTCGTATAAAACGAATAATTGCAACCAGTGTGGAAGTTATGGTCATTTCTACGTTTTGGGCAACCTTGGCTTCACTCTAGGGCGGTGCTCCGCCAAATCGAATAGCTAGGGCCTTAGAAGTGAACGCCAGAAGCATAAAATAAAATAAAGATGCAATAGTTTTTCCATCGTATAACAGGAATAACTGCAAACAGTATGAAAGTACTGGACATTTCTACGTTCCGGGTAACCTAGGTTTCACTTTAGGGCGTTGCTCCACCAGATCGAATAGCTAGCGACTAACAATTCAACGCCATAAGAATAAAATACAATATACGTACCACAGTTTTTCCATCGTATAAAATGAAAAATTGCAACCAGTGTGAAAGTTATTGTCATTTCTGCATTCCGAGCAACCCAGGCTTCACTCTAGGGCGTTGCTCCACCAGATCGAATAGTTAGGGCCTTAGAAGTCAACGCCAGAGGCATAAAATACGATATAAATACAACAGCTTCTCCATCGTATAAAAGGAATAATTGCAAACAGTGTGAAAGTAATGGTCATTTCTACGTTTCGGGCAACCTAGGCTTCACTCTAGGGCGTTGCTCGACCAGATCGAATAGTTAGGGCCTTAGAAGTCAACGCCCGAAGCTTAAAATACAAAACAAATAAAACAGTTTTTCCATCGTATAAAACGAAAAATTGCTACCAGTGTGAAAGTTATGGTCATTTCTACGTTCCGTGCAATCTGGGCTTTACCCTAGGGCGTTGTTCCACCAGATGGAATAGTTAGGGCCTAAGAAGTCAACGCCAGAAGCATAAAGAACGATATAAATACAACAGCTTTTCCTTCGTATAAAACGAATAATTGCAACCAGTGTGGAAGTTATGGTCATTTCTACGTTTTGGGCAACCTTGGCTTCACTCTAGGGCGGTGCTCCGCCAAATCGAATAGCTAGGGCCTTAGAAGTGAACGCCAGAAGCATAAAATAAAATAAAGATGCAATAGTTTTTCCATCGTATAACAGGAATAACTGCAAACAGTATGAAAGTACTGGACATTTCTACGTTCCGGGTAACCTAGGTTTCACTTTAGGGCGTTGCTCCACCAGATCGAATAGCTAGCGACTAACAATTCAACGCCATAAGAATAAAATACAATATACGTACCACAGTTTTTCCATCGTATAAAATGAAAAATTGCAACCAGTGTGAAAGTTATTGTCATTTCTGCATTCCGAGCAACCCAGGCTTCACTCTAGGGCGTTGCTCCGCCTGATCGAATAGTTAGGGCCTTAGAAGTCAACGCCCGAAGCATTAAATACAAAATAAATATAACAGTTTTTCCATCGTATAAAACGAATAATAGAAACCAGTGTGAAAGTTATGGTCATTTCTACGTTCCGGGCAACCTAGGCTTCACTCTAGGGCGTTGCTCCACCAGATCAAACAGTTAGGGGCTTAGAAGTCGACGCCCGAAGCATTAAATACAAAATAAATAGAACAGTTTTTCCTTTGTATAAAACGAATAATTGCTACCAGTGGAATAGTTAGAGCCTAAGAAGTCAACGCCAGAAGAATAAAATACGATATAAATACAACAGCTTTTCCATCGTTTAAAACGAATAATTGCAACCAGTGTGAAAGTTATGGTCATTTCTACATTTCGAGCAACCTAGGCTTCACTCTAGGGCGTTGCTCCACCTGATCGAATAGTTAGGGCCTTAGAAGTCAACGCCAGAAGCATAAAATACAATATAAATACAACAGTTTTTCCACCATATGAAACGAATAATTACAACCAGTATGAAAGTTATGGTCATTTCTACTTTCCGGGCAACCTAGGCTTCACCCTAGGGCGTTGCACGAACAGATTGAATAGTTAGGGCCTCAGAAGTCAACGCCCGAAGTATAAAATACAAAATAAATAGAGCAGTTTTTCCATCGTATAAAACGAATAGTTGCTACCGGTGTGAAAGTTATGGTCATTTCTACGTTCCCGGCTACCTATGCTTCACTCTAGGGCGGTGCTCTACCAGATTAAATAGATAGTGCCTAAGAAGTCAACGCCAGAAGTATAAAATACAATTAAATACAACAGCTTTTCCATCGTATATAATGTATATTTGCAAACAGTCCGAAAGTAATGGTCATTTCCATGTCCCGGGCAACCTAGTCTTCACCCTAGGGCGTTGCTCCACCACATCTAATAGCTACGGCCTTAGAAGTCAGCCCCAGATGAATAAAATACAATAAAGATGCCACAGCTTTTCCATCGTATAAAACGAATAATTGCAACCAGTGTGAAAGTTATGGTCATTTCTACTTTCCCGGCAACCTAGGCTTCACCCTAGGGCGTTGTTCCACCAGATCGAATAGTTAGGTCCTTAGAAGTCAACGCCAGAGGCATAAAATACGATATAAATACACAGCTTCTCCATCGTATAAAAGGAATAATTGCAAACAGTGTGAAAGTAATGGTCATTTCTACGTTCCGGGCAACCTAGGCTTCACTCTAGGGCGTTGCTCGACCAGATCGAATAGTTAGGGCCTTAGAAGTCAACGCCCGAAGCTTAAAATACAAAATAAATAAAACAGTTTTTCCATCGTATAAAACGAAAAATTGCTACCAGTGTGAAAGTTATGGTCATTTCTACGTTCCGTGCAATCTGGGCTTTACCCTAGGGCGTTGTTCCACCAGATGGAATAGTTAGGGCCTAAGAAGTCAACGCCAGAAGCATAAAGAACGATATAAATACAACAGCTTTTCCTTCGTATAAAACGAATAATTGCAACCAGTGTGGAAGTTATGGTCATTTCTACGTTTTGGGCAACCTTGGCTTCACTCTAGGGCGGTGCTCCGCCAAATCGAATAGCTAGGGCCTTAGAAGTGAACGCCAGAAGCATAAAATACAAAATAAATAAAACTGTTTTTCCATCGTATAAAACGAATAATTGCAATCAGTGTGAAAGTTATGGTCATTTCTACATTCCGAGCAACCGAGGCTTCACTCTAGGGCGTTGCTCCATCAGGTCGAATAGTTAGGTCCTTAGAAATCAACGCCAGAAGCATAAAATACGATATAAATACAACAGCTGTTCCATCGTATAAAAGGAATAATTGCAAACAGTGTGAAGGTAATGGTCATTTCTACGTTCCGGGCAACCTAGGCTTCACTCTACGGCGTTGTTCCACCAGATCGAATAGTTAGGGCCTAAGAAGTCAACACCAGAAGAATAAAATACAATAAAAATACAACAGACTCTCCATCCTATAAGAGGAATAATTGCAACCCGTGTGAAAGTGATGGTCATTTCTACGTTCCAGGCAACCTAGGCTTCACTCTAGGGCGTTGTTCCACAAGATCGAATAGTTAGAGCCTAAGTAGACAGCGCCAGAAGCATAAAATACAATATAAATAGAACAGTTTTTCCATTGTATAAAGCGAATAATTGCTACCAGTGTGAAAGTTATGGTCATTTCTACGTTCCGCGCAACCTGGGCTTTACTCTAGGGCGCTGTTCCACCAGATGGAATAGTTAGGGCCTAAGAAGTCAACGCCAGAAGCATAAAATACGATATAAATACAACAGCTTTTCCATCGTATAAAACAAGTAATTGCAAACAGTGTGAAGGTAATGGTCATTTCTACGTCCCGGGCAACCTAGGCTTCACTCTACGGCGTTGTTCCACCAGATCGAATAGTTAGGTCCTTAGAAGTCAACGCCAGAGGCATAAAATACGATATAAATACAACAGCTTCTCCATCGTATAAAAGGAATAATTGCAAACAGTGTGAAAGTAATGGTCATTTCTACGTTCCGGGCAACCTAGGCTTCACTCTAGGGCGTTGCTCGACCAGATCGAATAGTTAGGGCCTTAGAAGTCAACGCCCGAAGCTTAAAATACAAAATAAATAAAACAGTTTTTCCATCGTATAAAACGAAAAATTGCTACCAGTATGAAAGTTATGGTCATTTCTACGTTCCGTGCAATCTGGGCTTTACCCTAGGGCGTTGTTCCACCAGATGGAATAGTTAGGGCCTAAGAAGTCAACGCCAGAAGCATAAAGAACGATATAAATACAACAGCTTTTCCTTCGTATAAGACGAATAATTGCAACCAGTGTGGAAGTTATGGTCATTTCTACGTTTTGGGCAACCTTGGCTTCACTCTAGGGCGGTGCTCCGCCAAATCGAATAGCTAGGGCCTTAGAAGTGAACGCCAGAAGCATAAAATAAAATAAAGATGCAATAGTTTTTCCATCGTATAACAGGAATAACTGCAAACAGTATGAAAGTACTGGACATTTCTACGTTCCGGGTAACCTAGGTTTCACTTTAGGGCGTTGCTCCACCAGATCGAATATCTAGCGACTAACAATTCAACGCCATAAGAATAAAATACAATATACGTACCACAGTTTTTCCATCGTATAAAATGAAAAATTGCAACCAGTGTGAAAGTTATTGTCATTTCTGCATTCCGAGCAACCCAGGCTTCACTCTAGGGCGTTGCTCCGCCTGATCGAATAGTTAGGGCCTTAGAAGTCAACGCCCGAAGCATTAAATACAAAATAAATATAACAGTTTTTCCATGGTATAAAACGAATAATAGAAACCAGTGTGAAAGTTATGGTCATTTCTACGTTCCGGGCAACCTAGGCTTCACTCTAGGGCGTTGCTCCTCCAGATCAAACAGTTAGGTGCTTAGAAGTCGACGCCCGAAGCATTAAATACAAAATAAATAGAACAGTTTTTCCATTGTATAAAACGAATAATTGCTACCAGTGGAATAGTTAGAGCCTAAGAAGTCAACGCCAGAAGCATAAAATACGATATAAATACAACAGCTTTTCCATCGTTTAAAACGAATAATTGCAACCAGTGTGAAAGTTATGGTCATTTCTACATTTCGAGCAACCTAGGCTTCACTCTAGGGCGTTGCTCCACCTGATCGAATGGTTAGGGCCTTAGAAGTCAACGCCAGAAGCATAAAATACAATATAAATGCAACAGTTTTTCCACCATATGAAACGAATAATTACAACCAGTATGAAAGTTATGGTCATTTCTACTTTCCGGGCAACCTAGGCTTCACCCTAGGGCGTTGCACGAACAGATTGAATAGTTAGGGCCTCAGAAGTCAACGCCCGAAGTATAAAATACAAAATAAATAGAGCAGTTTTTCCATCGTATAAAACGAATAGTTGCTACCGGTGTGAAAGTTATGGTCATTTCTACGTTCCCGGCTACCTATGCTTCACTCTAGGGCGGTGCTCTACCAGATTAAATAGATAGTGCCTAAGAAGTCAACGCCAGAAGTATAAAATACAATTAAATACAACAGCTTTTCCATCGTATATAATGTATATTTGCAAACAGTCCGAAAGTAATGGTCATTTCCATGTCCCGGGCAACCTAGTCTTCACCCTAGGGCGTTGCTCCACCACATCTAATAGCTACGGCCTTAGAAGTCAGCCCCAGATGAATAAAATACAATAAAGATGCCACAGCTTTTCCATCGTATAAAACGAATAATTGCAACCAGTGTGAAAGTTATGGTCATTTCTACTTTCCCGGCAACCTAGGCTTCACCCTAGGGCGTTGTTCCACCAGATCGAATAGTTAGGTCCTTAGAAGTCAACGCCAGAGGCATAAAATACGATATAAATACACAGCTTCTCCATCGTATAAAAGGAATAATTGCAAACAGTGTGAAAGTAATGGTCATTTCTACGTTCCGGGCAACCTAGGCTTCACTCTAGGGCGTTGCTCGACCAGATCGAATAGTTAGGGCCTTAGAAGTCAACGCCCGAAGCTTAAAATACAAAATAAATAAAACAGTTTTTCCATCGTATAAAACGAAAAATTGCTACCAGTGTGAAAGTTATGGTCATTTCTACGTTCCGTGCAATCTGGGCTTTACCCTAGGGCGTTGTTCCACCAGATGGAATAGTTAGGGCCTAAGAAGTCAACGCCAGAAGCATAAAGAACGATATAAATACAACAGCTTTTCCTTCGTATAAAACGAATAATTGCAACCAGTGTGGAAGTTATGGTCATTTCTACGTTTTGGGCAACCTTGGCTTCACTCTAGGGCGGTGCTCCGCCAAATCGAATAGCTAGGGCCTTAGAAGTGAACGCCAGAAGCATAAAATACAAAATAAATAAAACTGTTTTTCCATCGTATAAAACGAATAATTGCAATCAGTGTGAAAGTTATGGTCATTTCTACATTCCGAGCAACCGAGGCTTCACTCTAGGGCGTTGCTCCATCAGGTCGAATAGTTAGGTCCTTAGAAATCAACGCCAGAAGCATAAAATACGATATAAATACAACAGCTGTTCCATCGTATAAAAGGAATAATTGCAAACAGTGTGAAGGTAATGGTCATTTCTACGTTCCGGGCAACCTAGGCTTCACTCTACGGCGTTGTTCCACCAGATCGAATAGTTAGGGCCTAAGAAGTCAACACCAGAAGAATAAAATACAATAAAAATACAACAGACTCTCCATCCTATAAGAGGAATAATTGCAACCCGTGTGAAAGTGATGGTCATTTCTACGTTCCAGGCAACCTAGGCTTCACTCTAGGGCGTTGCTCGACCAGATCGAATAGTTAGGGCCTTAGAAGTCAACGCCCGAAGCTTAAAATACAAAATAAATAAAACAGTTTTTCCATCGTATAAAACGAAAAATTGCTACCAGTGTGAAAGTTATGGTCATTTCTACGTTCCGTGCAATCTGGGCTTTACCCTAGGGCGTTGTTCCACCAGATGGAATAGTTAGGGCCTAAGAAGTCAACGCCAGAAGCATAAAGAACGATATAAATACAACAGCTTTTCCTTCGTATAAAACGAATAATTGCAACCAGTGTGGAAGTTATGGTCATTTCTACGTTTTGGGCAACCTTGGCTTCACTCTAGGGCGGTGCTCCGCCAAATCGAATAGCTAGGGCCTTAGAAGTGAACGCCAGAAGCATAAAATAAAATAAAGATGCAATAGTTTTTCCATCGTATAACAGGAATAACTGCAAACAGTATGAAAGTACTGGACATTTCTACGTTCCGGGTAACCTAGGTTTCACTTTAGGGCGTTGCTCCACCAGATCGAATAGCTAGCGACTAACAATTCAACGCCATAAGAATAAAATACAATATACGTACCACAGTTTTTCCATCGTATAAAATGAAAAATTGCAACCAGTGTGAAAGTTATGGTCATTTCTGCATTCCGAGCAACCCAGGCTTCACTCTAGGGCGTTGCTCCACCTGATCGAATAGTTAGGGCCTTAGAAGTCAACGCCCGAAGCATTAAATACAAAATGAATATAACAGTTTTTCCATCGTATAAAACGAATAATAGAAACCAGTGTGAAAGTTATGGTCATTTCTACGTTCCGGGCAACCTAGGCTTCACTCTAGGGCGTTGCTCCTCCAGATCAAACAGTTAGGGGCTTAGAAGTCGACGCCCGAAGCATTAAATACAAAATAAATAGAACAGTTTTTCCATTGTATAAAACGAATAATTGCTACCAGTGGAATAGTTAGAGCCTAAGAAGTCAACGCCAGAAGCATAAAATACGATATAAATACAACAGCTTTTCCATCGTTTAAAACGAATAATTGCAACCAGTGTGAAAGTTATGGTCATTTCTACATTTCGAGCAACCTAGGCTTCACTCTAGGGCGTTGCTCCACCTGATCGAATAGTTAGGGCCTTAGAAGTCAACGCCAGAAGCATAAAATACAATATAAATACAACAGTTTTTCCACCATATGAAACGAATAATTACAACCAGTATGAAAGATATGGTCATTTCTACTTTCCGGGCAACCTAGGCTTCACCCTAGGGCGTTGCACGAACAGATTGAATAGTTAGGGCCTCAGAAGTCAACGCCCGAAGTATAAAATACAAAATAAATAGAGCAGTTTTTCCATCGTATAAAACGAATAGTTGCTACCGGTGTGAAAGTTATGGTCATTTCTACGTTCCCGGCTACCTATGCTTCACTCTAGGGCGGTGCTCTACCAGATTAAATAGATAGTGCCTAAGAAGTCAACGCCAGAAGTATAAAATACAATTAAATACAACAGCTTTTCCATCGTATATAATGTATATTTGCAAACAGTCCGAAAGTAATGGTCATTTCCATGTCCCGGGCAACCTAGTCTTCACCCTAGGGCGTTGCTCCACCACATCTAATAGCTACGGCCTTAGAAGTCAGCCCCAGATGAATAAAATACAATAAAGATGCCACAGCTTTTCCATCGTATAAAACGAATAATTGCAACCAGTGTGAAAGTTATGGTCATTTCTACTTTCCCGGCAACCTAGGCTTCACCCTAGGGCGTTGTTCCACCAGATCGAATAGTTAGGGCCTAAGAAGTCAACGCCAGAAGCATAAAATACAATATAAATATAACAGTCTTTCCATCGTATAAAACGAAAGATAGCAACCAGCGTGAAAGTTATGGTCATTTCTACGTTCCGGGCAACCTAGGCTTCACTCTAGGGCGTTGCTCCACCAGATCGAATAGTTAGGGCCTCAGAAGTCAACGCCCGATGCATAAAATACAAAATAAATAAAACTGTTTTTCCATCGTATAAAACGAATAATTGCTACCAGTGTGAAAGTTATGGTCATTTCTGCGTTCCGCGCAACCTGGGCATTACCCTAGGGCGTTGTTCCACCAGATGGAATAGTTAGGGCCTAAGAAGTCAACGCCAGAAGCATAAAATACGATATAAATACTACAGCTTTTCCATCGTGTAAAACGAATAATTGCAACCAGTGTGGAAGTTATGGTCATTTCTACGTTCCGGACAACCTAGGCTTCACTCTAGGGCGGTGCTCCACCAGATCAAATAGTTAGGGCCTAAGAAGTCAACGCCAGAAGCATAAAATACAACAAAAATAAAACAGATTTTCCATCGTATATAATGAATAATTACAAACATTGTGAAAGTAATGGTCATTTCTACGTTCCGGGCAACCTAGGCGTCACCATAGGGCGTTGCTCCACCACATCTAATAGCTACGGCCTTAGAAGTCAGCCCCAGATGAATAAAATACAATAAAGATGCCATAGCTTTTCCATCGTATAAAACGAATAATTGCAACCAGTGTGAAAGTTATGGTCATTTCTACTTTCCCGGCAAACTAGGCTTCACCCTAGGGCGTTGTTCCACCAGATCGAATAGTTAGGGCCTAAGAAGTCAACGCCAGAAGCATAAAATACAATATAAATATAACAGTCTTTCCATCGTATAAAACGAAAGATAGCAACCAGTGTGAAAGTTATGGTCATTTCTACGTTCCGGGCAATCTAGGCTTCACTCTAGGGCGTTGCACCACCAGGTCGTATAGTTAGGGCCTCAGAAGTCAACGCCCGAAGCATAAAATACAAAATAAATAAAACAGTTTTTCCATCGTATAACACGAATAATTGCTACCAGTGTGAAAGTTATGGTCATTTCTGCGTTCCGCGCAACCTGGGCTTTACCCTAGGACGTTGTTCCACCAGATGGAATAGTCAGGGCCTTAGAAGTCAACGCCCGAAGCATAAAATACAAAATAAATAGAACAGTTTTTCCATCGTATAAAATGAATAATTGCTACCAGTGTGAAAGTTATGGTCATTTCTACTTTCCGGGCAACCTACGCTTCCCCCTAGGGCGTTGATCCACCAGATTGAATAGCTAGGGCCTAAGAAGTCAACGCCAGAAGCATAAAATACGATATAAATACAACAGCATTTCCATCGTATAAAACGAATAATTGCAACCAGTGTGAAAGTTATGGTCATTTCTACGTTCCGGGCAACCTAGGCTTCCCCCTAGGGCGTTGCTGCAACAGATTGCATAGTTAGGGCCTTAGAAGTTAATGCCCGAAGCATAACATGCAGTAAAAATACAACAGTTTTTCCATCGTATAGCAGGAATAATTTGCAACCAGTGTGAAGGTTATGGTCGTATATACGTTCCGGGCAACCTAGGCATCACTGTAGGGTGTTGCTCCACCAGATCGAATAGTTAGGTCCTTCGAAGTCAACGCCAGAAGCATAAAATACGATATAAATACAACAGCTTTTCAATCGTATAAAAGGAATAATTGCAAACAGTGTGAAAGTAATGGTCATTCCTACGTTCCCGGCAACCTAGGCTTCTCTCTACGGCGTTGTTCAACCAGATCGCATAGCTAGGGCCTAAGAAATCAACACCAGAAGAATAAAATACAAAATAAGTAGAACAGCCTTTACACCGTATAAAACGAATAATTGCAACCTGTGTGAAGGTTATGGTCATATCTACGTTCCGGGCAACCTAGGCGTCACTGTAGGGCGTTGCTCCACCAGATCGAAATGTTAGGGTCTAAGAAGTCAACGCCCGAAGCATAAAATACGATATAAATACAACAGCTTTTCCATCGTATAAAATGAATAATTGCTACCAGTGTGAAAGTTATGGTCATTTCTACGTTCCGGGCAACCTAGGCTTCACCCTAGGGCGTTGTTCCACCAGATCGAATAGTTAGGGCCTAAGAAGTGAACGCCAGAAGCATAAAATACCATATAAATACAACAGTTTTTCCATCGTATAAAACGAATAATTGCAACCAGTTTGAAAGTTATGGTCATTTCTACATTCTGAGCAACCTAGGCTTTACTCTAGGGCGTTGCTCCAACAGGTTGAATAGTTAGGGCCTTAGAAGTCAACGCCAGAAGCATAAAATACGTTATAAATACAGCAGCTTTTCCATCGTATAAAATGAATAATTGCAAACAGTGTGAAAGTGATGGTCATTTCTACGTTCCAGGCAACCTAGGCTTCACTCTAGGGCGTTGCTCCACAAGATCGAATAGTTAGTGCCTAAGTAGACAACGCCAGAAGCATAAAATAAATATATAAATAGAACAGTTTTTCCATTGTATAAAGCGAATAATTGCTACCAGTGTGAAAGTTATGGTCATTTCTACGTTCCGCGCAACCTGGGCTTTACTCTAGGGCGCTGTTCCACCAGATGGAATAGTTAGGGCCTAAGAAGTCAACGCGAGAAGCATAAAATACGATATAAATACAACAGCTTTTCCATCGTATAAAACAAGTAATTGCAACCAGTGTGAAAGTTATGGTCATTTCAACGTTCCGGGCTGCCTAGGCTTCACCCTAGGCCGTTGTTCCACCAGATCGAATAGTTAGGGCCTAAGAAGTGAACGCCAGAAGCATAAAATGCAATAAAAATACAACAGTTTTTCCATCGTATAGCAGGAATAATTTGCAACCAGTGTGATAGTAGTGGTCATTTCTGCGTTCCGGGCAAACCAGGTTTCACTCCAGGGCGTTGCTCCACCAGATCGAATAGCTACGGCCTAAGAAGTCAACGCCAGAAGCATAAAATACGATAAAGATGCAACAGTTTTTCCATCGTATAAAACGAATAATTGCAATCAGTGTGAAAGTTATGGTCATTTCTACATTCCGAGCAACCTAGGCTTCACTCTAGGGCGCTGCTCCACCAGATCGAATAGTTAGGTCCTTAGAAGTCAACGCCAGAGGCATAAAATACGATATAAATACAACAGCTTCTCCGTCGTATAAAAGGAATAATTGCAAACAGTGTGAAAGTAATGGTCATTTCTACGTTTCGGGCAACCTAGGCTTCACTCTAGGGCGTTGCTCGACCAGATCGAATAGTTAGGGCCTTAGAAGTCAACGCCCGAAGCTTAAAATACAAAATAAATAAAACAGTTTTTCCATCGTATAAAACGAAAAATTGCTACCAGTGTGAAAGTTATGGTCATTTCTACGTTCCGTGCAATCTGGGCTTTACCCTAGGGCGTTGTTCCACCAGATGGAATAGTTAGGGCCTAAGAAGTCAACGCCAGAAGCATAAAGAACGATATAAATACAACAGCTTTTCCTTCGTATAAAACGAATAATTGCAACCAGTGTGGAAGTTATGGTCATTTCTACGTTTTGGGCAACCTTGGCTTCACTCTAGGGCGGTGCTCCGCCAAATCGAATAGCTAGGGCCTTAGAAGTGAACGCCAGAAGCATAAAATAAAATAAAGATGCAATAGTTTTTCCATCGTATAACAGGAATAACTGCAAACAGTATGAAAGTACTGGACATTTCTACGTTCCGGGTAACCTAGGCTTCACTCTAGGGCGTTGCTCCACCAGATCGAATAGCTAGCGACTAACAATTCAACGCCATAAGAATAAAATACAATATACGTACCACAGTTTTTCCATCGTATAAAATGAAAAATTGCAACCAGTGTGAAAGTTATGGTCATTTCTGCATTCCGAGCAACCCAGGCTTCACTCTAGGGCGTTGCTCCACCTGATCGAATAGTTAGGGCCTTAGAAGTCAACGCCCGAAGCATTAAATACAAAATAAATATAACAGTTTTTCCATCGTATAAAACGAATAATTGCAATCAGTGTGAAAGTTATGGTCATTTCTACATTCCGAGCAACCTAGGTTTCACTCTAGGGCGCTGCTCCACCAGATCGAATAGTTAGGTCCTTAGAAGTCAACGCCAGAGGCATAAAATACGATATAAATACAACAGCTTCTCCGTCGTATAAAAGGAATAATTGCAAACAGTGTGAAAGTAATGGTCATTTCTACGTTTCGGGCAACCTAGGCTTCACTCTAGGGCGTTGCTCGACCAGATCGAATAGTTAGGGCCTTAGAAGTCAGCGCCCGAAGCTTAAAATACAAAATAAATAAAACAGTTTTTCCATCGTATAAAACGAAAAATTGCTACCAGTGTGAAAGTTATGGTCATTTCTACGTTCCCGGCTACCTATGCTTCACTCTAGGGCGGTGCTCTACCAGATTAAATAGATAGTGCCTAAGAAGTCAACGCCAGAAGTATAAAATACAATTAAATACAACAGCTTTTCCATCGTATATAATGTATATTTGCAAACAGTCCGAAAGTAATGGTCATTTCCATGTCCCGGGCAACCTAGTCTTCACCCTAGGGCGTTGCTCCACCACATCTAATAGCTACGGCCTTAGAAGTCAGCCCCAGATGAATAAAATACAATAAAGATGCCACAGCTTTTCCATCGTATAAAACGAATAATTGCAACCAGTGTGAAAGTTATGGTCATTTCTACTTTCCCGGCAACCTAGGCTTCACCCTAGGGCGTTGTTCCACCAGATCGAATAGTTAGGGCCTTAGAAGTCAACGCCCGAAGCTTAAAATACAAAATAAATAAAACAGTTTTTCCATCGTATAAAACGAAAAATTGCTACCAGTGTGAAAGTTATGGTCATTTCTACGTTCCGTGCAATCTGGGCTTTACCCTAGGGCGTTGTTCCACCAGATGGAATAGTTAGGGCCTAAGAAGTCAACGCCAGAAGCATAAAGAACGATATAAATACAACAGCTTTTCCTTCGTATAAAACGAATAATTGCAACCAGTGTGGAAGTTATGGTCATTTCTACGTTTTGGGCAACCTTGGCTTCACTCTAGGGCGGTGCTCCGCCAAATCGAATAGCTAGGGCCTTAGAAGTGAACGCCAGAAGCATAAAATAAAATAAAGATGCAATAGTTTTTCCATCGTATAACAGGAATAACTGCAAACAGTATGAAAGTACTGGACATTTCTACGTTCCGGGTAACCTAGGTTTCACTTTAGGGCGTTGCTCCACCAGATCGAATAGCTAGCGACTAACAATTCAACGCCATAAGAATAAAATACAATATACGTACCACAGTTTTTCCATCGTATAAAATGAAAAATTGCAACCAGTGTGAAAGTTATGGTCATTTCTGCATTCCGAGCAACCCAGGCTTCACTCTAGGGCGTTGCTCCACCTGATCGAATAGTTAGGGCCTTAGAAGTCAACGCCCGAAGCATTAAATACAAAATGAATATAACAGTTTTTCCATCGTATAAAACGAATAATAGAAACCAGTGTGAAAGTTATGGTCATTTCTACGTTCCGGGCAACCTAGGCTTCACTCTAGGGCGTTGCTCCTCCAGATCAAACAGTTAGGGGCTTAGAAGTCGACGCCCGAAGCATTAAATACAAAATAAATAGAACAGCTTTTCCATTGTATAAAACGAATAATTGCTACCAGTGGAATAGTTAGAGCCTAAGAAGTCAACGCCAGAAGCATAAAATACGATATAAATACAACAGCTTTTCCATCGTTTAAAACGAATAATTGCAACCAGTGTGAAAGTTATGGTCATTTCTACATTTCGAGCAACCTAGGCTTCACTCTAGGGCGTTGCTCCACCTGATCGAATAGTTAGGGCCTTAGAAGTCAACGCCAGAAGCATAAAATACAATATAAATACAACAGTTTTTCCACCATATGAAACGAATAATTACAACCAGTATGAAAGATATGGTCATTTCTACTTTCCGGGCAACCTAGGCTTCACCCTAGGGCGTTGCACGAACAGATTGAATAGTTAGGGCCTCAGAAGTCAACGCCCGAAGTATAAAATACAAAATAAATAGAGCAGTTTTTCCATCGTATAAAACGAATAGTTGCTACCGGTGTGAAAGTTATGGTCATTTCTACGTTCCCGGCTACCTATGCTTCACTCTAGGGCGGTGCTCTACCAGATTAAATAGATAGTGCCTAAGAAGTCAACGCCAGAAGTATAAAATACAATTAAATACAACAGCTCTTCCATCGTATATAATGTATATTTGCAAACAGTCCGAAAGTAATGGTCATTTCCATGTCCCGGGCAACCTAGTCTTCACCCTAGGGCGTTGCTCCACCACATCTAATAGCTACGGCCTTAGAAGTCAGCCCCAGATGAATAAAATACAATAAAGATGCCACAGCTTTTCCATCGTATAAAACGAATAATTGCAACCAGTGTGAAAGTTATGGTCATTTCTACTTTCCCGGCAACCTAGGCTTCACCCTAGGGCGTTGTTCCACCAGATCGAATAGTTAGGGCCTAAGAAGTCAACGCCAGAAGCATAAAATACAATATAAATATAACAGTCTTTCCATCGTATAAAACGAAAGATAGCAACCAGCGTGAAAGTTATGGTCATTTCTACGTTCCGGGCAACCTAGGCTTCACTCTAGGGCGTTGCTCCACCAGATCGAATAGTTAGGGCCTCAGAAGTCAACGCCCGATGCATAAAATACAAAATAAATAAAACTGTTTTTCCATCGTATAAAACGAATAATTGCTACCAGTGTGAAAGTTATGGTCATTTCTGCGTTCCGCGCAACCTGGGCATTACCCTAGGGCGTTGTTCCACCAGATGGAATAGTTAGGGCCTAAGAAGTCAACGCCAGAAGCATAAAATACGATATAAATACTACAGCTTTTCCATCGTGTAAAACGAATAATTGCAACCAGTGTGGAAGTTATGGTCATTTCTACGTTCCGGACAACCTAGGCTTCACTCTAGGGCGGTGCTCCACCAGATCAAATAGTTAGGGCCTAAGAAGTCAACGCCAGAAGCATAAAATACAACAAAAATAAAACAGATTTTCCATCGTATATAATGAATAATTACAAACATTGTGAAAGTAATGGTCATTTCTACGTTCCGGGCAACCTAGGCGTCACCCTAGGGCGTTGCTCCACCACATCTAATAGCTACGGCCTTAGAAGTCAGCCCCAGATGAATAAAATACAATAAAGATGCCATAGCTTTTCCATCGTATAAAACGAATAATTGCAACCAGTGTGAAAGTTATGGTCATTTCTACGTTCCGGGCAATCTAGGCTTCACTCTAGGGCGTTGCACCACCAGGTCGTATAGTTAGGGCCTCAGAAGTCAACGCCCGAAGCATAAAATACAAAATAAATAAAACAGTTTTTCCATCGTATAACACGAATAATTGCTACCAGTGTGAAAGTTATGGTCATTTCTGCGTTCCGCGCAACCTGGGCTTTACCCTAGGGCGTTGTTCCACCAGATGGAATAGTCAGGGCCTTAGAAGTCAACGCCCGAAGCATAAAATACAAAATAAATAGAACAGTTTTTCCATCGTATAAAATGAATAATTGCTACCAGTGTGAAAGTTATGGTCATTTCTACTTTCCGGGCAACCTACGCTTCCCCCTAGGGCGTTGATCCACCAGATTGAATAGCTAGGGCCTAAGAAGTCAACGCCAGAAGCATAAAATACGATATAAATACAACAGCATTTCCATCGTATAAAACGAATAATTACAACCAGTGTGAAAGTTATGGTCATTTCTACGTTCCGGGCAACCTAGGCTTCCCCCTAGGGCGTTGCTCCAACAGATTGCATAGTTAGGGCCTTAGAAGTTAATGCCCGAAGCATAACATGCAGTAAAAATACAACAGTTTTTCCATCGTATAGCAGGAATAATTTGCAACCAGTGTGAAGGTTATGGTCGTATATACGTTCCGGGCAACCTAGGCATCACTGTAGGGTGTTGCTCCACCAGATCGAATAGTTAGGTCCTTCGAAGTCAACGCCAGAAGCATAAAATACGATATAAATACAACAGCTTTTCAATCGTATAAAAGGAATAATTGCAAACAGTGTGAAAGTAATGGTCATTCCTACGTTCCCGGCAACCTAGGCTTCTCTCTACGGCGTTGTTCAACCAGATCGCATAGCTAGGGCCTAAGAAATCAACACCAGAAGAATAAAATACAAAATAAGTAGAACAGCCTTTACACCGTATAAAACGAATAATTGCAACCTGTGTGAAGGTTATGGTCATATCTACGTTCCGGGCAACCTAGGCGTCACTGTAGGGCGTTGCTCCACCAGATCGAAATGTTAGGGTCTAAGAAGTCAACGCCCGAAGCATAAAATACGATATAAATACAACAGCTTTTCCATCGTATAAAATGAATAATTGCTACCAGTGTGAAAGTTATGGTCATTTCTACGTTCCGGGCAACCTAGGCTTCACCCTAGGGCGTTGTTCCACCAGATCGAATAGTTAGGGCCTAATAAGTGAACGCCAGAAGCATAAAATACCATATAAATACAACAGTTTTTCCATCGTATAAAACGAATAATTGCAACCAGTTTGAAAGTTATGGTCATTTCTACATTCTGAGCAACCTAGGCTTTACTCTAGGGCGTTGCTCCAACAGGTTGAATAGTTAGGGCCTTAGAATTAACGCCAGAAGCATAAAATACGTTATAAATACAGCAGCTTTTCCATCGTATAAAATGAATAATTGCAAACAGTGTGAAAGTGATGGTCATTTCTACGTTCCAGGCAACCTAGGCTTCACTCTAGGGCGTTGTTCCACAAGATCGAATAGTTAGTGCCTAAGTAGACAACGCCAGAAGCATAAAATACAATATAAATAGAACAGTTTTTCCATTGTATAAAGCGAATAATTGCTACCAGTGTGAAAGTTATGGTCATTTCTACGTTCCGCGCAACCTGGGCTTTACTCTAGGGCGCTGTTCCACCAGATGGAATAGTTAGGGCCTAAGAAGTCAACGCCAGAAGCATAAAATACGATATAAATACAACAGCTTTTCCATCGTATAAAACAAGTAATTGCAACCAGTGTGAAAGTTATGGTCATTTCAACGTTCCGGGCTGCCTAGGCTTCACCCTAGGCCGTTGTTCCACCAGATCGAATAGTTAGGGCCTAAGAGGTGAACGCCAGAAGCATAAAATGCAATAAAAAGACAACAGTTTTTCCATCGTATAGCAGGAATAATTTGCAACCAGTGTGATAGTAGTGGTCATTTCTGCGTTCCGGGCAAACCAGGTTTCACTCCAGGGCGTTGCTCCACCAGATCGAATAGCTACGGCCTAAGAAGTCAACGCCAGAAGCATAAAATACGATAAAGATGCAACAGTTTTTCCATCGTATAAAACGAATAATTGCAATCAGTGTGAAAGTTATGGTCATTTCTACATTCCGAGCAACCTAGGCTTCACTCTAGGGCGCTGCTCCACCAGATCGAATAGTTAGGTCCTTAGAAGTCAACGCCAGAGGCATAAAATACGATATAAATACAACAGCTTCTCCGTCGTATAAAAGGAATAATTGCAAACAGTGTGAAAGTAATGGTCATTTCTACGTTTCGGGCATCCTAGGCTTCACTCTAGGGCGTTGCTCGACCAGATCGAATAGTTAGGGCCTTAGAAGTCAACGCCCGAAGCTTAAAATACAAAATAAATAAAACAGTTTTTCCATCGTATAAAACGAAAAATTGCTACCAGTGTGAAAGTTATGGTCATTTCTACGTTCCGTGCAATCTGGGCTTTACCCTAGGGCGTTGTTCCACCAGATGGAATAGTTAGGGCCTAAGAAGTCAACGCCAGAAGCATAAAGAACGATATAAATACAACAGCTTTTCCTTCGTATAAAACGAATAATTGCAACCAGTGTGGAAGTTATGGTCATTTCTACGTTTTGGGCAACCTTGGCTTCACTCTAGGGCGGTGCTCCGCCAAATCGAATAGCTAGGGCCTTAGAAGTGAACGCCAGAAGCATAAAATAAAATAAAGATGCAATAGTTTTTCCATCGTATAACAGGAATAACTGCAAACAGTATGAAAGTACTGGACATTTCTACGTTCCGGGTAACCTAGGCTTCACTCTAGGGCGTTGCTCCACCAGATCGAATAGCTAGCGACTAACAATTCAACGCCATAAGAATAAAATACAATATACGTACCACAGTTTTTCCATCGTATAAAATGAAAAATTGCAACCAGTGTGAAAGTTATGGTCATTTCTACGTTCCGGGCAACCTAGGCTTCACCCTAGGGCGTTGTTCCACCGGATCGAATAGTTAGGGCCTAAGAAGTGAACGCCAGAAGCATAAAATACCATATAAATACAACAGTTTTTCCATCGTACAAAACGAATAATTGCAACCAGTTTGAAAGTTATGGTCATTTCTACATTCCGAGCAACCTAGGCTTTACTCTAGGGCGTTGCTCCAACAGGTTGAATAGTTAGGGCCTTAGAAGTCAACGCCAGAAGCATAAAATACGTTATAAATACAGCAGCTTTTCCATCGTATAAAACAAATAATTGCAGCCAGTTTGATAGTGATGGTCATTTCTACGTACCGGGCAACCTAGGCTTCACACTAGGGCGTTGCTCCACCAGATCGAATAGTTAGGGCCTTAGAAGTCAACGCCCGAAGCATAAAGTATAAAATAAATAGAACAGTATTTCCATCGTATAAAACGAATAATTGCTACCAGTGTGAAAGTTATGGTCACTTCTACTTTCCGGGCAACCTAGACTTCACCCTAGGGCGTTGTTCCACCAGATGGAAAAGTTAGGGCCTAAGAAGTCAACGCCAGAAGCATAAAATACGATATAAATACAACAGCTTTTCCATCGTACAAAACGAATAATTGCAACCAGTGTGAAAGTTATGGTCATTTCTACGTACCGGGCAACCTAGGCTTCACTCTAGGGGGTTGCTCCACCAGATCGAATAGTTAGGGCCTTAGAAGTCATCGCCCGAAGCATAAAACATAAAATAAATAGAACAGTTTTTCCATCGTATATAACGAAAAATTGCTACCAGTGTGAAAGCTATGGTCATTTCTACGTTCCGCGCAATCTGGGCTTTACCCTAGTGCGTTGTTCCACCGAATGGAATAGTTAGGGCCTAAGAAGTCAACGCCAGGAGCATAAAAAACGATATAAATACAACAGCTTTTCCATCGTATAAAACGAATAATTGCAACCAGTGTGGAAGTTATGGTCATTTCTACGTTCCGGGCAACCTAGGCTACACTCTAGGGCGATGCTCCACCAAATCGAATAGTTAGGGCCTTAGAAGTCAACGCCGGAAGCATAAATTAAAAAATAAATAGAACAGTTTTTCCATCGTATAAAACGAATAATTGCTACCAGTGTGAAAGTTATGGTCATTTCTGCGTTCCGCGCAACCTGGGCTCTACCCTAGGGCGTTGTTCCACCAGATGGAATAGTCAGGGCCTTAGAAGTCAACGCCCGAAGCATAAAATACAAAATAAATAGAACAGTTTTTCCATCGTATAAAATGAATAATTGCTACCAGTGTGAAAGTTATGGTCATTTCTACTTTCCGGGCAACCTACGCTTCCCCCTAGGGCGTTGATCCACCAGATTGAATAGCTAGGGCCTAAGAAGTCAACGCCAGAAGCATAAAATACGATATAAATACAACAGCATTTCCATCGTATAAAACGAATAATTGCAACCAGTGTGAAAGTTATGGTCATTTCTACGTTCCGGGCAACCTAGGCTTCCCCCTAGGGCGTTGCTCCAACAGATTGCATAGTTAGGGCCTTAGAAGTTAATGCCCGAAGCATAACATGCAGTAAAAGTACAACAGTTTTTCCATCGTATAGCAGGAATAATTTGCAACCAGTGTGAAGGTTATGGTCGTATCTACGTTCCGGGCAACCTAGGCATCACTGTAGGGTGTTGCTCCACCAGATCGAATAGTTAGGTCCTTCGAAGTCAACGCCAGAAGCATAAAATACGATATAAATACAACAGCTTTTCAATCGTATAAAAGGAATAATTGCAAACAGTGTGAAAGTAATGGTCATTCCTACGTTCCCGGCAACCTAGGCTTCTCTCTACGGCGTTGTTCAACCAGATCGCATAGTTAGGGCCTAAGAAATCAACACCAGAAGAATAAAATACAAAATAAGTAGAACAGCCTTTACACCGTATAAAACGAATAATTGCAACCTGTGTGAAGGTTATGGTCATATCTACGTTCCGGGCAGCCTAGGCTTCACTGTAGGGCGTTGTTCCACCAGATCGAAATGTTAGGGCCTTAGAAGTCAACGCCCGAAACATAAAAAACAAGATAAATAAAACAGTTTTTCTATCGTATAAAACGAAAAATTGCAAACAGTGTGAAAGATATGGACATTTCTACGATCCGGGCTACCTAGGCTTCACTCTATGGCGTTCTTCCACCACATCGAATAGCAGCGGCCTCAGAAGTCAACGCCAGAAGCTTAAATACAATATAAATATAACAGTTTTTCC
This sequence comes from Calliopsis andreniformis, assembly GCF_051401765.1. Lineage (NCBI taxonomy): Eukaryota > Metazoa > Arthropoda > Insecta > Hymenoptera > Andrenidae > Calliopsis > Calliopsis andreniformis. The sequence goes on from NW_027480428.1 coordinate 15,751,434, forward strand.
ATCGTATAAAACGAATAATAGCAACCAGTGTGAAAGTTATGGTCATTTCTACGATCCGGGCAACCTAGGCTTCACTCTAGGGCGTTGTTCCACCAGATCGAATAGTTAGGGCCTTAGAAGTCAACGCCCGAAGCATAAAGTACAAAATAAATAGAACAGTTTTTCCATCGTATAAAACGAATAATTGCTACCAGTGTGAAAGTTATGGTTATTTCTACGTTCCGGGCAACCTAGGTTTCACTCCAGGGCGTTGCTCCACCAGATCGAATAGTTACGGCCTATGAAGTCAACGCCAGAAGCATAAAATACAATATAAATACAACAGTTTTTCTATCATATAAAACGAATGATAGCAACCAGTGTGAAAGTTATGGTCATTTCTACCTTCCGCGCAATCTTGGCTTTACCCTAGGGCGTTGTTCCACCAGATGGAATCGTTAGGGCCTAAGAAGTCAACGCCAGAAGCATAAAACACGATATAAATACAACAGCTTTTCCATCGTATAAAACGAATAATTGCAACCAGTGTGAAAGTTATGGTCCTTTCTACATTTCGAGCAACCTAGGCTTCACTCTAGGGCTTTGCTCCACCTGATCGAATAGTTAGGGCCTTAGAAGTCAACGCCAGAAGCATAAAATACAATATAAATACTACAGCTTTTCCACCATATAAAACGAATAATTGCAACCAGTATGAAAGTTATGGTCATTTCTGCTTTCCGGGCAACCTAGGCTTCACCCTAGGGCGTTGTTCCACCAGATGGAATAGATAGGGCCTAAGAAGTCAACGCCAGAAGCATAAAATACGATATAAAAACAACAGCTTTTCCATCGTATAAAACAAATAATTGCAGCCAGTTTGATAGTGATGGTCATTTCTACGTACCGGGCAACCTAGGCTTCACTCTAGGGCGTTGTTCCACCAGATCGAATAGTTAGGGCCTTAGAAGTCAACGCCCGAAGCATAAAGTACAAAATAAATAGAACAGTTTTTCCATCGTATAAAACGAATAATTGCTACCAGTGTGAAAGTTATGGTCATTTCTACGTTCGGGCAACCTAGGCTTCACTCTAGGGCGTTGTTCCACCAGATCGAATAGTTCGGGCCTAAGAAGTCAACGCCAGAAGCATAAAACACGATATAAATACAACAGCTTTTCCATCGAATAAAACGAATAATTGCAACCAGTGTGAAAGTTATGGTCCTTTCTACATTTCGAGCAACCTAGGCTTCCCTCTAGGGCTTTGCTCCACCTGATCGAATAGTTAGGGCCTTAGAAGTCAACGCCAGAAGCATAAAGTACAATATAAATACTACAGCTTTTCCACCATATAAAACGAATAATTGCAACCAGTGTGAAAGTTATGGTCATTTCTACGTTCCGGGCAACCTAGGCTGCACTCTAGGGCGTTGCTCCTTCAGATCGAATAGTTAGGGAATTAGAAGTCAACGCCCGAAACATAAAATACAAAATAAATAAAACAGCTTTTCTATCGTATAAAACGAAAAATTGCAAACAGTGTGAAAGATATGGACATTTCTACGATTCGGGCTACCTAGGCTTCACTCTATGGCGTTCTTCCACCACATCGAATAGCAACGGCCTCAGAAGTCAACGCCAGAAGCTTAAATACAATATACATATAACAGTTTTTCCATCGTATAAAACGAATAATAGCAACCAGTGTGAAAGTTATGGTCATTTCTACGATCCGGGCAACATAGGCTTCACTCTACGGCGATGCTCCACCATATCAAACAGTTAGCGCCTTAGAAGTCAACGCCCGAAGCATAAAATACAAAATAAATAGAACGGTTTTTCCATTGTATAAAACGAATAATTGCTGCCAGTGTAAAAGTTATGGTCATTTCTACGTTCGGGCAACCTAGGTTTCACTCCAGGGCGTTGCTCCACCAGATCGAATAGTTACGGCCTATGAAGTCAACGCCAGAAGCATAAAATACAATATAAATACAACAGTTTTTCTATCATATAAAACGAATGATAGCAACCAGTGTGAAAGTTATGGTCATTTCTACCTTCCGCGCAATCTTGGCTTTACCCTAGGGCGTTGTTCCACCAGATGGAATAGTTAGGGCCTAAGAAGTCAACGCCAGAAGCATAAAACACGATATAAATACAACAGCTTTTCCATCGTATAAAACGAATAATTGCAACCAGTGTGAAAGTTATGGTCCTTTCTACATTTCGAGCAACCTAGGCTTCACTCTAGGGCTTTGCTCCACCTGATCGAATAGTTAGGGCCTTAGAAGTCAACGCCAGAAGCATAAAATACAATATAAATACTACAGCTTTTCCACCATATAACGAATAATTGGAACCAGTATGAAAGTTATGGTCATTTCTGCTTTCCGGACAACCTAGGCTTCACCCTAGGGCGTTGTTCCACCAGATGGAACAGTTAGGGCCTAAGAAGTCAACGCCCGAAGCATAAAGTATAAAATAAATAGAACAGTTTTTCCATCGTATAAAACGAATAATTGCAACCAGTGTGAAAGTTATGGTCATTTCTACATTCCGAGCAACCTAGGCTTCACTCTAGGGAGTTGCTCCAACTGATTGAATAGTTAGGGCCTTAGAAGTCAACGCCCGAAGCATAAAATGCAATAAAAATACAACAGTTTTCCCATCGTATAACAGGATTAATTGCAACCAGTTTGAAAGTGATGGTCATTTCTACGTTCCGGGCCACCTAGGCTTCACTCTAGGGCGCTGCTCCACTAGATTGAATAGCTAGGGCCATAGAAGTCAACGCCAAAAGCATAAAATACAATATAAATACAACAGTTTTTCCATCGTGTAAAACGCATAATTCAACCAGTGTGAAATCTATGGTCATTTCTACATTCCGAGCAACCTAGGCTTCACTCTAGGGCGTTGCTCCGACAGATTGAATAGTAAGGTCCTTAGAAGTCAACGCCCGAAGCATAAAATGCAATAAAAATACAACAGTTCTTCCATCGTACAACAGGATTCATTGCAACCAGTTTGAAAGTGATGGTCATTTCTACGTTCCGGGCAACCTAGGCTTCACTCTAGGGCGTTGCTCCACTAGATCGAATAGCTAGGGCCTTAGAAGCCAAAGCCAGAAGCATAAAGTATAAAATAAATACAACAGTTTTTCCATCGTATAAAACGAATAATTGCTACCAGTGTGAAAGTTATGGTCACTTCTACTTTCCGGGCAACCTAGACTTCACCCTAGGGCGTTGTTCCACCAGATGGAATAGTTAGGGCCTAAGAAGTCAACGCCAGAAGCATAAAATACGATATAAATACAACAGCTTTTCCATCGTACAAAACGAATAATTGCAGCCAGTGTGAAAGTTATGGTCATTTCTACGTTCTGGGCAACCTAGGCTTCCCACTAGGGCGTTGCCCCAACAGATTGCATAGCTAGGGCCTTAGAAGCCAATGCCCGAAGCATAAAATGCAATAAAAATACAACAGTTTTTCCATCGTATAGCAGGAATAATTTGCAACCAGTGTGAAGGTTATGGTCATATCCACGTTCCGGGCAACCTAGGCATCACTGTAGGGCGTTGCTCCACCAGATCGAATAGTTAGGTCCTTAGAGGTCAACGCCAGAAGCATAAAATACAATATAAATACAACAGTTTTTCCCTCGTATAAAACGAATAATTGCAACCAGTTTGAAAGTGATGGTCATTTCTACGTTCCGGGTAACCTAGGCTTCACTCTAGGGCGTTGCTCCAACAGATTGAATAGTTAGGGCCTTAGAAGTCAGCGCCCGAAGCATAAAATGCAATAAAAATACAACAGTTTTTCCATCGTATAGCAGGATTAATTGCAACCAGTTTGAAAGTGTTGGTCATATCTACGTCACGGGCAACCTAGGCTTCACTCTAGGGCGTTGCTCCGCCATATCAAACAGTTAGGGCCTAAGAAGTGAACGCCAGAAGCATAAAATACAATATAAATACAACAGTTTTTCCATCGTATAAAACGAATAATTGCTACCAGTGTAAAAGTTATGGTCATTTCTACGTTCCGGGCAGCCTAGGCTTCACTCTAGGGCGGAGCTCCACCATATCGAATAGCTACGGCCTTAGAAGCCTACGCCTGAAGCATAAAATACAATAAAAATACAACGGTCTTTTCATCGTATAACAGGAATAATTGCAACAAGCGTGAAAGTAATGATCATTTCGGCGTTTCGGGCATCCTAGTCTTAACTCTGAGGCATTGCTCCACCAGATCGAATAGTTAGGGCCTAAGAAGTCAACGCCAGAAGCATAAAATACCATATAAATACAACAGTTTTACGATTGTATAAAACGAATAATTGCTACCAGTGTAAAAGTTATGGTCATTTCTACGTTCCGGGCAACCTAGGCTTCACCCTAGGGCGTTGTTCCACCAGATTGAATAGTTAGGGCCTAAGAAGTGAACGCCAGAAGCATAAAATACAATATAAAAACAACAGTTTTTCCATCGTAAAAAACGAATAATTGCAACCAGTGTGAAAGTTATGGTCATTTATACATTCCGAGCAACCTAGGCTTCACTCTAGGTCGTTGCTCCAACAGATTGAATAGCTAGGGCCTTAGAAGTCAACGCCAGAGGCATAACATACAATATAAATACAACAGCTTTTCCATTGTATAAAACGAATAATTTCTACCAGTGTAAAAGTTATGGTCATTTCTACGTTCCGGGCAACCTACGCTTCACCCTAGGGCATTGTTCCATCAGATCGAATAGTTAGGGCCTAAGAAGTGAACGCCAGAAGCATAAAATACAATATAAATAAAACAGTTTTTCCATTGTAGAAAACGAATAATTGCAACCAGTGTGAAAGTTATGGTCATTTCTATATTCCGAACAACCTAGGCTTCACTCTAGGGTGGTGCTCCACCAGATCGAATAGTTAGGTCCTTAGAAGTCAACGCCAGAAGCATAAAATACGATATAAATACAACAGCTTTTCCATGGTATAAAAGGAATAATTGCAAACAGTGTGAAAGTAATGGTCATTTCTACGTTCCGGGCAACCTAGGCTTCACTCTACGGCGTTGCTCCACCAGGTCGAATAGTTAGGGCCTAAGAAGTCAACGCCAGAAGCATAAAATACAATATAAATACAACAGTTCTTCCATTGTATAAAACGAATAATTGCCACCAGTGTAAAAGTTATGGTCATTTCTACGTTCCGGGCAACCTAGGCTTCACCCTAGGGCGTTGTTCCACCAGATCGAATAGTTAGGGCCTAAGAAGTGAACGCCAGAAGCATAAAATACAATATAAATACAACAGTTTTTCCATCGTATAAAACGAATAATTGCAACCAGTGTGAAAGTTATGGTCATTTCTACATTCCGAGCAACCTAGGCTTCACTCTAGGGTGTTGCTCCAACAGATTGAATAGTTAGGGCCTTAGAAGTCAACGCCCGAAGCATAAAATGCAATAAAAATACAACAGTTTTCCCATCGTATAACAGGATTAATTGCAACCAGTTTGAAAGTGATGGTCATTTCTACGTTCCGGGCCACCTAGGCTTCACTCTAGGGCGCTGCTCCACTAGATTGAATAGCTAGGGCCTTAGAAGCCAACGCCAGAAGCATAAAATACGATATAAATACAACAGCTTTACCATCGTATAAAAGGTATAAATGCAAACAGTGTGAAAGTAATGGTCATTTCTACGTTCCGGGCAACCTAGGCTTCACTCTAGGGCGTTGCTCCACTAGATCGAATAGCTAGGGCATTAGAAGCCAACGCCAGAAGCATAAAATACGATATAAATACAACAGCTTTACAATCGTATAAAAGGTATAAATATAAACAGTGTGAAAGTAATGGTCATTTCTACGTTCCGGGCAACCTAGGCTTCACTCTAGGGCGTTGCTCCACCAGATCAAACAGTTAGGGCCTTAGAAGTCAACGCCCGAAGCATAAAATACAAAATAAATAGAACAGTTTTTCCATTGTATAAAACGGATAATTGCTAACAGTGTAAAAGTTATGATCATTTCTACGTTCCGGGCAACCTAGGCTTCACTCTACGGCGTTGTTCCACCAGATCGAATAGTTAGGGCCTAAGAAGTCAACACCAGAAGAATAAAGTACAAAATAAGTACAACAGCCTTTACACCGTATAAAATGAATAATTGCAACCTGTGTGAAGGTTATGGTCATATCTACGTTCCGGGCAACCTAGGCTTCACTGTAGTGCGTTGCCCCACCAGATCGAAGTGTTAGGGCCTAAGAAATCAACGCCCGAAGCATAAAATACAATATAAATACAACAGTTTTTCTATCGCAGAAAACGAATAATTGCAACCAGTGTGAAAGTTATGGTCATTTCTAAATTCCGAGCAACCTAGGCTCCTCTCTAGGGCGTTGCTCCTCCAGATCGAATAGTTAGGTCCTTAGAAGTCAACGCCAGAAGCATAAAACACGATATAAATACAACAGCTTTTCCATGGTATAAAAGGAATAATTGCAAACAGTGTGAAAGTAATGGTCATTTCTACATTCCGAGCAACCTAGGCTTCACTCTAGGGCGTTGCTCCAACAGATTGAATAGTTAGGGCCTTAGAAGTCAACACCCGAAGCATAAAATGCAATAAAAATACAACAGTTTTTCCATCGTATAACAGGATTAATTGCAACCCGTTTGAAAGTGATGGTCATTTCTACGTTCCGGGCAACCTAGGCTTCACTCTAGGGCGTTGCTCCACTAGATCGAATAGCTAGGGCCATAGAAGTCAACGCCAGAAGCATAAAATGCGATATAAATACAACAGCTTTTGCATCGTATAAAAGGAATAATTGCAAACAGTGTGAAAGTAATTGTCATTTCTATATTCTGAGCAACCTAGGCTTCACCCAAGGGCGTTGCTCCACCAGATCAAACAGATAGGTCCTTAGATGTCAACGCCAGAAGCATACAATACGATATAAATACAACAGCTTTTCCATCGTATAAAAGGAATAATTGCAAACAGTGTGAAAGTAATGGTCATTTCTACGTTCCGGGCAGCCTAGGCTTCACTCTAGGGCGTTGCTCCACCAGATCAAACAGTTAGGGCCTTAGAAGTCAGCGCCCGAAGCATAAAATACAAAATAAATAGAACAGTTTTTCCATTGTATAAAACGAATAAATGCTACCAGTGTAAAAGTTATGGTCATTTCTACGTTCCGGGCAACCTAGGCTTCACCCTAGGGCGTTGTTCCACCAGATCGAATAGTTAGGGCCTAAGAAGTGAACGCCCGAAGCATAAAATATAAAATAAATAGAACAGTTTTTCCAACGTATAAAACGAAGAATTGCTACCAGTGTGAAAGTTATGGTCATTTCTACTTTCCGGGCAACCTAGGCTTCACTCTAGGCCGCTGTTCCACCAGATCGAATAGTTAGGGCCTAAGAAGTGAACGCCAGAAGCATAAAATACAATATAAATACAACAGCTTTTCCATCATATAAAACGAATAATAGCAACCAGTGTGAAAGTTATGGTCATTTCTACGATCCGGGCAACCTAGGCTTCACTCTAGGGCGTTGTTCCACCAGATCGAATAGTTAGGGCCTTAGAAGTCAACGCCCGAAGCATAAAGTACAAAATAAATAGAACAGTTTTTCCATCGTATAAAACGAATAATTGCTACCAGTGTGAAAGTTATGGTTATTTCTACGTTCCGGGCAACCTAGGTTTCACTCCAGGGCGTTGCTCCACCAGATCGAATAGTTACGGCCTATGAAGTCAACGCCAGAAGCATAAAATACAATATAAATACAACAGTTTTTCTATCATATAAAACGAATGATAGCAACCAGTGTGAAAGTTATGGTCATTTCTACCTTCCGCGCAATCTTGGCTTTACCCTAGGGCGTTGTTCCACCAGATGGAATAGTTAGGGCCTTAGAAGTCAACGCCCGAAGCATAAAATAAAAAATAAATAGAACAGTTTTTCCATCGTATAAAACGAATAATTGCTACCAGTGTGAAAGTTATGGTCATTTCTGCGTTCCGCGCAACCTGGGCTCTACCCTAGGGCGTTGTTCCACCAGATGGAATAGTCAGGGCCTTAGAAGTCAACGCCCGAAGCATAAAATACAAAATAAATAGAACAGTTTTTCCTTCGTATAAAATGAATAATTGCTACCAGTGTGAAAGTTATGGTCATTTCTACTTTCCGGGCAACCTACGCTTCCCCCTAGATCGTTGATCCACCAGATTGAATGGCTAGGGCCTAAGAAGTCAACGCCAGAAGCATAAAATACGATATAAATACCACAGCATTTCCATCGTATAAAACGAATAATTGCAACCAGTGTGAAAGTTATGGTCATTTCTACGTTCCGGGCAACCTAGGCTTCCCCCTAGGGCGTTGCTCCTACAGATTGCATAGTTAGGGCCTTAGAAGTTAATGCCCGAAGCATAACATGCAGTAAAAGTACAACAGTTTTTCCATCGTATAGCAGGAATAATTTGCAACCAGTGTGAAAGTTATGGTCGTATCTACGTTCCGGGCAACCTAGGCATCACTGTAGGGTGTTGCTCCACCAGATCGAATAGTTAGGTCCTTCGAAGTCAACGCCAGAAGCATAAAATACGATATTAATACAACAGCTTTTCAATCGTATAAAAGGAATAATTGCAAACAGTGTATAAGTAATGGTCATTCCTACGTTCCCGGCAGCCTAGGCTTCACTGTAGGGCGTTGTTCCACCAGATCGAAATGTTAGGGTCTAAGAAGTCAACGCCCGAAGCATAAAATACGATATAAATACAACAGCTTTTCCATCGTATAAAATGAATAATTGCTACCAGTGTGAAAGTTATGGTCATTTCTACGTTCCGGGCAACCTAGGCTTCACCCTAGCGCGTTGTTCCACCAGATGGAATAGTTAGGGCCTAAGAAGTCAACGCCAGAAGCATAAAATACGATATAAATACAACAGCTTTTCCATCGTATAAAACAAATAATTGCAACCAGTTTGATAGCGATGGTCATTTCTACGTACCGGACAACCTAGGCTTCACTCTAGGTCGTTGTTCCACCAGATCGAATAGTTAGGGCCTTAGAAGTCAACGCCCGAAGCATAAAGTACAAAATAAATAGAACAGTTTTTCCATCGTATAAAACGAATAATTGCTACCAGTGTGAAAGTTATGGTCATTTCTACGTTCGGGCAACCTAGGTTTCACTCCAGGGCGTTGCTCCACCAGATCGAATAGTTACGGCCTATGAAGTCAACGCCAGAAGCATAAAATACAATATAAATACAACAGTTTTTCTATCATATAAAACGAATGATAGCAACCAGTGTGAAAGTTATGGTCATTTCTACCTCCCGCGCAATCTTGGCTTTACCCTAGGGCGTTGTTCCACCAGATGGAATAGTTAGGGCCTAAGAAGTCAACGCCAGAAGCATAAAACACGATATAAAAACAACAGCTTTTCCATCGTATAAAACGAATAATTGCAACCAGTGTGAAAGTTATGGTCCTTTCTACATTTCGAGCAACCTAGGCTTCACTCTAGGGCTTTGCTCCACCTGATCGAATAGTTAGGGCCTTAGAAGTCAACGCCAGAAGCATAAAATACAATATAAATACTACAGCTTTTCCACCATATAACGAATAATTGGAACCTGTGTGAAGGTTATGGTCATATCTACGTTCCGGGCAACCTGGGCTTCACTGTAGTGCGTTGCCCCACCAGATCGAAGTGTTAGGGCCTAAGAAATCAACGCCCGAAGCATAAAATACAATATAATTACAACAGTTTTTCTATCGCAGAAAACGAATAATTGCAACCAGTGTGAAAGTTATGGTCATTTCTATATTCCGAGCAACCTAGGCTTCTCTCTAGGGCGTTGCTCCTCCAGATCGAATAGTTAAGTCCTTAGAAGTCAACGCCAGAAGCATAAAACACGATATAAATACAACAGCTTTTCCATGGTATAAAAGGAATAATTGCAAACAGTGTGAAAGTAATGGTCATTTCTACATTCCGAGCAACCTAGGCTTCACTCTAGGGCGTTGCTCCAACAGACTGAATAGTTAGGGCCTTAGAAGTCAACACCCGAAGCATAAAATGCAATAAAAATACAACAGTTTTTCCATCGTATAACAGGATTAATTGCAACCCGTTTGAAAGTGATGGTCATTTCTACGTTCCGGGCAACCTAGGCTTCACTCTAGGGCGTTGCTCCACTAGATCGAATAGCTAGGGCCATAGAAGTCAACGCCAGAAGCATAAAATGCGATATAAATACAACAGCTTTTCCATCGTATAAAAGGAATAATTGCAAGCAGTGCGAAAGTAATGGTCATTTCTACGTTCCGGGCAACCTAGGCTTCACCCTAGGGCGTTGCTCCACCAGATTAAACAGTTAGGGCCTTAGAAGTCAACGCCCGAAGCATAAAATACGATATAAATACAACAGCTTTTGCATCGTATAAAAGGAATAATTGCAAACAGTGTGAAAGTAATTGTCATTTCTATATCCTGAGCAACCTAGGCTTCACCCAAGGGCGTTGCTCCACCAGATCAAACAGATAGGTCCTTAGATGTCAACGCCAGAAGCATACAATACGATATAAATACAACAGCTTTTCCATCGTATAAAAGGAATAATTGCAAACAGTGTGAAAGTAATGGTCATTTCTACGTTCCGGGCAACCTAGGCTTCACTCTAGGGCGTTGCTCCACCAGATCAAACAGTTAGGGCCTTAGAAGTCAGCGCCCGAAGCATAAAATACAAAATAAATAGAACAGTTTTTCCATTGTATAAAACGAATAATTGCTACCAGTGTAAAAGTTATGGTCATTTCTACGTTCCGGGCAACCTAGGCTTCACCCTAGGGCGTTGTTCCACCAGATCGAATAGTTAGGGCCTAAGAAGTGAACGCCAGAAGCATAAAATACAGTATAAATACAACAGATTTTCCATCATATAAAACGAATAATTGCAACCAGTGTGAAAGCTATGGTCATTTCTACATTCCGAGCAACCTAGGCTTCACTCTAGGGCGTTGCTCCAACAGATTGAAGAGTCAGGGCCTTATAAGTCAACGCCCGAAGCATAAAATGCAATAAAAATACAACAGTTTTTCCATCGTATAACAGGATTAATTGCAACCAGTTTGAATGTGATGCTCTTTTCTACGTTCCGGGCAACCTAGGCTTCACTCTAGGGCGTTGCTCCACTAGATCGTATAGTTAGGGCCTAAGAAGTCAACGCCAGAAGCATAAAATACGATATAAATTCAACAGCTTTTCCATCGTATAAAACGAATAATGGTAACCAGTGTGAAAGGTATGGTCATTTCTACGTTCCGGTCAACCTAGGCCTCACTCTAGGACGTTGCTCCACCAGATCGAATAGTTAGGGCCTATGAAGTCAACGCCAGAAGCATAAAATACAATAAAGGTGCAACAGTTTTTCCATCGTATAACAGGAATAATTGCAACCAGTGTGAAGGTAATGGTATGTTCTACGTTCCGGGCAACCTAGGCTTCACTCTAGGGCGGTGCTCCACCAGATCAAATAGTTACGGCCTAAGAAGTCAGCGCCAGAAGCATAAATTACAATATAAGTACAACAGCTTTTCCATCGTATATAACGTATATTTGCAAACAGTGTGGAAGTAATTGTCATTTCTACGTTCCGGGCAACCTAGGCTACACTCTAGGGCGTTGCTCCACCAGATCAAACAGTTAGGTCCTCAGAAGTCAACGCCCGAAGCATAAAATACAAAATAAATAGAACAGTTTTTCCATCGTATAAAACGAATAATTGCTACCAGTGTGAAAGTTATCGTCATTTCTACTTTCCGGGCAACCTAGATTTCACCCTAGGGCGTTGTTCCACCAGATGGAATAGTTAGGGCCTAAGAAGTCAACGCCAGAAGCATAAAATACGATATAAATACAACAGTTTTTCCATCGTATAAAACGAATAATTGCAACCATTATGAAACTTATGGTCATTCCTACGTTCCGGGCAACCTAGGCTTCACTCTAGGGCGTTGCACCAACAGATTGAATAGTTAGGGCCTTAGAAGTCAACGCCCGAAGCATAAAATGCAATAAAAATACAACAGTTTTTCCATCGTATAACAGGATTAATTGCAACCAGTTTGAAAGTGATGGCCATTTCTACGTTCCGGGCAACCTAGGCTACACTCTAGGGCGTTGCTCCACTAGATCGAATAGCTAGGGCCTTAGAAGTCAACGCCAGAAGCATAAAATACGATATAAATACAACAGCTTTTCCATCCTATAACAGGAATAATTGCAACCCGTGTGAGAGTGATGGTCATTTCTACGTTCCAGGCAACCTAGGCTTCAACCTAGGGCGTTGTTCCACCAGATCGAATAGTTAGGGACTAACAAGTGAACGCCAGAAGCATAAAATACAATATAAATACAACAGTTTTTCCATCGTATAAAACGAATAATTGCAACCAGTGTGAAAGTTATGGTCATTTCTACATTCCGAGCAACCTAGGCTTCACTCTAGGGTGTTGCTCCAACAGATTGAATAGTTAGGGCCTTAGAAGTCAACGCCCGAAGCATAAAATGCAATAAAAATACAACAGTTTTTCCATCGTATAACAGGATTAATTGCAACCAGTTTGAAAGTGATGGTCATTTCTACGTTCCGGGCAACCTGGGCTTCACTCTAGGGCGTTGCTCCACCAGATCAAACAGTTAGGGCCTTAGAAGTCAACGCCCGAAGCATAAAGTACAAAATATATAGAACAGTTTTTCCATTGTAAAAAACGAATAATTGCTACCAGTGTAAAAGTTATGGTCATTTCTACGTTCCGGGCAACCTAGGCTTCACCCTAGGGCGTTGTTCCACCAGATCGAATAGTTAGGGCCTTAGAAGTCAACGCCAGAAGCATAAAATACGATATAAATACAACAGCTTTTCCATGCTATAACAGGAATAATTGCAACCCGTGTGAGAGTGATGGTCATTTCTACGTTCCGGGCAACCTAGGCTTCAACCTAGGGCGTTGTTCCACCAGATCGAATAGTTAGGGACTAACAAGTGAACGCCAGAAGCATAAAATACAATATAAATACAACAGTTTTTCCATCGTATAAAACGAATAATTGCAACCAGTGTGAAAGTTATGGTCATTTCTACATTCCGAGCAACCTAGGCTTCACTCTAGGGTGTTGCTCCAACAGATTGAATAGTTAGTGCCTTAGAAGTCAACGCCCGAAGCATAAAATATAAAATAAATAGAACAGTTTTTCCATCGTATCAAACGAATAATTGCTACCAGTTTGAAAGTTATGGTCATTTCTACTTTCCGGGCAACCTAGGCTTCACCCCAGGGCGTCGTTCCACCAGATAGAATAGTTAGGGCCTAAGAAGTCAACGCCAGAAGCATAAAATACGATATAAATACAACAGCTTTTCCATCGTATAAAACAAATAATTGCAACCAGTTTGATAGTGATGGTCACTTCTACGTACCGGGCAACCTAGGCTTCACTCTAGGGCGTTGCTCGACCAGATCGAATAGTTAGGGCCTTAGAAGTCAACGCCCGAAGCATAAAATATAAAATAAATAGAACAGTTTTTCCATCGTATAAAACGAAAAATTGCTACCAGTGTGAAAGTTATGGTCATTTCTACTTTCCGGGCAACCTAGGCTTCACCCTAGCCCGTTGTTCCACCAGATCGAATAGTTAGGGCCTAAGAAGTGAACGCCAGAAGCATAAAATACAATATAAATACAACAGTTTTTCCATCATATGAAACGAATGATAGCTACCAGTGTGAAAGTTATGGTCATTTCTACTTTCCCGGCAACCTAGGCATCACCCTAGGTCGTTGTTCCACCAGATCGTATAGTTAGGGCCTCAGAAGTCAACGCCCGAAGCATAAAATACAAAATAAATAGAACAGTTTTTCCATCGTATAAAACGAATAATTGCTACCAGTGTGAAAGTTATGGTCATTTCTGCGTTCCGCGCAACCTGGGCTCTACCCTAGGGCGTTGTTCCACCAGATGGAATAGTCAGGGCCTTAGAAGTCAACGCCCGAAGCATAAAATACAAAATAAATAGAACAGTTTTTCCTTCGTATAAAATGAATAATTGCTACCAGTGTGAAAGTTATGGTCATTTCTACTTTCCGGGCAACCTACGCTTCCCCCTAGATCGTTGATCCACCAGATTGAATGGCTAGGGCATTAGAAGCCAACGCCAGAAGCATAAAATACGATATAAATACAACAGCTTTACAATCGTATAAAAGGTATAAATATAAACAGTGTGAAAGTAATGGTCATTTCTACGTTCCGGGCAACCTAGGCTTCACTCTAGGGCGTTGCTCCACCAGATCAAACAGTTAGGGCCTTAGAAGTCAACGCCCGAAGCATAAAATACAAAATAAATAGAACAGTTTTTCCATTGTATAAAACGGATAATTGCTAACAGTGTAAAAGTTATGATCATTTCTACGTTCCGGGCAACCTAGGCTTCACTCTACGGCGTTGTTCCACCAGATCGAATAGTTAGGGCCTAAGAAGTCAACACCAGAAGAATAAAGTACAAAATAAATACAACAGCCTTTACACCGTATAAAATGAATAATTGCAACCTGTGTGAAGGTTATGGTCATATCTACGTTCCGGGCAACCTAGGCTTCACTGTAGTGCGTTGCCCCACCAGATCGAAGTGTTAGGGCCTAAGAAATCAACGCCCGAAGCATAAAATACAATATAAATACAACAGTTTTTCTATCGCAGAAAACGAATAATTGCAACCAGTGTGAAAGTTATGGTCATTTCTAAATTCCGAGCAACCTAGGCTCCTCTCTAGGGCGTTGCTCCTCCAGATCGAATAGTTAGGTCCTTAGAAGTCAACGCCAGAAGCATAAAACACGATATAAATACAACAGCTTTTCCATGGTATAAAAGGAATAATTGCAAACAGTGTGAAAGTAATGGTCATTTCTACATTCCGAGCAACCTAGGCTTCACTCTAGGGCGTTGCTCCAACAGATTGAATAGTTAGGGCCTTAGAAGTCAACACCCGAAGCATAAAATGCAATAAAAATACAACAGTTTTTCCATCGTATAACAGGATTAATTGCAACCCGTTTGAAAGTGATGGTCATTTCTACGTTCCGGGCAACCTAGGCTTCACTCTAGGGCGTTGCTCCACTAGATCGAATAGCTAGGGCCATAGAAGTCAACGCCAGAAGCATAAAATGCGATATAAATACAACAGCTTTTGCATCGTATAAAAGGAATAATTGCAAACAGTGTGAAAGTAATTGTCATTTCTATATTCTGAGCAACCTAGGCTTCACCCAAGGGCGTTGCTCCACCAGATCAAACAGATAGGTCCTTAGATGTCAACGCCAGAAGCATACAATACGATATAAATACAACAGCTTTTCCATCGTATAAAAGGAATAATTGCAAACAGTGTGAAAGTAATGGTCATTTCTACGTTCCGGGCAGCCTAGGCTTCACTCTAGGGCGTTGCTCCACCAGATCAAACAGTTAGGGCCTTAGAAGTCAGCGCCCGAAGCATAAAATACAAAATAAATAGAACAGTTTTTCCATTGTATAAAACGAATAAATGCTACCAGTGTAAAAGTTATGGTCATTTCTACGTTCCGGGCAACCTAGGCTTCACCCTAGGGCGTTGTTCCACCAGATCGAATAGTTAGGGCCTAAGAAGTGAACGCCCGAAGCATAAAATATAAAATAAATAGAACAGTTTTTCCAACGTATAAAACGAAGAATTGCTACCAGTGTGAAAGTTATGGTCATTTCTACTTTCCGGGCAACCTAGGCTTCACTCTAGGCCGCTGTTCCACCAGATCGAATAGTTAGGGCCTAAGAAGTGAACGCCAGAAGCATAAAATACAATATAAATACAACAGCTTTTCCATCATATAAAACGAATAATAGCAACCAGTGTGAAAGTTATGGTCATTTCTACGATCCGGGCAACCTAGGCTTCACTCTAGGGCGTTGTTCCACCAGATCGAATAGTTAGGGCCTTAGAAGTCAACGCCCGAAGCATAAAGTACAAAATAAATAGAACAGTTTTTCCATCGTATAAAACGAATAATTGCTACCAGTGTGAAAGTTATGGTTATTTCTACGTTCCGGGCAACCTAGGTTTCACTCCAGGGCGTTGCTCCACCAGATCGAATAGTTACGGCCTATGAAGTCAACGCCAGAAGCATAAAATACAATATAAATACAACAGTTTTTCTATCATATAAAACGAATGATAGCAACCAGTGTGAAAGTTATGGTCATTTCTACCTTCCGCGCAATCTTGGCTTTACCCTAGGGCGTTGTTCCACCAGATGGAATAGTTAGGGCCTTAGAAGTCAACGCCCGAAGCATAAAATAAAAAATAAATAGAACAGTTTTTCCATCGTATAAAACGAATAATTGCTACCAGTGTGAAAGTTATGGTCATTTCTGCGTTCCGCGCAACCTGGGCTCTACCCTAGGGCGTTGTTCCACCAGATGGAATAGTCAGGGCCTTAGAAGTCAACGCCCGAAGCATAAAATACAAAATAAATAGAACAGTTTTTCCTTCGTATAAAATGAATAATTGCTACCAGTGTGAAAGTTATGGTCATTTCTACTTTCCGGGCAACCTACGCTTCCCCCTAGATCGTTGATCCACCAGATTGAATGGCTAGGGCCTAAGAAGTCAACGCCAGAAGCATAAAATACGATATAAATACCACAGCATTTCCATCGTATAAAACGAATAATTGCAACCAGTGTGAAAGTTATGGTCATTTCTACGTTCCGGGCAACCTAGGCTTCCCCCTAGGGCGTTGCTCCTACAGATTGCATAGTTAGGGCCTTAGAAGTTAATGCCCGAAGCATAACATGCAGTAAAAGTACAACAGTTTTTCCATCGTATAGCAGGAATAATTTGCAACCAGTGTGAAAGTTATGGTCGTATCTACGTTCCGGGCAACCTAGGCATCACTGTAGGGTGTTCCTCCACCAGATCGAATAGTTAGGTCCTTCGAAGTCAACGCCAGAAGCATAAAATACGATATTAATACAACAGCTTTTCAATCGTATAAAAGGAATAATTGCAAACAGTGTATAAGTAATGGTCATTCCTACGTTCCCGGCAGCCTAGGCTTCACTGTAGGGCGTTGTTCCACCAGATCGAAATGTTAGGGTCTAAGAAGTCAACGCCCGAAGCATAAAATACGATATAAATACAACAGCTTTTCCATCGTATAAAATGAATAATTGCTACCAGTGTGAAAGTTATGGTCATTTCTACGTTCCGGGCAACCTAGGCTTCACCCTAGGGCGTTGTTCCACCAGATCGAATAGTTAGGGCCTAAGAAGTGAACGCCAGAAGCATAAAATACCATATAAATACAACAGTTTTTCCATCGTATAAAACGAATAATTGCAACCAGTTTGAAAGTTATGGTCATTTCTACATTCCGAGCAACCTAGGCTTTACTCTAGGGCGTTGCTCCAACAGGTTGAATAGTTAGGGCCTTAGAAGTCAACGCCCGAAACATAAAATACAAAATAAATAAAACAGTTTTTCTATCGTATAAAACGAAAAATTGCAAACAGTGTGAAAGATATGGACATTTCTACGTACCGGGCAACCTAGGCTTCACACTAGGGCGTTGCTCCACCAGATCGAATAGTTAGGGCCTTAGTAGTCAACGCCCGAAGCATAAAGTATAAAATAAATAGAACAGTTTTTCCATCGTATAAAACGAATAATTGCTACCAGTGTGAAAGTTATGGTCACTTCTACTTTCCGGGCAACCTAGACTTCACCCTAGGGCGTTGTTCCACCAGATGGAAAAGTTAGGGCCTAAGAAGTCAACGCCAGAAGCATAAACTACGATATAAATACAACAGCATTTCCATCGTATAAAACGAATAATTGCAACCAGTGTGAAAGTTATGGTCATTTCTACTTTCCCGGCAACCTAGGCATCACCCTAGGTCGTTGTTCCACCAGATCGAATAGTTAGGGCCCAAGAAGTCAACGCCAGAAGCATAAAATACAATATAAATATAACAGTCTTTCCATCGTATAAAACGAAAGATAGCAACCAGTGTGAAAGTTATGGTCATTTCTACGTTCCGGGCAATCTAGGCTTCACTCTAGGGCGTTGCTGCACCAGGTCGTATAGTTAGGGCCTCAGAAGTCAACGCCCGAAGCATAAAATACAAAATAAATAAAACAGTTTTTCCATCGTATAAAACGAATAATTGCTACCAGTGTGAAAGTTATGGTCATTTCTGCGTTCCGCGCAACCTGGGCTTTACCCTAGGTCGTTGTTCCACCAGATGGAATAGTCAGGGCCTTAGAAGTCAACGCCCGAAGCATAAAATACAAAATAAATAGAACAGTTTTTCCATCGTATAAAACGAATAATTGCAACCAGTGTGAAAGTTATGGTCATTTCTACGTTCCGGGCATCCTAGGCTTCCCCCTAGGGCGTTGCTCCAACAGATTGCATAGTTAGGGCCTTAGAAGTTAATGCCCGAAGCCTAACATGCAGTAAAAATACAACAGTTTTTCCATCGTATAGCAGGAATAATTTGCAACCAGTGTGAAGGTTATGGTCGTATCTACGTTCTGGGCAACCTAGGCTTCACCCTAGGGCGTTGTTCCACCAGATCGAATAGTTAGGGCCTAAGAAGTGAACGCCCGAAGCATAAAATATAAAATAAATAGAACAGTTTTTCCATCGTATAAAACGAAAAATTGCTACCAGTGTGAAAGTTATGGTCATTTCTACTTTCCGGGCAATCTAGGCTTCACTCTAGGCCGTTGTTCCACCAGATCGAATAGTTAGGGCCTAAGAAGTGAACGCCAGAAGCATAAAATACAATATAAATACAACAGTTTTTCCATCATATAAAACGAATGATAGCAACCAGTGTGAAAGTTATGGTCATTTCTACGTTCCGGGCAACCTAGGCTGCACTCTAGGGCGTTGGTCCACCAGATCGAATAGTTAGGGCCTTAGAAGTCAACGCCCGAAGCATAAAGTACAAAATAAATAGAACAGTTTTTCCATCGTATAAAACGAATAATTGCTACCAGTGTGAAAGTTATGGTTATTTCTACGTTCCGGGCAACCTAGGTTTCACTCTAGGCCGTTGTTCCACCAGATCGAATAGTTAGGGCCTAAGAAGTGAACGCCAGAAGCATAAAATACAATATAAATACAACAGTTTTTCCATCATATAAAACGAATGATAGCAACCAGTGTGAAAGTTATGGTCATTTCTACGTTCCGGGCAACCTAGGCTGCACTCTAGGGCGTTGCTCCACCAGATCGAATAGTTACGGCCTATGAAGTCAACGCCAGAAGCATAAAATACAATATAAATACAACAGTTTTTCTATCATATAAAACGAATGATAGCAACCAGTGTGAAAGTTATGGTCATTTCTACCTTCCGCGCAATCTTGGCTTTACCCTAGGGCGTTGTTCCACCAGATGGAATAGTTAGGGCCTAAGAAGTCAACGCCAGAAGCATAAAATACGATATAAAAACAACAGCTTTTCCATCGTATAAAACAAATAATTGCAGCCAGTTTGATAGTGATGCTCATTTCTACGTACCGGGCAACCTAGGCTTCACTCTAGGGCGTTGATCCACGAGATCGAATAGTTAGGGCCTTAGAAGTCAACGCCCGAAGCATAAAGTACAAAATAAATAGAACAGTTTTTCCATCGTATAAAACGAATAATTGCTACCAGTGTGAAAGTTATGGTCATTTCTACGTTCGGGCAAGCTAGGTTTCACTCCAGGGCGTTGCTCCACCAGATCGAATAGTTACGGCCTATGAAGTCAACGCCAGAAGCATAAAATACAATATAAATACAACAGTTTTTCAATCATATAAAACGAATGGTAGCAACCAGTGTGAAAGTTATGGTCATTTCTACCTTCCGCGCAATCTTGGCTTTACCCTAGGGCGTTGTTCCACCAGATGGAATAGTTAGGGCCTAAGAAGTCAACGCCAGAAGCATAAAACACGATATAATTACAACAGCTTTTCCATCGTATAAAACGAATAATTGCAACCAGTGTGAAAGTTATGGTCCTTTCTACATTTCGAGCAACCTAGGCTTCCCTCTAGGGCTTTGCTCCACCTGATCGAATAGTTAAGGCCTTAGAAGTCAACGCCAGGAGCATAAAATACAATATAAATACTACAGCTTTTCCACCATATAAAACGAATAATTGCGACCAGTGTGAAAGTTATGGTCATTTCTACGTTCCGGGCAACCTAGGCTGCACTCTAGGGCGTTGCTCCTCCAGATCGAATAGTTAGGGAATTAGAAGCCAACGCCCGAAACATAAAATACAAAATAAATAAAACAGCTTTTCTATCGTATAAAACGAGAAATTGCAAACAGTGTGAAAGATATGGACATTTCTACGATTCGGGCTACCTAGGCTTCACTCTATGGCGTTCTTCCACCACATCGAATAGCAACGGCCTCAGAAGTCAACGCCAGAAGCTTAAATACAATATACATATAACAGTTTTTCCATCGTATAAAACGAATAATAGCAACCAGTGTGAAAGTTATGGTCATTTCTACGATCCGGGCAACATAGGCTTCACTCTACGGCGATGCTCCACCATATCAAACAGTTAGCGCCTTAGAAGTCAACGCCCGAAGCATAAAATACAAAATAAATAGAACGGTTTTTCCATTGTATAAAACGAATAATTGCTGCCAGTGTAAAAGTTATGGTCATTTCTACGTTCCGGGCAACCTAGGCTTCACCCTAGCGCGTTGTTCCACCAGATGGAATAGTTAGGGCCTAAGAAGTCAACGCCAGAAGCATAAAATACGATATAAATACAACAGCTTTTCCATCGTATAAAACAAATAATTGCAACCAGTTTGATAGCGATGGTCATTTCTACGTACCGGACAACCTAGGCTTCACTCTAGGTCGTTGTTCCACCAGATCGAATAGTTAGGGCCTTAGAAGTCAACGCCCGAAGCATAAAGTACAAAATAAATAGAACAGTTTTTCCATCGTATAAAACGAATAATTGCTACCAGTGTGAAAGTTATGGTCATTTCTACGTTCGGGCAACCTAGGTTTCACTCCAGGGCGTTGCTCCACCAGATCGAATAGTTACGGCCTATGAAGTCAACGCCAGAAGCATAAAATACAATATAAATACAACAGTTTTTCTATCATATAAAACGAATGATAGCAACCAGTGTGAAAGTTATGGTCATTTCTACCTCCCGCGCAATCTTGGCTTTACCCTAGGGCGTTGTTCCACCAGATGGAATAGTTAGGGCCTAAGAAGTCAACGCCAGAAGCATAAAACACGATATAAAAACAACAGCTTTTCCATCGTATAAAACGAATAATTGCAACCAGTGTGAAAGTTATGGTCCTTTCTACATTTCGAGCAACCTAGGCTTCACTCTAGGGCTTTGCTCCACCTGATCGAATAGTTAGGGCCTTAGAAGTCAACGCCAGAAGCATAAAATACAATATAAATACTACAGCTTTTCCACCATATAACGAATAATTGGAACCTGTGTGAAGGTTATGGTCATATCTACGTTCCGGGCAACCTGGGCTTCACTGTAGTGCGTTGCCCCACCAGATCGAAGTGTTAGGGCCTAAGAAATCAACGCCCGAAGCATAAAATACAATATAATTACAACAGTTTTTCTATCGCAGAAAACGAATAATTGCAACCAGTGTGAAAGTTATGGTCATTTCTATATTCCGAGCAACCTAGGCTTCTCTCTAGGGCGTTGCTCCTCCAGATCGAATAGTTAAGTCCTTAGAAGTCAACGCCAGAAGCATAAAACACGATATAAATACAACAGCTTTTCCATGGTATAAAAGGAATAATTGCAAACAGTGTGAAAGTAATGGTCATTTCTACATTCCGAGCAACCTAGGCTTCACTCTAGGGCGTTGCTCCAACAGACTGAATAGTTAGGGCCTTAGAAGTCAACACCCGAAGCATAAAATGCAATAAAAATACAACAGTTTTTCCATCGTATAACAGGATTAATTGCAACCCGTTTGAAAGTGATGGTCATTTCTACGTTCCGGGCAACCTAGGCTTCACTCTAGGGCGTTGCTCCACTAGATCGAATAGCTAGGGCCATAGAAGTCAACGCCAGAAGCATAAAATGCGATATAAATACAACAGCTTTTCCATCGTATAAAAGGAATAATTGCAAGCAGTGCGAAAGTAATGGTCATTTCTACGTTCCGGGCAACCTAGGCTTCACCCTAGGGCGTTGCTCCACCAGATTAAACAGTTAGGGCCTTAGAAGTCAACGCCCGAAGCATAAAATACGATATAAATACAACAGCTTTTGCATCGTATAAAAGGAATAATTGCAAACAGTGTGAAAGTAATTGTCATTTCTATATCCTGAGCAACCTAGGCTTCACCCAAGGGCGTTGCTCCACCAGATCAAACAGATAGGTCCTTAGATGTCAACGCCAGAAGCATACAATACGATATAAATACAACAGCTTTTCCATCGTATAAAAGGAATAATTGCAAACAGTGTGAAAGTAATGGTCATTTCTACGTTCCGGGCAACCTAGGCTTCACTCTAGGGCGTTGCTCCACCAGATCAAACAGTTAGGGCCTTAGAAGTCAGCGCCCGAAGCATAAAATACAAAATAAATAGAACAGTTTTTCCATTGTATAAAACGAATAATTGCTACCAGTGTAAAAGTTATGGTCATTTCTACGTTCCGGGCAACCTAGGCTTCACCCTAGGGCGTTGTTCCACCAGATCGAATAGTTAGGGCCTAAGAAGTGAACGCCAGAAGCATAAAATACAGTATAAATACAACAGATTTTCCATCATATAAAACGAATAATTGCAACCAGTGTGAAAGCTATGGTCATTTCTACATTCCGAGCAACCTAGGCTTCACTCTAGGGCGTTGCTCCAACAGATTGAAGAGTCAGGGCCTTATAAGTCAACGCCCGAAGCATAAAATGCAATAAAAATACAACAGTTTTTCCATCGTATAACAGGATTAATTGCAACCAGTTTGAATGTGATGCTCTTTTCTACGTTCCGGGCAACCTAGGCTTCACTCTAGGGCGTTGCTCCACTAGATCGTATAGTTAGGGCCTAAGAAGTCAACGCCAGAAGCATAAAATACGATATAAATTCAACAGCTTTTCCATCGTATAAAACGAATAATGGTAACCAGTGTGAAAGGTATGGTCATTTCTACGTTCCGGTCAACCTAGGCCTCACTCTAGGACGTTGCTCCACCAGATCGAATAGTTAGGGCCTATGAAGTCAACGCCAGAAGCATAAAATACAATAAAGGTGCAACAGTTTTTCCATCGTATAACAGGAATAATTGCAACCAGTGTGAAGGTAATGGTATGTTCTACGTTCCGGGCAACCTAGGCTTCACTCTAGGGCGGTGCTCCACCAGATCAAATAGTTACGGCCTAAGAAGTCAGCGCCAGAAGCATAAATTACAATATAAGTACAACAGCTTTTCCATCGTATATAACGTATATTTGCAAACAGTGTGGAAGTAATTGTCATTTCTACGTTCCGGGCAACCTAGGCTACACTCTAGGGCGTTGCTCCACCAGATCAAACAGTTAGGTCCTCAGAAGTCAACGCCCGAAGCATAAAATACAAAATAAATAGAACAGTTTTTCCATCGTATAAAACGAATAATTGCTACCAGTGTGAAAGTTATCGTCATTTCTACTTTCCGGGCAACCTAGATTTCACCCTAGGGCGTTGTTCCACCAGATGGAATAGTTAGGGCCTAAGAAGTCAACGCCAGAAGCATAAAATACGATATAAATACAACAGTTTTTCCATCGTATAAAACGAATAATTGCAACCATTATGAAACTTATGGTCATTCCTACGTTCCGGGCAACCTAGGCTTCACTCTAGGGCGTTGCACCAACAGATTGAATAGTTAGGGCCTTAGAAGTCAACGCCCGAAGCATAAAATGCAATAAAAATACAACAGTTTTTCCATCGTATAACAGGATTAATTGCAACCAGTTTGAAAGTGATGGCCATTTCTACGTTCCGGGCAACCTAGGCTACACTCTAGGGCGTTGCTCCACTAGATCGAATAGCTAGGGCCTTAGAAGTCAACGCCAGAAGCATAAAATACGATATAAATACAACAGCTTTTCCATCCTATAACAGGAATAATTGCAACCCGTGTGAGAGTGATGGTCATTTCTACGTTCCAGGCAACCTAGGCTTCAACCTAGGGCGTTGTTCCACCAGATCGAATAGTTAGGGACTAACAAGTGAACGCCAGAAGCATAAAATACAATATAAATACAACAGTTTTTCCATCGTATAAAACGAATAATTGCAACCAGTGTGAAAGTTATGGTCATTTCTACATTCCGAGCAACCTAGGCTTCACTCTAGGGTGTTGCTCCAACAGATTGAATAGTTAGGGCCTTAGAAGTCAACGCCCGAAGCATAAAATGCAATAAAAATACAACAGTTTTTCCATCGTATAACAGGATTAATTGCAACCAGTTTGAAAGTGATGGTCATTTCTACGTTCCGGGCAACCTGGGCTTCACTCTAGGGCGTTGCTCCACCAGATCAAACAGTTAGGGCCTTAGAAGTCAACGCCCGAAGCATAAAGTACAAAATATATAGAACAGTTTTTCCATTGTAAAAAACGAATAATTGCTACCAGTGTAAAAGTTATGGTCATTTCTACGTTCCGGGCAACCTAGGCTTCACCCTAGGGCGTTGTTCCACCAGATCGAATAGTTAGGGCCTTAGAAGTCAACGCCAGAAGCATAAAATACGATATAAATACAACAGCTTTTCCATGCTATAACAGGAATAATTGCAACCCGTGTGAGAGTGATGGTCATTTCTACGTTCCGGGCAACCTAGGCTTCAACCTAGGGCGTTGTTCCACCAGATCGAATAGTTAGGGACTAACAAGTGAACGCCAGAAGCATAAAATACAATATAAATACAACAGTTTTTCCATCGTATAAAACGAATAATTGCAACCAGTGTGAAAGTTATGGTCATTTCTACATTCCGAGCAACCTAGGCTTCACTCTAGGGTGTTGCTCCAACAGATTGAATAGTTAGTGCCTTAGAAGTCAACGCCCGAAGCATAAAATATAAAATAAATAGAACAGTTTTTCCATCGTATCAAACGAATAATTGCTACCAGTTTGAAAGTTATGGTCATTTCTACTTTCCGGGCAACCTAGGCTTCACCCCAGGGCGTCGTTCCACCAGATAGAATAGTTAGGGCCTAAGAAGTCAACGCCAGAAGCATAAAATACGATATAAATACAACAGCTTTTCCATCGTATAAAACAAATAATTGCAACCAGTTTGATAGTGATGGTCACTTCTACGTACCGGGCAACCTAGGCTTCACTCTAGGGCGTTGCTCGACCAGATCGAATAGTTAGGGCCTTAGAAGTCAACGCCCGAAGCATAAAATATAAAATAAATAGAACAGTTTTTCCATCGTATAAAACGAAAAATTGCTACCAGTGTGAAAGTTATGGTCATTTCTACTTTCCGGGCAACCTAGGCTTCACCCTAGCCCGTTGTTCCACCAGATCGAATAGTTAGGGCCTAAGAAGTGAACGCCAGAAGCATAAAATACAATATAAATACAACAGTTTTTCCATCATATGAAACGAATGATAGCTACCAGTGTGAAAGTTATGGTCATTTCTACGTTCCGGGCAACCTAGGCTGCACTCTAGGGCGTTGCTCCTCCAGATCGAATAGTTAGGGAATTAGAAGTCAACGCCCGAAACATAAAATACAAAATAAATAAAACAGTTTTTCTATCGTATAAAACGAAAAATTGCAAACAGTGTGAAAGATATGGACATTTCTACGATTCGGGCTACCTAGGCTTCACTCTATGGCGTTCTTCCACCACATCGAATAGCAACGGCCTCAGAAATCTACGCCAGAAGCTTAAATACAATATACATATAACAGTTTTTCCATCGTATAAAACGAATAATAGCAACCAGTGTGAAAGTTATGGTCATTTCTACGATCCGGGCAACATAGGCTTCACTCTACGGCGATGCTCCACCATATCAAACAGTTAGCGCCTTAGAAGTCAACGCCCGAAGCATTAAATACAAAATAAATAGAACGGTTTTTCCATTGTATAAAACGAATAATTGCTGCCAGTGTAAAAGTTATGGTCATTTCAACGTTCCGGGCAACCTAGGCTTCACCCTAGGGCGTTGTTCCACCAGATGGAATAGTTAGGGCCTAAGAAGTCAACGCCAGAAGCATAAAATACGATATAAATACAACAGCTTTTCCATCGTATAAAACAAATAATTGCAACCAGTTTGATAGCGATGGTCATTTCTACGTACCGGACAACCTAGGCTTCACTCTAGGGCGTTGTTCCACCGGATCGAATAGTTAGGGCCTTAGAAGTCAACGCCCGAAGCATAAAGTACAAAATAAATAGAACAGTTTTTCCATCGTATAAAACGAATAATTGCTACCAGTGTGAAAGTTATGGTCATTTCTACGTTCGGGCAACCTAGGTTTCACTCCAGGGCGTTGCTCCACCAGATCGAATAGTTACGGCCTATGAAGTCAACGCCAGAAGCATAAAATACAATATAAATACAACAGTTTTTCTATCATATAAAACGAATGATAGCAATCAGTGTGAAAGTTATGGTCATTTCTACCTTCCGCGCAATCTTGGCTTTACCCTAGGGCGTTGTTCCACCAGATGGAATAGTTAGGGCCTATGAAGTCAACGCCAGAAGCATAAAACACGATATAAATACAACAGCTTTTCCATCGTATAAAACGAAAAATT
This sequence comes from Calliopsis andreniformis, assembly GCF_051401765.1. Lineage (NCBI taxonomy): Eukaryota > Metazoa > Arthropoda > Insecta > Hymenoptera > Andrenidae > Calliopsis > Calliopsis andreniformis. Next base: position 15,778,334 of record NW_027480428.1, read on the forward strand.
GCAACCAGTGTGAAAGTTATGGTCCTTTCTACATTTCGAGCAACCTAGGCTTCCCTCTAGGGCTTTGCTCCACCTGATCGAATAGTTAGGGCCTTAGAAGTCAACGCCAGAAGCATAAAATACAATATAAATACTACAGCTTTTCCACCATATAAAACGAATAATTGCAACCCGTGTGAAAGTTATGGTCATTTCTACGTTCCGGGCAATCTAGGCTGCACTCTAGGGCGTTGCTCCTCCTGATCGAATAGTTAGGGAATTAGAAGTCAACGCCCGAAACATAAAATACAAAATAAATAAAACAGTTTTTCTATCGTATAAAACGAAAAATTGCAAACAGTGTGAAAGATATGGACATTTCTACGATTCGGGCTACCTAGGCTTCACTCTATGGCGTTCTTCCACCACATCGAATAGCAACGGCCTCAGAAGTCAACGCCAGAAGCTTAAATACAATATACATATAACAGTTTTTCCATCGTATAAAACGAATAATAGCAACCAGTGTGAAAGTTATGGTCATTTCTACGATCCGGGCAACATAGGCTTCACTCTACGGCGATGCTCCACCATATCAAACAGTTAGCGCCTTAGAAGTCAACGCCCGAAGCATAAAATACAAAATAAATAGAACGGTTTTTCCATTGTATAAAACGAATAATTGCTGCCAGTGTAAAAGTTATGGTCATTTCTACGTTCCGGGCAACCTAGGCTTCACCCTAGGGCGTTGTTCCACCAAATGGAATAGTTAGGGCCTAAGAAGTCAACGCCAGAAGCATAAAATACGATATAAATACAACAGCTTTTCCATCGTATAAAACAAATAATTGCAACCAGTTTGATAGCGATGGTCATTTCTACGTACCGGACAACCTAGGCTTCACTCTAGGGCGTTGTTCCACCAGATCGAATAGTTAGGGCTTTAGAAGTCAACGCCCGAAGCATAAAGTACAAAATAAATAGAACAGTTTTTCCATCGTGTAAAACGAATAATTGCTACCAGTGTGAAAGTTATGGTCATTTCTACGTTCGGGCAACCTAGGTTTCACTCCAGGGCGTTGCTCCACCAGATCGAATAGTTACGGCCTATGAAGTCAACGCCAGAAGCATAAAATACAATATAAATACAACAGTTTTTCTATCATATAAAACGAATGATAGCAACCAGTGTGAAAGTTATGGTCATTTCTACCTTCCGCGCAACCTTGGCTTTACCCTAGGGCGTTGTTCCACCAGATGGAATAGTTAGGGCCTAAGAAGTCAACGCCAGAAGCATAAAACACGATATAAATACAACAGCTTTTCCATCGTATAAAACGAATAATTGCAACCAGTGTGAAAGTTATGGTCCTTTCTACATTTCCAGCAACCTAGGCTTCACTCTAGGGCTTTGCTCTACCTGATCGAATAGTTAGGGCCTTAGAAGTCAACGCCAGAAGCATAAAATACAATATAAATACTACAGCTTTTCCACCATATAAAACGAATAATTGGAACCAGTATGAAAGTTATGGTCATTTCTGCTTTCCGGACAACCTAGGCTTCACCCTGGGGCGTTGTTCCACCAGATGGAATAGTTAGGGCCTAAGAAGTCAACGCCAGAAGCGTAAAATACGATATAAAAACAACAGCTTTTCCATCGTATAAAACAAATAATTGCAGCCAGTTTGATTGTGATATTCATTTCTACGTACCGGGCAACCTAGGCTTCACACTAGTGCGTTGCTCCACCAGATCGAATAGTTAGGGCCTTAGAAGTCAACGCCCGAAGCATAAAGTATAAAATAAATAGAACAGTTTCTCCATCGTATAAAACGAATAATTGCTCCCAGTGTGAAAGTTACGGTCACTTCTACTTTCCGGGCAACCTAGACTTCACCCTAGGGCGTTGTTCCACCAGGTAAAATAGTTAGGGCCTAAGTAGTCAACGCCAGAAGCATAAAATACGATATAAATACAACAGCTTTTCCATCGTACAAAACGAATAATTGCAACCAGTGTGAAAGTTATGGTCATTTCTACGTTCTGGGCAACCTAGGCTTCCCACTAGGGCGTTGCTCCAACAGATTGCATAGCTAGGGCCTTAGAAGCCAATGCCCGAAGCATAAAATGCAATAAAAATACAACAGTTTTTCCATCGTATAGCAGGAATAATTTGCAACCAGTGTGAAGGTTATGGTCATATCCACGTTCCGGGCAACCTAGGCATCACTGTAGGGCGTTGCTCCACCAGATCGAATAGCTAGGGCCTAAGAAGTCAACGCCAGAAGCATAAAATACAATATAAAAACAACAGTTTTTCCATCGTAAAAAACGAATAATTGCAACCAGTGTGAAAGTTATGGTCATTTCTACATTCCGAGTAACCTAGGCTTCACTCTAGGTCGTTGCTCCAGCAGATTGAATAGCTAGGGCCTTAGAAGTCAACGCCAGAGGCATAACATACAATATAAATACAACAGCTTTTCCATTGTATAAAACGAATAATTTCTACCAGTGTAAAAGTTATGGTCATTTCTACGTTCCGGGAAACCTACGCTTCACCCTAGGGCATTGTTCCATCAGATCGAATAGTTAGGCCCTAAGAAGTGAACGCCAGAAGCATAAAATACAATATAAATAAAACAGTTTTTCCATTGTAGAAAACGAATAATTGCAACCAGTGTGAAAGTTATGGTCATTTCTATATTCCGAGCAACCTAGGCTTCACTCCAGGGTGGTGCTCCACCAGATCGAATAGTTAGGTCCTTAGAAGTCAACGCCAGAAGCATAAAATACGATATAAATACAACAGCTTTTCCATGGTATAAAAGGAATAATTGCAAACAGTGTGAAAGTAATGGTCATTTCTACGTTCCCGGCAACCTAGGCTTCACTCTACGGCGTTGCTCCACCAGGTCGAATAGCTAGGGCCTTAGAAGTCAACGCCAGAAGCATAAAATACGATATAAATACAACAGCTTTTCCATCCTATAACAGGAGTAATTGCAACCTGTGTGAGAGTGACGGTCATTTCTACGTTCCGGGCAACCTAGGCTTCACCCTAGGGCGTTGTTCCACCACATCGAATAGTTAGGGCCTAACAAGTGAACGCCAGAAGCATAAAATACAATAAAAATACAACAGTTTTTCCATCGTATATATCGAATAATTGCAACCAGTGTGAATGTAATGGTCATTTCTACGTTCCGGGCAACGTAGGCTTCACTCTAGGGCGTTGCTCCACTAGATCGAATAGCTAGGGCCTTAGAAGCCAACGCCAGAAGCATAAAATACGATAGAAATACAACAGCTTTTCCATCGTATAAAAGGTATAAATGCAAACAGTGTGAAAGTTATGGTCATTTCTACGTTCCGGGCAACCTAGGCTTCACCCTAGGGCGTTGTTCCACCAGATCGAATAGTTAGGGCCTAGGAAGTGAACGCCAGAAGCATAAAATACAATATAAATACAACAGTTTTTCCATCGTGTAAAACGCATAATTGCAACCAGTGTGAAATCTATGGTCATTTCTACATTCCGAGCAACCTAGGCTTCACTCTAGGGCGTTGCTCCTCCAGATCGAATAGTTAGGTCCTTAGAAGTCAACGCCAGAAGCATAAAACACGATATAAACACAACAGCTTTTCCATGGTATAAAAGGAATAATTGCAAACAGTGTGAAAGTAATGGTCATTTCTACATTCCGAGCAACCTAGGCTTCACTCTAGGGCGTTGCTCCAACAGATTGAATAGTTAGGGCCTTAGAAGTCAACACCCGAAGCATAAAATGCAATAAAAATACAACAGTTTTTCCATCGTATAACAGGATTAATTGCAACCCGTTTGAAAGTGATGGTCATTTCTACGTTCCGGGCAACCTAGGCTTCACCCTAGGGCGTTCCTCCACTAGATCGAATAGCTAGGGCCTTAGAAGTGAACGCCAGAAGCATAAAATACAATATAAATACAACAGTTTTTCCATCATATGAAACGAATGATAGCAACCAGTGTGAAAGTTATGGTCATTTCTACGTTCCGGGCAACCTAGGCTGCACTCTAGGGCGTTGCTCCTCCGGATCGAATAGTTAGGGAATTAGAAGTCAACGCCCGAAACATAAAATACAAAATAAATAAAACAGTTTTTCTATCGTATAAAACGAAAAATTGCAAACAGTGTGAAAGATATGGACATTTCTACGATTCGGGCTACCTAGGCTTCACTCTATGGCGTTCTTCCACCACATCGAATAGCAACGGCCTCAGAAATCTACGCCAGAAGCTTAAATACAATATACATATAACAGTTTTTCCATCGTATAAAACGAATAATAGCAACCAGTGTGAAAGTTATGGTCATTTCTACGATCCGGGCAACATAGGCTTCACTCTACGGCGATGCTCCACCATATCAAACAGTTAGCGCCTTAGAAGTCAACGCCCGAAGCATTAAATACAAAATAAATAGAACGGTTTTTCCATTGTATAAAACGAATAATTGCTGCCAGTGTAAAAGTTATGGTCATTTCAACGTTCCGGGCAACCTAGGCTTCACCCTAGGGCGTTGTTCCACCAGATGGAATAGTTAGGGCCTAAGAAGTCAACGCCAGAAGCATAAAATACGATATAAATACAACAGCTTTTCCATCGTATAAAACAAATAATTGCAACCAGTTTGATAGCGATGGTCATTTCTACGTACCGGACAACCTAGGCTTCACTCTAGGGCGTTGTTCCACCGGATCGAATAGTTAGGGCCTTAGAAGTCAACGCCCGAAGCATAAAGTACAAAATAAATAGAACAGTTTTTCCATCGTATAAAACGAATAATTGCTACCAGTGTGAAAGTTATGGTCATTTCTACGTTCGGGCAACCTAGGTTTCACTCCAGGGCGTTGCTCCACCAGATCGAATAGTTACGGCCTATGAAGTCAACGCCAGAAGCATAAAATACAATATAAATACAACAGTTTTTCTATCATATAAAACGAATGATAGCAATCAGTGTGAAAGTTATGGTCATTTCTACCTTCCGCGCAATCTTGGCTTTACCCTAGGGCGTTGTTCCACCAGATGGAATAGTTAGGGCCTATGAAGTCAACGCCAGAAGCATAAAACACGATATAAATACAACAGCTTTTCCATCGTATAAAACGAAAAATTGCAACCAGTGTGAAAGTTATGGTCCTTTCTACATTTCGAGCAACCTAGGCTTCCCTCTAGGGCTTTGCTCCACCTGATCGAATAGTTAGGGCCTTAGAAGTCAACGCCAGAAGCATAAAATACAATATAAATACTACAGCTTTTCCACCATATAAAACGAATAATTGCAACCCGTGTGAAAGTTATGGTCATTTCTACGTTCCGGGCAATCTAGGCTGCACTCTAGGGCGTTGCTCCTCCTGATCGAATAGTTAGGGAATTAGAAGTCAACGCCCGAAACATAAAATACAAAATAAATAAAACAGTTTTTCTATCGTATAAAACGAAAAATTGCAAACAGTGTGAAAGATATGGACATTTCTACGATTCGGGCTACCTAGGCTTCACTCTATGGCGTTCTTCCACCACATCGAATAGCAACGGCCTCAGAAGTCAACGCCAGAAGCTTAAATACAATATACATATAACAGTTTTTCCATCGTATAAAACGAATAATAGCAACCAGTGTGAAAGTTATGGTCATTTCTACGATCCGGGCAACATAGGCTTCACTCTACGGCGATGCTCCACCATATCAAACAGTTAGCGCCTTAGAAGTCAACGCCCGAAGCATAAAATACAAAATAAATAGAACGGTTTTTCCATTGTATAAAACGAATAATTGCTGCCAGTGTAAAAGTTATGGTCATTTCTACGTTCCGGGCAACCTAGGCTTCACCCTAGGGCGTTGTTCCACCAAATGGAATAGTTAGGGCCTAAGAAGTCAACGCCAGAAGCATAAAATACGATATAAATACAACAGCTTTTCCATCGTATAAAACAAATAATTGCAACCAGTTTGATAGCGATGGTCATTTCTACGTACCGGACAACCTAGGCTTCACTCTAGGGCGTTGTTCCACCAGATCGAATAGTTAGGGCTTTAGAAGTCAACGCCCGAAGCATAAAGTACAAAATAAATAGAACAGTTTTTCCATCGTGTAAAACGAATAATTGCTACCAGTGTGAAAGTTATGGTCATTTCTACGTTCGGGCAACCTAGATTTCACTCCAGGGCGTTGCTCCACCAGATCGAATAGTTACGGCCTATGAAGTCAACGCCAGAAGCATAAAATACAATATAAATACAACAGTTTTTCTATCATATAAAACGAATGATAGCAACCAGTGTGAAAGTTATGGTCATTTCTACCTTCCGCGCAACCTTGGCTTTACCCTAGGGCGTTGTTCCACCAGATGGAAGAGTTAGGGCCTAAGAAGTCAACGCCAGAAGCATAAAACACGATATAAATACAACAGCTTTTCCATCGTATAAAACGAATAATTGCAACCAGTGTGAAAGTTATGGTCCTTTCTACATTTCGAGCAACCTAGGCTTCACTCTAGGGCTTTGCTCTACCTGATCGAATAGTTAGGGCCTTAGAAGTCAACGCCAGAAGCATAAAATACAATATAAATACTACAGCTTTTCCACCATATAAAACGAATAATTGGAACCAGTATGAAAGTTATGGTCATTTCTGCTTTCCGGACAACCTAGTCTTCACCCTGGGGCGTTGTTCCACCAGATGGAATAGTTAGGGCCTAAGAAGTCAACGCCAGAAGCGTAAAATACGATATAAAAACAACAGCTTTTCCATCGTATAAAACAAATAATTGCAGCCAGTTTGATTGTGATATTCATTTCTACGTACCGGGCAGCCTAGGCTTCACACTAGTGCGTTGCTCCACCAGATCGAATAGTTAGGGCCTTAGAAGTCAACGCCCGAAGCATAAAGTATAAAATAAATAGAACAGTTTCTCCATCGTATAAAACGAATAATTGCTACCAGTGTGAAAGTTACGGTCACTTCTACTTTCCGGGCAACCTAGACTTCACCCTAGGGCGTTGTTCCACCAGGTAAAATAGTTAGGGCCTAAGTAGTCAACGCCAGAAGCATAAAATACGATATAAATACAACAGCTTTTCCATCGTACAAAACGAATAATTGCAACCAGTGTGAAAGTTATGGTCATTTCTACGTTCTGGGCAACCTAGGCTTCCCACTAGGGCGTTGCTCCAACAGATTGCATAGCTAGGGCCTTAGAAGCCAATGCCCGAAGCATAAAATGCAATAAAAATACAACAGTTTTTCCATCGTATAGCAGGAATAATTTGCAACCAGTGTGAAGGTTATGGTCATATCCACGTTCCGGGCAACCTAGGCATCACTGTAGGGCGTTGCTCCACCAGATCGAATAGCTAGGGCCTAAGAAGTCAACGCCAGAAGCATAAAATACAATATAAAAACAACAGTTTTTCCATCGTAAAAAACGAATAATTGCAACCAGTGTGAAAGTTATGGTCATTTCTACATTCCGAGTAACCTAGGCTTCACTCTAGGTCGTTGCTCCAGCAGATTGAATAGCTAGGGCCTTAGAAGTCAACGCCAGAGGCATTACATACAATATAAATACAACAGCTTTTCCATTGTATAAAACGAATAATTTCTACCAGTGTAAAAGTTATGGTCATTTCTACGTTCCGGGCAACCTACGCTTCACCCTAGGGCATTGTTCCATCAGATCGAATAGTTAGGCCCTAAGAAGTGAACGCCAGAAGCATAAAATACAATATAAATAAAACAGTTTTTCCATTGTAGAAAACGAATAATTGCAACCAGTGTGAAAGTTATGGTCATTTCTATATTCCGAGCAACCTAGGCTTCACTCCAGGGTGGTGCTCCACCAGATCGAATAGTTAGGTCCTTAGAAGTCAACGCCAGAAGCATAAAATACGATATAAATACAACAGCTTTTCCATGGTATAAAAGGAATAATTGCAAACAGTGTGAAAGTAATGTTCATTTCTACGTTCCCGGCAACCTAGGCTTCACTCTACGGCGTTGCTCCACCAGGTCGAATAGTTAGGGCCTAAGAAGTCAACGCCAGAAGCATAAAATACAATATAAATACAACAGTTCTTCCATTGTATAAAACGAATAATTGCTACCAGTGTAAAAGTTATGGTCATTTCTACGTTCCGGGCAACCTAGGCTTCACCCTAGGGCGTTGTTCCACCAGTTCGAATAGTTAGGGCCTAAGAAGTGAACGCCAGAAGCATAAAATACAATATAAATACAACAGTTTTTCAATCGTATAAAACGAATAATTGCAACCAGTGTGAAAGTTATGGTCATTTCTACATTCCGAGCAACCTAGGTTTCACTCTAGTGCGTTGCTCCGACAGATTGAATAGTAAGGTCCTTAGAAGTCAACGCCCGAAGCATAAAATGCAATAAAAATACAACAGTTCTTCCATCGTACAACAGGATTAATTGCAACCAGTTTGAAAGTGATGGTCATTTCTACGTTCCGGGCAACCTAGGCTGCACTCTAGGGCGTTGCTCCACTAGATCGAATAGCTAGGGCCTTAGAAGTCAACGCCAGAAGCATAAAATACGATATAAATACAACAGCTTTTCCATCCTATAACAGGAGTAATTGCAACCTGTGTGAGAGTGACGGTCATTTCTACGTTCCGGGCAACCTAGGCTTCACCCTAGGGCGTTGTTCCACCACATCGAATAGTTAGGGCCTAACAAGTGAACGCCAGAAGCATAAAATACAATAAAAATACAACAGTTTTTCCATCGTATATATCGAATAATTGCAACCAGTGTGAATGTAATGGTCATTTCTACGTTCCGGGCAACGTAGGCTTCACTCTAGGGCGTTGCTCCACTAGATCGAATAGCTAGGGCCTTAGAAGCCAACGCCAGAAGCATAAAATACGATAGAAGTACAACAGCTTTTCCATCGTATAAAAGGTATAAATGCAAACAGTGTGAAAGTTATGGTCATTTCTACGTTCCGGGCAACCTAGGCTTCACCCTAGGGCGTTGTTCCACCAGATCGAATAGTTAGGGCCTAGGAAGTGAACGCCAGAAGCATAAAATACAATATAAATACAACAGTTTTTCCATCGTGTAAAACGCATAATTGCAACCAGTGTGAAATCTATGGTCATTTCTACATTCCGAGCAACCTAGGCTTCACTCTAGGGCGTTGCTCCTCCAGATCGAATAGTTAGGTCCTTAGAAGTCAACGCCAGAAGCATAAAACACGATATAAACACAACAGCTTTTCCATGGTATAAAAGGAATAATTGCAAACAGTGTGAAAGTAATGGTCATTTCTACATTCCGAGCAACCTAGGCTTCACTCTAGGGCGTTGCTCCAACAGATTGAATAGTTAGGGCCTTAGAAGTCAACACCCGAAGCATAAAATGCAATAAAAATACAACAGTTTTTCCATCGTATAACAGGATTAATTGCAACCCGTTTGAAAGTGATGGTCATTTCTACGTTCCGGGCAACTTAGGCTTCACCCTAGGGCGTTGTTCCACCAGATCGAATAGTTAGGGCCTAGGAAGTGAACGCCAGAAGCATAAAATACAATATAAATACAACAGTTTTTCCATCGTGTAAAACGCATAATTGCAACCAGTGTGAAAGCTATGGTCATTTCAACATTCCGAGCAACCTAGGCTTCACTCTAGGGCGTTGCTCCGACAGATTGAATAGTAAGGTCCTTAGAAGTCAACGCCCGAAGCATAAAATGCAACAAAAATACAACAGTTCTTCCATCGTACAACAGGATTAATTGCAACCAGTTTGAAAGTGATGGTCATTTCTACGTTCCGGGCAACCTAGGCTTCACTCTAGGGCGTTCCTCCACTAGATCGAATAGCTAGGGCCTTAGAAGTCAACGCCAGAAGCATAAAATACGATATAAATACAACAGCGTTTCCATCCTATAACAGGAGTAATTGCAACCTGTGTGAGAGTGACGGTCATTTCTACGTTCCGGGCAACCTAGGCTTCACCCTAGGGCGTTGTTCCACCACATCGAATAGTTAGGGCCTAACAAGTGAACGCCAGAAGCATAAAATACAATAAAAATACAACAGTTTTTCCATCGTATAAATCGAATCATTGCAACCAGTGTGAATGTAATGGTCATTTCTACGTTCCGGGCAACCTAGGCTTCACTCTAGGGCGTTGCTCCACTAGATCGAATAGCTAGGGCCTTAGAAGCCAACGCCAGAAGCATAAAATACGATATAAATACAACAGCTTTTCCATCGTATAAAAGGTATAAATGCAAACAGTGTGAAAGTAATGGTCATTTCTACGTTCCGGGCAACCTAGGCTTCACTCTAGGGCGTTGCTCCACCAGATCAAACAGTTAGGGCCTTAGAAGTCAACGCCCGAAGCATAAAATACAAAATAAATAGAACAGTTTTTCCATTGTATAAAACGGATAATTGCTAACAGTGTAAAAGTTATGATCATTTCTACGTTCCGGGCAACCTAGGCTTCAACCTAGGGCGTTGTTCCACCAGATCGAATAGTTAGGGACTAACAAGTGAACGCCAGAAGCATTAAATACAATATAAATACAACAGTTTTTCCATCGTATAAAACGAATAATTGCAACCAGTGTGAAAGTTATGGTCATTTCTACATTCCGAGCAACCTAGGCTTCACTCTAGGGTGTTGCTCCAACAGATTGAATAGTTAGGGCCTTAGAAGTCAACGCCCGAAGCATAAAATGCAATAAAAATACAACAGTTTTTCATCGTATAACAGGATTAATTGCAACCAGTTTGAAAGTGATGGTCATTTCTACGTTCCGGGCAACCTGGGCTTCACTCTAGGGCGTTGCTCCACCAGATCAAACAGTTAGGGCCTTAGAAGTCAACGCCCGAAGCATAAAGTACAAAATATATAGAACAGTTTTTCCATTGTAAAAAACGAATAATTGCTACCAGTGTAAAAGTTATGGTCATTTCTACGTTCCGGGCAACCTAGGCTTCACCCTAGGGCGTTGTTCCACCAGATCTAATAGTTAGGGCCTAAGAAGTGAACGCCAGAAGCATAAAATGCAATAAAAATACAACAGCCTTTCCATCCTATAACAGGAATAATTGCAATCCGTGTGAAAGTGATGGTCATTTGTACGTTCCAGGCAACATAGGCTTCACTCTAGGGCGTTGCTCCACCAGATCGAATTATTAGGGCCAAAGAAGTCAACGCCCGAAGAATAAAATACAAAATAAATAGAACAGTTTTTCCATCGTATAAAAGGAATAATTGCAAACAGTGTGAAAGTAATGGTCATTTCTACGTACCGGGCAACCTAGGCTTCACTCTAGGGCGTTGCTCCACCAGATCGAATAGTTAGGGCCTTAGAAGTCATCGCCCGAAGCATAAAATATAAAATAAATAGAACAGTTTTTCCATCGTATAAAACGAAAAATTGCTACCAGTGTGAAAGTAATGGTCATTTCTACGTACCGGGCAACCTAGGCTTCACTCTAGGGCGTTGCTCCACCAGATCGAATAGTTAGGGCCTTAGAAGTCATCGCCCGAAGCATAAAATATAAAATAAATAGAACAGTTTTTCCATCGTATCAAACGAATAATTGCTACCAGTGTGAAAGTTATGGTCATTTCTACTTTCCGGGCAACCTAGGCTTCACCCCAGGGCGTTGTTCAACCAGATGGAATAGTTAGGGCCTAAGAAGTCAACGCCAGAAGCATAAAATACAAAATAAATAAAACAGTATTTCTATCGTATAAAACGAAAAATTGCAAACAGTGTGAAAGATATGGACATTTCTACGATTCGGGCTACCTAGGCTTCACTCTATGGCGTTCTTCCACCACATCGAATAGCAACGGCCTCAGAAGTCAACGCCAGAAGCTTAAATACAATATACATATAACAGTTTTTCCATCGTATAAAACGAATAATAGCAACCAGTGTGAAAGTTATGGTCATTTCTACGATCCGGGCAACATAGGCTTCACTCTACGGCGATGCTCCACCATATCAAACAGTTAGCGCCTTAGAAGTCAACGCCCGAAGCATAAAATACAAAATAAATAGAACGGTTTTTCCATTGTATAAAACGAATAATTGCTGCCAGTGTAAAAGTTATGGTCATTTCTACGTTCCGGGCAACCTAGGCTTCACCCTAGGGCGTTGTTCCACCAGATGGAATAGTTAGGGCCTAAGAAGTCAACGCCAGAAGCATAAAATACGATATAAATACAACAGCTTTTCCATCGTATAAAACAAATAATTGCAACCAGTTTGATAGCGATGGTCATTTCTACGTACCGGACAACCTAGGCTTCACTCTAGGGCGTTGTTCCACCAGATCGAATAGTTAGGGCTTTAGAAGTCAACGCCCGAAGCATAAAGTACAAAATAAATAGAACAGTTTTTCTATCGTGTAAAACGAATAATTGCTACCAGTGTGAAAGTTATGGTCATTTCTACGTTCGGGCAACCTAGGTTTCACTCCAGGGCGTTGCTCCACCAGATCGAATAGTTACGGCCTATGAAGTCAACGCCAGAAGCATAAAATACAATATAAATACAACAGTTTTTCTATCATATAAAACGAATGATAGCAACCAGTGTGAAAGTTATGGTCATTTCTACCTTCCGCGCAACCTTGGCTTTACCCTAGGGCGTTGTTTCACCAGATGGAATAGTTAGGGCCTAAGAAGTCAACGCCAGAAGCATAAAACACGATATAAATACAACAGCTTTTCCATCGTATAAAACGAATAATTGCAACCAGTGTGAAAGTTATGGTCCTTTCTACATTTCGAGCAACCTAGGCTTCACTCTAGGGCTTTGCTCTACCTGATCGAATAGTTAGGGCCTTAGAAGTCAACGCCAGAAGCATAAAATACAATATAAATACTACAGCTTTTCCACCATATAAAACGAATAATTGGAACCAGTATGAAAGTTATGGTCATTTCTGCTTTCCGGACAACCTAGGCTTCACCCTGGGGCGTTGTTCCACCAGATGGAATAGTTAGGGCCTAAGAAGTCAACGCCAGAAGCGTAAAATACGATATAAAAACAACAGCTTTTCCATCGTATAAAACAAATAATTGCAGCCAGTTTGATTGTGATATTCATTTCTACGTACCGGGCAACCTAGGCTTCACACTAGTGCGTTGCTCCACCAGATCGAATAGTTAGGGCCTTAGAAGTCAACGCCCGAAGCATAATGTATAAAATAAATAGAACAGTTTCTCCATCGTATAAAACGAATAATTGCTACCAGTGTGAAAGTTATGGTCACTTCTACTTTCCGGGCAACCTAGACTTCACCCTAGGGCGTTGTTCCACCAGGTAAAATAGTTAGGGCCTAAGTAGTCAACGCCAGAAGCATAAAATACGATATAAATACAACAGCTTTTCCATCGTACAAAACGAATAATTGCAACCAGTGTGAAAGTTATGGTCATTTCTACGTTCTGGGCAACCTAGGCTTCCCACTAGGGCGTTGCTCCAACAGATTGCATAGCTAGGGCCTTAGAAGCCAATGCCCGAAGCATAAAATGCAATAAAAATACAACAGTTTTTCCATCGTATAGCAGGAATAATTTGCAACCAGTGTGAAGGTTATGGTCATATCCACGTTCCGGGCAACCTAGGCATCACTGTAGGGCGTTGCTCCACCCGATCGAATAGCTAGGGCCTAAGAAGTCAACGCCAGAAGCATAAAATACAATATAAAAACAACAGTTTTTCCATCGTAAAAAACGAATAATTGCAACCAGTGTGAAAGTTATGGTCATTTCTACATTCCGAGCAACCTAGGCTTCACTCTAGGTCGTTGCTCCAGCAGATTGAATAGCTAGGGCCTTAGAAGTCAACGCCAGAGTCATAACATACAATATAAATACAACAGCTTTTCCATTGTATAAAACGAATAATTTCTACCAGTGTAAAAGTTATGGTCATTTCTACGTTCCGGGCAACCTACGCTTCACCCTAGGGCATTGTTCCATCAGATCGAATAGTTAGGCCCTAAGAAGTGAACGCCAGAAGCATAAAATACAATATAAATAAAACAGTTTTTCCATTGTAGAAAACGAATAATTGCAACCAGTGTGAAAGTTATGGTCATTTCTATATTCCGAGCAACCTAGGCTTCACTCCAGGGTGGTGCTCCACCAGGTCCAATAGTTAGGTCCTTAGAAGTCAACGCCAGAAGCATAAAATACGATATAAATACAACAGCTTTTCCATGGTATAAAAGGAATAATTGCAAACAGTGTGAAAGTAATGGTCATTTCTACGTTCCCGGCAACCTAGGCTTCACTCTACGGCGTTGCTCCACCAGGTCGAATAGTTAGGGCCTAAGAAGTCAACGCCAGAAGCATAAAATACAATATAAATACAACAGTTCTTCCATTGTATAAAACGAATAATTGCTACCAGTGTAAAAGTTATGGTCATTTCTACGTTCCGGGCAACCTAGGCTTCACCCTAGGGCGTTGTTCCACCAGTTCGAATAGTTAGGGCCTAAGAAGTGAACGCCAGAAGCATAAAATATAATATAAATACAACAGTTTTTCCATCGTATAAAACGAATAATTGCAACCAGTGTGAAAGTTATGGTCATTTCTACATTCCGAGCAACCTAGGCTTCACTCTAGTGCGTTGCTCCGACAGATTGAATAGTAAGGTCCTTAGAAGTCAACGCCCGAAGCATAAAATGCAATAAAAATACAACAGTTCTTCCATCGTACAACAGGATTAATTGCAACCAGTTTGAAAGTGATGGTCATTTCTACGTTCCGGGCAACCTAGGCTGCACTCTAGGGCGTTGCTCCACTAGATCGAATAGCTAGGGCCTTAGAAGTCAACGCCAGAAGCATAAAATACGATATAAATACAACAGCTTTTCCATCCTATAACAGGAGTAATTGCAACCTGTGTGAGAGTGACGGTCATTTCTACGTTCCGGGCAACCTAGGCTTCACCCTAGGGCGTTGTTCCACCACATCGAATAGTTAGGGCCTAACAAGTGAACGCCAGAAGCATAAAATACAATAAAAATACAACAGTTTTTCCATCGTATAAATCGAATAATTGCAACCAGTGTGAATGTAATGGTCATTTCTACGTTCCGGGCAACCTAGGATTCACTCTAGGGCGTTGCTCCACTAGATCGAATAGCTAGGGCCTTAGAAGCCAACGCCAGAAGCATAAAATACGATAGAAATACAACAGCTTTTCCATCGTATAGAAGGTATAAATGCAAACAGTGTGAAAGTTATGGTCATTTCTACGTTCCGGGCAACCTGGGCTTCACTCTAGGGCGTTGCTCCACCAGATCAAACAGTTAGGGCCTTAGAAGTCAACGCCCGAAGCATAAAGTACAAAATATATAGAACAGTTTTTCCATTGTAAAAAACGAATAATTGCTACCAGTGTAAAAGTTATGGTCATTTCTACGTTCCGGGCAACCTAGGCTTCACCCTAGGGCGTTGTTCCACCAGATCGAATAGTTAGGGCCTAAGAAGTGAACGCCAGAAGCATAAAATGCAATAAAAATACAACAGCCTTTCCATCCTATAACAGGAATAATTGCAATCCGTGTGAAAGTGATGGTCATTTGTACGTTCCAGGCAACCTAGGCTTCACTCTAGGGCGTTGCTCCACCAGATCGAATTATTAGGGCCAAAGAAGTCAACGCCCGAAGAATAAAATACAAAATAAATAGAACAGTTTTTCCATCGTATAAAAGGAATAATTGCAAACAGTGTGAAAGTAATGGTCATTTCTACGTACCGGGCAACCTAGGCTTCACTCTAGGGCGTTGCTCCACCAGATCGAATAGTTAGGGCCTTAGAAGTCATCGCCCGAAGCATAAAATATAAAATAAATAGAACAGTTTTTCCATCGTATCAAACGAATAATTGCTACCAGTGTGAAAGTTATGGTCATTTCTACTTTCCGGGCAACCTAGGCTTCACCCCAGGGCGTTGTTCCACCAGATGGAATAGTTAGGGCCTAAGAAGTCAACGCCAGAAGCATAAAATACGATATAAATACAACAGCTTTTCCATCGTATAAAACAAATAATTGCAACCAGTTTGATAGTGATGGTCACTTCTACGTACCGGGCAACCTAGGCTTCACTCTAGGGCGTTGCTCCACCAGATCGAATAGTTAGGGCCTTAGAAGTCATCGCCCGAAGCATAAAATATAAAATAAATAGAACAGTTTTTCCATCGTATAAAACGAATAATTGCTACCAGTGTGAAAGTTATGGTCATTTCTACGTTCGGGCAGCCTAGGTTTCACTCCAGGGCGTTGCTCCACCAGATCGAATAGTTACGGCCTATGAAGTCAACGCCAGAAGCATAAAATACAATATAAATACAACAGTTTTTCTATCATATAAAACGAATGATAGCAATCAGTGTGAAAGTTATGGTCATTTCTACATTCCGCGCAATCTTGGCTTTACCCTAGGTCGTTGTTCCACCAGATGGAATAGTTAGGGCCTAAGAAGTCAACGCCAGAAGCATAAAACACGATATAAATACAACAGCTTTTCCATCGTATAAAACGAATAATTGCAACCAGTGTGAAAGTTATGGTCCTTTCTACATTTCGAGCAACCTAGGCTTCCCTCTAGGGCTTTGCTCCACCTGATCGAATAGTTAGGGCCTTAGAAGTCAACGCCCGAAGCATAAAATGCAGTAAAAATACAACAGTTTTTCCATCGTATAACAGGATTAATTGCAACCAGTTTGAAAGTGATGGCCATTTCTACGTTCCGGGCAACCTAGGCTTCACTCTAGGGCGTTCCTCCACTAGGTCGAATAGCTAGGGCCTCAGAAGTCAACGCCAGAAGCTTAAATACAATATGCATATAACAGTTTTTCCATCGTATAAAACGAATAATAGCAACCAGTGTGAAAGTTATGGTCATTTCTACGATCCGGGCAACATAGGCTTCACTCTACGGCGATGCTCCACCATATCAAACAGTTAGCGCCTTAGAAGTCAACGCCCGAAGCATAAAATACAAAATAGATAGAACGGTTTTTCCATTGTATAAAACGAATAATTGCTGCCAGTGTAAATGTTATGGTCATTTCTACGTTCCGGGCAACCTAGGCTTCACCCTAGGGCGTTGTTCCACCAGATGGAATAGTTAGGGCCTAAGAAGTCAACGCCAGAAGCATAAAATACGATATAAATACAACAGCTTTTCCATCGTATAAAACAAATAATTGCAACCAGTTTGATAGCGATGGTCATTTCTACGTACCGGACAACCTAGGCTTCACTCTAGGGCGTTGTTCCACCAGATCGAATAGTTAGGGCCTTAGAAGTCAACGCCCGAAGCATAAAATACAAAATAAATAGAACGGTTTTTCCATTGTATAAAACGAATAATTGCTGCCAGTGTAAAAGTTATGGTCATTTCTACGTTCCGGCAACCTAGGCTTCACCCTAGGGCGTTGTTCCACCAGATGGAATAGTTAGGGCCTAAGAAGTTAACGCCAGAAGCATAAAATACAATATAAATGCTACAGCTTTTCCACCATATAAAACGAATAATTGGAACCAGTATGAAAGTTATGGTCATTTCTGCTTTCCGGACAACCTAGGCTTCACCCTGGGGCGTTGTTCGACCAGATGGAATAGTTAGGGCCTAAGAAGTCAACGCCAGAAGCGTAAAATACGATATAAAAGCAACAGCTTTTCCATCGTATAAAACAAATAATTGCAGCCAGTTTGATTGTGATATTCATTTCTACGTACCGGGCAACCTAGGCTTCACACTAGTGCGTTGCTCCACCAGATCGAATAGTTAGGGCCTTAGAAGTCAACGCCCGAAGCATAAAGTATAAAATAAATAGAACAGTTTTTCAATCGTATAAAACGAATAATTGCTACCAGTGTGAAAGTTATGGTCACTTCTACTTTCCGGGCAACCTAGACTTCACCCTAGGGCGTTGTTCCACCAGGTAAAATAGTTAGGGCCTAAGTAGTCAACGCCAGAAGCATAAAATACGATATAAATACAACAGCTTTTCCATCGTACAAAACGAATAATTGCAACCAGTGTGAAAGTTATGGTCATTTCTACGTTCTGGGCAACCTAGGCTTCCCCCTAGGGCGTTGCTCCAACAGATTGCATAGCTAGGGCCTTAGAAGCCAATGCCCGAAGCATAAAATGCAATATAAATACAACCGTTTTTCCATCGTATAGCAGGAATAATTTGCAACCAGTGTGAAGGTTATGGTCATATCTACATTCCGGGCAACCTAGGCATCACTGTAGGGCGTTGCTGCACCAGATCGAATAGTTAGGTCCTTAGAAGTCAACGCCCGAAGCATAAAGTATAAAATAAATAGAACTGTTTTTCCATCGTATAAAACGAATAATTGCTACCAGTGTGAAAGTTATGGTCACTTCTACTTTCCGGGCAACCTAGACTTCACCCTAGGGCGTTGTTCCACCAGATGGAATAGTTAGGGCCTAAGAAGTCAACGCCAGAAGCATAAAATACGATATAAATACAACAGCTTTTCCATCGTACAAAACGAATAATTGCAACCAGTGTGAAAGTTATGGTCATTTCTACGTTCTGGGCAACCTAGGCTTCCCACTAGGGCGTTGCTCCAACAGATTGCATAGCTAGGGCCTTAGAAGCCAATGCCCGAAGCATAAAATGCAATAAAAATACAACAGTTTTTCCATCGTATAGCAGGAATAATTTGCAACCAGTGTGAAGGTTATGGTCATATCCACGTTCCGGGCAACCTAGGCATCACTGTAGGGCGTTGCTCCACCAGATCGAATAGTTAGGGCCTAAGAAGTCAACGCCAGAAGCATAAAATACAACATAAAAACAACAGTTTTTCCATCGTAAAAAACGAATAATTGCAACCAGTGTGAAAGTTATGGTCATTTCTACATTCCGAGCAACCTAGGCTTCACTCTAGGTCGTTGCTCCAGCAGATTGAATAGCTAGGGCCTTAGAAGTCAACGCCAGAGGCATAACATACAATATAAATACAACAGCTTTTCCATTGTATAAAACGAATAATTTCTACCAGTGTAAAAGTTATGGTCATTTCTACGTTCCGGGCAACCTACGCTTCACCCTAGGGCATTGTTCCATCAGATCGAATAGTTAGGCCCTAAGAAGTGAACGCCAGAAGCATAAAATACAATATAAATAAAACAGTTTTTCCATTGTAGAAAACGAATAATTGCAACCAGTGTGAAAGTTATGGTCATTTCTATATTCCGAGCAACCTAGGCTTCACTCTAGGGTGGTGCTCCACCAGATCGAATAGTTAGGTCCTTAGAAGTCAACGCCAGAAGCATAAAATACGATATAAATATAACAGCTTTTCCATGGTATAAAAGGAATAATTGCAAACAGTGTGAAAGTAATGGTCATTTCTACGTTCCGGGCAACCTAGGCTTCACTCTACGGCGTTGCTCCACCAGGTCGAATAGTTAGGGCCTAAGAAGTCAACGCCAGAAGCATAAAATACAATATAAATACAACAGTTCTTCCATTGTATAAAAGGAATAATTGCTACCAGTGTAAAAGTTATGGTCATTTCTACGTTCCGGGCAACCTAGGCTTCACCCTAGGGCGTTGTTCCACCAGATCGAATAGTTAGGGCCTAAGAAGTGAATGCCAGAAGCATAAAATACAATATAAATACAACAGTTTTTCCATCGTCTAAAACGAATAATTGCAACCAGTGTGAAAGTTATGGTCATTTCTACATTCCGAGCAACCTAGGCTTCACTCTAGTGCGTTGCTCCGACAGATTGAATAGTAAGGTCCTTAGAAGTCAACGCCCGAAGCATAAAATGCAATAAAAATACAACAGTTCTTCCAACGTACAACAGGATTAATTGCAACCAGTTTGAAAGTGATGGTCATTTCTACGTTCCGGGCAACCTAGGCTTCACTCTAGGGCGTTGCTCCACTAGATCGAATAGCTAGGGCCTTAGAAGTCAACGCCAGAAGCATAAAATACGATATAAATACAACAGCTTTTCCATCCTATAACAGGAGTAATTGCAACCTGTGTGAGAGTGACGGTCATTTCTACGTTCCGGGCAACCTAGGCTTCACCCTAGGGCGTTGTTCCACCACATCGAATAGTTAGGGCCTAACAAGTGAACGCCAGAAGCATAAAATACAATAAAAATACAACAGTTTTTCCATCGTATAAATCGAATAATTGCAACCAGTGTGAATGTAATGGTCATTTCTACGTTCCGGGCAACCTAGGCTTCACTCTAGGGCGTTGCTCCACTAGATCGAATAGCTAGGGCCTTAGAAGCCAACGCCAGAAGCATAAAATACGATAGAAATACAACAGCTTTTCCATCGTATAAAAGGTATAAATGCAAACAGTGTGAAGGTTATGGTCATTTCTACGTTCCGGTCAACCTAGGCTTCACCCTAGGGCGTTGTTCCACCAGATCGAATAGTTAGGGCCTAGGAAGTGAACGCCAGAAGCATAAAATACAATATAAATACAACAGTTTTTCCATCGTGTAAAACGCATAATTGCAACCAGTGTGAAATCTATGGTCATTTCTACATTCCGAGCAACCTAGGCTTCACTCTAGGGCGTTGCTCCTCCAGATCGAATAGTTAGGTCCTTAGAAGTCAACGCCAGAAGCATAAAACACGATATAAACACAACAGCTTTTCCATGGTATAAAAGGAATAATTGCAAACAGTGTGAAAGTAATGGTCATTTCTACATTCCGAGCAACCTAGGCTTCACTCTAGGGCGTTGCTCCAACAGATTGAATAGTTAGGGCCTTAGAAGTCAACACTCGAAGCATAAAATGCAATAAAAATACAACAGTTTTTCCATCGTATAACAGGATTAATTGCAACCCGTTCGAAAGTGATGGTCATTTCTACGTTCCGGGCAACCTAGGCTTCACCCTAGGGCGTTGTTCCACCAGATCGAATAGTTAGGGCCTAGGAAGTGAACGCCAGAAGCATAAAATACAATATAAATACAACAGTTTTTCCATCGTGTAATACGCATAATTGCAACCAGTGTGAAAGCTATGGTCATTTCAACATTCCGAGCAACCTAGGCTTCACTCTAGGGCGTTGCTCCGACAGATTGAATAGTAAGGTCCTTAGAAGTCAACGCCCGAGGCATAAAATGCAACAAAAATACAACAGTTCTTCCATCGTACAACAGGATTAATTGCAACCAGTTTGAAAGTGATGGTCATTTCTACGTTCCGGGCAACCTAGGCTTCACTCTAGGGCGTTCCTCCACTAGATCGAATAGCTAGGGCCTTAGAAGTCAACGCCAGAAGCATAAAATACGATATAAATACAACAGCTTTTCCATCCTATAACAGGAGTAATTGCAACCTGTGTGAGAGTGATGGTCATTTCCACGTTCCGGGCAACCTAGGCTTCACCCTAGGGCGATGTTCCACAAGACCGAACAGCTAGGGACTTAGAATTCAGTGCCAGAAGCATAAAATGCAATATAAATAGAACAGCTTTTCCATCGTTTAAAACGAATAATAGCAACCAGTGTGAAAGTTATGGTCATTTCTACGTTCCGGGCAACCTAGGCTTCACTCTAGGGCGTTGATCCACTAGATCGAATAGCTAGGGCCTTAGAAGCCAACGCCAGAAGCATAAAATACGATATAAATACAACAGCTTTTCCATCGTATAAAAGGTATAAATGCAAACAGTGTGAAAGTAATGGTCATTTCTACGTTCCGGGCAACCTAGGCTTCACTCTAGGGCGTTGCTCCACCAGATCAAACAGTTAGGGCCTTAGAAGTCAACGCCCGAAGCATAAAATACAAAATAAATAGAACAGTTTTTCCATTGTATAAAACGGATAATTGCTACCAGTGTAAAAGTTATGATCATTTCTACGTTCCGGGCAACCTAGGCTTCACTCTACGGCGTTGTTCCACCAGATCGAATAGTTAGGGCCTAAGAAGTCAACACCAGAAGAATAAAATACAAAATAAATACAACAGCCTTTACACCGTATAAATCGAATAATTGCAACCTGTGTGAAGGTTATGGTCATATCTACGTTCCGGGCAACCTAGGCTTCACTGTAGGGCGTTGCACCACCAGATCGAAGTGTTAGGGCCTAAGAAATCAACACCCGAAGCATAAAATGCAATAAAAATACAACAGTTTTTCCATCGTATAACAGGATAAATTGCAACCCGTTTGAAAGTAATGGCCATTTCTACGTTCCGGGCAACCTAGGTTTCACTCTAGGGCGTTGCTCCACCAGATTAAACAGTTAGGGCCTTAGAAGTCAACGCCCGAAGCATAAAATACGATATAAATACAACAGCTTTTGCATCGTATAAAAGGAATAATTGCAAACAGTGTGGAAGTAATTGTCATTTCTATATTCTGAGCAACCTAGGCTTCACCCAAGGACGTTGCTCCACCAGATCAAACAGATGGGTCCTTAGATGTCAACGCCAGAAGCATACAATACGATATAAATACAACAGCTTTTCCATGGTATAACAGGATTAATTGCAACCAGTTTGAAAGTGATGGTCATTTCGACGTTCCGGGCAGCCTAGACTTCACTCTAGGGCGTTGCTCCACTAGATCGAATAGCTAGGGCCTTAGAAGACAACGCCAGAGGCATAAAATACAATATAAATACAACAGCTTTTCCATTGTATAAAACGAATAATTGCTACCAGTGTAAAAGTTATGGTCATTTCTACGTTCCGGGCAACCTAGGCTTCACCCTAGGGCGTTGTTCCACCAGATCGAATAGTTAGGGCCTAAGAAGTGAACGCCAGAAGCATAAAATACAATATAAATACAACAGATTTTCCATCATATAAAACGAATAATTGCAACCAGTGTGAAAGCTATGGTCATTTCTACATTCCGAACAACCTAGACTTCACCCTAGGGCGTTGTTCCACCAGATGGAATAGTTAGGGCCTAAGAAGTCAACGCCAGAAGCATAAAATACGATATAAATACAACAGCTTTTCCATCGTACAAAACGAATAATTGCAACCAGTGTGAAAGTTATGGTCATTTCTACGTTCTGGGCAACCTAGGCTTCCCACTAGGGCGTTGCTCCAACAGATTGCATAGCTAGGGCCTTAGAAGCCAATGCCCGAAGCATAAAATGCAATAAAAATACAACAGTTTTTCCATCGTATAGCAGGAATAATTTGCAACCAGTGTGAAGGTTATGGTCATATCCACGTTCCGGGCAACCTAGGCATCACTGTAGGGCGTTGCTCCACCAGATCGAATAGTTAGGGCCTAAGAAGTCAACGCCAGAAGCATAAAATACAATATAAAAACAACAGTTTTTCCATCGTAAAAAACGAATAATTGCAACCAGTGTGAAAGTTATGGTCATTTCTACATTCCGAGCAACCTAGGCTTCACTCTAGGTCGTTGCTCCAGCAGATTGAATAGCTAGGGCCTTAGAAGTCAACGCCAGAGGCATAACATACAATATAAATACAACAGCTTTTCCATTGTATAAAACGAATAATTTCTACCAGTGTAAAAGTTATGGTCATTTCTACGTTCCGGGCAACCTACGCTTCACCCTAGGGCATTGTTCCATCAGATCGAATAGTAAGGCCCTAAGAAGTGAACGCCAGAAGCATAAAATACAATATAAATAAAACAGTTTTTCCATTGTAGAAAACGAATAATTGCAACCAGTGTGAAAGTTATGGTCATTTCTATATTCCGAGCAACCTAGGCTTCACTCTAGGGTGGTGCTCCACCAGATCGAATAGTTAGGTCCTTAGAAGTCAACGCCAGAAGCATAAAATACGATATAAATACAACAGCTTTTCCATGGTATAAAAGGAATAATTGCAAACAGTGTGAAAGTAATGGTCATTTCTACGTTCCGGGCAACCTAGGCTTCACTCTAGGGCGTTGCTCCACCAGATCAAACAGTTAGGGCCTTAGAAGTCAGCGCCCGAGGCATAAAATACAAAATAAATAGAACAGTTTTTCCATTGTATAAAACGAATAATTGCTACCAGTGTAAAACTTATGGTCATTTCTACGTTCCGGGCAACCTAGGCTTCACCCTAGGGCGTTGTTCCACCAGATCGAATAGTTAGGGCCTAAGAAGTGAACGCCAGAAGCATAAAATACAATATAAATACAACAGCCTTTCTATCGCATAAAAGGAATAATTGTACCCAGTGTGGAACTAATTGTCATTTCTACGTTCCGGGCAACCTAGGCTTCACGCTAGAGTGTTGCTCCACCAGATGGAATAGCTAGGGCCTTGGAAGTCAACGCACGAAGCATAAAATGCAAAATAAATAGAACAGTTTTTCCATTGTATAAAACGAATAACTGCAACCAGTGTGAAAGTACTGGTCATTTCTACGTTCCGGGTAACCTATGTTTCACTCTAGGGCGTTGCTCCACCAGAACGAATAGCTAGGGACTTAGAATTTAACGCCAGAAGGATAAAATGCAATATAAGTACAACAGTTTTTTCATCGTATAAAATGAATAATTGCAGACATTGTGAAAGTAATGGTCATTTCTACGTTCCGGTCAACCTAGGCGTCACTCTAGGGCGTTTGTCCACTAGATCGAATAGCTAGGGCCTTAGAAGTCAACGCCAGAAGCATAAAATACGATATAATTACAACAGCTTTTCCATCCTATAACAGGAGTAATTGCAACCTGTGTGAGAGTGATGGTCATTTCCACGTTCCGGGCAACCTAGGCTTCACCCTAGGGCGTTGTTCCACCAGACCGAACAGCTAGGGACTTAAAATTCAATGCCAGAAGCATAAAATGCAATATAAATGGAACAGCTTTTCCATCGTTTAAAACGAATAATAGCAACCAGTGTGAAAGTTATGGTCATTTCTACGTTCCGGGCAACCTAGGCTTCACTCTAGGGCGTTGATCCACTAGATCGAATAGCTAGGGCCTTAGAAGCCAACGCCAGAAGCATAAAATACGATATAAATACAACAGCTTTTCCATCGTATAAAAGGTATAAATGCAAACAGTGTGAAAGTAATGGTCATTTCTACGTTCCGGGCAACCTAGGCTTCACTCTAGGGCGTTGCTCCACCAGATCAAACAGTTAGGGCCTTAGAAGTCAACGCCCGAAGCATAAAATACAAAATAAATAGAACAGTTTTTCCATTGTATAAAACGGATAATTGCTACCAGTGTAAAAGTTATGATCATTTCTACGTTCCGGGCAACCTAGGCTTCACTCTACGGCGTTGTTCCACCAGATCGAATAGTTAGGGCCTAAGAAGTCAACACCAGAAGAATAAAATACAAAATAAATACAACAGCCTTTACACCGTATAAAACGAATAATTGCAACCAGTGTGAAAGCTATGGTCATTTCTACATTCCGAACAACCTAGACTTCACCCTAGGGCGTTGTTCCACCAGATCGAAGTGTTAGGGCCTAAGAAATCAACACCCGAAGCATAAAATGCAATAAAAATACAACAGTTTTTCCATCGTATAACAGGATAAATTGCAACCCGTTTGAAAGTAATGGCCATTTCTACGTTCCGGGCAACCTAGGTTTCACTCTAGGGCGTTGCTCCACCAGATTAAACAGTTAGGGCCTTAGAAGTCAACGCCCGAAGCATAAAATACGATATAAATACAACAGCTTTTGCATCGTATAAAAGGAATAATTGCAAACAGTGTGGAAGTAATTGTCATTTCTATATTCTGAGCAACCTAGGCTTCACCCAAGGACGTTGCTCCACCAGATCAAACAGATAGGTCCTTAGATGTCAACGCCAGAAGCATACAATACGATATAAATACAACAGCTTTTCCATGGTATAACAGGATTAATTGCAACCAGTTTGAAAGTGATGGTCATTTCGACGTTCCGGGCAGCCTAGACTTCACTCTAGGGCGTTGCTCCACTAGATCGAATAGCTAGGGCCTTAGAAGACAACGCCAGAGGCATAAAATACAATATAAACACAACAGCTTTTCCATTGTATAAAACGAATAATTGCTACCAGTGTGAAAGTTATGGTCATTTCTACGTTCTGGGCAACCTAGGCTTCCCCCTAGGGCGTTGCTCCAACAGATTGCATAGCTAGGGCCTTAGAAGCCAATGCCCGAAGCATAAAATGCAATATAAATACAACAGTTTTTCCATCGTATAGCAGGAATAATTTGCAACCAGTGTGAAGGTTATGGTCATATCTACATTCCGGGCAACCTAGGCATCACTGTAGGGCGTTGCTTCACCAGATCGAATAGTTAGGTCCTTAGAAGTCAACGCCCGAAGCATAAAGTATAAAATAAATAGAACTGTTTTTCCATCGTATAAAACGAATAATTGCTACCAGTGTGAAAGTTATGGTCACTTCTACTTTCCGGGCAACCTAGACTTCACCCTAGGGCGTTGTTCCACCAGATGGAATAGTTAGGGCCTAAGAAGTCAACGCCAGAAGCATAAAATACGATATAAATACAACAGCTTTTCCATCGTACAAAACGAATAATTGCAACCAGTGTGAAAGTTATGGTCATTTCTACGTTCTGGGCAACCTAGGCTTCCCACTAGGGCGTTGCTCCAACAGATTGCATAGCTAGGGCCTTAGAAGCCAATGCCCGAAGCATAAAATGCAATAAAAATACAACAGTTTTTCCATCGTATAGCAGGAATAATTTGCAACCAGTGTGAAGGTTATGGTCATATCCACGTTCCGGGCAACCTAGGCATCACTGTAGGGCGTTGCTCCACCAGATCGAATAGTTAGGGCGTAAGAAGTCAACGCCAGAAGCATAAAATACAACATAAAAACAACAGTTTTTCCATCGTAAAAAACGAATAATTGCAACCAGTGTGAAAGTTATGGTCATTTCTACATTCCGAGCAACCTAGGCTTCACTCTAGGTCGTTGCTCCAGCAGATTGAATAGCTAGGGCCTTAGAAGTCAACGCCAGAGGCATAACATACAATATAAATACAACAGCTTTTCCATTGTATAAAACGAATAATTTCTACCAGTGTAAAAGTTATGGTCATTTCTACGTTCCGGGCAACCTACGCTTCACCCTAGGGCATTGTTCCATCAGATCGAATAGTTAGGCCCTAAGAAGTGAACGCCAGAAGCATAAAATACAATATAAATAAAACAGTTTTTCCATTGTAGAAAACGAATAATTGCAACCAGTGTGAAAGTTATGGTCATTTCTATATTCCGAGCAACCTAGGCTTCACTCTAGGGTGGTGCTCCACCAGATCGAATAGTTAGGTCCTTAGAAGTCAACGCCAGAAGCATAAAATACGATATAAATACAACAGCTTTTCCATGGTATAAAAGGAATAATTGCAAACAGTGTGAAAGTAATGGTCATTTCTACGTTCCGGGCAACCTAGGCTTCACTCTACGGCGTTGCTCCACCAGGTCGAATAGTTAGGGCCTAAGAAGTCAACGCCAGAAGCATAAAATACAATATAAATACAACAGTTCTTCCATTGTATAAAAGGAATAATTGCTACCAGTGTAAAAGTTATGGTCATTTCTACGTTCCGGGCAACCTAGGCTTCACCCTAGGGCGTTGTTCCACCAGATCGAATAGTTAGGGCCTAAGAAGTGAATGCCAGAAGCATAAAATACAACATAAAAACAACAGTTTTTCCATCGTAAAAAACGAATAATTGCAACCAGTGTGAAAGTTATGGTCATTTCTACATTCCGAGCAACCTAGGCTTCACTCTAGGTCGTTGCTCCAGCAGATTGAATAGCTAGGGCCTTAGAAGTCAACGCCAGAGGCATAACATACAATATAAATAAAACAGTTTTTCCATTGTAGAAAACGAATAATTGCAACCAGTGTGAAAGTTATGGTCATTTCTATATTCCGAGCAACCTAGGCTTCACTCTAGGGTGGTGCTCCACCAGATCGAATAGTTAGGTCCTTAGAAGTCAACGCCAGAAGCATAAAATACGATATAAATACAACAGCTTTTCCATGGTATAAAAGGATTAATTGCAACCAGTTTGAAAGTGATGGTCATTTCTACGTTCCGGGCAACCTAGGCTTCACTCTAGGGCGTTGCTCCACTAGATCGAATAGCTAGGGCCTTAGAAGTCAACGCCAGAAGCATAAAATACGATATAAATACAACAGCTTTTCCATCCTATAACAGGAGTAATTGCAACCTGTGTGAGAGTGACGGTCATTTCTACGTTCCGGGCAACCTAGGCTTCACCCTAGGGCGTTGTTCCACCACATCGAATAGTTAGGGCCTAACAAGTGAACGCCAGAAGCATAAAATACAATAAAAATACAACAGTTTTTCCATCGTATAAATCGAATAATTGCAACCAGTGTGAATGTAATGGTCATTTCTACGTTCCGGGCAACCTAGGCTTCACTCTAGGGCGTTGCTCCACTAGATCGAATAGCTAGGGCCTTAGAAGCCAACGCCAGAAGCATAAAATACGATAGAAATACAACAGCTTTTCCATCGTATAAAAGGTATAAATGCAAACAGTGTGAAGGTTATGGTCATTTCTACGTTCCGGTCAACCTAGGCTTCACCCTAGGGCGTTGTTCCACCAGATCGAATAGTTAGGGCCTAGGAAGTGAACGCCAGAAGCATAAAATACAATATAAATACAACAGTTTTTCCATCGTGTAAAACGCATAATTGCAACCAGTGTGAAATCTATGGTCATTTCTACATTCCGAGCAACCTAGGCTTCACTCTAGGGCGTTGCTCCTCCAGATCGAATAGTTAGGTCCTTAGAAGTCAACGCCAGAAGCATAAAACACGATATAAACACAACAGCTTTTCCATGGTATAAAAGGAATAATTGCAAACAGTGTGAAAGTAATGGTCATTTCTACATTCCGAGCAACCTAGGCTTCACTCTAGGGCGTTGCTCCAACAGATTGAATAGTTAGGGCCTTAGAAGTCAACACCCGAAGCATAAAATGCAATAAAAATACAACAGTTTTTCCATCGTATAACAGGATTAATTGCAACCCGTTCGAAAGTGATGGTCATTTCTACGTTCCGGGCAACCTAGGCTTCACCCTAGGGCGTTGTTCCACCAGATCGAATAGTTAGGGCCTAGGAAGTGAACGCCAGAAGCATAAAATACAATATAAATACAACAGTTTTTCCATCGTGTAATACGCATAATTGCAACCAGTGTGAAAGCTATGGTCATTTCAACATTCCGAGCAACCTAGGCTTCACTCTAGGGCGTTGCTCCGACAGATTGAATAGTAAGGTCCTTAGAAGTCAACGCCCGAGGCATAAAATGCAACAAAAATACAACAGTTCTTCCATCGTACAACAGGATTAATTGCAACCAGTTTGAAAGTGATGGTCATTTCTACGTTCCGGGCAACCTAGGCTTCACTCTAGGGCGTTCCTCCACTAGATCGAATAGCTAGGGCCTTAGAAGTCAACGCCAGAAGCATAAAATACGATATAAATACAACAGCTTTTCCATCCTATAACAGGAGTAATTGCAACCTGTGTGAGAGTGACGGTCATTTCTACGTTCCGGGCAACCTAGGCTTCACCCTAGGGCGTTGTTCCACCACATCGAATAGTTAGGGCCTAACAAGTGAACGCCAGAAGCATAAAATACAATAAAAATACAACAGTTTTTCCATCGTATAAATCGAATCATTGCAAACAGTGTGAATGTAATGGTCATTTCTACGTTCCGGGCAACCTAGGCTTCACTCTAGGGCGTTGCTCCACTAGATCGAATAGCTAGGGCCATAGAAGTCAACGCCAGAAGCATAAAATGCGATATAAATACAACAGCTTTTCCATCGTATAAAAGGAATAATTGCAAACAGTGCGAAATTAATGGTCATTTCTACGTTCCGGGCAACCTAGGCTTCACCCTAGGGCGTTGCTCCACCAGATTAAACAGTTAGGGCCTTAGAAGTCAACGCCCGAAGCATAAAATACGATATAAATACAACAGCTTTTGCATCGTATAAAAGGAATAATTGCAAACAGTGTGAAAGTAATTGTCATTTCTATATTCTGAGCAACCTAGGCTTCACCCAAGGGCGTTGCTCCACCAGATCAAACAGATAAGTCCTTAGATGTCAACGCCAGAAGCATACAATACGATATAAATACAACAGCTTTTCCATCGTATAAAAGGAATAATTGCAAACAGTGTGAAAGTAATGGTCATTTCTACGTTCCGGGCAACCTAGGCTTCACTCTAGGGCGTTGCTCCACCAGATCAAACAGTTAGGGCCTTAGAAGTCAGCGCCCGAGGCATAAAATACAAAATAAATAGAACAGTTTTTCCATTGTATAAAACGAATAATTGCTACCAGTGTAAAAGTTATGGTCATTTCTACGTTCCGGGCAACCTAGGCTTCACCCTAGGGCGTTGTTCCACCAGATCGAATAGTTAGGGCCTAAGAAGTGAACGCCAGAAGCATAAAATACAATATAAATACAACAGCCTTTCTATCGCATAAAAGGAATAATTGTACCCAGTGTGGAACTAATTGTCATTTCTACGTTCCGGGCAACCTAGGCTTCACGCTAGAGTGTTGCTCCACCAGATGGAATAGCTAGGGCCTTGGAAGTCAACGCACGAAGCATAAAATGCAAAATAAATAGAACAGTTTTTCCATTGTATAAAACGAATAACTGCAACCAGTGTGAAAGTACTGGTCATTTCTACGTTCCGGGTAACCTATGTTTCACTCTAGGGCGTTGCTCCACCAGAACGAATAGCTAGGGACTTAGAATTTAACGCCAGAAGGATAAAATGCAATATAAGTACAACAGTTTTTTCATCGTATAAAATGAATAATTGCAGACATTGTGAAAGTAATGGTCATTTCTACGTTCCGGTCAACCTAGGCGTCACTCTAGGGCGTTGCTCCACTAGATCGAATAGCTAGGGCCTTAGAAGTCAGCGCCAGAAGCATAAAATACGATATAATTACAACAGCTTTTCCATCCTATAACAGGAGTAATTGCAACCTGTGTGAGAGTGATGGTCATTTCCACGTTCCGGGCAACCTAGGCTTCACCCTAGGGCGATGTTCCACAAGACCGAACAGCTAGGGACTTAGAATTCAGTGCCAGAAGCATAAAATGCAATATAAATAGAATAGCTTTTCCATCGTTTAAAACGAATAATAGCAACCAGTGTGAAAGTTATGGTCATTTCTACGTTCCGGGCAACCTAGGCTTCACTCTAGGGCGTTGATCCACTAGATCGAATAGCTAGGGCCTTAGAAGCCAACGCCAGAAGCATAAAATACGATATAAATACAACAGCTTTTCTATCGTATAAAAGGTATAAATGCAAACAGTGTGAAAGTAATGGTCATTTCTACGTTCCGGGCAACCTAGGCTTCACTCTAGGGCGTTGCTCCACCAGATCAAACAGTTAGGGCCTTAGAAGTCAACGCCCGAAGCATAAAATACAAAATAAATAGAACAGTTTTTCCATTGTATAAAACGGATAATTGCTACCAGTGTAAAAGTTATGATCATTTCTACGTTCCGGGCAACCTAGGCTTCACTCTACGGCGTTGTTCCACCAGATCGAATAGTTAGGGCCTAAGAAGTCAACACCAGAAGAATAAAATACAAAATAAATACAACAGCCTTTACACCGTATAAAACGAATAATTGCAACCTGTGTGAAGGTTATGGTCATATCTACGTTCCGGGCAACCTAGGCTTCACCCTAGGGCGTTGTTCCACCAGACCGAACAGCTAGGGACTTAAAATTCAATGCCAGAAGCATAAAATGCAACATAAATGGAACAGCTTTTCCATCGTTTAAAACGAATAATAGCAACCCGTTTGAAAGTAATGGCCATTTCTACGTTCCGGGCAACCTAGGTTTCACTCTAGGGCGTTGCTCCACCAGATTAAACAGTTAGGGCCTTAGAAGTCAACGCCCGAAGCATAAAATACGATATAAATACAACAGCTTTTGCATCGTATAAAAGGAATAATTGCAAACAGTGTGGAAGTAATTGTCATTTCTATATTCTGAGCAACCTAGGCTTCACCCAAGGACGTTGCTCCACCAGATCAAACAGATAGGTCCTTAGATGTCAACGCTAGAAGCATACAATACGATATAAATACAACAGCTTTTCCATGGTATAACAGGATTAATTGCAACCAGTTTGAAAGTGATGGTCATTTCGACGTTCCGGGCAGCCTAGACTTCACTCTAGGGCGTTGCTCCACTAGATCGAATAGCTAGGGCCTTAGAAGACAACGCCAGAGGCATAAAATACAATATAAATACAACAGCTTTTCCATTGTATAAAACGAATAATTGCTACCAGTGTAAAAGTTATGGTCATTTCTACGTTCCGGGCAACCTAGGCTTCACCCTAGGGCGTTGTTCCACCAGATCGAATAGTTAGGGCCTAAGAAGTGAACGCCAGAAGCATAAAATACAATATAAATACAACAGATTTTCCATCATATAAAACGAATAATTGCAACCAGTGTGAAAGCTATGGTCATTTCTACATTCCGAACAACCTAGACTTCACCCTAGGGCGTTGTTCCACCAGATGGAATAGTTAGGGCCTAAGAAGTCAACGCCAGAAGCATAAAATACGATATAAATACAACAGCTTTTCCATCGTACAAAACGAATAATTGCAACCAGTGTGAAAGTTATGGTCATTTCTACGTTCTGGGCAACCTAGGCTTCCCACTAGGGCGTTGCTCCAACAGATTGCATAGCTAGGGCCTTAGAAGCCAATGCCCGAAGCATAAAATGCAATAAAAATACAACAGTTTTTCCATCGTATAGCAGGAATAATTTGCAACCAGTGTGAAGGTTATGGTCATATCCACGTTCCGGGCAACCTAGGCATCACTGTAGGGCGTTGCTCCACCAGATCGAATAGTTAGGGCCTAAGAAGTCAACGCCAGAAGCATAAAATACAATATAAAAACAACAGTTTTTCCATCGTAAAAAACGAATAATTGCAACCAGTGTGAAAGTTATGGTCATTTCTACATTCCGAGCAACCTAGGCTTCACTCTAGGTCGTTGCTCCAGCAGATTGAATAGCTAGGGCCTTAGAAGTCAACGCCAGAGGCATAACATACAATATAAATACAACAGCTTTTCCATTGTATAAAACGAATAATTTCTACCAGTGTAAAAGTTATGGTCATTTCTACGTTCCGGGCAACCGACGCTTCACCCTAGGGCATTGTTCCATCAGATCGAATAGTAAGGCCCTAAGAAGTGAACGCCAGAAGCATAAAATACAATATAAATAAAACAGTTTTTCCATTGTAGAAAACGAATAATTGCAACCAGTGTGAAAGTTATGGTCATTTCTATATTCCGAGCAACCTAGGCTTCACTCTAGGGTGGTGCTCCACCAGATCGAATAGTTAGGTCCTTAGAAGTCAACGCCAGAAGCATAAAATACGATATAAATACAACAGCTTTTCCATGGTATAAAAGGAATAATTGCAAACAGTGTGAAAGTAATGGTCATTTCTACGTTCCGGGCAACCTAGGCTTCACTCTACGGCGTTGGTCCACCAGGTCGAATAGTTAGGGCCTAAGAAGCCAACGCCAGAAGCATAAAATACAATATAAATACAACAGTTCTTCCATCCTATAACAGGAGTAATTGCAACCTGTGTGAGAGTGACGGTCATTTCTACGTTCCGGGCAACCTAGGCTTCACCCTAGGGCGTTGTTCCACCACATCGAATAGTTAGGGCCTAACAAGTGAACGCCAGAAGCATAAAATACAATAAAAATACAACAGTTTTTCCATCGTATAAATCGAATAATTGCAACCAGTGTGAATGTAATGGTCATTTCTACGTTCCGGGCAACCTAGGCTTCACTCTAGGGCGTTGCTCCACTAGATCGAATAGCTAGGGCCTTAGAAGCCAACGCCAGAAGCATAAAATACGATAGAAATACAACAGCTTTTCCATCGTATAAAAGGTATAAATGCAAACAGTGTGAAGGTTATGGTCATTTCTACGTTCCGGTCAACCTAGGCTTCACCCTAGGGCGTTGTTCCACCAGATCGAATAGTTAGGGCCTAGGAAGTGAACGCCAGAAGCATAAAATACAATATAAATACAACAGTTTTTCCATCGTGTAAAACGCATAATTGCAACCAGTGTGAAATCTATGGTCATTTCTACATTCCGAGCAACCTAGGCTTCACTCTAGGGCGTTGCTCCTCCAGATCGAATAGTTAGGTCCTTAGAAGTCAACGCCAGAAGCATAAAACACGATATAAACACAACAGCTTTTCCATGGTATAAAAGGAATAATTGCAAACAGTGTGAAAGTAATGGTCATTTCTACATTCCGAGCAACCTAGGCTTCACTCTAGGGCGTTGCTCCAACAGATTGAATAGTTAGGGCCTTAGAAGTCAACACCCGAAGCATAAAATGCAATAAAAATACAACAGTTTTTCCATCGTATAACAGGATTAATTGCAACCCGTTCGAAAGTGATGGTCATTTCTACGTTCCGGGCAACCTAGGCTTCACCCTAGGGCGTTGTTCCACCAGATCGAATAGTTAGGGCCTAGGAAGTGAACGCCAGAAGCATAAAATACAATATAAATACAACAGTTTTTCCATCGTGTAATACGCATAATTGCAACCAGTGTGAAAGCTATGGTCATTTCAACATTCCGAGCAACCTAGGCTTCACTCTAGGGCGTTGCTCCGACAGATTGAATAGTAAGGTCCTTAGAAGTCAACGCCCGAGGCATAAAATGCAACAAAAATACAACAGTTCTTCCATCGTACAACAGGATTAATTGCAACCAGTTTGAAAGTGATGGTCATTTCTACGTTCCGGGCAACCTAGGCTTCACTCTAGGGCGTTCCTCCACTAGATCGAATAGCTAGGGCCTTAGAAGTCAACGCCAGAAGCATAAAATACGATATAAATACAACAGCTTTTCCATCCTATAACAGGAGTAATTGCAACCTGTGTGAGAGTGACGGTCATTTCTACGTTCCGGGCAACCTAGGCTTCACCCTAGGGCGTTGTTCCACCACATCGAATAGTTAGGGCCTAACAAGTGAACGCCAGAAGCATAAAATACAATAAAAATACAACAGTTTTTCCATCGTATAAATCGAATCATTGCAAACAGTGTGAATGTAATGGTCATTTCTACGTTCCGGGCAACCTAGGGTTCACTCTAGGGCGTTGCTCCACTAGATCGAATAGCTAGGGCCATAGAAGTCAACGCCAGAAGCATAAAATGCGATATAAATACAACAGCTTTTCCATCGTATAAAAGGAATAATTGCAAACAGTGCGAAATTAATGGTCATTTCTACGTTCCGGGCAACCTAGGCTTCACCCTAGGGCGTTGCTCCACCAGATTAAACAGTTAGGGCCTTAGAAGTCAACGCCCGAAGCAGAAAATACGATATAAATACAACAGCTTTTGCATCGTATAAAAGGAATAATTGCAAACAGTGTGAAAGTAATTGTCATTTCTATATTCTGAGCAACCTAGGCTTCACCCAAGGGCGTTGCTCCACCAGATCAAACAGATAAGTCCTTAGATGTCAACGCCAGAAGCATACAATACGATATAAATACAACAGCTTTTCCATCGTATAAAAGGAATAATTGCAAACAGTGTGAAAGTAATGGTCATTTCTACGTTCCGGGCAACCTAGGCTTCACTCTAGGGCGTTGCTCCACCAGATCAAACAGTTAGGGCCTTAGAAGTCAGCGCCCGAGGCATAAAATACAAAATAAATAGAACAGTTTTTCCATTGTATAAAACGAATAATTGCTACCAGTGTAAAAGTTATGGTCATTTCTACGTTCCGGGCAACCTAGGCTTCACCCTAGGGCGTTGTTCCACCAGATCGAATAGTTAGGGCCTAAGAAGTGAACGCCAGAAGCATAAAATACAATATAAATACAACAGCCTTTCTATCGCATAAAAGGAATAATTGTACCCAGTGTGGAACTAATTGTCATTTCTACGTTCCGGGCAACCTAGGCTTCACGCTAGAGTGTTGCTCCACCAGATGGAATAGCTAGGGCCTTGGAAGTCAACGCACGAAGCATAAAATGCAAAATAAATAGAACAGTTTTTCCATTGTATAAAACGAATAACTGCAACCAGTGTGAAAGTACTGGTCATTTCTACGTTCCGGGTAACCTATGTTTCACTCTAGGGCGTTGCTCCACCAGAACGAATAGCTAGGGACTTAGAATTTAACGCCAGAAGGATAAAATGCAATATAAGTACAACAGTTTTTTCATCGTATAAAATGAATAATTGCAGACATTGTGAAAGTAATGGTCATTTCTACGTTCCGGTCAACCTAGGCGTCACTCTAGGGCGTTGCTCCACTAGATCGAATAGCTAGGGCCTTAGAAGTCAGCGCCAGAAGCATAAAATACGATATAATTACAACAGCTTTTCCATCCTATAACAGGAGTAATTGCAACCTGTGTGAGAGTGATGGTCATTTCCACGTTCCGGGCAACCTAGGCTTCACCCTAGGGCGATGTTCCACAAGACCGAACAGCTAGGGACTTAGAATTCAGTGCCAGAAGCATAAAATGCAATATAAATAGAATAGCTTTTCCATCGTTTAAAACGAATAATAGCAACCAGTGTGAAAGTTATGGTCATTTCTACGTTCCGGGCAACCTAGGCTTCACTCTAGGGCGTTGATCCACTAGATCGAATAGCTAGGGCCTTAGAAGCCAACGCCAGAAGCATAAAATACGATATAAATACAACAGCTTTTCTATCGTATAAAAGGTATAAATGCAAACAGTGTGAAAGTAATGGTCATTTCTACGTTCCGGGCAACCTAGGCTTCACTCTAGGGCGTTGCTCCACCAGATCAAACAGTTAGGGCCTTAGAAGTCAACGCCCGAAGCATAAAATACAAAATAAATAGAACAGTTTTTCCATTGTATAAAACGGATAATTGCTACCAGTGTAAAAGTTATGATCATTTCTACGTTCCGGGCAACCTAGGCTTCACTCTACGGCGTTGTTCCACCAGATCGAATAGTTAGGGCCTAAGAAGTCAACACCAGAAGAATAAAATACAAAATAAATACAACAGCCTTTACACCGTATAAAACGAATAATTGCAACCTGTGTGAAGGTTATGGTCATATCTACGTTCCGGGCAACCTAGGCTTCACCCTAGGGCGTTGTTCCACCAGACCGAACAGCTAGGGACTTAAAATTCAATGCCAGAAGCATAAAATGCAACATAAATGGAACAGCTTTTCCATCGTTTAAAACGAATAATAGCAACCCGTTTGAAAGTAATGGCCATTTCTACGTTCCGGGCAACCTAGGTTTCACTCTAGGGCGTTGCTCCACCAGATTAAACAGTTAGGGCCTTAGAAGTCAACGCCCGAAGCATAAAATACGATATAAATACAACAGCTTTTGCATCGTATAAAAGGAATAATTGCAAACAGTGTGGAAGTAATTGTCATTTCTATATTCTGAGCAACCTAGGCTTCACCCAAGGACGTTGCTCCACCAGATCAAACAGATAGGTCCTTAGATGTCAACGCTAGAAGCATACAATACGATATAAATACAACAGCTTTTCCATGGTATAACAGGATTAATTGCAACCAGTTTGAAAGTGATGGTCATTTCGACGTTCCGGGCAGCCTAGACTTCACTCTAGGGCGTTGCTCCACTAGATCGAATAGCTAGGGCCTTAGAAGACAACGCCAGAGGCATAAAATACAATATAAATACAACAGCTTTTCCATTGTATAAAACGAATAATTGCTACCAGTGTAAAAGTTATGGTCATTTCTACGTTCCGGGCAACCTAGGCTTCACCCTAGGGCGTTGTTCCACCAGATCGAATAGTTAGGGCCTAAGAAGTGAACGCCAGAAGCATAAAATACAATATAAATACAACAGATTTTCCATCATATAAAACGAATAATTGCAACCAGTGTGAAAGCTATGGTCATTTCTACATTCCGAACAACCTAGACTTCACCCTAGGGCGTTGTTCCACCAGATGGAATAGTTAGGGCCTAAGAAGTCAACGCCAGAAGCATAAAATACGATATAAATACAACAGCTTTTCCATCGTACAAAACGAATAATTGCAACCAGTGTGAAAGTTATGGTCATTTCTACGTTCTGGGCAACCTAGGCTTCCCACTAGGGCGTTGCTCCAACAGATTGCATAGCTAGGGCCTTAGAAGCCAATGCCCGAAGCATAAAATGCAATAAAAATACAACAGTTTTTCCATCGTATAGCAGGAATAATTTGCAACCAGTGTGAAGGTTATGGTCATATCCACGTTCCGGGCAACCTAGGCATCACTGTAGGGCGTTGCTCCACCAGATCGAATAGTTAGGGCCTAAGAAGTCAACGCCAGAAGCATAAAATACAATATAAAAACAACAGTTTTTCCATCGTAAAAAACGAATAATTGCAACCAGTGTGAAAGTTATGGTCATTTCTACATTCCGAGCAACCTAGGCTTCACTCTAGGTCGTTGCTCCAGCAGATTGAATAGCTAGGGCCTTAGAAGTCAACGCCAGAGGCATAACATACAATATAAATACAACAGCTTTTCCATTGTATAAAACGAATAATTTCTACCAGTGTAAAAGTTATGGTCATTTCTACGTTCCGGGCAACCTACGCTTCACCCTAGGGCATTGTTCCATCAGATCGAATAGTAAGGCCCTAAGAAGTGAACGCCAGAAGCATAAAATACAATATAAATAAAACAGTTTTTCCATTGTAGAAAACGAATAATTGCAACCAGTGTGAAAGTTATGGTCATTTCTATATTCCGAGCAACCTAGGCTTCACTCTAGGGTGGTGCTCCACCAGATCGAATAGTTAGGTCCTTAGAAGTCAACGCCAGAAGCATAAAATACGATATAAATACAACAGCTTTTCCATGGTATAAAAGGAATAATTGCAAACAGTGTGAAAGTAATGGTCATTTCTACGTTCCGGGCAACCTAGGCTTCACTCTAGGGCGTTGCTCCACCAGATCAAACAGTTAGGGCCTTAGAAGTCAGCGCCCGAGGCATAAAATACAAAATAAATAGAACAGTTTTTCCATTGTATAAAACGAATAATTGCTACCAGTGTAAAACTTATGGTCATTTCTACGTTCCGGGCAACCTAGGCTTCACCCTAGGGCGTTGTTCCACCAGATCGAATAGTTAGGGCCTAAGAAGTGAACGCCAGAAGCATAAAATACAATATAAATACAACAGCCTTTCTATCGCATAAAAGGAATAATTGTACCCAGTGTGGAACTAATTGTCATTTCTACGTTCCGGGCAACCTAGGCTTCACGCTAGAGTGTTGCTCCACCAGATGGAATAGCTAGGGCCTTGGAAGTCAACGCACGAAGCATAAAATGCAAAATAAATAGAACAGTTTTTCCATTGTATAAAACGAATAACTGCAACCAGTGTGAAAGTACTGGTCATTTCTACGTTCCGGGTAACCTATGTTTCACTCTAGGGCGTTGCTCCACCAGAACGAATAGCTAGGGACTTAGAATTTAACGCCAGAAGGATAAAATGCAATATAAGTACAACAGTTTTTTCATCGTATAAAATGAATAATTGCAGACATTGTGAAAGTAATGGTCATTTCTACGTTCCGGTCAACCTAGGCGTCACTCTAGGGCGTTTGTCCACTAGATCGAATAGCTAGGGCCTTAGAAGTCAACGCCAGAAGCATAAAATACGATATAATTACAACAGCTTTTCCATCCTATAACAGGAGTAATTGCAACCTGTGTGAGAGTGATGGTCATTTCCACGTTCCGGGCAACCTAGGCTTCACCCTAGGGCGTTGTTCCACCAGACCGAACAGCTAGGGACTTAAAATTCAATGCCAGAAGCATAAAATGCAATATAAATGGAACAGCTTTTCCATCGTTTAAAACGAATAATAGCAACCAGTGTGAAAGTTATGGTCATTTCTACGTTCCGGGCAACCTAGGCTTCACTCTAGGGCGTTGATCCACTAGATCGAATAGCTAGGGCCTTAGAAGCCAACGCCAGAAGCATAAAATACGATATAAATACAACAGCTTTTCCATCGTATAAAAGGTATAAATGCAAACAGTGTGAAAGTAATGGTCATTTCTACGTTCCGGGCAACCTAGGCTTCACTCTAGGGCGTTGCTCCACCAGATCAAACAGTTAGGGCCTTAGAAGTCAACGCCCGAAGCATAAAATACAAAATAAATAGAACAGTTTTTCCATTGTATAAAACGGATAATTGCTACCAGTGTAAAAGTTATGATCATTTCTACGTTCCGGGCAACCTAGGCTTCACTCTACGGCGTTGTTCCACCAGATCGAATAGTTAGGGCCTAAGAAGTCAACACCAGAAGAATAAAATACAAAATAAATACAACAGCCTTTACACCGTATAAAACGAATAATTGCAACCAGTGTGAAAGCTATGGTCATTTCTACATTCCGAACAACCTAGACTTCACCCTAGGGCGTTGTTCCACCAGATCGAAGTGTTAGGGCCTAAGAAATCAACACCCGAAGCATAAAATGCAATAAAAATACAACAGTTTTTCCATCGTATAACAGGATAAATTGCAACCCGTTTGAAAGTAATGGCCATTTCTACGTTCCGGGCAACCTAGGTTTCACTCTAGGGCGTTGCTCCACCAGATTAAACAGTTAGGGCCTTAGAAGTCAACGCCCGAAGCATAAAATACGATATAAATACAACAGCTTTTGCATCGTATAAAAGGAATAATTGCAAACAGTGTGGAAGTAATTGTCATTTCTATATTCTGAGCAACCTAGGCTTCACCCAAGGACGTTGCTCCACCAGATCAAACAGATAGGTCCTTAGATGTCAACGCCAGAAGCATACAATACGATATAAATACAACAGCTTTTCCATGGTATAACAGGATTAATTGCAACCAGTTTGAAAGTGATGGTCATTTCGACGTTCCGGGCAGCCTAGACTTCACTCTAGGGCGT
This sequence comes from Calliopsis andreniformis, assembly GCF_051401765.1. Classification (NCBI taxonomy): domain Eukaryota; kingdom Metazoa; phylum Arthropoda; class Insecta; order Hymenoptera; family Andrenidae; genus Calliopsis; species Calliopsis andreniformis. The sequence continues at coordinate 15,819,399 of NW_027480428.1, forward strand.
TGCTCCACTAGATCGAATAGCTAGGGCCTTAGAAGACAACGCCAGAGGCATAAAATACAATATAAACACAACAGCTTTTCCATTGTATAAAACGAATAATTGCTACCAGTGTGAAAGTTATGGTCATTTCTACGTTCTGGGCAACCTAGGCTTCCCCCTAGGGCGTTGCTCCAACAGATTGCATAGCTAGGGCCTTAGAAGCCAATGCCCGAAGCATAAAATGCAATATAAATACAACAGTTTTTCCATCGTATAGCAGGAATAATTTGCAACCAGTGTGAAGGTTATGGTCATATCTACATTCCGGGCAACCTAGGCATCACTGTAGGGCGTTGCTTCACCAGATCGAATAGTTAGGTCCTTAGAAGTCAACGCCCGAAGCATAAAGTATAAAATAAATAGAACTGTTTTTCCATCGTATAAAACGAATAATTGCTACCAGTGTGAAAGTTATGGTCACTTCTACTTTCCGGGCAACCTAGACTTCACCCTAGGGCGTTGTTCCACCAGATGGAATAGTTAGGGCCTAAGAAGTCAACGCCAGAAGCATAAAATACGATATAAATACAACAGCTTTTCCATCGTACAAAACGAATAATTGCAACCAGTGTGAAAGTTATGGTCATTTCTACGTTCTGGGCAACCTAGGCTTCCCACTAGGGCGTTGCTCCAACAGATTGCATAGCTAGGGCCTTAGAAGCCAATGCCCGAAGCATAAAATGCAATAAAAATGCAACAGTTTTTCCATCGTATAGCAGGAATAATTTGCAACCAGTGTGAAGGTTATGGTCATATCCACGTTCCGGGCAACCTAGGCATCACTGTAGGGCGTTGCTCCACCAGATCGAATAGTTAGGGCGTAAGAAGTCAACGCCAGAAGCATAAAATACAACATAAAAACAACAGTTTTTCCATCGTAAAAAACGAATAATTGCAACCAGTGTGAAAGTTATGGTCATTTCTACATTCCGAGCAACCTAGGCTTCACTCTAGGTCGTTGCTCCAGCAGATTGAATAGCTAGGGCCTTAGAAGTCAACGCCAGAGGCATAACATACAATATAAATACAACAGCTTTTCCATTGTATAAAACGAATAATTTCTACCAGTGTAAAAGTTATGGTCATTTCTACGTTCCGGGCAACCTACGCTTCACCCTAGGGCATTGTTCCATCAGATCGAATAGTTAGGCCCTAAGAAGTGAACGCCAGAAGCATAAAATACAATATAAATAAAACAGTTTTTCCATTGTAGAAAACGAATAATTGCAACCAGTGTGAAAGTTATGGTCATTTCTATATTCCGAGCAACCTAGGCTTCACTCTAGGGTGGTGCTCCACCAGATCGAATAGTTAGGTCCTTAGAAGTCAACGCCAGAAGCATAAAATACGATATAAATACAACAGCTTTTCCATGGTATAAAAGGAATAATTGCAAACAGTGTGAAAGTAATGGTCATTTCTACGTTCCGGGCAACCTAGGCTTCACTCTACGGCGTTGCTCCACCAGGTCGAATAGTTAGGGCCTAAGAAGTCAACGCCAGAAGCATAAAATACAATATAAATACAACAGTTCTTCCATTGTATAAAAGGAATAATTGCTACCAGTGTAAAAGTTATGGTCATTTCTACGTTCCGGGCAACCTAGGCTTCACCCTAGGGCGTTGTTCCACCAGATCGAATAGTTAGGGCCTAAGAAGTGAATGCCAGAAGCATAAAATACAACATAAAAACAACAGTTTTTCCATCGTAAAAAACGAATAATTGCAACCAGTGTGAAAGTTATGGTCATTTCTACATTCCGAGCAACCTAGGCTTCACTCTAGGTCGTTGCTCCAGCAGATTGAATAGCTAGGGCCTTAGAAGTCAACGCCAGAGGCATAACATACAATATAAATAAAACAGTTTTTCCATTGTAGAAAACGAATAATTGCAACCAGTGTGAAAGTTATGGTCATTTCTATATTCCGAGCAACCTAGGCTTCACTCTAGGGTGGTGCTCCACCAGATCGAATAGTTAGGTCCTTAGAAGTCAACGCCAGAAGCATAAAATACGATATAAATACAACAGCTTTTCCATGGTATAAAAGGATTAATTGCAACCAGTTTGAAAGTGATGGTCATTTCTACGTTCCGGGCAACCTAGGCTTCACTCTAGGGCGTTGCTCCACTAGATCGAATAGCTAGGGCCTTAGAAGTCAACGCCAGAAGCATAAAATACGATATAAATACAACAGCTTTTCCATCCTATAACAGGAGTAATTGCAACCTGTGTGAGAGTGACGGTCATTTCTACGTTCCGGGCAACCTAGGCTTCACCCTAGGGCGTTGTTCCACCACATCGAATAGTTAGGGCCTAACAAGTGAACGCCAGAAGCATAAAATACAATAAAAATACAACAGTTTTTCCATCGTATAAATCGAATAATTGCAACCAGTGTGAATGTAATGGTCATTTCTACGTTCCGGGCAACCTAGGCTTCACTCTAGGGCGTTGCTCCACTAGATCGAATAGCTAGGGCCTTAGAAGCCAACGCCAGAAGCATAAAATACGATAGAAATACAACAGCTTTTCCATCGTATAAAAGGTATAAATGCAAACAGTGTGAAGGTTATGGTCATTTCTACGTTCCGGTCAACCTAGGCTTCACCCTAGGGCGTTGTTCCACCAGATCGAATAGTTAGGGCCTAGGAAGTGAACGCCAGAAGCATAAAATACAATATAAATACAACAGTTTTTCCATCGTGTAAAACGCATAATTGCAACCAGTGTGAAATCTATGGTCATTTCTACATTCCGAGCAACCTAGGCTTCACTCTAGGGCGTTGCTCCTCCAGATCGAATAGTTAGGTCCTTAGAAGTCAACGCCAGAAGCATAAAACACGATATAAACACAACAGCTTTTCCATGGTATAAAAGGAATAATTGCAAACAGTGTGAAAGTAATGGTCATTTCTACATTCCGAGCAACCTAGGCTTCACTCTAGGGCGTTGCTCCAACAGATTGAATAGTTAGGGCCTTAGAAGTCAACACCCGAAGCATAAAATGCAATAAAAATACAACAGTTTTTCCATCGTATAACAGGATTAATTGCAACCCGTTCGAAAGTGATGGTCATTTCTACGTTCCGGGCAACCTAGGCTTCACCCTAGGGCGTTGTTCCACCAGATCGAATAGTTAGGGCCTAGGAAGTGAACGCCAGAAGCATAAAATACAATATAAATACAACAGTTTTTCCATCGTGTAATACGCATAATTGCAACCAGTGTGAAAGCTATGGTCATTTCAACATTCCGAGCAACCTAGGCTTCACTCTAGGGCGTTGCTCCGACAGATTGAATAGTAAGGTCCTTAGAAGTCAACGCCCGAGGCATAAAATGCAACAAAAATACAACAGTTCTTCCATCGTACAACAGGATTAATTGCAACCAGTTTGAAAGTGATGGTCATTTCTACGTTCCGGGCAACCTAGGCTTCACTCTAGGGCGTTCCTCCACTAGATCGAATAGCTAGGGCCTTAGAAGTCAACGCCAGAAGCATAAAATACGATATAAATACAACAGCTTTTCCATCCTATAACAGGAGTAATTGCAACCTGTGTGAGAGTGACGGTCATTTCTACGTTCCGGGCAACCTAGGCTTCACCCTAGGGCGTTGTTCCACCACATCGAATAGTTAGGGCCTAACAAGTGAACGCCAGAAGCATAAAATACAATAAAAATACAACAGTTTTTCCATCGTATAAATCGAATCATTGCAAACAGTGTGAATGTAATGGTCATTTCTACGTTCCGGGCAACCTAGGCTTCACTCTAGGGCGTTGCTCCACTAGATCGAATAGCTAGGGCCATAGAAGTCAACGCCAGAAGCATAAAATGCGATATAAATACAACAGCTTTTCCATCGTATAAAAGGAATAATTGCAAACAGTGCGAAATTAATGGTCATTTCTACGTTCCGGGCAACCTAGGCTTCACCCTAGGGCGTTGCTCCACCAGATTAAACAGTTAGGGCCTTAGAAGTCAACGCCCGAAGCATAAAATACGATATAAATACAACAGCTTTTGCATCGTATAAAAGGAATAATTGCAAACAGTGTGAAAGTAATTGTCATTTCTATATTCTGAGCAACCTAGGCTTCACCCAAGGGCGTTGCTCCACCAGATCAAACAGATAAGTCCTTAGATGTCAACGCCAGAAGCATACAATACGATATAAATACAACAGCTTTTCCATCGTATAAAAGGAATAATTGCAAACAGTGTGAAAGTAATGGTCATTTCTACGTTCCGGGCAACCTAGGCTTCACTCTAGGGCGTTGCTCCACCAGATCAAACAGTTAGGGCCTTAGAAGTCAGCGCCCGAGGCATAAAATACAAAATAAATAGAACAGTTTTTCCATTGTATAAAACGAATAATTGCTACCAGTGTAAAAGTTATGGTCATTTCTACGTTCCGGGCAACCTAGGCTTCACCCTAGGGCGTTGTTCCACCAGATCGAATAGTTAGGGCCTAAGAAGTGAACGCCAGAAGCATAAAATACAATATAAATACAACAGCCTTTCTATCGCATAAAAGGAATAATTGTACCCAGTGTGGAACTAATTGTCATTTCTACGTTCCGGGCAACCTAGGCTTCACGCTAGAGTGTTGCTCCACCAGATGGAATAGCTAGGGCCTTGGAAGTCAACGCACGAAGCATAAAATGCAAAATAAATAGAACAGTTTTTCCATTGTATAAAACGAATAACTGCAACCAGTGTGAAAGTACTGGTCATTTCTACGTTCCGGGTAACCTATGTTTCACTCTAGGGCGTTGCTCCACCAGAACGAATAGCTAGGGACTTAGAATTTAACGCCAGAAGGATAAAATGCAATATAAGTACAACAGTTTTTTCATCGTATAAAATGAATAATTGCAGACATTGTGAAAGTAATGGTCATTTCTACGTTCCGGTCAACCTAGGCGTCACTCTAGGGCGTTGCTCCACTAGATCGAATAGCTAGGGCCTTAGAAGTCAGCGCCAGAAGCATAAAATACGATATAATTACAACAGCTTTTCCATCCTATAACAGGAGTAATTGCAACCTGTGTGAGAGTGATGGTCATTTCCACGTTCCGGGCAACCTAGGCTTCACCCTAGGGCGATGTTCCACAAGACCGAACAGCTAGGGACTTAGAATTCAGTGCCAGAAGCATAAAATGCAATATAAATAGAATAGCTTTTCCATCGTTTAAAACGAATAATAGCAACCAGTGTGAAAGTTATGGTCATTTCTACGTTCCGGGCAACCTAGGCTTCACTCTAGGGCGTTGATCCACTAGATCGAATAGCTAGGGCCTTAGAAGCCAACGCCAGAAGCATAAAATACGATATAAATACAACAGCTTTTCTATCGTATAAAAGGTATAAATGCAAACAGTGTGAAAGTAATGGTCATTTCTACGTTCCGGGCAACCTAGGCTTCACTCTAGGGCGTTGCTCCACCAGATCAAACAGTTAGGGCCTTAGAAGTCAACGCCCGAAGCATAAAATACAAAATAAATAGAACAGTTTTTCCATTGTATAAAACGGATAATTGCTACCAGTGTAAAAGTTATGATCATTTCTACGTTCCGGGCAACCTAGGCTTCACTCTACGGCGTTGTTCCACCAGATCGAATAGTTAGGGCCTAAGAAGTCAACACCAGAAGAATAAAATACAAAATAAATACAACAGCCTTTACACCGTATAAAACGAATAATTGCAACCTGTGTGAAGGTTATGGTCATATCTACGTTCCGGGCAACCTAGGCTTCACCCTAGGGCGTTGTTCCACCAGACCGAACAGCTAGGGACTTAAAATTCAATGCCAGAAGCATAAAATGCAACATAAATGGAACAGCTTTTCCATCGTTTAAAACGAATAATAGCAACCCGTTTGAAAGTAATGGCCATTTCTACGTTCCGGGCAACCTAGGTTTCACTCTAGGGCGTTGCTCCACCAGATTAAACAGTTAGGGCCTTAGAAGTCAACGCCCGAAGCATAAAATACGATATAAATACAACAGCTTTTGCATCGTATAAAAGGAATAATTGCAAACAGTGTGGAAGTAATTGTCATTTCTATATTCTGAGCAACCTAGGCTTCACCCAAGGACGTTGCTCCACCAGATCAAACAGATAGGTCCTTAGATGTCAACGCTAGAAGCATACAATACGATATAAATACAACAGCTTTTCCATGGTATAACAGGATTAATTGCAACCAGTTTGAAAGTGATGGTCATTTCGACGTTCCGGGCAGCCTAGACTTCACTCTAGGGCGTTGCTCCACTAGATCGAATAGCTAGGGCCTTAGAAGACAACGCCAGAGGCATAAAATACAATATAAATACAACAGCTTTTCCATTGTATAAAACGAATAATTGCTACCAGTGTAAAAGTTATGGTCATTTCTACGTTCCGGGCAACCTAGGCTTCACCCTAGGGCGTTGTTCCACCAGATCGAATAGTTAGGGCCTAAGAAGTGAACGCCAGAAGCATAAAATACAATATAAATACAACAGATTTTCCATCATATAAAACGAATAATTGCAACCAGTGTGAAAGCTATGGTCATTTCTACATTCCGAACAACCTAGACTTCACCCTAGGGCGTTGTTCCACCAGATGGAATAGTTAGGGCCTAAGAAGTCAACGCCAGAAGCATAAAATACGATATAAATACAACAGCTTTTCCATCGTACAAAACGAATAATTGCAACCAGTGTGAAAGTTATGGTCATTTCTACGTTCTGGGCAACCTAGGCTTCCCACTAGGGCGTTGCTCCAACAGATTGCATAGCTAGGGCCTTAGAAGCCAATGCCCGAAGCATAAAATGCAATAAAAATACAACAGTTTTTCCATCGTATAGCAGGAATAATTTGCAACCAGTGTGAAGGTTATGGTCATATCCACGTTCCGGGCAACCTAGGCATCACTGTAGGGCGTTGCTCCACCAGATCGAATAGTTAGGGCCTAAGAAGTCAACGCCAGAAGCATAAAATACAATATAAAAACAACAGTTTTTCCATCGTAAAAAACGAATAATTGCAACCAGTGTGAAAGTTATGGTCATTTCTACATTCCGAGCAACCTAGGCTTCACTCTAGGTCGTTGCTCCAGCAGATTGAATAGCTAGGGCCTTAGAAGTCAACGCCAGAGGCATAACATACAATATAAATACAACAGCTTTTCCATTGTATAAAACGAATAATTTCTACCAGTGTAAAAGTTATGGTCATTTCTACGTTCCGGGCAACCTACGCTTCACCCTAGGGCATTGTTCCATCAGATCGAATAGTAAGGCCCTAAGAAGTGAACGCCAGAAGCATAAAATACAATATAAATAAAACAGTTTTTCCATTGTAGAAAACGAATAATTGCAACCAGTGTGAAAGTTATGGTCATTTCTATATTCCGAGCAACCTAGGCTTCACTCTAGGGTGGTGCTCCACCAGATCGAATAGTTAGGTCCTTAGAAGTCAACGCCAGAAGCATAAAATACGATATAAATACAACAGCTTTTCCATGGTATAAAAGGAATAATTGCAAACAGTGTGAAAGTAATGGTCATTTCTACGTTCCGGGCAACCTAGGCTTCACTCTACGGCGTTGGTCCACCAGGTCGAATAGTTAGGGCCTAAGAAGCCAACGCCAGAAGCATAAAATACAATATAAATACAACAGTTCTTCCATCCTATAACAGGAGTAATTGCAACCTGTGTGAGAGTGACGGTCATTTCTACGTTCCGGGCAACCTAGGCTTCACCCTAGGGCGTTGTTCCACCACATCGAATAGTTAGGGCCTAACAAGTGAACGCCAGAAGCATAAAATACAATAAAAATACAACAGTTTTTCCATCGTATAAATCGAATAATTGCAACCAGTGTGAATGTAATGGTCATTTCTACGTTCCGGGCAACCTAGGCTTCACTCTAGGGCGTTGCTCCACTAGATCGAATAGCTAGGGCCTTAGAAGCCAACGCCAGAAGCATAAAATACGATAGAAATACAACAGCTTTTCCATCGTATAAAAGGTATAAATGCAAACAGTGTGAAGGTTATGGTCATTTCTACGTTCCGGTCAACCTAGGCTTCACCCTAGGGCGTTGTTCCACCAGATCGAATAGTTAGGGCCTAGGAAGTGAACGCCAGAAGCATAAAATACAATATAAATACAACAGTTTTTCCATCGTGTAAAACGCATAATTGCAACCAGTGTGAAATCTATGGTCATTTCTACATTCCGAGCAACCTAGGCTTCACTCTAGGGCGTTGCTCCTCCAGATCGAATAGTTAGGTCCTTAGAAGTCAACGCCAGAAGCATAAAACACGATATAAACACAACAGCTTTTCCATGGTATAAAAGGAATAATTGCAAACAGTGTGAAAGTAATGGTCATTTCTACATTCCGAGCAACCTAGGCTTCACTCTAGGGCGTTGCTCCAACAGATTGAATAGTTAGGGCCTTAGAAGTCAACACCCGAAGCATAAAATGCAATAAAAATACAACAGTTTTTCCATCGTATAACAGGATTAATTGCAACCCGTTCGAAAGTGATGGTCATTTCTACGTTCCGGGCAACCTAGGCTTCACCCTAGGGCGTTGTTCCACCAGATCGAATAGTTAGGGCCTAGGAAGTGAACGCCAGAAGCATAAAATACAATATAAATACAACAGTTTTTCCATCGTGTAATACGCATAATTGCAACCAGTGTGAAAGCTATGGTCATTTCAACATTCCGAGCAACCTAGGCTTCACTCTAGGGCGTTGCTCCGACAGATTGAATAGTAAGGTCCTTAGAAGTCAACGCCCGAGGCATAAAATGCAACAAAAATACAACAGTTCTTCCATCGTACAACAGGATTAATTGCAACCAGTTTGAAAGTGATGGTCATTTCTACGTTCCGGGCAACCTAGGCTTCACTCTAGGGCGTTCCTCCACTAGATCGAATAGCTAGGGCCTTAGAAGTCAACGCCAGAAGCATAAAATACGATATAAATACAACAGCTTTTCCATCCTATAACAGGAGTAATTGCAACCTGTGTGAGAGTGACGGTCATTTCTACGTTCCGGGCAACCTAGGCTTCACCCTAGGGCGTTGTTCCACCACATCGAATAGTTAGGGCCTAACAAGTGAACGCCAGAAGCATAAAATACAATAAAAATACAACAGTTTTTCCATCGTATAAATCGAATCATTGCAAACAGTGTGAATGTAATGGTCATTTCTACGTTCCGGGCAACCTAGGCTTCACTCTAGGGCGTTGCTCCACTAGATCGAATAGCTAGGGCCATAGAAGTCAACGCCAGAAGCATAAAATGCGATATAAATACAACAGCTTTTCCATCGTATAAAAGGAATAATTGCAAACAGTGCGAAATTAATGGTCATTTCTACGTTCCGGGCAACCTAGGCTTCACCCTAGGGCGTTGCTCCACCAGATTAAACAGTTAGGGCCTTAGAAGTCAACGCCCGAAGCAGAAAATACGATATAAATACAACAGCTTTTGCATCGTATAAAAGGAATAATTGCAAACAGTGTGAAAGTAATTGTCATTTCTATATTCTGAGCAACCTAGGCTTCACCCAAGGGCGTTGCTCCACCAGATCAAACAGATAAGTCCTTAGATGTCAACGCCAGAAGCATACAATACGATATAAATACAACAGCTTTTCCATCGTATAAAAGGAATAATTGCAAACAGTGTGAAAGTAATGGTCATTTCTACGTTCCGGGCAACCTAGGCTTCACTCTAGGGCGTTGCTCCACCAGATCAAACAGTTAGGGCCTTAGAAGTCAGCGCCCGAGGCATAAAATACAAAATAAATAGAACAGTTTTTCCATTGTATAAAACGAATAATTGCTACCAGTGTAAAAGTTATGGTCATTTCTACGTTCCGGGCAACCTAGGCTTCACCCTAGGGCGTTGTTCCACCAGATCGAATAGTTAGGGCCTAAGAAGTGAACGCCAGAAGCATAAAATACAATATAAATACAACAGCCTTTCTATCGCATAAAAGGAATAATTGTACCCAGTGTGGAACTAATTGTCATTTCTACGTTCCGGGCAACCTAGGCTTCACGCTAGAGTGTTGCTCCACCAGATGGAATAGCTAGGGCCTTGGAAGTCAACGCACGAAGCATAAAATGCAAAATAAATAGAACAGTTTTTCCATTGTATAAAACGAATAACTGCAACCAGTGTGAAAGTACTGGTCATTTCTACGTTCCGGGTAACCTATGTTTCACTCTAGGGCGTTGCTCCACCAGAACGAATAGCTAGGGACTTAGAATTTAACGCCAGAAGGATAAAATGCAATATAAGTACAACAGTTTTTTCATCGTATAAAATGAATAATTGCAGACATTGTGAAAGTAATGGTCATTTCTACGTTCCGGTCAACCTAGGCGTCACTCTAGGGCGTTGCTCCACTAGATCGAATAGCTAGGGCCTTAGAAGTCAGCGCCAGAAGCATAAAATACGATATAATTACAACAGCTTTTCCATCCTATAACAGGAGTAATTGCAACCTGTGTGAGAGTGATGGTCATTTCCACGTTCCGGGCAACCTAGGCTTCACCCTAGGGCGATGTTCCACAAGACCGAACAGCTAGGGACTTAGAATTCAGTGCCAGAAGCATAAAATGCAATATAAATAGAATAGCTTTTCCATCGTTTAAAACGAATAATAGCAACCAGTGTGAAAGTTATGGTCATTTCTACGTTCCGGGCAACCTAGGCTTCACTCTAGGGCGTTGATCCACTAGATCGAATAGCTAGGGCCTTAGAAGCCAACGCCAGAAGCATAAAATACGATATAAATACAACAGCTTTTCTATCGTATAAAAGGTATAAATGCAAACAGTGTGAAAGTAATGGTCATTTCTACGTTCCGGGCAACCTAGGCTTCACTCTAGGGCGTTGCTCCACCAGATCAAACAGTTAGGGCCTTAGAAGTCAACGCCCGAAGCATAAAATACAAAATAAATAGAACAGTTTTTCCATTGTATAAAACGGATAATTGCTACCAGTGTAAAAGTTATGATCATTTCTACGTTCCGGGCAACCTAGGCTTCACTCTACGGCGTTGTTCCACCAGATCGAATAGTTAGGGCCTAAGAAGTCAACACCAGAAGAATAAAATACAAAATAAATACAACAGCCTTTACACCGTATAAAACGAATAATTGCAACCTGTGTGAAGGTTATGGTCATATCTACGTTCCGGGCAACCTAGGCTTCACCCTAGGGCGTTGTTCCACCAGACCGAACAGCTAGGGACTTAAAATTCAATGCCAGAAGCATAAAATGCAACATAAATGGAACAGCTTTTCCATCGTTTAAAACGAATAATAGCAACCCGTTTGAAAGTAATGGCCATTTCTACGTTCCGGGCAACCTAGGTTTCACTCTAGGGCGTTGCTCCACCAGATTAAACAGTTAGGGCCTTAGAAGTCAACGCCCGAAGCATAAAATACGATATAAATACAACAGCTTTTGCATCGTATAAAAGGAATAATTGCAAACAGTGTGGAAGTAATTGTCATTTCTATATTCTGAGCAACCTAGGCTTCACCCAAGGACGTTGCTCCACCAGATCAAACAGATAGGTCCTTAGATGTCAACGCTAGAAGCATACAATACGATATAAATACAACAGCTTTTCCATGGTATAACAGGATTAATTGCAACCAGTTTGAAAGTGATGGTCATTTCGACGTTCCGGGCAGCCTAGACTTCACTCTAGGGCGTTGCTCCACTAGATCGAATAGCTAGGGCCTTAGAAGACAACGCCAGAGGCATAAAATACAATATAAATACAACAGCTTTTCCATTGTATAAAACGAATAATTGCTACCAGTGTAAAAGTTATGGTCATTTCTACGTTCCGGGCAACCTAGGCTTCACCCTAGGGCGTTGTTCCACCAGATCGAATAGTTAGGGCCTAAGAAGTGAACGCCAGAAGCATAAAATACAATATAAATACAACAGATTTTCCATCATATAAAACGAATAATTGCAACCAGTGTGAAAGCTATGGTCATTTCTACATTCCGAACAACCTAGACTTCACCCTAGGGCGTTGTTCCACCAGATGGAATAGTTAGGGCCTAAGAAGTCAACGCCAGAAGCATAAAATACGATATAAATACAACAGCTTTTCCATCGTACAAAACGAATAATTGCAACCAGTGTGAAAGTTATGGTCATTTCTACGTTCTGGGCAACCTAGGCTTCCCACTAGGGCGTTGCTCCAACAGATTGCATAGCTAGGGCCTTAGAAGCCAATGCCCGAAGCATAAAATGCAATAAAAATACAACAGTTTTTCCATCGTATAGCAGGAATAATTTGCAACCAGTGTGAAGGTTATGGTCATATCCACGTTCCGGGCAACCTAGGCATCACTGTAGGGCGTTGCTCCACCAGATCGAATAGTTAGGGCCTAAGAAGTCAACGCCAGAAGCATAAAATACAATATAAAAACAACAGTTTTTCCATCGTAAAAAACGAATAATTGCAACCAGTGTGAAAGTTATGGTCATTTCTACATTCCGAGCAACCTAGGCTTCACTCTAGGTCGTTGCTCCAGCAGATTGAATAGCTAGGGCCTTAGAAGTCAACGCCAGAGGCATAACATACAATATAAATACAACAGCTTTTCCATTGTATAAAACGAATAATTTCTACCAGTGTAAAAGTTATGGTCATTTCTACGTTCCGGGCAACCTACGCTTCACCCTAGGGCATTGTTCCATCAGATCGAATAGTAAGGCCCTAAGAAGTGAACGCCAGAAGCATAAAATACAATATAAATAAAACAGTTTTTCCATTGTAGAAAACGAATAATTGCAACCAGTGTGAAAGTTATGGTCATTTCTATATTCCGAGCAACCTAGGCTTCACTCTAGGGTGGTGCTCCACCAGATCGAATAGTTAGGTCCTTAGAAGTCAACGCCAGAAGCATAAAATACGATATAAATACAACAGCTTTTCCATGGTATAAAAGGAATAATTGCAAACAGTGTGAAAGTAATGGTCATTTCTACGTTCCGGGCAACCTAGGCTTCACTCTACGGCGTTGGTCCACCAGGTCGAATAGTTAGGGCCTAAGAAGCCAACGCCAGAAGCATAAAATACAATATAAATACAACAGTTCTTCCATTGTATAAAACGAATAATTGCTACCAGTGTAAAAGTTATGGTCATTTCTACGTTCCGGGCAACCTAGGCTTCACCCTAGGGCGTTGTTCCACCAGATCGAATAGTTAGGGCCTAAGAAGTGAATGCCAGAAGCATAAAATACAATATAAATACAACAGTTTTTCCATCGTATAAAACGAATAATTGCAACCAGTGTGAAAGTTATGGTCATTTCTACATTCCGAGCAACCTAGGCTTCACTCTAGTGCGTTGCTCCGACAGATTGAATAGTAAGGTCCTTAGAAGTCAACGCCCGAAGCATAAAATGCAATAAAAATACAACAGTTCTTCCATCGTACAACAGGATTAATTGCAACCAGTTTGAAAGTGATGGTCATTTCTACGTTCCGGGCAACCTAGGCTTCACTCTAGGGCGTTGCTCCACTAGATCGAATAGCTAGGGCCTTAGAAGTCAACGCCAGAAGCATAAAATACGATATAAATACAACAGCTTTTCCATCCTATAACAGGAGTAATTGCAACCTGTGTGAGAGTGACGGTCATTTCTACGTTCCGGGCAACCTAGGCTTCACCCTAGGGCGTTGTTCCACCACATCGAATAGTTAGGGCCTAACAAGTGAACGCCAGAAGCATAAAATACAATAAAAATACAACAGTTTTTCCATCGTATAAATCGAATAATTGCAACCAGTGTGAATGTAATGGTCATTTCTACGTTCCGGCCAACCTAGGCTTCACTCTAGGGCGTTGCTCCACTAGATCGAATAGCTAGGGCCTTAGAAGCCAACGCCAGAAGCATAAAATACGATAGAAATACAACAGCTTTTCCATCGTATAAAAGGTATAAATGCAAACAGTGTGAAAGTTATGGTCATTTCTACGTTCCTGTCAACCTAGGCTTCACCCTAGGGCGTTGTTCCACCAGATCGAATAGTTAGGGCCTAGGAAGTGAACGCCAGAAGCATAAAATACAATATAAATACAACAGTTTTTCCATCGTGTAAAACGCATAATTGCAACCAGTGTGAAATCTATGGTCATTTCTACATTCCGAGCAACCTGGGCTTCACCCTAGGGCGTTGTTCCACCAGATCGAATAGTTAGGGCCTAAGAAGTGAATGCCAGAAGCATAAAATACAATATAAATACAACAGTTTTTCCATCGTATAAAACGAATAATTGCAACCAGTGTGAAAGTTATGGTCATTTCTACATTCCGAGCAACCTAGGCTTCACTCTAGTGCGTTGCTCCGACAGATTGAATAGTAAGGTCCTTAGAAGTCAACGCCCGAAGCATAAAATGCAATAAAAGTACAACAGTTCTTCCATCGTACAACAGGATTAATTGCAACCTGTGTGAGAGTGATGGTCATTTCCACGTTCCGGGCAACCTAGGCTTCACCCTAGGGCGTTGTTCCACCAGACCGAACAGCTAGGGACTTAAAATTCAATGCCAGAAGCATAAAATGCAACATAAATGGAACAGCTTTTCCATCGTTTAAAACGAATAATAGCAACCAGTGTGAAAGTTATGGTCATTTCTACGTTCCGGGCAACCTAGGCTTCACTCTAGGGCGTTGATCCACTAGATCGAATAGCTAGGGCCTTAGAAGCCAACGCCAGAAGCATAAAATACGATATAAATACAACAGCTTTTCCATCGTATAAAAGGTATAAATGCAAACAGTGTGAAAGTAATGGTCATTTCTACGTTCCGGGCAACCTAGGCTTCACTCTAGGGCGTTGCTCCACCAGATCAAACAGTTAGGGCCTTAGAAGTCAACGCCCGAAGCATAAAATACAAAATAAATAGAACAGTTTTTCCATTGTATAAAACGGATAATTGCTACCAGTGTAAAAGTTATGATCATTTCTACGTTCCGGGCAACCTAGGCTTCACTCTACGGCGTTGTTCCACCAGATCGAATAGTTAGGGCCTAAGAAGTCAACACCAGAAGGATAAAATACAAAATAAATACAACAGCCTTTACACCGTATAAAACGAATAATTGCAACCTGTGTGAAGGATATGGTCATATCTACGTTCCGGGCAACCTAGGCTTCACTGTAGGGCGTTGCACCACCAGATCGAAGTGTTAGGGTCTAAGAAATCAACACCCGAAGCATAAAATGCAATAAAAATACAACAGTTTTTCCATCGTATAACAGGATAAATTGCAACCCGTTTGAAAGTAATGGCCATTTCTACGTTCCGGGCAACCTAGGTTTCACTCTAGGGCGTTGCTCCACCAGATTAAACAGTTAGGGCCTTAGAAGTCAACGCCCGAAGCATAAAATACGATATAAATACAACAGCTTTTGCATCGTATAAAAGGAATAATTGCAAACAGTGTGGAAGTAATTGTCATTTCTATATTCTGAGCAACCTAGGCTTCACCCAAGGACGTTGCTCCACCAGATCAAACAGATAGGTCCTTAGATGTCAACGCCAGAAGCATACAATACGATATAAATACAACAGCTTTTCCATGGTATAACAGGATTAATTGCAACCAGTTTGAAAGTGATGGTCATTTCGACGTTCCGGGCAGCCTAGACTTCACTCTAGGGCGTTGCTCCACTAGATCGAATAGCTAGGGCCTTAGAAGAGAACGCCAGAGGCATAAAATACAATATAAACACAACAGCTTTTCCATTGTATAAAACGAATAATTGCTACCAGTGTAAAAGTTATGGTCATTTCAACGTTCCGAGCAACCTAGGCTTCACTCTAGGGCGCTGCTCCAACAGATTGAAGAGTCAGGGCCTTATAAGTCAACGCCCGAAGCATAAAATACAAAATAAATAGAACAGTTTTTCCATTGTATAAAACGGATAATTGCTACCAGTGTAAAAGTTATGATCATTTCTACGTTCCGGGCAACCTAGGCTTCACCCTAGGGCGTTGTTCCACCAGATCGTATAGCTAGGGCCACAGAAGTCAACGCCAGAAGCATAAAATGCGATGTAAATACAACAGCTTTTCCATCGTATAAAAGGAATAATTGCAAACAGTGCGAAAGTAATGGCCATTTCTATGTTCCGGGCAACCTAGGCTTCACCCTAGGGCGTTGCTCCACCAGATTAAACAGTTAGGGCCTTAGAAGTCAACGCCCGAAGCATAAAATACGATATAAATACAACAGCTTTTGCATCGTATAAAAGGAATAATTGCAAACAGTGTGGAAGTAATTGTCATTTCTATATTCTGAGCAACCTAGGCTTCACCCAAGGGCGTTGCTCCACCAGATCAAACAGATAGGTCCTTAGATGTCAACGCCAGAAGCATACAATACGATATAAACACAACAGCTTTTCCATGGTATAACAGGATTAATTGCAACCAGTTTGAAAGTGATGGTCATTTCGACGTTCCGGGCAGCCTAGACTTCACTCTAGGGCGTTGCTCCACTAGATCGAATAGCTAGGGCCTTAGAAGACAACGCCAGAGGCATAAAGTACAATATAAATACAACAGCTTTTCCATTGTATAAAACGAATAATTGCTACCAGTGTAAAAGTTATGGTCATTTGTACGTTCCGGGCAACCTAGGCTTCACCCTAGGGCGTTGTTCCACCAGATCGAATAGTTAGGGCCTAAGAAGTGAACGCCAGAAGCATAAAATACAATATAAATACAACAGTTTTTCCATTGTATAAAACGGATAATTGCTACCAGTGTAAAAGTTATGATCATTTCTACGATCCGGGCAACCTAGGCTTCACCCTAGGGCGTTGTTCCACCAAATCGAATAGTTAGGGCCTAAGAAGTGCACGCCAGAAGCATAAAATACAATATAAATACAACAGCCTTTCTATCGCATAAAAGGAATAATTGTACCCAGTGTGAAAGTAATGGTCATTTCTACGTTCCGGGCAACCTAGGCTTCACTCTAGGGCGTTGCTCCACCAGATCAAACAGTTAGGGCCTTAGAAGTCAACGCCCGAAGCATAAAACACAAAATAAATAGAACAGTTTTTCCATGGTATAAAACGAATAATTGCTACCAGTGTAAAAGTTATGGTCATTTCTACGTTCCGTGCAACCTAGGCTTCACTCTAGGGCGATGCTCCACCATATCGAATAGCTACGGCCTTAGAAGCCTACGCCTGAAGCATAAAATACAATAAAAATACAACGGTCTTTTCATCGTATAACAGGAATAATTGCAACAAGCGTGAAAGTAATGATCATTTCGGCGTTTCGGGCATCCTAGACTTAACTCTGAGGCATTGCTCCACCAGATCGAATAGTTAGGGCCTAAGAAGTCAACGCCAGAAGCATAAAATACAATATAAATACAACAGCTTTTCCATTGTATAAAACGAATAATTGCTACCAGTGTAAAAGTTATGGCCATTTCTACGTTCCGGGCAACCTAGGCTTCACCCTAGGGCGTTGTTCCACCAGATCGAATAGTTAGGGCCTAAGAAGTGAACGCCAGAAGCATAAAATACAATATAAATACAACAGTTTTTCCATCGTATAAAACGAATAATTGCAGCCAGTGTGAAGGTTATGGTCATTTCTACATTCCGAGCAACCTAGGCTTCACTATAGGGCGTTGCTCCAACAGATTGAATAGTTAGGGCCTTAGAAGTCAACGCACAAAGCATAAAATGCAATAAAAATACAACAGTTTTTCCATCGTATAACAGGATTAATTGCAACCAGTTTGAAAGTGATGGTCATTTCTACGTTCCGGGCAACCTAGGCTTCACTCTAGGGCGTTGCTCCACTAGATCGAATAGCTAGGGCCATAGAAGTCAACGCCAGAAGCATAAAATACGATATAAATACAACAGCTTTTCCATCGTATAAAAGGAATAATTGCAAACAGTGTGAAAGTAATGGTCATTTCTACGTTCCGGGCAACCTAGGCTTCACTCTAGGGCGCTGCTCCACCAGATCAAACAGTTAGGGCCTTAGAAGTCAACGCCCGAAGCATAAAATACAAAATAAATACAACAGTTTTTCCATTGTATAAAACGAATAATTGCTACCAGTGTAAAAGTTATGGTCATTTCAACGTTCCGGGCAACCTAGGCTTCACCCTAGGGCGTTGTTCCACCAGGTCGAATAGTTAGGGCCTAAGAAGTGAACGCCAGAAGCATAAAATACAATATAAATACAACAGTTCTTCCATCGTATAAAACGAATAATTGCAACCAGTGTGAAAGTTATGGTTATTTCTACATTCCGAGCAACCTAGGCTTCACTCTAGGGCGTTGTTCCACCAGCTCGAATAGTTAGGGCCTAAGAAGTGAACGCCAGAAGCATTAAATACAATAAAAATACAACAGTTTTTCCATCGTATAACAGGAATAATTGCAACCCGTGTGAAAGTGATGGTCATTTCTACGTTCCGGGCAGCCTAGGCTTCACCCTAGGGCGGTGTTCCACAAGATCGAATAGTTAGGGCCTAACAAGTGAACGCCAGAAGCATAAAATACAATATAAATACAACACTTTTTCCATCGTATAAAACGAGTAATTGCAACCAGTGTGAAAGTAATGGTCATTTCTACATTCCGAGCAACCTAGGCTTCACTCTAGGGCGTTGCACCAACAGATTGAATAGTTAGGGCCTTAGAAGTCAACGCCCGAAGCATAAAATGCAATAAAAATACAACAGTTTTTCCATCGTATAACAGGTTTAATTGCAACCAGTTTAAAAGTGATGGTCATTTCTACGTTCCGGGCAACATAGGCTTCACTCTAGGGCGTTGCTCCACTAGATCGAATAGCTAGGGCCTTAGAAGTCAACGCCAGAAGCATAAAATACGATATAAATACAACAGCTTTTCCATCCTATAACAGGAATAAATGCAACCCGTGTGAGAGTGGTGGTCATTTCTACGTTCCGGGTAACCTAGGCTTCACCCTAGGGCGTTGTTCCACCAGATCGAATAGTTAGGGACTAACAAGTGAACGCCAGAAGCATAAAATACAATATAAATACAACAGTTTGTCCATGGTATAAATCGAATAATTGCAACCAGTGTGAAAGTAATGGTCATTTCTACGTTCCGGGCAGCCTAGGCTTCACTCTAAGGCGTTGCTCCACTAGATCGAATAGCTAGGGCCTTATAAGACGACGCCAGAAGCATAAAATACGATATAAATACAACAGCTTTTCCATCGTATAAAAGGAATAACTGCAAACAGTGTGAAAGTAATGGGCATTTCTACGTTCCGGGCAACCTAGGCTACACTCTAGGGCGTTGCTCCACCAGATCAAACAGTTAGGTCCTTAGAAGTCAACGCCCGAAGCATAGAATACAAAATAAATAGAACAGTTTTTCCATCGTATAAAACGAATAATTGCTACCAGTGTGAAAGTTATCGTCATTTCTACTTTCCGGGCAACCTAGATTTCACCCTAGGGCGTTGCTCCACCAGATCAAACAGTTAGGGCCTTAGAAGTCAACGCCCGAAGCATAAAGTACAAAATAAATAGAACAGTTTTTCCATTGTATAAAACGAATAATTGCAACCAGTGTAAGAGTTATGGTCATTTCTACGTTCCGGGCAACCTAGGCTTCACCCTAGGGCGTTGTTCCACCAGATCGAATAGTCAGGGCCTAAGAAGTGAACGCCAGAAGCATAAAATGCAATAAAAATACAACAGTCTTTCCATCCTATAACAGGAATAATTGCAACCCGTGTGAAAGCGATGGTCATTTGTACGTTCCAGGGAACCTAGGCTTCACTCTAGGGCGTTGCTCCACCAGATCGAATTGTTAGGGCCAAAGAAGTCAACGCCCGAAGCATAAAATACAAAATAAATAGTACAGTTTTTCCATTGTATAAAACGAATAATTGCTACCAGTGTAAAAGTTATGGTCATTTCTACGTTCCGGGCAACCTAGGCTTCATCCTAGGGCATTGTTCCATCAGATCGAACAATTAGGCTCTGAGAAGTGAACGCCAGAAGCATAAAATACAATATAAATACAACAGTTTTTCCATCGTAGAAAACGAATAATTGCAACCAGTGTGAAAGTTATGGTCATTTGTATATTCCGAGCAACCTAGGCTTCACTCTAGGGCGGTGCTCCACCATATCGAATAGCTACGGCCTTAGTAGCCTACGCCTGAAGCATAAAATACAATAAAAATACAACGGTCTTTTCATCGTATAACAGGAATAATTGCAACAAGCGTGAAAGTAATGATCATTTCGGCGTTTCGGGCATCCTAGACTTAACTCTGAGGCATTGCTCCACCAGATCGAATAGTTAGGGCCTAAGAAGTCAACGCCAGAAGCATAAAATACAATATAAATACAACAGTTTTTCCATTGTATAAAACGAATAATTGCTACCAGTGTAAAAGTTATGGTCATTTCTACGTTCCGGGCAACCTAGGCTTCACCCTAGGGCGTTGTTCCACCAGATCGAATAGTTAGGGCCTAACAAGTGAACGCCAGAAGCGTAAAATAAAATACAAATAAAACAGTTTTTCCATCGTATAAAACGAATAATTGCAACCAGTGTGAAAGTAATGGTCATTTGTACATTCCGAGCAACCTAGGCTTCACTCTAGGGCGTTGCACCAACAGATTGAATAGTTAGGGCCTTAGAAGTCGACGCCCGAAGCATAAAATGCAATAAAAATACAACAGTTTTTCCATCGTATAACAGGATTAATTGCAACCAGTTTGAAAGTGATGGCCATTTCTACGTTCCGGGCAACCTAGGCTTCACTCTAGGGCGTTGCTCCACTAGATCGAATAGCTAGGGCCTTAGAAGTCAACGCCAGAAGCATAAAATACGATATAAATACAACAGCTTTTCCATCCTATAACAGGAATAATTGCAACCCGTGTGAGAGTGATGGTCATTTCTACGTCCCGGGCAACCTAGGCTTCACCCTAGGGCGTTGTTCCACCAGGTCGAATAGTTAGGGCCTAAGAAGTGAACGCCAGAAGCATAAAATACAATATAAATACAACAGTTCTTCCATCGTATAAAACGAATATATGCAACCAGTGTGAAAGTTATGGTTATTTCTACATTCCGAGCAACCTAGGCTTCACTCTAGGGCGTTGTTCCACCAGCTCGAATAGTTAGGGCCTAAGAAGTGAACGCCAGAAGCATTAAATACAATAAAAATACAACAGTTTTTCCATCGTATAAAACGAGTAATTGCAACCAGTGTGAAAGTAATGGTCATTTCTACATTCCGAGCAACCTAGGCTTCACTCTAGGGCGTTGCACCAACAGATTGAATAGTTAGGGCCTTAGAAGTCAACGCCCGAAGCATAAAATGCAATAAAAATACAACAGTTTTTCCATCGTATAACAGGTTTAATTGCAACCAGTTTGAAAGTGATGGTCATTTCTACGTTCCGGGCAACATAGGCTTCACTCTAGGGCGTTGCTCCACTAGATCGAATAGCTAGGGCCTTAGAAGTCAACGCCAGAAGCATAAAATACGATATAAATACAACAGCTTTTCCATCCTATAACAGGAACAAATGCAACCCGTGTGAGAGTGGTGGTCATTTCTACGTTCCGGGTAACCTAGGCTTCACCCTAGGGCGTTGTTCCACCAGATCGAATAGTTAGGGACTAACAAGTGAACGCCAGAAGCATAAAATACAATATAAATACAACAGTTTGTCCATCGTATAAATCGAATAATTGCAACCAGTGTGAAAGTAATGGTCATTTCTACGTTCCGGGCAGCCTAGGCTTCACTCTAAGGCGTTGCTCCACTAGATCGAATAGCTAGGGCCTTATAAGACGACGCCAGAAGCATAAAATACGATATAAATACAACAGCTTTTCCATCGTATAAAAGGAATAATTGCAAACAGTGTGAAAGTAATGGTCATTTCTACGTTCCGGGCAACCTAGGCTTCACTCTAGGGCGTTGCTCCATCAGATCAAACAGTTAGGGCCTTAGAAGTCAACGCCCGCAGCATAAAATACAAAATAAGTAGAACAGTTTTTCCATTGTATAAAACGGATAATTGCTACCAGTGTAAAAGTTATGATCATTTCTACGTTCCGGGCAACCTAGGCTTCACCCTAGGGCGTTGTTCCACCAAATCGAATAGTTAGGGCCTAAGAAGTGCACGCCAGAAGCATAAAATACAATATAAATACAACAGCCTTTCCATCGCATAAAAGGAATAATTGTACCGAGTGTGAATGTAATGGTCATTTCTACGTTCCGGGCAACCTAGGCTTCACTCTAGGGCGTTGCTCCACCAGATCAAACAGTTAGGGCCTTAGAAGTCAACGCCCGAAGCATAAAACACAAAATAAATAGAACAGTTTTTCCATGGTATAAAACGAATAATTGCTACCAGTGTAAAAGTTATGGTCATTTCTACGTTCCGTGCAACCTAGGCTTCACTCTAGGGCGGTGCTCCACCATATCGAATAGCTACGGCCTTAGAAGCCTACGCCTGAAGCATAAAATACAATAAAAATACAACGGTCTTTTCATCGTATAACAGGAATAATTGCAACAAGCGTGAAAGTAATGATCATTTCGGCGTTTCGGGCATCCTAGACTTAACTCTGAGGCATTGCTCCACCAGATCGAATAGTTAGGGCCTAAGAAGTCAACGCCAGAAGCATAAAATACAATATAAATACAACAGCTTTTCCATTGTATAAAACGAATAATTGCTACCAGTGTAAAAGTTATGGCCATTTCTACGTTCCGGGCAACCTAGGCTTCACCCTAGGGCGTTGTTCCACCAGATCGAATAGTTAGGGCCTAAGAAGTGAACGCCAGAAGCATAAAATACAATATAAATACAACAGTTTTTCCATCGTATAAAACGAATAATTGCAGCCAGTGTGAAGGTTATGGTCATTTCTACATTCCGAGCAACCTAGGCTTCACTATAGGGCGTTGCTCCAACAGATTGAATAGTTAGGGCCTTAGAAGTCAACGCACAAAGCATAAAATGCAATAAAAATACAACAGTTTTTCCATCGTATAACAGGATTAATTGCAACCAGTTTGAAAGTGATGGTCATTTCTACGTTCCGGGCAACCTAGGCTTCACTCTAGGGCGTTGCTCCACTAGATCGAATAGCTAGGGCCATAGAAGTCAACGCCAGAAGCATAAAATACGATATAAATACAACAGCTTTTCCATCGTATAAAAGGAATAATTGCAAACAGTGTGAAAGTAATGGTCATTTCTACGTTCCGGGCAACCTAGGCTTCACTCTAGGGCGCTGCTCCACCAGATCAAACAGTTAGGGCCTTAGAAGTCAACGCCCGAAGCATAAAATACAAAATAAATACAACAGTTTTTCCATTGTATAAAACGAATAATTGCTACCAGTGTAAAAGTTATGGTCATTTCAACGTTCCGGGCAACCTAGGCTTCACCCTAGGGCGTTGTTCCACCAGGTCGAATAGTTAGGGCCTAAGAAGTGAACGCCAGAAGCATAAAATACAATATAAATACAACAGTTCTTCCATCGTATAAAACGAATAATTGCAACCAGTGTGAAAGTTATGGTTATTTCTACATTCCGAGCAACCTAGGCTTCACTCTAGGGCGTTGTTCCACCAGCTCGAATAGTTAGGGCCTAAGAAGTGAACGCCAGAAGCATTAAATACAATAAAAATACAACAGTTTTTCCATCGTATAACAGGAATAATTGCAACCCGTGTGAAAGTGATGGTCATTTCTACGTTCCGGGCAGCCTAGGCTTCACCCTAGGGCGGTGTTCCACAAGATCGAATAGTTAGGGCCTAACAAGTGAACGCCAGAAGCATAAAATACAATATAAATACAACACTTTTTCCATCGTATAAAACGAGTAATTGCAACCAGTGTGAAAGTAATGGTCATTTCTACATTCCGAGCAACCTAGGCTTCACTCTAGGGCGTTGCACCAACAGATTGAATAGTTAGGGCCTTAGAAGTCAACGCCCGAAGCATAAAATGCAATAAAAATACAACAGTTTTTCCATCGTATAACAGGTTTAATTGCAACCAGTTTAAAAGTGATGGTCATTTCTACGTTCCGGGCAACATAGGCTTCACTCTAGGGCGTTGCTCCACTAGATCGAATAGCTAGGGCCTTAGAAGTCAACGCCAGAAGCATAAAATACGATATAAATACAACAGCTTTTCCATCCTATAACAGGAATAAATGCAACCCGTGTGAGAGTGGTGGTCATTTCTACGTTCCGGGTAACCTAGGCTTCACCCTAGGGCGTTGTTCCACCAGATCGAATAGTTAGGGACTAACAAGTGAACGCCAGAAGCATAAAATACAATATAAATACAACAGTTTGTCCATGGTATAAATCGAATAATTGCAACCAGTGTGAAAGTAATGGTCATTTCTACGTTCCGGGCAGCCTAGGCTTCACTCTAAGGCGTTGCTCCACTAGATCGAATAGCTAGGGCCTTATAAGACGACGCCAGAAGCATAAAATACGATATAAATACAACAGCTTTTCCATCGTATAAAAGGAATAACTGCAAACAGTGTGAAAGTAATGGGCATTTCTACGTTCCGGGCAACCTAGGCTACACTCTAGGGCGTTGCTCCACCAGATCAAACAGTTAGGTCCTTAGAAGTCAACGCCCGAAGCATAGAATACAAAATAAATAGAACAGTTTTTCCATCGTATAAAACGAATAATTGCTACCAGTGTGAAAGTTATCGTCATTTCTACTTTCCGGGCAACCTAGATTTCACCCTAGGGCGTTGTTCCACCAGATGGAATAGTTAGGGCCTAAGAAGTCAACGCCAGAAGCATAAAATACGATATAAATACAACAGTTTTTCCATCGTATAAAACGAATAATTGCAACCATTATGAAACTTATGGTCATTTCTACGTTCCCGGCAACCTAGGCTTCACTCTAGGGCGTTGCACCAACAGATTGAATAGTTAGGGCCTTAGAAGTCAACGCCCGAAGCATAAAATGCAGTAAAAATACAACAGTTTTTCCATCGTATAACAAGATTAATTGCAACCAGTTTGAAAGTGATGGCCATTTCTACGTTCCGGGCAACCTAGGCTTCACTCTAGGGCGTTCCTCCACTAGATCGAATAGCTAGGGCCTTAGAAGTCAACGCCAGAAACATAAAATACGATATAAATACAACAGCTTTTCCATCCTATAACAGGAATAATTGCAACCCGTGTGAGAGTGATGGTCATTTCTACGTTCCGGGCAACCTAGGCTTCACCCTAGGGCGTTGTTCCTCCAGATCGAATAGTTAGGGACTAACAAGTGAACGCCAGAAGCATAAAATACAATATAAATACAACAGTTTTTCCATCGTATAAAACGAATAATTGCAACCAGTGTGAAAGTTATGGTCATTTCTACATTCCGAGCAACCTAGGCTCCACTCTAGGGTGTTGCTCCAACAGATTGAATAGTTAGGGCCTTAGAAGTCAACGCCCGAAGCATAAAATGCAATAAAAATACAACAGTTTTTCTATCGTACAACAGGATTAATTGCAACCAGTTTGAAAGTGATGGTCATTTCTACGTTCCGGGCAACCTGGGCTTCACTCTAGGGCGTTGCTCCACCAGATCAAACAGTTAGGGCCTTAGAAGTCAACGCCCGAAGCATAAAGTACAAAATAAATAGAACAGTTTTTCCATTGTATAAAACGAATAATTGCAACCAGTGTAAGAGTTATGGTCATTTCTACGTTCCGGGCAACCTAGGCTTCACCCTAGGGCGTTGTTCCACCAGATCGAATAGTCAGGGCCTAAGAAGTGAACGCCAGAAGCATAAAATGCAATAAAAATACAACAGTCTTTCCATCCTATAACAGGAATAATTGCAACCCGTGTGAAAGCGATGGTCATTTGTACGTTCCAGGGAACCTAGGCTTCACTCTAGGGCGTTGCTCCACCAGATCGAATTGTTAGGGCCAAAGAAGTCAACGCCCGAAGCATAAAATACAAAATAAATAGTACAGTTTTTCCATTGTATAAAACGAATAATTGCTACCAGTGTAAAAGTTATGGTCATTTCTACGTTCCGGGCAACCTAGGCTTCATCCTAGGGCATTGTTCCATCAGATCGAACAATTAGGCTCTGAGAAGTGAACGCCAGAAGCATAAAATACAATATAAATACAACAGTTTTTCCATCGTAGAAAACGAATAATTGCAACCAGTGTGAAAGTTATGGTCATTTGTATATTCCGAGCAACCTAGGCTTCACTCTAGGGCGGTGCTCCACCATATCGAATAGCTACGGCCTTAGTAGCCTACGCCTGAAGCATAAAATACAATAAAAATACAACGGTCTTTTCATCGTATAACAGGAATAATTGCAACAAGCGTGAAAGTAATGATCATTTCGGCGTTTCGGGCATCCTAGACTTAACTCTGAGGCATTGCTCCACCAGATCGAATAGTTAGGGCCTAAGAAGTCAACGCCAGAAGCATAAAATACAATATAAATACAACAGTTTTTCCATTGTATAAAACGAATAATTGCTACCAGTGTAAAAGTTATGGTCATTTCTACGTTCCGGGCAACCTAGGCTTCACCCTAGGGCGTTGTTCCACCAGATCGAATAGTTAGGGCCTAACAAGTGAACGCCAGAAGCGTAAAATAAAATACAAATAAAACAGTTTTTCCATCGTATAAAACGAATAATTGCAACCAGTGTGAAAGTAATGGTCATTTGTACATTCCGAGCAACCTAGGCTTCACTCTAGGGCGTTGCACCAACAGATTGAATAGTTAGGGCCTTAGAAGTCGACGCCCGAAGCATAAAATGCAATAAAAATACAACAGTTTTTCCATCGTATAACAGGATTAATTGCAACCAGTTTGAAAGTGATGGCCATTTCTACGTTCCGGGCAACCTAGGCTTCACTCTAGGGCGTTGCTCCACTAGATCGAATAGCTAGGGCCTTAGAAGTCAACGCCAGAAGCATAAAATACGATATAAATACAACAGCTTTTCCATCCTATAACAGGAATAATTGCAACCCGTGTGAGAGTGATGGTCATTTCTACGTCCCGGGCAACCTAGGCTTCACCCTAGGGCGTTGTTCCACCAGGTCGAATAGTTAGGGCCTAAGAAGTGAACGCCAGAAGCATAAAATACAATATAAATACAACAGTTCTTCCATCGTATAAAACGAATATATGCAACCAGTGTGAAAGTTATGGTTATTTCTACATTCCGAGCAACCTAGGCTTCACTCTAGGGCGTTGTTCCACCAGCTCGAATAGTTAGGGCCTAAGAAGTGAACGCCAGAAGCATTAAATACAATAAAAATACAACAGTTTTTCCATCGTATAACAGGAATAATTGCAACCCGTGTGAAAGTGATGGTCATTTCTACGTTCCGGGCAGCCTAGGCTTCACCCTAGGGCGTTGTTCCACAAGATCGAATAGTTAGGGCCTAACAAGTGAACGCCAGAAGCATAAAATACAATATAAATACAACACTTTTTCCATCGTATAAAACGAGTAATTGCAACCAGTGTGAAAGTAATGGTCATTTCTACATTCCGAGCAACCTAGGCTTCACTCTAGGGCGTTGCACCAACAGATTGAATAGTTAGGGCCTTAGAAGTCAACGCCCGAAGCATAAAATGCAATAAAAATACAACAGTTTTTCCATCGTATAACAGGTTTAATTGCAACCAGTTTGAAAGTGATGGTCATTTCTACGTTCCGGGCAACATAGGCTTCACTCTAGGGCGTTGCTCCACTAGATCGAATAGCTAGGGCCTTAGAAGTCAACGCCAGAAGCATAAAATACGATATAAATACAACAGCTTTTCAATCCTATAACAGGAACAAATGCAACCCGTGTGAGAGTGGTGGTCATTTCTACGTTCCGGGTAACCTAGGCTTCACCCTAGGGCGTTGTTCCACCAGATCGAATAGTTAGGGACTAACAAGTGAACGCCAGAAGCATAAAATACAATATAAATACAACAGTTTGTCCATCGTATAAATCGAATAATTGCAACCAGTGTGAAAGTAATGGTCATTTCTACGTTCCGGGCAGCCTAGGCTTCACTCTAAGGCGTTGCTCCACTAGATCGAATAGCTAGGGCCTTATAAGACGACGCCAGAAGCATAAAATACGATATAAATACAACAGCTTTTCCATCGTATAAAAGGAATAATTGCAAACAGTGTGAAAGTAATGGTCATTTCTACGTTCCGGGCAACCTAGGCTTCACTCTAGGGCGTTGCTCCATCAGATCAAACAGTTAGGGCCTTAGAAGTCAACGCCCGCAGCATAAAATACAAAATAAGTAGAACAGTTTTTCCATTGTATAAAACGGATAATTGCTACCAGTGTAAAAGTTATGATCATTTCTACGTTCCGGGCAACCTAGGCTTCACCCTAGGGCGTTGTTCCACCAAATCGAATAGTTAGGGCCTAAGAAGTGCACGCCAGAAGCATAAAATACAATATAAATACAACAGCCTTTCCATCGCATAAAAGGAATAATTGTACCGAGTGTGAAAGTAATGGTCATTTCTACGTTCCGGGCAACCTAGGCTTCACTCTAGGGCGTTGCTCCACCAGATCAAACAGTTAGGGCCTTAGAAGTCAACGCCCGAAGCATAAAACACAAAATAAATAGAACAGTTTTTCCATGGTATAAAACGAATAATTGCTACCAGTGTAAAAGTTATGGTCATTTCTACGTTCCGTGCAACCTAGGCTTCACTCTAGGGCGGTGCTCCACCATATCGAATAGCTACGGCCTTAGAAGCCTACGCCTGAAGCATAAAATACAATAAAAATACAACGGTCTTTTCATCGTATAACAGGAATAATTGCAACAAGCGTGGAAGTAATGATCATTTCGGCGTTTCGCGCATCCTAGACTTAACTCTGAGGCATTGCTCCAGCAGATCGAATAGTTAGGGCCTAAGAAGTCAACGCCAGAAGCATAAAATACAATATAAATACAACAGCTTTTCCATCGTATAAAAGGAATAATTGCAAACAGTGCGAAAGTAATGGCCATTTCTACGTTCCGGGCAACCTAGGCTTCACCCTAGGGCGTTGCTCCACCAGATTAAACAGTTAGGGCCTTAGAAGTCAACGCCCGAACCATAAAATACGATATAAATACAACAGCTTTTGCATCGTATAAAAGGAATAATTGCAAACAGTGTGGAAGTAATTGTCATTTCTATATTCTGAGCAACCTAGGCTTCACCCAAGGGCGTTGCTCCACCAGATCAAACAGATGGGTCCTTAGATGTCAACGCCAGAAGCATACAATACGATATAAATACAACAGCTTTTCCATGGTATAACAGGGTTAATTGCAACCAGTTTGAAAGTGATGGTCATTTCGACGTTCCGGGCAGCCTAGACTTCACTCTAGGGCGTTGCTCCACTAGATCGAATAGCTAGGGCCTTAGAAGACAACGCCAGAGGCATAAAATACAATATAAATACAACAGCTTTTCCATTGTATAAAACGAATAATTGCTACCAGTGTAAAAGTTATGGTCATTTCTACGTTCCGGGCAACCTAGGCTTCACCCTAGGGCGTTGTTCCACCAGATCAAATAGTTAGGGCCTAAGAAGTGAACGCCAGAAGCATAAAATACAATATAAATACAACAGTTTTTCCATCGTATAAAACGAATAATTGCAGCCAGTGTGAAGGTTATGGTCATTTCTACATTCCGAGCAACCTAGGCTTCACTCTAGGGCGTTGCTCCAACAGATTGAATAGCTAGGGCCATAGAAGTCAACGCCAGAAGCATAAAATACGATATAAATACAACAGCTTTTCCATCGTATAAAAGGAATAATTGCAAACAGTGTGAAAGTAATGGTCATTTCTACGTTCCGGGCAACCTAGGCTTCACTCTAGGGCGTTGCTCCACCAGATCAAACAGTTAGGGCCTTAGAAGTCAACGCCCGAAGCATAAAATACAAAATAAATAGAACAGTTTTTCCATTGTATAAAACGGATAATTGCTACCAGTGTAAAAGTTATGATCATTTCTACGTTCCGGGCAACCTAGGCTTCACCCTAGGGCGTTGTTCCACCAAATCGAATAGTTAGGGCCTAAGAAGTGCACGCCAGAAGCATAAAATACAATATAAATACAACAGCCTTTCCATCGCATAAAAGGAATAATTGTACCCAGTGTGAAAGTAATGGTCATTTCTACGTTCCGGGCAACCTAGGCTTCACTCTAGGGCGTTGCTCCACCAGATCAAACAGTTAGGGCCTTAGAAGTCAACGCCCGAAGCATAAAACACAAAATAAATAGAACAGTTTTTCCATGGTATAAAACGAATAATTGCTACCAGTGTAAAAGTTATGGTCATTTCTACGTTCCGTGCAACCTAGGCTTCACTCTAGGGCGGTGCTCCACCATATCGAATAGCTACGGCCTTAGAAGCCTACGCCTGAAGCATAAAATACAATAAAAATACAACGGTCTTTTCATCGTATAACAGGAATAATTGCAACAAGCGTGAAAGTAATGATCATTTCGGCGTTTCGGGCATCCTAGACTTAACTCTGAGGCATTGCTCCAGCAGATCGAATAGTTAGGGCCTAAGAAGTCAACGCCAGAAGCATAAAATACAATATAAATACAACAGCTTTTCCAATGTATAAAACGAATAATTGCTACCAGTGTAGAAGTTATGATCATTTCTTCGTTCCGGGCAACCTAGGCTTCACCCTAGGGCGTTGCTCCACTAGATCGAATAGTTAGGGCCATAGAAGTCAACGCCAGAAGCATAAAATACGATATAAATACAACAGCTTTTCAATCGTATAAAAGGAATAATTGCAAACAGTGTGAAAGTAATGGTCATTTCTACGTTCCGGGCAACCTAGGCTTCACCTTAGGGCGTTGCTCCACCAGATTAAACAGTTAGGGCCTTAGAAGTCAACGCCCGAAGCATAAAATACAAAATAAATAGAACAGTTTTTCCATTGTATAAAACGAATAATTGCTACCAGTGTAAAAGTTATGGTCATTTCTACGATCCAGGCAACCTAGGCTTCACCCTAGGGCGTTGTTCCACCAGATCGAATCGTTAGGGCCTAAGAAGTGAACGCCAGAAGCATAAAATACAATATAAATACAACAGTTCTTCCATCGTATAAAACGAATAATTGCAACCAGTGTGAAAGTTATGGTTATTTCTACATTCCGAGCAACCTAGGCTTCACTCTAGGGCGTTGTTCCACCAGCTCGAATAGTTAGGGCCCAAGAAGTGAACGCCAGAAGCATTAAATACAATAAAAATCCAACAGTTTTTCCATCGTATAACAGGAATAATTGCAACCCGTGTGAAAGTGATGGTCACTTCTACGTTCCGGGCAGCCTAGGCTTCACCCTAGGGCGTTGTTCCACAAGATCGAATAGCTAGGGCCTAACAAGTGAACGCCAGAAGCATAAAATACAATATAAATACAACACTTTTTCCATCGTATAAAACGAATAATTGCAACCAGTGTGAAAGTAATGGTCATTTCTACATTCCGAGCAACCTAGGCTTCACTCTAGGGCGTTGCTCCACTAGATCGAATAGCTAGGGCCACAGAAGTCAACGCCAGAAGCATAAGATGCGATATAAATACAACAGCTTTTCCATCGTATAAAATGAATAATTGCAACCAGTTTGAAAGTGATGGCCATTTCTACGTTCCGGGCAACCTAGGCTTCACTCTAGGGCGTTGCTCCACTAGATCGAATAGCTAGGGCCTTAGAAGTCAACGCCAGAAGCATAAAATACGATATAAATACAACAGCTTTTCCATCCTATAACAGGAATAATTGCAACCCGTGTGAGAGTGATGGTCATTTCTACGTCCCGGGCAACCTAGGCTTCACCCTAGGGCGTTGTTCCACCAGGTCGAATAGTTAGGGCCTAAGAAGTGAACGCCAGAAGCATAAAATACAATATAAATACAACAGTTCTTCCATCGTATAAAACGAATATATGCAACCAGTGTGAAAGTTATGGTTATTTCTACATTCCGAGCAACCTAGGCTTCACTCTAGGGCGTTGTTCCACCAGCTCGAATAGTTAGGGCCTAAGAAGTGAACGCCAGAAGCATTAAATACAATAAAAATACAACAGTTTTTCCATCGTATAACAGGAATAATTGCAACCCGTGTGAAAGTGATGGTCATTTCTACGTTCCGGGCAGCCTAGGCTTCACCCTAGGGCGTTGTTCCACAAGATCGAATAGTTAGGGCCTAACAAGTGAACGCCAGAAGCATAAAATACAATATAAATACAACACTTTTTCCATCGTATAAAACGAGTAATTGCAACCAGTGTGAAAGTAATGGTCATTTCTACATTCCGAGCAACCTAGGCTTCACTCTAGGGCGTTGCACCAACAGATTGAATAGTTAGGGCCTTAGAAGTCAACGCCCGAAGCATAAAATGCAATAAAAATACAACAGTTTTTCCATCGTATAACAGGTTTAATTGCAACCAGTTTGAAAGTGATGGTCATTTCTACGTTCCGGGCAACATAGGCTTCACTCTAGGGCGTTGCTCCACTAGATCGAATAGCTAGGGCCTTAGAAGTCAACGCCAGAAGCATAAAATACGATATAAATACAACAGCTTTTCCATCCTATAACAGGAACAAATGCAACCCGTGTGAGAGTGGTGGTCATTTCTACGTTCCGGGTAACCTAGGCTTCACCCTAGGGCGTTGTTCCACCAGATCGAATAGTTAGGGACTAACAAGTGAACGCCAGAAGCATAAAATACAATATAAATACAACAGTTTGTCCATCGTATAAATCGAATAATTGCAACCAGTGTGAAAGTAATGGTCATTTCTACGTTCCGGGCAGCCTAGGCTTCACTCTAAGGCGTTGCTCCACTAGATCGAATAGCTAGGGCCTTATAAGACGACGCCAGAAGCATAAAATACGATATAAATACAACAGCTTTTCCATCGTATAAAAGGAATAATTGCAAACAGTGTGAAAGTAATGGTCATTTCTACGTTCCGGGCAACCTGGGCTTCACTCTAGGGCGTTGCTCCACCAGATCAAACAGTTAGGGCCTTAGAAGTCAACGCCCGCAGCATAAAATACAAAATAAGTAGAACAGTTTTTCCATTGTATAAAACGGATAATTGCTACCAGTGTAAAAGTTATGATCATTTCTACGTTCCGGGCAACCTAGGCTTCACCCTAGGGCGTTGTTCCACCAAATCGAATAGTTAGGGCCTAAGAAGTGCACGCCAGAAGCATAAAATACAATATAAATACAACAGCCTTTCCATCGCATAAAAGGAATAATTGTACCGAGTGTGAAAGTAATGGTCATTTCTACGTTCCGGGCAACCTAGGCTTCACTCTAGGGCGTTGCTCCACCAGATCAAACAGTTAGGGCCTTAGAAGTCAACGCCCGCAGCATAAAATACAAAATAAGTAGAACAGTTTTTCCATTGTATAAAACGGATAATTGCTACCAGTGTAAAAGTTATGATCATTTCTACGTTCCGGGCAACCTAGGCTTCACCCTAGGGCGTTGTTCCACCAAATCGAATAGTTAGGGCCTAAGAAGTGCACGCCAGAAGCATAAAATACAATATAAATACAACAGCCTTTCCATCGCATAAAAGGAATAATTGTACCGAGTGTGAAAGTAATGGTCATTTCTACGTTCCGGGCAACCTAGGCTTCACTCTAGGGCGTTGCTCCACCAGATCAAACAGTTAGGGCCTTAGAAGTCAACGCCCGAAGCATAAAACACAAAATAAATAGAACAGTTTTTCCATGGTATAAAACGAATAATTGCTACCAGTGTAAAAGTTATGGTCATTTCTACGTTCCGTGCAACCTAGGCTTCACTCTAGGGCGGTGCTCCACCATATCGAATAGCTACGGCCTTAGAAGCCTACGCCTGAAGCATAAAATACAATAAAAATACAACGGTCTTTTCATCGTATAACAGGAATAATTGCAACAAGCGTGAAAGTAATGATCATTTCGGCGTTTCGCGCATCCTAGACTTAACTCTGAGGCATTGCTCCAGCAGATCGAATAGTTAGGGCCTAAGAAGTCAACGCCAGAAGCATAAAATACAATATAAATACAACAGCTTTTCCATCGTATAAAAGGAATAATTGCAAACAGTGCGAAAGTAATGGCCATTTCTACGTTCCGGGCAACCTAGGCTTCACCCTAGGGCGTTGCTCCACCAGATTAAACAGTTAGGGCCTTAGAAGTCAACGCCCGAACCATAAAATACGATATAAATACAACAGCTTTTGCATCGTATAAAAGGAATAATTGCAAACAGTGTGGAAGTAATTGTCATTTCTATATTCTGAGCAACCTAGGCTTCACCCAAGGGCGTTGCTCCACCAGATCAAACAGATGGGTCCTTAGATGTCAACGCCAGAAGCATACAATACGATATAAATACAACAGCTTTTCCATGGTATAACAGGGTTAATTGCAACCAGTTTGAAAGTGATGGTCATTTCGACGTTCCGGGCAGCCTAGACTTCACTCTAGGGCGTTGCTCCACTAGATCGAATAGCTAGGGCCTTAGAAGACAACGCCAGAGGCATAAAATACAATATTAATACAACAGCTTTTCCATTGTATAAAACGAATAATTGCTACCAGTGTAAAAGTTATGGTCATTTCTACGTTCCGGGCAACCTAGGCTTCACCCTAGGGCGTTGTTCCACCAGATCAAATAGTTAGGGCCTAAGAAGTGAACGCCAGAAGCATAAAATACAATATAAATACAACAGTTTTTCCATCGTATAAAACGAATAATTGCAGCCAGTGTGAAGGTTATGGTCATTTCTACATTCCGAGCAACCTAGGCTTCACTCTAGGGCGTTGCTCCAACAGATTGAATAGCTAGGGCCATAGAAGTCAACGCCAGAAGCATAAAATACGATATAAATACAACAGCTTTTCCATCGTATAAAAGGAATAATTGCAAACAGTGTGAAAGTAATGGTCATTTCTACGTTCCGGGCAACCTAGGCTTCACTCTAGGGCGTTGCTCCACCAGATCAAACAGTTAGGGCCTTAGAAGTCAACGCCCGAAGCATAAAATACAAAATAAATAGAACAGTTTTTCCATTGTATAAAACGGATAATTGCTACCAGTGTAAAAGTTATGATCATTTCTACGTTCCGGGCAACCTAGGCTTCACCCTAGGGCGTTGTTCCACCAAATCGAATAGTTAGGGCCTAAGAAGTGCACGCTAGAAGCATAAAATACAATATAAATACAACAGCCTTTCCATCGCATAAAAGGAATAATTGTACCCAGTGTGAAAGTAATGGTCATTTCTACGTTCCGGGCAACCTAGGCTTCACTCTAGGGCGTTGCTCCACCAGATCAAACAGTTAGGGCCTTAGAAGTCAACGCCCGAAGCATAAAACACAAAATAAATAGAACAGTTTTTCCATGGTATAAAACGAATAATTGCTACCAGTGTAAAAGTTATGGTCATTTCTACGTTCCGTGCAACCTAGGCTTCACTCTAGGGCGGTGCTCCACCATATCGAATAGCTACGGCCTTAGAAGCCTACGCCTGAAGCATAAAATACAATAAAAATACAACGGTCTTTTCATCGTATAACAGGAATAATTGCAACAAGCGTGAAAGTAATGATCATTTCGGCGTTTCGGGCATCCTAGACTTAACTCTGAGGCATTGCTCCAGCAGATCGAATAGTTAGGGCCTAAGAAGTCAACGCCAGAAGCATAAAATACAATATAAATACAACAGCTTTTCCAATGTATAAAACGAATAATTGCTACCAGTGTAGAAGTTATGATCATTTCTTCGTTCCGGGCAACCTAGGCTTCACCCTAGGGCGTTGCTCCACTAGATCGAATAGTTAGGGCCATAGAAGTCAACGCCAGAAGCATAAAATACGATATAAATACAACAGCTTTTCAATCGTATAAAAGGAATAATTGCAAACAGTGTGAAAGTAATGGTCATTTCTACGTTCCGGGCAACCTAGGCTTCACCTTAGGGCGTTGCTCCACCAGATTAAACAGTTAGGGCCTTAGAAGTCAACGCCCGAAGCATAAAATACAAAATAAATAGAACAGTTTTTCCATTGTATAAAACGAATAATTGCTACCAGTGTAAAAGTTATGGTCATTTCTACGATCCAGGCAACCTAGGCTTCACCCTAGGGCGTTGTTCCACCAGATCGAATCGTTAGGGCCTAAGAAGTGAACGCCAGAAGCATAAAATACAATATAAATACAACAGTTCTTCCATCGTATAAAACGAATAATTGCAACCAGTGTGAAAGTTATGGTTATTTCTACATTCCGAGCAACCTAGGCTTCACTCTAGGGCGTTGTTCCACCAGCTCGAATAGTTAGGGCCCAAGAAGTGAACGCCAGAAGCATTAAATACAATAAAAATCCAACAGTTTTTCCATCGTATAACAGGAATAATTGCAACCCGTGTGAAAGTGATGGTCACTTCTACGTTCCGGGCAGCCTAGGCTTCACCCTAGGGCGTTGTTCCACAAGATCGAATAGCTAGGGCCTAACAAGTGAACGCCAGAAGCATAAAATACAATATAAATACAACACTTTTTCCATCGTATAAAACGAATAATTGCAACCAGTGTGAAAGTAATGGTCATTTCTACATTCCGAGCAACCTAGGCTTCACTCTAGGGCGTTGCTCCACTAGATCGAATAGCTAGGGCCACAGAAGTCAACGCCAGAAGCATAAGATGCGATATAAATACAACAGCTTTTCCATCGTATAAAATGAATAATTGCAAACAGTGCGAAAGTAATGGCCATTTCTACGTTCCGGGCAACCTAGGCTTCACCCTAGGGCGTTGCTCCACCAGATTAAACGGTTAGGGCCTTAGAAGTCAACGCCCGAACCATAAAATACGATATAAATACAACAGCTTTTGCATCGTATAAAAGGAATAATTGCAAACAGTGTGGAAGTAATTGTCATTTCTATATTCTGAGCAACCTAGGCTTCACCCAAGGGCGTTGCTCCACCAGATCAAACAGATGGGTCCTTAGATGTGAACGCCAGAAGCATACAATACGATATAAATACAACAGCTTTTCCATGGTATAACAGGATTAATTGCAACCAGTTTGAAAGTGATGGTCATTTCGACGTTCCGGGCAGCCTAGACTTCACTCTAGGGCGTTGCTCCACTAGATCGAATAGCTAGGGCCTTAGAAGACAACGCCAGAGGCATAAAATACAATATAAATACAACAGCTTTTCCATTGTATAAAACGAATAATTGCTACCAGTGTAAAAGTTATGGTCATTTCTACGTTCCGGGCAACCTAGGCTTCACCCTGGGGCGTTGTTCCACCAGATCGAATAGTTAGGGCCTAAGAAGTGAACGCCAGAAGCATAAAATACAATATAAATACAACAGTTTTTCCATCGTATAAAACGAATAATTGCAGCCAGTGTGAAGGTTATGGTCATTTCTACATTCCGAGCAACCTAGGCTTCACTCTAGGGCGTTGCTCCAACAGATCGAATAGCTAGGGCCTTAGAAGTCAACGCCAGAAGCATAAAATACGATATAAATACAACAACTTTTCCATCGTATAAAAGGAATAATTGCAAACAGTGTGAAAGTAATGGTCATTTCTACGTTCCGGGCAACCTAGGCTTCACTCTAGGGCGTTGCTCCACCAGATCAAACAGTTAGGGCCTTAGAAGTCAACGCCTGAAGCATAAAATACAAAATAAATAGAACAGTTTTTCCATTGTATAAAACGAATAATTCCTACCAGTGTAAAAGTTATGGTCATTTCTACGTTCCAGGCAACCTAGGCTTCACCCTAGGGCGTTGTTCCACCAGATCGAATAGTTAGGGCCTAAGAAGTGAACGCCAGAAGCATAAAATACAATATAAATACAACAGTTCTTCCATCGTATAAAACGAATAATTGCAACCAGTGTGAAAGTTATGGTTATTTCTACGTTCCGAGCAACCTAGGCTTCACTCTAGGGCGTTGTTCCACCAGCTCGAACAGTTAGGGCCTAAGAAGTGAACGCCAGAAGCATTAAATACAATAAAAATCCAACAGTTTTTCCATCGTATAACAGGAATAATTGCAACCCGTGTGAAAGTGATGGTCATTTCTACGTTCCGGGCAGCCTAGGCTTCACCCTAGGGCGTTGTTCCACCAGATCGAATAGCTAGGGCCTAACAAGTGAACGCCAGAAGCATAAAATACAATATAAATACAACACTTTTTCCATCGTATAAAACGAATAATTGCAACCAGTGTGAAAGTAATGGTCATTTCTACATTCCGAGCAACCTAGGCTTCACTCTAGGGCGTTGCACCAACAGATTGAATAGTTAGGGCCTTAGAAGTCAACGCCCGAAGCATAAAATGCAATAAAAATACAACAGTTTTTCCATCGTATAACAGGATTAATTGCAACCAGTTTGAAAGTGATGGCCATTTCTACGTTCCGGGCAACCTAGGCTTCACTCTAGGGCGTTGCTCCACTAGATCGAATAGCTAGGGCCTTAGAAGTCAACGCCAGAAGCATAAAATACGATATAAATACAACAGCTTTTCCATCCTATAACAGGAGTAATTGCAACCCGTGTGAGAGTGATGGTCATTTCTACGTTCCGGGCAACCTAGGCTTCACCCTAGGGCGTTGTTCCACCAGATCGAATAGTTAGGGACTAACAAGTGAACGCCAGAAGCATAAAATACGATATAAATGCAACAGCTTTTCCATCGTATAAATCGAATAATTGCAACCAGTGTGAAAGTAATGGTCATTTCTACGTTCCGGGAAGCCTAGGCTTCACTCTAAGGCGTTGCTCCACTAGATCGAATAGCTAGGGCCTTAGAAGTCAACGCCCGAAGCATAAAATACAAAATAAATAGAACAGTTTTTCCATTGTATAAAACGGATAATTGCTACCAGTGTAAAAGTTATGATCATTTCTACGTTCCGGGCAACCTAGGCTTCACCCTAGGGCGTTGTTCCACCAAATCGAATAGTTAGGGCCTAAGAAGTGAACGCCAGAAGCATAAAATACAATATAAATACAACAGCCTTTCCATCGCATAAAAGGAATAATTGTACCCAGTGTGAAAGTAATGGTCATTTCTACGTTCCGGGCAACCTAGGCTTCACTCTAGGGCGTTGCTCCACCAGATCAAACAGTTAGGGCCTTAGAAGTCAACGCCCGAAGCATAAAACACACAATAAATAGAACAGTTTTTCCATGGTATAAAACGAATAATTGCTACCAGTGTAAAAGTTATGGTCATTTCTACGTTCCGTGCAACCTAGGCTTCACTCTAGGGCGGTGCTCCACCATATCGAATAGCTACGGCCTTAGAAGCCTACGCCTGAAGCATAAAATACAATAAAAATACAACGGTCTTTTCATCGTATAACAGGAATAATTACAACAAGCGTGAAAGTGATGATCATTTCGGCGTTTCGGGCTTCCTAGACTTAACTCTGAGGCATTGCTCCACCAGATCGAATAGTTAGGGCCTAAGAAGTCAACGCCAGAAGCATGAAATACAATATAAATACAACAGTTTTTCCAATGTATAAAACGAATTATTGCTGCCAGTGTAGAAGTTATGATCATTTCTTCGTTCTGGGCAACCTAGGCTTCACCCTAGGGCGTTGCTCCACTAGATCGAATAGTTAGGGCCATAGAAGTCAACGCCAGAAGCATAAAATACGATATAAATACAACAGCTTTTCAATCGTATAAAAGGAATTATTGCAAACAGTGTGAAAGTAATGGTCATTTCTACGTTCTGGGCAACCTAGGCTTCACCCTAGGGCGTTGCTCCACCAGATTAAACAGTTAGGGCCTTAGAAGTCAACGCCCGAAGCATAAAATACGATATAAATACAACAGCTTTTCCATCGTATAAAATGAATAATTGCAAACAGTGTGAAAGTAGTGGTCATTTCTACGTTCCGAGCAACCTAGGCCTCAATCTAGGGCGGTGCTCCACCATATCGAATAGCTACGGCCTTAGAAGCCTACGCCTGAAGCATAAAATACAATAAAAATACAACGGTCTTTTCATCGTATAACAGGAATAATTGCATCAAGCGTGAAAGTAATGATCATTTCGGCGTTTCGGGCGTCCTAGACTTAACTCTGAGGAATTGCTCCACCAGATCGAATAGTTAGGGCCTAAGAAGTCAACGCCAGAAGCATAAAATACAATATAAATACAACAGCTTTTCCATCGTATAAAATGAATAATTGCAAACAGTGTGAAAGTAGTGGTCATTTCTACGTTCCGAGCAACCTAGGCCTCAATCTAGGGCGGTGCTCCACCATATCGAATAGCTACGGCCTTAGAAGCCTACGCCTGAAGCATAAAATACAATAAAAATACAACGGTCTTTTCATCGTATAACAGGAATAATTACAACAAGCGTGAAAGTGATGATCATTTCGGCGTTTCGGGCATCCTAGACTTAACTCTGAGGCATTGCTCCACCAGATCGAATAGTTAGGGCCTAAGAAGTCAACGCCAGAAGCATGAAATACAATATAAATACAACAGTTTTTCCAATGTATAAAACGAATTATTGCTGCCAGTGTAGAAGTTATGATCATTTCTTCGTTCTGGGCAACCTAGGCTTCACCCTAGGGCGTTGCTCCACTAGATCGAATAGTTAGGGCCATAGAAGTCAACGCCAGAAGCATAAAATACGATATAAATACAACAGCTTTTCAATCGTATAAAAGGAATTATTGCAAACAGTGTGAAAGTAATGGTCATTTCTACGTTCTGGGCAACCTAGGCTTCACTCTAGGGCGTTGCTCCACGAGATCGAATTGTTAGGGCCAAAGAAGTCAACGCCCGAAGCATAAAAGACAAAATAAATAGAACAGTTTTTCGATTGTATAAAACGAATAATTGCTACCAGTGTAAAAGTTATGGTCATTTCTACGTTCCGGGCAACCTAGGCTTCACCCTAGGGCGTTGTTCCACAAGATCGAATAGTTAGGGCCTAAGAAGTGAACGCCAGAAGCATAAAATGCAATAAAAATACAACAGTCTTTCCATCCTATAACAGGAATAATTGCAATCCGTGTGAAAGTGATGATCATTTCGGCGTTTCGGGCATCCTAGACTTAACTCTGAGGCATTGCTCCACCAGATCGAATAGTTAGGGCCTAAGAAGTCAACGCCAGAAGCATGAAATACAATATAAATACAACAGTTTTTCCAATGTATAAAACGAATTATTGCTGCCAGTGTAGAAGTTATGATCATTTCTTCGTTCTGGGCAACCTAGGCTTCACCCTAGGGCGTTGCTCCACTAGATCGAATAGTTAGGGCCATAGAAGTCAACGCCAGAAGCATAAAATACGATATAAATACAACAGCTTTTCAATCGTATAAAAGGAATTATTGCAAACAGTGTGAAAGTAATGGTCATTTCTACGTTCTGGGCAACCTAGGCTTCACCCTAGGGCGTTGCTCCACCAGATTAAACAGTTAGGGCCTTAGAAGTCAACGCCCGAAGCATAAAATACGATATAAATACAACAGCTTTTCCATCGTATAAAATGAATAATTGCAAACAGTGTGAAAGTAGTGGTCATTTCTACGTTCCGAGCAACCTAGGCCTCAATCTAGGGCGGTGCTCCACCATATCGAATAGCTACGGCCTTAGAAGCCTACGCCTGAAGCATAAAATACAATAAAAATACAACGGTCTTTTCATCGTATAACAGGAATAATTGCATCAAGCGTGAAAGTAATGATCATTTCGGCGTTTCGGGCGTCCTAGACTTAACTCTGAGGAATTGCTCCACCAGATCGAATAGTTAGGGCCTAAGAAGTCAACGCCAGAAGCATAAAATACAATATAAATACAACAGCTTTTCCATCGTATAAAATGAATAATTGCAAACAGTGTGAAAGTAGTGGTCATTTCTACGTTCCGAGCAACCTAGGCCTCAATCTAGGGCGGTGCTCCACCATATCGAATAGCTACGGCCTTAGAAGCCTACGCCTGAAGCATAAAATACAATATAAATACAACGGTCTTTTCATCGTATAACAGGAATAATTACAACAAGCGTGAAAGTGATGATCATTTCGGCGTTTCGGGCATCCTAGACTTAACTCTGAGGCATTGCTCCACCAGATCGAATAGTTAGGGCCTAAGAAGTCAACGCCAGAAGCATGAAATACAATATAAATACAACAGTTTTTCCAATGTATAAAACGAATTATTGCTGCCAGTGTAGAAGTTATGATCATTTCTTCGTTCTGGGCAACCTAGGCTTCACCCTAGGGCGTTGCTCCACTAGATCGAATAGTTAGGGCCATAGAAGTCAACGCCAGAAGCATAAAATACGATATAAATACAACAGCTTTTCAATCGTATAAAAGGAATTATTGCAAACAGTGTGAAAGTAATGGTCATTTCTACGTTCTGGGCAACCTAGGCTTCACCCTAGGGCGTTGCTCCACGAGATCGAATTGTTAGGGCCAAAGAAGTCAACGCCCGAAGCATAAAAGACAAAATAAATAGAACAGTTTTTCGATTGTATAAAACGAATAATTGCTACCAGTGTAAAAGTTATGGTCATTTCTACGTTCCGGGCAACCTAGGCTTCACCCTAGGGCGTTGTTCCACAAGATCGAATAGTTAGGGCCTAAGAAGTGAACGCCAGAAGCATAAAATGCAATAAAAATACAACAGTCTTTCCATCCTATAACAGGAATAATTGCAATCCGTGTGAAAGTGATGGTCATTTGTACGTTCCAGGCAACCTAGGCTTCACTCTAGGGCGTTGCTCCACGAGATCGAATTGTTAGGGCCAAAGAAGTCAACGCCCGAAGCATAAAATACAAAATAAATAGAACAGTTTTTCCATTGTATAAAATGAATAATTGCTACCAGTGTAAAAGTTATGGTCATTTCTACGTTCCGGGCAACCTAGGCTTCATGCTAGGGCATTGTTCCATCAGATCGAACAGTGAGGCCCTGAGAAGTGAACGCCAGAAGCATAAAATACAATATAAATACAACAGTTTTTCCATCGTAGAAAACGAATAATTGCAGCCAGTGTGAAAGTTATGGTCATTTGTATATTCCGAGCAACCTAGGCTTCACTCTAGGGCGGTGCTCCACCATATCGAATAGCTACGGCCTGAGAAGCCTACGCCTGAAGCATAACATACAATAAAAATACAGCGGTCTTTTCATCGTATAACAGGAATAATTGCAACAAGCGTGAAAGTAATGATCATTTCGGCGTTTCGGGCATCCTAGACTTAACTCTGAGGCATTGCTCCACCAGATCGAATAGCTAGGGCCTAAGAAGTCAACGCCAGAAGCATAAAATACAATATAAATACAACAGTTTTTCCAGTGTATAAAATGAATAATTGCTACCAGTGTAAAAGTTATGGTCATTTCTACGTTCCGGGCAACCTAGGCTTCACCCTAGGGCGTTGTTCCACCAGATCGAATAGTTAGGGCCTAAGAAGTGAACGCCAGAAGCATAAAATACAATATAAATACAACAGTTTTTCTATCGTATAAAACGAATAATTGCAGCCAGTGTGAAAGTTATGGTCATTTCTACATTCCGAGCAACCTAGGCTTCACTCTAGGGCGTTGCTCCAACAGATTGAATAGTCAGGGCCTAAGAAGTGAACGCCAGAAGCATAAAATGCAATAAAAATACAACAGCCTTTCCATCCTATAACAGGAATAATTGCAATCCGTGTGAAAGTGATGGTCATTTGTACGTTCCAGGCAACCTAGGCTTCACTCTAGGGCGTTGCTCCACCAGATCGAATTGTTAGGGCCAAAGAAGTCAACGCCCGAAGAATAAAATACAAAATAAATAGAACAGTTTTTCCATCGTATAAAAGGAATAATTGCAAACAGTGTGAAAGTAATGGTCATTTCTACGTTCCGGGCAACCTAGGCTTCACTCTACGGCTTTGTTCCGCCAGATCGAATAGTTAGGGCCTAAGAAGTCAACACCAGAAGAATAAAATACAAAATAAATACAACAGCCTTTACACCGTATAAAACGAATAATTGCAACCTGTGTGAAGGTTATGGCCATATCTACGTTCCGGGCAACCTAGGCTTCACTGTAGGGCGTTGCTCCACCAGATCGAAGTGTTAGGGACTAAGAAGTCAACGCCCGAAGCATAAAATACAATGGAAATGCAACAGTTTTTCCATCGTATAAAACGAATAATTGCAACCATTATGAAACTTATGGTCATTTCTACGTTCCGGGCAACCTAGGCTTCACTCTAGGGCGTTGCTCCACCAGATCGAATAGTTAAGTCCTTAGCAGTCAACGCCAGAAGCATAAAATACGATATTAATACAGCAGCTTTTCCATCGTATAGAAGGGATAATTGCAAACAGTGTGAAAGTAATGGTTATATCTACGTTCCGGGCAACCTAGGCTTCACTCTAGGGCGTTGCTCCACGAGATCGAATTGTTAGGGCCAAAGAAGTCAA
Source organism: Calliopsis andreniformis (assembly GCF_051401765.1). Lineage (NCBI taxonomy): Eukaryota > Metazoa > Arthropoda > Insecta > Hymenoptera > Andrenidae > Calliopsis > Calliopsis andreniformis. The sequence goes on from NW_027480428.1 coordinate 15,864,096, forward strand.
CGCCCGAAGCATAAAATACAAAATAAATAGAACAGTTTTTCCATTGTATAAAATGAATAATTGCTACCAGTGTAAAAGTTATGGTCATTTCTACGTTCCGGGCAACCTAGGCTTCATCCTAGGGCATTGTTCCATCAGATCGAACAGTGAGGCCCTAAGAAGTGAACGCCAGAAGCATAAAATACAATATAAATACAACAGTTTTTCCATCGTAGAAAACGAATAATTGCAGCCAGTGTGAAAGTTATGGTCATTTGTATATTCCGAGCAACCTAGGCTTCACTCTAGGGCGGTGCTCCACCATATCGAATAGCTACGGCCTGAGAAGCCTACGCCTGAAGCATAACATACAATAAAAATACAACGGTCTTTTCATCGTATAACAGGAATAATTGCAACAAGCGTGAAAGTAATGATCATTTCGGCGTTTCGGGCATCCTAGACTTAACTCTGAGGCATTGCTCCACCAGATCGAATAGCTAGGGCCTAAGAAGTCAACGCCAGAAGCATAAAATACAATATAAATACAACAGTTTTTCCAGTGTATAAAATGAATAATTGCTACCAGTGTAAAAGTTATGGTCATTTCTACGTTCCGGGCAACCTAGGCTTCACCCTAGGGCGTTGTTCCACCAGATCGAATAGTTAGGGCCTAAGAAGTGAACGCCAGAAGCATAAAATACAATATAAATACAACAGTTTTACTATCGTATAAAACGAATAATTGCAGCCAGTGTGAAAGTTATGGTCATTTCTACATTCCGAGCAACCTAGGCTTCACTCTAGGGCGTTGCTCCAACAGATTGAATAGTCAGGGCCTTATAAGTCAACGCCCGAAGCATAAAATGCAATAAAAATACAACAGTTTTTCCATCGTATAACAGGATTAATTGCAACCAGTTTGAAAGTTATGGTCATTTCTACGTTCCGGGCAACCTAGGCTTCACCCTAGGGCGTTGTTCCACCAGATCGAATAGTTAGGGCCTAAGAAGTGAACGCCAGAAGCATAAAATGCAATAAAAATACAACAGCCTTTCCATCCTATAACAGGAATAATTGCAATCCGTGTGAAAGTGATGGTCATTTGTACGTTCCAGGCAACCTAGGCTTCACTCTAGGGCGTTGCTCCACCAGATCGAATTGTTAGGCCCAAAGAAGTCAACGCCCGAAGAATAAAATACAAAATAAATAGAACAGTTTTTCCATCGTATAAAAGGAATAATTGCAAACAGTGTGAAAGTAATGGTCATTTCTACGTTCCGGGCAACCTAGGCTTCACTCTACGGCTATGTTCCGCCAGATCGAATAGTTAGGGCCTAAGAAGTCAACACCAGAAGAATAAAATACAAAATAAATACAACAGCCTTTACACCGTATAAAACGAATAATTGCAACCTGTGTGAAGGTTATGGCCATATCTACGTTCCGGGCAACCTAGGCTTCACTGTAGGGCGTTGCTCCACCAGATCGAAGTGTTAGGGACTAAGAAGTCAACGCCCGAAGCATAAAATACAATGGAAATGCAACAGTTTTTCCATCGTATAAAACGAATAATTGCAACCATTATGAAACTTATGGTCATTTCTACGTTCCGGGCAACCTAGGCTTCACTCTAGGGCGTTGCTCCACCAGATCGAATAGTTAAGTCCTTAGAAGTCAACGCCAGAAGCATAAAATACGATATTAATACAGCAGCTTTTCCATCGTATAGAAGGGATAATTGCAAACAGTGTGAAAGTAATGGTTATATCTACGTTCCGGGCAACCTAGGCTTCACTCTAGGGCGTTGCTCCACGAGATCGAATTGTTAGGACCAAAGAAGTCAACGCCCGAAGCATAAAATACAAAATAAATAGAACAGTTTTTCCATCGCAGAAAACGAATAATTGCAACCAGTGTGAAAGTTATGGTCATGTCTATATTCCGAGCAACCTAGGCTTCACTCTAGGGCGTTGGTCTACCAGGTCGAATAGTTAGGGCCTAAGAAGTGACCGCCAGAAGCATAAAATACAATATAAATACAACAGTTTTTCCATCGTATAAAACGAATAATTGCAACCAGTATGAAAGTAATGATCATTTCTACATTCCGAGCAACCTAGGCTTCACTCTAGGGCGTTGCTCCAACAGATTGAATAGTTAGGGCCTTAGAAATCAACGCCCGAGGCATAAAATGCAATAAAAATACAACAGTTTCTCCATCGTATAACAGGATTAATTGCAACCACTTTGAAAGTGATGGTCATTTCTACGTTCCGGGCAACCTAGGCTTCACTCTAGGGCGTTGCTCCACTAGATCGAATAGCTAGGGCCTTAGAAGTCAACGCCAGAGGCATATAATACAATATAAATACAACAGCTTTTCCATCGTAAAAAACGAATAATTGCAAACAGTGTGAAAGTAATTGTCATTTCTTCGTTCCGGGCAACCTAGGCTTCACTCTAGGGCGTTGCTCCACCAGATCAAACAGTTACGGCCTTAGAAGTCAACGCCCGAAGTATAAAATACAAAACAAAAAGATAAGCTTTTCCATTGTATAAAACGAATAATTGCTACCAGTGTAAATGTTATGGTCATTTCTACGTTCCGGGCAACCTAGGCTTCACCCTAGGGCGTTGTTCCACCAGATTGAATAGTTAGGGCCCAAGAAGTGAACGCCAGAAGCATAAAATACAATATAAATACAACAGTTTTTCCATCGTATAAAACGAATAATTGCAACCAGTGTGAAAGTTATGGTCATTTCTACATTCCCAGCAACCTAGGCTTCACTCTAGGGCGTTGCTCCACCAGATCGAATAGTTAGGTCCTTAGAAGTCAACGCCAGAAGCATAAAATACGATATAAATACAGCAGCTTATCCAACGTATAAAAGGAATAATTGCAAACAGTGTGAAAGTAATGGTCATTTATACGTTCCGGGCAACCTAGGCTTCACTCTACGGCGTTGTTCCACCAGATCGAATAGTTAGGGCCTAAGAAGTCAACACCAGAAGAATAAAATACAAAATAAATACAACAGCCTTTACACCGTATAAAACGAATAATTGCAACCTGTGTGAAGGTTATGGTCATATCTACGTTCCGGGCAACCTAGGCTTCACTGTAGGGCGTTGCTCCACCAGATCGAAGTGTTAGGGCCAAGAAGTCAACGCCCGAAGCATAAAATACAATAGAAATAGAACAGTTTTTCCATCGTATAAAACGAATAATTGCAACCATTACGAAACTTATGGTCATTTCTACGTTCGGGGCAACCTAGGCTTCACCCTAGGTCGTTGTTCCACCAGATCGAATAGTTAGGGCCTAAGAAGTGAACGCCAGAAGCATAAAATGCAATAAAAATACAACAGTTTTTCCATCGTATAACAGGATTAATTGCAACCAGTTTGATAGTGAAGGTCATTTCTACGTTCCGGGCAACCTAGGCTTCACTCTAGGGCGTTGCTCCACCAGGTCGAATTGTTAGGGCCAAAGAAGTCAACGCCCGAAGCATAAAATACAAAATAAATAGAACAGTTTTTCCATTGTATAAAACGAATAATTGCTACCAGTGTAAAAGTTATGGTCATTTCTACATTCCAGGCAACCTAGGTTTCACTCTAGGGCGTTGCTCCACCAGATCAAACAGTAAGGTCCTTAGAGGTCAACGCCCGAAGCATAAAATACAAAATAAATAGATCAGTTTTTCCATTGTATAGAACGAATAATTGCTACCAGTGTAAAAGTTATGGTCATTTCTACGTTCCGGGCAACCTAGGCTTCACCCTAGGGCGTTGTTCCACCAGATCGAATAGTCAGGGCCTAAGAAGTGAACGCCAGAAGCATAAAATGCAATAAAAATACAACAGTCTTTCCATCCTATAACAGGAATAATTGCAACCCGTTTGAAAGCGATGGTCATTTGTACGTTCCAGGGAACCTAGGCTTCACTCTAGGGCGTTGCTCCACCAGATCGAATTGTTAGGGCCAAAGAAGTCAACGCCCGAAGCATAAAATACAAAATAAATAGAACAGTTTTTCCATTGTATAAAATGAATAATTGCTACCAGTGTAAAAGTGATGGTCATTTCTACGTTCCGGGCAACCTAGGTTTCACTCTAGGGCGTTGCTCCAACAGATTGAATAGTCAGGGCCTTATAAGTCAACGCCCGAAGCATAAAATGCAATAAAAATACAACTGTTTTTCCATCGTATAACAGGATTAATTGCAACCAGTTTGAAAGTGATGGTCATTTCTACGTTCCGGGCAACCTAGACTTCACTCTAGGGCGTTGCTCCACCAGATCGAATTGTTAGGGCCAAAGAAGTCAACGCCCGAAGAATAAAATACAAAATAAATAGAACAGTTTTTCCATCGTATAAAAGGAATAATTGCAAACAGTGTGAAAGTAATGGTCATTTCTACGTTCCGGGCAACCTAGGCTTCACTCTACGGCTTTGTTCCGCCAGATCGAATAGTTAGGGCCTAAGAAGTCAACACCAGAAGAATAAAATACAAAATAAATACAACAGCCTTTACACCGTATAAAACTAATAATTGCAACCTGTGTGAAGGTTATGGCCATATCTACGTTCCGGGCAACCTAGGCTTCACTGTAGGGCGTTGCTCCACCAGATCGAAGTGTTAGGGACTAAGAAGTCAACGCCCGAAGCATAAAATACAATGGAAATGCAACAGTTTTTCCATCGTATAAAACGAATAATTGCAACCATTATGAATCTTATGGTCATTTCTACGTTCCGGGCAACCTAGGCTTCTCTCTAGGGCGTTGCTCCACCAGATCGAATAGTTAAGTCCTTAGAAGTCAACGCCAGAAGCATAAAATACGATATTAATACAGCAGCTTTTCCATCGTATAGAAGGGATAATTGCAACCAGTTTGATAGTGAAGGTCATTTCTACGTTCCGGGCAACCTAGGCTTCACTCTAGGGCGTTGCTCCACCAGATCGAATAGCTAGGGCCTAAGAAGTCAACGCCAGAAGCATAAAATACAATATAAATACAACAGCTTTTCCATCGTAAAAAACGAATAATTGCAAACAGTGTGAAAGTAATTGTCATTTCTTCGTTCCGGGCAACCTAGGCTTCACTCTAGGGCGTTGCTCCACCAGATCAAACAGTTACGGCCTTAGAAGTCAACGCCCGGAGTATAAAATACAAAACAAAAAGAAAAGTTTTTCCATTGTATAAAACGAATAATTGCTACCAGTGTAAATGTTATGGTCATTTCTACGTTCCGGGCAACCTAGGCTTCACCCTAGGGCGTTGTTCCACCAGATTGAATAGTTAGGGCCCAAGAAGTGAACGCCAGAAGCATAAAATACAATATAAATACAACAGTTTTTCCATCGTATAAAACGAATAATTGCAACCAGTGTGAAAGTTATGCTCATTTCTACATTCCCAGCAACCTAGGCTTCACTCTAGGGCGTTGCTCCACCAGATCGAATAGTTAGGTCCTTAGAAGTCAACGCCAGAAGCATAAAATACGATTTAAATACAGCAGCTTATCCAACGTATAAAAGGAATAATTGCAAACAGTGTGAAAGTAATGGTCATTTATACGTTCCGGGCAACCTAGGCTTCACTCTACGGCGTTGTTCCACCAGATCGAATAGTTAGGGCCTAAGAAGTCAACACCAGAAGAATAAAATACAAAATAAATACAACAGCCTTTACACCGTATAAAACGAATAATTGCAACCTGTGTGAAGGTTATGGTCATATCTACGTTCCGGGCAACCTAGGCTTCACTGTAGGGCGTTGCTCCACCAGATCGAAGTGTTAGGGCCTAAGAAGTCAACGCCCGAAGCATAAAATACAATAGAAATACAACAGTTTTTCCATCGTATAAAACGAATAATTGCAACCATTACGAGACTTATGGTCATTTCTACGTTCGGGGCAACCTAGGCTTCACCCTAGGGCGTTGTTCCACCAGATCGAATAGTTAGGGCCTAAGAAGTGAACGCCAGAAGCATAAAATGCAATAAAAATACAACAGTTTTTCCATCGTATAACAGGATTAATTGCAACCAGTTTGATAGTGAAGGTCATTTCTACGTTCCGGGCAACCTAGGCTTCACTCTAGGGCGTTGCTCCACCAGGTCGAATTGTTAGGGCCAAAGAAGTCAACGCCCGAAGCATTAAATACAAAATAAATAGAACAGTTTTTCCATTGTATAAAACGAATAATTGATACCAGTGTAAAAGTTATGGTCATTTCTACATTCCCAGCAACCTAGGCTTCACTCTAGGGCGTTGCTCCACCAGATCGAATAGTTAGGTCCTTAGAAGTCAACGCCAGAAGCATAAAATACGATATAAATACAGCAGCTTATCCAACGTATAAAAGGAATAATTGCAAACAGTGTGAAAGTAATGGTCATTTATACGTTCCGGGCAACCTAGGCTTCACTCTACGGCGTTGTTCCACCAGATCGAATAGTTAGGGCCTAAGAAGTCAACACCAGAAGAATAAAATACAAAATAAATACAACAGCCTTTACACCGTATAAAACGAATAATTGCAACCTGTGTGAAGGTTATGGTCATATCTACGTTCCGGGCAACCTAGGCTTCACTGTAGGGCGTTGCTCCACCAGATCGAAGTGTTAGGGCCAAGAAGTCAACGCCCGAAGCATAAAATACAATAGAAATAGAACAGTTTTTCCATCGTATAAAACGAATAATTGCAACCATTACGAAACTTATGGTCATTTCTACGTTCGGGGCAACCTAGGCTTCACCCTAGGTCGTTGTTCCACCAGATCGAATAGTTAGGGCCTAAGAAGTGAACGCCAGAAGCATAAAATGCAATAAAAATACAACAGTTTTTCCATCGTATAACAGGATTAATTGCAACCAGTTTGATAGTGAAGGTCATTTCTACGTTCCGGGCAACCTAGGCTTCACTCTAGGGCGTTGCTCCACCAGGTCGAATTGTTAGGGCCAAAGAAGTCAACGCCCGAAGCATAAAATACAAAATAAATAGAACAGTTTTTCCATTGTATAAAACGAATAATTGCTACCAGTGTAAAAGTTATGGTCATTTCTACATTCCAGGCAACCTAGGTTTCACTCTAGGGCGTTGCTCCACCAGATCAAACAGTAAGGTCCTTAGAGGTCAACGCCCGAAGCATAAAATACAAAATAAATAGATCAGTTTTTCCATTGTATAGAACGAATAATTGCTACCAGTGTAAAAGTTATGGTCATTTCTACGTTCCGGGCAACCTAGGCTTCACCCTAGGGCGTTGTTCCACCAGATCGAATAGTCAGGGCCTAAGAAGTGAACGCCAGAAGCATAAAATGCAATAAAAATACAACAGTCTTTCCATCCTATAACAGGAATAATTGCAACCCGTTTGAAAGCGATGGTCATTTGTACGTTCCAGGGAACCTAGGCTTCACTCTAGGGCGTTGCTCCACCAGATCGAATTGTTAGGGCCAAAGAAGTCAACGCCCGAAGCATAAAATACAAAATAAATAGAACAGTTTTTCCATTGTATAAAATGAATAATTGCTACCAGTGTAAAAGTGATGGTCATTTCTACGTTCCGGGCAACCTAGGTTTCACTCTAGGGCGTTGCTCCAACAGATTGAATAGTCAGGGCCTTATAAGTCAACGCCCGAAGCATAAAATGCAATAAAAATACAACTGTTTTTCCATCGTATAACAGGATTAATTGCAACCAGTTTGAAAGTGATGGTCATTTCTACGTTCCGGGCAACCTAGACTTCACTCTAGGGCGTTGCTCCACCAGATCGAATTGTTAGGGCCAAAGAAGTCAACGCCCGAAGAATAAAATACAAAATAAATAGAACAGTTTTTCCATCGTATAAAAGGAATAATTGCAAACAGTGTGAAAGTAATGGTCATTTCTACGTTCCGGGCAACCTAGGCTTCACTCTACGGCTTTGTTCCGCCAGATCGAATAGTTAGGGCCTAAGAAGTCAACACCAGAAGAATAAAATACAAAATAAATACAACAGCCTTTACACCGTATAAAACTAATAATTGCAACCTGTGTGAAGGTTATGGCCATATCTACGTTCCGGGCAACCTAGGCTTCACTGTAGGGCGTTGCTCCACCAGATCGAAGTGTTAGGGACTAAGAAGTCAACGCCCGAAGCATAAAATACAATGGAAATGCAACAGTTTTTCCATCGTATAAAACGAATAATTGCAACCATTATGAATCTTATGGTCATTTCTACGTTCCGGGCAACCTAGGCTTCTCTCTAGGGCGTTGCTCCACCAGATCGAATAGTTAAGTCCTTAGAAGTCAACGCCAGAAGCATAAAATACGATATTAATACAGCAGCTTTTCCATCGTATAGAAGGGATAATTGCAACCAGTTTGATAGTGAAGGTCATTTCTACGTTCCGGGCAACCTAGGCTTCACTCTAGGGCGTTGCTCCACCAGATCGAATAGCTAGGGCCTAAGAAGTCAACGCCAGAAGCATAAAATACAATATAAATACAACAGCTTTTCCATCGTAAAAAACGAATAATTGCAAACAGTGTGAAAGTAATTGTCATTTCTTCGTTCCGGGCAACCTAGGCTTCACTCTAGGGCGTTGCTCCACCAGATCAAACAGTTACGGCCTTAGAAGTCAACGCCCGGAGTATAAAATACAAAACAAAAAGAAAAGTTTTTCCATTGTATAAAACGAATAATTGCTACCAGTGTAAATGTTATGGTCATTTCTACGTTCCGGGCAACCTAGGCTTCACCCTAGGGCGTTGTTCCACCAGATTGAATAGTTAGGGCCCAAGAAGTGAACGCCAGAAGCATAAAATACAATATAAATACAACAGTTTTTCCATCGTATAAAACGAATAATTGCAACCAGTGTGAAAGTTATGCTCATTTCTACATTCCCAGCAACCTAGGCTTCACTCTAGGGCGTTGCTCCACCAGATCGAATAGTTAGGTCCTTAGAAGTCAACGCCAGAAGCATAAAATACGATTTAAATACAGCAGCTTATCCAACGTATAAAAGGAATAATTGCAAACAGTGTGAAAGTAATGGTCATTTATACGTTCCGGGCAACCTAGGCTTCACTCTACGGCGTTGTTCCACCAGATCGAATAGTTAGGGCCTAAGAAGTCAACACCAGAAGAATAAAATACAAAATAAATACAACAGCCTTTACACCGTATAAAACGAATAATTGCAACCTGTGTGAAGGTTATGGTCATATCTACGTTCCGGGCAACCTAGGCTTCACTGTAGGGCGTTGCTCCACCAGATCGAAGTGTTAGGGCCTAAGAAGTCAACGCCCGAAGCATAAAATACAATAGAAATACAACAGTTTTTCCATCGTATAAAACGAATAATTGCAACCATTACGAGACTTATGGTCATTTCTACGTTCGGGGCAACCTAGGCTTCACCCTAGGGCGTTGTTCCACCAGATCGAATAGTTAGGGCCTAAGAAGTGAACGCCAGAAGCATAAAATGCAATAAAAATACAACAGTTTTTCCATCGTATAACAGGATTAATTGCAACCAGTTTGATAGTGAAGGTCATTTCTACGTTCCGGGCAACCTAGGCTTCACTCTAGGGCGTTGCTCCACCAGGTCGAATTGTTAGGGCCAAAGAAGTCAACGCCCGAAGCATTAAATACAAAATAAATAGAACAGTTTTTCCATTGTATAAAACGAATAATTGATACCAGTGTAAAAGTTATGGTCATTTCTACGTTCCAGGCAACCTAGGTTTCACTCTAGGGCGTTGCTCCACCAGATCAAACAGTAAGGTCCTTAGAGGTCAACGCCCGAAGCATAAAATACAAAATAAATAGAACAGTTTTTCCATTGTATAAAATGAATAATTGCTACAAGTGTAAAAGTGATGGTCATTTCTACGTTCCGGGCAACCTAGGCTCCATCCTAGGGCATTGTTCTATCAGATCGAACAGTTAGGCCCTAAGAAGTGAACGCCAGAAGCATAAAATACAATATAAATACAACAGTTTTTCCATCGTAGAAAACGAATAATTGCAGCCAGTGTGAAAGTTATGGTCATTTGTATATTCCGAGCAAACTAGGCTTCACTCTAGGGCGTTGCTCCACCAGATCGAATAGTTAGGTCCTTAGAAGTCAACGCCAGAAGCATAAAATACGATATAAATACAACAGCTTTTCCATGGTATAAAAGGAATAATTGCAAACAGTGTGAAAGTAATGGTCATTTCTACGTTCCGGGCAACCTAGGCTTCACTCTACGGCGTTGTTCCACCAGATCGAATAGTTAGGGCCTAAGAAGTCAACACCAGAAGAATAAAATACAAAATAAATACAAAAGCCTTTACACCGTATAAAACGAATAATTGCAACCTGTGTGAAGGTTATGGTCATATCTACGTTCCGGGCAACCTAGGCTTCACTGTAGGGCGTTGCTCCACCAGATCGAAGGGTTAGGGCCTAAGAAGTCAACGCCCGAAGCATAAAATACGATATAAATACAACAGCTTTTCCATCGTATTAAATAAATAATTGCAAACTGTGTGAAAGTAGTGGTCATTTCTGCGTTCCGAGCAACCTAGGCTTCACTCTAGGGCGGTGCTCCACCATATCGAATTGCTACGGCCTTAGAAGCCTACGCCTGAAGCATAAAATACAATAAAAATGCAACAGTCTTTTCATCGTATAACCGGAATAATAGCAACATGCGTGAAAGTAATGATCATTTCGGCGTTTCGGGCATCCTAGACTTAACTCTGAGGCATTGCTCCACCAGATTGAATAGTTAGGGCCTAAGGAGTCAACGCCAGAATCGTAAAATACAATATAAATGCAAGAGCTTTGCCACCGTATAAAATGAATAATTGCAAACCGTGTGAAAGATATGGACATTTCTACGTTCCGGGCAACCTAGGCTTCACTCTATGACGTTCTTCCACCACATCGAATAGCTACGGCCTCAGAAGTCAACGCCTGAAGCATAAAATACAATATAAATATAACAGTTTTTCCATCGTATAAAACGAATAATAGCAACCAGTGTGAAAGTTATGGTCATTTCTACGTTCCGGGCAACCGAGGCTTCACCCTAGGGCGTTGCTCCACCAGATCAAACAGTTAGGGCCTTAGAAGCCAACGCCCGAAGCATTAAATACAAAATAAAAAGAATACTTTTTCCATTGTATAAAACGAATAATTGCTACCAGTGTAAAAGTTATGGTCATTTCTACGTTCCGGGCAACCTAGGCTTCACCCTAGGGCGTTGTTCCACCAGATCGAATAGTTAGGGCCTAAGAAGTGAACGCCAGAAGCATAAAATACAATATAAATACAACAGTTTTTCTATCGTATAAAACGAATAATTGCAGCCAGTGTGAAAGTTATGGTCATTTCTACATTCCGAGCAACCTAGGTTTCACTCTAGGGCGTTGCTCCAACAGATTGAATAGTCAGGGCCTTATAAGTCAACGCCAGAAGCATAAAATACAATATAAATACAACAGTTTTTCTATCGTATAAAACGAATAATTGCAGCCAGTGTGAAAGTTATGGTCATTTCTACATTCCGAGCAACCTAGGTTTCACTCTAGGGCGTTGCTCCAACAGATTGAATAGTCAGGGCCTTATAAGTCAACGCCCGAAGCATAAAATGCAATAAAAATACAACTGTTTTTCCATCGTATAACAGGATTAATTGCAACCAGTTTTAAAGTGATGGTCATTTCTACGTTCCGGGCAACCTAGACTTCACTCTAGGGCGTTGCTCCACTAGATCGAATAGCTAGGGCCTTAGAAGTCAACGCCAGAGGCATAAAATACAATATAAATACAACAGCTTTTCCATTGTAAAAAACGAATAATTGCAACCAGTGTGAAAGTTATGGTCATTTGTACGTTCCAGGGAACATAGGCTTCGCTCTAGGGCGTTGCTCCACCAGATCGAATTGTTAGGGCCAAAGAAGTAAACGCCCGAAGCATAATATACAAAATAAATAGAACAGTTTTTCCATTGTATAAAACGAATAATTGCTACCAGTGTAAAAGTTATTGTCATTTCTACGTTCCGGGCAACCTAGGCTTCACCCTAGGGCATTGTTCCATCAGATCGAATAGTTAGGCCCTAAGAAGTGAACACCAGAAGCATTAAATACAATATAAATACAACAGTTTTTCCATCGCAGAAAACGAATAATTGCAACCAGTGTGAAAGTTATGGTCATTTCTATACTCCGAGCAACCTAGGCTTCACTCTAGGGCGTTGCTCCACCAGATCGAATAGTTAGGTCCTTAGAAGTCAACGCCAGAAGCATAAAATACGATATAAATACAACAGATTTTCCATGGTATAAAAGGAATAATTGCAAACAGTGTGAAAGTAATGGTCATTTCTACGTTCCGGGCAACCTAGGCTTCACTCTACGGCGTTGTTCCACCATATCGAATTGCTACGGCCTTAGAAGCCTACGCCTGAAGCATAAAATACAATAAAAATACAACAGTCTTTTCATCGTATAACCGGAATAATAGCAACATGCGTGAAAGTAATGATCATTTCGGCGTTTCGGGCATCCTAGACTTAACTCTGAGGCATTGCTCCACCAGATTGAATAGTTAGGGCCTAAGGAGTCAACGCCAGAAGCGTAAAATACAATATAAATGCAAGAGCTTTGCCACCGTATAAAATGAATAATTGCAACCAGTGTGAAAGTTATGGTCATTTCTACGTTCCGGGCAACCGAGGCTTCACTCTAGGGCGTTGCTCCACCAGATCAAACAGTTAGGGCCTTAGAAGCCAACGCCCGAAGCATTAAATACAAAATAAATAGAACAGTTTTTCCATTGTATAAAACGAATAATTGCTACCAGTGTAAAAGTTATGGTCATTTCTACGTTCCGGGCAACCTAGGCTTCACCCTGGGGCATTGTTCCATCTGATCGAATAGTTAGGCCCTAAGAAGTGAACGCCAGAAGCATAAAATACAATATAAATACAACAGTTTTTCCATCGCAGAAAACGAATAATTGCAACCAGTGTGAAAGTTATGGTCATTTCTATATTCCGAGCAACCTAGGCTTCACTCTAGGGCGTTGCTCGACCAGATCGAATAGTTAGGTCCTTAGAAGTCAACGCCAGAAGCATAAAATACGATATAAATACAACAGCTTTTCCATGGTATAAAAGGAATAATTGCAAACAGTGTGAAAGTAATAGTTAGGGCATAAGAAGTGAACGCCAGAAGCATAAAATACAATATAAATACAACAGTTTTTCCATCATATAAAACGAATAATTGCAACCAGTATGAAGGTTATGGTCATTTCTACTTTCCGGGCAACCTAGGCTTCACTATAGGGCGTTGCTCCACCAGATGGAATAGTTAGGGCCTAAGAAGTCAACGCCAGAAGCATAAAATACAATATAAATCCAACAGTTTTTCCATCGTATAAAACGAATAATTGCTACCCGTATGGAAGTGATGGTCATTTCTACGTTCCGGGCAACCTAGGCCTCACTCTAGGGTGTTGTTCCACCAGATTGAATAGTTAGGGCCTACGAAATCAACGCCAGAAGCATAAAATACAATATAAATATAACAGTTTTTCCATCGTATAAAACGAATAATAGCAACCAGCGTTAAAGTTATGGTCATTTCTACGTTTCGGGCAACCTAGGCTTCACCCCAGGGCGTTGTTCCACCAGATCGAATAGTTAGGGCCGAAGAAGTGAACGCCAGCAGCATTAAATACAATATAAATACAACAGTTTTTCCATCATATAAAACGAATAATTGCAACCAGTATGAAAGTTCTGGTCATTTCTACGTTCCGGGCAACCTAGGCTTCACCCTATGGCGTTCTTCCACCACATCGAATAGCTACGGCCTCAGAAGTCAACGCCTGAAGCATAAAATACAATAAAAATACAACAGTCTTTCCATCCTATAACAGGAATAATTGCAACCCGTGTGAAAGTGATGGTCATTTCTACGTTCCGGGCAGCCTCGGCTTCACTCTAGGGCGTTGCTCCACCAGATCAAACAGTTAGGGCCTTAGAAGTCAACGCCCGAAGCATAAAATACAAAATAAATAGAACAGTTTTTCCATCGTATGAAACGAATAATAGCAACCAGTGTGAAAGTTATGGTCATTTCTACGTTCCGGGCAACCTAGGCTTCACCCCAGGGCGTTGTTCCACCAGATTGAATATTTAAGGCCTAAGAAGTGAACGCCAGCAACATAAAATACAATATAAATACAACAGTTCTTCCATCATATAAGACGAATGATTGCAACCAGTATGAAAGTTATGGTCATTTCTTCGTTCGGAGCAACCTAGGCTTCACTCTATGGCGTTCATCCACCACATCGAATAGCTACGGCCTCAGAAGTCAACGCCCGAAGCATAAAATGCAATAAAAGTACAACAGTGTTTCCATCATATAACAGGAATAATTGCAACCAGTTTGAAAGTGATGGCCGATTCTACGTTCCGGGCAACCTAGGCTTCACTCTAGGGCGTTGCTCCTACAGATTGAATAGTTAGGACCTTAGAAGTCAATGCACGAAGCATAAAATGCAATAAAAATACAACAGTTTTTCCATCATATAACAGGAATAATTGCAACCAGTTAGAAAGTGATGGTCATTTCAACGTTCCGGGCAACCTAGGCTTCACTCTAGGGCGTTGCTCCACCAGATAGAATAGTTAGTGCCTTCGAAGTCAACGCCAGAAGCATAAAATTCAATAAAGATCCAACAGTTTTTCCATCGTATAGCAGGAGTATCTGCAAACAGTGTGAAAGTACTGGTCATTTCTACATTCCGGGTAACCTAGGCTTCACTCTAGGGCGTTGTTCCACCAGATCGAACTGTGAGGGCCTAAGAAGGCAACGCCAGGAGCATAAAATACAATATAAATACAACAGCTTTTCCACCGTATAAAATGAATAATAGCAAACAGTGTGAAAGTAATGGTCATTTCTACGTTCCGGTTAACCTAGGCTGCACTCTAGGGTGTTGCACCACCAGATGGAATAGCTAGGGCCTTAGAAGTCAACGCCCGAAGCATAAAATGCAAAATAAATATAACAGCTTTTCCATCGTATGAAACGAATAACAGCAACCAGTCTGAAAGTACTGGACATTTCTGCGTTCCGGGTAACCTAGGTTTCACACTAGGGCGTTGCTCCACCAGATCAAATAGCTAGGGCCTAAGAAGTCAACGCCAGAAGCATAAATTACAATATAAGTACAACAGCTTTTCCATCGTATGTAATGTATATTTACAACCAGTGTGGAAGTAATGGACATTTCTACGTTCCGGGCAACCTAGGCTTCACCCCAGGGCGTCGTTCCACCAGATTGAATAGTTAGGGCTTAAGAAGTGAACGCCAGCAGCATAAAATACAATATAAATACAACAGTTCTTCCATCGTATAAAACGAATAATAGCAACCAGCGTGAAAGTTATGGTCATTTCTACGTTTCGGGCAACCTAGGCTTCACCTCAGGGCGTTGTTCCACCAGATAGAATAGCTAGGGACTTAGAATTCAACGCCAGAAGAATAAAATACAATATAAGTACAACAGTTTTTCCATCGTATAAAATGAATATTTGCAAACATTGTGAAAGTAATGGTCATTTCTACGTTCCGGGCAACCCATGCGACACTCTAGGGCGTTGCTCCACCACATCTGATAGCTACGGCCTTCAAAGTCAATGCCAGAAGCATAAAATACGATATAAATACAACAGCTTTTCCATCGTATAAAATGAATATTTGCAAACATTGTGAAAGTAATGGTCATTTCTACGTTCCGGGCAACCTAGGCTTCACTCTAGGGCGGTGCTCCACCAGATCAAATAGTTAGGGCCTAAGAAGTCAACGCCAGAAGCATAAATTACAATATGAGTACAACAGCTTTTCCATCGTATAAAATGAATAATTGCAAACAGTGTGAAAGTAACGGTCATTTCTACGTTCCGGCCAACCTAGGCTGCACTCTAGGGTGTTGCTCCACCAGATGGAATAGCTAGGGCCTTAGAAGTCAACGCCCGAAGCATAAAATGCAAAATAAATATAACAGCTTTTCCATCATATGAAACGAATAACAGCAACCAGTCTGAAAGTACTGGTCATTTCTACGTTCCGGGTAACCTAGGTTTCACACTAGGGCGTTGCTCCACCAGATCGAATAGCTAGGGACTTAGAATTCAATGCCAGAAGGATAAAATACAATATAAGTACAACAGTTTTTCCATCTTATAAAATGAATAACTGTAACCAGTGTGAAAGTACTGGTCATTTCTACGTTCCGGGCAACCTAGGCTTCACTGCAGGGCATTGCACCACCAAATCGAATAGTTAGGGCCATAGAAGTCAACGCCCGAAGCATAAAATACAATATAAGTACAACAGTTGTTCCATCGTATAAAATGAATAATTGCGAACATTGAGAAAGTAATGGTCATTTCTACGTGCCTGGCAACCTACGCGTCACTCTAGGGCGTTGCTGCTCCACATCTGATAGCTACGGCCTTAGATGCTAACGCCGGAAGCATAAAATACAATATAAATACAACAGCTTTGCCATCGTATAAAATGAATAATTGCAAACAGTGTGAAGGTAATGGTCATTTCTACGTTCCGTGCAACCTAGGCTTCACTCTAGGGCGTTGCTCCACCAAATCGAATAGTTAGGGCCTTAGAAGTCAACGCCAGAAGCATAAAATACGATATAAGTACAACAGTTTATCCATCGTATGAAATGAATAATTGCAGACATTGTGAAAGTAATGGTCATTTCTACGTTCCGGGCAACCTAGGCTGCACTCTAGGGTGTTGCTCCACCAGATGGAATAGATAGGGACTTAGAATTCAATGCCAGAAGCATAAAATGCAATATAAATATAACAGCTTTTCCATCGTATAAAACGAATAAAAGCAACCAGTGTGAAAGTTATGGTCATTTCCACTTTCCGGGCCACCTAGGCTTCACTCTAGGGCGTTGCTCCACCAGTTCGAATAGTTAGGGCCTTAGAAGTCAACGCCCGAAGCATAAAATACAATATAAATACCACAGCTTTGCCATCTTATAAAATGAATAATTGCAACCAGTGTGAATGTTATGGTTATTTCTACGTTCCGGGAAACCTAGGCTTCTGTCTAGGGCCTTCTTCCACCAGATCGAATAGTTAGTGCCTTAGAAGTCAACGCCAGAAGCATAAAATTCTATAAAGATGCAACAGCTTTGCATCGTATAACAGGAATAACTGCAAACAGTGTGATAGTACTGGTCATTACTACGTTCCGGGGAATCTAGGCTTCACTGTAGGGCGTTGCTCCACCAAATCGAATAGTTAGGGCCTTAGAAGTCAACGCCCGAAGCATAAAATACAATATAAATACAACAGCTTTTCCATCGTATAAAATGAATAATTGCAAAAAGTCTGAAAGTAATGGTCATTTCTACGTTCCGGGCAACCTAGGCTGCACTCTAGGGTGTTGCTCCACCAGATGGAATAGCTAGAGCCTTAGAAGTCAACGCCCGAAGCATAAAATGCAAAATAAATATAACTGCTTTTCCATCGTATGAAACGAATAACAGCAACCAGTCTGAAAGTACTGGACATTTCTACGTTCCGGGTAACCTAGGTTTCACACTAGGGCGTTGCTCCACCAGATCGAATAGCTAGGGACTTAGAAGTCAACGCCAGGGGCATAAAATACAATATAAGTACAACAGCTTTGCCATCGTATAAAATGAATAATTGCAAACAGTGTGAAGGTAATGGCCATTTCTACGTTCCGAGCAACCTAGGCTTCACTCTAGGGCGTTGCTATACCAGATCGAATAGTTACGGCCTAAGAAGTCAACGCCAGAAGCATAAAATACGATATAAATACAACAGCTTTTCCATCGTAGAAAACGATTAATGGCAACCAGTGTGAATGTTATGGTCATTTCTACGTTCCGGGCAACCTAGGCTTCAGTCTAGGGCCTTGCTCCACCAGATCGAATAGTTAGGGCCTTAGAAGTCAACGCCAGAAGCATAAAATACAATATAAGTACAACAGTTGTTCCATCGTATAAAATGAATAATTGCGAACATTGAGAAAGTAATGGTCATTTCTACGTGCCTGGCAACCTACGTGTCACTCTAGGGCGTTGCTGCTCCACATCTGATAGCTACGGCCTTAGAAGCTAACGCCGGAAGCATAAAATACAATATAAATACAACAGCTTTGCCATCGTATAAAATGAATAATTGCAAACAGTGTGAAGGTAATGGTCATTTCTACGTTCCGTGCAACCTAGGCTTCACTCTAGGGCGTTGCTCCACCAAATCGAATAGTTAGGGCCTTAGAAGTCAACGCCAGAAGCATAAAATACGATATAAGTACAACAGTTTATCCATCGTATGAAATGAATAATTGCAGACATTGTGAAAGTAATGGTCATTTCTACGTTCCGGGCAACCTAGGCTGCACTCTAGGGTGTTGCTCCACCAGATGGAATAGATAGGGACTTAGAATTCAATGCCAGAAGCATCAAATGCAATATAAATATAACAGCTTTTCCATCGTATAAAACGAATAAAAGCAACCAGTGTGAAAGTTATGGTCATTTCCACTTTCCGGGCCACCTAGGCTTCACTCTAGGGCGTTGCTCCACCAGTTCGAATAGTTAGGGCCTTAGAAGACAACGCCCGAAGCATAAAATACAATATAAATACCACAGCTTTGCCATCTTATAAAATGAATAATTGCAACCAGTGTGAATGTTATGGTTATTTCTACGTTCCGGGAAACCTAGGCTTCTGTCTAGGGCCTTCTTCCACCAGATCGAATAGTTAGTGCCTTAGAAGTCAACGCCAGAAGCATAAAATTCTATAAAGATGCAACAGCTTTGCATCGTATAACAGGAATAACTGCAAACAGTGTGATAGTACTGGTCATTACTACGTTCCGGGTAATCTAGGCTTCACTGTAGGGCGTTGCTCCACCAAATCGAATAGTTAGGGCCTTAGAAGTCAACGCCCGAAGCATAAAATACAATATAAATACAACAGCTTTTCCATCGTATAAAATGAATAATTGCAAACAGTCTGAAAGTAATGGTCATTTCTACGTTCCGGGCAACCTAGTCTGCACTCTAGGGTGTTGCTCCACCAGATGGAATAGCTAGAGCCTTAGAAGTCAACGCCCGGAGCATAAAATGCAAAATAAATATAACTGCTTTTCCATCGTATGAAACGAATAACAGCAACCAGTCTGAAAGTACTGGACATTTCTACGTTCCGGGTAACCTAGGTTTCACACTAGGGCGTTGCTCCACCAGATCGAATAGCTAGGGACTTAGAAGTCAACGCCAGGGGCATTAAATACAATATAAATACAACAGCTTTTCCATCGTATAAAATGAATAATTGCAAACAGTGTGAAAGTAATGGCCATTTCTACGTTCCGAGCAACCTAGGCTTCACTCTAGGGCGTTGCTATACCAGATCGAATAGTTACGGCCTAAGATGTCAACGCCAGAAGCATAAAATACGATATAAATACAACAGCTTTTCCATCGTATAAAATGAACAATTGCAAACAGTGTGAAAGTAATGGTCATTTCTACGTTCCGGGCAACCTAGGCTGCACTCTAGGGTGTTGCTCCACCAGATGGAATAGCTAGGGCCTTAGAAGTCAACGCCCGAAACATAAAATGCAATTTAAATATAACAGCTTTTCCATCGTATGAAACGAATAACGGCAACCAGTATGAAAGTACTGGTCATTTCTACGTTCCGGGTGACCTAGGTTTCACACTAGGGCGTTGCTCCACCAGATCGAATAGCTAGGGACTTAGAATTCAACGCCAGAAGGATAAAATACAATATAAGTACAACAGTTTTTCCATCTTATAAAATGAATAACTGTAACCAGTGTGAAAGTACTGGTCATTTCTACGTTCCGGGCAACCTAGGCTTCAATGTAGAGTGATGCTCCACCAGATGGAATAGGTAGTGCCTTAGAAGGCAACGCCAGAAGCATAATATACAAGATAAATATAACAGTTTTTCCAGCGTATAAAACGAATAATAGCAATCAGTGTGAAAGTTGAGGTCATTTCTACGTTCCGGGCAACCTAGGCTTCACTCTAGGGCGTTGCTCCACCAGATCAAACAGTTAGGGCCTTAGAAGTTAACGCCCGAAGCATAAAATACAAAACAAATAGAACAGTTTTTCCATCGTATAAAACGAATAATAGCAACCAGTTGAAAGTTATGGTCATTTCTACGTTCCGGGCAACCTAGGCTACACCCCAGGGCGTTGTTCCACCAGATCGAATAGTTAGTGCCTTAGAAGTCAATGCCAGAAGCATAAAATACAATATAAGTACAACAGTTTTTCCATCGTATGAAATGAATAATTTTCAACATTGCGAAAGTAATGGTCATTTCTACGTTCCGGGCAACCTAGGCGTCACTCTAGTGCGTTGCTCCACCACATCTGATAGCTACGGCCTTAGACGTCAACGACAGAATCATAAAATGCAATAAAGATGCAACAGCTTTTCCATCGTATAAAACGAATAATTGCAACCAGTATGAAAGTTATTGTCATTTCTACTTTCCGGGCAACCTGGGCTTCACCATAGGGCGTTGCTCCAACAGATTGAATAGTTAGGACCTTAGAAGACAATGCCCGAAGCATAAAATGCAATAAAAATACAACAGTTTTTCCATCATATAACAGGAATAATTGCAACCAGTTCGAAAGTGATGGTCATTTCTACGTTACGGGAAACCTAGGCTTCACTCTAGGGCGTTGCTCCACCAGATCGAATAGTTAGTGCCTTCGAAGTCAACGCCAGAAGCATAAAATTCAATAAAGATGCAACAGCTTTTGCATCGTATAAAAGGAATAACTGCCAACAGTATGAAAGTACTGGTCATTTCTACGTTCCGGGTAACCTGGGTTTCTCTCTAGGGCGGTGCTCCACCAGATCAAATAGTTACGGCCTAAGAAGTCAACGCCAGAAGCATAAATTACAATATAAGTACAACAGCTTTTCCATCGTATATAATGTATATTTGCAAGCAGTGTGGAAGTAATGGTCATTCCACGTACCGGGCAACCTAGGCTTCTCGCTAGGGTGTTGCTCCACCAGATGGAATAGCTAGGGCCTTAGATGTCAGGGCCCGAAGCATAAAATGCAAAATAAATAGAACAGCTTTTCCATTGTATAAAACGGATAACTCCAACCAGTGTGAAAGTACTGGTCATTACTACGTTCCGGGTAACCTAGGTTTCACTCTAGGGCGTTGCTCCACCACATAGAATAGCTAGGCACTTAGAATTCACAGCCAGAAGGATAAAATACAGTATAAGTACAAAAGTTTTTCCATTGTATGAAATGAATATTTGCAAACATTGTGAAAGTAATGGTCATTTCTACGTTCCGGGCAACGCATGCGACACTCTAGGGCGTTGCCCCACCACATCTAATAGCTACGGCCTTCAATGTCAACGCCAGAAGCATAAAATACGATATAAATACAACAGCTTTTCCATCATATAACACGAATAATGGTAACCAGTGTGATAGTAATGGTCATTTCTACGTTCCGGGTAACCTAGGTTTCACACTAGGGCGTTGCTCCACCAGACCGAATAGCTAGGGACTTAGAACTCAACGCCAGAAGGATAAAATACGATATAAGTACAACAGTTTTTCCATCGTATGAAATGAATAATTGCAGACATTGTGGAAGTAATGGTCATTTCTACGTTCCGGGCAACCTACGCTGCACTCTAGGGTGTTGCTCCACCAGATGGAATAGATAGGGACTCAGAATTCAATGCCAGAAGCATAAAATGCAATATAAATATAACAGCTATTCCATCGTATGAAACGAATAACAGCAACCAGTATGAAAGTACTGGTCATTTCTACGTTCCGGGTAACCTAGGTTTCACACTAGGGCGTTGCTCCACCAGATCGAATAGCTAGGGACTTAGAATTCAACGCCAGAAGGATAAAATACAATATAAGTACAACAGTTTTTCCATCTTATAAAATGAATAACTGTAACCAGTGTGAAAGTACTGGTCATTTCTACGTTCCGGGCAACCTAGGCTTCAATGTAGAGTGATGCTCCACCAGATGGAATAGGTAGTGCCTTAGAAGGCAACGCCAGAAGCATAATATACAAGATAAATATAACAGTTTTTCCAGCGTATAAAACGAATAATAGCAATCAGTGTGAAAGTTGAGGTCATTTCTACGTTCCGGGCAACCTAGGCTTCACTCTAGGGCGTTGCTCCTCCAGATCAAACAGTTACGGCCTTAGAAGTTAACGCCCGAAGCATAAAATACAAAACAAATAGAACAGTTTTTCCATCGTATAAAACGAATAATAGCAACCAGTTGAAAGTTATGGTCATTTCTACGTTCCGGGCAACCTAGGCTACACCCCAGGGCGTTGTTCCACCAGATCGAATAGTTAGTGCCTTAGAAGTCAATGCCAGAAGCATAAAATACAATATAAGTACAACAGTTTTTCCATCGTATGAAATGAATAATTTTAAACATTGCGAAAGTAATGGTCATTTCTACGTTCCGGGCAACCTAGGCGTCACTCTAGTGCGTTGCTCCACCACATCTGATAGCTACGGCCTTAGACGTCAACGACAGAAACATAAAATGCAATAAAGATGCAACAGCTTTTCCATCGTATAAAACGAATAATTGCAACCAGTATGAAAGTTATTGTCATTTCTACTTTCCGGGCAACCTGGGCTTCACCATAGGGCGTTGCTCCAACAGATTGAATAGTTAGGACCTTAGAAGACAATGCCCGAAGCATAAAATGCAATAAAAATACAACAGTTTTTCCATCATATAACAGGAATAATTGCAACCAGTTCGAAAGTGATGGTCATTTCTACGTTACGGGAAACCTAGGCTTCACTCTAGGGCGTTGCTCCACCAGATCGAATAGTTAGTGCCTTCGAAGTCAACGCCAGAAGCATAAAATTCAATAAAGATGCAACAGCTTTTGCATCGTATAAAAGGAATAACTGCCAACAGTATGAAAGTACTGGTCATTTCTACGTTCCGGGTAACCTAGGTTTCTCTCTAGGGCGGTGCTCCACCAGATCAAATAGTTACGGCCTAAGAAGTCAACGCCAGAAGCATAAATTACAATATAAGTACAACAGCTTTTCCATCGTATATAATGTATATTTGCAAGCAGTGTGGAAGTAATGGTCATTTCACGTACCGGGCAACCTAGGCTTCTCGCTAGGGTGTTGCTCCACCAGATGGAATAGCTAGGGCCTTAGAAGTCAGCGCCCGAAGCATAAAATGCAAAATAAATAGAACAGCTTTTCCATTGTATAAAACGGATAACTCCAACCAGTGTGAAAGTACTGGTCATTACTACGTTCCGGGTAACCTAGGTTTCACTCTAGGGCGTTGCTCCACCACATAGAATAGCTAGGCACTTAGAATTCACAGCCAGAAGGATAAAATACAATATAAGTACAACAGTTTTTCCATTGTATGAAATGAATATTTGCAAACATTGTGAAAGTAATGGTCATTTCTACGTTCCGGGCAACGCATGCGACACTCTAGGGCGTTGCCCCACCACATCTAATAGCTACGGCCTTCAATGTCAACGCCAGAAGCATAAAATACGATATAAATACAACAGCTTTTCCATCATATAACACGAATAATGGTAACCAGTGTGATAGTAATGGTCATTTCTACGTTCCGGGTAACCTAGGTTTCACACTAGGGCGTTGCTCCACCAGACCGAATAGCTAGGGACTTAGAACTCAACGCCAGAAGGATAAAATACGATATAAGTACAACAGTTTTTCCATCGTATGAAATGAATAATTGCAGACATTGTGGAAGTAATGGTCATTTCTACGTTCCGGGCAACCTAGGCTTCACTGTAGGGCGTTGCTCCACCAAATCGAATAGTTAGGGGCTTAGAAGTCAACGCCCGAAGCATAAAATACAATATAAGTACAACAGTTTTTCCATCGTATAAAATGAATGATTGCGAACATTGTGAAAGTAATGGTCATTTCTACGTGCCTGGCAACCTACGTGTCACTCTAGGGCGTTGCTGCTCCTCATCTGATACCTACGGCCTTAGAAGTTAACGCCGGAAGCATAAAATACGATCTAAATACTACAGCTTTGCCATCTTATAAAATGAATAATTGCAAACAGTGTGAATGTAATGGTCATTTCTACGTTCCGAGCAACCTAGGCTTCACTCTAGGGCGTTGCTCCACCAGATCCAGTAGCTAGGGACTAAGAATTCAACGCCAGAAGAATAAAATGCAATATAAGTACAACAGTTTTTCCATCGTATACAATGAGTAGTTGCTACCAGTGTGAAAGTTATGGTCATTTCTACGTCCCGTGCAACCTAGGCTTCACTGTAGAGTGATGCTCCACCAGATCGAATAGGTAGTGCCTTAGAAGGCAACGCCAGAAGCATAATATAGAACATAAACATAACAGTTTTTCGATCGTATAAAACGAATAATAGCAATCAGTGTGAAAGTTGTGGTCATTTCTACGTTCCGGGCTACCTAGGCTGCACTCTAGGGCGTTGCTCCACCAGATCGAATAGGTAGGGCCATAGAAGTCAACGCCAGAAGCATAAAACACAATAAAAATGCAACAGTTTTTCCATCGTATCGCATGACTAATTGCATCCAGTGCGAAAGTAATGATCATTTCTACGTTCCCGGCAACCTAGGCTTCACTCTAGGGCCTCGCTCCACCAGACCAAACAGTTAGGGCCTTAGAAGTCAACGCCCGAAGCATAAAATGCAAAATAAATATAACAGCTTTTCCATCGTATGAAACGAATAACAGCAACCAGTCTGAAAGTACTGGACATTTCTACGTTCCGGGTAACTTAGGTTTCACACTAGGGCGTTGCTCCACCAGATCGAATAGCTAGGGACTTAGAAGTCAACGCCAGGAGCATAAAATACAATATAAATACAACAGCTTTTCCATCGTATAAAATGAATAATTGCAGACATTGTGAAAGTAATGGTTATTTCTACTTCTCGGGCAACCTAGGCTTCACACTAGGGCGTTGTTCCACCAGATGGAATAGTTAATGCCTAAGAAGTCAACGCCAGAAGCTTAAAATCCGATATAAATACAACAGCTTTTCCATCGTATAAAACGAATAATTGCAACCAGTGTGAAAGTAATGGTCATTTCTACGTTCCCGCCAACGTAGGTTTCACTCTACGGCGATGATCCACCAGAGGGAATAGTTAGGGCCTAAGAATTCAACGCCAGGAGGATAAAATACAATATAAGTACAACAGTTATTCCATCGTATAAAATGAGTAGTTGCAAACATTGTGAAAGTAATGGTCATTTCTACGTCCCGGGCAACCTAGGCGACACTCTAGGGCGTTGCTCTACCTGACCGAATAGTTAGGGCCTTAGAAGTCAACGCCAGAAGCATAAAATACGAAATAAATAAAACAGTTTTTCCATCGTATAAAACGGATAATTGCAACCAGTGTGAAAGTTAAGGTCATTTCTACGTTCCGCGCAGCCTAGGCTTCACCCGAGGGCGTTGTTCCACCAGCTGGAATAGTTAGGGCCTAAGAGGTCAACGCCAGAAGCATAAAATACGATATAAATAGAACAGCTTTTCCATCGCATAAAACGAATAATTGCAACCAGTGTAGAAGTTATGGTCATTTCTACGTTCCGGGCAACCTAGGCTTCACTCTAGGGCGTTGCTCGACCAGATCGAATAGCTAGGGCCTTAGAAGTCAACGCCCGAAGCATAAAACACAAAATAAATAAAATAGTTTTTCCATCGCATAAAACGAATAATTGCAACCAGTGCGGAAGTTATGGTCATTTCTACATTCCGCGCAACCTAGGCTTCACCCTAGTGCGTTACTCCACCAGATCGAATAGTTAGGTCCTTAGAAGTCAACGCCAGATGCATAAAATACGATATAAATACAACAGCTTTTCCATCGTATAAAACGAATAATTGCAACCAGTGTGGAAGTTACGGTCATTTCTACGTTCCGGGCAACCTAGGCTACACTCTAGGGCGTCCCTCGACCAGATAGAATAGCTAGGGCCTTAGAAGTCAACGCCCGAAGCATAAAATACAAAATAAATAGAATAGTTTTTCCATCGTATAAAACGAATAATTGCAACCAGAGTGAAGGTAATGGTCTTTTCTACGTTCCGGGCAATCCAGGCTTCACCCAAGGGCGTTGTTCCACCAGATGGAATAGTTAGGGCCTATGAAGTCAACGCCGGAAGCATAAAATACGATACAAATACAACAGCTTTTCCATCGTATAAGACGAATAATTGCAACCAGTGTGAATGTAATGGTCATTTCTACGTTCCGGGCAACCTAGGCTACACTGTAGGGCGTTGCTCCACCAGATCGAATAATTAGAGCCTTAGAAATCAACGCCAGAAGCATAAAATACAATAAAGATGCAACATTTTTTCCATCGTAAAACAGGAATAATTGCAACCAGTGTGAAGGTAATGGTCTTTTCTACGTTCCGGGCAACCAAGGCTTCACTCTAGGGCGGTGCACCACCAGATCAAATAGTTAGGGCCTAAGACGTCAACGCCAGAAGCATAAAATACAACATAAATACAACTGATTTTCCATCGTATATAATGTATATTTGCAAACAGTGTGAAAGGAATGGTCATTTCTACGTACCGGGCAACCTAGGCTACACTCACGGGCGTTGCTCCACCAAATCGAATAGCTAGGGCCTTAGAAGTCAACGCCAGAAGCATAAAATACGATATAAATACAACAGCTTTTCCATCGTATAAAACGAATAATTGCAACCAGTGTGGAAGTTATGGTCATTTCTACGTTCCGGGCAACCTAGGCTTCACTCTAGGGCGTCGCTCGACTAGATAGAATAGCTAGGGCCTTAGAAGTCAATGCCCGAAGCATAAAATACAAATTAAATAGAACAGTTTTTCCATCGTATAAAACGAATAATTGCTACCAGTGTGAAAGTTATGGTCATTGCTACGTTCCGCGCAACCTAGGCTTCACCCAAGGGCGTTGTTCCACCAGATGGAATAGTTAGGGCCTAAGAAGTCAACGCCGGAAGCATAAAATAAGATATTAATACAACAGCTTTTCCATCGTATAAGACGAATAATTGCAACCAGTGTGAATGTAATGGTCATTTCTACGTTCCGGGCAACCTAGGCTTCACTCTAGGGCGTTGCTCCACCAGATCGAATAGTTAGGGCCTAAGAAGTCAACGCCAGAAGAATAAAATACAATATAAGTACAAATGCTTTTCCATCGTATAAAATGAATAATTGCAAACATTGTGAAAGTAATGGTCATTTCTCCGTTCCGGGCAACCTAGGCTTCACTCTAGGGCGTTGCACCAACAGATTGAATAGTTAGGCCCTTAGAAGTCAACGCCCGACGCATAAAACACAAAATAAATAGAACGGTTTTTCCATTGTATAAAACGAATAATAGCTACCAGTGTAAAAGTTATGGTCATTTCTACGTTCCGGGCATCCTAGGCTTCACCCTAGGACGTTGTTCCACCAGATCGAACAGTTAGGGCCTAAGAAGTCAACGCCAGAAGCATAAAATACAATATAAATATAACAGTTTTTCCATCGTATAAAACGAATGATAGCAACCAGTGTGAAAGTTATGGTCGTTTCTACGTTCCGGGCAACCTAGGCTTCACTCTGGGGCGTTGCGCCACCAGATCAAATAGTTAGGGCCTAAGAAGTCAACGCCAGAAGCATAAAATACAACATAAATACAACAGATTTTCCATCGTATATAATGTATATTTGCAAACAGTGTGAAAGTAATGGTCATTTCTATGTTCCGGGCAACCTAGGCCCCACTCTCGGGCGTTGCTCCACCAAACCGAATAGCTAGGGCCTTAGAAGTCAACGCCAGAAGCATAAAATACAATAAAGGTGCAACAGCTTTTCCATCGTATAAAACGAATAATTGCAACCAGTGTGAAAGTTATGGTCATTTCTACTTTCCGGGCATCCTAGGCTTCACCCTAGGACGTTGTTCCACCAGATCGAACAGTTAGGGCCTAAGAAGTCAACGCCAGAAGCATAAAATACAATATAAATATAACAGTTTTTCCATCGTATAAAACGAATGATAGCAACCAGTGTGAAAGTTATGGTCATTTCTACGTTCCGGGCAACCTAGGCTTCACTCTAGGGCGTTGCGCCACCAGATCGAATAGCTAGGGCCTTAGAAGTCAACGCCCGAAGCACAAAATACAAAATAACTAAAACAGTTTTTCCATCGTATAAAACGAATAATTGCAACCAGTATGAAAGTCAACGTCATTTCTACTTTCCGGGCAACATAGGCTTCACCCTTGGGCGTTGCACCAACAGATTGAATATTTAGGGCCTTAGAAGTCAACGCCCGAAGCATAAAATACAAAATAAATAGAACAGTTTTTCCATCGTATAAAACGAATAATTGCAACCAGTGTGAAGGTAATGGTCTTTTCTACGTTCCGGGCAACCTAGGCTTCACTCTAGGGCGTTGCGCCACCAGATCGAATAGTTAGGGCCTTAGAAGTCAACGCCCGAAGCATAAAATACAAAATAAATAAAACAGTTTTTCCATCGTATAAAACGAATGATTGCAGCCAGTATGAAAGTTAACGTCATTTCAACTTTCCGGGCAACTTAGGCGTCGCTCTAGGGCGTTGCTCCACCACATCTAATAGCTACGGCCTTAGAAGTCAACCCCAGATGAATAAAATACAATAAAGATGCCACAGCTTTTCCATCGTATAAAACGAATAATTGCAGCCAGTGTGAAAGTTATGGTCATTTCTACTTTCCGGGCATCCTAGGCTTCACCCTATGACGTTGTTCCACCAGATCGAACAGTTAGGGCCTAAGAAGTCAGCGCCAGAAGCATAAAATACAATATAAATATAACAGTTTTTCCATCGTATAAAACGAATGATAGCAACCAGTGTGAAAGTTATGGTCATTTCTACGTTCCGGGCAACCTAGGCTTCACACTAGTGCGTTGCTCCAATAGATCTAATAGTTAGGTCCTTAGAAGTCAACGCCAGAAGCATAAAATATGATATAAATACAACAGGGTTTCCATCATATAAAATGAATAATTGCAACCCGTGTGGAAGTTATGGTCATTTCTACGTTCCGGGCAACCTAGGCTTCACTCTAGGGCGTTGCTCGACCAGACCGAATAGCTAGGGCCTTAGAAGTCAACGCCTGAAGTATAAAATACAATAAAAATACAACAGTCTTTCCATCCTATAACAGGAATAATTGCAACCCGTGTGAAAGTGATGGTCATTTCTACGTTCCAGGTTACCTAGGCTTCACCCTAGGGCGTTGTTCCACCAGATGGAATAGTTAGGGACTAAGAAGTCAACGCCAGAAGCATAGAACACTATATAAATACAACAGTTTTTCCATCATATAAAACGCATAATTGCAACCAGGATGAAAGTTATGGTCATTTCTACTTCCCGGGCAACCTAGGCTTCACTCTAGGGCGTTGCTCCACCAGATCGAATAGTTAGGGCCTTAGAAGACAACGCCAGAAGCATAAAATACAAAATAAATAAAACAGTTTTTCCATCGTATAAAACGAATAATTGCTACCAGTGTGAACGTTATGGTCATTTCTACGTTCCGCGCAACCTAGGCTTCACTCTAGGGCGTTTCTCCACCAGATCGAATAGTTAGGTCCTTAGAAGTCAACGCCCGAAGCATAAAATACAAAATAAATCAAACAGTTTTTCCATCGTATAAAACGAATAATTGCAACCAGTGTGAAGGTAATGGTCTTTTCTACGTTCCGGGCAACCTAGGCTTCACTTTCGGGCGGTGCTCCACCAGATCAAATTGTTAGGGCCTAAGAAGTCAACGCCAGAAGCATAAAATACAACATAAATACAACAGATTTTCCATCGTATATAATGTATATTTGCAAACATTGTGAAAGTAATGGTCATTTCTACGTTCCGGGGAACCTAGGCGTCACTCTAGGGCGTTGCGACACCAGATCGAATAGATAGGGCCTTAGAAGTCAACGCCCGAAGCATAAAATACAAAATAAATCAAACAGTTTTTCCATCGTATAAAACGAATAATTGCAACCAGTATGAAAGTTAACATCATTTCTACTTTCCGGGCAACATAGGCTTCACCCTTGGTCGTTGCGCCAACAGATTGAATAGTTAGGGCCTTAGAAATCAACGCCCGAAGCATAAAATACAAAATAAATAGAACAGTCTTTCCATCGTATAAAACGAGTAATTGCTACCGGCGTGAAAGTTACGGTCATTTCTCCGTTCCGGACAACCTAGGCCCCACTCTAGGGCGCTGCTCCACCAGATCGAATAGTTAGGGCCTTAGAAGTCAACGCCAGAAGCATAGAATACAAAATAAATAAAACTGTTTTTCCATCGTATAAAACGAATAATTGCTACCAGTGTGAAAGTGATGGTCATTTCTACGTTCCAGGTAACCTAGGCTTCACCCTAGGGCGTGGTTCCACCAGATGGAATAGTTAGGGACTAAGAAGTCAACGCCAGAAGCATAAAACACTATATAAATACAACAGTTTTTCCATCATATAAAACGAATAATTGCAACCAGGATGAAAGTTATGGTCATTTCTACTTTCCGGGCAACCTAGGCTTCACTCTTGGGCGTTGCTCCACCAGATCGAATAGTTAGGGCCTTAGAAGTCAACGCCAGAAGCATAAAATGCAAAATAAATAAAACAGTTTTTCCATCGTATAAAACGAATAATTGCTACCAGTGTGAAAGTTATGGCCATTTCTACGTTCCGCGCAACCTAGGCTTCACCCTAGGGCGTTGTTCCACCAGATGGAATAGCTAGGGCCTTAGAAGTCAACGCCTGAAGTATAAAATACAATAAAAATACAACAGTCTTTCCATCCTATAACAGGAATAATTGCAACCCGTGTGAAAGTGATGGTCATTTCTACGTTCCAGGTTACCTAGGCTTCACCCTAGGGCGTTGTTCCACCAGATGGAATAGTTAGGGACTAAGAAGTCAACGCCAGAAGCATAGAACACTATATAAATACAACAGTTTTTCCATCATATAAAACGCATAATTGCAACCAGGATGAAAGTTATGGTCATTTCTACTTCCCGGGCAACCTAGGCTTCACTCTAGGGCGTTGCTCCACCAGATCGAACAGTTAGGGCCTAAGAAGTCAGCGCCAGAAGCATAAAATACAATATAAATATAACAGTTTTTCCATCGTATAAAACGAATGATAGCAACCAGTGTGAAAGTTATGGTCATTTCTACGTTCCGGGCAACCTAGGCTTCACACTAGTGCGTTGCTCCAATAGATCTAATAGTTAGGTCCTTAGAAGTCAACGCCAGAAGCATAAAATATGATATAAATACAACAGGGTTTCCATCATATAAAATGAATAATTGCAACCCGTGTGGAAGTTATGGTCATTTCTACGTTCCGGGCAACCTAGGCTTCACTCTAGGGCGTTGCTCGACCAGATCGAATAGCTAGGGCCTTAGAAGTCAACGCCTGAAGTATAAAATACAATAAAAATACAACAGTCTTTCCATCCTATAACAGGAATAATTGCAACCCGTGTGAAGGTGATGGTCATTTCTACGTTCCAGGTTACCTAGGCTTCACCCTAGGGCGTTGTTCCACCAGATGGAATAGTTAGGGACTAAGAAGTCAACGCCAGAAGCATAGAACACTATATAAATACAACAGTTTTTCCATCATATAAAACGCATAATTGCAACCAGGATGAAAGTTATGGTCATTTCTACTTCCCGGGCAACCTAGGCTTCACTCTAGGGCGTTGCTCCACCAGATCGAATAGTTAGGGCCTTAGAAGTCAACGCCAGAAGCATAAAATACAAAATAAATAAAACAGTTTTTCCATCGTATAAAACGAATAATTGCTACCAGTGTGAACGTTATGGTCATTTCTACGTTCCGCGCAACCTAGGCTTCACTCTAGGGCGTTTCTCCACCAGATCGAATAGTTAGGTCCTTAGAAGTCAACGCCCGAAGCATAAAATACGATATAAATACAACAGTTTTTCCATCGTATAAAACGAATAATTGCAACCAGTGTGAAGGTAATGGTCTTTTCTACGTTCCGGGCAACCTAGGCTTCACTTTCGGGCGGTGCTCCACCAGATCAAATTGTTAGGGCCTAAGAAGTCAACGCCAGAAGCATAAAATACAACATAAATACAACAGACTTTCCATCGTATATAATGTATATTTGCAAACATTGTGAAAGTAATGGTCATTTCTACGTTCCGGGGAACCTAGGCGTCACTCTAGGGCGTTGCGACACCAGATCGAATAGATAGGGCCTTAGAAGTCAACGCCCGAAGCATGAAATACAAAATAAATCAAACAGTTTTTCCATCGTATAAAACGAATAATTGCAACCAGTATGAAAGTTAACATCATTTCTACTTTCCGGGCAACATAGGCTTCACCCTTGGTCGTTGCGCCAACAGATTGAATAGTTAGGGCCTTAGAAATCAACGCCCGAAGCATAAAATACAAAATAAATAGAACAGTCTTTCCATCGTATAAAACGAGTAATTGCTACCGGCGTGAAAGTTACGGTCATTTCTCCGTTCCGGACAACCTAGGCCCCACTCTAGGGCGCTGCTCCACCAGATCGAATAGTTAGGGCCTTAGAAGTCAACGCCAGAAGCATAGAATACAAAATAAATAAAACTGTTTTTCCATCGTATAAAACGAATAATTGCTACCAGTGTGAAAGTGATGGTCATTTCTACGTTCCAGGTAACCTAGGCTTCACCCTAGGGCGTGGTTCCACCAGATGGAATAGTTAGGGACTAAGAAGTCAACGCCAGAAGCATAAAACACTATATAAATACAACAGTTTTTCCATCATATAAAACGAATAATTGCAACCAGGATGAAAGTTATGGTCATTTCTACTTTCCGGGCAACCTAGGCTTCACTCTTGGGCGTTGCTCCACCAGATCGAATAGTTAGGGCCTTAGAAGTCAACGCCAGAAGCATAAAATGCAAAATAAATAAAACAGTTTTTCCATCGTATAAAACGAATAATTGCTACCAGTGTGAAAGTTATGGCCATTTCTACGTTCCGCGCAACCTAGGCTTCACCCTAGGGCGTTGTTCCACCAGATGGAATAGCTAGGGCCTTAGAAGTCAACGCCTGAAGTATAAAATACAATAAAAATACAACAGTCTTTCCATCCTATAACAGGAATAATTGCAACCCGTGTGAAAGTGATGGTCATTTCTACGTTCCAGGTTACCTAGGCTTCACCCTAGGGCGTTGTTCCACCAGATGGAATAGTTAGGGACTAAGAAGTCAACGCCAGAAGCATAAAATACGATATAAATACAACAGCTTTTCCATCGTATAAAACAAATAATTGCAACCAGTGTGGAAGTTATGGTCATTTCTACGTTCCGGGCCACCTAGGCTTCACTCTAGGGCGTTGCTCCACCAGATCGAATAATTAGGGCCTTAGAAATCAACGCCAGAAGCATAAAATACAATAAAGATGCAACAGTTTTTCCATCGTAAAACAGGAATAATTGCAACCAGTGTGAAGGTAATGGTCTTTTCTACGTTCCGGGCAACCAAGGCTTCACTCTAGGGCGGTGCACCACCAGATCAAATAGTTAGGGCCTAAGACGTCAACGCCAGAAGCATAAAATACAACATAAATACAACTGATTTTCCATCGTATATAATGTATATTTGCAAACAGTGTGAAAGGAATGGTCATTTCTACGTACCGGGCAACCTAGGCTCCACTCACGGGCGTTGCTCCACCAAATCGAATAGCTAGGGCCTTAGAAGTCAACGCCAGAAGCATAAAATACGATATAAATACAACAGCTTTTCCATCGTATAAAACGAATAATTGCAACCAGTGTGGAAGTTATGGTCATTTCTACGTTCCGGGCAACCTAGGCTTCACTCTAGGGCGTCGCTCGACCAGATAGAATAGCTAGGGCCTTAGAAGTCAATGCCCGAAGCATAAAATACAAATTAAATAGAACAGTTTTTCCATCGTATAAAACGAATAATTGCTACCAGTGTGAAAGTTATGGTCATTGCTACGTTCCGCGCAACCTAGGCTTCACCCAAGGGCGTTGTTCCACCAGATGGAATAGTTAGGGCCTAAGAAGTCAACGCCGGAAGCATAAAATAAGATATTAATACAACAGCTTTTCCATCGTATAAGACGAATAATTGCAACCAGTGTGAATGTAATGGTCATTTCTACGTTCCGGGCAACCTAGGCTTCAATCTAGGGCGTTGCTCCACCAGATCGAATAGTTAGGGCCTAAGAAGTCAACGCCAGAAGAATAAAATACAATATAAGTACAAATGCTTTTCCATCGTATAAAACGAATAATTGCAAACATTGTGAAAGTAATGGTCATTTCTCCGTTCCGGGCAACCTAGGCTTCACTCTAGGGCGTTGCACCAACAGATTGAATAGTTAGGCCCTTAGAAGTCAACGCCCGACGCATAAAACACAAAATAAATAGAACGGTTTTTCCATTGTATAAAACGAATAATAGCTACCAGTGTAAAAGTTATGGTTATTTCTACGTTCCGGGCATCCTAGGCTTCACCCTAGGACGTTGTTCCACCAGATCGAACAGTTAGGGCCTAAGAAGTCAACGCCCGAAGCACAAAATACAAAATAACTAAAACAGTTTTTCCATCGTATAAAACGAATAATTGCAACCAGTATGAAAGTCAACGTCATTTCTACTTTCCGGGCAACATAGGCTTCACCCTTGGGCGTTGCACCAACAGATTGAATATTTAGGGCCTTAGAAGTCAACGCCCGAAGCATAAAATACAAAATAAATAGAACAGTTTTTCCATCGTATAAAACGAATAATTGCAACCAGTGTGAAGGTAATGGTCTTTTCTACGTTCCGGGCAACCTAGGCTTCACTCTAGGGCGTTGCGCCACCAGATCGAATAGTTAGGGCCTTAGAAGTCAACGCCCGAAGCATAAAATACAAAATAAATAAAACAGTTTTTCCATCGTATAAAACGAATGATTGCAGCCAGTATGAAAGTTAACGTCATTTCAACTTTCCGGGCAACTTAGGCGTCGCTCTAGGGCGTTGCTCCACCACATCTAATAGCTACGGCCTTAGAAGTCAACCCCAGATGAATAAAATACAATAAAGATGCCACAGCTTTTCCATCGTATAAAACGAATAATTGCAGCCAGTGTGAAAGTTATGGTCATTTCTACTTTCCGGGCATCCTAGGCTTCACCCTATGACGTTGTTCCACCAGATCGAACAGTTAGGGCCTAAGAAGTCAGCGCCAGAAGCATAAAATACAATATAAATATAACAGTTTTTCCATCGTATAAAACGAATGATAGCAACCAGTGTGAAAGTTATGGTCATTTCTACGTTCCGGGCAACCTAGGCTTCACACTAGTGCGTTGCTCCAATAGATCTAATAGTTAGGTCCTTAGAAGTCAACGCCAGAAGCATAAAATATGATATAAATACAACAGGGTTTCCATCATATAAAATGAATAATTGCAACCCGTGTGGAAGTTATGGTCATTTCTACGTTCCGGGCAACCTAGGCTTCACTCTAGGGCGTTGCTCGACCAGACCGAATAGCTAGGGCCTTAGAAGTCAACGCCTGAAGTATAAAATACAATAAAAATACAACAGTCTTTCCATCCTATAACAGGAATAATTGCAACCCGTGTGAAAGTGATGGTCATTTCTACGTTCCAGGTTACCTAGGCTTCACCCTAGGGCGTTGTTCCACCAGATGGAATAGTTAGGGACTAAGAAGTCAACGCCAGAAGCATAGAACACTATATAAATACAACAGTTTTTCCATCATATAAAACGCATAATTGCAACCAGGATGAAAGTTATGGTCATTTCTACTTCCCGGGCAACCTAGGCTTCACTCTAGGGCGTTGCTCCACCAGATCGAACAGTTAGGGCCTAAGAAGTCAGCGCCAGAAGCATAAAATACAATATAAATATAACAGTTTTTCCATCGTATAAAACGAATGATAGCAACCAGTGTGAAAGTTATGGTCATTTCTACGTTCCGGGCAACCTAGGCTTCACACTAGTGCGTTGCTCCAATAGATCTAATAGTTAGGTCCTTAGAAGTCAACGCCAGAAGCATAAAATATGATATAAATACAACAGGGTTTCCATCATATAAAATGAATAATTGCAACCCGTGTGGAAGTTATGGTCATTTCTACGTTCCGGGCAACCTAGGCTTCACTCTAGGGCGTTGCTCGACCAGATCGAATAGCTAGGGCCTTAGAAGTCAACGCCTGAAGTATAAAATACAATAAAAATACAACAGTCTTTCCATCCTATAACAGGAATAATTGCAACCCGTGTGAAGGTGATGGTCATTTCTACGTTCCAGGTTACCTAGGCTTCACCCTAGGGCGTTGTTCCACCAGATGGAATAGTTAGGGACTAAGAAGTCAACGCCAGAAGCATAGAACACTATATAAATACAACAGTTTTTCCATCATATAAAACGCATAATTGCAACCAGGATGAAAGTTATGGTCATTTCTACTTCCCGGGCAACCTAGGCTTCACTCTAGGGCGTTGCTCCACCAGATCGAATAGTTAGGGCCTTAGAAGTCAACGCCAGAAGCATAAAATACAAAATAAATAAAACAGTTTTTCCATCGTATAAAACGAATAATTGCTACCAGTGTGAACGTTATGGTCATTTCTACGTTCCGCGCAACCTAGGCTTCACTCTAGGGCGTTTCTCCACCAGATCGAATAGTTAGGTCCTTAGAAGTCAACGCCCGAAGCATAAAATACGATATAAATACAACAGTTTTTCCATCGTATAAAACGAATAATTGCAACCAGTGTGAAGGTAATGGTCTTTTCTACGTTCCGGGCAACCTAGGCTTCACTTTCGGGCGGTGCTCCACCAGATCAAATTGTTAGGGCCTAAGAAGTCAACGCCAGAAGCATAAAATACAACATAAATACAACAGACTTTCCATCGTATATAATGTATATTTGCAAACATTGTGAAAGTAATGGTCATTTCTACGTTCCGGGGAACCTAGGCGTCACTCTAGGGCGTTGCGACACCAGATCGAATAGATAGGGCCTTAGAAGTCAACGCCCGAAGCATGAAATACAAAATAAATCAAACAGTTTTTCCATCGTATAAAACGAATAATTGCAACCAGTATGAAAGTTAACATCATTTCTACTTTCCGGGCAACATAGGCTTCACCCTTGGTCGTTGCGCCAACAGATTGAATAGTTAGGGCCTTAGAAATCAACGCCCGAAGCATAAAATACAAAATAAATAGAACAGTCTTTCCATCGTATAAAACGAGTAATTGCTACCGGCGTGAAAGTTACGGTCATTTCTCCGTTCCGGACAACCTAGGCCCCACTCTAGGGCGCTGCTCCACCAGATCGAATAGTTAGGGCCTTAGAAGTCAACGCCAGAAGCATAGAATACAAAATAAATAAAACTGTTTTTCCATCGTATAAAACGAATAATTGCTACCAGTGTGAAAGTGATGGTCATTTCTACGTTCCAGGTAACCTAGGCTTCACCCTAGGGCGTGGTTCCACCAGATGGAATAGTTAGGGACTAAGAAGTCAACGCCAGAAGCA
Source organism: Calliopsis andreniformis (assembly GCF_051401765.1). Classification (NCBI taxonomy): domain Eukaryota; kingdom Metazoa; phylum Arthropoda; class Insecta; order Hymenoptera; family Andrenidae; genus Calliopsis; species Calliopsis andreniformis. The sequence continues at coordinate 15,901,884 of NW_027480428.1, forward strand.
TAAAACACTATATAAATACAACAGTTTTTCCATCATATAAAACGAATAATTGCAACCAGGATGAAAGTTATGGTCATTTCTACTTTCCGGGCAACCTAGGCTTCACTCTTGGGCGTTGCTCCACCAGATCGAATAGTTAGGGCCTTAGAAGTCAACGCCAGAAGCATAAAATGCAAAATAAATAAAACAGTTTTTCCATCGTATAAAACGAATAATTGCTACCAGTGTGAAAGTTATGGCCATTTCTACGTTCCGCGCAACCTAGGCTTCACCCTAGGGCGTTGTTCCACCAGATGGAATAGCTAGGGCCTTAGAAGTCAACGCCTGAAGTATAAAATACAATAAAAATACAACAGTCTTTCCATCCTATAACAGGAATAATTGCAACCCGTGTGAAAGTGATGGTCATTTCTACGTTCCAGGTTACCTAGGCTTCACCCTAGGGCGTTGTTCCACCAGATGGAATAGTTAGGGACTAAGAAGTCAACGCCAGAAGCATAAAATACGATATAAATACAACAGCTTTTCCATCGTATAAAACAAATAATTGCAACCAGTGTGGAAGTTATGGTCATTTCTACGTTCCGGGCCACCTAGGCTTCACTCTAGGGCGTTGCTCCACCAGATCGAATAATTAGGGCCTTAGAAATCAACGCCAGAAGCATAAAATACAATAAAGATGCAACAGTTTTTCCATCGTAAAACAGGAATAATTGCAACCAGTGTGAAGGTAATGGTCTTTTCTACGTTCCGGGCAACCAAGGCTTCACTCTAGGGCGGTGCACCACCAGATCAAATAGTTAGGGCCTAAGACGTCAACGCCAGAAGCATAAAATACAACATAAATACAACTGATTTTCCATCGTATATAATGTATATTTGCAAACAGTGTGAAAGGAATGGTCATTTCTACGTACCGGGCAACCTAGGCTCCACTCACGGGCGTTGCTCCACCAAATCGAATAGCTAGGGCCTTAGAAGTCAACGCCAGAAGCATAAAATACGATATAAATACAACAGCTTTTCCATCGTATAAAACGAATAATTGCAACCAGTGTGGAAGTTATGGTCATTTCTACGTTCCGGGCAACCTAGGCTTCACTCTAGGGCGTCGCTCGACCAGATAGAATAGCTAGGGCCTTAGAAGTCAATGCCCGAAGCATAAAATACAAATTAAATAGAACAGTTTTTCCATCGTATAAAACGAATAATTGCTACCAGTGTGAAAGTTATGGTCATTGCTACGTTCCGCGCAACCTAGGCTTCACCCAAGGGCGTTGTTCCACCAGATGGAATAGTTAGGGCCTAAGAAGTCAACGCCGGAAGCATAAAATAAGATATTAATACAACAGCTTTTCCATCGTATAAGACGAATAATTGCAACCAGTGTGAATGTAATGGTCATTTCTACGTTCCGGGCAACCTAGGCTTCAATCTAGGGCGTTGCTCCACCAGATCGAATAGTTAGGGCCTAAGAAGTCAACGCCAGAAGAATAAAATACAATATAAGTACAAATGCTTTTCCATCGTATAAAACGAATAATTGCAAACATTGTGAAAGTAATGGTCATTTCTCCGTTCCGGGCAACCTAGGCTTCACTCTAGGGCGTTGCACCAACAGATTGAATAGTTAGGCCCTTAGAAGTCAACGCCCGACGCATAAAACACAAAATAAATAGAACGGTTTTTCCATTGTATAAAACGAATAATAGCTACCAGTGTAAAAGTTATGGTTATTTCTACGTTCCGGGCATCCTAGGCTTCACCCTAGGACGTTGTTCCACCAGATCGAACAGTTAGGGCCTAAGAAGTCAACGCCCGAAGCACAAAATACAAAATAACTAAAACAGTTTTTCCATCGTATAAAACGAATAATTGCAACCAGTATGAAAGTCAACGTCATTTCTACTTTCCGGGCAACATAGGCTTCACCCTTGGGCGTTGCACCAACAGATTGAATATTTAGGGCCTTAGAAGTCAACGCCCGAAGCATAAAATACAAAATAAATAGAACAGTTTTTCCATCGTATAAAACGAATAATTGCAACCAGTGTGAAGGTAATGGTCTTTTCTACGTTCCGGGCAACCTAGGCTTCACTCTAGGGCGTTGCGCCACCAGATCGAATAGTTAGGGCCTTAGAAGTCAACGCCCGAAGCATAAAATACAAAATAAATAAAACAGTTTTTCCATCGTATAAAACGAATGATTGCAGCCAGTATGAAAGTTAACGTCATTTCAACTTTCCGGGCAACTTAGGCGTCGCTCTAGGGCGTTGCTCCACCACATCTAATAGCTACGGCCTTAGAAGTCAACCCCAGATGAATAAAATACAATAAAGATGCCACAGCTTTTCCATCGTATAAAACGAATAATTGCAGCCAGTGTGAAAGTTATGGTCATTTCTACTTTCCGGGCATCCTAGGCTTCACCCTATGACGTTGTTCCACCAGATCGAACAGTTAGGGCCTAAGAAGTCAGCGCCAGAAGCATAAAATACAATATAAATATAACAGTTTTTCCATCGTATAAAACGAATGATAGCAACCAGTGTGAAAGTTATGGTCATTTCTACGTTCCGGGCAACCTAGGCTTCACACTAGTGCGTTGCTCCAATAGATCTAATAGTTAGGTCCTTAGAAGTCAACGCCAGAAGCATAAAATATGATATAAATACAACAGGGTTTCCATCATATAAAATGAATAATTGCAACCCGTGTGGAAGTTATGGTCATTTCTACGTTCCGGGCAACCTAGGCTTCACTCTAGGGCGTCGCTCGACCAGATAGAATAGCTAGGGCCTTAGAAGTCAATGCCCGAAGCATAAAATACAAATTAAATAGAACAGTTTTTCCATCGTATAAAACGAATAATTGCTACCAGTGTGAAAGTTATGGTCATTGCTACGTTCCGCGCAACCTAGGCTTCACCCAAGGGCGTTGTTCCACCAGACGGAATAGTTAGGGCCTAAGAAGTCAACGCCGGAAGCATAAAATACGATATTAATACAACAGCTTTTCCATCGTGTAAGACGAATAATTGCAACCAGTGTGAATGTAATGGTCATTTTTACGTTCCGGGCAACCTAGGCTTCACTCTATGGCGTTGCTCCACCAGATCGAATAGTTAGGGCCTAAGAAGTCAACGCCAGAAGAATAAAATACAATATAAGTACAAATGCTTTTCCATCGTATAAAATGAATAATTGCAAACATTGTGAAAGTAATGGTCATTTCTCCGTTCCGGGCAACCTAGGCGTCACTCTAGGGCGTTGCTCCACCACATCTAATAGCTACGGCCTTAGAAGTCAACCCCAGATGAATAAAATACAATAAAGGTGCAACAGCTTTTCCATCGTATAAAACGAATAATTGCAACCAGTGTGAAAGTTATGGTCATTTCTACTTTCCGGGCATCCTAGGCTTCACCCTAGGGCGTTGTTCCACCAGATCGAATAGTTAGGGCCTAAGAAGTGAACGCCAGAAGCATAAAATACAATATAAATACAACAGTTCTTCCATCGTATAAAACGAATAATTGCAACCAGTGTGAAAGTTATGGTTATTTCTACGTTCCGGGCAACCTAGGCTTCACTCTAGGGCGTTGCTCCACTAGATCGAATAGCTAGGGCCTTAGAAGTCAACGCCAGAAGCATAAAATACGATATAAATACAACAGCTTTTCCATCCTATAACAGGAATAATTGCAACCCGTGTGAGAGTGATGGTCATTTCTACGTTCCGGGCAACCTAGGCTTCACCCTAGGGCGTTGTTCCACCAGATCGAATAGTTAGGGACTAACAAGTGAACGCCAGAAGCATAAAATACAATATAAATACAACAGTTTGTCCATCGTATAAATCGAATAATTGCAACCAGCGTGAAAGTAATGGTCATTTCTACGTTCCGGGCAGCCTAGGCTTCACTCTAAGGCGTTGCTCCACTAGATCGAATAGCTAGGGCCTTAGAAGACGACCCCAGAAGCATAAAATACGATATAAATGCAACAGCTTTTCCATCGTATAAAAGGAATAATTGCAAACAGTGTGAAAGTAATGGTCATTTCTACGTTCCGGGCAACCTAGGCTTCACTCTAGGGCGTTGCTCCACCAGATCAAACAGTTAGGGCCTTAGAAGTCAACGCCCGAAGCAAAAAATACAAAATAAATAGAACAGTTTTTCCATTGTATAAAACGGATAATTGCTACCAGTGTAAAAGTTATGATCATTTCTACGTTCCGGGCAACCTAGGCTTCACCCTAGGGCGTTGTTCCACCAAATCGAATAGTTAGGGCCTAAGAAGTGAACGCCAAAAGCATAAAATACAATATAAATACAACAGCCTTTCCATCGCATAAAAGGAATAATTGTACCCAGTGTGAAAGTAATGGTCATTTCTACGTTCCGGGCAACCTAGGCTTCACTCTAGGGCGTTACTCCACCAGATCAAACAGTTAGGGCCTTAGAAGTCAACGCCCGAAGCATAAAACACACAATAAATGGAACAGTTTTTCCATGGTATAAAACGAATAATTGCTACCAGTGTAAAAGTTATGGTCATTTCTACGTTCCGTGCAACCTAGGCTTCACTGTAGGGCGGTGCTCCACCATATCCAATAGCTATGGCCTTAGAAGCCTACGCCTGAAGCATAAAATACAATAAAAATACAACGGTCTTTTCATCGTATAACAGGAATAATTGCAACAAGTGTGAAAGTAATGATCATTTCGGCGTTTCGGGCATCCTAGACTTAACTCTGAGGCATTGCTCCACCAGACCGAATAGCTAGGGCCTGAGAAGTCAACGCCAGAAGCATAAAATACAATATAAGTACAACAGTTTTTCCATTGTATAAAACGAATAATTGCAACCAGTGTAAAAGTTATGGTCATTTCTTCGTTCCGGGCAACCTAGGCTTCACCCTAGGGCGTTGCTCCACCAGATTAAACAGTTAGGGCCTTAGAAGTCAACGCCCGAAGCATAAAATACGATATAAATACATCAGCTTTTCCATCGTATAAAATGAATAATTGCAAACAGTGTGAAAGTAGTGGTCATTTCTACGTTCCGAGCAATCTAGGCCTCAATCTAGGGCGGTGCTCCACCATATCGAATAGCTACGGCCTTAGAAGCCTACGCCTGAAGCATAAAATACAATAAAAATACAACGGTCTTTTCATCGTATAACAGGAATAATTGCATCAAGCGTGAAAGTAATGATCATTTCGGCGTTTCGGGCGTCCTAGACTTAACTCTGAGGAATTGCTCCACCGGATCGAATAGTTAGGGCCTAAGAAGTCAACGCCAGAAGCATAAAATACAATATAAATACAACAGCTTTGCCATCGTACAAAATGAACAATTGCAAACAGTGAGAAAGATATGGACATTTCTACGTTCCGGGCAACCTACGCTTCACTCTATGGCGTTCTTCCACCACTTCGAATAGCTACGGCCTCAGAAGTCAACGCCTGAAGCATAAAATACAATAAAAATGCAACAGTCTTTCCATCCTATAACAGGAATAATTGCAACCCGTGTGAAAGTGATGGTCATTTCTACGTTCCGGGCAGCCTAGGCTTCACCCTAGGGCGCTGTTCCACCAGATCGAATAGTTAGGGCCTAACAAGTGAACGCCAGAAGCATAAAATACAATATAAATGCAACAGTTTTTCCATCGTAAAGAACGTATAATTGCAACCAGTGTGAAAGTTATGGTTATTTCTACATTCCGAGCAACCTAGGCTACACTCTAGGGCGTTGCTCCACCAGATCAAACAGTTAGGTCCTTAGAAGTCAACGCCCGAAGCATAAAATACAAAATAAATAGAACAGTTTTTCCATCGTATAAAACGAATAATTGCTACCAGTGTGAAAGTTATCGTCATTTCTACTTTCCGGGCAACCTAGATTTCACCCTAGGGCGCTGTTCCACCAGATGGAATAGTTAGGGCCTAAGAAGTCAACGCCAGAAGCATAAAATACAAAATAAATAGAACAGTTTTTCCATTGTATAAAATGAATAATTGCTACCAGTGTAAAAGTTATGGTCATTTCTACGTTCCGGGCAACCTAGGCTTCATCCTAGGGCATTGTTCCATCAGATCGAACAGTTAGGCCCTAAGAAGTGAACGCCAGAAGCATAAAATACAATATAAATACAACAGTTTTTCCATCGTAGAAAACGAATAATTGCAGCCAGTGTGAAAGTTATGGTCATTTGTATATTCCGAGCAACCTAGGCTTCACTCTAGGGCGGTGCTGCACCATATCGAATAGCTACGGCCTTAGAAGCCTACGCCTGAAGCATAACATACAATAAAAATACAACGGTCTTTTCATCGTATAACAGGAATAATTGCAACAAGCGTGAAAGTAATGATCATTTCGGCGTCTCGGGCATCCTAGACTTAACTCTGAGGCATTGCTCCACCAGATCGAATAGTTAGGGCCTAAGAAGTGAACGCCAGAAGCATAAAATACTTTATAAATACAACAGTTTTTCCATCGTATAAAACGAATAATTGCAACCAGTGTGAAAGTTATGGTTATATCTACATTCCGAGCAACCTAGGCTTCACTCTAGGGCGTTGTTCCACCAGCTCGAATAGTTAGGGCCTAAGAAGGGAACGCTAGAAGCATTAAATACAATAAAAATACAACAGTTTTTCCATCGTATAACAGGTTTAATTGCAACCAGTTTGAAAGTGATGGTCACTTCTACGTTCCGGGCAACCTTGGCTTCACTCTAGGGCGTTGCTACACTAGATCGAATAGCTAGGGCCTTAGAAGTCAACGCCAGAGTCATAAAATACAATATAAATACAACAGCTTTTCCATCGTAAAGAACGTATAATTGCAACCAGTGTGAAAGTTATGGAAATTTCTACATTCCGAGCAACCTAGGCTTCACTCTAGGGCGTTGCTCCACCAGATCGAATAGTTAAGTCCTTAGAAGTCAACGCCAGAACCATAAAATACGATATAAATACAACCGCTTTTGCATCGTATAAAAGGAATAATTGCAAACAGTGTGAAAGTAATTGTCATTTCTACGTTCCGGGCAACCTAGGCTACACTCTAGGGCGTTGCTCCACCAGATCAGACAGTTAGGGCCTTAGAAGTCAACGCCCGAAGCATAAAATGCAATAAAAATACAACAGTCTTTCCATCTTATAACAGGAATAATTGCAACCCGTTTGAAAGCGATGGTCATTTGTACGTTCCAGGGAACCTAGGCTTCACTCTAGGGCGTTGCTCCACCAGATCGAATTGTTAGGGCCAAAGAAGTCAACGCCCGAAGCATAAAATACAAAATAAATAGAACAGTTTTTAAATTGTGTAAAATGAATAATTGCTACCAGTGTAAAAGTGATGGTCATTTCTACGTTCCGGGCAACCTAGGCTTCACCCTAGGGCGTTGTTCCACCAGATCGAATAGTCAGGGCCTAAGAAGTGAACGCCAGAAGCATAAAATGCAATAAAAATACAACAGTCTTTCCATCTTATAACAGGAATAATTGCAACCCGTTTGAAAGCGATGGTCATTTGTACGTTCCAGGGAACCTAGGCTTCACTCTAGGGCGTTGCTCCACCAGATCGAATTGTTAGGACGAAAGAAGTCAACGCCCGAAGCATAAAATACAAAATAAATAGAACAGTTTTTCCATTGTATAAAATGAATAATTGCTACCAGTGTAAAAGTGATGGTCATTTCTACGTTCCGGGCAACCTAGGCTCCATCCTAGGGCATTGTTCCATCAGATCGAACAGTTAGGCCCTAGGAAGTGAACGACAGAAGCATAAAATACAATATAAATACAACAGTTTTTCCATCGTAGAAAACGAATAATTGCAGCCAGTGTGAAAGTTATGGTCATTTGTATATTCCGAGCAACCTAAGCTTCACTCTAGGGCGGTGCTCCACCATATCGAATAGCTACGGCCTTAGAAGCCTACGCCTGAAGCATAAAATACGATATAAATACAACAGCTTTTCCATGGTATAAAAGGAATAATTGCAAACAGTGTGAAAGTAATGGTCATTTCTACGTTCCGGGCAACCTAGGCTTCACTCTACGGCGTTGTTCCACCAGATCGAATGGTTAGGGCCTAAGAAGTCAACACCAGAAGAATAAAATACAAAATAAATACAAAAGCCTTTACACCGTATAAAACGAATAATTGCAACATGCGTGAAAGTAATGATCATTTCGGCGTTTCGGGCATCCTAGACTTAACTCTGAGGCATTGCTCCACCAGATTGAATAGTTAGGGCCTAAGGAGTCAACGCCAGAAGCGTAAAATACAATATAAATGCAAGAGCTTTGCCACCGTATAAAATGAATAATTGCAACCAGTGTGAAAGTTATGGTCATTTCTACGTTCCGTGCAACCGAGGCTTCACTCTAGGGCGTTGCTCCACCAGATCAAACAGTTAGGGCCTTAGAAGCCAACTCCCGAAGCATTAAATACAAAATAAATAGAACAGTTTTTCCATTGTATAAAACGAATAATTGCTACCAGTGTAAAAGTTATGGTCATTTCTACGTTCCGGGCAACCTAGGCTTCACCCTGGGGCATTGTTCCATCAGATCGAATAGTTAGTCCCTAAGAAGTGAACGCCAGAAGCATAAAATACAATATAAATACAACAGTGTTTCCATCGCAGAAAACGAATAATTGCAACCAGTGTTAAAGTTATGGTCATTTCTATATTCCGAGCAACCTAGGCTTCACTCTAGGGCGTTGCTCCACCAGATCGAATAGTTAGGTCCTTAGAAGTCAACGCCAGAAGCATAAAATACGATATAAATACAACAGCTTTTCCATGGTATAAAAGGAATAATTGCAAACAGTGTGAAAGTAATGGTCATTTCTACGTCCCGGGCAACCTAGGCTTCACTCTAGGGCGTTGCTCCACCAGATCGAATAGCTAGGGACTTAGAATTCAATGCCAGAAGCATAATATGCAATAGAAATCTTACAGCTTTTCCATCGTATAAAACGAATAATAGCAATCAGTGTGAAGGTTATGGTCATTTCTACTTCCCGGGCAACCTAGGCTTCACCCTAGGGCGTTGTTCCACCAGATGGAATAGTTAGGGCCTAAGAAGTCAACGCCAGAAGCATAAAATACGATATAAATACAACAGATTTTCCATCGTATAAAACGAATAATGGTAACCAGTGTGAAAGTTATGGTCATTTCTACGTTCCGGTCAACCTAGACTTCACTCTAGGAAGTTGCTCCACCAGAAAGAATAGTTAGGGCCTGTGAAGTCAACGCCAGAAGCATTAAAAACAATAAAGGTGCAACAGTTTTTCCATCGTATAACAGGAATAATTGCAACCAGTGTGAAGGTAATGGTATGTTCTTCGTTCCGGGCAACCTAGGCTTCACTCTAGGGCGGTGCTCCACCAGATCAAATAGTTACGGCCTAAGAAGTCAACGCCAGAAGCATAAATTACAATATAAGTACAACAGCTTTTCCATTGTATATAATGTATATTTGCAAACAGTGTGGAAGTAATGGTCATTTCTACGTTCCGGGCAACCTAGGCTGCACTCTGGGGTGTTGCTCCACCAGATGGAATTGCTAGGGACTTAGAATTCAACGCCCGAAGCATAAAATGCAAAATAAATGGAACACTTTTTCCATTGTATAAAACGAATAACTGCAACCAGTCTGAAAGTACTAGTCATTTCTACGTTCCGGGTAACCTAGGCTTCACTCTAGGACGTTGCTCCACCAGATCGAATAGTTAGGGCCTATGAAGTCAACGCCAGAAGCTAAAATACAATAAAGGTGCAACAGTTTTTCCATCGTATAACAGGAATAACTGCAAACAGTGTGATAGTACTGGTCATTACTACGTTCCGTGTAATCTAGGCTTCACTCTAGGGCGTTGCTCCACCATATCGAATAGTTAGTGCCTTAGAAGTCAACGCCAGAAGCATAAAATACAATATAAATACAACAGTTTTTCCATCGTATAAAACGAATAATTGCTACCCGTATGGAAGTGATGGTCATTTCTACGTTCCGGGCAACCTAGGCCTCAGTCTAGGGTGTTGTTCCACCAGATTGAATAGTTAGGGCCTAAGAAATCAACGCCAGAAGCATAAAATACAATATAAATATAACAGTTTTTCCATCGTATAAAACGAATAATAGCAACCAGCGTGAAAGTTATGGTCATTTCTACGTTTCGGGCAACCTAGGCTTCACCCCAGGGCGTTGTTCCACCAGATAGAATAGCCAGGGACTTAGAATTCAACGCCAGAAGGATAAAATACAATATAAGTACAACAGTTTTTCCATCGTATAAAATGAATATTTGCAAACATTGTGAAAGTAATGGTTATTTCTACGTTCCGGGCAACCCATGCGACACTCTAGGGCGTTGCTCCACCACATCTAATAGCTACGGCCTTCAAAGTCAATGCCAGAAGCATAAAATACGATATAAGTACGACAGTTCATCCATCGTATGAAATGAATAATTGCAGACATTGTGAAAGTAATGGTCATTTCTACGTTCCGGGCAACCTAGGCTGCACTCTAGGGTGTTGCTCCACCAGATGGAATAGATAGGGACTTAGAATTCAATGCCAGAAGCATAAAATGCAATATAAATATAACAGCTTTTCCATCGTATAAAACGAATAAAAGCAACCAGTGTGAAAGTTATGGTCATTTCCACTTTCCGGGCCACCTAGGCTTCACTCTAGGGCGTTGCTCCACCAGTTCGAATAGTTAGGGCCTTAGAAGTCAACGCCCGAAGCATAAAATACAATATAAATACCACAGATTTGCCATCTTATAAAATGAATAATTGCAACCAGTGTGAATGTTATGGTTATTTCTACGTTCCGGGAAACCTAGGCTTCTGTCTAGGGCCTTCTCCCACCAGATCGAATAGTTAGTGCCTTAGAAGTCAACGCCAGAAGCATAAAATTCTATAAAGATGCAACACCTTTGCATCGTATAACAGGAATAACTGCAAACAGTGTGATATTACTGGTCATTACTACGTTCCGGGTAATCTAGGCTTCACTGTAGGGCGTCGCTCCACCAATTCGAATAGTTAGCGCCTTAGAAGTCAACGCCCGAAGCATAAAATACAATATAAATACAACAGCTTTTCCATCGTATAAAATGAATAATTGCAAACAGTCTGAAAGTAATGGTCATTTCTACGTTCCGGTTAACCTAGGCTGCACTCTAGGGTGTTGCTCCACCAGATGGAATAGCTAGGGCCTTAGAAGTCAACGCCCGAAGCATAAAATGCAAAATAAATATAACAGCTTTTCCATCGTATGAAACGAATAATTGCAAACAGTGTGAAGGTAATGGCCATTTCTACGTTCCGAGCAACCTAGGCTTCACTCTAGGGCGTTGCTATACCAGATCGAATAGTTAGGGCCTAAGAAGTCAACGCCAGAAGCATAAAATACGATATAAATACAACAGCTTTTCCATCGTAGAAAACGAATAATGGCAACCAGTGTGAATGTTATGGTCATTTCTACGTTCCGGGCAACCTAGGCTTCAGTCTAGGGCCTTGCTCCACCAGATCGAATAGTTAGGGCCTTAGAAGTCAACGCCAGAAGCATAAAATACGATAAAGATGCAACAGCTTTCCATCGTATAACAGGAATAACTGCAAACAGTGTGATAGTACTGGTCATTTCTACGTTCCGGGTAACCTAGGCTTCAATCTAGGGCGTTGTTCCACCAGATCGAACTGTTAGGGCCTAAGAAGGCAACGCCAGGAGCATTAAATACAATATAAATACAACAGCTTTTCCATCGTATAAAATGAATAATTGCAAATAGTGTGAAAGTAATGGTCATTTCTACGTTCCGGTTAACCTAGGCTGCACTCTAGGGTGTTGCTCCACCAGATGGAATAGCTAGGGCCTTAGAAGTCAACGCCCGAAGCATAAAATGCAAAATAAATATAACAGCTTTTCCATCGTATGAAACGAATAACAGCAACCAGTCTGAAAGTACTGGACATTTCTACGTTCCGGGTAACCTAGGTTTCACACTAGGGCGTTGCTCCACCAGATCGAATAGCTAGGGCCGTAGAAGTCAACGCCCGAAGCTTAAAATACAATATAAGTACAACAGCTTTGCCATCGTATAAAACGAATAATTGCAAACAGTGTGAAGGTAATGGCCATTTCTACGTTCCGAGCAACCTAGGCATCACTCTAGGGCGTTGCTCCACCAGATCGAATAGTTAGGGCCTAAGAAGTCAACGCCAGAAGTATAAAATACGATATAAATACAACAGCTTTTCCATCGTAGAAAACGATTAATGGCAACCAGTGTGAATGTTATGGTCATTTCTACGTTCCGGTCAACCTAGGCTTCACTCTAGGACGTTGCTCCACCAGATCGAATAGTTAGGGCCTATGAAGTCAACGCCAGAAGCTAAAATAGAATAAAGCTGCAACAGTTTTTCCATCGTATAACAGGAATAATTGCAACCAGTGTGAAGGTAATGGTATGTTCTACGTTCCGGGCAACCTAGGCTTCACTCTAGGGCGGTGCTCCACCAGATCAAATAGTTAGGGCCTAAGAAGTCAACGCCAGAAGCATAAATTACAATATAAGTACAACAGCTTTTCCATCGTATATAATGTATATTCGCAAACAGTGTGGAAGTAATGGTCACTTCTACGTTCCGAGCAACCTAGGCGTCACTCTAGGGTGTTGCTCCACCAGATGGAATAGATAGGGACTTAGAATTCAATGCCAGAAGCATAAAATGCAATATAAATATAACAGCTATTCCATCGTATAAAACGAATAATAGCAACCAGTGTGAAAGTTATGGTCATTTCAACGTTCCGGGCAACCTAGGCATCACGCTAGGGTGTTGCTCCACCAGATAAAATAGCTAGGGCCTAAGAAGTCAACGCCAGAAGCATAAATTACAATATAAGTACAACAGCTTTTCCATCGTATGTAATGTATATTTACAACCAGTGTGGAAGTAATGGACATTTCTACGTTCCGGGCAACCTAGGCTTAACGCTAGGTTGTTGCTCCACCAGAGGGAATAGCTAGGGCCTTAGAAGTCAACGCCCGAAGCATAAAATGCAAAATAAATATAACAGCTTTTCCATCGTATGAAACGAATAACAGCAACCAGTCTGAAAGTGCTGGACATTTCTACGTTCCGGGTAACCTAGGTTTCACACTAGGGCGTTGCTCCACCAGATCGAATAGCTAGGGCCTTAGAAGTCAACGCCCGAAGCTTAAAATACAATATAAGTACAACAGCTTTGCCATCGTATAAAACGAATAATTGCTAACAGTGTGAAGGTAATGGCCATTTCTACGTTCCGAGCAACCTAGGCTTCACTCTAGGGCGTTGCTCCACCAGATCGAATAGTTAGGGCCTAAGAAGTCAACGCCAGAAGTATAAAATACGATATAAATACAACAGCTTTTCCATCGTAGAAAACGATTAATGGCAACCAGTGTGAATGTTATGGTCATTTCTACGTTCCGGTCAAACTAGGCTTCACTCTAGGACGTTGCTCCACCAGATCGAATAGTTAGGGCCTATGAAGTCAACGCCAGAAGCTAAAATAGGATAAAGCTGCAACAGTTTTTCCATCGTATAACAGGAATAATTGCAACCAGTGTGAAGGTAATGGTATGTTCTACGTTCCGGGCAACCTAGGCTTCACTCTAGGGCGGTGCTCCACCAGATCAAATAGTTAGGGCCTAAGAAGTCAACGCCAGAAGCATAAATTACAATATAAGTACAACAGCTTTACCATCGTATATAATGTATATTCGCAAACCGTGTGGAAGTAATGGTCACTTCTACGTTCCGGGCAACCTAGGCCTCACTCTAGGGTGTTGTTCCACCAGATTGAATAGTTAGGGCCTAAGAAATCAACGCCAGAAGCATAAAATACAATATAAATATAACAGTTTTTCCATCGTATAAAACGAATAATAGCAACCAGCGTGAAAGTTATGGTCATTTCTACGTTCAGGGCAACCTAGGCTTCACCCCAGGGCGTTGTTCCACCAGATTGAATAGTTAGGGCCTAAGAAGTGAACGCCAGCAGCATAAAATACAATATAAATACAACAGTTCTTCCATCATATAAAACGAATGATTGCAACCAGTATGAAAGTAATGGTCATTTCTTCGTTCCGAACAACCTAGGCTTCACTCTATGGCGTTCATCCACCACATCGAATAGCTACGGCCTCAGAAGTCAACGCCCGAAGCATAAAATGCAATAAAAGTACAACAGCTTTACCATCGTATATAATGTATATTCGCAAACCGTGTGGAAGTAATGGTCACTTCTACGTTCCGGGCAACCTAGGCTTCACTCTAGGGTGTTGCTCCACCAGATGGAATTGCTAGGGTCTGGGAATTCAATGCCAGAAGCATAAAGTGCAATATAAATTTAACAGCTTTTCCATCGTATAAAAGGAATAATAGCAACCAGTGTGAAAGTTATGGTCATTTCAACGTTCCGGGCAACCTAGGCATCACGCTAGGGTGCTGCTCCACCAGATGGAATTGCTAGGGACTTAGATTTCTATGCCAGAAGCATAATATGCAATATAAATATAACAGCTTTTCCATCGTATAAAACGAATAATAGCAACCAGTGTGAATGTTATGGTCATTTCTACTTCCCGGGCAACCTAGGCTTCACTCTAGGGCGTTGCTCCACCAGGTCTAATAGTTAGGGCCTTAGAAGTCAACGCCCCAAGCATAAAATGCAAAATAAATAGAACAGTTTTTCCATTGTATAAAACGAATAACTGCAACCAGTGTGAAAGTACTGATCATTTCTACGTTCCGGGCAACCTAGGCTTCACTCTAGGGCGGTGCTCCACCAGGTCAAATAGTTACGGCCTAAGAAGTCAACGCCAGAAGCATAAATTACAATATAAGTACAGCAGCTTTTCCATCGTATATAAAGTATATTTGCAAACAGTGTGGAAGTAATGGTCATTTCTACGTGCCTGGCAACCTACGCGTCTCTCTAGGGCGTTGCTGCTCCACATCTGATAGCTACGGCCTTAGAAGTTAACGCCGGAAGCATAAAATACAATATAAATACAACAGCTTTGCCATCGTATAAAATGAATAATTGCAAACAGTGTGAAGGTAATGGTCATTTCTACGTACCGAGCAACCTAGGCTTCACTCTAGGGCGTTGCTCCACCAGATCGAATAGCTAGGGACTTAGAATTCAATGCCAGAAGCATAATATGCAATATAAATATAACAGCTTTTCCATCGTACAAAACGAATAATAGCAACCAGTGTGAAAGTTATGGTCATTTCTACTTCCGGGCAACCTAGGCTTCACTCTAGGGCGTTGCTCCACCAGATGGAATAGTTAGGGCCTAAGAAGTCAACGCCAGAAGCATAAAATACGATATAAATACAACAGCTTTTCCATCGTATAAAACGAATAATGGTAACCAGTGTGAAAGTTATTGTCATTTCTACGTTCCGGTCAACCTAGGCTTCACTCTAGGACGTTGCTCCACCAGATCGAATAGTTAGGGCCTATGAAGTCAACGCCAGAATCTAAAATACAATAAAGGTGCAACAGTTTTTCCATCGTATAACAGGAATAACTGCAAACAGTGTGATAGTACTGGTCATTACTACGTTCCGTGCAATCTAGGCTTCACTATAGGGCGTCGCTCCACCAGATCGAATAGTTAGTGCCTTAGAAGTCAACGCCAGAAGCATAAAATACAATATAAATACAACGGTTTTTCCATCGTATAAAACGAATAATTGCTACCCGTATGGAAGTGATGGTCATTTCTACGTTCCGGGCAACCTAGGCCTCACTCTAGGGTGTTGTTCCACCAGATTGAATAGTTAGGGCCTACGAAATCAACGCCAGAAGCATAAAATACAATATAAATATAACAGTTTTTCCATCGTATAAAACGAATAATAGCAACCAGCGTTAAAGTTATGGTCATTTCTACGTTTCGGGCAACCTAGGCTTCACCCCAGGGCGTTGTTCCACCAGATCGAATAGTTAGGGCCGAAGAAGTGAACGCCAGCAGCATTAAATACAATATAAATACAACAGTTTTTCCATCATATAAAACGAATAATTGCAACCAGTATGAAAGTTCTGGTCATTTCTACGTTCCGGGCAACCTAGGCTTCACCCTATGGCGTTCTTCCACCACATCGAATAGCTACGGCCTCAGAAGTCAACGCCTGAAGCATAAAATACAATAAAAATACAACAGTCTTTCCATCCTATAACAGGAATAATTGCAACCCGTGTGAAAGTGATGGTCATTTCTACGTTCCGGGCAGCCTCGGCTTCACTCTAGGGCGTTGCACCACCAGATCAAACAGTGAGGGCCTTAGAAGTCAACGCCCGAAGCATAAAATACAAATTAAATACAACAGTTTTTCCATCGTATAAAACGAATAATAGCAACCAGTGTGAAAGTTATGGTCATTTCTACGTTCCGGGCAACCTAGGCTTCACCCCAGGGCGTTGTTCCACCAGATTGAATAGTTAGGGCCTAAGAAGTGAACGCCAGCAACATAAAATACAAAATAAATAAAACTGTTTTTCCACCGTTTAAACCGAATAATTGCTACCAGTGTGGACGTTATGGTCATTTCTACATTCCGCGCAACCTAGGCTTCACACTAGTGCGTTGCTCCAATAGATCTAATAGTTAGGTCCTTAGAAGTCAACGCCAGAAGCATAAAATATGATATAAATACAACAGGGTTTCCATCATATAAAACGAATAATTGCAACCCGTGTGGAAGTTATGGTCATTTCTACGTTCCGGGCAACCTAGGCTTCACTCTAGGGCGTTGCTCGACCAGATCGAATAGCTAGGGCCTTAGAAGTCAACGCCTGAAGTATAAAATACAATAAAAATACAACAGTCTTTCCATCCTATAACAGGAATAATTGCAACCCGTGTGAAAGTGATGGTCATTTCTACGTTCCAGGTTACCTAGGCTTCACCCTAGGGCGTTGTTCCACCAGATGGAATAGTTAGGGACTAAGAAGTCAACGCCAGAAGCATAGAACACTATATAAATACAACAGTTTTTCCATCATATAAAACGCATAATTGCAACCAGGATGAAAGTTATGGTCATTTCTACTTCCCGGGCAACCTAGGCTTCACTCTAGGGCGTTGCTCCACCAGATCGAATAGTTAGGGCCTTAGAAGTCAACGCCAGAAGCATAAAATACAAAATAAATAAAACAGTTTTTCCATCGTATAAAACGAATAATTGCTACCGGCGTGAAAGCTATGGTCATTTCTCCGTTCCGGGCAACCTAGGCCCCACTCTAGGGCGCTGCTCCACCAGATCGAATAGTTAGGGCCTTAGAAGTCAACGCCAGAAGCATAGAATACAAAATAAATAAAACTGTTTTTCCATCGTATAAAACGAATAATTGTTACCAGTGTGAAAGTGATGGTCATTTCTACGTTCCAGGTAACCTAGGCTTCACCCTAGGGCGTGGTTCCACCAGATGGAATAGTTAGGGACTAAGAAGTCAACGCCAGAAGCATAAAACACTATATAAATACAACAGTTTTTCCATCATATAAAACGAATAATTGCAACCAGGATGAAAGGTATGGTCATTTCTACTTTCCGGGCAACATAGGCATCACCCTTGGGCGTTGCACCAACAGATTGAATATTTAGGGCCTTAGAAGTCAACGCCCGAAGCATAAAATACAAAATAAATAGAACAGTTTTTCCATCGTATAAAACGAATAATTGCAACCAGTGTGAAGGTAATGGTCTTTTCTACGTTCCGGGCAACCTAGGCTTCACTCTAGGGCGTTGCGCCACCAGATCGAATAGTTAGGGCCTTAGAAGTCAACGCCCGAAGCATAAAATACAAAATAAATAAAACAGTTTTTCCATCGTATAAAACGAATGATTGCAGCCAGTATGAAAGTTAACGTCATTTCAACTTTCCGGGCAACTTAGGCGTCACTCTGGGGCGTTGCTCCACCACATCTAATAGCTACGGCCTTAGAAGTCAACCCCAGATGAATAAAATACAATAAAGATGCCACAGCTTTTCCATCGTATAAAACGAATAATTGCAACCAGTGTGAAAGTTATGGTCATTTCTACTTTCCGGGCATCCTAGGCTTCACCCTAGGACGTTGTTCCACCAGATCGAACAGTTAGGGCCTAAGAAGTCAACGCCAGAAGCATAAAATACAATATAAATATAACAGTTTTTCCATCGTATAAAACGAATGATAGTAACCAGTGTGAAAGATATGGCCATTTCTACGTTCCGGACAACCTAGGCTTCACTCTAAGGCGTTGCGCCACCAGATCGAATAGCTAGGGCCTTAGAAGTCAACGCCAGAAGCATAAAATACAAAATAAATAAAACTGTTTTTCCATCGTATAAAACGAATAATTGCTACCAGTGTGAAAGTGATGGTCATTTCTACGTTCCAGGTAACCTAGGCTTCACCCTAGGGCGTTGTTCCACCAGATGGAATAGTTAGGGACTAAGAAGTCAACGCCAGAAGCATAAAACACTATATAAATACAACAGTTTTTCCATCATATAAAACGAATAATTGCAACCAGGATGAAAGTTATGGTCATTTCTACTTTCCGGGCAACCTAGGCTTCACTCTTGGGCGTTGCTCCACCAGATCGAATAGTTAGGGCCTTAGAAGTCAACGCCAGAAGCATAAAATGCAAAATAAATAAAACAGTTTTTCCATCGTATAAAACGAATAATTGCTACCAGTGTGAAAGTTATGGCCATTTCTACGTTCCGCGCAACCTAGGCTTCACCCTAGGGCGTTGTTCCACCAGATGGAATAGTTAGGGCCTAAGAAGTCAACGCCAGAAGCATAAAATACGATATAAATACAACAGCTTTTCCATCGTATAAAACGACTAATTGCAACCAGTGTGGAAGTTATGGTCATTTCTACGTTCCGGGCCACCTAGGCTTCACTCTAGGGCGTTGCTCGACCAGTTAGAATAGCTAGGGCCTTAGAAGTCAACGCCCGAAGCATAAAATACAAAATCAATAGAACAGTTTTTCAATCGTATAAAAGGAATAATTGCAACCAGTGTGAAGGTAATGGTCTTTTCTTCGTTCCGGGCAACCTACGCTTCACTCTAGGGCGGTGCTCCACCAGATCAGATAGTTAGGGCCTAAGAAGTCAACGCCAGAAGCATAAAATACAACATAAATACAACAGATTTTCCATCGTATATAATGTATATTTGCAAACATTGTGAAAGTAATGGTCATTTCTACGTTCCGGGCAACCTAGGCGACACTCTAGGGCGTTGCGACACCAGATCGAATAGATAGGGCCTTAGAAGTCATTGCCCGAAGCATAAAATACAAAATAAATCAAACAGTTTTTCCATCGTATAAAACGAATAATTGCAACCAGTATGAAAGTTAACGTCATTTCTACTTTCCGGGCAACATAGGCTTCACCCTTGGTCGTTGCGCCAACAGATTGAATAGTTTGGGCCTTAGAAATCAACGCCCGAAGCATAAAATACAAAATAAATAGAACAGTTTTTCCATCGTATAAAACGAATAATTGCAACCAGTGCGGAAGTTACGGTCATTTCTACGTTGCGGGCAACCTGGGCTTCACTCTAGGGCGTTGCTCGACCAGATCGAATAGCTAGGGCCTTAGAAGTCAACGCCAGAAGCATCAAATACGAAATAAATAAAACAGTTTTTCCATCGTATAAAACGAATAATTGCAACCAGTGTAAAGGTAATGGTCTTTTCTACGTTCCAGGCAACCTGGCCTTCACTCTCGGGCGGCGCTCCACCAGATCAAATAGTTAGGGCCTAAGAAGTCAACGCGAGAAGCATAAAATACAACATAAATACAACAGATTTTCCATCGTATATAATGTATATTTGCAAACAGTGTGAAAGAAATGGTCATTTCTATGTCCCGGGCAAGCTAGGCTCCACTCTCGGCCGTTGCTCCAACAAATCGAATAGCTAGGGCCTTTGAAGTCAACGCCAGAAGCATAAAATACAATAAAGATGCAAAAGTTTTTCCATCGTATAACAGGAATAACTGCAAACAGTGTGAAAGTAGTGGTCATTTCCATGTTCCGGGTAACCTAGTCTTCACTCTAGGGCGTTGTTCCACCAGATCGAATAATTAGGGCCTAAGAAGTCAACGCCAGAAGAATAAAATACAATATAAGTACAAAAGCTTTTCCATCGTATAAAATGAATAATTGCAAACATTGTGAAAGTAATGGTCATTTCTACGTTCCGGGCAACCTAGGCGTCACTCTAGGGCGTTGCTCCACCACATCTAATAGCTAAGGCCTTAGAAGTCAACCCCATATGAATAAAATACAATAAAGGTGCAACAGCTTTTCCATCGTATAAAACGAATAATTGCAACCAGTGTGAAAGTTATGGACATTTCTACTTTCCGGGCATCCTAGGCTTCACCCTAG
Source organism: Calliopsis andreniformis (assembly GCF_051401765.1). NCBI lineage: Eukaryota > Metazoa > Arthropoda > Insecta > Hymenoptera > Andrenidae > Calliopsis > Calliopsis andreniformis. The sequence continues at coordinate 15,922,406 of NW_027480428.1, forward strand.
GACGTTGTTCCACCAGATCGAACAGTTAGGGCCTAAGAAGTCAACGCCAGAAGCATAAAATACAATATAAATATAACAGTTTTTCCATCGTATAAAACGAATGATAGTAACCAGTGTGAAAGTTATGGCCATTTCTGCGTTCCGCGCAACCTAGGCTTCACCCTAGGGCGTCGTTCCACCAGATGGAATAGTTAGGGCCTAAGAAGTCAACGCCAGAAGCATAAAATACGACATAAATACAACAGCTTTTCCATCGTATAAAACGAATAATTGCTACCAGTGTGGAAGTTATGGTCATTTCTACGTTCCGGGCAACCTAGGCTTCACTCTAGGGCGGTGCTCCACCAGGTCAAATAGTTAGGGCCTAAGAAGTGAACGCCAGAAGCATAAAATACAACATAAATACAACAGATTTTCCATCGTATAAAACGAATGATAACAACCAGTGTGAAAGTTATGGTCATTTCTACGTTCCGGGCAACCTAGGCTTCACTCCGGGGCGTTGCGCCACCAGATCAAATAGTTAGGGCCTAAGAAGTCAACGCCAGAAGCATAAAATACAACATAAATACAACAGATTTTCCATCGTAGTTAATGTATATTTGCAAACAGTGTGAAAGTAATGGTCATTTCTATGTACAGGGCAACCTAGGCCCCACTCTCGGGCGTTGCTCCACCAAATCGAATAGCTAGGGCCTTAGAAGTCAACGCCCGAAGCATAAAATACAAAATAAATAAAACAGTTTTTCCATCGTATAAAACGAATAATTGCAACCAGTATGAAAATTAACGTCATTTCTACTTTCCGGGCAACATAGGCTTCACCCTTGGTCCTTGCACCAACAGATTGAATAGTTAGGGCCTTAGAAGTCAACGCCCGAAGCATAAAATACAAAATAAATAGAACAGTTTTTCCATCATATAAAACGCATAATTGCAACCAGGATGAAAGTTATGGTCATTTCTACTTTCCGGGCAACCTAGGCTTCACCCTAGGGCGTTGCTCCACCACATCGAATAGTTAGAGCCTTAGAAGTCAACGCCAGAAGCATAAAATACAAAATAAATAAAACAGTTTTTCCATCGTATAAAACGAATAATTGCTACCAGTGTGAACGTTATGGTCATTTCTACGTTCCGCGAAACCCAGGCTTCACTCTAGGGCGTTTCTCCACCAGATCAAATAGTTAGGTCCTTAGAAGTCAACGCCAGAAGCATAAAATACGATATAAATGCAACAGCTTTTCCATCGTATAAAACGAATAATTGCAACCAGTGTGGAAGTTATGGTCATTTCTACGTTCCGGGCTACCTAGGCTTCACTCTAGGGCATTGCTCGACCAGATCGAATAGCTAGGGCCTTAGAAGTCAACGCCTGAAGTATGAAATACAATAAAAATACAACAGTCTTTCCATCCTATAACAGGAATAATTGTAACCCGTGTGAAAGTGATGGTCATTTCTACGTTCCAGGCAACCTAGGCTTCACCCTAGGGCGTTGTTCCACGAGATGGAAAGTTAGGGACTAAGAAGTCAACGCCAGAAGCATAAAACACTATATAAATACAACAGTTTTTCCATCATATAAAACGAATAATTGCAACCAGGATGAAAGTTATGGTCATTTCTACTTTCCGGGCAACCCAGGCTTCACCCTTGGTCGTTGCACCAACAGATTGAATAGTTAGGGCCTTAGAAGTCAACGCCCGAAGCATAAAATACAAAATAAATAGAACAGTTTTTCCATCGTATAAAACGAATAATTGCTACCGGTGTGAAAGTAATGGTCATTTCTACGTTCCAGGCAACCTAGGCGTCACTCTAGGGCGTTGCTCCACCACATCGAATAGTTAGATCCTTAGAAGTCAACGCCAGGGGCATAAAATACGATATAAATACAACAGTTTTTCCATCGCATAAAACGAATAATTGCAACCAGTATGAAACTTATGGTCATTTCTACGTTCCGGGCAACCTGGGCGTCACTCTACGGCGTTGTTCCTCCACATCTAATAGCTACGGCTTTAGAAGTCAACGCCAGAAGCATAAAATACAATAAAGATGCAACAGTTTTTCCATCGAATAACAGGAATAACTGCAAACAGTGTGAAAGTACTGGTCATTTCTACGTTCCGGGTAACCTAGGTTTCATTCTAGGGCGTAGCTCCACCAGATCGAATAGCTAGGGACATAGAATTCAACGCCAGAAGAATAAAATACAATATAAGTACAACAGTTTTTCCATCCTATAAAATGAATAATTGCAAACATTGTGAAAGTAATGGTCATTTCTAAGTTCCGGCAACCTAGGCGTCACTCTAGGGCGTTGCTCCACCACAACTAATTGCTACGGCCTTAGAAGACAACGACAGAAGCATAAAATACAATATAAATACAACAGCTTTTCCATCGTATAACAGGAATAATTGCAACCAGTGTGAAAGTAAAGGTCATTTCTACGTTCCGGGCAACCTATGCTTCACTCTAGGGCGTTGCTCCACCAGATCGAGTAGGTAGGGCCTTAGAAGTCCACGGCCGAAGCATAAAGTACAAAATAAATAGAACAGTTTTTCCATTGTAAAAAGCGAATAATTGCTGCCAGTGTGAAAGTTATGGTCATTTCTACGTTCCGGGCAACCTAGGCTTCACTCTAGGGCGTTGTTCCACCAGATCGAATAGTTAGGGGCTTAGAAGTCAACGCCCGAAGCATAAAATACAAAATAAATAGAACAGCTTTTCCATCGTATAAAATGAGTAATTGCAAACAGTGTGATAGTAATGGTCATTTCTACGTTCCGAGCACCCTAGGCGTCACTCGAGGGCGATGCTCCACCAGATCGCATAGCTAGGGACTTAGAATTCAACGCCATAAGTATAAAATACAATATAAGTACCACAGTTTTTCCATCGTATAAAATGAATAATTGGAAACATTGTGAAAGTAATGGTCATTTCTACGTTCCAGGCAACCTAGGCGTCACTCTAGGGCGTTGCTCCACCACATCGAATAGTTAGATCCTTAGAAGTCAACGCCAGGAGCATAAAATACGATATAAATACAACAGTTTTTCCATCGTATAAAACGAATAATTGCAACCAGTATGAAACTTATGGCCATTTCTACGTTCCGGGCAACCTGGGCGTCACTCTACGGCGTTGATCCTCCACATCTAATAGCTACGGCTTTAGAAGTCAACGCCAGAAGCATAAAATACAATAAAGATGCAACAGTTTTTCCATCGAATAACAGGAATAACTGCAAACAGTGTGAAAGTACTGGTCATTTCTACGTTCCGGGTAACCTAGGTTTCATTCTAGGGCGTAGCTCCACCAGATCGAATAGCTAGGGACATAGAATTCAACGCCAGAAGAATAAAATACAATATTAGTACAACAGTTTTTCCATCGTATAAAATGAATAATTGCAAACATTGTGAAAGTAATGGTCATTTCTAAGTTCCGGCAACCTAGGCGTCACTCTAGGGCGTTGCTCCACCACAACTAATTGCTACGGCCTTAGAAGTCAACGACAGAAGCATAAAATACAATATAAATACAACAGCTTTTCCATCGTATAACAGGAATAATTGCAACCAGTGTGAAAGTAAAGGTCATTTCTACGTTCCGGGCAACCTATGCTTCACTCTAGGGCGTTGCTCCACCAGATCGAGTAGGTAGGGCCTTAGAAGTCCACGGCCGAAGCATAAAATACAAAATAAATAGAACAGTTTTTCCATTGTAAAAAGCGAATAATTGCTGCCAGTGTGAAAGTTATGGTCATTTCTACGTTCCGGGCAACCTAGGCTTCACTCTAGGGCGTGGTTCCACCAGATCGAAAAGTTGGGGCCTAAGAAATCAACGCCAGAAGCATAAAATACAATATAAATATAACAGTTTTTCCATCGTATAAAACGAATAATAGCAAACAGTAAGAAAGTTATGGTCATTTCTACTTTCCGGGCAACCTAGGCTTCACCCTAGGGCGTTGCTCCACCACATCTAATAGCTACGGCCTTAGAAGTCAACGCCAGAAGCATAAAATACAATATAAATACAACACCTTTTCCATCGTATAACAGGAATAATTGCAACCAGTGTGAAAGTAATTGTCATTTCTACGTTCCGGGCAACCTAGGCTTCACTCTGGGCCGTTGCTCCACCAGATCGAATAGTTAGGGCCTTAGAAGTCAACGCCCGAAGCATAAAATAATATATAAATAGAACAGTTTTTCCATCGTGTAAAACGAATAATTGCTACCAGTGTGAAAGTTATGGTCATTTCTACGTTCAGGGCAACCTACCCTTCACCCTAGGGCGTTGCTCCACCAGATGGAATAGTTAGGGCCTAAGAAGTCAATGCCAGAAGCATAAGATACAATAAAGATGCAACAGTTATTCCATTGTATAGCATGGATAGTTGCAACCAGTGTGAAAGTTATGGTCATTTCTACGTTCCGGGCAACCTAGGCTTCACCCTAGGGCGTTGTTCCACCAGATGGAAAAGTTAGGGCCTAAGAAGTCAACGCCAGAAACATAAAACACGATATAAATACAACAGCTTTCCATCGTATGAAACGAATTATTGCAACCAGTGTGAAAGTTATGGTCATTTCTCCGTTCCGGGCATCCTAGACTTAACTCTGAGGCATTGCTCCACCAGATGGAATAGCTACGACGTTAGAAGTCAGCGCCAGAAGCATAAACTACAAAATAAATGGAACAGTCTTTCCATCGTATAAAACGAATAATTGCAACCTGTGTGTAGGTTATGGTCATATATACGTTCCGGGCAACCTAGGCTTCACTGTAGGGTATTGCTCCACCAGATCGAATAGCTAGGGACTTAGAATTAAACGCCAGAAGCATAAAATACAATAAAAATGCAACAGTTTTTCCATCGTGTAACAGGAGTAATTGCAGCCAGTGTGAATGTAATGGTATGTCCTACGTTCCGGGCAACCTGGGCTTCACTCTAGGGCGTTGTTCCACCAGATCGAATAGTCAGGGCCTAAGAAGTTAACGCCAGAAGCATAAAATACAATATAAATACAACAGCTTTGCCATCGGATAAAATGAAAAATTGCAAACAGTGTGAAAGTTATGTTCATTTCTACGTTCCGGTCAACCTAGGCTTCACTGTAGGGTCTTGCTCCACCAGATCGAATAGGTAGGGCCATAGAAGTCAACGCCCGAAGCATAAAATACAATAAATATACAACAGCTTTTCCATCGTATAACTGGAATAATTGCAACCAGTGTGAAAGTAATGGTCATTTCTACGTTCCGGGCAGCCTAGGCTTCACTCTAGGGCGTTGCTCCTCCAGATCGAATAGTTAGGGCCTTAGAACTCAACGGCCGAAGCATAAAAACCAAAATAAATAGAACAGTTTTTCTATCGTATAAAACGAATAATTGATGCCAGTGTGAAAGTTATGTTCATTTCTACGTTCCGGGCAACCTAGGCTTCACTGTAGGCTGTTGCTCCAACAGATCGAATAGGTGGAGCCACAGAAGTCAACGCCCGAAGCATAAAATACAATAAATATACAAGAGTTTTTCCATCGTATAACAGGAATAATTGCAACCAGTGTGAAAGTGATGATCATTTCTACGTTCCGGCCAACCTAGGCTTCACTCTAGGGCGTTACTCCACCAGATCGAATAGTTAGGGCCTTAGAAGTCAACACCAGAAGCATAAAATACAATAAAGATGCAACAGTTTTTCCATTGTATAACAGGAATAATTGCAACGAGTGTGATAGTAATGGTTATTTCTACGTTCCGGGCAACCTAGGTTTCACTCTAGGGCGTGGCTCCACCAGCTCGAGTAGCTAGGGCCTCAGAAGTCTACGCTTGAAGCATAAAATACGATATAAATACAACAGTTTTTCCATCGTATAACAGGAATAATTGCAACCAGTGTGAAGGTAAAGGTATGTCCTACGCTCCGGGCAACCTAGGCTTCACTCCAGGGCGTTGCTCCACCAGATCGTATAGTTAGGGCCTTAGAAGTCAACGCCAGAAGCATAAAATACAAAATAAATAGGACAGTTTTTCCATCGTATAAAACGAATAATTAATACCAGTGTGAAAGTTATGGTCATTTCTACTTTCCGGGCAACCTACGCTTCTCCCTAGGGCGTTCTTCAACCAGATGGAATAGTTAGGGCCTAAGAAGTCAACGCCAGAAGCATAAAATACGATATAAATACAACAGCTTTTCCATCGTATAAAACGAATAATTGCAACCAGCGTGAAAGTTATGGTCATTTCTATGTTCCGGGCAACCTAGGCTTCACCCTAGCACGTTGCTCCTACAGATTGAATAGTTAGGGCCTTAGAAGTCAATGCCCGAAGCATAAAATGCAATAAAAATACAACAGTTTTTCCATCGTATAGCAGGAATAATTTGCAACGTGTGTGATAGTAGTGGTCATTTCTGAGTTCCGGGCAACCTAGGTTTCACTCCAGGGCGTTGCTCCACCAGATCGAATAGTTACGGACTAAGAAGTCAACGTCATAAGCATAAAATACGATAAAGATGCAACAGTTTTTCCATCGTATAAAACGAATAATTGCAACCAGTGTGAAAGTTATGGTCATTCCTACATTCCGAGCAACCTAGGCTTCAGTCTAGGGCGTTGCTCCACCAGATCGAATAGTTAGGGCCTTAGAAGTCAATGCCCGAAGCATAAAATGCAATAAAAATGCAACAGTTTTTCCATCGTATAGCAGGAATAATTTGCAACCAGTGTTATAGTAATGGTCATTTCTACGTTCCGGGCAACCTAGGCTTCACTGTACGGCGTTGTACCACGAGATCGAATAGTTAGGGCCTAAGAAGTCAACAACAGAAGAATAAAATACAAAATAAACACAACAGCCTTTACACCGTATAAAACGAGTAATTGCAACCTGTGTGAAGGTTATGGTCATTTCTGCGTTCCGGGCAACCTAGGCTTCACTTTAGGGCGTTGCTCCACCAGATCAAATAGTTAGGGCCTAAGAAGTCAACGCCAGAAGGATAAAATACAACATAAATACAACTGTTTTTCCATCGTATAGAATGAATAATTGCAACCAGTGTCAAAGTTATGGCCATTTCTACATTTCGAGCAACCTAGGCTTCACTCTAGGGCGTTGTTCCACCAGATCGAATAGTTACGGCCTAAGAAGTGAACGCCAGAAGCATAAAATACAATATAAATACAACAGTTTTTCCATCGTATAAAACGAATAATTGCAACCAGTGTGAAAGTTATGGTCATTTCTGCGTTCCGGGCAACCTAGGCTTCACCCAAGGGCGTTGCTCCAACAGATTGAATAGTTAGGGCCTTAGAAGTCAATACCCGAAGCATAAAATGCAATAAATATACAACAGTTTTTCCACCGTATAGCAGGAATAATTTGCAACCATTGTGATAGTAGTGGTCATTTCTACGTTCACGGCTACCTAGGTTTCTCTCCAGGGCGTTGCTCCACCAGATCGAATAGTTACGGCCTAAGAAGTCAACGCCAGAAGCATAAAACACGATATAAATACAACAGCTTTTCCATAGTATAAAAGGAATAATTGCAAACATGTGTGAAAGTAATGGTCATTTCTACGTTCCGGGCAACCTAGGCTTCACCCTACGGCGTTGTTCCACCAGGTCGAATAGTTAGGGCCTAAGAATTCAACACCAGAAGAATAAAATACAAAATAAACACTACAGCCTTTACACCGTATAAAACGAATAATTGCAACCTGTGTGAAGGTTACGGTCATATCTTCGTTCCGGGCAACATAGGCTTCACTGTAGGGCGTTGCTCCACCAGATCGAAATGTTAGGGCCTAAGAAGTCAACGCCCGAAGCATAAAATACGATATAAATACAACAGCTTTTCCATCATATTAAATGAATAATTGCAAACAGTGTGAAAGAAGTGGTCATTTCTACGTTCCGAGCAACCTAGGCTTCACTCTAGGGCGGTGCTCCACCATATCGAATAGCTACGGCCTTAGAAGCCTACGCCTGAAGCACAAAATACAATAAAAATACAACAGTCTTTTCATGGTATAACAGGAATAATTGCAACAAGCGTGAAAGTAATGATCATTTCGGCGTTTCGGGCATCCAAGACTTAACTCTGAGGCATTTCTCCACCAGATCGAATAGTTAGTGCCTTAGAAGTCAACGCCAGAAGCATAAAATACAATATAAATACAACAGTTTTTCCATCGTATAAAACGAATAATTGCAATCAGTATGAAACTTATGGTCATTTCTACTTTCCGAGCAACCTAGGCTTCCCTCTAGGGCGTTGCTCCACCAGATCGAATAGTTAGGGCCTTAGAAGTCAACGCCCGATGCATAAAATATAAAATAAATAGAACAGTTTTTCCATCGTCTAAAACGAATAATTGCTACCTGTGTGAAAGTTATGGTCATTTCTACTTTCCGGGCAACCTAGGCTTCACCACAGGGCGTTGTTCCACCAGATGGAATAGTTAGGGCCTAAGAAGTCAACGCCAGAAGCATAAAATACGATTTAAATACAACAGGTTTTCATCGTATAAAACGAATAATTGCAGCCAGTTTGAAAATGATGGTCATTTCTACGTACCGGGCAACCTAGGCTTCACTCTAGGGCGTTGCTCCACCTGATCGAATAGTTAGGTCCTTAGAAGACAACGCCCGAAGCATAAAATACAAAATAAATAGAACAGTTTTTCCATCGTATAAAACGAATAATTAATACCAGTGTGAAAGTTATGGTCATTTCTACTTTCCGGGCAACCTACGCTTCTCCCTAGGGCGTTGTTGCACCAGATGGAATAGTTAGGGCATAAGAAGTCAACGCCAGAAGCATAAAATACGATATAAATACAACAGCTTTTCCATCGTATAAAACGAATAATTGCAACCAGTGTGAAAGTTATGGTCATTTCTATGTTCCGGGCAACATAGGCTTCACCCTAGGACGTTGCTCCTACAGATTGAATATTTAGGGCCTTAGAGGTCAATGCCCGAAGCATAAAATGCAATAAAAATACAACAGTTTTTCCGTCGTATAGCAGGAATAATTTGCAACGTGTGTGATAGTAGTGGTCATTTCTGCGTTCCGGGCAACCTAGGTTTCACTCCAGGGCGTTGCTCCACCAGATCGAATAGTTACGGACTAAGAAGTCAACGTCAGAAGCATAAAATACGATAAAGATGCAACAGTTTTTCCATCGTATAAAACGAATAATTGCAACCAGTGTGAAAGTTATGGTCATTTCTACATTCCGAGCAACCTAGGCTTCACTCTAGGGCGTTGCTCCACCAGATCGAATAGTTAGGGCCTTAGAAGTCAATGCCCGAAGCATAAAATGCAATAAAAATGCAACAGTTTTTCCATCGTATAGCAGGAATAATTTGCAACCAGTGTTATAGTAATGGTCATTTCTACGTTCCGGGCAACCTAGGCTTCACTCTACGGCGTTGTACCACGAGATCGAATAGTTAGGGCCTAAGAAGTCAACACCAGAAGAATAAAATACAAAATAAACACAACAGCCTTTACACCGTATAAAACGAGTAATTGCAACCTGTGTGAAGGTTATGGTCATATCCACGTTCCGGGCAACCTAGGCTTCACAGTAGGGCGTTGCTTCACCAGGTCGAAATGTTAGGGCCTAAGAAGTCAACGCCCGAAGCATAAAATACGATATAATTACAACAGCTTTTCCATCATATTAAATGAATAATTGCAATCAGTGTGGAAGTTATGGTCACTTCTACGTTCCGGGCAACCTAGGCTTCACTTTAGGGCGTTGCTCCACCAGATCAAATAGTTAGGGCCTAAGAAGTCAACGCCAGAAGGATAAAATACAACATAAATACAACAGTTTTTCCATCGTATAGAATGAATACATGCAACCAGTGTCAAAGTTATGGCCATTTCTACATTTCGAGCAACCTAGGCTTCACTCTAGGGCGTTGTTCCACCAGATCGAATAGTTAGGGCCTAAGAAGTGAACGCCAGAAGCATAAAATACAATATAAATACAACAGTTTTTCCATCGTATAAATCGAATAATTGCAACCCGTGTGAAAGTTATGGTCATTTCTGCGTTCCGGGCAACCTAGGCTTCACCCAAGGGCGTTGCTCCAACAGATTGAATAGTTAGGGCCTTAGAAGTCAATACCCGAAGCATAAAATGCAATAAATATACAACAGTTTTTCCACCGTATAGCAGGAATAATATGCAACCATTGTGATAGTAGCGGTCATTCCTACGTTCCGGGCTACCTAGGTTTCTCTCCAGGGCGTTGCTCCACCAGATCGAATAGTTACGGCCTAAGAAGTCAACACCAAAAGCATAAAATACGATAAAGATGCAACAGATTTTCCATCGTATAAAACGAATAATTGCAACCAGTGTGAAAGTTATGGTCATTTCTACATTCCGAGCAACCTAGGCGTCACTCTAGGGCGTTGCTCCAGCAGATCGAATAGTTAGGTCCTTAGAAGTCAACGCCAGAAGCATAAAACACGATATAAATACGACAGCTTTTCCATAGTATAAAAGGAATAATTGCAAACATGTGTGAAAGTAATGGTCATTTCTACGTTCCGGGCAACCTAGGCTTCACCCTACGGCGTTGTTCCACCAGGTCGAATAGTTAGGGCCTAAGAATTCAACACCAGAAGAATAAAATACAAAATAAACACTACAGCCTTTACACCGTATAAAACGAATAATTGCAGCCTGTGTGAAGGTTACGGTCATATCTTCGTTCCGGGCAACATAGGCTTCACTGTAGGGCGTTGCTCCACCAGATCGAAATGTTAGGGCCTAAGAAGTCAACGCCCGAAGCATAAAATACGATATAAATACAACAGCTTTTCCATCATATTAAATGAATAATTGCAAACAGTGTGAAAGAAGTGGTCATTTCTACGTTCCGAGCAACCTAGGCTTCACTCTAGGGCGGTGCTCCACCATATCGAATAGCTACGGCCTTAGAAGCCTACACCTGAAGCACAAAATACAATAAAAATACAACAGTCTTTTCATGGTATAACAGGAATAATTGCAACAAGCGTGAAAGTAATGATCATTTCGGCGTTTCGGGCATCCTAGACTTAACTCTGAGGCATTGCTCCACCAGATCGAATAGTTAGGGCCCGAGAAGTCAACGCCAGAAGCATAAAATACAATATAAATATAACAGTTTTTTCATCGTATAAAACGAATAATAGCAACCAGTGTGAAAGATATGGTCATTTCCACATTCCGGGCAACCTAGGCTTCACTCTAGGGCGTTGCTCCACCAGATCAAACAGTTAGGGCCTTAGATGTCAACGCCAGAAGCATAAAATACAATAAAGGTGCAACAGTTTTTCCATCGTATAACAGGTATAACTGCAACCAGTGTGAAAGTACTGGTCATTTCTACGTTCCGGGTAACCTAGGTTTCACTCTAGGGCGTTGCTCCACGAGATCGAAAAGCTAGGGACTTAGAATTCAACGCCAGAAGAATAAAATACAATATAAGTACAACAGTTTTTCTATCGTATAAAATGAATATTTGCAAACATTGTGAAAGTAATGGTCATTTCTACGTTCCGGGCAACCTATGCGACACTCTAGAGCGTTGCTCCACCACATCTAATAGCTACGGCCTTAAAAGTTAACGCCAGAAGAATAAAGTTCAATATAAATACAACAGCTTTTCCATCGTATAAAATGAATAATTGCAAACAGTATGAAAGTACTGGTTATTTCTACGTTCCGGGTAACCTAGGTTTCACTCTAGGGCGTTGCTCCGCCAGATCGAATAGCTAGGGACTTAGAATTCAACGCCATAAGAATAAAGTACAATATAAATATAACTGATTTTCCATCGTTTATATCGAATAATAGGAACCAGTGTGAAAGTTATGGTCATTTCTACTTTCCGGGCAACCTAAGCTTCACTCTAGGGCGTTGCTCCACCACATCAAACAGTTAGGGCCTTAGAAGTCAACGCCCGAAGCATAAAATACAAAATAAATATAACAGTTTTTCCATCGTATAAAACGAATAATAGCAACCAGTGTGAAAGTTATGGTCACTTCTACGTTCCGGGCAACCTAGGCTTCACTCTAGGGCGTTTCTCCACCAGATCGAACAGTTAGGGTCTTAGAAGCCAACGCCCGAATCATTAAATACAAAATAAATAGAACAGTTTTTCCATCGTATAAAACGAGTAATTGCAACCAGTATGAAGGTTAACGTCATTTCTACTTCCCGGGCAACCTAGGCTTCACCCTATTGCGTTGCTCCAACAGATTGAATAGCTGGGGCCTAAGAAGTCAACGCCAGAATCATAAAATACGATAAAGATGCAACAGTTTTTCCATCGTATAAAACGAATAATAGCAACCAGTGTCAAAGTTATGGTCATTTCTACATTCCGAGCAATCTAGGCGTCACTCTAGGGCGTTGCTCCAGCAGATCGAATAGTTAGGTCCTTAGAAGTCAACGCCAGAAGCATAAAATACGATATAAATGCAACAGCTTTTCCATAGTATAAAAGGAATAATTGCAAACAGTGTGAAAGTAATGGTCATTTCTACGTTCCGGGCAACCTAGGCTTCACCCTACGGCGTTGTTCCACCAGGTCGAATAGTTAGGGCCTAAGAATTCAACACCAGAGGAATAAAATATAAAATAAACAATACAGCCTTTACACCGTATAAAACGAATAATTGCAACCTGTGTGAAGGTTACGGTCATATCTTCGTTCCGGGCAACATAGGCTTCACTGTAGGGTGTTGCTCCACCAGATCGAAATGTTAGGGCCTAAGAAGTCAACGCCCGAAGCATAAAATACGATATAAATACCACAGCTTTTCCATCATATTAAATGAATAATTGCAAACTGTGTGAAAGGAGTGGTCATTTCTACGTTCCGAGCAACCTAGGCTTCACTCTAGGGCGGTGCTCCACCATATCGAATAGCTACGGCCTCAGAAGCCTACGCCTGAAGCACAAAATACAAAATAAATAGAACAGTTTTTCCATTGTATAAAATGAATAATTGCTACCAGTGTAAAAGTGATGGTCATTTCTACGTTCCGGGCAACCTAGGCTCCATCCTAGGGCATTGTTCCATCAGATCGAACAGTTAGGCCCTAGGAAGTGAACGACAGAAGCATAAAATACAATATAAATACAACAGTTTTTCCATCGTAGAAAACGAATAATTGCAGCCAGTGTGAAAGTTATGGTCATTTGTATATTCCGAGCAACCTAAGCTTCACTCTAGGGCGGTGCTCCACCATATCGAATAGCTACGGCCTTAGAAGCCTACGCCTGAAGCATAAAATACAATAAAAATACAAAGGTCTTTTCATCGTATAACAGGAATAATTGCAACAAGCGTGAAAGTAATGATCATTTCGGCGTTTAGGGCATCCTAGACTTAACTCTGAGGCATTGCTCCACCAGATCGAATAGTTAGGGCCTAAGGAGTCAACGCCAGAAGCATAAAATACAATATAAATACAACAGTTTTTCCATCGTATAAAACGAATAATTGCAACCAGTATGAAACTTATGGTCATTTCTACTTTCCGAGCAACCTAGGCTTCACCATAGGGCGTTGCTCCAACAGATTGAATAGTTAGGGCCTTAGAAGTCAATGCCCGAAGCATAAAATGAAATAAAAATACAACAGCATTTCCATTATATAACAGGAATAATAGCAACCAGTTTGAAAGTGATGGTCATTTCTACGTTCCGGGTAACCCAGGTTTCACTCTAGGGCAATACTCCGCCACATCGAATAGCTACGGCCGTAGAAGTTAACGACTGAAGCATAAAATGCAATAAAAGTACAACAGTTTTTTCATCGTATAACAGGAATAATTGCAGCAAGCCTGAAGGTAATGGTCATTTCTACGTTCCGGGCACCCTAGGCATCAGTCTTGGGCGTTGTTCCACCAGATGGAATAGTTAGGGCCTAAGAAGTCAACGACAGAAGCATAAAATACGATATAAATACAACAGCTTTTCCATCGTATAAAACGGATAATGGTAACCAGTGTGAAAGTTATAGTCATTCCTACGTGCTGGGCAACCTAGGCGTCACTCTAGGGCGTTGCTCCACCACATCGAATAGCTACGGCCTTAGAAGTCAACGCCTGAAGCAAAAAATGCAATAAAAATGCAACAGTTTTTTCATCGTATAACAGGAATAATTGCAACAAGCGTGAAGGTAATGGTCATTTCTACGTTCCGGGCACCCTAGGCATCACTTTTGGGCGTTGTTCCACCAAATGGAATGGTTAGGGCCTAAGAAGTCAGCGCCAGAAGCATAAAATACGATACAAATACAACAGCTTTTCCATCGTATAAAACGAATAATGGTAACCAGTGTGAATGTTATGGTCATTTCTACGTTCCGGGCAACCTAGGCTTCACCCCAGGACGATGCTCCACCAGATCGAATAGTTAGGGCCTTAGAAGTCAACGCCCGAAGCATAAAATACAAAATAAATAGAACAGTTTTTCCATCGTATAAAACGAATAATTAATACCAGTGTGAAAGTTATGGTCATTTCTACTTTCCGGGCAACCTACGCTTCTCCCTAGGGCGTTGTTCCACCAGATGGAATAGTTAGGGCCTAAGAAGTCAACGCCAGAAGCATAAAATACGATATAAATACAACAGCTTTTCCATCGTATAAAACGAATAATTGCAACCAGTGTGAAAGTTATGGTCATTTCTATGTTCCGGGCAACCTAGGCTTCACCCTAGGACGTTGCTCCTACAGATTGAATAGTTAGGGCCTTAGAAGTCAATGCCCGAAGCATAAAATGCAATAAAAATACAACAGTTTTTCCATCGTATAGCAGGAATAATTTGCAACGAGTGTGATAGTAGTGGTCATTTCTGCGTTCCGGGCAACCTAGGTTTCACTCCAGGGCGTTGCTCCACCAGATCGAATAGTTACGGACTAAGAAGTCAACGTCAGAAGCATAAAATACGATAGAGATGCAACAGTTTTTCCATCGTATAAAACGAATAATTGCAACCAGTGTGAAAGTTATGGTCATTTCTACATTCCGAGCAACCTAGGCTTCACTCTAGGTCGTTGCTCCACCAGATCGAATAGTTAGGGCCTTAGAAGTCAATGCCCGAAGCATAAAATGCAATAAAAATGCAACAGTTTTTCCATCGTATAGCAGGAATAATTTGCAACCAGTGTTATAGTAATGGTCAATTCTACGTTCCGGGCAACCTAGGCTTCACTCTACGGCGTTGTACCACGAGATCGAATAGTTAGGGCCTAAGAAGTCAACACCAGAAGAATAAAATACAAAATAAACACAACAGCCTTTACACCGTATAAAACGAGTAATTGCAACCTGTGTGAAGGTTATGGTCATATCCACGTTCCGGGCAACCTAGGCTTCACAGTAGGGCGTTGCTTCACCAGATCGAAATGTTAGGGCCTAAGAAGTCAACGCCCGAAGCATAAAATACGATATAAATACAACAGCTTTTCCATCATATTAAATGAATAATTGCAACCAGTGTGGAAGTTATGGTCACTTCTACGTTCCGGACAACCTAGGCTTCACTTTAGGGCGTTGCTCCACCAGATCGAATAGTTAGGGCCTTAGAAGTCAACGCCCGAAGCATAAAATACAAAATAAATAGAACAGTTTTTCCATCGTATAAAACGAATAATTAATACCAGTGTGAAAGTTATGGTCATTTCTACTTTCCGGGCAACCTACGCTTCTCCCTAGGGCGTTGTTCCACCAGATGGAATAGTTAGGGCCTAAGAAGTCAACGCCAGAAGCATAAAATACGATATAAATACAACAACTTTTCCATCGTATAAAACGAATAATTGCAACCAGTGTGAAAGTTATGGTCATTTCTCTGTTCCGGGCAACCTAGGCTTCACCCTAGGACGTTGCTCCTACAGATTGAATAGTTAGGGCCTTAGAAGTCAATGCCCGAAGCATAAAATGAAATAAAAATGCAACAGCTTTTCCATTGTATAACAGGAATAATAGCAACCAGTTTGAAAGTGATGGTCATTTCTACGTTCCGGGTATCCCAGGTTTCACTCTAGGGCATTACTCCACCACATCGAATAGCTACGGCCGCAGAAGTCAACGACTGAAGCATAAAATGCAATAAAAGTACAACAGTTTTTTCATCGTATAACAGGAATAATTGCAGCAAGCGTGAAGGTAATGGTCATTTCTACGTTCCGGGCACCCTAGGCATCACTCTTGGGCATTGTTCCACCAGATGGAATAGTTAGGGCCTAAGAAGTCAACGCCAGAAGCATAAAATACAATAAAGATGCAACAGTTTTTCCATCGTATAACAGGAATAATTGCAACCAGCTTGAAGGTGATGGTCATTTCTACGTTCCAGGGAACCTAGGCTTCACTCTAGGGCGTCGTTCCTCCAGATCGAATAGCTAGGGCCTAAGAAGTCAACGCCAGAAGCATAAAATACAATATAAATATAACAGTTTTTCCATCGTATAAAACGAATAATAGCAACCAGTGTGAAAGTTATGGCCAATTCTACGTTCCGGGCAACCTAGGCTTCACTCTAGGGCGTTGCTCCACCCGATCGAATAGTGAGGGCCTTAGAAGTCAACGCCCGAAGCATAAAATACAAAATAAATAGAACAGCTGTTCCATGTATAAAATGAATAATTGTTTCCAGTGTGAAAGTTATGATCATTTTTACGTTCCGGGCAACCTAGGCTTCACCATAGGGCGTTGTTCCACCAGATGGAATAGCTGGGGCCTAAGAAGTCAACGCCAGAAGCATAAAATACAATATAAATACAATAGCTTTTCCATCATATAAAACGAATAATTGCACCCAGTGTGAAAGTTATGGTCATTTCTACGTTCCGGGCAACATAGGCTTCACTCTTGGACGTTGCCCCACCAGATCGAATAGCTAGGACCTTAGAATTCAAATACAGAAGCAGAAAATACAATAAAAATGCAACAGTTCTTCAACCGTATAGCATGAATAATTACAACCAGTGTGATAGTAGTGGTCATTTCTGCGTTCCGGGCAACCCAGGTTTCACTCCAGGGCGTTGCTCCACCAGATCGAATAGTTACGGCCTAAGAAGTCAACGCCAGAAGCATAAAATACGATAAAGATGCAACAGTTTTTCCATCGTATAAAACGAATAATTGCAATCAGTATGAAACTTATGGTCATTTCTACTTTCCGAGCAACCTAGGCTTCACCCTAGGGCGTTGGTCCAACAGATTGAATAGTTAGGGCCTTAGAAGTCAATGCCCCAAGCATAAAATGAAATAAAAATACAATAGCTTTTCCATTGTATAGCAGGAATAATTGCAACCAGTGTGAAAGTGGTCATTTCTACGATCCGGGTAACCCAGGTTTCTCTCTAGGGCATTACACCACCACATCGAATAGCTACGGCCGTAGAAGTCAACGACTGAAGCATAAAATGCAATAAAAGTACAACAGTTTTATCATCGTATAACAGGAATAATTGCAGCAAGCGTGAAGGTAATGGTCATTTCTACGTTCCGGGCACCCTAGGCATCACTCTTGGGCGTTGTTCCACCAAATGGAACAGTTAGGGCCTAAGAAGTCAATGCCAGAAGCATAAAATACAATAAAGATGCAACAGTTGTTCCATCGTATAACAGGAATAACTGCAAACAGTGTGAACGTACAGGTCATTTCTACGTTCCTGGCAACCTAGGTTTCACTCTAGGGCGTTGCTCCACCAAATCGAATAGCTAGGGCCTTAGAAGACAACGCCAGAAGCTTAAAATACGATATAAATACAACAGCTGTTCCATCCTATAAAAGGAATAATTGCAAACAGTGTGAAAGTAATGGTCATTTCTACGTTCCGGGCAACCTAGGCTTCACTCTACGGCGTTGTTCCACCAGATCGAATAGTTAGGTCCTTAGAAGTCAACGCCAGAAGCATAAAATACGATATAAATACAACAGCTTTTCCATCGTATAAAAGGAATAATTGCAAAAACTGTGTAAGTAATGGTCATTTCTACGTTCGGGCAACCTAGGCTTCACTCTACGCCGTTGTTCCACCAGATCGAATAGTTAGGGCCTAAGAAGTCAACGCCAGAAGCATAAAATACGATATAAATACAACAGCATTTCCATCGTATTAAATGAATAATTGCAAGCAGTGTGAAAGTAGTGGTCATTTCTACGTTCCGGGCAACCTAGGCTTCACTGTATGGCGTTCGTCCACCACATCGAATATATACGGCCTCTGAAGTCCACGCCTGAAGCATAAAATACAATAAAAATACAACAGCCTTTTCATCGCATAACAGGAATAATTGCAACAAGCGTGAAAGTCATGACCATTTCGGCGTTTCGGGCATCCTAGACTTAACTCTGAGGCATTGCTCCACCAGATCGAATAATTAGGGCCTTAGAAGTCAACGCCCGAAGCATAAAATACATAATAAATAGAACGGTTTTACCATTGTATAAAACGAATAATTGCTACGAGTGTAAAAGCTATGGTCATTTCTACGTTCCGGGCAACCTAGGCTTCACTCCAGGGCGTTGTTCCACAAGATCGAATAGTTAGTGCCTAAGTAGACAACGCCCGAAGCATAAAATACGATATAAATACCACAGCTTTTCCATCATATTAAATGAATAATTGCAAACTGTGTGAAAGGAGTGGTCATTTCTACGTTCCGAGCAACCTAGGCTTCACTCTAGGGCGGTGCTCCACCATATCGAATAGCTACGGCCTCAGAAGCCTACGCCTGAAGCATAAAATACGATAGAGATGCAACAGTTTTTCCATCGTATAAAACGAATAATTGCAACCAGTGTGAAAGTTATGGTCATTTCTACATTCCGAGCAACCTAGGCTTCACTCTAGGTCGTTGCTCCACCAGATCGAATAGTTAGGGCCTTAGAAGTCAATGCCCGAAGCATAAAATGCAATAAAAATGCAACAGTTTTTCCATCGTATAGCAGGAATAATTTGCAACCAGTGTTATAGTAATGGTCAATTCTACGTTCCGGGCAACCTAGGCTTCACTCTACGGCGTTGTACCACGAGATCGAATAGTTAGGGCCTAAGAAGTCAACACCAGAAGAATAAAATACAAAATAAACACAACAGCCTTTACACCGTATAAAACGAGTAATTGCAACCTGTGTGAAGGTTATGGTCATATCCACGTTCCGGGCAACCTAGGCTTCACAGTAGGGCGTTGCTTCACCAGATCGAAATGTTAGGGCCTAAGAAGTCAACGCCCGAAGCATAAAATACGATATAAATACAACAGCTTTTCCATCATATTAAATGAATAATTGCAACCAGTGTGGAAGTTATGGTCACTTCTACGTTCCGGACAACCTAGGCTTCACTTTAGGGCGTTGCTCCACCAGATCGAATAGTTAGGGCCTTAGAAGTCAACGCCCGAAGCATAAAATACAAAATAAATAGAACAGTTTTTCCATCGTATAAAACGAATAATTAATACCAGTGTGAAAGTTATGGTCATTTCTACTTTCCGGGCAACCTACGCTTCTCCCTAGGGCGTTGTTCCACCAGATGGAATAGTTAGGGCCTAAGAAGTCAACGCCAGAAGCATAAAATACGATATAAATACAACAACTTTTCCATCGTATAAAACGAATAATTGCAACCAGTGTGAAAGTTATGGTCATTTCTCTGTTCCGGGCAACCTAGGCTTCACCCTAGGACGTTGCTCCTACAGATTGAATAGTTAGGGCCTTAGAAGTCAATGCCCGAAGCATAAAATGAAATAAAAATGCAACAGCTTTTCCATTGTATAACAGGAATAATAGCAACCAGTTTGAAAGTGATGGTCATTTCTACGTTCCGGGTATCCCAGGTTTCACTCTAGGGCATTACTCCACCACATCGAATAGCTACGGCCGCAGAAGTCAACGACTGAAGCATAAAATGCAATAAAAGTACAACAGTTTTTTCATCGTATAACAGGAATAATTGCAGCAAGCGTGAAGGTAATGGTCATTTCTACGTTCCGGGCACCCTAGGCATCACTCTTGGGCATTGTTCCACCAGATGGAATAGTTAGGGCCTAAGAAGTCAACGCCAGAAGCATAAAATACAATAAAGATGCAACAGTTTTTCCATCGTATAACAGGAATAATTGCAACCAGCTTGAAGGTGATGGTCATTTCTACGTTCCAGGGAACCTAGGCTTCACTCTAGGGCGTCGTTCCTCCAGATCGAATAGCTAGGGCCTAAGAAGTCAACGCCAGAAGCATAAAATACAATATAAATATAACAGTTTTTCCATCGTATAAAACGAATAATAGCAACCAGTGTGAAAGTTATGGCCAATTCTACGTTCCGGGCAACCTAGGCTTCACTCTAGGGCGTTGCTCCACCCGATCGAATAGTGAGGGCCTTAGAAGTCAACGCCCGAAGCATAAAATACAAAATAAATAGAACAGCTGTTCCATGTATAAAATGAATAATTGTTTCCAGTGTGAAAGTTATGATCATTTTTACGTTCCGGGCAACCTAGGCTTCACCATAGGGCGTTGTTCCACCAGATGGAATAGCTGGGGCCTAAGAAGTCAACGCCAGAAGCATAAAATACAATATAAATACAATAGCTTTTCCATCATATAAAACGAATAATTGCACCCAGTGTGAAAGTTATGGTCATTTCTACGTTCCGGGCAACATAGGCTTCACTCTTGGACGTTGCCCCACCAGATCGAATAGCTAGGACCTTAGAATTCAAATACAGAAGCAGAAAATACAATAAAAATGCAACAGTTCTTCAACCGTATAGCATGAATAATTACAACCAGTGTGATAGTAGTGGTCATTTCTGCGTTCCGGGCAACCCAGGTTTCACTCCAGGGCGTTGCTCCACCAGATCGAATAGTTACGGCCTAAGAAGTCAACGCCAGAAGCATAAAATACGATAAAGATGCAACAGTTTTTCCATCGTATAAAACGAATAATTGCAATCAGTATGAAACTTATGGTCATTTCTACTTTCCGAGCAACCTAGGCTTCACCCTAGGGCGTTGGTCCAACAGATTGAATAGTTAGGGCCTTAGAAGTCAATGCCCCAAGCATAAAATGAAATAAAAATACAATAGCTTTTCCATTGTATAGCAGGAATAATTGCAACCAGTGTGAAAGTGGTCATTTCTACGATCCGGGTAACCCAGGTTTCTCTCTAGGGCATTACACCACCACATCGAATAGCTATGGCCGTAGAAGTCAACGACTGAAGCATAAAATGCAATAAAAGTACAACAGTTTTATCATCGTATAACAGGAATAATTGCAGCAAGCGTGAAGGTAATGGTCATTTCTACGTTCCGGGCACCCTAGGCATCACTCTTGGGCGTTGTTCCACCAAATGGAACAGTTAGGGCCTAAGAAGTCAATGCCAGAAGCATAAAATACAATAAAGATGCAACAGTTGTTCCATCGTATAACAGGAATAACTGCAAACAGTGTGAACGTACAGGTCATTTCTACGTTCCTGGCAACCTAGGTTTCACTCTAGGGCGTTGCTCCACCAAATCGAATAGCTAGGGCCTTAGAAGACAACGCCAGAAGCTTAAAATACGATATAAATACAACAGCTGTTCCATCCTATAAAAGGAATAATTGCAAACAGTGTGAAAGTAATGGTCATTTCTACGTTCCGGGCAACCTAGGCTTCACTCTACGGCGTTGTTCCACCAGATCGAATAGTTAGGTCCTTAGAAGTCAACGCCAGAAGCATAAAATACGATATAAATACAACAGCATTTCCATCGTATTAAATGAATAATTGCAAGCAGTGTGAAAGTAGTGGTCATTTCTACGTTCCGGGCAACCTAGGCTTCACTGTATGGCGTTCGTCCACCACATCGAATATATACGGCCTCTGAAGTCCACGCCTGAAGCATAAAATACAATAAAAATACAACAGCCTTTTCATCGCATAACAGGAATAATTGCAACAAGCGTGAAAGTCATGACCATTTCGGCGTTTCGGGCATCCTAGACTTAACTCTGAGGCATTGCTCCACCAGATCGAATAATTAGGGCCTTAGAAGTCAACGCCCGAAGCATAAAATACATAATAAATAGAACGGTTTTACCATTGTATAAAACGAATAATTGCTACGAGTGTAAAAGCTATGGTCATTTCTACGTTCCGGGCAACCTAGGCTTCACTCCAGGGCGTTGTTCCACAAGATCGAATAGTTAGTGCCTAAGTAGACAACGCCCGAAGCATAAAATACGATATAAATACCACAGCTTTTCCATCATATTAAATGAATAATTGCAAACTGTGTGAAAGGAGTGGTCATTTCTACGTTCCGAGCAACCTAGGCTTCACTCTAGGGCGGTGCTCCACCATATCGAATAGCTACGGCCTCAGAAGCCTACGCCTGAAGCACAAAATACAATAAAAATACAACAGTCTTTTCATGGTATAACAGGAATAATTGCAACAAGCGTGAAAGTAATGATCATTTCGGCGTTTAGGGCATCCTAGACTTAACTCTGAGGCATTGCTCCACCAGATCGAATAGTTAGGGCCTAAGGAGTCAACGCCAGAAGCATAAAATACAATATAAATACAACAGTTTTTCCATCGTATAAAACGAATAATTGCAACCAGTATGAAACTTATGGTCATTTCTACTTTCCGAGCAACCTAGGCTTCACCATAGGGCGTTGCTCCAACAGATTGAATAGTTAGGGCCTTAGAAGTCAATGCCCGAAGCATAAAATGAAATAAAAATACAACAGCTTTTCCATTATATAACAGGAATAATAGCAACCAGTTTGAAAGTGATGGTCATTTCTACGTTCCGGGTAACCCAGGTTTCACTCTAGGGCAATACTCCGCCACATCGAATAGCTACGGCCGTAGAAGTTAACGACTGAAGCATAAAATGCAATAAAAGTACAACAGTTTTTTCATCGTATAACAGGAATAATTGCAGCAAGCCTGAAGGTAATGGTCATTTCTACGTTCCGGGCACCCTAGGCATCAGTCTTGGGCGTTGTTCCACCAGATGGAATAGTTAGGGCCTAAGAAGTCAACGACAGAAGCATAAAATACGATATAAATACAACAGCTTTTCCATCGTATAAAACGGATAATGGTAACCAGTGTGAAAGTTATAGTCATTCCTACGTGCTGGGCAACCTAGGCGTCACTCTAGGGCGTTGCTCCACCACATCGAATAGCTACGGCCTTAGAAGTCAACGCCTGAAGCAAAAAATGCAATAAAAATGCAACAGTTTTTTCATCGTATAACAGGAATAATTGCAACAAGCGTGAAGGTAATGGTCATTTCTACGTTCCGGGCACCCTAGGCATCACTCTTGGGCGTTGTTCCACCAAATGGAATGGTTAGGGCATAAGAAGTCAGCGCCAGAAGCATAAAATACGATACAAATACAACAGCTTTTCCATCGTATAAAACGAATAATGGTAACCAGTGTGAATGTTATGGTCATTTCTACGTTCCGGGCAACCTAGGCTTCACCCCAGGACGATGCTCCACCAGATCGAATAGTTAGGGCCTTAGAAGTCAACGCCCGAAGCATAAAATACAAAATAAATAGAACAGTTTTTCCATCGTATAAAACGAATAATTAATACCAGTGTGAAAGTTATGGTCATTTCTACTTTCCGGGCAACCTGCGCTTCTCCCTAGGGCGTTGTTCCACCAGATGGAATAGTTAGGGCCTAAGAAGTCAACGCCAGAAGCATAAAATACGATATAAATACAACAGCTTTTCCATCGTATAAAACGAATAATTGCAACCAGTGTGAAAGTTATGGTCATTTCTATGTTCCGGGCAACCTAGGCTTCACCCTAGGACGTTGCTCCTACAGATTGAATAGTTAGGGCCTTAGAAGTCAATGCCCGAAGCATAAAATGCAATAAAAATACAACAGTTTTTCCATCGTATAGCAGGAATAATTTGCAACGAGTGTGATAGTAGTGGTCATTTCTGCGTTCCGGGCAACCTAGGTTTCACTGCAGGGCGTTGCTCCACCAGATCGAATAGTTACGGACTAAGAAGTCAACGTCAGAAGCATAAAATACGATAGAGATGCAACAGTTTTTCCATCGTATAAAACGAATAATTGCAACCAGTGTGAAAGTTATGGTCATTTCTACAGTCCGAGCAACCTAGGCTTCACTCTAGGTCGTTGCTCCACCAGATCGAATAGTTAGGGCCTTAGAAGTCAATGCCCGAAGCATAAAATGCAATAAAAATGCAACAGTTTTTCCATCGTATAGCAGGAATAATTTGCAACCAGTGTTATAGTAATGGTCAATTCTACGTTCCGGGCAACCTAGGCTTCACTCTACGGCGTTGTACCACGAGATCGAATAGTTAGGGCCTAAGAAGTCAACACCAGAAGAATAAAATACAAAATAAACACAACAGCCTTTACACCGTATAAAACGAGTAATTGCAACCTGTGTGAAGGTTATGGTCATATCCACGTTCCGGGCAACCTAGGCTTCACAGTAGGGCGTTGCTTCACCAGATCGAAATGTTAGGGCCTAAGAAGTCAACGCCCGAAGCATAAAATACGATATAAATACAACAGCTTTTCCATCATATTAAATGAATAATTGCAACCAGTGTGGAAGTTATGGTCACTTCTACGTTCCGGACAACCTAGGCTTCACTTTAGGGCGTTGCTCCACCAGATCGAATAGTTAGGGCCTTAGAAGTCAACGCCCGAAGCATAAAATACAAAATAAATAGAACAGTTTTTCCATCGTATAAAACGAATAATTAATACCAGTGTGAAAGTTATGGTCATTTCTACTTTCCGGGCAACCTACGCTTCTCCCTAGGGCGTTGTTCCACCAGATGGAATAGTTAGGGCCTAAGAAGTCAACGCCAGAAGCATAAAATACGATATAAACACAACAGCTTTTCCATCGTATAAAACGAATAATTGCAACCAGTGTGAAAGTTATGGTCATTTCTCTGTTCCGGGCAACCTAGGCTTCACCCTAGGACGTTGCTCCTACAGATTGAATAGTTAGGGCCTTAGAAGTCAATGCCCGAAGCATAAAATGAAATAAAAATGCAACAGCTTTTCCATTGTATAACAGGAATAATAGCAACCAGTTTGAAAGTGATGGTCATTTCTACGTTCCGGGTATCCCAGGTTTCACTCTAGGGTATTACTCCACCACATCGAATAGCTACGGCCGCAGAAGTCAACGACTGAAGCATAAAATGCAATAAAAGTACAACAGTTTTTTCATCGTATAACAGGAATAATTGCAGCAAGCGTGAAGGTAATGGTCATTTCTACGTTCCGGGCACCCTAGGCATCACTCTTGGGCATTGTTCCACCAGATGGAATAGTTAGGGCCTAAGAAGTCAACGCCAGAAGCATAAAATACAATAAAGATGCAACAGTTTTTCCATCGTATAACAGGAATAATTGCAACCAGCTTGAAGGTGATGGTCATTTCTACGTTCCAGGGAACCTAGGCTTCACTCTAGGGCGTCGTTCCTCCAGATCGAATAGCTAGGGCCTAAGAAGTCAACGCCAGAAGCATAAAATACAATATAAATATAACAGTTTTTCCATCGTATAAAACGAATAATAGCAACCAGTGTGAAAGTTATGGCCAATTCTACGTTCCGGGCAACCTAGGCTTCACTCTAGGGCGTTGCTCCACCCGATCGAATAGTGAGGGCCTTAGAAGTCAACGCCCGAAGCATAAAATACAAAATAAATAGAACAGCTGTTCCATGTATAAAATGAATAATTGTTTCCAGTGTGAAAGTTATGATCATTTTTACGTTCCGGGCAACCTAGGCTTCACCATAGGGCGTTGTTCCACCAGATGGAATAGCTGGGGCCTAAGAAGTCAACGCCAGAAGCATAAAATACAATATAAATACAATAGCTTTTCCATCATATAAAACGAATAATTGCACCCAGTGTGAAAGTTATGGTCATTTCTACGTTCCGGGCAACATAGGCTTCACTCTTGGACGTTGCCCCACCAGATCGAATAGCTAGGACCTTAGAATTCAAATACAGAAGCAGAAAATACAATAAAAATGCAACAGTTCTTCAACCGTATAGCATGAATAATTACAACCAGTGTGATAGTAGTGGTCATTTCTGCGTTCCGGGCAACCCAGGTTTCACTCCAGGGCGTTGCTCCACCAGATCGAATAGTTACGGCCTAAGAAGTCAACGCCAGAAGCATAAAATACGATAAAGATGCAACAGTTTTTCCATCGTATAAAACGAATAATTGCAATCAGTATGAAACTTATGGTCATTTCTACTTTCCGAGCAACCTAGGCTTCACCCTAGGGCGTTGGTCCAACAGATTGAATAGTTAGGGCCTTAGAAGTCAATGCCCCAAGCATAAAATGAAATAAAAATACAATAGCTTTTCCATTGTATAGCAGGAATAATTGCAACCAGTGTGAAAGTGGTCATTTCTACGATCCGGGTAACCCAGGTTTCTCTCTAGGGCATTACACCACCACATCGAATAGCTACGGCCGTAGAAGTCAACGACTGAAGCATAAAATGCAATAAAAGTACAACAGTTTTATCATCGTATAACAGGAATAATTGCAGCAAGCGTGAAGGTAATGGTCATTTCTACGTTCCGGGCACCCTAGGCATCACTCTTGGGCGTTGTTCCACCAAATGGAACAGTTAGGGCCTAAGAAGTCAATGCCAGAAGCATAAAATACAATAAAGATGCAACAGTTGTTCCATCGTATAACAGGAATAACTGCAAACAGTGTGAACGTACAGGTCATTTCTACGTTCCTGGCAACCTAGGTTTCACTCTAGGGCGTTGCTCCACCAAATCGAATAGCTAGGGCCTTAGAAGACAACGCCAGAAGCTTAAAATACGATATAAATACAACAGCTGTTCCATCCTATAAAAGGAATAATTGCAAACAGTGTGAAAGTAATGGTCATTTCTACGTTCCGGGCAACCTAGGCTTCACTCTACGGCGTTGTTCCACCAGATCGAATAGTTAGGTCCTTAGAAGTCAACGCCAGAAGCATAAAATACGATATAAATACAACAGCTTTTCCATCGTATAAAAGGAATAATTGCAAAAACTGTGTAAGTAATGGTCATTTCTACGTTCGGGCAACCTAGGCTTCACTCTACGCCGTTGTTCCACCAGATCGAATAGTTAGGGCCTAAGAAGTCAACGCCTGAAGCATAAAATACGATATAAATACAACAGCATTTCCATCGTATTAAATGAATAATTGCAAGCAGTGTGAAAGTAGTGGTCATTTCTACGTTCCGGGCAACCTAGGCTTCACTGTATGGCGTTCGTCCACCACATCGAATATATACGGCCTCTGAAGTCCACGCCTGAAGCATAAAATACAATAAAAATACAACAGCCTTTTCATCGCATAACAGGAATAATTGCAACAAGCGTGAAAGTCATGACCATTTCGGCGTTTCGGGCATCCTAGACTTAACTCTGAGGCATTGCTCCACCAGATCGAATAATTAGGGCCTTAGAAGTCAACGCCCGAAGCATAAAATACATAATAAATAGAACGGTTTTACCATTGTATAAAACGAATAATTGCTACGAGTGTAAAAGCTATGGTCATTTCTACGTTCCGGGCAACCTAGGCTTCACTCCAGGGCGTTGTTCCACAAGATCGAATAGTTAGTGCCTAAGTAGACAACGCCAGAAGCATAAAATACAATATAAATAGAGCAGTTTTTCCATTGTATAAAGCGAATAATTGCTACCAGTGTGAAAGTTATGGTCATTTCTGCGTTCCGGGCAACCCAGGTTTCACTCCAGGGCGTTGCTCCACCAGATCGAATAGTTACGGCCTAAGAAGTCAACGCCAGAAGCATAAAATACGATAAAGATGCAACAGTTTTTCCATCGTATAAAACGAATAATTGCAATCAGTGTGAAAGTTATGGTCATTTCTACATTCCGAGCAACCTAGGCTTCACTCTAGGGCGCTGCTCCACCAGATCGAATAGTTAGGTCCTTAGAAGTCAACACCAGAAGCATAAAATACGATATAAATACAACAGCTTTTCCATCGTATAAAAGGAATAATTGCAAACAGTGTGAAAGTAATGGTCATTTCTACGTTCCGGGCAACCTAGGCTTCACTCTAGGGCGTTGCTCCACCAGATCGAATAGTTAGGGCCTTAGAAGTCAACGCCCGAAGCTTAAAATACAAAATAAATAAAACAGGTTTTCCATCGTATAAAACGAAAAATTGCTACCAGTGTGAAAGTTATGGTCATTTCTACGTTCCGCGCAATCTGGGCTTTACCCTAGGGCGTTGTTCCACCAGATGGAGTAGTTAGGGCCTAAGAAGTCAACCCCAGAAGCATAAAAAACGATATAAATACAACAGCTTTTCCATCGTATAAAACGAATAATTGCAACCAGTGTGGAAGTTATGGTCATTTCTACGTTCTGGGCAACCTAGGCTTCACTCTAGGGCGGTGCTCCGCCAAATCGAATAGCTAGGTCCTTCGAAGTCAACGCCAGAAGCATAAAATACAATAAAGATGCAAAAGTTTTTCCATCGTATAACAGGAATAACTGCAAACAGTATGAAAGTACTGGACATTTCTACGTTCCGGGCAACCTAGGCGTCACTATAGGGCGTTGCTCCACCACATCTAATAGCTACGACCTTAGAAGTCAACGCCAGAGGCATAAAATACAATATAAATACAACAGCTTTTCCATCGTACAAAATGAATAATAGCAAACAGTGTGAAAGTAATTGTCATTTCTACGTTCCGGGCAACCTAGGCTTCACTCTACGTCGTTGCTCCACCAGATCAAATAGCTACCGACTTAGAATTAAACGCCAGAAGCATAAAATACAATAAGGATGCAACAGTTTTCCCATCGTATAAAACGAATAATTGCAACCAGTGTGAAAGTTATGTTCATTTCTACATTCCGAGCAACCTAGGCGTCACTCTAGGGCGTTGCTCCACCATATCGAATAGCTACGGCTTTAGAAGCCTACGCCTGAGGCACAAAATACAATAAAAATACAACAGTCTTTTCATGGTATAACAGGAATAATTGCAACAAGCGTGAAAGTAATGATCATTTCGCCGTTTCGGGCACCCTAGACTTAACTCTGAGGCATTGCTCCACCAGATCGAATAGTTAGGGCCCAAGAAGTCAACGCCAGAAGCATAAAATACAATATAAATATAGCAGTTTTTCCATCGTATAAAACGAATAATAGCAACCAGTGTGAAAGTTATGGTCATTTCTACATTCCGGGCAACCTAGGCTTCACTCTAGGGCGTTGCTCCACCAGATCAAACAGTTAGGGCCTTAGATGTCAACGCCAGAAGCATAAAATACAATAAAGGTGCAACAGTTTTTCCATCGTCTAACAGGTATAACTGCAACCAGTGTGAAAGTACTGGTCATTTCTACGTTCCGGGTAACCAAGGTTTCACTCTAGGGCGTTGCTCCACGAGATCGAAAAGCTAGGGACTTAGAATTCAACGACAGAAGAATAAAATACAATATAAGTACAACAGTTTTTCCATCGTATAAAATGAATATTTGCAAGCATTGTGAAAGTAATGGTCATTTCTACGTTCCGGGCAACCTATGCGACACTCTAGAGCGTTGCTCCACCACATCTAATAGCTACGGGCTTAAAAGTCAACGCCAGAAGAATAAAATGCAATATAAATACAACAGCTTTTCCATCGTATAAAATGAATAATTGCAAACAGTATGAAAGTACTGGTCATTTCTACGTTCCGGGTAACCTAGGTTTCACTCTAGGGCGTTGCTCCACCAGATTGAATAGCTAGGGACTTAGAATTCAACGCCATAAGAATAAAATACAATATAAGTACAACAGTTTTTCCATCGTATAAAATGAATAATTGCAACCAGTGTGAAAGTTATGGTCATTTCTACATTTCGAGCAACCTAGGCTTCACTCTAGGGCGTTGGTTCATCTGATCGAATAGTTAGGGCCTTAGAAGTCAACGCCAGAAGCAAAATATACAATAAAGATGCAACAGTTTTTCCATCGTATAACAGGAATAACTGCAAACAGTGTGAAAGTACTGGTCATTTCTACGTTCCGGGTAACCTAGGTTTCACTCTAGGGCGTTGCTCTACCAGATCGAATAGCTAGGGACTTGGAATTCAACGCCAGGAGAATAAACTACAATATAAGTACAACAGTTTTTCCATCGTATAAAATGAATAATTGCAAACATTGTGAAAGTAATGGTCATTTCTAAGTTCCGGCAACCTAGGCGTCACTCTAGGGCGTTGCTCCACCAGGTCGAGTAGTTAGGGCCTTAGGAGTCCACGGCCGAAGCATAAAATGCAAAATAAATAGAACAGTTTTTCCATTGTATAAAGCGAATAATTGCTGCCAGTGTGAAAGTTATGTTTATTTCTACGTTCCGGGCAACCTAGGCTTAACTGTAGGGTGTTGCTCCATCAGATCGAATAGGTAGGGCCATAGAAGTCAACGCCCGGAGCATAAAATACTATAAATATACAAGAGTTTTTCCATCGTATAACAGGAATAACTGCAACCAGTGTGAAAGTGGTGGTCATTTCTACGTTCCGGGCAACCTAGGCTTCACTCTAGGGCGTTGCTCCACCAGATCGAATAGTTAGGTCCTTAGAAGTCCACGGCCGAAGCATAAAATGCAATAAAGATGCAACAGTTTTTCCATCGAGTAACAGGAATAACTGCAAACAGTGTGAAAGTACTGGTCATTTCTACGTTCCGGGTAACCTAGGTTTCATTCTCGGGCGTAGCTCCACCAGATCGAATAGCTAGGGACATGGGATTCAACGCCAGAAGAATAAAATACAATATAAGTACAACAGTTTTTCCATCGTATAAAATGAATAATTGCAAACATTGTGAAAGTAATGGTCGTTTCTAAGTTCCGGCAACCTAGGTGTCACTCTAGGGCGTTGCTCCACCACAACTAATTGCTACGGCCTTAGAAGTCTACGACAGAAGCATAAAATACAATATAAATACAACAGCTTTTCCATCGTATAACAGGAGTAATTGCAACCAGTGTGAAAGTAAAGGTCATTTCTACGTTCCGGGCAACCTATGCTTCACTCTAGGGCGTTGCTCCACCAGATCGAGTAGTTAGGGCCTTAGAAGTCCACGGCCGAAGCATAAAATACAAAATAAATAGAACAGTTTTTCCATTGTAAAAAGCGAATAATTGCTGCCAGTTAGAAAGTTGTGGTCATTTCTACGTTCCGGGCAACCTAGGCTTCACTCTAGGGCGTTGCACCACCAGCTCAAACAGTTAGGGCCTTAGAAGCCAACGCCCGAAGCACTAAACTCAAGATAAATAGAACAGTATTTCAATTGTATAAAAAGAATAATTGCTACCAGTGTGAAAGTTATGTTCATTTCTACGTTCCTGACAACCTAGGCTTCACTGTAGGGTGCTGTTCCACCAAATCGAATAGGTAGGGCCATAGAAGTCAACGCCCGAAGCATAAAATACAATAAATCTACAAGAGGTTTTCCACCGTATAACAGGAATAATTGCAACCAGTGTGAAAGGTATGGTAATTTCTACGTTCCGGGCAACCTAGGTTTCACACTAGGGCGTTGCTCCACCAGATCGCATAGCTAGGACCTTAGAATTCAAATACAGAAGCAGAAAATACAATAAAAATGCAACAGTTCTTCAACCGTATAGCATGAATAATTACAACCAGTGTGAAAGTAACGATCATTTTCGACGTTTCGGGCAACCTAGGCTTAACTCTGAGGCATTGCTCCACCAGGTCGAAGTGTTAGGGCCTTGGAATTCAACGCCAGAAGCATAAACTACAAAATAAATACAACAGCCTTTCAATCGTATAAAACGAATAATTACAATCTGTGTGAAGGTTATGGTCATATCTACGTTCCGCACAAACTAGGCTTCACTGTAGGGTGTTGCTCCACCAGATCGAATAGGTAAGGCCATAGAAGTCAACGCCCGAAGCATAAAATACAAAATAAATAGAACAGTTCTTCCATGTATAAAACGAATAATTGCTACCAGTGTGAAAGTTATGGTCATTTGTACGTTCCGGGCAACCTAGGCTTCACCCTAGTGCGTTGTTCCACCAGATCGAATAGTTAGGGCCTAAGAAGTCAACGCCAGAAACATAAAATACGATATAAATACAACAGCTTTTCCATCATATAAAACGAATAATGGTAACCAGTGTGAAAGTTATGGTCATTTGTACGTTCCGGGCAACCTAGGCTTCACTCTAGGACGTTGCTCCACCAGATCGAATAGTTGGGGCCTAAGAAGTCAACGCCAGAAGCATAAAATACAATCTAAGTACAACAGTTTTTCCACCGAATAAAATGAATAATTGCATACATTGTGAAAGCAATGGTCATATCTACGTTTCGGGCAACCTAGGATTCACTCTGGGGCGTTGCTCCACAAGATCGAATAGCTAGGGACTTAGAATTCAATGCCAGAAGCATAAAATGCAATATATATATAACAGCTTTTCCATGTATAAAACGAATAATTGTTACCAGTGTGAAAGAGTTGGTCATTTCTACGCTCCGGGCAACCTAGGCTTCACCCTAGGGAGTTGTTCCACCAGATGGAATATTTAGGGCCTAAGAAGTCAACGCCAGAAGCACAAAATAAAATATAAATACAACAGCTTTTCCATCATATAAAACGAATAACGGTAACCAGTGTGAAAGTTATGGTCATTTCTACGTTCCGGGCAACCTAGGCTTCACTCTAGGACGTTGCTCCACCAGATCGAATAGTTAGGGCCTAAGAAGTCAACGCCAGAAGCATAAAATACAATATAAATATAACAGTTTTTCCATCGTATTAAACGAATAATAGCAACCAGTGTGAAAGCTATGGTCATTTCTACGTTCCGGGCAACCTAGGCTTCACTCTAGGCCGTTGCTCCACCCGATCGAATAGTGAGGGCCTTAGGAGTCAACGCCCGAAGCATAAAATACAAAATAAATAGAACAGCTGTTCCATGTATAAAATGAATAATTGTTTCCAGTGTGAAAGTTATGATCATTTTTACGTTCCGGGCAACCTAGGCTTCACCATAGGGCGTTGTTCCACCAGATGGAATAGCTGGGGCCTAAGAAGTCAACGCCAGAAGCATAAAATACAATATAAATACAATAGCTTTTCCATCATATAAAACGAATAATTGCACCCAGTGTGAAAGTTATGGTCATTTCTACGTTCCGGGCAACATAGGCTTCACTCTTGGACGTTGCCCCACCAGATCGAATAGCTAGGACCTTAGAATTCAAATACAGAAGCAGAAAATACAATAAAAATGCAACAGTTCTTCAACCGTATAGCATGAATAATTACAACCAGTGTGATAGTAGTGGTCATTTCTGCGTTCCGGGCAACCCAGGTTTCACTCCAGGGCGTTGCTCCACCAGATCGAATAGTTACGGCCTAAGAAGTCAACGCCAGAAGCATAAAATACGATAAAGATGCAACAGTTTTTCCATCGTATAAAACGAATAATTGCAATCAGTATGAAACTTATGGTCATTTCTACTTTCCGAGCAACCTAGGCTTCACCCTAGGGCGTTGGTCCAACAGATTGAATAGTTAGGGCCTTAGAAGTCAATGCCCCAAGCATAAAATGAAATAAAAATACAATAGCTTTTCCATTGTATAGCAGGAATAATTGCAACCAGTGTGAAAGTGGTCATTTCTACGATCCGGGTAACCCAGGTTTCTCTCTAGGGCATTACACCACCACATCGAATAGCTACGGCCGTAGAAGTCAACGACTGAAGCATAAAATGCAATAAAAGTACAACAGTTTTATCATCGTATAACAGGAATAATTGCAGCAAGCGTGAAGGTAATGGTCATTTCTACGTTCCGGGCACCCTAGGCATCACTCTTGGGCGTTGTTCCACCAAATGGAACAGTTAGGGCCTAAGAAGTCAATGCCAGAAGCATAAAATACGATATAAATACAACAGCTTTTCCATCGTATAAAAGGAATAATTGCAAAAACTGTGTAAGTAATGGTCATTTCTACGTTCGGGCAACCTAGGCTTCACTCTACGGCGTTGTTCCACCAGATCGAATAGTTAGGTCCTTAGAAGTCAACGCCAGAAGCATAAAATACGATATAAATACAACAGCTTTTCCATCGTATAAAAGGAATAATTGCAAAAACTGTGTAAGTAATGGTCATTTCTACGTTCGGGCAACCTAGGCTTCACTCTACGCCGTTGTTCCACCAGATCGAATAGTTAGGGCCTAAGAAGTCAACGCCAGAAGCATAAAATACGATATAAATACAACAGCATTTCCATCGTATTAAATGAATAATTGCAAGCAGTGTGAAAGTAGTGGTCATTTCTACGTTCCGGGCAACCTAGGCTTCACTGTATGGCGTTCGTCCACCACATCGAATATATACGGCCTCTGAAGTCCACGCCTGAAGCATAAAATACAATAAAAATACAACAGCCTTTTCATCGCATAACAGGAATAATTGCAACAAGCGTGAAAGTCATGACCATTTCGGCGTTTCGGGCATCCTAGACTTAACTCTGAGGCATTGCTCCACCAGATCGAATAATTAGGGCCTTAGAAGTCAACGCCCGAAGCATAAAATACATAATAAATAGAACGGTTTTACCATTGTATAAAACGAATAATTGCTACGAGTGTAAAAGCTATGGTCATTTCTACGTTCCGGGCAACCTAGGCTTCACTCCAGGGCGTTGTTCCACAAGATCGAATAGTTAGTGCCTAAGTAGACAACGCCAGAAGCATAAAATACAATATAAATAGAACAGTTTTTCCATTGTATAAAGCGAATAATTGCTACCAGTGTGAAAGTTATGGTCATTTCTGCGTTCCGGGCAACCCAGGTTTCACTCCAGGGCGTTGCTCCACCAGATCGAATAGTTACGGCCTAAGAAGTCAACGCCAGAAGCATAAAATACGATAAAGATGCAACAGTTTTTCCATCGTATAAAACGAATAATTGCAACCAGTGTGAAAGTTATGTTCATTTCTACATTCCGAGCAACCTAGGCGTCACTCTAGGGCGTTGCTCCACCATATCGAATAGCTACGGCTTTAGAAGCCTACGCCTGAGGCACAAAATACAATAAAAATACAACAGTCTTTTCATGGTATAACAGGAATAATTGCAACAAGCGTGAAAGTAATGATCATTTCGCCGTTTCGGGCACCCTAGACTTAACTCTGAGGCATTGCTCCACCAGATCGAATAGTTAGGGCCCAAGAAGTCAACGCCAGAAGCATAAAATACAATATAAATATAGCAGTTTTTCCATCGTATAAAACGAATAATAGCAACCAGTGTGAAAGTTATGGTCATTTCTACATTCCGGGCAACCTAGGCTTCACTCTAGGGCGTTGCTCCACCAGATCAAACAGTTAGGGCCTTAGATGTCAACGCCAGAAGCATAAAATACAATAAAGGTGCAACAGTTTTTCCATCGTATAACAGGTATAACTCCAACCAGTGTGAAAGTACTGGTCATTTCTACGTTCCGGGTAACCTAGGTTTCACTCTAGGGCGTTGCTCCACGAGATCGAAAAGCTAGGGACTTAGAATTCAACGACAGAAGAATAAAATACAATATAAGTACAACAGTTTTTCCATCGTATAAAATGAATATTTGCAAGCATTGTGAAAGTAATGGTCATTTCTACGTTCCGGGCAACCTATGCGACACTCTAGAGCGTTGCTCCACCACATCTAATAGCTACGGGCTTAAAAGTCAACGCCAGAAGAATAAAATGCAATATAAATACAACAGCTTTTCCATCGTATAAAATGAATAATTGCAAACAGTATGAAAGTACTGGTCATTTCTACGTTCCGGGTAACCTAGGTTTCACTCTAGGGCGTTGCTCTACCAGATCGAATAGCTAGGGACTTGGAATTCAACGCCAGGAGAATAAACTACAATATAAGTACAACAGTTTTTCCATCGTATAAAATGAATAATTGCAAACATTGTGAAAGTAATGGTCATTTGTAAGTTCCGGCAACCTAGGCGTCACTCTAGGGCGTTGCTCCACCAGGTCGAGTAGTTAGGGCCTTAGGAGTCCACGGCCGAAGCATAAAATGCAAAATAAATAGAACAGTTTTTCCATTGTATAAAGCGAATAATTGCTGCCAGTGTGAAAGTTATGTTTATTTCTACGTTCCGGGCAACCTAGGCTTAACTGTAGGGTGTTGCTCCATCAGATCGAATAGGTAGGGCCATAGAAGTCAACGCCCGGAGCATAAAATACTATAAATATACAAGAGTTTTTCCATCGTATAACAGGAATAACTGCAACCAGTGTGAAAGTGGTGGTCATTTCTACGTTCCGGGCAACCTAGGCTTCACTCTAGGGCGTTGCTCCACCAGATCGAATAGTTAGGTCCTTAGAAGTCCACGGCCGAAGCATAAAATGCAATAAAGATGCAACAGTTTTTCCATCGAGTAACAGGAATAACTGCAAACAGTGTGAAAGTACTGGTCATTTCTACGTTCCGGGTAACCTAGGTTTCATTCTCGGGCGTAGCTCCACCAGATCGAATAGCTAGGGACATGGGATTCAACGCCAGAAGAATAAAATACAATATAAGTACAACAGTTTTTCCATCGTATAAAATGAATAATTGCAAACATTGTGAAAGTAATGGTCGTTTCTAAGTTCCGGCAACCTAGGTGTCACTCTAGGGCGTTGCTCCACCACAACTAATTGCTACGGCCTTAGAAGTCTACGACAGAAGCATAAAATACAATATAAATACAACAGCTTTTCCATCGTATAACAGGAATAATTGCAACCAGTGTGAAAGTAAAGGTCATTTCTACGTTCCGGGCAACCTATGCTTCACTCTAGGGCGTTGCTCCACCAGATCGAGTAGTTAGGGCCTTAGAAGTCCACGGCCGAAGCATAAAATACAAAATAAATAGAACAGTTTTTCCATTGTAAAAAGCGAATAATTGCTGCCAGTTAGAAAGTTGTGGTCATTTCTACGTTCCGGGCAACCTAGGCTTCACTCTAGGGCGTTGCACCACCAGCTCAAACAGTTAGGGCCTTAGAAGCCAACGCCCGAAGCACTAAACTCAAGATAAATAGAACAGTATTTCAATTGTATAAAACGAATAATTGCTACCAGTGTGAAAGTTATGTTCATTTCTACGTTCCTGACAACCTAAGCTTCACTGTAGGGTGCTGTTCCACCAAATCGAATAGGTAGGGCCATAGAAGTCAACGCCCGAAGCATAAAATACAATAAATCTACAAGAGGTTTTCCACCGTATAACAGGAATAATTGCAACCAGTGTGAAAGGTATGGTAATTTCTACGTTCCGGGCAACCTAGGTTTCACACTAGGGCGTTGCTCCACCAGATCGCATAGCTAGGGACTTAGAATTCAACGCCATAAGAAGAAAATACAATATAAGTACAACAGTTTTTCCATCGTATAAAATGAAT
This sequence comes from Calliopsis andreniformis, assembly GCF_051401765.1. Taxonomy (NCBI): domain Eukaryota; kingdom Metazoa; phylum Arthropoda; class Insecta; order Hymenoptera; family Andrenidae; genus Calliopsis; species Calliopsis andreniformis. The sequence continues at coordinate 15,960,007 of NW_027480428.1, forward strand.
AATTGAAACATTGTGAAAGTAATGGTCATTTCTACGTTCCAGGCAACCTAGGCGTCACTCTAGGGCGTTGCTCCACCACATCGAATAGCTACGGCCTTAGAAGTCAACGCCCGAAGCATAAAATACATTAAATATACAAGAGCTTTTCCATAGTATAACAGGATTAATTGCAACCAGTGTGAAAGTGACGGTCATTTCTACGTTCCGGGCAACCTAGGCTTCACTCTAGGGCGTTGTTCCACCAGATCGAAAAGCTGGGGCCTAAGAAATCAACGCCAGAAGCATAAAATACAATATAAATATAACAGCTTTTCCATCGTATAAAACGAATAATAGCAAACAGTGTGAAAGTTCTGGTCATTTCTACGTTCCGGGCAACCTAGGCTTCACTCTAGGGCGTTGCTCCACCAGATCGAATAGTTAGGGCCTTAGAAGTCAACGCCCGGAGCATAAAATACAATAAAGATGCAACAGTTTTTCCATCGTATAACAGGAACAATTGCAACCAGTGTGAAAGTAATGGTCAGTTCTACGTTCCGGGCAAAGTAGGTTTCACTCTAGGGCGTTGCTCCACCAGATCGAATAGTTAGGGCCTAAGAAGTCAACGCCAGAAACATAAAATACGATATAAATACAACAGCTTTTCCATCATATAAAACGAATAATGGTAACCAGTGAGAAAGTTATGGTCATTTCTACGTTCCGGGCAACCTAGGCTTCACTCTAGGACGTTGCTCCACCAGATCGAATAGTTAGGGCCTAAGAAGTCAACGTCAGAAGCATAAAATACAATAAAGATGCAACAGTTTTTCCATCGTATAACAGGAATAATTGCAACCAGTGTGAATGTAATGGTCATTTGTACGTTCCGGGCAACCTAGGCTACACTCTAGGGCGTTGCTCCACCAGATCGAATAGTTAGTGCCTTAGAAGTCAACGCCCGAAGCATAAAATACAAAATAAATAGAACAGCTGTTCCATGTATAAAATGAATAATTGTTTCCAGTGTGAAAGTTATGATTATTTCTAGGTTCCGGCAACCTAGGCTTCACCATAGGGCGTTGTTCCACCAGATGGAATAGCTGGGGCCTAAGATATCAACGCCAGAAGCATAAAATACGATATAAATACAACAGCTTTTCCATCGTATAAAACGAATAATGGCAAACAGTGTGAAAGTTATGGTCATTTCCACGTTCCGGGCAACCTAGGCTTCACCCTAGTGCGTCTCTACACCAGATCGAATAGTTAGGGCCTTAGAAGTCATCGCCTGAAGCATACAATACAATAAAAATACAACAGTTTTACCACCGTATAACAGGAATAATTGCAACGATTGTGAAAGATATGGTCATAACCACGTTCCGGGCAACCTAGGCTTCACTCTTGGACGTTGCCCCACCAGATCGAATAGCTAGGACCTTAGAATTCAAATACAGAAGCAGAAAATACAATAAAAATGCAACAGTTCTTCAATCGTACAGCATGAATAATTGCAACCAGTGTGAAAGTAACGATCATTTCGACGTTTCGGGCATCCTAGACTTAACTCTGAGGCATCGCTCCACAAGATCGAATAGTTAGGGCCTAAGAAGTCAACGCCAGAAGCATAAAATACAATATAAATACAATAGCTTCTCCATCATATAAAACGAATAATTCTACCCAGTGTGAAAGTTATGGTCATTTCTACGTTCCGGGCAACCTAGGCTTCACCCTAGTGCGTCTCTACACCAGATCGAATAGTTAGGGCCTTAGAAGTCATCGCCTGAAGCATACAATACAATAAAAATACAACAGTTTTACCACCGTATAACAGGAATAATTGCAACGATTGTGAAAGATATGGTCATAACCACGTTCCGGGCAACCTAGGCTTCACTCTTGGACGTTGCCCCACCAGATCGAATAGCTAGGACCTTAGAATTCAAATACAGAAGCAGAAAATACAATAAAAATGCAACAGTTCTTCAATCGTACAGCATGAATAATTGCAACCAGTGTGAAAGTAACGATCATTTCGACGTTTCGGGCATCCTAGACTTAACTCTGAGGCATTGCTCCACAAGATCGAATAGTTAGGGCCTAAGAAGTCAACGCCAGAAGCATAAAATACAATATAAATACAATAGCTTCTCCATCATATAAAACGAATAATTCTACCCAGTGTGAAAGTTATGGTCATTTCTACGTTCCGGGCAACCTAGGCTTCACTCTAGGACGTTGCTCCACCAGATCGAATAGTTAGGTCCTTAGAAGTCAACGCCAGAAGCATAAAATACGATATAAATACAACAGCTTTTCCATCGTATAAAAGGAATAATTGCAAAAACTGTGTAAGTAATGGTCATTTCTACGTTCGGGCAACCTAGGCTTCACTCTACGCCGTTGTTCCACCAGATCGAATAGTTAGGGCCTAAGAAGTCAACGCCAGAAGCATAAAATACGATATAAATACAACAGCATTTCCATCGTATTAAATGAATAATTGCAAGCAGTGTGAAAGTAGTGGTCATTTCTACGTTCCGGGCAACCTAGGCTTCACTGTATGGCGTTCGTCCACCACATCGAATATATACGGCCTCTGAAGTCCACGCCTGAAGCATAAAATACAATAAAAATACAACAGCCTTTTCATCGCATAACAGGAATAATTGCAACAAGCGTGAAAGTCATGACCATTTCGGCGTTTCGGGCATCCTAGACTTAACTCTGAGGCATTGCTCCACCAGATCGAATAATTAGGGCCTTAGAAGTCAACGCCCGAAGCATAAAATACATAATAAATAGAACGGTTTTACCATTGTATAAAACGAATAATTGCTACGAGTGTAAAAGCTATGGTCATTTCTACGTTCCGGGCAACCTAGGCTTCACTCCAGGGCGTTGTTCCACAAGATCGAATAGTTAGTGCCTAAGTAGACAACGCCAGAAGCATAAAATACAATATAAATAGAACAGTTTTTCCATTGTATAAAGCGAATAATTGCTACCAGTGTGAAAGTTATGGTCATTTCTGCGTTCCGGGCAACCCAGGTTTCACTCCAGGGCGTTGCTCCACCAGATCGAATAGTTACGGCCTAAGAAGTCAACGCCAGAAGCATAAAATACGATAAAGATGCAACAGTTTTTCCATCGTATAAAACGAATAATTGCAATCAGTGTGAAAGTTATGGTCATTTCTACATTCCGAGCAACCTAGGCTTCACTCTCGGGCGCTGCTCCACCAGATCGAATAGTTAGGTCCTTAGAAGTCAACACCAGAAGCATAAAATACGATATAAATACAACAGCTTTTCCATCGTATAAAAGGAATAATTGCAAACAGTGTGAAAGTAATGGTCATTTCTACGTTCCGGGCAACCTAGGCTTCACTCTAGGGCGTTGCTCCACCAGATCGAATAGTTAGGGCCTTAGAAGTCAACGCCCGAAGCTTAAAATACAAAATAAATAAAACAGGTTTTCCATCGTATAAAACGAAAAATTGCTACCAGTGTGAAAGTTATGGTCATTTCTACGTTCCGCGCAATCTGGGCTTTACCCTAGGGCGTTGTTCCACCAGATGGAGTAGTTAGGGCCTAAGAAGTCAACCCCAGAAGCATAAAAAACGATATAAATACAACAGCTTTTCCATCGTATAAAACGAATAATTGCAACCAGTGTGGAAGTTATGGTCATTTCTACGTTCTGGGCAACCTAGGCTTCACTCTAGGGCGGTGCTCCGCCAAATCGAATAGCTAGGTCCTTAGAAGTCAACGCCAGAAGCATAAAATACAATAAAGATGCAAAAGTTTTTCCATCGTATAACAGGAATAACTGCAAACAGTATGAAAGTACTGGACATTTCTACGTTCCGGGCAACCTAGGCGTCACTATAGGGCGTTGCTCCACCATATCTAATAGCTACGACCTTAGAAGTCAACGCCAGAGGCATAAAATACAATATAAATACAACAGCTTTTCCATCGTACAAAATGAATAATAGCAAACAGTGTGAAAGTAATTGTCATTTCTACGTTCCGGGCAACCTAGGCTTCACTCTACGTCGTTGCTCCACCAGATCAAATAGCTACCGACTTAGAATTAAACGCCAGAAGCATAAAATACAATAAGGATGCAACAGTTTTCCCATCGTATAAAACGAATAATTGCAACCAGTGTGAAAGTTATGTTCATTTCTACATTCCGAGCAACCTAGGCGTCACTCTAGGGCGTTGCTCCACCATATCGAATAGCTACGGCTTTAGAAGCCTACGCCTGAGGCACAAAATACAATAAAAATACAACAGTCTTTTCATGGTATAACAGGAATAATTGCAACAAGCGTGAAAGTAATGATCATTTCGCCGTTTCGGGCACCCTAGACTTAACTCTGAGGCATTGCTCCACCAGATCGAATAGTTAGGGCCCAAGAAGTCAACGCCAGAAGCATAAAATACAATATAAATATAGCAGTTTTTCCATCGTATAAAACGAATAATAGCAACCAGTGTGAAAGTTATGGTCATTTCTACATTCCGGGCAACCTAGGCTTCACTCTAGGGCGTTGCTCCACCAGATCAAACAGTTAGGGCCTTAGATGTCAACGCCAGAAGCATAAAATACAATAAAGGTGCAACAGTTTTTCCATCGTATAACAGGTATAACTGCAACCAGTGTGAAAGTACTGGTCATTTCTACGTTCCGGGTAACCTAGGTTTCACTCTAGGGCGTTGCTCCACGAGATCGAAAAGCTAGGGACTTAGAATTCAACGACAGAAGAATAAAATACAATATAAGTACAACAGTTTTTCCATCGTATAAAATGAATATTTGCAAGCATTGTGAAAGTAATGGTCATTTCTACGTTCCGGGCAACCTATGCGACACTCTAGAGCGTTGCTCCACCACATCTAATAGCTACGGGCTTAAAAGTCAACGCCAGAAGAATAAAATGCAATATAAATACAACAGCTTTTCCATCGTATAAAATGAATAATTGCAAACAGTATGAAAGTACTGGTCATTTCTACGTTCCGGGTAACCTAGGTTTCACTCTAGGGCGTTGCTCCACCAGATTGAATAGCTAGGGACTTAGAATTCAACGCCATAAGAATAAAATACAATATAAGTACAACAGTTTTTCCATCGTATAAAATGAATAATTGCAACCAGTGTGAAAGTTATGGTCATTTCTACATTTCGAGCAACCTAGGCTTCACTCTAGGGCGTTGGTTCATCTGATCGAATAGTTAGGGCCTTAGAAGTCAACGCCAGAAGCAAAATATACAATAAAGATGCAACAGTTTTTCCATCGTATAACAGGAATAACTGCAAACAGTGTGAAAGTACTGGTCATTTCTACGTTCCGGGTAACCTAGGTTTCACTCTAGGGCGTTGCTCTACCAGATCGAATAGCTAGGGACTTGGAATTCAACGCCAGGAGAATAAACTACAATATAAGTACAACAGTTTTTCCATCGTATAAAATGAATAATTGCAAACATTGTGAAAGTAATGGTCATTTGTAAGTTCCGGCAACCTAGGCGTCACTCTAGGGCGTTGCTCCACCAGGTCGAGTAGTTAGGGCCTTAGGAGTCCACGGCCGAAGCATAAAATGCAAAATAAATAGAACAGTTTTTCCATTGTATAAAGCGAATAATTGCTGCCAGTGTGAAAGTTATGTTTATTTCTACGTTCCGGGCAACCTAGGCTTAACTGTAGGGTGTTGCTCCATCAGATCGAATAGGTAGGGCCATAGAAGTCAACGCCCGGAGCATAAAATACTATAAATATACAAGAGTTTTTCCATCGTATAACAGGAATAACTGCAACCAGTGTGAAAGTGGTGGTCATTTCTACGTTCCGGGCAACCTAGGCTTCACTCTAGGGCGTTGCTCCACCAGATCGAATAGTTAGGTCCTTAGAAGTCCACGGCCGAAGCATAAAATGCAATAAAGATGCAACAGTTTTTCCATCGAGTAACAGGAATAACTGCAAACAGTGTGAAAGTACTGGTCATTTCTACGTTCCGGGTAACCTAGGTTTCATTCTCGGGCGTAGCTCCACCAGATCGAATAGCTAGGGACATGGGATTCAACGCCAGAAGAATAAAATACAATATAAGTACAACAGTTTTTCCATCGTATAAAATGAATAATTGCAAACATTGTGAAAGTAATGGTCGTTTCTAAGTTCCGGCAACCTAGGTGTCACTCTAGGGCGTTGCTCCACCACAACTAATTGCTACGGCCTTAGAAGTCTACGACAGAAGCATAAAATACAATATAAATACAACAGCTTTTCCATCGTATAACAGGAATAATTGCAACCAGTGTGAAAGTAAAGGTCATTTCTACGTTCCGGGCAACCTATGCTTCACTCTAGGGCGTTGCTCCACCAGATCGAGTAGTTAGGGCCTTAGAAGTCCACGGCCGAAGCATAAAATACAAAATAAATAGAACAGTTTTTCCATTGTAAAAAGCGAATAATTGCTGCCAGTTAGAAAGTTGTGGTCATTTCTACGTTCCGGGCAACCTAGGCTTCACTCTAGGGCGTTGCACCACCAGCTCAAACAGTTAGGGCCTTAGAAGCCAACGCCCGAAGCACTAAACTCAAGATAAATAGAACAGTATTTCAATTGTATAAAACGAATAATTGCTACCAGTGTGAAAGTTATGTTCATTTCTACGTTCCTGACAACCTAAGCTTCACTGTAGGGTGCTGTTCCACCAAATCGAATAGGTAGGGCCATAGAAGTCAACGCCCGAAGCATAAAATACAATAAATCTACAAGAGGTTTTCCACCGTATAACAGGAATAATTGCAACCAGTGTGAAAGGTATGGTAATTTCTACGTTCCGGGCAACCTAGGTTTCACACTAGGGCGTTGCTCCACCAGATCGCATAGCTAGGGACTTAGAATTCAACGCCATAAGAAGAAAATACAATATAAGTACAACAGTTTTTCCATCGTATAAAATGAATAATTGAAACATTGTGAAAGTAATGGTCATTTCTACGTTCCAGGCAACCTAGGCGTCACTCTAGGGCGTTGCTCCACCACATCGAATAGCTACGGCCTTAGAAGTCAACGCCCGAAGCATAAAATACATTAAATATACAAGAGCTTTTCCATAGTATAACAGGATTAATTGCAACCAGTGTGAAAGTGACGGTCATTTCTACGTTCCGGGCAACCTAGGCTTCACTCTAGGGCGTTGTTCCACCAGATCGAAAAGCTGGGGCCTAAGAAATCAACGCCAGAAGCATAAAATACAATATAAATATAACAGCTTTTCCATCGTATAAAACGAATAATAGCAAACAGTGTGAAAGTTCTGGTCATTTCTACGTTCCGGGCAACCTAGGCTTCACTCTAGGGCGTTGCTCCACCAGATCGAATAGTTAGGGCCTTAGAAGTCAACGCCCGGAGCATAAAATACAATAAAGATGCAACAGTTTTTCCATCGTATAACAGGAACAATTGCAACCAGTGTGAAAGTAATGGTCAGTTCTACGTTCCGGGCAAAGTAGGTTTCACTCTAGGGCGTTGCTCCACCAGATCGAATAGTTAGGGCCTAAGAAGTCAACGCCAGAAACATAAAATACGATATAAATACAACAGCTTTTCCATCATATAAAACGAATAATGGTAACCAGTGAGAAAGTTATGGTCATTTCTACGTTCCGGGCAACCTAGGCTTCACTCTAGGACGTTGCTCCACCAGATCGAATAGTTAGGGCCTAAGAAGTCAACGTCAGAAGCATAAAATACAATAAAGATGCAACAGTTTTTCCATCGTATAACAGGAATAATTGCAACCAGTGTGAATGTAATGGTCATTTGTACGTTCCGGGCAACCTAGGCTACACTCTAGGGCGTTGCTCCACCAGATCGAATAGTTAGTGCCTTAGAAGTCAACGCCCGAAGCATAAAATACAAAATAAATAGAACAGCTGTTCCATGTATAAAATGAATAATTGTTTCCAGTGTGAAAGTTATGATTATTTCTAGGTTCCGGCAACCTAGGCTTCACCATAGGGCGTTGTTCCACCAGATGGAATAGCTGGGGCCTAAGATATCAACGCCAGAAGCATAAAATACGATATAAATACAACAGCTTTTCCATCGTATAAAACGAATAATGGCAAACAGTGTGAAAGTTATGGTCATTTCCACGTTCCGGGCAACCTAGGCTTCACCCTAGTGCGTCTCTACACCAGATCGAATAGTTAGGGCCTTAGAAGTCATCGCCTGAAGCATACAATACAATAAAAATACAACAGTTTTACCACCGTATAACAGGAATAATTGCAACGATTGTGAAAGATATGGTCATAACCACGTTCCGGGCAACCTAGGCTTCACTCTTGGACGTTGCCCCACCAGATCGAATAGCTAGGACCTTAGAATTCAAATACAGAAGCAGAAAATACAATAAAAATGCAACAGTTCTTCAATCGTACAGCATGAATAATTGCAACCAGTGTGAAAGTAACGATCATTTCGACGTTTCGGGCATCCTAGACTTAACTCTGAGGCATCGCTCCACAAGATCGAATAGTTAGGGCCTAAGAAGTCAACGCCAGAAGCATAAAATACAATATAAATACAATAGCTTCTCCATCATATAAAACGAATAATTCTACCCAGTGTGAAAGTTATGGTCATTTCTACGTTCCGGGCAACCTAGGCTTCACCCTAGTGCGTCTCTACACCAGATCGAATAGTTAGGGCCTTAGAAGTCATCGCCTGAAGCATACAATACAATAAAAATACAACAGTTTTACCACCGTATAACAGGAATAATTGCAACGATTGTGAAAGATATGGTCATAACCACGTTCCGGGCAACCTAGGCTTCACTCTTGGACGTTGCCCCACCAGATCGAATAGCTAGGACCTTAGAATTCAAATACAGAAGCAGAAAATACAATAAAAATGCAACAGTTCTTCAATCGTACAGCATGAATAATTGCAACCAGTGTGAAAGTAACGATCATTTCGACGTTTCGGGCATCCTAGACTTAACTCTGAGGCATTGCTCCACAAGATCGAATAGTTAGGGCCTAAGAAGTCAACGCCAGAAGCATAAAATACAATATAAATACAATAGCTTCTCCATCATATAAAACGAATAATTCTACCCAGTGTGAAAGTTATGGTCATTTCTACGTTCCGGGCAACCTAGGCTTCACTCTAGGACGTTGCTCCACCAGATCGAATAGTTAGGGCCTAAGAAGTCAACGCCAGAAGCATAAAATACAATATAAATATAACAGTTTTTCCATCGTATTAAACGAGTAATAGCAACCAGTGTGAAAGCTATGGTCATTTCTACGTTCCAGGCAACCCAGGCTTCACCCTAGGGCGTTGTTCCACCAGATCAAATAGGTATGGCCATAGAAGTCAACGCCCCAAGCATTAAATACAATAAATATACAAGAGTTTTTCCATCGTATAACAGGAATAATTGCAACCAGTGTGAAAGTGATGGTCATTTCTACGATCTGGGTAACCCAGGTTTCACTCTAGGGCGTTGCACCACCAGATCGAATAGCTAGGACCTTAGAATTCAAATACAGAAGCAGAAAATACAATAAAAAAGCAACAGTTCTTCAACCGTATAGCATGAATAATTGCAACCAGTGTGAAAGTGATGGTCATTTCTACGTTCCGGGCAACCTAGGCTTCACTCTGGGGCGTTGTTCCACCAGATCGAATAGTTAGGGCCTAAGAAGTCAACGCCAGAAGCATAAAATACAATATAAATATAACAGTTTTTCCATCGTATTAAACGAATAATAGCAACCAGTGTGAAAGCTATGGTCATTTCTACGTTCCGGGCAACCTAGGCTTCACTCTAGGGCGTTGCTCCACCAGATCGATTGGTTAGTGCCTTAGAAGTCAACGCCAGAAGCATAAAATACGATATAAATACAACAGCATTTACATCGTATAAAACGAATAATTGCAACCAGTGTGAGAGTTCTGGTCATTTCCACGTTCCGGGCAACCTATGCTTCACTCCCGGGAGTTGCTCCACCAGATCGAATAGTTAGGGCCTTAGAAGTCAACGCCAGGAGCATAAAATACAATAAAAATACAACAGTCTTTTCATCGTATAACAGGAATAATTGCAACAAGCGTGAAAGTTATGACCATTTCGGCGTTTCGGGCATCCTAGACTTAACTCTGAGGAATTGCTCCACCAGATCTAATATTTAGGGACTTAGAAGTCAACGCCAGAAGCATAAAATACAATATAAATACAACAGTTTTTCCATCGTATAAAACGACTAATTGCAACCAGTATGCAACTTATGGTCATTTCTACATTCCGAGCAACCTAGGCTTTACTCTAGGGCGTTGCTCCACCAGATCGAATATTTAGGTCCTTAGAAGTCAACGCCAAAAGCATAAAATACGATATAAATACAACAGCTGTTCCATCCTATAAAAGGAATAATTGCAAACAGTGTGAAATTAATGGTCATTTCTACGTTCCGGGCAACCTAGGCTTCACTCTACGGCGTTGTTCCACCAGATCGAATAGTTAGGTCCTTAGAAGTCAACGCCAGAAGCATAAAATACGATATAAATACAACAGCTTTTCCATCGTATAAAAGGAATAATTGCAAAAACTGTGTAAGTAATGGTCATTTCTACGTTCGGGCAACCTAGGCTTCACTCTACGGCGTTGTTCCACCAGATCGAATAATTAGGGCCTTAGAAGTCAACGCCCGAAGCATAAAATACATAATAAATAGAACGGTTTTACCATTGTATAAAACGAATAATAGCAACCAGTGTGAAAGCTATGGTCATTTCTACGTTCCGGGCAACCTAGGCTTCACTCCAGGGCGTTGTTCCACAAGATCGAATAGTTAGTGCCTAAGTAGACAACGCCAGAAGCATAAAATACAATATAAATAGAACAGTTTTTCCATTGTATAAAGCGAATAATTGCTACCAGTGTGAAAGTTATGGTCATTTCTACTTTCCGAGCAACCTAGGCTTCACCCTAGGGCGTTGCTCCAACAGATTGAATAGTTAGGGCCTTAGAAGTCAACGCCCGAAGCATAAAATACATAATAAATAGAACGGTTTTATCATTGTATAAAACGAATAATTGCTACGAGTGTAAAAGCTATGGTCATTTCTACGTTCCGGGCAACCTAGGCTTCACTCCAGGGCGTTGCTCCACCAGATCGAATAGTTAGGGCCTTAGAAGTCAACGCCCGAAGCTTAAAATACAAAATAAATAAAACAGGTTTTCCATCGTATAAAACGAAAAATTGCTACCAGTGTGAAAGTTATGGTCATTTCTACGTTCCGCGCAATCTGGGCTTTACCCTAGGGCGTTGTTCCACCAGATGGAGTAGTTAGGGCCTAAGAAGTCAACCCCAGAAGCATAAAAAACGATATAAATACAACAGCTTTTCCATCGTATAAAACGAATAATTGCAACCAGTGTGGAAGTTATGGTCATTTCTACGTTCTGGGCAACCTAGGCTTCACTCTAGGGCGGTGCTCCGCCAAATCGAATAGCTAGGTCCTTAGAAGTCAACGCCAGAAGCATAAAATACAATAAAGATGCAAAAGTTTTTCCATCGTATAACAGGAATAACTGCAAACAGTATGAAAGTACTGGACATTTCTACGTTCCGGGCAACCTAGGCGTCACTATAGGGCGTTGCTCCACCACATCTAATAGCTACGACCTTAGAACTCAACGTCAGAGGCATAAAATACAATATAAATACAACAGCTTTTCCATCGTACAAAATGAATAATAGCAAACAGTGTGAAAGTAATTGCTATTTCTACGTTCCGGGCAACCTAGGCTTCACTCTACGTCGTTGCTCCACCAGATCAAATAGCTAGCGACTTAGAATTAAACGCCAGAAGCATAAAATACAATAAAGATGCAACAGTTTTCCCATCGTATAAAACGAATAATTGCAACCAGTGTGAAAGTTATGTTCATTTCTACATTCCGAGCATCCTAGGCGTCACTCTAGGGCGTTGCTCCACCATATCGAATAGCTACGGCCTTAGAAGCCTACGCCTGAGGCACAAAATACAATAAAAATACAACAGTCTTTTCATGGTATAACAGGAATAATTGCAACAAGCGTGAAAGTAATGATCATTTCGCCGTTTCGGGCACCCTAGACTTAACTCTGAGGCATTGCTCCACCAGATCGAATAGTTAGGGCCCAAGAAGTCAACGCCAGAAGCATAAAATACAATTTAAATATAACAGTTTTTCCATCGTATAAAACGAATAATAGCAACCAGTGTGAAAGTTATGGTCATTTCTACATTCCGGGCAACCTAGGCTTCACTCTAGGGCGTTGCTCCACCAGATCAAACAGTTAGGGCCTTAGATGTCAACGCCAGAAGCATAAAATACAATAAAGGTGCAACAGTTTTTCCATCGTATAACAGGTATAACTGCAACCAGTGTGAAAGTACTGGTCATTTCTACGTTCCGGGTAACCTAGGTTTCACTCTAGGGCGTTGCTCCACGAGATCGAAAAGCTAGGGACTTGGAATTCAACGCCATAAGACTAAAATACAATGTAAATATAACAGTTTTTCCATCGTTTATATCGAATAATAGGAACCAGTGGGAAAGTTATGGTCATTTCTACTTTCCGGGCAACCTAAGCTTCACTCTAGGGCGTTGCGCCACCACATCAAACAGTTAGGGCCTTAGAAGTCAACGCCCGAGGCATAAAATACAAAATAAATATAACAGTTTTTCCATCGTATAAAACGAATAATAGCAACCAGTGTGAATGTTATGGTCACTTCTACGTTCCGGGCAACCTAGGCTTCACTCTAGGGCGTTGCTCCACCAGATCAAACAGTTAGAGTCTTAGAAGCCAACGCCCGAAGCATTAAATACAAAATAAATAGAACAGTTTTTCCATCGTATAAAACGAATAATTGCAACCAGTATGAAAGTTAACGTCATTTCTACTTCCCGGACAACCTAGGCTTCACCCTATTGCGTTGCTCCAACGAATAGAATAGTTAGGGCCTTAGAAGTCAACGCCCGAACCATAAAATGCAAAAAAAATACAGCAGTGTTTCCATCATATAACAGGTATAATTGCAACCAGTTTGCAATTGATGGCCAATTCTACGTTCCGGGCAACCGAGGCTTCACCCTAGGGCGTTGTTCCACCAGATGGAATAGTTAGGGCCTAAGAAGTCAACGCCAGAAGCATAAAATACAATAAAGATGCAACAGTTTTTCCATCGTATAACAGGAATAATTGCAACCAGTGTGAAGGTAATGGTATGTTCTACGTTCCGGGCAACCTAGGCTTCACTCTAGGGCGGTGCTCCACCAGGTTAAATAGTTAGGGCCTAAGAAGTCAACGCCAGAAGCATAAAATACAATATAAATACAACAGCCTTTCCATCGTATATAATGTATATTTGCAAACAGTGTGAAGGTCATGGTAATTTCTACGTTCCGAGCCACCTAGGCTTCACTGTAGGCTGTTGCTCCGCCAGATCGAATAGGTAGGGCCTTAGAAGTCAACGCCAGAAGCATTAAATACAAAATAAATTGAACAGTTTTTCCATGTATAAAACGAATAATTGCTACCAGTGTGAAAGTTGTGGTCATTTCTACGTTCCGGGCAACCTAGGCTTCGCTCCAGGGCGTTGTGCCACCAGATGGAATAGTTAGGGCCTATGAAGTCAACGCCAGAAGCATAAAATACGGTATAAATACTACAGCTTTTCCATCGTATAAAACGAATAATGGCAACCAGTGTGAAAGTTATGGTCATTTCTACGTTCCGGGCAACCTAGGCTTCATCGTAGTGCGTTGCTACACCAGATCCAATAGCTAGGGCCTTAGAAGTCATCGCCTGAAGCATACAATACAATAAAAATACAACAGTTTTACCATCGTATAACAGGAATAATTGCAACCAGTGTGAAAGTGATGGTCATTTCTACGATCTGGGTAACCCAGGTTTCACTCTAGGGCGTTGCACCACCAGATCGAATAGCTAGGACCTTAGAATTCAAATACAGAAGCAGAAAATACAATAAAAAAGCAACAGTTCTTCAACCGTATAGCATGAATAATTGCAACCAGTGTGAATGCAATGCTCATTTCCACGTTCCGGGCAACCTAGGCTTCACCCTAGTGCGTTGCTACACCAGATCGAATAGTTAGGGCCTTAGAAGTCATCGCCTGAAGCATACAATACAATAAAAATACAACAGTTTTACCATCGTATAAAAGGAATAATTGCAACGATTGTGAAAGATATGGTCATAACCACGTTCCGGGCAACCTAGGCTTCACTCTTGGACGTTGCCCCACCAGATCGAATAGCTAGGACCTTAGAATTCAAATACAGAAGCAGAAAATACAATAAAAATGCAACAGTTCTTCAATCGTACAGCATGAATAATTGCAACCAGTGTGAAAGTAAGGATCATTTCGACGTTTCGGGCATCCTAGACTTAACTCTGAGGCATTGCTCCGCCACGTCGAAGTGTTAGGGCCTTGGAATTCAACGCCAGAAGCATAAACTGCAAAACAAATTCAACAGTCTATCAATCGTGTAAAACGAATAATTGTAACCTTTGTGAAGGTTATGGTCATATCTACGTTCCGGACAACCTAGGCTTCACTGTAGGGTGTTGCTCCACCAGATCGAATAGTTAGGGCGTAAGAAGTCAACGCCAGAAACATAAAACACAATATAAATACAACAGCTTTTCCATCGTATAAAACGAATAATTGCAACCAGTGTGAAAGTTATGGTCATTTCTTCATTCCGGGCATCCTAGGCTTAACTCTGAGGCCTTGCTCCACCAAATCGAAGAGATAGGGCCTTAGAAGTCAACGCCAGGAGCATAAAATACAATATAAATACAACAGCCTTTCCATCGTATAAAACGAATAATTGCACCCAGTGTGAAAGTTATAGTCATTTCTACGCTCCGGGCAACCTAGGCTTCACTCTAGGACGATGGTCCACGAGATCGATTAGTTAGGGCCTAAGAAATCAACGCCAGAAGCATAAAATGAAATAAAAATACAACAGCTTTTCCATTGTATAACAGGAATATTTGCAACCAGTGTGAAAGTGATGGTCATTTCTACAATCCGGGTAACCCAGGTTTCGCTGTAGGGCATTACTCCACCAGATCGAATAGCTACGGCCGTAGAAGTCAACGACTGAAGCATAAAATGCAATAAAAGTACAACAGTTTTTTCATCGTATAACAGGAATAATTGCAGCAAGCGTGAAGGAAATGGTCATTTCTACGTTCCGGGCACCCTAGGCATCACTCTTGGGCGTTGTTCCACCAAATGGAATAGTTAGGGCCTAAGAAGTCAGCGCCAGAAGCATAAAATACGGTACAAATACAACAGCTTTTCCATCGTATAAAACGAATAATGGTAACCAGTGTGAATGTTATGGTCATTTCTACGTTACGGGCAACCTAGGCTTCACTCCAGGACGATGCTCCACCAGATCGAATAGTTAGGGACTAAGAAGTCAACGCCAGAAGCATAAAATACAATAAAGATGCAACAGTTGTTCCATCGTATAACAGGAATAACTGTAAACAGTGTGAAAGTACAGGTCATTTCTACGTTCCGGGTAATCCAGGTTTCACTCTAGGGCGTTGCTCCACCAGATCGAATAGCTAGGGACTTAGAATTCAATGCCAGAAGCATAAAATACAAAATAAATAGATCAGTCTTTCCATGTATAAAACGAATAATTGCTACCAGCGTGAAAGTTGTGGTCATTTCTACGTTCCGGGCAACCTAGGCTTCGCTCCAGGGCGTTGTGCCACCAGATGGAATAGTTAGGGCCTATGAAGTCAACGCCAGAAGCATAAAATACGGTATAAATACTACAGCTTTTCCATCGTATAAAACGAATAATTGCCACCAGTGTGAAAGTTATGGTCATTTCTACGTTCCGGGCAACTGAGGCTTCACCCTAGGGCGTTGTTCCACCAGATGGAATAGTTAGGGCCTAAGAAGTCAGCGCCAGAAGCATAAAATACGATATAAATACAACAGCTGTTCCATGTATAAAACGAATAATTGTTTCCAGTGTGAAAGTTATGAACTTTTCTACGTTCCGGGCAACCTAGGCTTCACCGTAGGGCGTTGTCCCACCAGATGGAATAGTTGGGGCCTAAGAAGTCAACGCCAGAAGCATAAAATACGATTAAATACAACAGCTTTTCCATCGTATAAAACGAATAATGGCAACCAGTGTGAAAGTTATGGTCATTTCTACGTTCCGGGCAACCTAGGCTTCATCGTAGTGCGTTGCTACACCAGATCCAATAGCTAGGGCCTTAGAAGTCATCGCCTGAAGCATACAATACAATAAAAATACAACAGTTTTAACATCGTATAACAGGAATAATTGCAACCAGTGTGAAAGTGATGGTCATTTCTACGATCTGGGTAACCCAGGTTTCACTCTAGGGCGTTGCACCACCAGATCGAATAGCTAGGACCTTAGAATTCAAATACAGAAGCAGAAAATACAATAAAAAAGCAACAGTTCTTCAACCGTATAGCATGAATAATTGCAACCAGTGTGAATGCAATGGTCATTTGTACGTTCCGGGCAACCTAGGCTACACTCTAGGGCGTTGCTCCACCAGATCGAATAGTTAGTGCCTTAGAAGTCAACGCCCGAAGCATAAAATACAAAATAAATAGAACAGATTTTCCATGTATAAAACGAATAATTGCTACCAGTGTGAAAGAGATGGTCATTTCTACGTTCCGGGCAACCTAGGCTTCACCCTAGTGCGTTGCTACACCAGATCGAATAGTTAGGGCCTTAGAAGTCATCGCCTGAAGCATACAATACAATAAAAATACAACAGTTTTACCATCGTATAAAAGGAATAATTGCAACGATTGTGAAAGATATGGTCATAACCACGTTCCGGGCAACCTAGGCTTCACTCTTGGACGTTGCCCCACCAGATCGAATAGCTAGGACCTTAGAATTCAAATACAGAAGCAGAAAATACAATAAAAATGCAACAGTTCTTCAATCGTACAGCATGAATAATTGCAACCAGTGTGAAAGTAAGGATCATTTCGACGTTTCGGGCATCCTAGACTTAACTCTGAGGCATTGCTCCGCCACGTCGAAGTGTTAGGGCCTTGGAATTCAACGCCAGAAGCATAAACTGCAAAACAAATTCAACAGTCTATCAATCGTGTAAAACGAATAATTGTAACCTTTGTGAAGGTTATGGTCATATCTACGTTCCGGACAACCTAGGCTTCACTGTAGGGTGTTGCTCCACCAGATCGAATAGTTAGGGCGTAAGAAGTCAACGCCAGAAACATAAAACACAATATAAATACAACAGCTTTTCCATCGTATAAAACGAATAATTGCAACCAGTGTGAAAGTTATGGTCATTTCTTCATTCCGGGCATCCTAGGCTTAACTCTGAGGCCTTGCTCCACCAAATCGAAGAGATAGGGCCTTAGAAGTCAACGCCAGGAGCATAAAATACGATATAAAAACTACAGCTTTTCCATCGTATAAAACGAATAATTGCTACCAGTGTTAAAGTTATGGTCATTTCTACGTTCCGGGCAACCGAGGCTTCACCCTAGGGCCTTGTTCCACCAGATGGAATAGTTAGGGCCTAAGAAGTCAACGCCAGAAGCATAAAATAAAATATAAATACAACAGCCTTTCCATCGTATATAATGTATATGTGCAAACAGTCTGAAAGTAATGGTCATTTCTACGTTCCTGGTAACCTAGGCTTCACTCTAGGGCGTTGTTCCACCAGATCGAATAGTTAGGGCCTAAGAAGTCAACGCCAGAAGAATAAAATGCAAAATAAGTACAACAGTTTACCATCGTATAAAATGAATAATTGCAAACATTTTGAAAGTAATGGTCATTTCTATGTGTCGGGCAACCTAGGCGTCACTCTAGGGCGTTGCTCCACCGCAGCTAAAAGCTGCGGCCTTAGAAGTCATCGCCAGAAGCATAAAATACAATAAATATGCAACAGATTTTCCATCGTATAGCATGACTAATTGCAACCAGTGCGAAAGTAATGACCATTTCGACGTTCCGGGCATCCTAGGCTTAACTCTGTGGCGTTGCTCCACCAAATCGAACAGATAGGGCCTTAGAAGTCAACGCCAGAAGCATAAAATACAATATAAATACAACAGCTTTGTCATCGTATAAAATGAATTATTGCAAACAGTGTGAAGGTAATGGTCATTTCTACGTCCCGAGCAACCTAGGCTTCACTGTAGGCTGTTGCTCCGCCAGATCGAATAGGTAGGGCCTTAGAAGTCAACGCCAGAAGCATAAAATACAAAATAAATAGAACAGTCTTTCCATGTATAAAACGAATAATTGCTACCAGTGTGAAAGTTATGGTCATTTCTACGTTCCGGGCAACCTATGCTTCACTCCAGGGCGTTGTTCCACCCGATGGAATAGTTAGGGCCTAAGATGTCAACGCCAGAAGCATAAAATACAATATAAATACAACAGCCTTTCCATCGTATATAATGTATATCTGCAAACAGTGTAGAAGTAATGGTCATTTCTACGTTCCCGGTAACCTAGGCTTCACTCTAGTGCGTTGTTCCACCAGATCGAATAGTTAGGTCCTAAGAAGTCAACGCCAGAAGAATAAAATGCAATATAAGTACAACAGTTTACCATCGTATAAAATGAATAATTGCAAACATTGTGAAAGTAATGGTCATTTCTACGTGCGGGGCAACTTAGGCGTCACTCTAGGGCGTCGCTCCACCACAGCTAAAAGCTACGGCCTTAGAAGTCAACGCCAGAAGCATAAAATGCAAAATAAATAGAACAGGTTTTCCATGTATAAAACGAATAATTGTTACCAGTGTGAAAGTTATGGTCATTTCTACGTTCCGGGCAACCTATGCTTCACTCCCGGGCGTTGTTCCACCAGATGGAATAGTTAGGGCCTAAGAAGTCAACGCCAGAAGCATAAAATACAATATAAATAAAACAGCCTTTCCATCGTATATAATGTATATTTGCAAACAGTGTGAAAGTAATGGTCATTTCTACGTTCCTGGTAACCTAGGCTTCACTCTAGGGCGTTGTTCCACCAGATCGAATAGTTAGGGCCTAAGAAGTCAACGCCAGAAGAATAAAATGCAATAAATATGCAACAGATTTTCCATCGTATAGCATGACTAATTGCAACCAGTGCGAAAGTAATGACCATTTCGACGTTCCGGGCATCCTAGGCCTAACTCTGTGGCGTTGCTCCACCAAATCGAAGAGATAGGGCCTTAGAAGTCAACGCCAGAAGCATAAAATACGATATAAATACAACAGCTTTTCCATCGTATAAAATGAATAATTGCAACCTGTGTGAAGGTTCTGGTCATATCTTCGGTCCGTGCAACCTAGGCTTCATTGTAGGGTGTTGCTCTATAAGATCGAATAGGTAGGGCCATAGAAGTCAACGCCCAAGCATAAAATACAATAAATATACAAGAGTTTTTCCATCGTATAACAGGAATTATTGCAACCAGTGTGAAAGTGATGGTCATTTCTACTTTCCGGGCAACCGAGGCTTCACTCTGGGGCGTTGTTCCAACAGATCGAATAGTTTGGGCCTAAGAAGTCAACGCCAGAAGCATAAAATACAATATAAATATAACAGTTTTTCCATCGTATAAAACGAATAATGGCAACCTGTGTGAAAGTTATGGTCATTTCTACGTTCCGGGCAACCTAGGCTTCACTCTGGGGCGTTGCTCCACCAGATCGAATAGTTAGGGCCTAAGAAGTCAACGCCAGAAGCATAAAATACAATATAAATATAACAGTTTTTCCATCGTATAAAACGAATAATAGCAACCAGTGTTGAAGCTATGGTCATTTCTACGTTCCGGGCAACCTAGGCTTCACTCTAGGCCGTTGCTCCACCCGATCGAATAGTTAGGGCCTTAGAAGTCAACGCCCGAAGCAGAAAATACATAATAAATAGAACAGCTGTTCCATGTATAAAATGAATAATTGTTTCCAGTGTGAAAGTTATGATCATTTCTACGTTCCGGGCAACCTAGGCTTCACCATAGGGCGTTGTTCCACCAGATGGAATAGCTGGGGCCTAAGATGTCAACGCCAGAAGCATAAAATACGATATAAATACAACAGCTTTTCCATCGTATAAAACGAATAATGGCAAACAGTGTGAAAGTTATGGTCATTTCCACGTTCCGGGCAACCTAGGCTTCACCCTAGTGCGTTGCTACACCAGATCGAATAGTTAGGGCCTTAGAAGTCATCGCCTGAAACATACAATACAATAAAAATACAACAGTTTTACCATCGTATAACAGGAATAATTGCAACGATTGTGAAAGATATGGTCATAACCACGTTCCGGGCAACCTAGGCTTCACTCTAGGGCGTTGCTCCATCAGATCGAATAGGTAGGGACTTAGAATTCAATGCCCGAAGCATTAAATGCAATATATATATAACAGCTTTTCCATGTATAAAACGAATAATTGCTACCAGAGTGGAATAGTTGGTCATTTCTACGTTCCGGGCAACCTAGGCTTCACCCTAGTGCGTTGCTACACCAGATCGAATAGCTAGGGCCTTAGAAGTCATCGCCTGAAGCATACAATACAATAAAAATACAACAGTTTTACCATCGTATAACAGGAATAATTGCAACCAGTGTGAAAGTGATGGTCATTTCTACGATCTGCGTAACCCAGGTTTCACTCTAGGGCGTTGCACCACCAGATCGAATAGTTAGCGCCTTAGAAGTCAACGCCCGAAGCATAAAATCCAAAATAAATAGAACAGTTCTTCCATGTATAAAACGAATAATTGCTACCTGTGTGAAAGTTATGGTCATTTCTACGTTCCGGGCAACCTAGGCTTCACCCTAGTGCGTTGTTCCACCAGATCGAATAGTTAGGGCCTAAGAAGTCAACGCCAGAAACATAAAATACGATATAAATACAACAGCTTTTCCATCATATAAAACGAATAATGGTAACCAGTGTGAACATTATGGTCATTTCTACGTTCCGGGCAACGTAGGCTTCACTCTAGGACGTTGCTCCACCAGATCGAATAGTTAGGGCCTAAGAAGTCAACGCCAGAAGCATAAAATACAATAAAGATGCAACAGTTTTTCCATCGTATAACAGGAATAATTGCAACCAGTGTGAATGTAATGGTCATTTGTACGTTCCGGGCAACCTAGGCTACACTCTAGGGCGTTGCTCCACCAGATCGAATAGTTAGCGCCTTAGAAGTCAACGCCGGAAGCATAAAATACAATATAAATATAACAGTTTTTCCATCGTATAAAACGAATAATAGCAACCAGTGTGAAAGCTATGGTCATTTCTACGTTCCGGGCAACCTAGGCTTCACTCTAGGCCGTTGCTCCACCCGATCGAATAGTTAGGGCCTTAGAAGTCAACGCCCGAAGCATAAAATACAGAATAAATAGAACAGCTGTTCCATGTATAAAATGAATAATTGTTTCCAGTGTGAAAGTTATGATCATTTCTACGTTCCGGGCAACCTAGGCTTCACCATAGGGCGTTGTTCCACCAGATGGAATAGCTGGGGCCTAAGATGTCAACGCCAGAAGCATAAAATTCGATATAAATACAACAGCTTTTCCATCGTATAAAACGAATAATGGCAAACAGTGTGAAAGTTATGGTCATTTCCACGTTCCGGGCAACCTAGGCTTCACCCTAGTGCGTTGCTACACCAGATCGAATAGTTAGGGCCTTAGAAGTCATCGCCTGAAGCATACAATACAATAAAAATACAACAGTTTTACCATCGTACAACAGGAATAATTGCAACGATTGTGAAAGATATGGTCATAACCACGTTCCGGGCAACCTAGGCTTCACTCTAGGGCGTTGCTCCACCAGATCGAATAGGTAGGGACTTAGAATTCAATGCCAGAAGCATTAAATGCAATATATATATATATATAACAGCTTTTCCATGTATAAAACGAATAATTGCTACCAGTGTGGAATAGTTGGTCATTTCTACGTTCCAGGCAACCTAGGCTTCACCCTAGGGCGTTGTTCCACCAGATGGAATAGTTAGGGCCTAAGAAGTCAGCGCCAGAAGCATAAAATGCAATATATATATAACAGCTTTTCCATGTATAAAACGAATAATTGTTACCAGTGTGAAAGTGTTGGTCATTTCTACGTTCCGGGCAGCATAGGCTTCACCCTAGGGCGTTGTTCCACCTGATGAAATAGTTAGGGCCTAAGAAGTCAACGCCAGAAGGATAAAATACAATAAAGATGCAACAGTTTTTCCATCGTATGACAGGAATAATTGCAACCAGTGTGAAGGTAATGGTATGTTCTACGTTCCGGGCAACCTAGGCTACACTCTAGGGCGTTGTTCCACCAGATCGAATAGTTAGGGCCTAAGAAGTGAACGCCAGAAGCATAAAATACAATATAAATACAACAGCTTTTCCATTGTATAACAGGAATAATTGCAACCAGTGTGAAAGTGATGGTCATTTCTACGATCCGGGTAACCCAGGTTTCACTCTAGGGCATTACTCCACCACATCGAATAGCTACGGCCGTAGAAGTCAACGACTGAAGCATAAAATGCAATAAAAGTACAACAGTTTTTTCATCTTATAACAGGAACAATTGCAGCAAGCGTGAAGGTAATGGTCATTTCTACGTTCCGGGCACCATAGGCATCACTCTTGGGCGTTGTTCCACCAGATGGAATAGTTAGGGCCTAAGAAGTCAACGCCAGAAGCATAAAATACGATATAAATGCAACAGCTTTTCCATTGTAGAAAACGAATAATTGCAACCAGTGTGAAAGTTATGGTCATTTCTACTTTCCCGGCAACCTAGGCTTCACCCTAGGGCGTTGTTCCACCAGATCGAATAGTTAGGTCCTAAGAAGTCAACGCCAGAAGCATAAAATACAATATAAATATAACAGTCTTTCCATCGTATAAAACGAAAGATAGCAACCAGCGTGAAAGTTATGGTCATTTCTACGTTCCGGGCAACCTAGGCTTCACTCTAGGGCGTTGCTCCACCAGATCGAATAGTTAGGGCCTCAGAAGTCAACGCCCGAAGCTTAAAATACAAAATAAATAAAACAGTTTTTCCATCGTATAAAACGAAAAATTGCTACCAGTGTGAAAGTTATGGTCATTTCTACGTTCCGCGCAATCTGGGCTTTACCCTAGGGCGTTGTTCCACCAGATGGAATAGTTAGGGCCTAAGAAGTCAACGCCAGAAGCATAAAATACGATATAAATACTACAGCTTTTCCATCGTGTAAAACGAATAATTGCAACCAGTGTGGAAGTTATGGTCATTTCTACGTTCTGGGCAACCTAGGCTTCACTCTAGGGCGGTGCTCCACCAGATCAAATAGTTAGGGCCCAAGAAGTCAACGCCAGAAGCATAAAAGGCAATAAAAATACAACAGTTTTTCCATCGTATAACCGGATTAATTGCAACCAGTTTGAAAGTGATGGCCAATTCTACGTTCCGGGCTATCTAGGCTTCACCCTAGGGCGTTGCTCCACCAGATCGAATAGCTACGGCCGTAGAAGTCAACGACTGAAGCATAAAATGCAATAAAAGTACAACAGCTTTTTCATCGTATAACAGGAATAATTGCAGCAAGCGTGAAGGTAATGGTCATTTCTACGTTCCGGGCACCCTAGGCATCACTCTTGGGCGTTGTTCCACCAAATGGAACAGTTAGGGCCTAAGAAGTCAACGCCAGAAGCATAAAATACAATAAAGATGCAACAGTTGTACCATCGTATAACAGGAATAACTGCAAACAGTGTGAAAGTACAGGTCATTTCTATGTTCCTGGCAACCTAGGTTTCACTCTAGGGCGTTGCTCCACCAAATCGAATAGCTAGGGCCTTAGAAGTCAACGCCAGAAGCATAAAATACAATAAAGATGCAAAAGTTTTTCCATCGTATAACAGGAATAACTGCAAACAGTATGAAAGCACTTGTCATTTCTACGTACCGGGTAACCTAGGTTTCACCCTAGGGCGTTGTTCCACCAGATCGAATAGTTAGGGCCTAAGAAGTGAACGCCAGAAGCATAAAATACAATATAAATACAACAGTTTATCCATCGTATAAAACGAATAATGGCAACCAGTGTGAAAGTTATGGTCATTTCCACGTTCCGAGCAACTTAGGCTTCACTCTAGGGACTTGCTCCACCAGATCGAATGGTTAGTGCCTTAGATGTCAACGCCACATGCGTAAAATACAATAATGGTGCAACAGTTTTTCCATCGTATAACAGGAACAATTGCAACCAGTGTGAAGGTAACGGTATGTTCTACGTTCCTGGCAACCTAGGTTTCACTCTAGGGCGTTGCTCCACCAAATCGAATAGCTAGGGCCTTAGAAGCCAACGCCAGATGCATAAAATACAATAAAGATGCAAAAGTTTTTCCATCGTATAACAGGAATAACTGCAAACAGTATGAAAGCACTTGTCATTTCTACGTACCGGGTAACCTAGGTTTCACCCTAGGGCGTTGTTCCACCAGATCGAATAGTTAGGGCCTAAGAAGTGAACGCCAGTATCATAAAATACAATATAAATACAACAGTTTATCCATCGTATAAAACGAATAATTGCAACCAGTATGAAACTTATGGTCATTTGTACGTTCCGGGCAAACTAGGCTTCACTCTAGGGCGTTGCTCCACCAGATCGAATAGTTAGGGCCTTAGAAGTCAACGCCCGAAGCATAAAACTCAATAAAGGTGCAACAGTTTTTCCATCGTGTAACAGGAATAATTGCAAACAGTGTGAAGGTAATGGTCATTTCTACGTGCCGGGCAACCTAGGCTTCACTATAGGGCGTTGTTCCACCAGATGGAATAGCTGGGGCCTAAGATGTCAACGCCAGAAGCATAAAATACGATATAAATACAACAGCTTTTCCATCGTATAAAACGAATAATGGCAAACAGTGTGAAAGTTATGGTCATTTCCACGTTCCGGGCAACCTAGGCTTCACCCTAATGCGTTGCTACACCAGATCGAATAGTTAGGGCCTTAGAAGTCATCGCCTGAAGCATACAATACAATAAAAATACAACAGTTTTCCCATCGTATAACAGGAATAATTGCAACGATTGTGAAAGATATGGTCATAACCACGTTCCGGGCAACCTAGGCTTCACTCTAGGGCGTTGCTCCACCAGATCGAATACGTAGGGACTTAGAATTCAATGCCAGAAGCACTAAATGCAATATATATATATAACAGCTTTTCCATGTATAAAACGAATAATTGCTACCAGTGTGGAATAGTTGGTCATTTCTACGTTCCGGGCAACCTAGGCTTCACCCTAGGGCGTTGTTCCACCAGATGGAATAGTTAGGGCCTAAGAAGTCAGCGCCAGACGCATAAAATACGATATAAATACAACAGCTTTTCCATCGAATAAAACGAATAATGGTAACCAGTGTGAAAGTTATGGTCATTTGTACGTTCCGGGCAACCTAGGCTTCACTCTAGGGCGTTGCTCCACCAGATCGAATAGTTGGGGCCTAAGAAGTCAACGCCAGAAGCATAAAATACAATCTAAGTACAACAGTTTTTCCACCGAATAAAATGAATAATTGCATACATTGTGAAAGCAATGGTCATATCTACGTTCCGGGCAACCTAGGCTTCACTCTAGGGCGTTGCTCCACCAGATCGAATAGCTAGGGACTTAGAATTAAATGCCAAAAGCATAAAATGCAATACATATATAACAGCTTTTCCATGTATAAAACGAATAATTGTTACCTAGTGTGAAAGTGCTGGTCATTTCTACGTTCCGGGCAACATAGGCTTCACCCTAGGGCGTTGTTCCACCTGATGGAATAGTTAGGGCCTAAGAAGTCAACGCCAGAAGCATAAAATACAATAAAGATGCAACAGTTTTTCCATCGTATGACAGGAATAATTGCAACCAGTGTGAAGGTAATGGTATGTTCTACGTTCCGGGCAACCTAGGCTTCACTCTAGGGTGGTGCTCCGCCTGGTTAAATAGTTAGGGCCTAAGAAGTCAACGCCAGAAGCACAAAATACAATATAAATACAACAGCCTTTCCATCGTATATAATGTATATTTGCAAACAGAGTGAAAGTAATGGTCATTTCTACGTTCCTGGCAACCTAGGCTTCACTCTAGGGCGTTGTTCCACCAGATCGAATAGTTAGGGCCTAAGAAGTCAACGCCAGAAGCATAAAATACAATAAAGATGCAACAGTTGTTCCATCGTATAAAATGAATAATTGCAAACATTGTGAAAGTAATGGTCATTTCTACGTGCCGGGCAACCTAGTCGTCACTCTAGGGCGTTGCTCCACCACATCGAATAGCTACGGCCTTAGAAGTCAACGCCTGAAGCAAAAAATGCAATAAAAATGCAACAGTTTTTTCATCGTATAACAGGAATAATTGCAACAAGCGTGAAGGTAATGATCATTTCTACGTTCCGGGCAACCTAGGCTTCACTCTAGGGCGTTGTTCCACCAGATCGAATAGTTAGGGCCTAAGAAGTGAACGCCAGAAGCATAAAATACAATATAAATATAACTAATTTTCCATCGTTTATATCGAATAATAGGAACCAGTGTGAAAGTTATGCTCATTTCTACGTTCCGGGCAACCTGAGCTTCACTCTAGGGCGTTGCTCCACCACATCAAACAGTTAGGGTCTTAGAAGCCCACGCCCGAAGCATTAAATACAAAATAAATAGAACAGTTTTTCCATCGTATAAAACGAATAATTGCAACCAGTATGAAAGTTAACGTCATTTCTACGTTCCGGGCACCCTAGGCATCACTCTTGGGCGTTGTTCCACCAAATGGAACAGTTAGGGCCTAAGAAGTCAACGCCAGAAGCATAAAATACAATAAAGATGCAACAGTTGTTCCATCGTATAACAGGAATAACTGCAAACAGTGTGAAAGTACAGGTCATTTCTACGTTCCTGGCAACCTAGGTTTCACTCTAGGGCGTTGCTCCACCAAATCGAATAGCTAGGGCCTTAGAAGTCAACGCCAGAAGCATAAAATACAATAAAGATGCAAAAGTTTTTCCATCGTATAACAGGAATAACTGCAAACAGTATGAAAGCACTTGTCATTTCTAGGTACCGGGTAACCTAGGTTTCACCCTAGGGCGTTGTTCCACCAGATCGAATAGTTAGGGCCTAAGAAGTGAACGCCAGAAGCATAAAATACAATATAAATACAACAGCTTTTCCATTGTATAACAGGAATAATTGCAACCAGTGTGAAAGTGATGGTCATTTCTACGATCCGGGTAACCCAGGTTTCACTCTAGGGCATTACTCCACCACATCGAATAGCTACGGCCGTAGAAGTCAACGACTGAAGCATAAAATGCAATAAAAGTACAACAGTTTTTTCATCTTATAACAGGAACAATTGCAGCAAGCGTGAAGGTAATGGTCATTTCTACGTTCCGGGCACCCTAGGCATCACTGTTGGGCGTTGTTCCACCAGATCGAATAGTTAGGGCCTAAGAAGTCAACGCCAGAAGCATAAAATACGATATAAATGCAACAGCTTTTCCATCGTAGAAAACGAATAATGGCAACCAGTGTGAAAGTTATGGTCATTTCCACGTTCCGAGCAACTTAGGCTTCACTCTAGGGACTTGCTCCACCAGATCGAATGGTTAGTGCCTCAGATGTCAACGCCACATGCATAAAATACAATAATGGTGCAACAGTTTTTCCATCGTATAACAGGAATAATTGCAACCAGTGTGAAGGTAACGGTATGTTCTACGTGCCGGGCAACCTAGGCTTCACTCTAGAGCGTTGCTCCACCAGATCGAATAGTTAGGGCCTTAGAAGTCAACGCCCGAAGCATAAAATGCAAAATAAATAGAACAGTTGTTCCATTGTATAAAACGAATAACTGCAACCAGTGTGAAAGTACTGGTCATTTCTATGTTCCGGGCAACCTAGGCTTCACTCTAGGGCATTGCTCCACCAGATCGAATAGTTAGGGCCTTAGAAGTCAACGCCCGAAGCATAAAACGCAATAAAGGTGCAACAGTTTTTCCATCGTGTAACAGGAATAATTGCAAACAGTGTGAAAGCAATGGACATTTCTACGTTCCGGGTAACCTAGGTGTCACTCTAGGGCGTTGCTCCACCACATCGAATAGCTACGGCCTTAGAAGTCAACGCCTGAAGCAAAAAATGCAATAAAAATGCAACAGTTTTTTCATCGTATAACAGGAATAATTGCAACAAGCGTGAAGGTAATGATCATTTCTACGTTCCGGGCAACCTAGGCTTCACTCTAGGGCGTTGTTCCACCAGATCGAATAGTTAGGGCCTAAGAAGTGAACGCCAGAAGCATAAAATACAATATAAATATAACTGATTTTCCATCGTTTATATCGAATAATAGGAACCAGTGTGAAAGTTATGGTCATTTCTACGTTCCGGGCAACCTGAGCTTCACTCTAGGGCGTTGCTCCACCACATCAAACAGTTAGGGTCTTAGAAGCCCACGCCCGAAGCATTAAATACAAAATAAATAGAACAGTTTTTCCATCGTATAAAACGAATAATTGCAACCAGTATGAAAGTTAACGTCATTTCTACGTTCCGGGCACCCTAGGCATCACTCTTGGGCGTTGTTCCACCAAATGGAACAGTTAGGGCCTAAGAAGTCAACGCCAGAAGCATAAAATACAATAAAGATGCAACAGTTGTTCCATCGTATAACAGGAATAACTGCAAACAGTGTGAAAGTACAGGTCATTTCTACGTTCCTGGCAACCTAGGTTTCACTCTAGGGCGTTGCTCCACCAAATCGAATAGCTAGGGCCTTAGAAGTCAACGCCAGAAGCATAAAATACAATAAAGATGCAAAAGTTTTTCCATCGTATAACAGGAATAACTGCAAACAGTATGAAAGCACTTGTCATTTCTAGGTACCGGGTAACCTAGGTTTCACCCTAGGGCGTTGTTCCACCAGATCGAATAGTTAGGGCCTAAGAAGTGAACGCCAGAAGCATAAAATACAATATAAATACAACAGCTTTTCCATTGTATAACAGGAATAATTGCAACCAGTGTGAAAGTGATGGTCATTTCTACGATCCGGGTAACCCAGGTTTCACTCTAGGGCATTACTCCACCACATCGAATAGCTACGGCCGTAGAAGTCAACGACTGAAGCATAAAATGCAATAAAAGTACAACAGTTTTTTCATCTTATAACAGGAACAATTGCAGCAAGCGTGAAGGTAATGGTCATTTCTACGTTCCGGGCACCCTAGGCATCACTGTTGGGCGTTGTTCCACCAGATGGAATAGTTAGGGCCTAAGAAGTCAACGCCAGAAGCATAAAATACGATATAAATGCAACAGCTTTTCCATCGTAGAAAACGAATAATGGCAACCAGTGTGAAAGTTATGGTCATTTCCACGTTCCGAGCAACTTAGGCTTCACTCTAGGGACTTGCTCCACCAGATCGAATGGTTAGTGCCTTAGATGTCAACGCCACATGCATAAAATACAATAATGGTGCAACAGTTTTTCCATCGTATAACAGGAATAATTGCAACCAGTGTGAAGGTAACGGTATGTTCTACGTGCCGGGCAACCTAGGCTCCACTCTAGAGCGTTGCTCCACCAGATCGAATAGTTAGGGCCATGGAAGTCAACGCCCGAAGCATAAAATGCAAAATAAATAGAACAGTTGTTCCATTGTATAAAACGAATAACTGCAACCAGTGTGAAAGTACTGGTCATTTCTATGTTCCGGGCAACCTAGGCTTCACTCTAGGGCATTGCTCCACCAGATCGAATAGTTAGGGCCTAAGAAGTCGACACCAGAAGAATAAAATACAATAAAAATACAACAGACTTTCCATCCTATAAGAGGAATAATTGCAACCCGTGTGAAAGTGATGGTCATTTCTACGTTCCAGGCAACCTAGTCTTCACTCTAGGGCGTTGTTCCACAAGATCGAATAGTTAGTGCCTAAGTAGACAACGCCGGAAGCATAAAATACAATATAAATAGAACAGTTTTTCCATTGTATAAAGCGAATAATTGCTACCAGTGTGAAAGTTACGGTCATTTCTACGTTCCGCGCAACCTGGGCTTTACTCTAGGGCGCTGTTCCACCAGATGGAATAGTTAGGGCCTAAGAAGTCAACGCCAGAAGCATAAAATACGATATAAATCCAACAGCTGTTCCATCGTATAAAACAAGTAATTGCAACCAGTGTGAAAGTTATGGTCATTTCAACGTTCCGGGCTACCTAGGCTTCACCCTAGGCCGTTGTTCCACCAGATCGAATAGTTAGGGCCTAAGAAGTGAACGCCAGAAGCATAAAATGCAATAAAAATACAACAGCTTTTCCATCGTGTAGCAGGAATAATTTGCAACCAGTGTGATAGTAGTGGTCATTTCTGCGTTCCGGGCAACCCAGGTTTCACTCCAGGGCGTTGCTCCACCAGATCGAATAGTTACGGCCTAAGAAGTCAACGCCAGAAGCATAAAATACGATAAAGATGCAACAGTTTTTCCATCGTATAAAACGAATAGATGCAATCAGTGTGAAAGTTATGGTCATTTCTACATTCCGAGCAACCTAGGCTTCACTCTAGGCGCTGCTCCACCAGATCGAATAGTTAGGGCCTTAGAAGTCAACGCCCGAAGCTTAAAATACAAAATAAATAAAACAGTTCTTCCATCG
Organism: Calliopsis andreniformis; assembly: GCF_051401765.1. Taxonomy (NCBI): domain Eukaryota; kingdom Metazoa; phylum Arthropoda; class Insecta; order Hymenoptera; family Andrenidae; genus Calliopsis; species Calliopsis andreniformis. The sequence goes on from NW_027480428.1 coordinate 15,990,852, forward strand.
TATAAAACGAAAAATTGCAACCAGTTTGAAAGTTATGGTCATTTCTACGTTCCGCGCAATCTGGGCTTTACCCTAGGGCGTTGTTCCACCAGATGGAATAGTTAGGGCCTAAGAAGTCAACGCCAGAAGCATAAAGAACGATATAAATACAACAGCTTTTCCATCGTATAAAACGAATAATTGCAACCAGTGTGGAAGTTATGGTCATTTCTACGTTCTGGGCAACCTAGGCTTCACTCTAGGGCGGTGCTCCGCCAAATCGAATAGCTAGGGCCTTAGAAGTCAACGCCAGAAGCATAAAATACAATAAAGATGCAAAAGTTTTTCCATCGTATAAAAGGAATAACTGCAAACAGTATGAAAGTACTGGACATTTCTACGTTCCGGGTAACCTAGGTTTCACTCTAGGGCGTTGCTCCACCAGATCGAATAGTTACGGCCTAAGAAGTCAACGCCAGAAGCATAAAATACGATAAAGATGCAACAGTTTTTCCATCGTATAAAACGAATAATTGCAATCAGTGTGAAAGTTATGGTCATTTCTACATTCCGAGCAACCGAGGCTTCACTCTAGGGCGTTGCTCCACCAGATCGAATAGTTAGGTCCTTAGAAATCAACGCCAGAAGCATAAAATACGATATAAATACAACAGCTGTTCCATCGTATAAAAGGAATACATGCAAACAGTGTGAAGGTAATGGTCATTTCTACGTTCCGGGCAACCTAGGCTTCACTCTACGGCGTTGTTCCACCAGATCGAATAGTTAGGGCCTAAGAAGTCAACACCAGAAGAATAAAATACAATCAAAATACAACAGACTTTCCATCCTATAAGAGGAATAAATGCAACCCGTGTGAAAGTGACGGTCATTTCTCCGTTCCAGGCAACTTAGGCTTCACTCTAGGGCGTTGTTCCACAAGATCGAATAGTTAGTGCCTAAGTAGACAACGCCAGAAGCATAAAATACCATATAAATAGAACAGTTTTTCCATTGTATAAAGCGAATAATTGCTACCAGTGTGAAAGTTATGGTCATTTCTACGTTCCGCGCAACCTGGGCTTTACTCTAGGGCGCTGTTCCACCAGATGTAATAGTTAGGGCCTAAGAAGTCAACGCCAGAAGCATAAAATACGATATAAATACAACAGCTTTTCCATCGTATAAAACAAGTAATTGCAACCAGTGTGAAAGTTATGGTCATTTCAACGTTCCGGGCTGCCTAGGCTTCACCCTAGGCCGTTGTTCCACCAGATCGAATAGTTAGGGCCTAAGAAGTGAACGCCAGAAGCATAAAATGCAATAAAAATACAACAGTTTTTCCATCGTATAGCAGGAATAATTTGCAACCAGTGTGATAGTAGTGGTCATTTCTGCGTTCCGGGCAAACCAGGTTTCACTCCAGGGCGTTGCTCCACCAGATCGAATAGCTACGGCCTAAGAAGTCAACGCCAGAAGCATAAAATACGATAAAGATGCAACAGTTTTTCCATCGTATAAAACGAAAGATAGCAACCAGTGTGAAAGTTATGGTCATTTCTACGTTCCGGGCAATCTAGGCTTCGCTCTAGGGCGTTGCTCCACCAGGTCGTATAGTTAGGGCCTCAGAAGTCAACGCCAGAAGCATAAAATATAAAATAAATAGAACAGTTTTTCCATCGTATAAAACTAATAATTGCTACCAGTGTGAAAGTTATGGTTATTTCTACTTTGCGGGCAACCTAGGCTTCACCCTATGGCGTTGGTCCACCAGATGGAATAGTTAGGGCCTAAGAAGTCAACGCCAGAAGCATAAAATACGATAAAGATGCAACAGTTTTTCCATCGTATAAAACGAAAGATAGCAACCAGTGTGAAAGTTATGGTCATTTCTACGTTCCGGGCAATCTAGGCTTCGCTCTAGGGCGTTGCTCCACCAGGTCGTATAGTTAGGGCCTCAGAAGTCAACGCCCGAAGCATAAAATACAAAATAAATAGAACAGTTTTTCCATCGTATAAAATGAATAATTGCTACCAGTGTGAAAGTTATGGTCATTTCTACTTTCCGGGCAACCTACGCTTCCCCCTAGGGCGTTGATCCACCAGATTGAATAGTTAGGGCCTAAGAAGTCAACGCCAGAAGCATAAAATACAATATAAATATAACAGTCTTTCCATCGTATAAAACGAAAGATAGCAACCAGTGTGAAAGTTATGGCCATTTCTACGTTCCGGGCAATCTAGGCTTCACTCTAGGGCGTTGCTCCACCACATCGAATAGCTACGGCCTTAGAAGTCAACGCCTGAAGCAAAAAATGCAATAAAAATGCAACAGTTTTTTCATCGTATAACAGGAATAATTGCAACAAGCGTGAAGGTAATGATCATTTCTACGTTCCGGGCAACCTAGGCTTCACTCTAGGGCGTTGTTCCACCAGATCGAATAGTTAGGGCCTAAGAAGTGAACGCCAGAAGCATAAAATACAATATAAATATAACTGATTTTCCATCGTTTATATCGAATAATAGGAACCAGTGTGAAAGTTATGGTCATTTCTACGTTCCGGGCAACCTGAGCTTCACTCTAGGGCGTTGCTCCACCACATCAAACAGTTAGGGCCTTAGAAGTCAACGCCCGAAGCATAAAATACAAAATAAATATAACAGTTTTTCCATCGTATAAAACGAATAATAGCAACCAGTGTGAAAGTTATGGTCACTTCTACGTTCCGGGCAACCTAGGCTTCACTTTAGGGCGTTGCTCCACCAGATCAAACAGTTAGGGTCTTAGAAGCCCACGCCCGAAGCATTAAATACAAAATAAATAGAACAGTTTTTCCATCGTATAAAACGAATAATTGCAACCAGTATGAAAGTTAACGTCATTTCTACTTCCCGGGAAACATAGGCTTCACCCTAGGGCGTTGCTCCAACAGATTGAATAGTTAGGGCCTTAGAAGTCAACGCCCGAAGCATAAAAGGCAATAAAAATACAACAGTTTTTCCATCGTATAACATGATTAATTGCAACCAGTTTGAAAGTGATGGCCAATTCTACGTTCCGGGCTATCTAGGCTTCACTCTAGGGCGTTGCTGCACCAGATCGAATGGTTAGTGCCTTAGAAGTCAACGCCGGAAGCATAAAATACAATATAAATACAACAGTTTTTCCATCGTATAAAACGAATAATTGCAACCAGTACGAAACTTATGGTCATTTCTACTTTCCGAACAACCTAGGCTTCACCCTAGGGCGTTGCTCCAACTGATTGAATAGTTAGGGCCTTAGAAGTCAATGCCCGAAGCATAAAATGAAATAAAAATACAATAGCTTTTCCATTGTATAGCAGGAATAATTGCAACAAGTGTGAAAGTGATGGTCATTTCTACGATCCGGGTAACCCAGGTTCCACTCTAGGGCATTACTCCACCACATCGAATAGCCACGGCCGTAGAAGTCAACGACTGAAGCATAAAATGCAATAAAAGTACAACAGCTTTTTCATCGTATAACAGGAATAATTGCAGCAAGCGTGACGGTAATGGTCATTTCTACGTTCCGGGCACCCTAGGCATCACTCTTGGGCGTTGTTCCACCAAATGGAACAGTTAGGGCCTAAGAAGTCAACGCCAGAAGCATAAAATACAATAAAGATGCAACAGTTGTTCCATCGTATAACAGGAATAACTGCAAACAGTGTGAAAGTGCAGGTCATTTCTACGTTCCTGGCAACCTAGGTTTCACTCTAGGGCGTTGCTCCACCAAATCGAAGAGCTAGGGCCTTAGAAGTCAACGCCAGAAGCATAAAATACAATAAAGATGCAAAAGTTTTTCCATCGTATAACAGGAATAACTGCAAACAGTATGAAAGCACTTGTCATTTCTACGTACCGGGTAACCTAGGTTTCACCCTAGGGCGTTGTTCCACCAGATCGAATAGTTAGGGCCTAAGAAGTGAACGCCAGAAGCATAAAATACAATATAAATACAACAGCTTTTCCATTGTATAACAGGAATAATTGCAACCAGTGTGAAAGTGATGGTCATTTCTACGATCCGGGTAACCCAGATTTCACTCTAGGGCATTACTCCACCACATCGAATAGCTACGGCCGTAGAAGTCAACGACTGAAGCATAAAATGCAATAAAGGTACAACAGTTTTTTCATCTTATAACAGGAACAATTCCAGCAAGCGTGAAGGTAATGGTCATTTCTACGTTCCGGGCACCCTAGGCATCACTGTTGGGCGTTGTTCCACCAGATGGAATAGTTAGGGCCTAAGAAGTCAACGCCAGAAGCATAAAATACGATATAAATGCAACAGCTTTTCCATCATATAAAACGAGAAATTGCAACCAGTATGAAAGTTATGGTCATTTCTACTTTCCAGGCAACCTAGGCTACACACTAGGGCGTTGCTCCAGCAGATTGAATAGTTAGGGCCGTAGAAGTCAATGCCCGAAGCATAAAATGCAATAAAAGTACAACAGTTTTTCCATCATATAACAGGAATAATTGCAACCAGTTCGAAAGTGATGGTCATTTCTACGTTCCGCGCAATCTCGGCTTCACTCTAGGGCGTTGCTCCACCAGATCGAACAGGTAGGGCCTTTGAAGTCAAAGCCCGAAGCATAAAATACAAAATAAACAGAACAGTCTTTCCATTGTATAAAACGAATAATTATAATAAATAATTATAAAAATAACGCTTCTGGCGTTGAATTCTAAGTCCCTAAGTATTCGATCTCGTGGAGCAACGCCCTACAGTGAAGCTTAGGTTGCCCGGAACGTAGATATGACCATTACTTTCACACTGTTGGCAATTATTCATTTTGTACGATGGAAAAGCAGTTGTATTTATATTGTATTTTATGCCTGTGGCGTTGACCTCTAAGGCCGTAGCTATTAGATGTGGTGGAGCAACGCCCCAGAGTGACGCTTAGGGTGCTCGGAACGTAGAAATGACCATTACTTTCACACTGGTAGCAATTATTCGTTTTATACGATGGAAAAGCTGTTGTATTTATATTGTATTGTATGCTTCTGGCGTTGACTTGTAAGGCCGTAGCTATTAGATGTGGTGGAGCGACGCCCTAGTGTGACGCCTAGGTTGCCCGGAACATAGAAATGACGATTACTTTCACAATGTTTGCAATTATTCGTTTTATACGATGGAAAAACTGTTGTACTTGATTGTATTTTATTCTTCTGGCGTTGATTTCTAAGTCCCTAGCTATTCGATCTGGTGGAGCAACGCCCTAAAGTTAAACCTAGGTTACCCGGAACGTAGAAATGACCAGTACTTTCACAATGTTTGCAATTATTCATTTTATACGATGGAAAAACTGTTGTACTTATATTGTATTTTATTCTTCTGGCGTTTACTTCTTAGGCGCTAACTATTCGATCTGGTGGAACAACGCCCTAGAGTGAAGCCTAGGTTGCCCGGAACGTAGAAATGACCAGTACTTTCACACTGTTTGCAGTTATTCCTGTTACACGATGGAAAAACTGTTGCATATTTATTGTATTTTGTGCTTCTGGCGTCGACTACTAAGGCCCTAACTGTTCGATCTGGTGGGGCAACGCCCTAGAGTGAAGCCTAGGTTGCCCGGAACGTAGAAATGATCATAACTTTCATACTGGTAGCAATTATTCGTTGTATACAATGGAAAAACTGTCTCTATTTATTTTGTATTTTATGCTTCTGGCGTTGACTTCTAAGGCCCTAACTCTTCTATCTGGTGGAGCAGCGCCTCAGAGTTAAGTCTAGGATGAACGAAACGCCGAAATGATCATTACTTTCACATTGGTTGCAATTATACGTTTTATACGATGGAAAAGCTGTTGTATTTATATCGTATTTTTTGCTTCTGGCGTTGTCTTCTTAGGCCCTAACTATTCCATCTGGTGGAACAACGCCCTAGGGTGAAGCCTACGTTGCCCGGAACGTAGAAATGACCACAACTTTCACACTGGTAGCAATTAATCGTTTTATACAATGGAAGAACTGTTATATTTATACTGTATTTTATGCTTCTGGTGTTGACTTCTAAGGCCCTAACTATTCGATCTGGTGGAGCAACGCCCTATAGTGAAGCCTAGGTTGCCGGGAACGTAGAAATGACCATCACTTTCACACTGGTTGCAATTATTCCTGTTATATGATGGAAAAGCTGTTGTATTTATATCGTATTTTATGCTTCTGGCGTTGACTTCTTAGGCCATAACTATTCCGTCTGGTGGTGCAACGCCATAGAGTAAAACGTAGGTTGCCCGGATCGTAGATATGACCATTATATTCACACTAGTTGCAATTATTCCTGTTATACGATGGAAAAACTGTTTTATTTTTATTGTATTTTATGCTTCTGGCGTTGAATTCTAAGTCTCTAGCTATTCGATCTGGTGGAGCAACGCCCTATAGTGAAGCCCAGGTTGCCCGGAACGTAGAAATGACCATTACTTTCGCACTGTTTTCAATTATTCATTTTATACGATGGAAAAGCTGTTGTATTTATATTGTCTTTTATGCTTCTGGCGTTGACATCTAAGGCCGTAGCTATCAGATGTGGTGGAGCAACGCCCTAGTGTGACGCCTAGGTTGCTCGGAACGTAGAAATGACCAATACTTTCACAATGTTTGCAATTATTCATTTTATACGATGGAAAAACTGTTGTACTTATATTTCATTTTATTCTTCTGGCGTTGATTTCCAGGTCCCTAGCTATTCGATCTGGTGGAGCAACGCCCTAGAGTTAAACCTAGGTTACCCGGAACGTAGAAAAGACCAGTACTTTCACAATGTTTGCAATTATTCATTTTATACGATGGAAAAACTGTTGTACTTATATTGTATTTTATTCTTCTGGCGTTGACTTCTTAGGCGCTAACTATTCGATCTGGTGGAACAACGCCCTAGAGTGAAGCCTAGGTTGCCCGGAACGTAGCAATGACCATTACGATCACACTGTTTGCAAATATACATTATATACGGTAGAAAAGCTGTTGTATTTATATTGTATTTTATGCTTCTGGCGTTTACTTCTTAGGCCCTAATTATTCGATCTGGTGGAGCAACGCCCTAGAGTGAAGCCTAGGTTGCCGGGAACATAGAAATGACCATCACTTTCACACTGGTTGCAATTATTCCTGTTATACGATGGAAAAGCTGTTGTATCTATATCGTATTTTATGCTTCTGGCGTTTAATTCTAAGTCCCTAGCTATTCGATCTGGTGGAGCAACACCCTACAGTGAAGCCTAGGTTGCCCGGAACGTAGAAATGACCACAACTTTCACACTGGTAGCAATTAATCGTTTTATACCATGGAAAAACTGTTGTACTTATATTGTATTTTATTCTTCTGGCGTTGACTCCACAGACCCTAACTATTCGATCTGGTGGAACAACGTCCTAGAGTGAAGCCTAGGTTGCCCGGAACGTAGCACTGACCATTACGATCACACTGTTTGCAAATATACATTACATACGATGGAAAAGCTGTTGTATTTATATTGTATTTTATCCTTCTGGCGTTGAATTCTATGTGCCTAGCTATTCGATCTGGTGGAGCAACGCCATATAGTGAAGCCCAGGTTGCCCGGAACGTAGAAATGACCACTACATTCACATTGTGTGCAATTATTCATTTTATACGATGGAAAAACTGTTGCATTTATATCGTATTTTATGCTTCAAGCGTAGACTTCTGAGGTCCTAGCTACTCGAGCTGGTGGAGCAACGCCCTAGAGTGAAACCTAGGTTGCCCGGAACGTAGAAATGACCACAACTTTCACACTGGTTGCAATTATTCGTTTTATACGATGGAAAAACTGTTGTATTTATATTGTATTTTATGTTTCTGACGTTAAATTCTAAGGCCGTAGCTAGTCGATGTGGTGGAGCAACGCCCTAGAGTTAAACCTAGGTTACCCGGAACGTAGAAATGACCAGTACTTTCACACTGTTTGCAGTTATTCCTGTTACAAGATGGAAAAACTGTTGCATATTTATTGTATTTTGTGCTTCTGGCGTCGACTACTAAGGCCCTAACTGTTCGATCTGGTGGAGCAACGGCCTAGAGTGAAGCCTAGGTTGCCCGGAACGTAGAAATGATCATAACTTTCATACTGGTAGCAATTATTCGTTGTATACAATGGAAAAACAGTCTCTATTTATTTTGTATTTTATGCTTCTGGCGTTGACTTCTAAGGCCCTAACTCTTCTATCGGGTGGAGCAACGCCTCAGAGTTAAGTCTAGGATGCACGAATCGCCGAAATGATCATTACTTTCACATTGGTTGCAATTATACGTTTTATACGATGGAAAAGCTGTTGTATTTATATCGTATTTTTTGCTTCTGGCGTTGTCTTCTTAGGCCCTAACTATTCCATCTGGTGGAACAACGCCCTAGGGTGAAGCCTACGTTGCCCGGAACGTAGAAATGACCACAACTTTCACACTGGTAGCAATTAATCGTTTTATACCATGGAAAAACTGTTGTACTTATATTGTATTTTATTCTTCTGGCGTTGACTTCATAGACCCTAACTATTCGATCTGGTGGAACAACGCCCTAGAGTGAAGCCTAGGTTGCCCGGAACGTAGCACTGACCATTACGATCACACTGTTTGCAAATATACATCATATACGATGGAAAAGCTGTTGCATTTATATTGTATTTTATCCTTCTGGCGTTGAATTCTAAGTGCCTAGCTATTCGATCTGGTGGAGCAACGCCATATAGTCAAGCCCAGGTTGCCCGGAACGTAGAAATGACCACTACATTCACATTGTGTGCAATTATTCATTTTATACGATGGAAAAGCTGTTGTACTTATATTGTATTTTATGCTTCTGGCGATGAATCCTAAGGCCGTAGCTATTAGATGTGGTGGAGCAACGCCATAGAGTGACGGCTAGGTTGCCCGGAACGTAGAAACGACCATCGCTTTCACACTGGTTGCAATTATTCCTGTTATACGATGGAAAAGCTGTTGTATTTATATCGTATTTTATGCTTCTGGCGTTGACTTCTTAGGCCCTAACTATTCCATCTGGTGGAACAACGACCTAGGGTGAAGCCTAGGTTGCCCGGAACGTAGAAATGACAATTACATTCACACTGGTTGCAACTATTCGTTTTATACGATGGAAAAACTGTTGTATTCATTTTGTATTTGGTGCTTCTGGCGTTGACTTCTTAGGCCTTAACTATTCGATCTGGTTGAGCAGCGCCATAGAGTGAAGCCTAGGGTGCCCGGAAAGTAGAAATGAACATTATTTTCACACTGGTTGCAATTATTCTTTTTATACGATGGAAAAACTGTTGTATTTATTATGTATTTTATGCTTCTGACGTTGTATTTTAAGGCCGTAGCTATTCGATGTGGTGGAGCAACGCCCTAGAGTGAAGCCGAGGTTGCCCGGAACCTAGAAATGACCATTACTTTCACACTGTTCGCAATTATTCATTTTATACGATGGAAAAGCTGTTCTATTTAGTTTGTATTTTATGCTTCGGGCGTTGACTTCTAAGCCCCTAACTATTCGATCTGGTGGAGCAATGTCTCAGAGTTAAGTCTAGGATGCCCGAAACGCCGAAATGATCATTACTTTCACGCTTGTTGCAATTATTCCTGTTATACAATGAAAAGACTATTGTATTTTTATTGTATTTTGTGCTTCAGGCGTAGGCTTCTAAGGCCGTAGCTATTCGATATGGTGGAGCACCCCCTAGAGTGAAGCCTAGGTTGCTCGGAACGTAGAAATGACCACTTCTTTCACACTGTTTGCAATTATTCATTTAATATGATGGAAAAGCTGTTGTATCTATATCGTATTTTATGCTTCGGATGTTGTCTTCTTAGGCCCTAACATTTCGATCTGGTTGGGCAACGGCCTACAGTGAAGCCTATGTTGCCCGGAACGTAGATATGACCATAACCTTCACACAGGTTGCAATTATTCACTTTTATAGGGTGTAAAGGCTGTTGTGTTTAATTTGTATTTTATTCGTCTGGTGTTGACTTCTTAGGCCCTAACTATTCGATCTGGTGGATCAACGCCGTAGAGTGAAGTCGAGGTTGCCCGGAACGTAGAAATGACCATTACTTTCACACTGTTTGCAATTATTCCTTTTATACGATGGAAAAGCTGTTGTATTTATATTGTATTTTATGCTTCTGTCGTGGACTTCTAAGGCCGTAGCTATTAGTTGTGGTGGAGCTACGCCCTAGAATCAAACCTAGCTTGCCCGGAACGTAGGACATACCATTACATTCACACTGGCTGCAATTACTCCTGTTATACGATGGAAAAACTGTTGTACTTTTATTGTATTTTATGCTTCTGGCGTTTAATTCTAAGTCCCTAGCTATTCGATCTGGTGGAGCAACACCCTACAGTGAAGCCTAGGTTGCCCGGAACGTATATCTGACCATAACCTACACACAGTTTGCAATTATTCGTTTTATACGATGGAAAGGCTGTTATATTTATCTTGTATTTAATGCTTCGGGCGTTGGCTTCTAAGGCCCTAACTATTTGATCTGGTGGAGCAACGCCCTAGAGTGAAGCCTAGGTTGCCCGGAACGTAGAAAAGACCATAACTTTCACGCTGGCTGCTATTATTCGTTTTATACGATAGAAAAACTGTTATATTTATATTGTATTTTATGCTTCTGGCGTTGACTTCTTAGGCCCTAACTATTCGATCTGGTGGAACAACGCCCTAGAGTGAAGCCTAGGTAGCCTGGAACGTACAAATGACCATCACTTTCACACGGCTTGCTATTATTCGCTTTATACGATGGAAAAACTGTTATATTTATATTGTATTTTATGCTTCTGGAGTTGCCTTCTTAGGCCCTAACTGTTCGATCTGGTGGAACAACGCCCTAGAGTGAAGCCTAGGTTACCCGGAACGTAGGAATGACCAGTACTTTCACACTGTTTGCAGTTACTCCTGTTATACGATGGAAAAACTGTTGCATCTTTATTGAATTTTATGCTTCTGGCGTTGACTTCTAAGGCCCTAACTATTCTATCTGGTGGATCAACACCCAAGTGTGAAGCCTAGGTTGCCCGGAACGTACAAATGACTATAACTTTTACACTGGTAGCAATTATTCGTTTTATACGATGGAAAAGCTGTTATATTTATATTGTATTTTATGCTTCTGGCGTTGACTTGTGAGGCCGTTGCTATTCGATGTGGTGGAAGAACGCCATAGAGTGAAGCCTAGGCAGCCCGCAACATAGAAATGTCCATATTTTTCACTGTTTGCAATTATTCATTTTATACGATGGAAAAACTGTTGCATCTTTATCGTATTTCATGCTTTTGGCGTTGACGTCTTAGGCAGTAACTATCCGATCTGGTGGAGCAACGCCATGGAGTGAAACCTAGGTAGCCCGGAACGTAGAAATGACCCCTACTATCACAATGGTTGCATATTATTCCTGCTATACGGTGGAAAAACTGTTGTATTTTTATTGCATTTTATGCTTCGGGTATTGACTTCTAAGGCCCTAACTATTCGATCTGGTGGAACAACGCCCTAGAGTGAAGCCTAGGTAGCCTGGAACGTACAAATGACCATAAGTTTCATACTGTTTGCAATTATTCGTTTTATACGATGGAAAAGCTGTTGTATTTATGTTGTATTTTATGCTTCTGGCTTTGACTTCTAAGGCCCTAATTATTCGATTTGGTGGAGCAATGCCTCAGAGTTAAGTCTAGGATGCCCATACGCCGAAATGATCATTACTTTCACGCTTGTTGCAATTATTCCAGTTATACGATGAAAAGATTGTTTTATTTTTATTGTATTTTATGCTTCAGGCGTGGACTTCTGAGGCTGTAGCTATTCGATGTGGTGGAAGAACGCCATACAGTGAAGCCTAGGTTGCCCGGAATGTAGAATAGACCATAACTTTCACACTGGTTGCTATTATTCGTTTTATACGATGGAAAAACTGTTATATTTATATTGTATTTTATGCTTCTGGCGTTGACTTCTTAGGCCCTAACTATTCGATCTTGTGGAACAACGCCCTAGAGTGAAGCCTGGGTTGCCCGGAACGTAGAAATGACCATCACTTACACACTGGTTGCAATTATTCCTGTTATACGATGGACAAACTGTTGGATTTTTATTGTTCTTTATGCTTCTGGATTTGACTTCTAAGGCCCTATGTATCCGATCTGGTGGAGCAATGCCTCAGAGTTAAGTGTAGGAGGCCCGAAACGTAGAAATGACATAACTTTCACACTGGTTGCAATTATTCGTTTTATACAATGGAAAACTGTTGTATTTATATTGTATTTGATGCTTCTGGCGTTGACTTCTAAGGCCCTAACTATTCGATCTGGTGGAGTAACGCCCAAGAGTGATGTCTAGGTTGCCGGGAACGTACAAATGACCATTACCTTCACGCTTGTTGCAATTATTCCTGTTATACGATGAAAAAACTGTTGTATTTTTATTGCATTTTATGCTTCAGGCGTCGACTTCTAAGGCTGTAGCTATTCGGTGTGGTGGAGCAACGCCCTAGACTGAAGCCTATGTTGCCCGGAACGTAGAAATGACCATAACTTTCACACTGGTTGCAATTATACATTTTATACATTGGAAAAACTGTTGTATTTATATTGCATTTTATGCTCCTGGCGTTGACTTCTAAGGCCCTAACTACTCGATCTGGCGGAGCAACGGCCTAAAATGAAGCCTAGGTTGCCCGAAACGTAGAAATGACCATTACTTTCACACTGGTTGCAATTATTCATGCTATACGATGGAAAAACTGTTGTATTTTTACTGTATTTTATGCTTTGGGCGTTGACTTCGTAGGCCCTAACTATTCCATCTGGTGGAACAACGCCCTAGGGTGAAGCCTAGGTTGCCGGAACGTAGAAATGACCAGTACTTTCACACTGGTTGCAGTTATTCGTTTTATACAATGGAACAACTGCTCTATTTTTTTGTATTTTATGCTTCGAGCGTTGACTTCTTAGGCCCTAACTATTTGATCTGGTGGAGCACCGCCCTAGAGTGAAGCCTAGGTTGTCCGGAACGTAGAACATACCATTACCTTCACACTGGTTGCAGTTATTCCTTTTATACGATGGAAAAGCTGCTGTATTTTTATTGTATTTTAAGCTTCGGTCGTTGTCTCCTAAGGCCCTAACTACTCGATCTGGTGGAGCAACGCCCTAGAGTGAAGCCCAGGTTGCCCGGAACGTGGAAATGACCATTACTTTCACACTGTTTGCAATTATTCCTGTTATACGATGGAAAAGCTATTGGATTTTTAGTGTATTTTATGCTTCGGGCGTCGACTTCTAAGGCCCTAGCTATTCGATCTGGTGGAGCAACGCCCTAGAGTGAAGCCCAGGTTGCCCGGAACGTGGAAATGACCATTACTTTCTCAGTGTTTGCAATTATTCCTGTTATACGATGGAAAAGCTATTGGATTTTTAGTGTATTTTATGCTTCGGGCGTTGACTTCTTAGGCCCTAACTATTCGATCTGGCTGAGCAACGCCCTAGAGTGAAACCTAGGATGCCCTGAACGTAGAAATGACAATGTCTTTCACACTGGTTGCAATTATTCCTGTTATACGATGGAAAAACTGTTTTATTTGTATAGCATTTTATGCTTCTGGCGTTGACTTCTTAGGCCCAAACTATTCGACCTGTTGGAGCAACGCCCTAGAGAGAAGCCTAGGTTGCCCGGAACGTAGAATTTACCATAACTCTCACAGTGGTTGCAATTATTCGTTTTATACAATGGAAAACTGTTGTATTTATATTGTATTTAACGCTTCTGGCGTTGACTTCTAAGGCCCTAACCGTTCGATCTGGTGGAGCAACGCCCTAGAGTGAAGCCTAGGTTTCCTAGAACGTAGAAATGACCATTACCTTCACGCTTGCGGCAATTATTCCAGTTATGCGATGTAAAAACTTTTGTATTTTTATTGTATTTTATGCTTCAGGCGTTGACTTCTAAGGCTGTAGGTATTCGGTGTGGAGGAGCAACGCCCTAGAGTGAAGCCTATGTTGTCCGGAACGTAGAAATGACCAATACCTTCACACCGGTTGCAATTAATCCTGTTATACGATGGACAAACTGTTGGATTTTTATTGTACATTATGCTTCTGGATTTGACTTCTAAGGCCCTATGTATCCGACCTGGTGGAGCTATGCCTCAGAGTTAAGTGTAGGAGGCCCGAAACGTAGAAATGACATAACTTTCACACTGGTTGCAATTATTCGTTTTATACAATGGAAAAACTGTTGTATTTCTTTTGTATTTTAAGTTTCTGGCGTTGACTTCTTAGGCCCTAACTATTCGATCTGTTGGAACAACGCCCTAGAGTGAAGCCTATGTTGCCCGGAACGTAGAAATGACCATAACTTTCACACTGGTTGCAATTATACGTTTTATACATTGGAAAAACTGTTGTATTTATATTGCATTTTATGCTCCTGGCGTTGACTTCTAAGGCCCTAACTACTCGATCTGGCGGAGCAACGGCCTAAAATGAAGCCTACGTTGCCCGAAACGTAGAAATGACCATTACTTTCAAACTGGTTGCAATTATTCATGCTATACGATGGAAAAACTGTTGTATTTTTACTGTATTTTATGCTTTGGGCGTTGACTTCGTAGGCCCTAACTATTCCATCTGGTGGAACAACGCCCTAGGGTGAAGCCTAGGTTGCCGGAACGTAGAAATGACAAGTACTTTCACACAGGTTGCAGTTATTCGTTTTATACAATGGAACAACTGTTCTATTTTTTTGTATTTTATGCTTCGAGCGTTGACTTCTTAGGCCCTAACTATTTTATCTGGTGGAGCACCGCCCTAGAGTGAAGCCTAGGCTGCCCGGAACGTAGAACATACATTACCTTCACACTGGTTGCAATTATTCCTGTTATACGATGGAAAAACTGTTACACCTTTATTGTATTTTATGCTTCTGGCGTTGACTTCATAGGCCCTAACTATTCGATCTGGTGGAGCAACGTCCTAGAGCGAGGCCTAGGTTGACTGGAACGTAGAAATGACCATAACTTTCACACTGGTTACCATTATTCGTTTTATACGATGGAAAAGCTGTTGTATATATATCGTATTTTATGCTTTTGGCGTCGACTTTTAAGGCCGTAGCTATTAGATGTGGTGGAGAAACGCCCTAGAGTGTCGCATAGGTTGCCCGGAACGTAGAAATGACCATAACTTTCACACTGGTAGCAATTATTCGTTTTACACATGGAAAAACTGTTCTATTTTTTTGTATTTTATGCATCGGGCGTTGACTTCTAAGGCCCTAGCTGTTCGATCTGGTGGAGCAACGTCCTAGAGTGAAACCTAGGTTACCCGGAACGTAGAAATGGCCACTACCTTCACAATGTTCGCAATCATTCATTTTATACGATGGAAAAACTGTTGTACGTCTATTGTATTTTATGCTTCGGGCGTTGACTTCTAAGGCCCTAACTATTCGATTTGTTGGAGCAACGCCCTACAGTGAAGCCTAGGTTGCCCGGAACGTAGAAATGAGCAGTACTTTCACACTGTTTGCAATTATTCATTTTATACGATGGAAAAACTGTTGTACTTATATTGTATTTTATCCTTCTGGCGTTGAATTCTAAGTCCCTAGCTATTCGATCTGGTGGAGCAACGCACTAGAGTGAAGCCTAGGTTACCCGGAACGTAGAAATGACCAGTACTTTCACACTGGTAGCAATTATTCGTCTTACACATGGAAAAACTGTTCTATTTTTTTGTATTTTATGCTTCGGGCGTTGACTTCTAAGGCCCTAGCTATTCGATCTTGTGGAGCAACGCCCTAGAGTGAAACCTAGGTTACCCGGAACGTAGAAATGACCAGTACTTTCACACTGTTTGCAGTTATTCCTGTTGTACGATGGAAAAACTATTGCATCTTTATTGTATTTTATGCTTCTGGCGTTGACTTCTAAGCCACTAACTATTCCATCTGGTGGAACCACGCCCTAGGGTGAAGCCTAGGTTGCCCGCAACGTACAAGTGACCATTACATTCACACTGGTTGCAATTATTCCTGTTATACGATGGAAAAACTGTTGCATCTTCATTGTATTTTATGCTTCTGGGGTTGACTTCTTAGGCCCTAACCATTGCATCTGGTGGAACAACGCCCTAGAGTGAAGCCTAGGTTGCCCGGAACGTAGAAATGACCAACTCTTTCACACTGGTAGCAATTATTCGTTTTATACATGGAAAAGCTGTTATATATATATATTGCATTTTATGCTTCTGGCGTTGACTTCTAAGGCCCTAAATATTCGATCCAGTGGGGCAACGCCTTAGAGTGAAGGCTATGTTGCACGGAACGTAGAAATGACCATCACTTTCACACTGGTTGCAATTATTCCTGTTATACGATGGACAAACTGTTGGATTTTTATTGTACATTATGCTTCTGGATTTGACTTCTAAGGCCCTATGTATCCGACCTGGTGGAGCTATGCCTCAGAGTTAAGTGTAGGAGGCCCGAAACAAAGAAATGACATAACTTTCACACTGGTTGCAATTATTCGTTTTGTACAATGGAAAAACTGTTGTATTTCTTTTGTATTTTAAGCTTCTGGCGTTGACTTCTTAGGCCCTAACTATTCGATCTGTTGGAACAACGCCCAAGAGTGATGTCTAGGTTGCCGGGAACGTAGAAATGACCATTACCTTCACGCTTGTTGCAATTATTCCTGTTATACGATGAAAAAACTGTTGTATTTTTATTGCATTTTATGCTTCAGGCGTCGACTTCTAAGGCTGTAGCTATTCGGTGTGGTGGAGCAACGCCCTAGAGTGAAGCCTATGTTGCCCGGAACGTAGAAATGACCATAACTTTCACACTGGTTGCAATTATACGTTTTATACATTGGAAAAACTGTTGTATTTATATTGCATTTTATGCTCCTGGCGTTGACTTCTAAGGCCCTAACTACTCGATCTGGCGGAGCAACGGCCTAAAATGAAACCTACGTTGCCCGAAACGTAGAAATGACCATTACTTTCAAACTGGTTGCAATTATTCATGCTATACGATGGAAAAGCTGTTGTATTTTTACTGTATTTTATGCTTTGGGCGTTGACTTCGTAGGCCCTAACTATTCCATCTGGTGGAACAACGCCCTAGGGTGAAGCCTAGGTTGCCGGAACGTAGAAATGACAAGTACTTTCACACTGGTTGCAGTTATTCGTTTTATACAATGGAACAACTGTTCTATTTTTTTGTATTTTATGCTTCGAGCGTTGACTTCTTAGGCCCTAACTATTTGATCTGGTGGAGCACCGCCCTAGAGTGAAGCCTAGGCTGCCCGGAACGTAGAACATACCATTACCTTCACACTGGTTGCAATTATTCCTGTTATACGATGGAAAAACTGTTGCACCTTTATTGTATTTTATGCTTCTGGCGTTGACTTCATAGGCCCTAACTATTCGATCTGGTGGAGCAACGCCCTAGAGTGAAACCTAGGTTACCCGGAACGTAGAAATGACCATTACTTTCACAATGTTCGCAATCATTCATTTTATACGATGGAAAAACTGTTGTACTTCTATTGTATTTTATGCTTCGGGCGTTGACTTCTAAGGCCCTAACTATTCGATTTGTTGGAGCAACGCACTAGAGTGAAGCCTAGGTTACCCGGAACGTAGAAATGACCAGTACTTTCACACTGGTAGCAATTATTCGTCTTACACATGGAAAAACTGTTCTATTTTTTTGTATTTTATGCTTCGGGCGTCGACTTCTAAGGCCCTAACTGCTCGGTCTGGTGGAACAACGCCCTAGAGTGAAGCCTAGGTTGCCCGGAACGTAGAAATGACCAGTACTTTCACACTGGTTGCTGTTATTCGTTTTATACAATGGAACAACTGTTCTATTTATTTTGCATTTTATGCTTCGGGCGTTGACTTCTAAGGCCCTACCTATTCGATCTGGTGGAGCAACGCCCTAGAGTGAAGCCAGGGCTGGCCGGAACGTAGAAATGACCAACTCTTTCACACTGGAAGCAATTATTCGTTTTATACATGGAAAATCTGTTCTATTTATTTTGTATTTTATGCTTTGGGCGTTGACTTCTAAGGCACTAACTATTCCATCTGGTGGAGCAACGCCCTAGAGTGAAGCCTAGGTTGCCCGCAACGTACAAATGACCATAACATTCACACTGGTTGCAATTATTCCTGTTATACGATGGAAAAACTGTTGCATCTTTATTGCATTTTATGCTTCTGGCGTTGACTTCTTAGGCCCTAACTATTCGATCTGGTGGAGCAACGACCTAGAGTGAATCCTAGGTTGCCCGGAACGTAGAAATGACCATAACTTTCACACTGGTAGCAATTATTCGTTTTATATGATGGAAAAGCTGTTGTATTTATTTTGTATTTTATGCTTCTGGCGTTGACTTCTAAAGCCCTAACTATTCGATCTGGTTGTACAACGCCCTAGAGTGAAGCCTAGGTTGCCCGGTACGTAGAAATGACCATCACTTTCACACTGGTTGCAATTATTCCTGTTATACGATGGAAGAACTCTTGTATATTTATCGTATTTTATGCTCGGGCGTTGACTTCTATGGCCCTACCTATTCGATCTGGTGGAGCAACACCCTACAGTGAAGCCTAGTTTGTCCGGAACGTAGATATGACCATAACCTTCACACAGGTTG
This sequence comes from Calliopsis andreniformis, assembly GCF_051401765.1. Lineage (NCBI taxonomy): Eukaryota > Metazoa > Arthropoda > Insecta > Hymenoptera > Andrenidae > Calliopsis > Calliopsis andreniformis. Next base: position 16,009,578 of record NW_027480428.1, read on the forward strand.
CAATTATTCATGCTATACGATTGAAGAACTGTTGCATTATTATTGTATTTTCTGCCTCTGTATTTGAATTCTAAGGTCCTAGCTATTCGATCTGGTGGGGCAACGTCCAAGAGTGAAGCCTAGGTTGCCCGGAACGTAGTTATGACCATATCTTTCACACTGGTTGCAATTATTCCTGTTATGCGATGGAACAACTGTTGTATTTATATTGTATTTTATGCCTCTGGCGTTGTCTTCGAAGGCCCTAACTATCCGATCTGGTGGAGCAACGCCCAAGAGCGTTGCCTAGGTTGCCCGGAACGTAGAAATGACCATTAACTTCACGCTTGCTGCAATTATTCCTGTTATACGATGGAAAAACTGTTGCATCTTTATTGTATTTTATGCTTCTGGCGTTGACTTCTAAGTCCCTAGCTATTCGATCTGGTGGAGCAACGCCCTAGAGTGAAGCCTAGGTTGCACGGAACGTAGAAATGACCATTGCTTTCACAATGTATGCAATTATTCATTTTATTCGGTGGAAAAGCTGTTGTACTTTGATTGTATTTTATTCTTCTGGCGTTGAATTCTAAGTCCCTAGCTATTCGATCTGGTGGAGCAACGCCCTAGGCTGAAATCTGGATTACCCGGAACGTGGAAATGACCTGTACTTTCACACTGTTTGCAGTTATTCCTGTCATACGATGGAACAACTGCTGCAACCTTATTGTATTTTATGCTTCTGGCGTAGACTTCTTAGGCCCTAACTATTCGATCTGGTGGAGCATCGTCCTAGAGTGAAGCCTTGGCTGCCCGGAACGTAGAAATGACCTTAACTTTCACACTGGTTACCATTATTCGTTTTATACGATGGAAAAGCTGTTGTATTTATATCTTATTTTATGCTTCTGGCGTTGACTTCCTAGGTCCCATGCTATTCCATCTGGTAGAACAACGTCCTCTGGTGAAGCCTAGGTTGCCCGGAACGTAGAAATGACCATAACTTTGACACAGGAAGCAATTATTCGTTTTATACATGGAAAAGCTGTCATATTTATTTTGTACTTTATGCTTCGGGCGCTGACTTCTAAGGCCCTAGCTATTCGGTGTGGTGGAGCAACAGCCTAGAGGGAAGCCTAGGTTGCCCGGAACGTAGAAATGACCATAACTTTGACACTGGTAGCAATTATTCGTTCCATACGATGGAAAAGCTGTAGTATTTATATCGTATTTTATGCTTCTGGCGTTGACTTCTTAGGCCCTAACTATTCCATCTGGTTGAACAAAGTCCTGTAGTGAAGCCTAGGTTGACCGGAACGTAAAAATGACCATAACTTTCACACTGGTAGCAATTATTCGTTTTATACATGGAAAAACTGTTCTATTTATTTTGTTTTTTATGCTTCTGGCGTTGACTTCTAAGGCCCTACCTATCCGATCTGGCGGAGCAACACCCTACAGTGAAGCCTAGGTTGCTCGGAACGTAGAAATGACCATTACCTTCACATTGTTTGCAATAATTCATTTTATACGATGGCAAAGCTGTTGTATTTATATTGTATTTTATGCTTCTGGCGTTGACTTCTAAGGCCCTATCTCTTCGATTTGGTGGAGCAACGCCTCAGAGTTAAGCCTAGGATGCCCGAAACGTCGAAATGGCCATAACTTTCACACTGGTTACCATTATTCGTTTTATACGATGGAAAAGCTGTTGTATTTATATCTTATTTTATGCGTCTGGCGTTGACTTCTTAGGTCCCAGCTATTCCATCTGGTAGAACAACGCCCTCTGGTGAAGCCTAGGCTGCCCGGAACGTAGAAATGACCATAACTTTCACACAGGAAGCAATTATTCGTTTTATACATGGAAAAGCTGTCCTATTTATTTTGTATGTTATGCTTCGGGCGCTGACTTCTAAGGCCCTAGCTATTCGATCTGGTGGAGCAACAGCCTAGAGTGAAGCCTAGGTTGCCCGGAACGTAGAATTGACCATAACTTTCACACTGGTTGCCATTATTCATTTTATTCGGTGGAAAAACTGTTGTACTTATATTGTATTTTATTCTTATGGCGTTGAATTCTAAGTCCCTAGCTATTCAATCTGGTGGAGCAACGCCCTAGAGTGAAACCTAGGTTACCCGGAACGTAGAAATGACCAGTCCTTTCAAACTGTTTGCAGTTATTCCTGTAATACGATGGAAAAGCTTTTGCATCTTTATTGTATTTTATGCTTCTGGCGTTGACTTCTAAGGCCCTAACTATTCCATTTGGTGGAGCAACGCCTTAGAGTGGAGCCTAGGTTGCCCGGTACGTAGAAATAATCATTACTTTCACACTGTTTGCAAATATACATTATATACGATGGAAAGTCTGTTGTATTTATGTTGTATTTTATGCTTCTGGCGTTGACTTCTTATGCCCTAACTATTTGATCTGGTGGAGCACCGCCCTAGAGTGAAGCCTAGGTTGCCCGGAACGTAGAAATGACCATAACTTTCATACTGGTAGCAATTATTCGTTTTACACATGGAAAAACTGTTCTATTTTTTTGTATTTTATGCATCGGGCATTGACTTCTAAGACCCTAGCTGTTCGATCTGGTGGAGCAACGCCCTAGAGTGAAACCTAGGTTACCCGGAACGTAGAAATGACCAGTACTTTCACACTGTTTGCAGTTATTCATTTTATACGATGGCAAAGCTGTTGTATTTATATTGTATTTTATGCTTCCGGCGTTAACTTCTAAGGCCGTAGCTATCAGATGTGGAGCAGCAACGCCCTAGAGTGACGCGTAGGTTGTCCGGAACGTAGAAATGACCATTACTTTCACAATGTTCGCAATCATTCATTTTATACGATGGAAAAACTGTTGTACTTATATTGTATTTTATGCTTCGGGCGTTGACTTCTAAGGCCCTAACTATTCGATTTGGTGGAGCAACGCCCTACAGTGAAGCCTAGGTTGCCCGGAACGTAGATATGTCCATAACCATCACACAGGTTGCAATTATTCGTTTTATACGATGGAAAATCTGTTGTATTTGTATTGTATTTTATGCTCCTGGCGTTGACTTCTAAGGCCGTTGCTATTAGATGTGGTGGAGCAACGCCCTAGAATGACGCCTAGGTTGACCGGAACGTAGAAATGACCATTACTTTCACACTGGTAGCAATTATTCGTTTTACACATGGAAAAACTGTTCTATTTTTTTGTATTTTATGCATCGGGCGTTGACTTCTAAGGCCCTAGCTATTCGATATGGTGGAGCAACGCCCTAGAATGAAACCTAGGTTACCCGGAACGTAGAAATGAGCAGTACTTTCACACTGTTTGCAATTACTCATTTTATACGATGGAAAAACTGTTGTACTTATATTGTATTTTATCCTTCTGGCGTTGAATTCTAAGTCCCTAGCTATTCGATCTGGTGGAGCAACGCACTAGAGTGAAGCCTAGGTTACCCGGAACGTAGAAATGACCAGTACTTTCACACTGGTTGCAGTTATTCGTTTTATACAGTGGAAAAACTGTTCTATTTATTTTGCATTTTATGCTTCTGGCGTTGACTTCTAAGGCCCCACCTATTCGATCTGGCGGAGCAACACCCCACAGTGAAGCCTAGGTTGCTCGGAACGTAGAACTGACCATTACCTTCACACTGTTTGCAATAATTCATTTTATACGATGGCAAAGCTGTTGTATTTATATTGTATTTTATGCTTCTGGCGTTGACTTCTAAGGCACTATCTCTTCGATTTGGTGAAGCAACGCCTCAGAGTTAAGCCTAGGATGCCCGAAACGTCGAAATGGTCATTACTTTTGCACTGGTTGCAATTAGTCATGCTATACGATGGAAAATCAGTTGCATATTTATTGTATTTTATGCTTCTGGCGTTGACTGCTAAGGCCGTAGCTTTTAGCTGTGGTGGAGCAACGCCCTAGAGTGACGCCTAGGTTGCCCGGCACGTAGAAATGACCATTACTTTCACAATGTTTGCAATTATTCATTTTATCCGATGGTAAGCTGTTGTACTTATATTGAATTTTATTCTTCTGGCGTTGACTTCTTAGGCCCTAACTATTCGATCTGGTGCAACAACGCCCTAGAGTGAAGCCTAGGTTGCCAGGAACGTAGAAATGACCATTACTTTCACACTGTTTCACAAATATACATTATATACGATGGAAAGGCTGTTGTATTTATATTGTATTTTATGCTTCTGGCGTTGACTTCTTAGGCCCTAACTATTTAACCTTGTGGAGCACCGCCCTAGAGTGAAGCCTAGGTTGCCCGGAACGTAGAACATACCATTACCTTCACAGTGGTTGCAATTATTCCTGTTATACGATGGAAAAACTGTTCCATCTTTATCGTATTTTATGCTTCTGGCGTTGACTTCTTAGGCCCTAACTATTAAATCAGGTGGAACAACGCCCTAGGGTGAAGCCTAGGTTGCCCGGAACGTAGAAATGACCAACTCTTTCACACTGGTAGCAATTATTCGTTTTATACATGGAAAAGCTGTTATATATATATTGCATTTTATGCTTCTGGCATTGAATTCTAAGTCCCTAGCTATTCGATCTGGTAGAAAAACGCCCTCTGGTGAAGCCTAGGCTGCCCGGAACGTAAAAATGACCATAACTTTCACACAGGAAGCAATTATTCGTTTTATACATGGAAAAGCTGTCGTATTTATTTTGTATGCTATGCTTCGGGCGCTGACTTCTAAGGCCCTAGCTATTCGATCTGGTGGAGCAGCAATCTAGAGTGAAGCCTAGGTTGCCCGGAACGTAGAAATGACCATAACTTTCACACTGGTTACCATTATTCGTTTTATACGATGGAAAAGCTGTTGTATTTATATCGTATTTTATGCTTCTGGCGTTGACTTCTTAGGCCCCAACTATTCCATCTGGTGGTACAACGCCCAAGAGTGATGCCTAGGGTGCCCGGAACGTAGAAACGACCATTCCCTTCACGCTTGCTGCAATTATTCGTGTTATACGATGAAAAAATAGTTGTATTTTTATTGCATTTTATGCTTCTGGCGTTGACTTCATAGGCCCGAACTATTCGATCTGGTGCAACAACGCCCTAGAGTGAAGCCTAGGTTGCCTGGAACGTAGAAATGACCATCACTTTCACACGGGTTGCAATTATTCCTGTTATAGGATGGAAAGACTGTTGTATTTTTATTGTATTTTATACTTCAGGCGTTGACTTCTGTGGCCGTAGCTTTTCGATGTGGTGGTAGAACGCCATAGAGTGAAGCCTAGGTTGCCCGGAAAGTAGAAATGACCATAAGTTTCATACTGATTGCAATTATTCGTTTTATACAATGGAAAAACCGTTCTATTTATTTTGTATTTTATGCTTCGGGCGTTGACTTCTAAGGCCCTAACTGTTGATCTGGTGGAGCAACGCCCTGGAGTGAAGCCTAGGTTGCCCGGAACGTAGAAATGACCAGAACTTTCACACTGGTTGCTATTATTCGTTTTATACGATGGAAATGCAGTTGTATTTATATTGCATTTTATTCTTCTGGCGTTGACTTTTAAGGCTGTAGCTATTAGATGTGGTGGAGCAACGCTCTAGAGTGTCGCATAGGTTGCCCGGAACGTAGAAATGACCATTACTTTCACAATGTATGCGAATATTCATTTTATACGATGGAAAAACTGTTGTACTTATATTGTATTTTATTCTTCTGGCGTTGAATTCTAAGTCCCTAGCTTTTCGATCTCGTGGAGCAACGACCTAGAGTGAAACCTAGGTTACCGGGAACGTAGAAATGACCAGTACTTTCACACTGGTTGCAGTTATTCCTGTTATACGATGGAAAAACTGTTGCACCTTTATTGTATTTTATGCTTCTGGCGTTGACATCTAAGGCCCTAACTGTTTGATCTGGTGGAGCAACGCCCTAGAGTGAAGCCTAGGTTGCCCGGTACGTAGAAATGACCATAACTTTCACACTGGTTGCTATTATTCGTTTTATACGATGGAAAAACTGTTATATTTATATCGTACTTTATGCTTCTGGCGTTGACTTCTTAGGCCCTAACTATTCCATCTGTTGGAACAACGCCCTAGGGTGAAGCGTAGGTTGCCCGGAAAGTAGAAATGACCATAACTTTCACACTGGTAGCAATTATTCGTTTTATACGATGGAAAAACTGTTCTATTTATTTTGTATTTTATGCTTCGGGCGTTGACTTCTAAGGCCCTAACTATTCGATCAGGTGGAGCAACGCCCTAGAGTGAAGCCTAGGTTGCCCGGTACGACGAAATGACCATCACTTTCAAACTGGTTGCAATTATTCGTCTTATACGATGGAAGAGCTGTTGTATTTATATCGTATTTTATGCTTCTGGCGTTGACTTCTTAGGCCCTAACTATTCCATCTGGTGGAACAACGCCATAGGGTGAAGCCTAGGTTGCCCGCAAAGTAGAAATAACCATAACTTTCACACTGGTAGCAATTATTAGTTTTATACGATGGAAAAACTGTTCTATTTATTTTATATTTTATGCTTCTGGCGTTGACTTCTAAGGCCCTAGCTATTCGATTTGGTGGAGCAACGCCCTAGAGTGGAGCCTAGGTTGCCCGGTACGTAGAAATGACCATTACTTTCACACTGTTTGCAAATATACATTATATACGATGGAAAGTCTGTTGTATTTATGTTGTATTTTATGCTCCTGGCGTTGACTTCTTAGGCCCTAACTATTTGATCTGGTGGAGCACCGCCCTAGCGTGAAGCCTAGGTTGCCCGGAACGTAGAAATGACCATTCATTTCACACTGGTAGCAATTATTCGTTTTATACGATGGAAAAGCTGTTTTATTTATTTTGCATTTTACGCTTCGGGCGTTGACTTCTAAGGCCCTAACTATTCGATCTGGTGGAGCAACGCCCTAGAGTGAAACCTAGGTTGCGCGGAACGTAGAAATGACCATAACTTTCACACTGGTAGCAATTATTCGTTTTATACGATGGAAAAACTGTTTCATTTATTTTGTATTTTGTGCTTCGGGCGTTGACTTCTAAGGCCCTAACTATTCGATCTGGTGGAGCAACGCCCTAGATTGAAGCCTAGGTTGCCCGGAACGTAGAAAAGACCATAACTTTTACACTGGTAGCATTTATTCGTTTTATACAATGGAAAAACCGTTCTATTTATTTTGTATTTTATGCTTCGGGCGTTGACTTCTAAGGCCCTAGCTATTCGATTTGGTGGAGAAACGCCCTAGAGTGGAGCCTAGGTTGCCCGGAACGTGGAAATGACCATAACTTTCACACTGGTTGCTATTATTCGTTTTATACGATGGAAAAACTGTTATATTTATATTGTATTTTATGCTTCAGGCGTTGGCTTCTCAGGCCCTAACTATTCGATCTGGTGGAACAACACCCTAGAGTGAAGCCTAGGTTGCCTGGAACGTAGAAATGACCATCACTTTCACACGGGTTGCAATTATTCCTGTTATAGGATGGAAAGACTGTTGTATTTTTATTGTATTTTATGCTTCACGCGTTGACTTCTGAGGCCGTAGCTATTCGATGTGGTGGATGAACGCCATAGAGTGAAGCCTAGGTTGCCCGGAACGTAGAAATGTCCATATCTTTCACACTGTTTGCAATTATTCATTTTATACGATGGCAATGCTGTTGTATATTTATTGCACTTTATGCTTCGGGCATTGACTTCTATGGACCTAACTATTCAATCTGTTGGAGCAACGCCCTTGGGTGAAGCCTAGGTTGCCCGGAACGTAGAAATGACCATAACTTTCACACTGGTTGCAATTATTCGTTTTATACGATGGAAAAGCTATTGTATTTATTTTGTATTTTATGCTTCTGGCGTTGACTTCTAAGGCCCTAATTATTCGATCAGGTGGAGCAACGCCCTAGAGTGAAGCCTAGGTTGCCCGGTACGACGAAATGACCATCACTTTCAAACTGGTTGCAATTATTCGTCTTATACGATGGAAGAGCTGTTGTATTTATATCGTATTTTATGCTTCTGGCGTTGACTTCTTAGGCCCTAACTATTCCATCTGGTGGACCAACGCCATAGGGTGAAGCCTAGGTTGCCCGCAAAGTAGAAATAACCATAACTTTCACACTGGTAGCAATTATTAGTTTTATACGATGGAAAAACTGTTCTATTTATTTTATATTTTATGCTTCTGGCGTTGACTTCTAAGGCCCTAGCTATTCGATTTGGTGGAGCAACGCCCTAGAGTGGAGCCTAGGTTGCCCGGTACGTAGAAATGACCATTACTTTCACACTGTTTGCAAATATACATTATATACGATGGAAAGTCTGTTGTATTTATGTTGTATTTTATGCTCCTGGCGTTGACTTCTTAGGCCCTAACTATTTGATCTGGTGGAACAACGCCCAAGAGTGATGCCTAGGGTGCCCGGAACGTAGAAACGACCATTCCCTTCACGCTTGCTGCAATTATTCGTGTTATACGATGAAAAAATAGTTGTATTTTTATTGCATTTTATGCTTCTGGCGTTGACTTCATAGGCCCGAACTATTCGATCTGGTGCAACAACGCCCTAGAGTGAAGCCTAGGTTGCCTCGAACGTAGAAATGACCATCACTTTCACACGGGTTGCAATTATTCCTGTTATAGGATGGAAAGACTGTTGTATTTTTATTGTATTTTATACTTCAGGCGTTGACTTCTGTGGCCGTAGCTATTCGATGTGGTGGTAGAACGCCATAGAGTGAAGCCTAGGTTGCCCGGAAAGTAGAAATGACCATAAGTTTCATACTGATTGCAATTATTCGTTTTATACAATGGAAAAACCGTTCTATTTATTTTGTATTTTATGCTTCGGGCGTTGACTTCTAAGGCCCTAACTGTTGACCTGGTGGAGCAACGCCCTGGAGTGAAGCCTAGGTTGCCCGGAACGTAGAAATGACCAGAACTTTCACACTGGTTGCTATTATTCGTTTTATACGATGGAAAAGCTGTTGTATTTATATCGTACTTTATGCTTCTGGCGTTGACTTCTAAGGCCCTCAACTATTCGATCCGGTGGAGCAACGCCCTAGAGTGAAGCCTAGGTTGCCCGGAACGTACAAATGACCATTACTATGACACTGTTTGCAATTATTCATTTTATACGATGGAAATGCAGTTGTATTTATATTGCATTTTATTCTTCTGGCGTTGACTTTTAAGGCCGTAGCTATTAGATGTGGTGGAGCAACGCTCTAGAGTGTCGCATAGGTTGCCCGGAACGTAGAAATGACCATTACTTTCACAATGTATGCGAATATTCATTTTATACGATGGAAAAACTGTTGTACTTATATTGTATTTTATTCTTCTGGCGTTGAATTCTAAGTCCCTAGCTTTTCGATCTCGTGGACTAACGCCCTAGAGTGAAACCTAGGTTACCGGGAACGTAGAAATGACCAGTACTTTCTCACTGGTTGCAGTTATTCCTGTTATACGATGGAAAAACTGTTGCACCTTTATTGTATTTTATGCTTCTGGCGTTGACATCTAAGGCCCTAACTGTTTGATCTGGTGGAGCAACGCCCTAGAGTGAAGCCTAGGTTGCCCGGTACGTAGAAATGACCATAACTTTCACACTGGTTGCTATTATTCGTTTTATACGATGGAAAAACTGTTATATTTATATCGTACTTTATGCTTCTGGCGTTGACTTCTTAGGCCCTAACTATTCCATCTGTTGGAACAACGCCCTAGGGTGAAGCGTAGGTTGCCCGGAAAGTAGAAATGACCATAACTTTCACACTGGTAGCAATTATTCGTTTTATACGATGGAAAAACTGTTCTATTTATTTTGTATTTTATGCTTCGGGCGTTGACTTCTAAGGCCCTAACTATTCGATCAGGTGGAGCAACGCCCTAGAGTGAAGCCTAGGTTGCCCGGTACGACGAAATGACCATCACTTTCAAACTGGTTGCAATTATTCGTCCTATACGATGGAAGAGCTGTTGTATTTATATCGTATTTTATGCTTCTGGCGTTGACTTCTTAGGCCCTAACTATTCCATCTGGTGGAACAACGCCCTAGGGTGAAGCCTAGGTTGCCCGGAATGTAGAAATGACCATATCTTTCACACTGATAGCAATTAATCGTTTTATACAATGGAAGAATTGTTACAATTATACTGTATTTTATGCTTCTGGTGTTGCCCTCTAATGCCCTAACTATTCGATCTGGTGGAGCAACGCCCTAGAGTGAAGCCTAGGTTGCCGGGAACATAGAAATGACCATCACTTTCACACTGGTTGCAATTATTCCTGTTATACGATGGAAATGCTGTTGTATCTATATCGTATTTTATGCTTCTGGCGTTGACTTCTTAGGCCCTAACTATTCCATCTGGTGGAACAACGCCCTAGGGTGAACCCTAGGTTGTCCGGAACGTAGAAATGACCATAACTTTCACACTGTTTGCAATTATTCGTTTTATACAATGGAAGAACTGTCGTATTTATATTGTATTTTATGCTACTGGCGTTTACTTCTAAGGCCGTAGCTATTGGATGTGGTGGAGCAACGCCCTAGAGTGACGCCTAGGTTGCCCGGAACGTAGAAATGACCATTACCTTCACGCTTGTTGCAATTATTCCTGTTACTCGATGAAAAAGCTGTTGCATTTCTTATTGTGTTTTATGCTTCTGGCTTTGGCTTCTAAGTCCGTAACAATTAGATGCGGTGGAGCAACGCCCTAGAGTGAAGCCAAGGTTGCCCGGAAAGTAGAAATGACCATAACTATCATACTGGTAGCAATTATTCGTTGTATACAATGGAAAAACTGTCTCTATTTATTTTGTATTTTATGCTTCTGGCGTTGACTTCTAAGGCCCTAACTCTTCTATCTGGTGGAGCAGCGCCTCAGAGTTAAGTCTAGGATGCACGAAACGCCGAAATGATCATTACTTTCACATTGGTTGCAATTATACGTTTTATACGATGGAAAAGCTGTTGTATTTATATCGTATTTTTTGCTTCTGGCGTTGTCTTCTTAGGCCCTAACTATTCCATCTGGTGGAACAACGCCCTAGGGTGAAGCCTACGTTGCCCGGAACGTAGAAATGACCACAACTTTCACACTGGTAGCAATTAATCGTTTTATACAATGGAAGAACTGTTATATTTATACTGTATTTTATGCTTCTGATGTTGACTTCTAAGGCCCTAACTATTCGATCTGGTGGAGCAACGCCCTATAGTGAAGCCTAGGTTGCCGGGAACGTAGAAATGACCATCACTTTCACACTGGTTGCAATTATTCATTTTATACGATGGAAAAGCTGTTGTATTTATATTGTCTTTTATGCTTCTGGCGTTGACATCTAAGGCCGTAGCTATCAGATGTGGTGGAGCAACGCCCTAGTGTGACGCCTAGGTTGCTCGGAACGTAGAAATGACCAATACTTTCACAATGTTTGCAATTATTCATTTTATACGATGGAAAAACTGTTGTACTTATATTTTATTTTATTCTTCTGGCGTTGATTTCCAGGTCCCTAGCTATTCGATCTGTGGAGCAACGCCCTAGAGTTAAACCTAGGTTACCCGAAACACAGAAATGACCAGTACTTTCACACTGTTTGCAGTTATTCCTGTTATAAGATGGAAAAACTGTTGCATCTTTATTGTATTTTATGCTTCTGGCGTTGACTACCAAGGCCCCAACTGTTCGATATGGTGGAGCAACGCCCTAGAGTGTAGCGTAGGTTGCTCGGAATGTTGAAATGTCCATAACTTTCACACTGGTTGCAATTATTCGTTTTATACGATGGAAAAACTGTTGCATGTGTATTGCATTTTATGCTTCTGGCGTTGACATCTAAGGCCCTAATTATTCGATCTGGTGGAACAACGCCCTAGAGTGACGCCTAGGTTCCCCGGAACGTAGAAATGACCTTTACTTTCACAATGTTAGCAATTATTAGTTTTATACCATGGAAAAACTGTTGTACATATATTGTATTTTATTCTTCTGGCGTTGACTTCATAGACCCTAACTATTCGATCTGGTGGAACAACGCCCTAGAGTGAAGCCTAGGTTGCCGGAAACGTAGAAATGACCATTACGATCACACTGTTTGCAAATATACATCATATACGATGGAAAAGCTGTTGCATTTATATTGTATTTTATCATTCTGGCGTTGAATTCTAAGTGCCTAGCTATTCGATCTGGTAGAGCAACGCCATATAGTGAAGCCCAGGTTGCCCGGAACGTAGAAATGACCACTACATTCACATTGTGTGCAATTATTCATTTTATACTATGGAAAAACTGTTGTATTCATTTTGTATTTGGTGCTTCTGGCGTTGACTTCTTAGGCCTTAACTATTCGATCTGGTGGAACAACGACCTAGGGTGAAGCCTAGGTTGCCCGGAACGTAGAAATGACAATTACATTCACACTGGTTGCAATTATTCGTTTTATACGATGGAAAAACTGTTGTATTCATTTTGTATTTGGTGCTTCTGGCGTTGACTTCTTTGGCCTTAACTATTCGATCTGGTTGAGCAGCGCCATAGAGTGAAGCCTAGGGTGCCCGGAAAGTAGAAATGAACATTATTTTCACACTGGTTGCAATTATTCTTTTTATACGATGGAAAAACTGTTGTATTTATTATGTATTTTATGCTTCTGACGTTGTATTTTAAGGCCGTAGCTATTCGATGTGGTGGAGCAACGCCCTAGAGTGAAGCCGATGTTGCCCGGAACCTAGAAATGACCATTACTTTCACACTGGTTGCAATTATTCGTTTTATACTATGGAAAAACTGTTGTGCTTATATTGTATTTTATTCTTCTGGCGTTGACTTCTTAGGCCCTAACTATCCGATCTGGTGGAGCAACGCCCTAGAGTGAAGCCTAGGCTGCCCGGAACGTAGCACTGACCATTACGATCACACTGTTTGCAAATATACATTATATACGATGGAAAAGCTGTTGTATTTATATTGTATTTTATGCTTCTGGCGATGACTTCTAAGGCCGTAGCTATTAGATGTGGTGGAGCAACGCCATAGAGTGGCGCCTAGGTTGCCCGGAACGTAGAAATGACCACTTCTTTCACACTGTTTGCAATTATTCATTTTATACGATGGAAAAGCTGTTCTATTTAGTTTGTATTTTATGCTTCGGGCGTTGACTTCTAAGCCCCTAACTATTCGATCTGGTGGAGCAATGTCTCAGAGTTAAGTCTAGGATGCCCGAAACGCCGAAATGATCATTACTTTCACGCTTGTTGCAATTATTCCTGTTATACAATGAAAAGACTATTGTATTTTTATTGTATTTTGTGCTTCAGGCGTAGGCTTCTAAGGCCGTAGCTATTCGATATGGTGGAGCACCCCCTAGAGTGAAGCCTAGGTTGCTCGGAACGTAGAAATGACCACTTCTTTCACACTGTTTGCAATTATTCATTTAATATGATGGAAAAGCTGTTGTATCTATATCGTATTTTATGCTTCGGATGTTGTCTTCTTAGGCCCTAACATTTCGATCTGGTTGGGCAACGGCCTACAGTGAAGCCTATGTTGCCCGGAACGTAGATATGACCATAACCTTCACACAGGTTGCAATTATTCACTTTTATAGGGTGTAAAGGCTGTTGTGTTTAATTTGTATTTTATTCGTCTGGTGTTGACTTCTTAGGCCCTAACTATTCGATCTGGTGGATCAACGCCGTAGAGTGAAGTCGAGGTTGCCCGGAACGTAGAAATGACCATTACTTTCACACTGTTTGCAATTATTCCTTTTATACGATGGAAAAGCTGTTGTATTTATATCGTATTTTATGCTTCTGGCGTTGACTTCTAAGGCCCTGGCTATTCGATTTGGTGGAGCAACGCCCTAGAGTGGGGCCTAGGTCGCCCGGTACGTAGAAATGTCCATTACTTTCACACTGTTTGCAAAGATACATTATCTACGATGGAAAATCTGTTGTATTTATGTTGCATTTTATGCTTCTGGCGTTGACTTCTTGGGCCCTAACTATTTGGTCTGGTGGAGCAACGCCCTAAAGTGAAGCCTAGGTTACCCGGAACGTAGAAATGACCAGTACTTTCATACTGTTTGCAGTTATTTCTGTTATACGATGGAAAAACTTTTGCATCTATATTGTATTTTATGCTTTAGGCGTTGACTTCTAAGGTCGTAGCTATTCGTTGTGGTGGAGAAACGCCCTAGAGTGAAGCCTAGGTTGCCCGGAACGTGGAAATGCCCATTACTTTCACACTGGTGGCAATTATTCCTGTTATACGATGGAACAACTGTTGTATTTTTATTATATTTTATGCTTCTGGCGCTGACGTCTAAGTCCCTAGCTATTCGATCTGGTGGAACAACGCCCTAGAGCGAAGCCTAGGTTGCACGGAACGTAGAAATGACCATTACTTTCACACTGGTTGCAATTATTCGTCTTATACGATGGAAAAACTGTTGTATTCATTTTGTATTTGGTGCTTCTGGCGTTGACTTCTTAGGCCTTAACTATTCGATCTGGTTGAGCAGCGCCATAGAGTGAAGCCTAGGGTGCCCGGAAAGTAGAAATGAACATTATTTTCACACTGGTTGCAATTATTCGTTTTATACGATGGAAAAACTGTTGTATTTATATTGTATTTTATGTTTCTGACGTTGAATTCTAAGGCCGTAGCTAGTCGATGTGGTGGAGCAACGCCCTAGAGTTAAACCTAGGTTACCCGGAACGTAGAAATGACCAGTACTTTCACACTGTTTGCAGTTATTCCTGTTACAAGATGGAAAAACTGTTGCATATTTATTGTATTTTGTGCTTCTGGCGTCGACTACTAAGGCCCTAACTGTTCGATCTGGTGGAGCAACGGCCTAGAGTGAAGCCTAGGTTGCCCGGAACGTAGAAATGATCATAACTTTCATACTGGTAGCAATTATTCGTTGTATACAATGGAAAAACTGTCTCTATTTATTTTGTATTTTATGCTTCTGGCGTTGACTTCTAAGGCCCTAACTCTTCTATCGGGTGGAGCAACGCCTCAGAGTTAAGTCTAGGATGCACGAATCGCCGAAATGATCATTACTTTCACATTGGTTGCAATTATACGTTTTATACGATGGAAAAGCAGTTGTATTTATATCGTATTTTTTGCTTCTGGCGTTGTCTTCTTAGGCCCTAACTATTCCATCTGGTGGAACAACGCCCTAGGGTGAAGCCTACGTTGCCCGGAACGTAGAAATGACCACAACTTTCACACTGGTAGCAATTAATCGTTTTATACCATGGAAAAACTGTTGTACTTATATTGTATTTTATTCTTCTGGCGTTGACTTCATAGACCCTAACTATTCGATCTGGTGGAACAACGCCCTAGAGTGAAGCCTAGGTTGCCCGGAACGTAGCATTGACCATTACGATCACACTGTTTGCAAATATACATCATATACGATGGAAAAGCTGTTGCATTTATATTGGATTTTATCCTTCTGGCGTTGAATTCTAAGTGCCTAGCTATTCGATCTGGCGGAGCAACGCCATATAGTGAAGCCCAGGTTGCCCGGAACGTAGAAATGACCACTACATTCACATTGTGTGCAATTATTCATTTTATACGATGGAAAAGCCGTTGTACTTATATTGTATTTTATGCTTCTGGCGATGAATCCTAAGGCCGTAGCTATTAGATGTGGTGGAGCAACGCCATAGAGTGACGCCTAGGTTGCCCGGAACGTAGAAATGACCATCACTTTCACACTGGTTGCAATTATTCCTGTTATACGATGGAAAAGCTGTTGTATTTATATCGTATTTTATGCTTCTGGCGTTGACTTCTTAGGCCCTAACTATTCCATCTGGTGGAACAACGACCTAGGGTGAAGCCTAGGTTGCCCGGAACGTAGTGAATGACCATTACATTCACACTGGTTGCACTTATTCGTCTTATACGATGGAAAAACTGTTGTATTCATTTTGTATTTGGTGCTTCTGGCGTTGACTTCTTAGGCCTTAACTATTCGATCTGGTTGAGCAGCGCCATAGAGTGAAGCCTAGGGTGCCCGGAAAGTAGGAATGAACATTATTTTCACACTGGTTGCAATTATTCGTATTATACGATGGAAAAACTGTTGTATTTATATTGTATTTTATGTTTCTGACGTTGAATTCTAAGGCCGTAGCTAGTCGATGTGGTGGAGCAACGCCCTAGAGTTAAACCTAGGTTACCCGGAACGTAGAAATGACCAGTACTTTCACACTGTTTGCAGTTATTCCTGTTACAAGATGGAAAAACTGTTGCATATTTATTGTATTTTGTGCTTCTGGCGTCGACTACTAAGGCCCTAACTGTTCGATCTGGTGGAGCAACGGCCTAGAGTGAAGCCTAGGTTGCCCGGAACGGAGAAATGATCATAACTTTCATACTGGTAGCAATTATTCGTTGTATACAATGGAAAAACTGTCTCTATTTATTTTGTATTTTATGCTTCTGGCGTTGACTTCTAAGGCCCTAACTCTTCTATCGGGTGGAGCAACGCCTCAGAGTTAAGTCTAGGATGCACGAATCGCCGAAATGATCATTACTTTCACATTCTTTGCAATTATACGTTTTATACGATGGAAAAGCTGTTGTATTTATATCGTATTTTATGCTTCAAGCGTAGACTTCTGAGGTCCTAGCTACTCGAGCTGGTGGAGCAACGCCCTAGAGTGAAACCTAGGTTGCCCGGAACGTAGAAATGACCACAACTTTCACACTGGTAGCAATTAATCGTTTTATACCATGGAAAAACTGTTGTACTTATATTGTATTTTATTCTTCTGGCGTTGACTTCATAGACCCTAACTATTCGATCTGGTGGAACAACGCCCTAGAGTGTAGCCTAGGTTGCCCGGAACGTAGCATTGACCATTACGATCACACTGTTTGCAAATATACATCATATACGATGGAAAAGCTGTTGCATTTATATTGTATTTTATCCTTCTGGCGTTGAATTCTAAGTGCCTAGCTATTCGATCTGGTGGAGCAACGCCATATAGTGAAGCCCAGGTTGCCCGGAACGTAGAAATGACCACTACATTCACATTGTGTGCAATTATTCATTTTATACGATGGAAAAGCTGTTGTACTTATATTGTATTTTATGCTTCTGGCGATGAATCCTAAGGCCGTAGCTATTAGACGTGGTGGAGCAACGCCATAGAGTGACGCCTAGGTTGCCCGGAACGTAGAAATGACCATCACTTTCACACTGGTTGCAATTATTCCTGTTATACGATGGAAAAGCTGTTGTATTTATATCGTATTTTATGCTTCTGGCGTTGACTTCTTAGGCCCTAACTATTCCATCTGGTGGAACAACGACCTAGGGTGAAGCCTAGGTTGCCCGGAACGTAGAAATGACAATTACATTCACACTGGTTGCAATTATTCGTTTTATACGATGGAAAAACTGTTGTATTCATTTTGTATTTGGTGCTTCTGGCGTTGACTTCTTAGGCCTTAACTATTCGATCTGGTTGAGCAGCGCCATAGAGTGAAGCCTAGGGTGCCCGGAAAGTAGAAATGAACATTATTTTCACACTGGTTGCAATTATTCTTTTTATACGATGGAAAAACTGTTGTATTTATTATGTATTTTATGCTTCTGACGTTGTATTTTAAGGCCGTAGCTATTCGATGTGGTGGAGCAACGCCCTAGAGTGAAGCCGAGGTTGCCCGGAACCTAGAAATGACCATTACTTTCACACTGGTTGCAATTATTCGTTTTATACTATGGAAAAACTGTTGTGCTTATATTGTATTTTATTCTTCTGGCGTTGACTTCTTAGGCCATAACTATCCGATCTGGTGGAGCAACGCCCTAGAGTGAAGCCTAGGCTGCCCGGAACGTAGCACTGACCATTACGATCACACTGTTTGCAAATATACATTATATACGATGGAAAAGCTGTTGTATTTATATTGTATTTTATGCTTCTGGCGATGACTTCTAAGGCCGTAGCTATTAGATGTGGTGGAGCAACGCCATAGAGTGGCGCCTAGGTTGCCCGGAAGGTAGAAATGACCATCACTTTCACAGTGGTTGCAATTATTCCTGTTATACGATGGAAAAGCTGTTGTATTTATATCGTATTTTATGCTTCTGGCGTTGACTTCTTAGGCCCTAACTATTCCATCTGGTGGAACAACGACCTAGGGTGAAGCCTAGGTTGCCCGGAACGTAGAAATGACCGTTACTTTCACACTGGCTGCAATTATTCGTTTTATACGGTGTAAAGGCTGTTGTGTTTATTTTTTATTTTATTTTTCTGATGTTGACTTCTTAGGCCCTAACTATTCGATCTGGAGGAACAACGCCGTAGAGTGAAGCCTAGGTAGCCCGGAACGTAGAAATGACCATTACTTTCACACTGTTTGCAATTATTCCTTTTATACGATGGAAGAGCTGTTGTATTTATACCGTATTTTATGCTCCTGGCGTTGACTTCTAAGAACCTAACTATTCGATCTGGTGGAGCAACGCCCTAGAGTGAAGCCTAGGTTGCCGGAAACGTAGAAATGACCATTACTTTCACAATGTTTGCAATTATTCGTTTTATACGATGGAAAAACTGCTGTACTTATATTGTATTTTATCCATCTGGCGTTGACTTCTAAGGCCGTAGCTATTAGATGTGGTGGAGCATCGCCCTAGAGTGACGCCTAGGGTGCTCGGAACGTAGAAATGACCGTTACTTTCACACTGTTCGCAATTATTCATTTTATACGATGGAAAAGCTGTTCTATTTAGTTTGTATTTTATGCTTCGGGCGTTGACTTCTAAGCCCCTAACTATTCGATCTGGTGGAGCAATGTCTCAGAGTTAAGTCTAGGATGCCCGAAACGCCGAAATGATCATTACTTTCACGCTTGTTGCAATTATTCCTGTTATACAATGAAAAGACTATTGTATTTTTATTGTATTTTGTGCTTCAGGCGTAGGCTTCTAAGGCCGTAGCTATTCGATATGGTGGAGCACCCCCTAGAGTGAAGCCTAGGTTGCTCGGAACGTAGAAATGACCACTTCTTTCACACTGTTTGCAATTATTCATTTAATATGATGGAAAAGCTGTTGTATCTATATCGTATTTTATGCTTCGGATGTTGTCTTCTTAGGCCCTAACATTTCGATCTGGTTGGGCAACGGCCTACAGTGAAGCCTATGTTGCCCGGAACGTAGATATGACCATAACCTTCACACAGGTTGCAATTATTCACTTTTATAGGGTGTAAAGGCTGTTGTGTTTAATTTGTATTTTATTCGTCTGGTGTTGACTTCTTAGGCCCTAACTATTCGATCTGGTGAATCAACGCCGTAGAGTGAAGTCGAGGTTGCCCGGAACGTAGAAATGACCATTACTTTCACACTGTTTGCAATTATTCCTTCTATACGATGGAAAAGCTGTTGTATTTATATCGTATTTTATGCTTCTGGCGTTGACTTCTAAGGCCCTGGCTATTCGAGTTGGTGGAGCAACGCCCTAGAGTGGGGCCTAGGTCGCCCGGTACGTAGAAATGTCCATTACTTTCACACTGTTTGCAAATATACATTATCTACGATGGAAAATCTGTTGTATTTATGTTGCATTTTATGCTTCTGGCGTTGACTTCTTGGGCCCTGACTATTTGGTCTGGTGGAGCAACGCCCTAAAGTGAAGCCTAGTTTACCCGGAACGTAGAAATGACCAGTACTTTCATACTGTTTGCAGTTATTCCTGTTATACGATGGAAAAACATTTGCACCTTTATTGTATTTTATGCTTCTGGCGTTGACTTCTAAGGCCCTAGCTATTCGATTTGGTGGAGCAACGCCCTAGAGTGGAGCCTAGGTTGCCCGGTACGTAGAAATGACCATTACTTTCACACTGTTTGCAAATATACATTATATACGATGGAAAGTCTGTTGTATTTATGTTGTATTTTATGCTCCTGGCGTTGACTTCTTAGGCCCTAACTATTTGATCTGGTGGAGCACCGCCCTAGCGTGAAGCCTAGGTTGCCCGGAACGTAGATATGACCATTCATTTCACACTGGAAGCAATTATTCGTTTTATACGATGGAAAAACTGTTTTATTTATTTTGTATTTTATGCTTCGGGCGTTGACTTCTAAGGCCCTAACTATTCGATCTGGTGGAGCAACGTCCTAGAGTGAAGCCTAGGTTGCGCGGAACGTAGAAATGACCATAACTTTCACACTGGTAGCAATTATACGTTATATACGATGGAAAAACTGTTTCATTTATTTTGTATTTCATGCTTCGGGCGTTGACTTCTAAGGCCCTAACTGTTTGATCTGGTGGAGCAACGCCCTGGAGTGAAGCCTAGGTTGCCCGGAACGTAGAAATGACCATAACTTTCACACTGGTTTCTATTGTTCGTTTTATACGATGGAAAAACTGTTATATTTATATTGCATTTTATTCTTATGGCGTTGAATTCTAAGTCCCTAGCTATTCGATCTGGTGGAGCAACGCCCTAGAGTGAATCCTATGTTACCCGGAACGTAGAAATGGCCATTACCTTCACACAGGTTGCAATTATTCGTTTTATACGATGGAAAAGCTGTTGTATTTATATCTTATTTTATGCTTCTTGCGCTGACTTCTCAGGCCCTAACTATTCGATCTGGCGGAGCAACGCCCTAGAGTGAAGCCTAGGTTGCCCGAAACGTAGAAATGACCATCACTTTCACACTGGTTGCAGTTATTCCTGTTATACGATGGACAAGCTGTTGCATTTTTATTGTACTCTATGATTCTGGCGTTGACTTCAATGGCGCTACGTATTCGATCTGGTGGAGCAATGCCTCACAGTTAAATCTAGGATGCCCGAAACGTCGAAATGATCATTACTTTCACACTGATTGCAATTATTCGTTTTATACGATGGAAAAACTGTTTTATTTACATTGTGTTTTATGCTTCTGGCGGTGCCTTCTTAGGCCCTAACTATTCGATCTGTTGGACCAACGCCCTAGAGTGAATCCCAGGTTGCCCGGAACGTAGAAATTACCATAACTTTCACACTGGTAGCAATTATTCGTTTTATACAATGGAAAACTGTTCTATTTATTTTGTATTTTATGCTCCTGGCGTTGACTTCTTAGGCCCTAACTATTGGATCTGGTGACTAACGCCCTAAAGTGAAGCCTAGGTTGCCCAGAACGTAGAAATTACCATAACTTTCACACTGGTTGCAATTATTCGTTCTATACAATGGAAAACGGTTCCATTTATTTTTTATTTTGTGCTTCTGGCGTTGACTTCTTAGGCCCTAAGTATTGGATCTGGTGGCCTAATGCCCTAGAGTGAAGCCTAGGTTGCCCGGTACGTAGAAATGACCATCACTCTCAAACTGGTTGCAATTATTGCTGTTATATGATGGAAAAACTGTTGTATTTTTATTGCATTTTATGCTTCGGGCATTGACTTCTAAGGCTCTAACTATTCAATCTGTTGGAGCAATGCCCTAGGGTGAAGCCTAGGTTGCCCGGAAAATATAAATGACCATAAGTTTCATACTGGTTGCAATTATTCGTTTTATACGATGGAAAAACTGTTGTATTTATATTGTATTTTATGCTTCTGGCGTTCACTTCTTAGGCCCGAACTATTCGATCTGGTGGAACAACGGCCGAGGGTGAAGCCTAGGTTGCCCGGAACGTAGAAATGACCATCACTTTCAAACTGGTTGCAATTATTCCTGTTATATGATGGAAAAACTTTTGTATTTTTATCGCATTTTATGCCTCGGGCATTGACTTCTAAGGCCCTAACTATTCAATCTGTTGGAGCAACGCCCTAGGGTGAAGCCTAGGTTGCCCGGAACGTAGAAATGACCATAACTTTCACACTGGTTGCAATTATTCATTTTATACGATGGAAAAACTGTTGTACTTATATTGTATTTTATTCTTATGGCGTTGAATTCTAAGTCCCTAGCTATTCAATCTGGTGGAGCAACGCCCTAGAGTGAAACCTAGGTTACCCGGAACGTAGAAATGACCAGTCCTTTCAAACTGTTTGCAGTTATTCCTGTAATACGATGGAAAAGCTTTTGCATCTTTATTGTATTTTATGCTTCTGGCGTTGACTTCTAAGGCCCTAACTATTCCATTTGGTGGAGCAACGCCCTAGAGTGGAGCCTAGGTTGCCCGGTACGTAGAAATAATCATTACTTTCACACTGTTTGCAAATATACATTATATACGATGGAAAGTCTGTTGTATTTATGTTGTATTTTATGCTTCTGGCGTTGACTTCTTAGGCCCTAACTATTTGATCTGGTGGAGCACCGCCCTAGAGTGAAGCCTAGGTTGCCCGGAACGTAGAAATGACCATAACTTTCACACTGGTAGCAATTATTCGTTTTACACATGGAAAAACTGTTCAATTTTTTTGTATTTTATGCATCGGGCATTGACTTCTAAGGCCCTAGCTGTTCGATCTGGTGGAGCAACGCCCTAGAGTGAAACCTAGGTTACCCGGAACGTAGAAATGACCAGTACTTTCACACTGTTTGCAGTTATTCCTGTTGTATGATGGATAAACTGTTGCATCTTTATTGTATTTTATGCTTCTGGCGTTGACTTCTAAGGCCCTAACCATTCGATCTGGTGGAGCAACGCCCTAGAGTGAAGCCTAGGTTGCTCGGAACGTAGAAACGACCATTACATTCACACTGTTTGCAATTATTCATTTTATACGATGGCAAAGCTGTTGTATTTATATTGTATTTTATGCTTCCGGCGTTAACTTCTAAGGCCGTAGCTATCAGATGTGGAGCAGCAACGCCCTAGAGTGACGCGTAGGTTGTCCGGAACGTAGAAATGACCATTACTTTCACAATGTTCGCAATCATTCATTTTATACGATGGAAAAACTGTTGTACTTATATTGTATTTTATGCTTCGGGCGTTGACTTCTAAGGCCCTAACTATTCGATTTGGTGGAGCAACGCCCTACAGTGAAGCCTAGGTTGCCCGGAACGTAGATATGTCCATAACCATCACACAGGTTGCAATTATTCGTTTTATACGATGGAAAAGCTGTTGTATTTATATTGTATTTTATGCTCCTGGCGTTGACTTCTAAGGCCGTAGCTATTAGATGTGGTGGAGCAACGCCCTAGAGTGGAGCCTAGGTTGCCCGGTACGTAGAAATGACCATTACTTTCACACTGTTTGCAAATATACATTATATACGATGGAAAGTCTGTTGTATTTATGTTGTATTTTATGCTCCTGGCGTTGACTTCTTAGGCCCTAACTATTTGATCTGGTGGAGCACCGCCCTAGCGTGAAGCCTAGGTTGCCCGGAACGTAGATATGACCATTCATTTCACACTGGAAGCAATTATTCGTTTTACACATGGAAAAACTGTTCTATTTTTTTGTATTTTATGCATCGGGCGTTGACTTCTAAGGCCCTAGCTATTCGATATGGTGGAGCAACGCCCTAGAATGAAACCTAGGTTACCCGGAACGTAGAAATGAGCAGTACTTTCACACTGTTCGCAATTACTCATTTTATACGATGGAAAAACTGTTGTACTTATATTGTATTTTATCCTTCTGGCGTTGAATTCTAAGTCCCTAGCTATTCGATCTGGTGGAGCAACGCACTAGAGTGAAGCCTAGGTTACCCGGAACGTAGAAATGACCAGTACTTTCACACTGGTTGCAGTTATTCGTTTTATACGATGGAAAAACTGTTTTATTTATTTTGTATTTCATGCTTTGGGCGTTGACTTCTAAGGCCCTAACTGTTTGATCTGGTGGAGCAACGCCCTGGAGTGAAGCCTAGGTTGCCCGGAACGTAGAAATGACCATAACTTTCACACTGGTTTCTATTGTTCGTTTTATACGATGGAAAAACTGTTATATTTATATTGCATTTTATTCTTATGGCGTTGAATTCTAAGTCCCTAGCTATTCGATCTGGTGGAGCAACGCCCTAGAGTGAATCCTATGTTACCCGGAACGTAGAAATGGCCATTACCTTCACACAGGTTGCAATTATTCGTTTTATACGATGGAAAAGCTGTTGTATTTATATCTTATTTTATGCTTCTTGCGCTGACTTCTCAGGCCCTAACTATTCGATCTGGCGGAGCAACGCCCTAGAGTGAAGCCTAGGTTGCCCGAAACGTAGAAATGACCATCACTTTCACACTGGTTGCAGTTATTCCTGTTATACGATGGACAAGCTGTTGCATTTTTATTGTACTCTATGATTCTGGCGTTGACTTCAATGGCGCTACGTATTCGATCTGGTGGAGCAATGCCTCACAGTTAAATCTAGGATGCCCGAAACGTCGAAATGATCATTACTTTCACACTGATTGCAATTATTCGTTTTATACGATGGAAAAACTGTTTTATTTACATTGTGTTTTATGCTTCTGGCGGTGCCTTCTTAGGCCCTAACTATTCGATCTGTTGGACCAACGCCCTAGAGTGAAGCCCAGGTTGCCCGGAACGTAGAAATTACCATAACTTTCACACTGGTAGCAATTATTCGTTTTATACAATGGAAAACTGTTCTATTTATTTTGTATTTTATGCTCCTGGCGTTGACTTCTTAGGCCCTAACTATTGGATCTGGTGACTAACGCCCTAAAGTGAAGCCTAGGTTGCCCAGAACGTAGAAATTACCATAACTTTCACACTGGTTGCAATTATTCGTTCTATACAATGGAAAACGGTTCCATTTATTTTTTATTTTGTGCTTCTGGCGTTGACTTCTTAGGCCCTAAGTATTGGATCTGGTGGCCTAATGCCCTAGAGTGAAGCCTAGGTTGCCCGGTACGTAGAAATGACCATCACTCTCAAACTGGTTGCAATTATTGCTGTTATATGATGGAAAAACTGTTGTATTTTTATTGCATTTTATGCTTCGGGCATTGACTTCTAAGGCTCTAACTATTCAATCTGTTGGAGCAATGCCCTAGGGTGAAGCCTAGGTTGCCCGGAAAATATAAATGACCATAAGTTTCATACTGGTTGCAATTATTCGTTTTATACGATGGAAAAACTGTTGTATTTATATTGTATTTTATGCTTCTGGCGTTCACTTCTTAGGCCCGAACTATTCGATCTGGTGGAACAACGGCCGAGGGTGAAGCCTAGGTTGCCCGGAACGTAGAAATGACCATCACTTTCAAGCTGGTTGCAATTATTCCTGTTATATGATGGAAAAACTTTTGTATTTTTATCGCATTTTATGCCTCGGGCATTGACTTCTAAGGCCCTAACTATTCAATCTGTTGGAGCAACGCCCTAGGGTGAAGCCTAGGTTGCCCGGAACGTAGAAATGACCATAACTTTCACACTGGTTGCAATTATTCATTTTATACGATGGAAAAACTGTTGTACTTATATTGTATTTTATTCTTATGGCGTTGAATTCTAAGTCCCTAGCTATTCAATCTGGTGGAGCAACGCCCTAGAGTGAAACCTAGGTTACCCGGAACGTAGAAATGACCAGTCCTTTCAAACTGTTTGCAGTTATTCCTGTAATACGATGGAAAAGCTTTTGCATCTTTATTGTATTTTATGCTTCTGGCGTTGACTTCTAAGGCCCTAACTATTCCATTTGGTGGAGCAACGCCCTAGAGTGGAGCCTAGGTTGCCCGGTACGTAGAAATAATCATTACTTTCACACTGTTTGCAAATATACATTATATACGATGGAAAGTCTGTTGTATTTATGTTGTATTTTATGCTTCTGGCGTTGACTTCTTAGGCCCTAACTATTTGATCTGGTGGAGCACCGCCCTAGAGTGAAGCCTAGGTTGCCCGGAACGTAGAAATGACCATAGCTTTCACACTGCTAGCAATTATTCGTTTTACACATGGAAAAACTGTTCAATTTTTTTGTATTTTATGCATCGGGCATTGACTTCTAAGGCCCTAGCTGTTCGATCTGGTGGAGCAACGCCCTAGAGTGAAACCTAGGTTACCCGGAACGTAGAAATGACCAGTACTTTCACACTGTTTGCAGTTATTCCTGTTGTATGATGGAAAAACTGTTGCATCTTTATTGTATTTTATGCTTCTGGCGTTGACTTCTAAGGCCCTAACCATTCGATCTGGTGGAGCAACGCCCTAGAGTGAAGCCTAGGTTGCTCGGAACGTAGAAACGACCATTACATTCACACTGTTTGCAATTATTCATTTTATACGATGGCAAAGCTGTTGTATTTATATTGTATTTTATGCTTCCGGCGTTAACTTCTAAGGCCGTAGCTATCAGATGTGGAGCAGCAACGCCCTAGAGTGACGCGTAGGTTGTCCGGAACGTAGAAATGACCATTACTTTCACAATGTTCGCAATCATTCATTTTATACGATGGAAAAACTGTTGTACTTATATTGTATTTTATGCTTCGGGCGTTGACTTCTAAGGCCCTAACTATTCGATTTGGTGGAGCAACGCCCTACAGTGAAGCCTAGGTTGCCCGGAACGTAGATATGTCCATAACCATCACACAGGTTGCAATTATTCGTTTTATACGATGGAAAAGCTGTTGTATTTATATTGTATTTTATGCTCCTGGCGTTGACTTCTAAGGCCGTAGCTATTAGATGTGGTGGAGCAACGCCCTAGAGTGGAGCCTAGGTTGCCCGGTACGTAGAAATGACCATTACTTTCACACTGTTTGCAAATATACATTATATACGATGGAAAGTCTGTTGTATTTATGTTGTATTTTATGCTCCTGGCGTTGACTTCTTAGGCCCTAACTATTTGATCTGGTGGAGCACCGCCCTAGCGTGAAGCCTAGGTTGCCCGGAACGTAGATATGACCATTCATTTCACACTGGAAGCAATTATTCGTTTTACACATGGAAAAACTGTTCTATTTTTTTGTATTTTATGCATCGGGCGTTGACTTCTAAGGCCCTAGCTATTCGATATGGTGGAGCAACGCCCTAGAATGAAACCTAGGTTACCCGGAACGTAGAAATGAGCAGTACTTTCACACTGTTCGCAATTACTCATTTTATACGATGGAAAAACTGTTGTACTTATATTGTATTTTATCCTTCTGGCGTTGAATTCTAAGTCCCTAGCTATTCGATCTGGTGGAGCAACGCACTAGAGTGAAGCCTAGGTTACCCGGAACGTAGAAATGACCAGTACTTTCACACTGGTTGCAGTTATTCGTTTTATACGATGGAAAAACTGTTTTATTTATTTTGTATTTTATGCTTCTGGCGTTCACTTCTTAGGCCCGAACTATTCAATCTGGTGGAACAACGGCCGAAGGTGAAGCCTAGGTTGCCCGGAACGTAGAAATGACCATAACTTTTACACTGGTAGCAATTATTCGTTTTATACAATGGAAAAACTGTTCTATTTATTTTGTATTTAATGCTTCGGGCGTTGGCTTCTAAGGCCCTAACTGTTTGATCTGGTGGACATACGCCCTAGAGTGAAGCCTAGGTTGCCCGGAACGTAGAAGTGACCATAACTTTCACACTGGTTGCTATTATTCGTTTTATACGATGGAAAAACTGTTATATTTATTTTGTATTTTATGTTTGGGGCGTTGACTTCTAAGGCCCTAACTGTTTGATGTGGTGGAGCAACGCCCTAGGGTGAAGCCTAGGTTGCCCGGAACGTAGAAATGACCATAACTTTCACACTGGTTGCTATTATTCGTTATATACGATGGAAAAACTGTTATATTTATATTGTATTTTATGCTTCTGTCGTTGACTTCTGAGGCCGTAGCTATTCGATGTGGTGGAACAGCGACCTAGAATGACGCCTAGGTTGACCGGAACGTATAAATGACCATTACTTTCACACTGGTAGCAATTATTCGTTTTACACATGGAAAAACTGTTCTATTTTTTTGTATTTTAAGCATCGGGCGTTGACTTCTAAGGCCCTAGCTATTCGATATGGTGGAGCAACGCCCTAGAATGAAACCTAGGTTACCCGGAACGTAGAAATGAGCAGTACTTTCACACTGTTTGCAATTACTCATTTTATACGATGGAAAAACTGTTGTACTTATATTGTATTTTATCCATCTGGCGTTGAATTCTAAGTCCCTAGCTATTCGATCTGGTGGAGCAACGCACTAGAGTGAAGCCTAGGTTACCCGGAACGTAGAAATGACCAGTACTTTCACACTGGTTGCAGTTATTCGTTTTATACAGTGGAAAAACTGTTGTATTTATTTTGCATTTTATGCTTCTGGCGTTGACTTCTAAGGCCCTAACTATTCGATCTGGCGGAGCAACACCCTACAGTGAAGCCTAGGTTGCTCGGAACGTAGAACTGACCATTACCTTCACACTGTTTGCAATAATTCATTTTATACGATGGCAAAGCTGTTGTATTTATATTGTATTTTATGCTTCTGGCGTTGACTTCTAAGGCACTATCTCTTCGATTTGGTGGAGCAACGCCTCACAGTTAAGCCTAGGATGCCCGAAACGTCGAAATGGTCATTACTTTTGCACTGGTTGCAATTAGTCATGCTATACGATGGAAAATCAGTTGCATATTTATTGTATTTTATGCTTCTGGCGTTGACTTCTAAGGCCGTAGCTTTTAGCTGTGGTGGAGCAACGCCCTAGAGTGACGCCTAGGTTGCCCGGCACGTAGAAATGACCATTACTTTCACACTGTTTCACAAATATACATTATATACGATGGAAAGGCTGTTGTATTTATATTGTATTTTATGCTTCTGGCGTTGACTTCTTAGGCCCTAACTATTTAACCTGGTGGAGCACCGCCCTAGAGTGAAGCCTAGGTTGCCCGGAACGTAGAACATACCATTACCTTCACACTGGTTGCAATTATTCCTGTTATACGATGGAAAAACTGTTCCATCTTTATCGTATTTTATGCTTCTGGCGTTGACTTCTTAGGCCCTAACTATTAAATCAGGTGGAACAACGCCCTAGGGTGAAGCCTAGGTTGCCCGGAACGTAGAAATGACCAACTCTTTCACACTGGTAGCAATTATTCGTTTTATACATGGAAAAGCTGTCGTATTTATTTTGTATGTTATGCTTCGGGCGCTGACTTCTAAGGCCCTAGCTATTCGATCTGGTGGAACAGCAATCTAGAGCGAAGCCTAGGTTGCCCGGAACGTAGAAATGACCATAACTTTCACACTGGTTACCATTACTCGTTTTATACGATGGAAAAGCTGTTGTATTTATATCGTATTTTATGCTTCTGGCGTTGACTTCTTAGGCCCTAACTATTCCATCTGGTGGAACAACGCCCAAGAGTGATGCCTAGGGTGCCCGGAACGTAGAAACGACCATTCCCTTCACGCTTGCTGCAATTATTCGTGTTATACGATGAAAAAATAGTTGTATTTTTATTGCATTTTATGCTTCTGGCGTTGACTTCATAGGCCCTAACTATTTGATCTGGTGGAGCACCGCCCTAGCGTGAAGCCTAGGTTGCCCGGAACGTAGAAATGACCATTCATTTCACACTGGAAGCAATTATTCGTTTTATACGATGGAAAAACTGTTATATTTATATTGTATTTTATGCTTCTGGCGTTGGCTTCTCAGGCCCTAACTATTCGATCTGGTGGAACAACACCCTAGAGTGAAGCCTAGGTTGCCTGGAACGTAGAAATGACCATCACTTTCACACGGGTTGCAATTATTCCTGTTATAGGATGGAAAGACTGTTGTATTTTTATTGTATTTTATGCTTCAGGCGTTGACTTCTGAGGCCGTAGCTATTCGATGTGGTGGATGAACGCCATAGAGTGAAGCCTAGGTTGCCCGGAACGTAGAAATGACCAGTACTTTCACACTGGTTGCAGTTATTCCTGTTATACGATGGAAAAACTGTTGCACCTTTATTGTATTTTATGCTTCTGGCGTTGACATCTAGGGCCCTAACTGTTTGATCTGGTGGAGCAACGCCCTAGAGTGAAGCCTAGGTTGCCCGGAACGTAGAAATGACCATAACTTTCACACTGGTTGCTATTATTCGTTTTATACGATGGAAAAACTGTTATATTTATATTGTATTTTATGCTTCTGGCGTTGACTTCTTAGGCCCTAACTATTCGATCTGGTGGAACAACACCCTAGAGTGAAGCCTAGGATGCCTGGAACGTAGAAATGACCATCACTTTCACACGGGTTGCAATTATTCCTGTTATAGGATGGAAAGACTGTTGTATTTTTATTGTATTTTATGCTTCACGCGTTGACTTCTGAGGCCGTAGCTATTCGATGTGGTGGATGGACGCCATAGAGTGAAGCCTAGGTTGCCCGGAACGTAGAAATGTCCATATCTTTCACACTGTTTGCAATTATTCATTTTATACGATGGCAATGCTGTTGTATATTTATTGCACTTTATGCTTCGGGCATTGACTTCTATGGACCTAACTATTCAATCTGTTGGAGCAACGCCCTTGGGTGAAGCCTAGGTTGCCCGGAACGTAGAAATGACCATAACTTTCACACTGGTTGCAATTATTCGTTTTATACGATGGAAAAGCTATTGTATTTATTTTGTATTTTATGCCTCGGGCGTTGACTTCTAAGGCCCTAACTATTCGATCAGGAGGAGCAACGCCCTAGAGTGAAGCCTAGGTTGCCCGGTACGTAGAAATGACCATCACTTTCAAACTGGTTGCAATTATTCGTCTTATACGATGGAAAAGCTGTTGTATTTATATCGTATTTTATGCTTCTGGCGTTGACTTCTTAGGCCCTAACTATTCGATCTGGTGCAACAACGCCCTAGAGTGAAGCCTAGGTTGCCCGGAACGTAGAAATGACCATTCATTTCACACTGGTAGCATTTATTCGTTTTATACGATGAAAAAACTGTTTTATTTATTTTGTATTTTATGCTTCGGGCGTTGACTTCTAAGGCCCTAACTATTCGATCTGGTGGGACAACGGCCTAGGGTGAAGCCTAGGTTGCCCGAGACGTAGAAATGACCATAACTTTTACACTGGTAGCATTTATTCGTTTTATACAATGGAAAAACCGTTCTATTTATTTTGTATTTTATGCTTCGGGCGTTGACTTCTAAGGCCCTAACTGTTTGATCTGGTGGAGCAACGCCCTAGTGTGAAGCCCAGATTGCCCGGAACGTTGAAATGACCATAACTTTCACTCTGGTTGCTAATATTCGTTTTATACGATGGAAAAACTGTTATATTTATATTGCATTTTATTCTTATGGCGTTGAATTCTAAGTCCCTAGCTATTCGATCTGGTGGAGCAACGCCCTAGAGTGAATCCTAGGTTACCCGGAACGTAGAAATGACCAGTACTTTCATACTGTTTGCAGTTATTCCTGTTATACGATGGAAAAACATTTGCACCTTTATTGTATTTTATGCTTCTGGCGTTGACTTCTAAGGCCCTAGCTATTCGATTTGGTGGAGCAACGCCCTAGAGTGGAGCCTAGGTTGCCCGGTACGTAGAAATGACCATTACTTTCACACTGTTTGCAAATATACATTATATACGATGGAAAGTCTGTTGTATTTATGTTGTATTTTATGCTCCTGGCGTTGACTTCTTAGGCCCTAACTATTTGATCTGGTGGAGCACCGCCCTAGCGTGAAGCCTAGGTTGCCCGGAACGTAGAAATGACCATTCATTTCACACTGGTAGCAATTATTCGTTTTATACGATGGAAAAACTGTTTTATTTATTTTGTATTTTATGCTTCGGGCGTTGACTTCTAAGTCCCTAACTATTCGATCTGGTGGAGCAACGCCCTAGAGTGAAGCCTAGGTTGCGCGGAACGCAGAAATGACTATTAGCTTCACACTGGTTGCAATTATTCCTGTTATACGATGGAAAAGCTATTGGATTTTTGTTCTATTTTATGCTTCGGTCGTTGACTTCTAAGGCCCTAGCTATTCGATCTGGTGGAGCAACGACCTAGAGTGAAGCCTAGGTTGCCCGAGACGTGGATATGGTCAATACCTTCACACTGGTTGCAACTATTCCAGTTATATGATGGAAAAACTGTTGTATTTTTATTGTATTTTATGCTTCTGGCGTTGACTTCTATGGCCCTAACTATTGGATCTGGTGGACCAACGCCCTAGAGTGAAGCCTAGGTTGCCCGGAACGTAGAAATGACCATAACTTTCACACTGGTTGCTATTATTCGTTTTATACAATGGAATAACTGTTATATTTATATTGTATTTTATGCTTCTGGCGTTGACTCACTTAGGCCCTACCTTTTCGATCTGGCGGAGCAACACCCTACAGTGAAGCCTAGGTTGCTCGGAACGTAGAAATGACCATTACCTTCACACTGTTTGCAATAATTCATTTTATACGATGGCAAAGCTGTTGTATTTATATTGTATTTTATGCTTCTGGCGTTGACTTCTGAGGCCCTAACTCTTCGATTTGGTGGAGCAACGCCTCAGAGTTAAGCCTAGGATGCCCGAAACGTCGAAATGGCCATAACTTTCACACTGGTTACCATTATTCGTTTTATACGATGGAAAAGCTGTTGTATTTATATCGTATTTTATGCTTCTGGCGTTGACTTCTTAGGCCGTAACTATTCCATCTGGTGGAACAACGCCCTAGGGTAAAGCGTAGGTTGCCCGGAAAGTAGAAATGACCATAACTTTCACACTGGTAGCAATTATTCGTTTTATACGATGGAAAAACTGTTCCATTTATTTTGTATTTTATGCTTCGGGCGTTGACTTCTAAGACCTTAACTATTCGATCTGGTGGAGCAACGACCTAGAGTGAAGCCTAGGTTGCCCGGAGCGTCGAAAGGACCATCACTTTCTAACTGGTTGCAATTAATCCTGTTATACGATGGAAAAACTGTTGTATTTTTGTTGCCTTTTATGCTTCGGGCGTTGACTTCTAAGGCCCTAACTATTCAATCTGTTGGAGCAACGCCCTAGGGTGAAGCCTAGGTTGCCCGGAAAGCAGATATGACGTTAACTTTCATATTGGTTGCAATTATTAGTTTTATACGATGGAAAAGCTGTTGTATTTATATTGTATTTTATGCATCCGGCGTTGACTTCTAAGGCACTAACTATTCCGTCTAGTGGATCAACGCCCTAGAGTGAAGCCTAGATTGCCCGGAACGTAGAAATGACCATCACTTTCAAACTGGTTGCAATTATTCCTGTTATATGATGGAAAAACTGTTGTATTTTTATCGCATTTTATGCTTCCGGCATTGACTTCTAAGGCCCTAACTATTCAATCTGTTGGAGCAACGCCCTAGGGTGAAACCTAAGTTGCCCGGAACGTAGAAATGACCATTACTTTCACACTGTTTGCAATTATTCCTTTTATACGATGGAAAAGCTGTTGTATTTATACCGTATTTTATGCTTCTGGCGTTGACTTCTTAGGCCCTAACTATTCGATCTCTTTGGAGCATCGTCCTAGAATGAAGCCTAGGTTGCCCGGAACGTAGAAATGACCATAACTTTCAAACTGGTTGCAGTTAATCCTGTTATACGATGGAAAAACTGTTGTATTTTTATTGCCATTTATGCTTCGGGCGTTGACTTCTAAGGCCCTAACTATTCAATCTGTTGGAGCAACGCCCAAGGATGAAGCCTAGGTTGCCCGGA
Organism: Calliopsis andreniformis; assembly: GCF_051401765.1. Classification (NCBI taxonomy): domain Eukaryota; kingdom Metazoa; phylum Arthropoda; class Insecta; order Hymenoptera; family Andrenidae; genus Calliopsis; species Calliopsis andreniformis. The sequence goes on from NW_027480428.1 coordinate 16,043,224, forward strand.
AAGTAGAAATGACGTTAACTTTCATAGTGGTTGCAATTATTCGTTTTATACGATGGAAAAACTGTTGTATTTATATTGTATTTTATGCATCTGGCGTTGACTTCTAAGGCACTAACTATTCGATCTAGTGGATCAACGCCCCAGAGTGAAGCCTAGGTTGCCCGGTACGTAGAAATGACCATCACTCTCAAACTGGTTGCAATTATTCCTGTTATATGATGGAAAAACTGTTGTATTTTTATTGCATTTTATGCTTCGGGCATTGACTTCTAAGGCCCTAACTATTCAATCTGTTGGAGCAATGCCCTAGGGTGAAGCCTAGGTTGCCCGGAAAATATAAATGACCATAAGTTTCATACTGGTTGCAATTATCCGTTTTATACGATGGAAAAACTGTTGTATTTATATTGTATTTTATGCTTCTGGCGCTGACTTCTTAGGCCCTAACTATTCGATCCGGTGGAACAACGCCCCAGAGTGAAGCCTAAGTTGCCCGGAACGTAGAAATGACCATCACTTTCACACTGGTTGCAATAATTCCTGTTATACGATGGAAAAACTCTTGTATATTTATCGTATTTTATGCTTGGGGCGTTGACTTCTATGGCCCTACCTATTCGATCTGGTAGAGCAACACCCTACAGTGAAGCCTAGGTTGCACGGACGGAAGATATGACCATAACCTTCACACAGGTTGCAATTATTCATTTTATACGATGGAAAGACTGTTCTATTTATTTTGTATTTTATGCATCTGGCGTTGACTTCTAAGGCCCTAACCATTCGTTCTGGTGCAGCAACGCCCTCGAGTGAAGCCTAGGTTGCCCGGAACGTAGAAATAACCATAACTTCACACTGGTTCCTATTATTCGTTTCACACGATGGAAAAACTGTTATATTTATATTGCATTTTATGCTTCTGGCGTTGACTTCTTAGGCCCTAACTATTCGACCTGGTGGAACAACGCCCTAGAGTGAAGCCTGCGATGCCCGGAACGTAGAAATGATCATTACCTTCACGCTTGTTGCAATTATTCCTGTTACACGATGAAAAAACTGTTGTATTTTTATTACATTTTTTGCTTCAGGCGTTGACTTCTAAGGCCGTAGCCATTCGATGTGGTGGAGCAACGCCCTAGAGTGACGCCTTGGTTGCCCGGCACGTAGAAATGACTATTACTTTCACAATGTTTGCAATTATTCATTTTATACGATGGTAAACTGTTGTACTTATATTGCATTTTATTCTTCTGGCGTTGACTTCCTAGGCCCTAACTATTCGATCTGGTGGAACAACGCCCTAGAGTGAAACCTAGGTTGCCAGGAACGTAGAAATGACCATTACTTTCAAACTGTTTGCAAATATACATTGTATACGATGGAAAGGCTGTTGTATTTATATTGTATTTTATGCTTCTGGCGTTGACTTCTTAGGCCCTAACTATTTAACCTGGTGCAGCACCGCCCTAGAGTGAAGCCTTGGTTGCCCGGAACGTAGAACATACCATTACCTTCACACTGGTTGCAATTATTCCTGTCATACGATGGAAAAACTGTTGCATCCTTATTGTATTTTATGCTTCTGGCGTTGACTTCTTAGGCGCTAACTATTCCATCTGGTGGAACAACGCCCTAGGGTGAAGCCTAGGTTGCCCGGAACGTAGAAATGACCAACTCTTTCACACTGGTAGCAATTATTCGTTTTATACATGGAAAAGCTGTTATACATATATTGTATTTTATGCTTCTGGCGTTGACTTCTTAGGCCCTAACTATTCGATCTCGTTGGAGCATCGTCCTAGAATGAAGCCTAGGTTGCCCGGAACGTAGAAATGACCATAACTTTCAAACTGGTTGCAATTAATCCTGTTATACGATGCTAAAACTGTTGTATTTTTATTGCCTTTTATGCTTCGGGCGTTGACTTCTAAGGCCCTAACTATTCAATCTGTTGGAGCAACGCCCTAGGGTGAAGCCTAGGTTGCCCGGAAAGTAGAAATGACGTTAACTTTCATAGTGGTTGCAATTATTCGTTTTATACGATGGAAAAACTGTTGTATTTATATTGTATTTTATGCATCTGGCGTTGACTTCTAAGGCACTAACTATTCGATCTAGTGGATCAACGCCCCAGAGTGAAGCCTAGGTTGCCCGGTACGTAGAAATGACCATCACTCTCAAACTGGTTGCAATTATTCCTGTTATATGATGGAAAAACTGTTGTATTTTTATTGCATTTTATGCTTCGGGCATTGACTTCTAAGGCCCTAACTATTCAATCTGTTGGAGCAATGCCCTAGGGTGAAGCCTAGGTTGCCCGGAAAATATAAATGACCATAAGTTTCATACTGGTTGCAATTATTCGTTTTATACGATGGAAAAACTGTTGTATTTATATTGTATTTTATGCTTCTGGCGTTCACTTCTTAGGCCCGAACTATTCGATCTGGTGGAACAACGGCCGAGGGTGAAGCCTAGGTTGCCCGGAACGTAGAAATGACCATTACTTTCACACTGTTTGCAAATATACATTATATACGATGGAAAGTCTGTTGTATTTATGTTGTATTTTATGCTTCTGGCGTTGACTTCTTAGGCCCTAACTATTTTATCTGGTGGAGCACCTCCCTAGAGTGAAGCCTAGGTTGCCCGGAACGTAGAAATGACCATAAATTTCACACTGGTAGCAATTATTCGTTTTATACGATGGAAAAGCTGTAGTATTTATATCGTATTTTATGCTTCTGGCGTTGACTTCTTAGGCCCTAACTATTCCATCTGGTGGAACAAAGTCCTGTGGTGAAGCCTAGGTTGACCGGAACGTAGAAATGACCATAACTTTCACACTGGTAGCAATTATTCGTTTTATACATGGAAAAACTGTTCTATTTATTTTGTTTTTTATGCTTCTGGCGTTGACTTCTAAGGCCCTACCTATTCGATCTGGCGGAGCAACACCCTACAGTGAAGCCTAGGTTGCCCGGAACGTAGAAATGACCATAACTTTCACACAGGAAGCAATTATTCGTTTTATACATGGAAAAGCTGTCGTATTTATTTTGTATGTTATGCTTCGGGCGCTGACTTCTAAGGCCCTAGCTATTCGATCTGGTGGAGCAACAGCCTAGAGTGAAGCCTAGGTTGCCCGGAACGTAGAAATGACCATAACTTTCACACTGGTTGCCATTATTCGTATTATACGATGGAAAAGCTGTTGTATTTATATCGTATTTTATGCTTCTGGCGTTGACTTCTTAGGCCCCAACAATTCCATCTGGTGGAGCAACCCCCTATGGTGAAGCCTAGGTTCCCCGGAACGTAGAAATGACCATAACTTTCACACTGGAAACAATTATTCGTTTTATACATGGAACAGCTGTTCTATTTATTTTATATTTTATGCTTCGGGCGTTGACCTCTAAGGCCCTAGCTATTCGATCTGGTGGAGCAACGCCCTAGAGTGGAACCTGGATTACCCGGAACGTAGAAATGACCATTACTTTCACACTGTTTGCAAATATTCCTGTTAAACAATGGAACAACTGTTGCATCTTTATTGTATTTTATGCTTCTGGCGTTGACTTCTTAGTTCCTAACTATTCGATCTGGTGGAACAACGCCCTAGAGTGAAGCCTAGGTTGCCCGGAACGTAGAATTGGCCATCACTTTCAAACTGGTTGCAATTAATCGTGTTATACGATGGAAAAACTGTTGTATTTTTATTGCCTTTTATGCTTCGGGCGTTGACTTCTAAGGCCCTAACTATTCAATCTTTTGGAGCAACGCCCTAGGGTGAAGCCTAGGTTGCCAGGAAAGTAGAAATGACGTTAACTTTCATAGTGGTTGCAATTATTCGTTTTATACGATGGAAAAACTGTTGTATTTATATTGTATTTTATGCATCTGGCGTTGACTTCTAAGGCACTAACTATTCGATCTAGTGGATCAATGCCCTAGAGTGAAGCCTAGGTTGCCCGGTACGTAGAAATGACCATCACTCTCAAACTGGTTGCAATTATTCCTGTTATATGATGGAAAAACTGTTGTATTTTTATTGCATTTTATGCTTCGGGCATTGACTTCTAAGGCCCTAACTATTCAATCTGTTGGAGCAATGCCCTAGGGTGAAGCCTAGGTTGCGCGGAAAATATAAATGGCCATTAGTTTCATACTGGTTGCAATTATTCGTTTTATACGATGGAAAAACTGTTGTATTTATATTGTATTTTATGCTTCTGGCGTTCACTTCTTAGGCCCGATCTATTCGATCTGGTGGAACAACGGCCGAGCGTGAAGCCTAGGTTGCCCGGAACGTAGAAATGACCATAACTTTTACACTGGTAGCAATTATTCGTTTTATACAATGGAAAAACTGTTCTACTTATTTGTATTTAATGCTTCGGGCGTTGGCTTCTAAGGCCCTAACTGTTTGATCTGGTGGAGCAACGCCCTAGAGTGAAGCCTAGGTTGCCCGGAACGTAGAAGTGACCATAACTTTCACACTGGTTGTTTTATTTGTTTTATACGATGAAAAAACTGTTATATTTACTTTGTATTTTATGCTTCGGGCGTTGACTTCTAAGGCCCTAACTGTTTGATGTGGTGGAGCAACGCCCTAGAGTGAAGCCTAGGTTGCCCGGCACGTAGAAATGATCATAACTTTCACACTGGTTGCTATTATTCGTTATATACGATGGAAAAACTGTTATATTTATACTGTATTTTATGCTTCTCTCGTTGACTTCTGAGGCCGTAGCTATTCGATGTGGTGGAACAACGCCCTAGGGTGAATCCTAGGTTGCCCGGAACGTAGAAATGACCATAACTTTCACACCGGTTGCAATTATTCGTTTTATACGATGGAAAAACTGTTCCATTTATTTTGTATTTTATGCTTCGGGCGTTGACTTCTAAGACCCTGACTGTTTGATCTGGTGGAGCACCGCCCTAGAGTGAAGCCTAGGCCGCTCGGAACGTAGTAATGACGTTAACTTTCATAGTGGTTGCAATTATTCGTTTTATACGATGGAAAAACTGTTCCATTTATTTTGTATTTTATGCTTCGGGCGTTGACTTCTAAAACCCTAACTATTCGATCTGGTGGAGCAACGCCCTAGAGTGAAGTCTAGGTTGCGCGGAACGTAGAAATGACCATAACTTTCACATTGGTAGCAATTATACGTTTTATACGATGGAAAAACTGTTTTATTTATTTTGTATTTTATGCTTCGGGCGTTGACATCTAAGGCCCTAACTATACGATCTGGTGGAGCAACGCCCTAGAGTGAAGCCTACGTTGCCCGGAACGTAGAAATGTCCATAACTTTCACACTGGTTGCTATCATTCGTTTTATTTGATGGAAAAACTGTTGTATTTATATTGTATTTTATGCTTCTGGCGTTCACATCTTAGGCCCTAACTGTTTGATCTGGTGGAACAACGGCCTAGGGTGAAGCCTAGGTTGCCCAAGACGTAGAAATGACCATAACTTTTACACAGGTAGCAATTATTCGTTTTATACAATGGAAAAACTGTTCTATTTATTTTGTATTTAATGCTACGGGCGTTGACTTCTAAGGCCCTAACTGATTGATCTGGTGGAGCACCGCCCTAGAGTGATGCCTAGGCCGCTCGGAACGTAGAAATGACCATAACTTTCACACTGGTTTCTATTATTCGTTTTATACGATGGAAAAACTGTTATATATATATTGTATTTTATGCTTCTGGCGTTGACTTCTTAGGCCCGAACTATTCGATCTGGTGCAACAACGCCCTAGAGTGAAGCCTAGGTTGCCTGGAACGTAGAAATGACCATCACTTTCACACGGGTTGCAATTATTCCTGTTATAGGATGGAAAGACTGTTGTATTTTTATTGTATTTTATACATCAGGTGTTGACTTCTGTGGCCGTAGCTATTCGATGTGGTGGTAGAACGCCATAGAGTGAAGCCTAGGTTGCCCGGAAAGTAGAAATGACCATAAGTTTCATACTGGTTGCAATTATTCGTTTTATACGATGGAAAAACTGTTCCATTTATTTTGTATTTTATGCTTCGGGCGTTGACTTCTAAGACCCTGACTGTTTGATCTGGTGGAGCACCGCCCTAGAGTGAAGCCTAGGCCGCTCGGAACGTAGTAATGACGTTAACTTTCATAGTGGTTGCAATTATTCGTTTTATACGATGGAAAAACTGTTCCATTTATTTTGTATTTTATGCTTCGGGCGTTGACTTCTAAGACCCTAACTATTCGATCTGGTGGAGCAACGCCCTAGAGTGAAGTCTAGGTTGCGCGGAACGTAGAAATGACCATAACTTTCACACTGGTAGCAATTATACGTTTTATACGATGGAAAAACTGTTTTATTTATTTTGTATTTTATGCTTCGGGCGTTGACATCTAAGGCCCTAACTATACGATCTGGTGGAGCAACGCCCTAGAGTGAAGCCTACGTTGCCCGGAACGTAGAAATGTCCATAACTTTCACACTGGTTGCTATCATTCGTTTTATTTGATGGAAAAACTGTTGTATTTATATTGTATTTTATGCTTCTGGCGTTCACATCTTAGGCCCTAACTGTTTGATCTGGTGGAACAACGGCCTAGGGTGAAGCCTAGGTTGCCCAAGACGTAGAAATGACCATCACTTTCATACTGGTTGCAATTATTCGTTTTATATGATGGAAAAACTGTTGTATTTATATTGTATTTTATGCTTCTGGCGTTCACTTCTTAGGCCCTAACTATTCGATCTGGTGGAAGAACGCACTAGGGTGAAGCCTAGGTTGTCCGGAACGTAGAAATGACCATAACTTTTACACGGGTAGCAATTATTCGTTTTATACAATGGAAAAACGGTTCTATTTATTTTGCATTTTATGCTTCGGGCGTTGACTTCTAAGGCCCTAACTGTTTGATCTGGTGGGACAACGGCCTAGGGTGAAGCCTAGGTTGCCCGAGACGTAGAAATGACCATAACTTTTACACTGGTTGCTATTATTCGTTTTATACGATGGAAAAGCTGTTATATTTATATTGTATTTTATGCTTCTGGCGTTGACTTCTTAGGCCCTAACTATTCGATCTGGTGGAACAACACCCTAGAGTGAAGCCTAGGTTGCCTGGAACGTAGAAATGACCATCACTTTCACACGGGTTGCAGTTATTCCTGTTATACGATGGAAAAACTGTTGCATCTTTATTGTATTTTATGCTTCTGGCGTTGACTTCTAAGGCCCTAACTATTCAATCTGTTGGAGCGATGCCCTAGGGTGAAGCCTAGGTTGCGCGGAAAATATGAATGACCATAAGTTTCATACTGGTTGCAATTATTCGTTTTATACGCTGGAAAAACTGTTGTATTTATATTGTATTTTATGCTTCTGGCGTTCACTTCTTAGGCCCGAACTCTTCGATCTGGTGGAACAACGGCCGAGGGTGAAGCCTAGGTTGCCCGGAACGTAGAAATGACCATAACTTTTACACTGGTAGCAATTATTCGTTTTATACAATGGAAAAACTGTTCTACTTATTTGTATTTAATGCTTCGGGCGTAGGCTTCTAAGGCCCTAACTGTTTGATCTGGTGGAGCAACGCCCTAGAGTGAAGCCTAGGTTGCCCGGCACGTAGAAATGACCATAACTTTCACACTGGTTGCTATTATTCGTTATATACGATGGAAAAACTGTTACATTTATACTGTATTTTATGCTTCTGTCGTTGACTTCTGAGGCCGTAGCTATTCGATGTGGTGGAACAACGCCCTAGGGTGAATCCTAGGTTGCCCGGAACGTAGAAATGACCATAACTTTCACACTGGTTGCAATTATACGTTTTATACGATGGATAAGCTGTTGTATTTATATCGTATTTTATGCTTCTGGCGTTGACTTCTTAGGCCGTAACTATTCCATCTGGTGGAACAACGCACTAGGGTAAAGCGTAGGTTGCCCGGAAAGTAGAAATGACCATAACTTTCACACAGGTAGCAATTATTCGTTTTATACGATGGAAAAACTGTTCCATTTATTTTGTATTTTATTCTTCGGGCGTTGACTTCTAAGACCCTAACTATTCGATCTGGTGGAGCAACGCCCTAGAGTGAAGCCTAGGTTGCGCGGAACGTAGAATTGACCATAACTTTCACACTGGTAGCAATTATACGTTTTATACGATGGAAAAACTGTTTTATTTATTTTGTATTTTATGCTTCGGGCGTTGACATCTAAGGCCCTAACTATACGATCTGGTGGAGCAACGCCCTAGAGTGAAGCCTACGTTGCCCGGAACGTAGAAATGTCCATAACTTTCACACTGGTTGCTATCATTCGTTTTATTTGATGGAAAAACTGTTGTACTTATATTGTATTTTATGCTTCTGGCGTTCACATCTTAGGCCCTAACTGTTTGATCTGGTGGAACAACGGCCTAGGGTGAAGCCTAGGTTGCCCGAGACGTATAAATAACCATAACTTTTACACTTGTAGCATTTATTCGTTTTATACAATGGAAAAACTGTTCTATTTATTTTGTATTTAATGCTACGGGCGTTGACTTCTTAGGCCCTAACTATTCGATCTGGTGGAACAACACCCTAGAGTGAAGCCTAGGTTGCCTGGAACGTAGAAATGACCATCACTTTCACACGGGTTGCAGTTATTCCTGTTATACGATGGAAAAACTGTTGCATCTTTATTGTATTTTATGCTTCTGGCGTTGACTTCTAAGGCCCTAACTATTCAATCTGTTGGAGCGATGCCCTAGGGTGAAGCCTAGGTTGCGCGGAAAATATAAATGACCATAAGTTTCATACTGGTTGCAATTATTCGTTTTATACGCTGGAAAAACTGTTGTATTTATATTGTATTTTATGCTTCTGGCGTTCACTTCTTAGGCCCGAACTCTTCGATCTGGTGGAACAACGGCCGAGGGTGAAGCCTAGGTTGCCCGGAACGTAGAAATGACCATAACTTTTACACTGGTAGCAATTATTCGTTTTATACAATGGAAAAACTGTTCTACTTATTTGTATTTAATGCTTCGGGCGTAGGCTTCTAAGGCCCTAACTGTTTGATCTGGTGGAGCAACGCCCTAGAGTGAAGCCTAGGTTGCCCGGCACGTAGAAATGACCATAACTTTCACACTGGTTGCTATTATTCGTTATATACGATGGAAAAACTGTTACATTTATACTGTATTTTATGCTTCTGTCGTTGACTTCTGAGGCCGTAGCTATTCGATGTGGTGGAACAACGCCCTAGGGTGAATCCTAGGTTGCCCGGAACGTAGAAATGACCATAACTTTCACACTGGTTGCAATTATACGTTTTATACGATGGATAAGCTGTTGTATTTATATCGTATTTTATGCTTCTGGCGTTGACTTCTTAGGCCGTAACTATTCCATCTGGTGGAACAACGCACTAGGGTAAAGCGTAGGTTGCCCGGAAAGTAGAAATGACCATAACTTTCACACAGGTAGCAATTATTCGTTTTATACGATGGAAAAACTGTTCCATTTATTTTGTATTTTATTCTTCGGGCGTTGACTTCTAAGACCCTAACTATTCGATCTGGTGGAGCAACGCCCTAGAGTGAAGCCTAGGTTGCGCGGAACGTAGAATTGACCATAACTTTCACACTGGTAGCAATTATACGTTTTATACGATGGAAAAACTGTTTTATTTATTTTGTATTTTATGCTTCGGGCGTTGACATCTAAGGCCCTAACTATACGATCTGGTGGAGCAACGCCCTAGAGTGAAGCCTACGTTGCCCTGAACGTAGAAATGTCCATAACTTTCACACTGGTTGCTATCATTCGTTTTATTTGATGGAAAAACTGTTGTACTTATATTGTATTTTATGCTTCTGGCGTTCACATCTTAGGCCCTAACTGTTTGATCTGGTGGAACAACGGCCTAGGGTGAAGCCTAGGTTGCCCGAGACGTATAAATAACCATAACTTTTACACTTGTAGCATTTATTCGTTTTATACAATGGAAAAACTGTTCTATTTATTTTGTATTTAATGCTACGGGCGTTGACTTCAAAGGCCCTAACTGTTTGATCTGGTGGAGCACAGCCCTAGAGTGATGCCTAGGCCGCTCGAAACGTAGAAATGACCATAACTTTCACACTGGTTTCTATTATTCGTTTTATACGATGGAAAAACTGTTATATATATATTGTATTTCATGCTTCTGGCGTTGACTTCTTAGGCCCGTACTATTCGATCTGGTGCAACAACGCCCTAGAGTGAAGCCTAGGTTGCCCGGAACGTGGAAAAGACCATAACTTTTACACTGGCAGCATTTATTCGTTTTATACAATGGAAAAACCGTTCTATTTATTTTGAATTTTATGCTTCGGGCGTTGACATCTAAGGCCCTAACTATACGATCTGGTGGAGCAACGCCCTAGAGTGAAGCCTACGTTGCCCGGAACGTAGAAATGTCCATAACTTTCACACTGGTTGCAATTATACGTTTTATACGATGGAAAAACTGTTTTATTTATTTTGTATTTTATGCTTCGGGCGTTGACATCTAAGGCCCTAACTATACGATCTGGTGGAGCAACGCCCTAGAGTGAAGCCTACGTTGCCCGGAACGTAGAAATGTCCATAACTTTCACACTGGTTGCTATCATTCGTTTTATTTGATGGAAAAACTGTTGTACTTATATTGTATTTTATGCTTCTGGCGTTCACATCTTAGGCCCTAACTGTTTGATCTGGTGGAACAACGGCCTAGGGTGAAGCCTAGGTTGCCCGAGACGTATAAATAACCATAACTTTTACACTTGTAGCAATTATTCGTTTTATACAATGGAAAAACTGTTCTATTTATTTTGTATTTAATGCTACGGGCGTTGACTTCTAAGGCCCTAGCTGTTTGATCTGGTGGAGCACAGCCCTAGAGTGATGCCTAGGCCGCTCGAAACGTAGAAATGACCATAACTTTCACACTGGTTTCTATTATTCGTTTTATACGATGGAAAAACTGTTATATATATATTGTATTTTATGCTTCTGGCGTTGACTTCTTAGGCCCGTACTATTCGATCTGGTGCAACAACGCCCTAGAGTGAAGCCTAGGTTGCCCGGAACGTGGAAAAGACCATAACTTTTACACTGGTAGCATTTATTCGTTTTATACAATGGAAAAACCGTTCTATTTATTTTGAATTTTATGCTTCGGGCGTTGACATCTAAGGCCCTAACTATACGATCTGGTGGAGCAACGCTCTAGAGTGAAGCCTACGTTGCCCGGAACGTAGAAATGACCATAACTTTCACTCTGGTTGCTATTATTCGTTATATACGATGGAAAAACTGTTATATTTATACTGTATCTTAGGCTTCTCTCGTTGACTTCTGAGGCCGTAGCTATTCGATGTGGTGGAACAACGCCCTAGGGTGAATCCTAGGTTGCCCGGAACGTAGAAATGACCATAACTTTCACACCGGTTGCAATTATTCGTTTTATACGATGGAAAAACTGTTCTACTTATTTGTATTTAATGCTTCGGGCGTAGGCTTCTAAGGCCCTAACTGTTTGATCTGGTGGAGCAACGCCCTAGAGTGAAGCCTAGGTTGCCCGGCACGTAGAAATGACCATAACTTTCACACTGGTTGCTATTATTCGTTATATACGATGGAAAAACTGTTACATTTATACTGTGTTTTATGCTTCTGTCGTTGACTTCTGAGGCCGTAGCTATTCGATGTGGTGGAACAACGCCCTAGGGTGAATCCTAGGTTGCCCGGAACGTAGAAATGACCATAACTTTCACACTGGTTGCAATTATTCGTTTTATACGATGGATAAGCTGTTGTATTTATATCGTATTTTATGCTTCTGGCGTTGACTTCTTAGGCCGTAACTATTCCATCTGGTGGAACAACGCACTAGGGTAAAGCGTAGGTTGCCCGGAAAGTAGAAATGACCATAACTTTCACACAGGTAGCAATTATTCGTTTTATACGATGGAAAAACTGTTCCATTTATTTTGTATTTTATTCTTCGGGCGTTGACTTCTAAGACCCTAACTATTCGATCTGGTGGAGCAACGCCCTAGAGTGAAGCCTAGGTTATGCGGAACGTAGAATTGACCATAACTTTCACACTGGTAGCAATTATACGTTTTATACGATGGAAAAACTGTTTTATTTATTTTGTATTTTATGCTTCGGGCGTTGACATCTAAGGCCCTAACTATACGATCTGGTGGAGCAACGCCCTAGAGTGAAGCCTACGTTGCCCGGAACATAGAAATGTCCATAACTTTCACACTGGTTGCTATCATTCGTTTTATTTGATGGAAAAACTGTTGTACTTATATTGTATTTTATGCTTCTGGCGTTCACATCTTAGGCCCTAACTGTTTGATCAGGTGGAACAACGGCCTAGGGTGAAGCCTAGGTTGCCCGAGACGTATAAATAACCATAACTTTTACACTTGTAGCAATTATTCGTTTTATACAATGGAAAAACTGTTCTATTTGTTTTGTATTTAATGCTACGGGCGTTGACTTCTAAGGCCCTAACTGTTTGATCTGGTGGAGCACAGCCCTAGAGTGATGCCTAGGCCGCTCGGAACGTAGAAATGACCATAACTTTCACACTGGTTTCTATTATTCGCTTTATACGATGGAAAAACTGTTATATATATATTGTATTTTATGCTTCTGGCGTTGACTTCTTAGGCCCGAACTATTCGATCTGGTGCAACAACGCCCTAGAGTGAAGCCTAGGTTGCCTGGAACGTAGATATGACCATCACTTTCACACGGGTTGCAATTATTCCTGTTATAGGATGGAAAGACTGTTGTATTTTTATTGTATTTTATACATCAGGTGTTGACTTCTGTGGCCCTAACTATTCGATCTGGTGGAGCAACGCCCTAGATTGAAGCCTAGGTTGCCCGGAACGTAGAAAAGACCATAACTTTTACACTGGTAGCATTTATTCGTTTTATACAATGGAAAAACCGTTCTATTTATTTTGTATTTTATGCTTCGGGCGTTGACTTCTAAGGCCCTAACTGTTTGATGTGGTGGAGCAGCGCCCTAGAGTGAAGCCGAGGTTGCCCGGCACGTAGAAATGACCATAACTTTCACACTGGTTGCTATTATTCGTTATATACGATGGAAAAACTGTTATATTTATACTGTATTTTATGCTTCTCTCGTTGACTTCTGAGGCCGTAGCTATTCGATGTGGTGGAACAACGCCCTAGGGTGAATCCTAGGTTGCCCGGAACGTAGAAATGACCATAACTTTCACACCGGTTGCAATTATTCGTTTTATACGATGGATAAGCTGTTGTATTTATATCGTATTTTATGCTTCTGGCGTTGAGTTCTTAGGCCGTAACTATTCCATCTGGTGGAACAACGCACTAGGGTAAAGCGTAGGTTGCCCGGAAAGTAGAAATGACCATAACTTTCACACAGGTAGCAATTATTCGTTTTATACGATGGAAAAACTGTACCATTTATTTTGTATTTTATGCTTCGGGCGTTGACTTCTAAGACCCTAACTATTCGATCTGGTGGAGCAACGCCCTAGAGTGAAGCCTAGGTTGCGCGGAACGTAGAAATGACCATAACTTTCACACTGGTAGCAATTATACGTTTTATACGATGGACAAACTGTTTTATTTATTTTGTATTTTGTGCTTCGGGCGTCGACATCTAAGGCCCTAACTATACGATCTGGTGGAGCAACGCCCTAGAGTGAAGCCTACGTTGCCCGCAACATAGAAATGTCCATAACTTTCACACTGGTTGCTATCATTCGTTTTATTTGATGGAAAAACTGTTGTATTTATATTGTATTTTATGCTTCTGGCGTTCACATCTTAGGCCCTAACTGTTTGATCTGGTGGAACAACGGCCTAGGGTGAAGCCTAGGTTGCCCGAGACGTAGAAATGACCATAACTTTTACACTGGTAGCAATTATTCGTTTTATACAATGGAAAAACTGTTCTATTTATTTTGTATTTAATGCTACGGGCGTTGACTTCTAAGGCCCTAGCTGTTTGATCTGGTGGAGCACCGCCCTAGAGTGATGCCTAGGCCGCTCGAAACGTAGAAATGACCATAACTTTCACACTGGTATCTATTATTCGTTTTATACGATGGAAAAACTGTTATATATATATTGTATTTTATGCTTCTGGCGTTGACTTCTTAGGCCCGTACTATTCGACCTGGTGCAACAACGCCCTAGAGCGAAGCCTAGATTGCCTGGAACGTAGAAATGACCATCACTTTCACACGGGTTGCAATTATTCCTGTTATAGGATGGAAAGACTGTTGTATTTTTATTGGATTTTATGCTTCACGCGTTGACTTCTGAGGCCGTAGCTATTCGATGTGGTGGATGAACGCCATAGAGTGAAGCCTAGGTTGCCCGGAACGTAGAAATGTCCATATGTTTCACACTGTTTGCAATTATTCATTTTATACGATGGCAATGCTGTTGTATATTTATTGCATTTTATGCTTCGGGCATTGACTTCTAAGGACCTAACTATTCAATCTGTTGGAGCAACGCCATTGGGTGAAGCCTAGGTTGCCCGGAACGTAGAAATGACCATAACTTTCACACTGGTTGCAATTATCCGTTTTATACGATGGAAAAGCTGTTGTATTTATATCGTATTTTATGCTTCTGGCGTTGACTTCTTAGGCCCTAACTATTCCATCTGGTGGAACAACGCCCTAGGGTGAAGCGTAGGTTGCCCGGAAAGTAGAAATGACCATAACTTTCACACTGGTAGCAATTATTCGTTTTATACGATGGAAAAACTGTTCTATTTATTTTGCATTTAATGCTTCGGGCGTTGACTTCTAAGGCCCTAACTATTCGATCAGGTGGAGCAACGCCCTAGAGTGAAGCCTAGGTTGCCCGGTACGACGAAATGACCATGACTTTCAAACTGGTTGCAATTATTCGTCTTATACGATGGAAAAGCTGTTGTATTTATATCGTATTTTATGCTTCTGGCGTTGACTTCTTAGGCCCTAACTATTCCATCTGGTGGAACAACGCCGTAGGGTGAAGCCTAGGTTGCCCGGAAAGTAGAAATAACCATAACTTTCACACTGGTAGCAATTATTCGTTTTATACGATGGAAAAACTGTTCTATTTATTTTATATTTTATGCTTCTGGCGTTGACTTCTAAGGCCCTAGCTATTCGATTTGGTGGAGCAACGCCCTAGAGTGGAACCTAGGTTGCCCGGTACGTAGAAATGACCATTACTTTCACACTGTTTGCAAATATACATTATATACGATGGAAAGTCTGTTGTATTTATGTTGAATTTTATGCTCCTGGCGTTGACTTCTTAGGCCCTAACTATTTGATCTGGTGAAGCACCGCCATAGCGTGAAGCCTAGGTTGCCCGGAACGTAGAAATGACCATTCATTTCACACTGGCAGCAATTATTCGTTTTATACGATGGAAAAACTGTTTTATTTATTTTGTATTTTATGCTTCGGGCGTTGACTTCTAAGGCCCTAGCTATTCGATCTGGTGGGGCTACGCCCTAGAGTGAAGCCTAGGTTGCGCGGAACGTAGAAATGACCATAACTTTCACACTGGTAGCAATTATTCGTTTTATACGATGGAAGAACTGTTTCATTTATTTTGTATTTTATGCTTCGGGCGTTCACTTCTTAGGCCCTAACTATTCGATCTGGTGGAACAACGCCCTAGGGTGAAGCATAGGTTGCCCGGAACGTAGAAAAGACCATAACTTTTACACTGGTAGCATTTATTCGTTTTATACAATGGAAAAACCGTTCTATTTATTTTGTATTTTATGCTTCGGGGGTTGACTTCTAAGGCCCTAACTGTTTTGCTCTGGTGGAGCAACGCCCTGGAGTGAAGCCTAGGTTGCCCGGAACCTAGAAATGACCATAACTTTCACACTGGTTGCTATTATTCGTTTTATACGATGGAAAAGCTGTTGTATTTATATCGTACCTTATGCTTCTGGCGTTGACTTCTATGGCCATCAACTATTCGATCTGGTGGAGCAACGCCCTAGAGTGAAGCCTAGGTCGCCCGGAACGTACAAATGACCATTACTTTCACACTGTTTGCAATTATTCGTTTTATACAATGGAAAAACCGTTCTATTTATTTTGTATTTTATGCTTCTGGCGTTGACATCTAAGGCCCTAACTGTTTGATCTGGTGCAGCAACGCCCTAGAGTGAAGCCTAGGTTGCCCGGAACGTAGAAATGACCATAACTTTCACACTGGCTGCTATTATTCGTTTTATACGATGGAAAAACTGTTATATTTATATTGTATTGTATGCTTCTGGCGTTAACTTCTTAGGCCCTAACTATTCGATCTGGTGGAACAACATCCTACAGTGAAGCCTAGGTTGCCTGGAACGTAGAAATGACCATCACTTTCACACGGGTTGCAATTATTCCTGTTATAGGATGGAAAGACTGTTGTATTTTTATTGTATTTTATGCTTCACGCGTTGACTTCTGAGGCCGTAGCTATTCGATGTGGTGGATGAACGCCATAGAGTGAAGCCTAGGTTGCCCGGAACGTAGAAATGTCCATATCTTTCACACTGTTTGCAATTATTCGTTTTATACGATGGCAATGCTGTTGTATATTTATTGCATTTTATGCTTCGGGCATTGACTTCTAAGGACCTAACTATTCAATCTGTTGGAGCAACGCCATTGGGTGAAGCCTAGGTTGCCCGGAACGTAGAAATGACCATAACTTTCACACTGGTTGCAATTATTCGTTTTATACGATGGAAAAGCTGTTGTATTTATATCGTATTTTATGCTTCTGGCGTTGACTTCTTAGGCCCTAACTATTCCATCTGGTGGAACAACGCCATAGGGTGAAGCCTAGGTTGCCCGGAAAGTAGAAATAACCATAACTTTCACACTGGTAGCAATTATTCGTTTTATACGATGGAAAAACTGTTCTTTTTATTTTATATTTTATGCTTCTGGCGTTGACTTCTATGGCCCTAGCTATTCGATTTGGTGGAGCAACGCCCTAGAGTGGAGCCTAGGTTGCCCGGTACGTAGAAATGACCATTACTTTCACACTGTTTGCAAATATACATTATATACGATGGAAAGTCTGTTGTATTTATGTTGAATTTTATGCTCCTGGCGTTGACTTCTTAGGCCCTAACTATTTGATCTGGTGGAGCACAGCCCTAGCGTGAAGCCTACGTTGCCCGGAACGTAGAAATGACCATTCATTTCACACTGGCAGCAATTATTCGTTTTATACGATGGAAGAACTGTTTCAATTATTTTGTATTTTATGCTTCGGGCGTTGACTTCTAAGGCCCTAACTATTCGATCTGGTGAAGCAACGCCCTAGATTGAAGCCTAGGTTGCCCGGAACGTAGAAAAGACCATGACTTTTACACTGGTAGCATTTATTCGTTTTATACAGTGTAAAAACCGTTCTATTTATTTTGTATTTTATGCTTCGGGCGGTGACTTCTAAGGCCCTAACTGTTTGATCTGGTGGAGAACGCCCTGGAGTGAAGCCTAGGTTGCCCGGAACATAGAAATGACCATAACTTTCACACTGGTTTCTATTATTCGTTTTATACGATGGAAAAACTGTTATATTTATATTGTATTTTATGCTTCTGGCGTTGACTTCTTAGGCCCGAACTATTCGATCTGGTGCAACAACGCCCTAGAGTGAAGCCTAGGTTGCCTGGAACGTAGAAATGACCATCACTTTCACACGGGTTGCAGCTATTCCTGTTATAGGATGGAAAGACTGTTGTATTTTTATTGTATTTTATACTTCAGGCGTTGACTTCTGTGGCCGTAGCTATTCGATGTGGTAGTAGAACGCCATAGAGTGAAGCCTAGGTTGCCCGGAAAGTAGAAATGACCATAAGTTTCATACTGGTTGCAATTATTCTTTTTATACGATGGAAAACCTGTTGCATTTATATTGTATTTTATGCTTCAGGCGTTCACTTCTTAGGCCCTAACTATTCGATCTGGTGGAAGAACGCCCTAGGGTGAAGCCTAGGTTGTCCGGAACGTAGAAATGACCATAACTTTTACACTGGTAGCAATTATTCGTTTTATACAATGGAAAAACTGTTCTATTTATTTTGCATTTTATGCTTCGGGCGTTTACTTCTAAGGCCCTAACTGATTGATCTGGAGGAGCAACGCCCTACTGTGAAGCCCAGATTGCCCGGAACGTTGAAATGACCATAACTTTCACTCTGGTTGCTAATATTCGTTTTATACGATGGAAAAACTGTTATATTTATATTGCATTTTATTCTTATGGCGTTGAATTCTAATTCCCTAGCTATTCGATCTGGTGGAGCAACGCCCTAGAGCGAAACCTAGGTTACCCGGAACGTAGAAATGACCAGTACTTTAACACTGTTTGCAGTTATTCCTGTTATACGATGGAATAAATGTTGGACCTTTATTGTATTTTATGCTTCTGGCGTTGACTTCTAAGGCCCTAACTATTCGATCAGGTGGAGCAACGCCCTAGAGTGAAGACTAGGTTGCTCGAAATGTAGAAATGACCATCACTTTCACACTGGTTGCAATTATTCATTTTATACGATGGAAAAACTGTTTTATTTATTTTGTATTTTATGCTTCGGGCGTTGACTTCTTAGGCCCTAACTATTTGATCTGGTGGAGCACCGCCCTAGCGTGAAGCCTAGGTTGCCCGGAACGTAGAAATGACCATTCATTTCACACTGGCAGCAATTATTCGTTTTATACGATGGAAAAACTGTTTTATTTATTTTGTATTTTATGCTTCGGGCGTTGACTTCTAAGGCCCTAACTATTCGACCTGGTGGAGCAACGCCCTAGAGTGAAGCCTAGGTTGCGCGGAACGTAGAAATGACCACTTCTTTCACACTGTTTGCAATTACTCATTTAATATGAAGGAAAAGCTGTTGTATTTATATCGTATTTTATGCTTCTGGCGTTGACTTCTTAGGCCCTAACTATTCCATCTGGTGGAACAACGCCCTAGGGTGAAGCCTAAGTTGCCCGGAACGTAGAAATGATCATAACTTTCACACTGTTTGCAGTTATTCCTGTTATACGATGGAAAAACTGTTGCATCTTTATTGTATTTTATGCTTCTGGCGTTAACTTCTGAGGCGCTAGCTATTCGATTTGGTGGAGCAACGTCCTAGAATGGGGCCTAGGTTGCCCGGTACGTAGAAATGTCCATTACTTTCACACTGTTTGCAAATATACATTATATACGATGGAAAATCTGTTGTATTTATGTTGCATTTTATGCTTCTGGCGTTGACTTCTTAGGCCCTAACTATTTGATCTGGTGGAGCAACGCCCTAAGGTGAAGCCTAGTTTGCCCGGAACGTAGAACTGACCATTACTTTCACACTGGTTGCAATTATTCCTGTTATACGATGGAAAAACTGTTGCATCTTTATTGTATTTTATGCTTCTGGCGTTGACTTCTAAGTCCATAACTATTCGATCTGGTGGAGCAACGCACTAGAGTGAAGCCTAGGTTGCTCGGAATGTAGAAATGTCCATAACTTTCACGCTGGTTGCAATTATACGTTTTATACAATGGAAAAGCTGTTGTATTTTTATTGCATTTTATGCTTCGGGCGTTGACTTCTAAGGCCCTAACTATTCAACCCGTTGGGCCAACGCCCTAGCGAGAAGCCTAGGTTGCCCGGAAAGTAGAAATGACCATAACTTTCGTACTGGTCGCAATTATTCGTTTTATACGATGGAAAAACTGTTACATTTATATTGTATTTTATGCTTCTGGCGTTGACTTCAAAGGCACTAACTATTCGATCTGGTGGAGCAACGCACTAGAGTGAAGCCGAGGTTGACCGGAACGTAGAAATGACCATCACTTTCAAACTGGTTGCAATTATTCGTTTTATATGATGGAAGAACTGTTGTATTTATATTGTATTTTATGCTACTGGCGTTCACTTCTTAGGCCCTAACTATTCGATCTGGTGGAACAACGCCCTGGGGTGAAGCCTAGGTTGCCCGGAACGTACAAATGACCATAACTTTCACACTGATTGCTATTATTCGTTTTATACGATGGAAAAACTGTTACATTTATATTGTATTTTATGCTTCTGGCGTTGCCATCTTAGGCCCTAACTGTTCGACCTGGTGGAACAACGCCCTAGAGTGAAGCCTAGGTTACCGGGAACGTAGAAATGACCAGTACTTTCACACTGGTTGCAATTATTCCTGTTATACGATGGAAAAACTGTTGCATCTTTATTCTATTTTATGCTTCTGGCGTTTACTTCTAAGTCCATAACTATTCGATCTGGTGGAGCAACGCACTAGAGTGAAGCCTAGGTTGCTCGGAATGTAGAAATGTCCATGACTTTCACACTGGTTGCAATTATACGTTTTATACGATGGAAAAGCTGTTGTATTTTTATTGCATTTTATGCTTCGGGCGTTGACTTCTAAGGCCCTAACTATTCAACCCGCTGGGCCAACGCCCTAGCGAGAAGCCTTGGTTGCCCGGAAAGTAGAAATGACCATAACTTTCGTACTGGTCGCTATTATTCGAAAAACTGTTCTACTTATTTTGTATTTTATGCTTCGGGCGTTGACTTCTTTGGCCCTACCTATTCGATCTGGTGGAGCAACACCCTACAGTCAAGCCTAGGTTGCCCGGAACGTAGAAATGACCATGACATTCACACCCGTTGCAATTATTCATGCTATACGATGGAAAAACTGTTACATTTTTATTGTATTTTATGCTTCTAGCGTTGACTTCTAAGGCGGTAGCTATTAGATGTGGTGGAGTAACGCCCTAGAGTGTCGCCTAGGTTGCCTGGAACGTAGAAATGACCATTACTTTCACAATGTTTCCAATTATACATTTTATACGATGGAAAAACTGTTGTACTTATATCGTATTTTATTCTTATGGCGTTGAATTCTAAGTCCCTAGCTATGCGATCTGGTGGAGCAACGCCATAGGGTGAAACCAAGGTTGCCCGGAACGTAGAAATTACCATAACTTTCAAACTGGTAGAAATTATTCGTTTTATACGATGGAACATCTGTTCTATTTATTTTGTATTTCATGCTTCGGGCGTTGACTTCTAAGGCCCTAACTATTCAATCTGTTGGAGCAACGTCCTAGGGTGAAGTCTAGGTTGCCCGGAAAGTAGAAATAACCGCAACTTTCATACTTGTTGCAATTATTCGTTTTATACGATGGAAAAACTGTTGTATTTATATTGTATTTTATGCTTCTGGCGCTGACTTCTAGGGCACTAACTATTCGTTCTTGTGGAGCAGCGCCCTAGGGTGAAGCCTAGGTTGCCCGGAACGTAGAAATGACCATTACTTTTACACTGGTTTCAATTATTCGTTTTATACGATGGAAAAACTGTTGCATCTTTATTGTATTTTATGCCTCTGGCGTTGACTTCTAAGGCCCTAACTATTCGATCTGGTTGAGCAACGCCCCAGTGTGAAGCCTAGGTTGCCCGGCACGTAGAAATGACCACAACTTTCACACTGGTAGCAATTATTCGTTTTATACAATGGAAAAACTGTTCTATTTACTTTGTAGTTTATGCTTCGGGCGCTGACTTCTAAGGCCCTAACTATTCGTTCTGGTGGTGCAACGCCCTAGAGTGAGGCCTAGGTTGCCCGGAACGTAGAAATGAAAATAACATTCACACCGGTTGCAATTATTCATGCTATACGATGGAAAAACTGTTGCATTTTTATTGTATTTTATACTTCTAGCGTTGACTTCCAAGGCCGTAGCTATACGATGTGGTGGAGCAACACCCATACAGTGAAGCCTAGGTTGTCCGGAACGTAGAAATGACCATTACATTCACACTGTTTGCTATTATTCATTTTATACGATGGAAAAGGTGTTGTATTTATATTGTATTTTATGCTTCTGACGTTGATTTCTAAGGCCGTAGCTATTAGATGTGGTGGAGTAACGCCCTAGAGTGACACCTAGGTAGCCTGGAACGTAGAAATGTCCATTACTTTCACAATGTTTCCAATTACTCATTTTATACGATGGAAAAACTGTTGTACTTATATTGTATTTTATTCTTATGGCGTTGAATTCTAAGTCCCTAGCTATGCGATTTGGTGGAGCAACGCCCTAGAGTGAAACCCTGGTTGCCCGGAACGTAGAAATTACCATAACTTTCACACTGATAGCAATTATTCGTTTTATACGATCGAACAACTGTTGTATTTATATTGTATTTTATGCTTCTGGCGCTGACTTCTAGGGCACTAACTATTCGATCTGGTGGAGCAGCGCCCTAGGGTGAAGCCTAGGTTGCCGGAACGTAGAAATGAACATAACTTTCACACCGGTAGCAATTATTCGTTTTATACGATGGAAAAACTGTTGTATTAATATTGCATTTTATGCTTCTGGCGTTGACTTCTTAGGCCCTAACTACTCGATCTGGTGGCGTAATGCCTCACAGTTAAGACTAGGATGCCCGAAACGCCGAAATGATCATCACTTTTACTCTGGTTGCAATTACTCGTGCTATACGATGGAAAAACTGTTGCATCTTTATTGTATTTTATGCTTCTGGCGTTTACTTCTAAGTCCATAACTATTCGATCTGGTGGAGCAACGCACTAGAGTGAAGCCTAGGTTGCTCGGAACGTAGAAATGACCAGTACTTTCACACTGTTTGCAATTATTCATTTTATACGATGGAAAAGCTGTTGTATTGATATTATATTTTATGCTTCTGGCGTTGACTTCTAAGGCCGTAGCTATTAGCTGTGGTGGAGCAACGCCCTACAGTGACGCGTAGGTTGCCCGGAACGTAGAAATGACCATTAATATCACAATGTCTGCAATTATTCATTTTATACAATGGAAAAACGGTTGTACTTATATTGTGTTTTATACTTCTGGCGTTGAATTCCAAGTCCCTAACTATTCGATCTGGTGGTGCAACGCCCTAGAGTGTGGCCTAGGTTGCCCGGAACGTAGAAATGACCATAATTTTCACACTGGTTTCTATTATTCGTTTTATACAATGGAAAAACTGTTCTATTTATTTTGTAGTTTATGCTTCGGGCATTGACTTCTAAGGCCCTAACTATTCGATCTGGTTTAGCAACACCCTAGGGTGAAGCCATGCTGGCTCGGAACGTAGGACATACTATTGCCTTCACACTGGTTGCAATTATTCATGTTATACGATGGATAAACTGTTGCATCTTTATTGTATTTTATGCTTGTGGCGTTGACATATAAGGCTCTATCTATTCGATCTGGTGGAACAACGCCCCAGAGTGAGGACTAGGTTGCCCGGAACGTAGAAATGACCATAACTTTCACACTGATAGCAATTATTCGTTTTATACGATCGAACAACTGTTGTATTTATATTGTATTTTATGCTTCTGGCGCTGACTTCTAGGGCACTAACTATTCGATCTGGTGGAGCAGCGCCCTAGGGTGAAGCCTAGGTTGCCGGAACGTAGAAATGAACATAACTTTCACACCGGTAGCAATTATTCGTTTTATACGATGGAAAAACTGTTGTATTAATATTGCATTTTATGCTTCTGGCGTTGACTTCTTAGGCCCTAACTACTCGATCTGGTGGCGTAATGCCTCACAGTTAAGACTAGGATGCCCGAAACGCCGAAATGATCATCACTTTTACTCTGGTTGCAATTACTCGTGCTATACGATGGAAAAACTGTTGCATCTTTATTGTATTTTATGCTTCTGGCGTTTACTTCTAAGTCCATAACTATTCGATCTGGTGGAGCAACGCACTAGAGTGAAGCCTAGGTTGCTCGGAACGTAGAAATGACCAGTACTTTCACACTGTTTGCAATTATTCATTTTATACGATGGAAAAGCTGTTGTATTGATATTATATTTTATGCTTCTGGCGTTGACTTCTAAGGCCGTAGCTATTAGCTGTGGTGGAGCAACGCCCTACAGTGACGCGTAGGTTGCCCGGAACGTAGAAATGACCATTAATATCACAATGTCTGCAATTATTCATTTTATACAATGGAAAAACGGTTGTACTTATATTGTGTTTTATACTTCTGGCGTTGAATTCCAAGTCCCTAACTATTCGATCTGGTGGTGCAACGCCCTAGAGTGTGGCCTAGGTTGCCCGGAACGTAGAAATGACCATAATTTTCACACTGGTTTCTATTATTCG
This sequence comes from Calliopsis andreniformis, assembly GCF_051401765.1. Lineage (NCBI taxonomy): Eukaryota > Metazoa > Arthropoda > Insecta > Hymenoptera > Andrenidae > Calliopsis > Calliopsis andreniformis. Next base: position 16,067,480 of record NW_027480428.1, read on the forward strand.
TTTTATACAATGGAAAAACTGTTCTATTTATTTTGTAGTTTATGCTTCGGGCATTGACTTCTAAGGCCCTAACTATTCGATCTGGTTTAGCAACACCCTAGGGTGAAGCCATGCTGGCTCGGAACGTAGGACATACTATTGCCTTCACACTGGTTGCAATTATTCATGTTATACGATGGATAAACTGTTGCATCTTTATTGTATTTTATGCTTGTGGCGTTGACATATAAGGCTCTATCTATTCGATCTGGTGGAACAACGCCCCAGAGTGAGGACTAGGTTGCCCGGAACGTAGAAATGACCATAACTTTCACACTGGTTGCAATTATTCGTTTTATACGACGGAAAAGCTGTGGTATTTATATCGTATTTTATGCTTCTGGCGTTGACTTCTTAGGCCCTAACTATTCGATCTGGTGGAGCAACGCCCTAGAGTGAAACCTAGTTTGCCCGGAACGTAGAACTGACCATTACTTTCACACTGGTTGCAATTATTCCTGTTATACGATGGAAAAACTGTTGCATCTTTATTGTATTTTATGCTTCTGGCGTTTACTTCTAAGTCCATAACTATTCGATCTGGTGGAGCAACGCACTAGAGTGAAGCATAGGTTGCTCGGAATGTAGAAATGATCATAACTTTCACACTGGTTGCAATTATACGTTTTATACGATGGAAAAGCTGTTGTATTTTTATTGCATTTTATGCTTCGGGCGTTGACTTCTAAGGCCCTAGCTATTCAACCCGTTGGGCCAACGCCCTAGCGAGAAGCCTAGGTTGCCCGGAAAGTAGAAATGACCATAACTTTCGTACTGCTCGCTATTATTCGTTTTATAGGTTGGAAAAACTGTTCTACTTATTTTGTATTTTATGCTTCGGGCGTTGACTTCCATGGCCCTACCTATTTGATCAGGTGGAGCAACGCCCTACAGTGAAGCCTAGGTTGCTCGGAATGTAGAAATGTCCATAACTTTCACACTGGTTGCAATTATACGTTTTATACGATAGAAAAGCTGTTCTATTTATTTTGTATTTTATGCTTCGGGCGTTGACTTCTAAGGCCCTAACTATTCAATCGGTTGCAGCAACGCACTAGGATGGTTCCTAGGTTGCCCGGAAAGTAGAAATGACTATAACTTTCATACTGGTTGCAATTATTCGTTTTCTACGATGGAAATGCTGTTGTATTTATATTGTATTTTATGCTTCCCGTGTTGACTTCTCAGACCCTAACTCTTCGATCTGGTGGAGCAACGCCTCAGAGTTAAGTCTAGGATGCCCGAAACGTCGAAATGATCGTTGCTTTCGCACTGGTTGCAATTAGTCATGCTATACAATGGAAAAACTGTTGTATTTATACTGTATTTTACGCTTCTGGCGTTGACTTCTAAGGCCGTAGCTATTAGATGTGGTGGAGTAACGCCCTAGAGTGACACCTAGGTAGCCTGGAACGTAGAAATGTCCATTACTTTCACAATGTTTCCAATTACTCATTTTATACGATGGAAAAACTGTTGTACTTATATTGTATTTTATTCTTATGGCGTTGAATTCTAAGTCCCTAGCTATACGATTTGGTGGAGCAACGCCCTAGAGTGAAACCCTGGTTGCCCGGAACGTAGAAATTACCATAACTTTCACACTGATAGCAATTATTCGTTTTATACGATCGAACAACTGTTGTATTTATATTGTATTTTATGCTTCTGGCGCTGACTTCTAGGGCACTAACTATTCGATCTGGTGGAGCAGCGCCCTAGGGTGAAGCCTAGGTTGCCCGGAACGTAGAAATGAACATAACTTTCACACCGGTAGCAATTATTCGTTTTATACGATGGAAAAACTGTTGTATTAATATTGCATTTTATGCTTCTGGCGTTGACTTCATAGGCCCTAACTACTCGATCTGGTGGCGTAATGCCTCACGGTTAAGACTAGGATGCCCGAAACGCCGAAATGATCATCACTTTTACTCTGGTTGCAATTACTCGTGCTATACGATGGAAAAACTGTTGCATCTTTATTGTATTTTATGCTTCTGGCGTTTACTTCTAAGTCCATAACCATTCGATCTGGTGGAGCAACGCACTAGAGTGAAGCCTAGGTTGCTCGGAATGTAGAAATGTCCATAACTTTCACACTGGTTGCAATTATACGTTTTATACGATGGAAAAGCTGTTGTATTTTTATTGCATTTTATGCTTCGGGCGTTGACTTCTAAGGCCCTAACTATTCAACCCGTTGGGCCAACGCCCTAGGGTGAAGCCTAGGTTGCCCGGAACGTAGAAATGAACATAACTTTCACACCGGTAGCAATTATTCGTTTTATACGATGGAAAAACTGTTGTATTAATATTGCATTTTATGCTTCTGGCGTTGACTTCTTAGGCCCTAACTACTCGATCTGGTGGCGTAATGCCTCACAGTTAAGACTAGGATGCCCGAAACGCCGAAATGATCATCACTTTTACTCTGGTTGCAATTACTCGTGCTATACGATGGAAAAACTGTTGCATCTTTATTGTATTTTATGCTTCTGGCGTTGACTTCTAAGTCCCTAACTATTCGATCTGGTGGAGCAACGCACTAGAGTGAAGCCTAGGTTGCTCGGAATGTAGAAATGTCCATAACTTTCACACTGGTTGCAATTATACGTTTTATACGATAGAAAAGGTGTTCTATTTATTTTGTATTTTATGCTTCGGGCGTTGACTTCTAAGGCCCTAACTATTCAGTCGGTTGCAGAAACGCCCTAGGATGCTTCCTAGGTTGCCCGGAAAGTAGAGATGACTATAACTTTCATACTGGTTGCAATTATACGTTTTCTACGATGGAAATGCTGTTGTATTTATATCGTATTTTATGCTTCCCGTGTTGACTTCTCAGACCCTAACTCTTCGATCTGGTGGAGCAACGCCTCAGAGTTAAGTCTAGGATGCCCGAAACGTCGAAATGATCGTTGCTTTCGCACTGGTTGCAATTAGTCATGCTTTACAATGGAAAAACTGCTGTATTTATACTGTATTTTATGCTTCTGGCGTTGACTTCTAAGGCCGTAGCTATTCGATGTGGTGGAGCAACGCCCTAGAGTGAAACCTAGGTTACCCGGAACGAAGAAATGACCAGTACTTTCATACTGTTTGCAGTTATTCCTGTTATACGATGGAAAAACTTTTGCATCTGTATTGTATTTTATGCTTCCGGCGTTGACTTCTAAGGCCCTAGCTATTCGATTTCGTGGAGCAACGCCCTAGAGTGGGGCCTAGGTTGCCCGGTACGTAGAAATGTCCATTACTTTCACACTGTTTGCAAATATACATTATATACGATGGAAAATCTGTTGTATTTATGTTGCATTTTATGCTTCTGGCGTTGACATCTAAGGCCCCAACTGTTTGATCTGGTGGAGCAACGCCCTAGAGTGAAGCCTAGGTTGCCCGGAACGTAGAAATGACCATAATTTTCACACTGGTTGCTATCATTCGTTTTATATCATGGATAAACTGTTGTATTTATATTGTATTCTATGCTTCTGGCGTTCACTTCTTAGGCCCTAACTATTCGATCTGGTGGAACAACGCCCTAGGGTGAAGCCTAGCTTGCCCGGAACGTAGAAATGACCATAACTTTTACACTGGTAGCAATTATTCGTTTTATACAATGGAAAAACTGTTCTATTTATTTTGCATTTTATGCTTCGGGCGTTGACTTCTAAGGCCCTAACTGATTGATCTGGAGGAGCAACGCCCTAGTGTGAAGCCTAGGTTGCCCGGAACGTAGAAATGACCATAACTTTCATACTGGTTGCAATTACTCGTTTTATATGATGGAAGAACTGTTGTATTTATATTGTATTTTATGCTACTGGCGTTCACTTCTTAGACCCTAACTATTCGATCTGGTGGAACAACGCCCTGGGGTGAAGCCTAGGTTGCCCGGAAAGTAGAAATGACCATAACTTTCACACTGGTTGCTATTATTCGTTTTATACGATGGAAAAACTGTTACATTTATATTGTATTTTATGCTTCTGGCGTTGCCATCTTAGGCCCTAACTGTTCGACCTGGTGGAACAACGCCCTAGAGTGAAGCCTAGGTTACCGGGAACGTAGAAATGACCAGTACTTTCACACTGTTTGCAATTATTCATTTTATACGATGGAAAAGCTGTTGTATTGATATTGTATTTTATGCTTCTGGCGTTGACTTCTAAGGCCGTAGCTATTAGCTGTGGTGGAGCAACGCCCTACAGTGACGCCTTGGTTGCCCGGAACGTAGAAATGACCATTAATTTCACAATATTTGCAATTATTCATTTTATACAATGGAAAAACGATTGTACTTATATTGTGTTTTATTCTTCTGGCGTTGAATTCCAAGTCCCTAGCTATTCGATCTGGTGGACCAACGCCCTAGAGTGAAACCTAGGCTGTTCGGAATGTAGAAATGACTTTAACTTTCACACTGGTCCCAATTTTTCGTTTTATACCATGGAAAAGCTGTTGTATTTTGTATCGTATTTTATGCTTCGGGCGTTTACTTCTAAGGCCCTCACTATTCGATCTGGTGAAGCAACGCCCTAGAGTGAAGCCGAGGTTGCCCGGAACGTAAAAATGACCATCACTTTCAAACTGGTTGCAATTATTCCGGTTATATGATGGAAAAACTGTTGTATTTTTATTGCATTTTATGCTTCGCGCATTGACTTCTTAGGCCCTAACTGTTCGATCTGGTGTAACAACGCCCTAGAGTGAAGCCTAGGTTTCCCGGAACGTAGAAATGACCAGTACTTTCACACTGTTTGCAATTATTCATTTTATACGATGGAAAAGCTGTTGTATTGATATTATATTTTATGCTTCTGGCGTTGACTTCTAAGGCCGTAGCTATTAGCTGTGGTGGAGCAACGCCCTACAGTAACGCGTAGGTTGCCCGGAACGTAGAAATGACCATTAATATCACAATGTCTGCAATTATTCATTTTATACAATGGAAAAACGGTTGTACTTATATTGTGTTTTATACCTCTGGCGTTGAATTCCAAGTCCCTAACTATTCGATCTGGTGGTGCAACGCCCTAGAGTGAGGCCTAGGTTGCCCGGAACGTAGAAATGACCATAATTTACACACTGGTTTCTATTATTCGTTTTATACAATGGAAAAACTGTTCTATTTATTTTGTTGTTTATGCTTCGGGCATTGACTTCTAAGGCCCTAACTATTCGATCTGGTTTAGCAACGCCCTAGGGTGAAGCCAAGCTGGCTCGGAACGTAGGACATACTATTGCCTTCACACTGGTTGCAATTATTCATGTTATACGATGGATAAACTGTTGCATCTTTATTGTATTTTATGCTTGTGGCGTTGACATCTAAGGCTCTATCTATTCGATCTGGTGGAACAACGCCCCAGAGTGAGGACTAGGTTGCCCGGAACGTAGAAATGACCATAACTTTCACACTGGTTGCAATTATTCGTTTTATATGACGGAAAAGCTGTGGTATTTATATCGTATTTTATGCTTCTGGCGTTGACTTCCATGGCCCTACCTATTTGATCAGGTGGAGCAACGCCCTACAGTGAAGCCTAGTTTGCCCGGAACGTAGATATGACCTTAACCTTCACACAGGTTGCAGTTATTCGTTTTATACGATGTAAAGGCTGTTGTATTTATTTTGTAGTTTATGCTTCTGGCGTTGACTTCTAAGGCCCTAACTCTTCGATCTGGTGGAGCAACGCCTCAGAGTTAAGTCTGGGATGCCCGAAACGTCGAAGCGATCATTACTATCGCACTGGTTGCAATTAGTCATGCTATACGATGGAAAAACTGTTGCATCTTTATTGTATTTTATGCTTCTGGCGTTGACTTCTAAGGCCGTAACTGATTGATCTGGAGGAGCAACGCCCTAGAGTGAAGCATAGATTGCCCGGAAAGTTGAAATGACCATAACTTTCACACTGGTTGCTAATATTCCTTTTATACGGTGGAAAATCTGTTATATTTATATTGTATTTTGTACTTATTGCGTTGAATTCTAAGTCCCTAACTATTTGATCTGGTGGAGCATCGCCCTAGAGTGAAACCCAGGTTACCCGGAACGTAGAAATGACCAGTACTTTCACACTGTTTGCAGTCATTCCTGTTATACGATGGAAAAACTGTTGCATCTTTATTGTATTTTATGCTTCTGGCGTTGACTTCTAAGTAACTAGCTATTCGATATGGCGGTGTAACGCCCTAGAGTGAAACCTAGGTTGTCCGGTACGTAGAAATGTCCATTACTTTCACACTGTTTGCAAATATACATTATATACGATGGAAAATCTGTTGTATTTATTTTGTAGTTTATGCTTCTGGCGTTGACTTCTAAGGCCCTAACTCTTCGATCTGGTGGAGCAACGCCTCAGAGTTAAGTCTGGGATGCCCGAAACGTCGAAGTGATCATTACTATCGCACTGGTTGCAATTAGTCATGCTATACGATGGAAAAACTGTTGCATCTTTATTGTATTTTATGCTTCTGGCGTTGACTTCTAAGTCCCTAACTATTCGATCTGGTGGAGCAACGCACTAGAGTGAAGCCTAGGTTGCTCGGAATGTAGAAATGTCCATAACTTTCACACTGGTTGCAATTATACGTTTTATACGATAGAAAAGCTGTTCTATTTATTTTGTATTTTATGCTTCGGGCGTTGACTTCTAAGGCCCTAACTATTCAATCGGTTGCAGCAACGCACTAGGATGGTTCCTAGGTTGCCCGGAAAGTAGAAATGACTATAACTTTCATACTGGTTGCAATTATTCGTTTTCTACGATGGAAATGCTGTTGTATTTATATTGGATTTTATGCTTCCCGTGTTGACTTCTCAGACCCTAACTCTTCGATCTGGTGGAGCAACGCCTCAGAGTTAAGTCTAGGATGCCCGAAACGTCGAAATGATCGTTGCTTTCGCACTGGTTGCAATTAGTCATGCTATACAATGGAAAAACTGTTGTATTTATACTGTATTTTACGCTTCTGGCGTTGACTTCTAAGGCCGTAGCTATTCGATGTGGTGGAGCAACGCCCTCGAGTGAAGCCTAGGTTGCCCGGAACGTAGAAATGCCCATTACTTTCACACTGGTTGCAATTATTAGTTTTATACGATGGAAAAACTGTTCTATTTATTTTGTATTTTATGCTTCGGGCGTTGACTTCTAAGGCCCTAACTATTCAATCTGTTGCAGCAACGCCCTATGGTGAAGCCTAGGTTGCCCGGAACGTAGAAGTGACCATAACTTCCACACTGGTTGCTATCAATCTTTTTATACAATGGAAAAACTGTTCTATTTATTTTGCGTTTTATGCTTCGGGCGTTGACTTCTAAGGCCCTAACTGATTGATCTGGAGGAGCAACGCCCTAGTGTGAAGCCTAGATTGCCCGGAACGTTGAAATGACCATAACTTTCACACTGGTTGATAATATTCGTTTTATACGATGGAAAAACTGTTATATTTATATAGTATTTTATACTTATGGGGTTGAATTCTAAGTCCCTAGCTATTTGATCTGGTGGAGCAACGCCCTAGTGTGAAACCTAGGTTACCCGGAACGTAGAAATGACCAGTACTTTCACACTGTTTGCAGCTATTCCTGATATAAGATGGAAAAACTGTTGCATCTTTATTGTATTTTATGCTTCTGGCGTTAACTTCTGACGCGCTAGCTATTCGATTTGGTGGAGCAACGCCCTAGAATGGGGCCTAGGTTGCCCGGTACGTAGAAATGTCCATTACTTTCACACTGTTTGCAAATATACATTATATACGATGGAAAATCTGTTGTATTTATGTTGCATTTTATGCTTCTGGCGTTGACTTCTTAGGCCCTAACTATTTGATCTGGTGGAGCAACGCCCTAAAGTGAAGCCTAGGTTGCCCGGAACGTAGAAATGACCAGTACTTTCACACTGTTTGCAGTTATTCCTGTTATACGATGGAAAAACTGTTGCATCTTTATTGTATTTTATGCTTCTGGCGTTGACTTCTAAGGCCGTAACTGATTGATCTGGAGGAGCAACGCCCTAGAGTGAAGCATAGATTGCCCGGAAAGTTGAAATGACCATAACTTTCACACTGGTTGCTAATATTCCTTTTATACGGTGGAAAATCTGTTATATTTATATTGTATTTTGTACTTATTGCGTTGAATTCTAAGTCCCTAACTATTTGATCTGGTGGAGCATCGCCCTAGAGTGAAACCCAGGTTACCCGGAACGTAGAAATGACCAGTACTTTCACACTGTTTGCAGTCATTCCTGTTATACGATGGAAAAACTGTTGCATCTTTATTGTATTTTATGCTTCTGGCGTTGACTTCTAAGTAACTAGCTATTCGATATGGTGGTGTAACGCCCTAGAGTGAAACCTAGGTTGTCCGGTACGTAGAAATGTCCATTACTTTCACACTGTTTGCAAATATACATTATATACGACGGAAAATCTGTTGTATTTATGTTGCATTTTATGCTTCTGGCGTTGACTTCTTAGGCCCTAACTATTTGATCTGGTGGAGCAACGCCCTAGAGTGAAGCCTAGGTTGCCCGGAACGTAGAAGTGACCATAACTTCCACACTGGTTGCTATCAATCGTTTTATACAATGGAAAAGCTGTTCTATTTATTTTGCGTTTTATGCTTCGGGCGTTGACTTCTAAGGCCCTAACTGATTGATCTGGAGGAGCAACGCCCTAGTGTGAAGCCTAGATTGCCTGGAACGTTGAAATGACCATAACTTTCACACTGGTTGCTAATATTCGTTTTATACGATGGAAAAACTGTTATATTTATATAGTATTTTATACTTATGGCGTTCACTTCTTAGGCCCTAACTATTCGATCTGGTGGAACAACGCCCTAGGGTGAAGCCTAGGTTGCCCGGAACGTAGAAATGACCATAACTTTTACACTGGTAGCAATTATTCGTTTTATACAATGGAAAAACTGTTCTATTTATTTTGCATTTTATGCTTCGGGCGTTGACTTCTAAGGCCCTAACTGATTGATCTGGAGGAGCAACGTCCTAGTGTGAAGCCTAGGTTGCCCGGAACGTAGAAATGACCAGTACTTTCATACTGTTTGCAGTTATTCCTGTTATACGATGGAATAACTTTTGCATCTATATTGTATTTTATGCTTCCGGCGTTGACTTCTAAGGCCCTAGCTATTCGATTTCGTGGAGCAACGCCCTAGAGTGGGGCCTAGGTTGCCCGGTACATAGAAATGTCCATTACTTTCACACTGTTTGCAAATATACATTATATACGATGGAAAATCTGTTGTATTTATGTTGCATTTTATGCTTCTGGCGTTGACATCTAAGGCCGCAACTGTTTGATCTGGTGGAGCAACGCCCTAGAGTGAAGCCTAGGTTGCCCGGAACGTAGAAATGACCATAATTTTCACACTGGTTGCAATTATTCGTTTTCTACGACGGAAAAGCTGTGGTATTTATATCGTATTTTATGCTTCTGGCGTTGACTTCTAAGTCCATAACTATTCGATCTGGTGGAGCAACGCACTAGAGTGAAGCCTAGGTTGCTCGGAATGTAGAAATGTCCATAACTTTCACACTGGTTGCAATTATACGTTTTATACAATGGAAAAGCTGTTGTATTTTTATTGCATTTGATGCTTCGGGCGTTGACTTCTAAGGCCCTAACTATTCAACCCGTTGGGCCAACGCCCTAGCGAGAAGCCTAGGTTGCCCGGAAAGTAGAAATGACCATAACTTTCGTACTGGTCGCAATTATTCGTTTTATACGATGGAAAAACTGTTGTATTTATATTGTATTTTATGCTTCTGGCGTTGACTTCAAAGGCACTAACTATTCGATCTGGTGGAGCAACGCACTAGAGTGAAGCCGAGGTTGACCGGAACGTAGAAATGACCATCACTTTCAAACTGGTTGCAATTATTCCTGTTATATGATGGAAAAACTGTTGTATTTTTAATGCATTTTGTGCTTCGGGCATTGACTTCTAAGGCCCTAATTATTCAATCTGTTGGAGCAAGGAACTAGGGTGTGGCCTAGGTTGCCCGGAACGTAGAAATGACCATAACTTTCATACTGGTGGCAATTATTCGTTCTATATGATGGAAAAACTGTCGTATTTATATTGTGTTTTATGCTGCTGGCGTTCACTTCTTAGGCCCTAACTATTCGATCTCGTGGAACAACGGCCTAGGGTGATGCCTAGGTTACCCGGGACGTAGAAATGACCAGTACTTTCACACTGTTTGCAGTGACTCCTGTTATACGATGGAAAAACTGTTGCATCTTTATTGAATTTTATGCTTCTGGCGTTGACTTCTAAGGCCCTAACTATTCTATCTGGTGTATCAACGCCCTACAGTGAAGCCTAGGTTGCTCGGAATGTAAAAATGACCATAAGATTCACACTGGTTGAAATTATTCGTTTTATACGATGGAAAAACTGTTATATTTGAATTGTATTTTATGCTTCTGGCGTTGATTTCTTAGGCACTAACTATTCAATCTGGTGGAACAACATCCTAGAGTGTGGCCTAGGTTGCCCGGAACGTAGAAATGACCATCACTTCCATACTGGTAGCAATCATTCGTTTTATATGATGGAAAAACTGTTGCATTTATATTGTATTTTATGCTGCTGGCGTTCAGTTCTTAGGCCCTAACTGTTCGATCTGGTGGCACAACGCCCTGTGGTGAAGCCTAGGTTGCCCGGAAAGTAGAAATGACCATAACTTTCACACTGGATGCTATTATTCGTTCTATACGATGGAAAAACTGTTATATATATATTGTATCTTATGCTTCTGGCGTTGACTTCTTAGGCCCTAACAATTCGATCTGGTGGAACAACGCCCTAGAGTGAAGCCTAGGTTACCGGGAACGTAGAAATGACCAGTACTTTCACACTGTTTGCAATTATTCATTTTATACGATGGAAAAGCTGTTGTATTGATATTGTATTTTATGCTTCTGGCGTTGACTTCTAAGGCCGTAGCTATTAGCTGTGGTGGAGCAACGCCCTACAGTGACGCCTTGGTTGCCCGGAACGTAGAAATGACCATTAATTTCACAGTATTTGCAATTATTCATTTTATACAATGGAAAAACGATTGTACTTATATTGTGTTTTATTCTTCTGGCGTTGAATTCCAAGTCCCTAGCTATTCGATCTGGTGGACCAACGCCCTAGAGTGAAACCTAGGTTGTTCGGAATGTAGAAATGACTTTAACTTTCACACTGGTCCCAATTTTTCGTTTTATACCATGGAAAAGCTGTTGTATTTTGTATCGTATTTTATGCTTCGGGCGTTTACTTCTAAGGCCCTCACTATTCGATCTGGTGAAGCAACGCCCTAGAGTGAAGCCGAGGTTGCCCGGAACGTATAAATGACCATAACTTTCACACTGGTTGCAATTATACGTTTTATACGATAGAAAAGCTGTTCTATTTATTTTGTATTTTATGCTTCGGGCGTTGACTTCTAAGGCCCTAACTCTTCGATCTGGTGGAGCAACGCCTCAGAGTTAAGTCTGGGATGCCCGAAACGTCGAAGTGATCATTACTATCGCACTGGTTGCAATTAGTCATGCTATACGATGGAAAAACTGTTGCATCTTTATTGTATTTTATGCTTCTGGCGTTGACTTCTAAGTCCCTAACTATTCGATCTGGTGGAGCAACGCACTAGAGTGAAGCCTAGGTTGCTCGGAATGTAGAAATGTCCATAACTTTCACACTGGTTGCAATTATACGTTTTATACGATAGAAAAGCTGTTCTATTTATTTTGTATTTTATGCTTCGGGCGTTGACTTCTAAGGCCCTAACTATTCAGTCTGTTGCAGCTACGCACTAGGATGGTTCCTAGGTTGCCCGGAAAGTAGAAATGACTATAACTTTCATACTGGTTGCAATTATTCGTTTTCTACGATGGAAATGCTGTTGTATTTATATTGTATTTTATGCTTCCCGTGTTGACTTCTTAGACCCTAACTCTTCGATCTGGTGGAGCAACGCCTCAGAGTTAAGTCTAGGATGCCCGAAACGTCGAAATGATCGTTGCTTTGGCACTGGTTGCAATTAGTCATGCTATACAATGGAAAAACTGTTGTATTTATACTGTATTTTACGCTTCTGGCGTTGACTTCTAAGGCCGTAGCTATTCGATGTGGTGGAGCAACGCCCTAGAGTGAAGCCTAGGTTGCCCGGAACGTAGAAATGCCCATTACTTTCACACTGGTTGCAATTATTAGTTTTATACGATGGAAAAACTGTTCTATTTATTTTGTATTTTATGCTTCGGGCGTTGACTTCTAAGGCCCTAACTATTCAATCTGTTGCAGGAACGCCCTATGGTGAAGCCTAGGTTGCCCGGAAAGTAGAAATGACCATACCTTTCATACTGGTTGCAATTATTTGTTTTATACGATGGAAAAGCTGTTATATTTATATTGTATTTTATGCTTCGGGCGTTGACTTCTAAGGCCCTAACTATTCAATCTGTTGGAGCAACGCCCTAGGGTGAAGTCTAGGTTGCCCGGAAAGTAGAAATAACCGCAACTTTCAAACTGGTAGCAATTATTCGTTTTGTACGATGGAACAACTGTTCTATTTATTTTGTATTTCATGCTTCGGGCGTTGACTTCTAAGGCCCTAACTATTCAATCTGTTGGAACAACGCCATAGGGTGAAGCCTAGGTTGCCCGTAAAGTAGAAATGACCATACCTTTCATACTGGCTGCAATTATTCGTTTTATACGATGGAAAAACTGTTGTATTTATATTGTATTTTATGCTTCTGGCGCTGACTTCTAGGGCACTAACTATTCGTTCTTGTGGAGCAGCGCCCTAGGGTGAAGCCTAGGTTGCCCGGAACGTAGAAAGGACCATTACTTTTACACTGGCTTCAATTATTCGGTTTATACGATGGAAAAACTGTTGCATCTTTATTGTATTTTATGCCTCTGGCGTTGACTTCTAAGGCCCTAACTATTCGATCTGGTTGAGCAACGCCCCAGTGTGAAGCCTAGGTTGCCCGGCACGTAGAAATGACCACAACTTTCACACTGGTAGCAATTATTCGTTTTATACAATGGAAAAACTGTTCTATTTATTTTGTAGTTTATGCTTCGGGCGCTGACTTCTAAGGCCCTAACTATTCGATCTGGTGGTGCAACGCCCTAGAGTGAGGCCTAGGTTGCCCGGAACGTAGAAATGAAAATAACATTCACACCGGTTGCAATTATTCATGCTATACGATGGAAAAACGGTTGCATTTTTATTGTATTTTATACTTCTAGCGTTGACTTCCAAGGCCGTAGCTATACGATGTGGTGGAGCAACACCCATACAGTGAAGCCTAGGTTGTCCGGAACGTAGAAATGACCATTACATTCACACTGTTTGCTATTATTCATTTTATACGATGGAAAAGGTGTTGTATTTATATTGTATTTTATGCTTCTGGCGTTGACTTCTAAGGACGTAGCTATTAGATGTGGTGGAGTAATGCCCTAGAGTGACACCTAGGTAGCCTGGAACGTAGAAATGTCCATTACTTTCACAATGTTTCCAATTACACATTTTATACGATGGAAAAGCTGTTGTACTTATATTGTATTTTATTCTTATGGCGTTGAATTCTAAGTCCCTAGCTATGCGATTTGGTGGAGCAACGCACTAGAGTGAAACCCTGGTTGCCCGGAACGTAGAAATTACCATAACTTTCACACCGATAGCAATTACTCGTTTTATACGATCGAACAACTGTTGTATTTATATTGTATTTTATGCTTCTGGCGCTGACTTCTAGGGCACTAACTATTCGATCTGGTGGAGCGGCGCCCTAGGGTGAAGCCTAGGTTGCCCGGAACGTAGAAATGAACATAACTTTCACACCGGTAGCAATTATTCGTTTTATACGATGGAAAAACTGTTGTATTAATATTGCATTTTATGCTTCTGGCGTTGACTTCTTAGGCCCTAACTACTCGATCTGGTGGCGTAATGCCTCACAGTTAAGACTAGGATGCCCGAAACGCCGAAATGATCATCTCTTTTACTCTGGTTGCAATTACTCGTGCTATACGATGGAAAAACTGTTGCATCTTTATTGTATTTTATGCTTCTGGCGTTGACTTCTACGTCCCTAACTATTCGATCTGGTGGAGCAACGCACTAGAGTGAAGCCTAGGTTGCTCGGAATGTAGAAATGTCCATAACTTTCACACTGGTTGCAATTATACGTTTTATACGATAGAAAAGCTGTTCTATTTATTTTGTATTTTATGCTTCGGGCGTTGACTTCTAAGGCCCTAACTATTCAGTCGGTTGCAGAAACGCCCTAGGATGCTTCCTAGGTTGCCCGGAAAGTAGAGATGACTATAACTTTCATACTGGTTGCAATTATTCGTTTTCTACGATGGAAATGCTGTTGTATTTATATTGTATTTTATGCTTCCCGTGTTGACTTCTTAGACCCTAACTCTTCGATCTGGTGGAGCAACGCCTCAGAGTTAAGTCTAGGATGCCCGAAACGTCGAAATGATCGTTGCTTTCGCACTGGTTGCAATTAGTCATGCTTTACAATGGAAAAACCGTTGTATTTATACTGTATTTTATGCTTCTGGCGTTGACTTCTAAGGCCGTAGCTATTCGATGTGGTGGAGCAACGCCCTAGAGTGAAACCTAGGTTACCCGGAACGAAGAAATGACCAGTACTTTCATACTGTTTGCAGTTATTCCTGTTATACGATGGAAAAACTTTTGCATCTGTATTGTATTTTATGCTTCCGGCGTTGACTTCTAAGGCCCTAGCTATTCGATTTCGTGGAGCAACGCCCTAGAGTGGGGCCTAGGTTGCCCGGTACGTAGAAATGTCCATTACTTTCACACTGTTTGCAAATATACATTATATACGATGGAAAATCTGTTGCATTTATGTTGCATTTTATGCTTCTGGCGTTGACATCTAAGGCCCCAACTGTTTGATCTGGTGGAGCAACGCCCCAGAGTGAAGCCTAGGTTGCCCGGAACGTAAAAATGACCATAATTTTCACACTGGTTGCTATCATTCGTTTTATATCATGGATAAACTGTTGTATTTATATTGTATTTTATGCTTCTGGCGTTCACTTCTTAGGCCCTAACTATTCGATCTGGTGGAACAACGCCCTAGGGTGAAGCCTAGGTTGCCCGGAACGTAGAAATGACCATAACTTTTACACTGGTAGCAATTATTCGTTTTATACAATGGAAAAACTGTTCTATTTATTTTGCATTTTATGCTTCGGGCGTTGACTTCTAAGGCCCTAACTGATTGATCTGGAGGAGTTACGCCCTAGTGTGAAGCCTAGGTTGCCCGGAACGTAGAAAAGACCATAACTTTTACACTGGTAGCAATTATTCGTTTTATAAAATGGAAAAACCGTTCTATTTATTTTGTATTTTATGCTTCCGGCGTTGACTTCTAAGGCCCTAACTGTTTGACCAGGTGGAGGAACGCCCTAGAGTGAAACCTAGGTTGCTCGAAATGTAGAAATGACCATAACTTTCACACTGGTTGCAATTATACATTTTATACGATGGAAAAACTGTTGTACTTATATTGTATTTTATTCTTATGGCGTTGAATTCTAAGTCCCTAGCTATTCGATATGGTGGAGCAACGCCCTAGAGTGAAACCTAGGTTACCCGGAACGTAGAAATGACCAGTACTTTCGTACTGTTTGCAGTTATTCCTGTTATACGATGGAATAACTTTTGCACCTATATTGTATTTTATGCTTCCGGCGTTGACTTCTAAGGCCCTAGCTATTCGATTTCGTGGAGCAACGCCCTAGAGTGGGGCCTAGGTTGCCCGGTACATAGAAATGTCCATTACTTTCACACTGTTTGCAAATATACATTATATACGATGGAAAATCTGTTGTATTTATGTTGCATTTTATGCTTCTGGCGTTGACATCTAAGGCCGCAACTGTTTGATCTGGTGGAGCAACGCCCTAGAGTGAAGCCTAGGTTGCCCGGAACGTAGAAATGACCATAATTTTCACACTGGTTGCAATTATTCGTTTTATACGACGGAAAAGCTGTGGCATTTATATCGTATTTTATGCTTCTGACGTTGACTTCTTAGGGCCTGACTATTCGATCTGGTGGAGCAACGCCCTAGAGTGAAACCTAGTTTGCCCGGAACGTAGAACTGACCATTACTTTCACACTGGTTGCAATTATTCCTGTTATACGATGGAAAAACTGTTGCATCTTTATTGTATTTTATGCTTCTGGCGTTGACTTCTAAGTCCATAACTATTCGATCTGGTGGAGCAACGCACTAGAGTGAAGCCTAGGTTGCTCGGAATGTAGAAATGTCCATAACTTTCACACTGATTGCAATTATACGTTTTATACAATGGAAAAGCTGTTGTATTTTTATTGCATTTTATGCTTCGGGCGTTGACTTCTAAGGCCCTATCTATTTTACCCGTTGGGCCAACGCCCTAGCGAGAAGCCTAGGTTGCCCGGAAAGTAGAAATGACCATAACTTTCGTACTGGTCGCAATTATTCGTTTTATACGATGGAAAAACTGTTGTATTTATATTGTATTTTATGCTTCTGGCGTTGACTTCAAAGGCACTAACTATTCGATCTGGTGGAGCAACGCACTAGAGTGAAGCCGAGGTTGACCGGAACGTAGAAATGACCATCACTTTCAAACTGGTTGCAATTATTCCTGTTATATGATGGAAAAACTGTTGTATTTTTAATGCATTTTGTGCTTCGGGCATTGACTTCTAAGGCCCTAATTATTCAATCTGTTGGAGCAAGGAACTAGGGTGTAGCCTATGTTGCCCGGAACGTAGAAATGACTATATCTTTCATACTGGTGGCAATTATTCGTTCTATATGATGGAAAAACTGTCGTATTTATATTGTGTTTTATGCTGCTGGCGTTCACTTCTTAGGCCCTAACTATTCGATCTGGTGGAACAACGGCCTAGGGTGATGCCTAGGTTACCCGGGACGTAGAAATGACCAGTACTTTCACACTGTTTGCAGTGACTCCTGTTATACGATGGAAAAACTGTTGCATCTTTATTGAATTTTATGCTTCTGGCGTTGACTTCTAAGGCCCTAACTATTCTATCTGGTGGAACAACATCCTAGAGTGTGGCCTAGGTTGCCCGGAACGTAGAAATGTCCATCACTTCCATACTGGTAACAATCATTCGTTTTATATGATGGAAAAACTGTTGCATTTATATTGTATTTTATGCTGCTGGCGTTCAGTTCTGAGTCCCTAACTGTTCGATCTGGTGGCACAACGCCCTGGGGTGAAGCCTAGGTTGCCCGGAAAGTAGAAATGACCATAACTTTCACACTGGATGCTATTATTCGTTCTATACGATGGAAAAACTGTTATATTTATATTGTATCTTATGCTTCTGGCGTTGACTTCTTAGGCCCTAACAATTCGATCTGGTGGAACAACGCCCTAGAGTGAAGCCTAGGTTGCCTGGAACGTAGAAATGACCATAACTTTCATACTGGTTGCAATTATTCATTTTATATGATGGAAGAACTGTTGTATTTATATTGTATTTTATGCTACTGGCGTTCACTTCTTAGGCCCTAACTATTCGATCTTGTGGAACAACGCCCTGGGGTGAAGCCTAGGTTGCCCGGAACGTAGAAATGACCATAACTTTCACACTGGTTGCTATTATTCGTTTTATACGATGGAAAAACTGTTACATTTATATTGTATTTTATGCTTCTGGCGTTGCCATCTTAGGCCCTAACTGTTCGACCTGGTGGAACAACGCCCTAGGGTGAAGCCTAGGTTACCGGGAACGTAGAAATGACCAGTACTTTCACACTGTTTGCAATTATTAGTTTTATACGATGGAAAAACTGTTCTATTTATTTTGTATTTTATGCTTCGGTCGTTGACTTCTAAGGCCCTAACTATTCAATCTGTTGGAGCAACGCCCTATGGTGAAGCCTAGGTTGCCCGGAAAGTAGAAATGACCATACCTTTCATACTGGTTGCAATTATTTGTTTTATACGATGGAAAAGCTGTTATATTTATATTGTATTTTATGCTTCGGGCGTTGACTTCTAAGGCCCTAACTATTCAATCTGTTGGAGCAACGCCCTAGGGTGAAGTCTAGGTTGCCCGGAAAGTAGAACTAACCACAACTTTCATACTTGTTGCAATTATTCGTTTTATACGATGGAAAAACTGTTATATTTATATTGTATTTTATGCTTGTGGGGTTGACTTCTTAGGCCCTAACTATTCGATCTGGTGGAACGACGCCCTAGAGTGAAGCCTAGGTTGCTCAGAACGTAGAAATGACCATCACTTTCACACTGGTTGCAATTATTCCTGTTATACGATGGAAAAACTCTTGTATATTTATTGTATTTTATGCTTCGGGCGTTGACTTCTAAGGCCCTAACTATTCGATCTGGTGGAGCAACGCCCTAGAGTGAAGCCTAGGTTGCCCGGAACGTAGAAATGACCAGAACTTTCACACTGGTTGCTATTATTCGTTTTATACGATGGAAAAACTGTTATATTTATATTGTACTTTATGCTTCTGGCGTTGACTTCTTAGGCCCTAACTTCTCGAACTGGTGGAGCAACGCCCTAGAGTGAATCCTAGGTCGCCCTGAACGTAGAAATGACCATCACTTTCACACTGGTAGCAATTATTCGTTTAATACAATGGAAAAACTGTTCTATTTATTTTGTATTTTATGCTACAGGCGTTGACTTCTAAGGCCCTAACTATTCGATCTGGTGGAGCAACACCCATAGAGTGAAGCCTAGGTTGTCCGGAACGTAGAAATGACCATTACTTTCACACTGTTTGCTATTATTCATTTTATACGATGGAAAATGTGTTGTATTTATATTGTATTTTATGCTTCTGGCGTTGACTTCTAATGCCGTAGCTATTCGATGTGGTGGAGCAACGCCATAGATTGAAGCCTAGGTTGACCGGAACGTAGAAATGACCATATCATTCAAACTGGTTGCAGTTATTCCTGTTATACGATGCAACAGCTGTTGTATTCATATCGTATTTTATGTCTCTGGCGTTGACTTCTTAGGCCCTAACTATTCTATCTGGTGGAGCACTGCCATACAGTGAAACGTAGGTTGCCCAGAACGTAGAAATGACCATTACTTTCACACTGGTTGCAATTATTCCTCTTATACGATGGTAAAACTGTTGTATTTTTATTGTATTTTATGCTTCTGGCGTTGAATTCTAAGTCCACAGCTATTCGATCTTGTGGAGCAACGCCGTAGAGTGAAGCCTAGGTTGCCCGGAACGTAGAAATGACCATAACTTTCCCACTGGTTGCAATTACTCTTTTTATACAATGGAAAAACTGTTGTATCTTTATTGTATTTTATGATTCTGGCGTTGACTTCTAAGGCCGTAGCTATTCCATGTGGTGGAGAAACACCCTACAGTCAAGCCCAGGTTGCCCGGAACGTAGAAATGAACATAACTTTCACACTGGCAGCAATTATTCGTTTTATACAATGGAAAAACTGTTCTATTTATTTTGTATTTTATGCTTCGGGATTTGACTTCTATGGCCCTACCTATTCGATCTGGTGGAGCAACACCCTACAGTCAAGCCTAGGTTGCCCGGAACGTAGAAATGAAAATATCATTCACACCGGTTGCAATTATTCATGCTATACGATGGAAAAACTGTTGCATTTTTATTGTATTTTATGCTTCTGGCGTTGACTTCTAAGTCCGTAGCTATTAGATGTGGTGGAGTAACGTCCTAGAGTGACACCTAGGTTGCCTGGAACGTAGAAATGTCCATTACTTTCACAATGTTACCAATTATTCATTTTATACGATGGAAAAACTGTTGTACTTATATTGTATTTTATTCTTATGGCGTTGAATTCTAAGTCCCTAGCTATGCGATTTGGTGGAGCAACGTCCTAGAGTGAAGCCTAGGATGCCCGGAACGTAGAAATGACCAGAACTTTCACACTGGTTGCTATTATTCGTTTTATACGATGGAAAAACGGTTATATTTATATTGTATTTTATGCTTCTGGCGTTGACTTCTTCGGCCCTAACTTTTTGATCTGGTGGAACAACGCCCTAGAGTGAAGCCTAGGTCGCCCGGAACGTAGAAATGACCATCACTTTCACACTGGTAGCAATTATTCGTTTAATACAATGGAAAAACTGTTCTATCTATTTTGTATTTTATGCTTCGGGCGTTGACTTCTAAGGCCCTAACTATTCGATCTGGTGGACCAACGCCCTAGAGTGAAGCCTAGGTTGCCCGGAACGTAGAAATGACCATAACATTCACACCCGTTGCAATTATTCATGCTATACGATGGAAAAACTGTTACATTTTTATTGTATTTTATGCTTCTAGCGTTGACTTCTAAGGCGGTAGCTATTAGATGTGGTGGAGCAACGCCCTAGAGTGAAGCCTAGGTTGCCTGGAACGTAGAAATGACCATTACTTTCACAATGTTTCCAATTATCCATTTTATACGATGGAAAAACTGTTGTAATTATATTATATTTTATTCTTATGGCGTTGAATTCTAAGTCCCTAGCTATGCGATCTGGTGGAGCAAAGCCATACAGTGAAGCCAAGGTTGCCCGGAACGTAGAAATTACCATAACTTTCATACTGGTTGCAATTATTCGTTTTATATGATGGAATAACTGTTGTATTTATATTGTATTTTATGCTGCTGGCGTTCACTTCTTAGGCCCTAACTATTCGATCTGGTCGAACAACGATTTGGGGTGAAGCCTAGGTTGCCCGGAACGTAGAAATGACCATAACTTTCACACTGGTTGCAATTATTCGTTTTATACGATGGGAAAACTGTTCTATTTATGTCGTATTTCATGCTTCGGACGCTGACTTCTAAGGCCCTAACTATTCAATGTGTTGGAACAACGCCCTAGGGTGAAGCCTAGGTTGCCCGGAAAGTAGAAATGACCATAACTTTCATACTGGTTGCAATTTTTCGTTTTACACGATGGAAAAACTGTTGTATTTATATTGTATTTTATGCTTCTGGCGCTGACTTCTAGGGTACTAACTATTCGATCTGGTGGAGCAGCGCCCTAGGGTGAAGCCTAGTTTGTCCGGAACGTAGAAATGACCATTTCTTTCACACGGTTTGCTATTATTCATTTTATACGATGGAAAAGGTGTTGTATTTATATTGTATTTTATGCTTCTGGCGTTGACTTCTAAGTCCGTAGCTATTAGATGTGGTGGAGTAACGCCCTAGAGTGACACCTAGGTTGCCTGGAACGTAGAAATGTCCATTACTTTCACAATGTTACCAATTATTCATTTTATACGATGGAAAAACTGTTGTACTTATATTGTATTTTATTCTTATGGCGTTGAATTCTAAGTCCCTAACTATGCGATATGGTGGAGCAACGTCCTAGAGTGAAGCCTAGGATGCCCGGAACGTAGAAATGACCAGAACTTTCACACTGGTTGCTATTATTCGTTTTATACGATGGAAAAACTGTTATATTTATATTGTATTTTATGCTTCTGGCGTTGACTTCTTCGGCCCTAACTTTTTGATCTGGTGGAACAACGCCCTACAGTGAAGCCTAGATCGCCCGGAACGTAGAAATGACCATCACTTTCACACTGGTAGCAATTATTCGTTTAATACAATGGAAAAACTGTTCTATCTATTTTGTATTTTATGCTTCGGGCGTTGACTTCTAAGGCCCTAACTATTCGATCTGGTGGACCAACGCCCTAGAGTGAAGCCTAGGTTGCCCGGAACGTAGAAATGACCATAACATTCACACCCGTTGCAATTATTCATGCTATACGATGGAAAAACTGTTACATTTTTATTGTATTTTATGCTTCTAGCGTTGACTTCTAAGGCGGCAGCTATTAGATGTGGTGGAGTAACGCTCTAGAGTGAAGCCTAGGTTGCCTGGAACGTAGAAATGACCATTACTTTCACAATGTTTCCAATTATCCATTTTATACGATGGAAAAACTGTTGTAATTATATTGTGTTTCATTCTTATGGCGTTGAATTCTAAGTTCCTAGCTATGCGATCTGGTGGAGCAAAGCCATACAGTGAAGCCAAGGTTGCCCGGAACGTAGAAATTACCATAACTTTCATACTGGTTGCAATTATTCGTTTTATATGATGGAATAACTGTTGTATTTATATTGTATTTTATGCTGCTGGCGTTCACTTCTTAGGCCCTAACTATTCGATCTGGACGAACAACGATTTGGGGTGAAGCCTAGGTTGCCCGGAACGTAGAAATGACCATAACTTTCACACTGGTTGCAATTATTCGTTTTATACGATGGAAAAGCTGTGGTATTTATATCGTATTTTATGCTTCTGGCGTTGACTTCTTAGGCCGTAGCTATTCGATCTGGTGGAGCAACGCCCTAGGGTGAAGCCTAGGTTGCTCGGAAAGTAGAAATGACCATAAGTTCCATATTGGTTGCAATTATTCATTTTATACCATGGAAAAACTGTTGTATTTTTATTGCGTTTTATGCTTCGGGCATTGACTTCTAAGGTCCTAACTATTCAATCGGTTGGAGCAACGCCCTAGGTTGAAGCCTTGGTTGCGCGGAAAGTAGAAATGACAATAACTTTCACACTGGGTGCAATTACTCGTTTAATACGATGGAAAAGCTGTTGCATCTTTATTGTATTTTATGCTTCTGTCGTTGACGTCTAAGGCCGTAGCTATTCGATCTGGTGGGGCAACGTCCAAGAGTGAAGCCTATGTTGCCCGGAATGTAGAAGTGACCATAACTTTCACACTGGTCCCAATTATTCGTTTTATACGATGGAAAAGCTGTTGTATTTTGTATCGTATTTTATGATTCGGGCGTTGACTTCTAAGGCCCTAACTATTCGATCCGGTGGCGCAACGCCCTAGAGTGAATCGTATGTTGCCCAGAACGTACAAATGCCCATTACTTTCACACTGGTTGCAATTATTCCTCTTATACGATGGAAAAACTGTTGTATTTTTATTGTATTTTATGCTTCTGGCGTTGAATTCTAAGTCCCTAGCTATTCGATCTGGTGGAGCAACGCCCTAGAGCGAAACCTAGGTTGCTCGGAATGTAGAAATGACCATAACTTTCACACTGGTCCCAATTATTCGTTTTATACGATGGAAAAGCTGTTGTATTTTGTATCGTATTTTATGATTCGGGCGTTGACTTCTAAGGCCCTAACTATTCGATCTGGTGGAGCAACGCCCTAGAGTGAAGCCTAGGTTGCCCGGAACGTAGAAATGACCAGAACTTTCACACTGGTTGCTATTATTCGATTTATACGATGGAAAAACTGTTGTATTTATATTGTATTTTATGCTTCTGGCGCTGACTTCTAGGGCACTAACTATTCGATCTGGTGGAGCAGCGCCCTAGGGTGAAGCCTAGGTTCCCCGGAACGTAGAAATGACCATAACTTTCACACCGGTAGCAATTATTCGTTTTATACGATGGAAAAACTGTTGTATTAATATTGTATTTTATGCTTCCGGTGTTGACTTCTTAGACCCTAACTCTTCGACCTGGTGGAGCAGCGCCTCAGAGGTAAGTCTAGGATGCCCGAAACGTCGAAATGATCGTTACTTTCGCACTGGTTGCAATTAGTCCTGCTATACAATAGAAAAACTGTTGTATTTATACTGTATTTTATGCTTCTGGCGTTGACTCCTAAGGCCGTAGCTATTCGATGTGGTGGAGCAACGCCCTAGAGTGAAGCCTAGGTTGCCCGGAACGTAGAAATGCCCATTACTTTCACACTGGTTGCAATTATTAGCTTTATACGGTGGAAAAACTGTTCTATTTATATAGTATTTTATGCTTCCGGTGTTGACTTCTTAGACCCTAACTCTTCGATCTGGTGGAGCAACGCCTCAGAGGTAAGTCTAGGATGCCCGAACCCTCGAAATGATCGTTACTTTCGCACAGGTTGCAATTATTCGTTTTATACGATTTAAAAGCTGTTGTATTTATACCGTATTTTATGCTTCTGGCGTTGACTTCTTGTGCCCTAACTATTCCGTCTGGTGGAACAACGCCCTAGGGTGAAGCCTAGGCTGCCCGGAACGTAGAAATGACCATAACCTTCACACCGGTAGCAATTATTCGTTTTATACGATGGAAAAACTGTTGTATTTATATTGTATTTTGTGCTTCTGACGTTGACTTCTAAGGCACTAACTATTCGATCTGGTGGAGCAACGCCCTAGGGTG
This sequence comes from Calliopsis andreniformis, assembly GCF_051401765.1. Lineage (NCBI taxonomy): Eukaryota > Metazoa > Arthropoda > Insecta > Hymenoptera > Andrenidae > Calliopsis > Calliopsis andreniformis. Next base: position 16,091,827 of record NW_027480428.1, read on the forward strand.
AAGCCTAGGTTGCCCGGAACGTAGAAATGACCATCACTTTCAAACTGGTTGCAATTATTCCTGTTATATGATGGAAAAGCTGTTGTATTTTTGTTGCATTTTATGCTTCGGGCATTGACTTCTAAGGCCCTAACTATTCATTCTGTTGGAGCAACGCCCTAGGGTGAAGCCTAGGTTGCCCGGAAAGTAGAAATGACAATAACTTTCACACTGGTTGCAATTATTCGTTTTATACGTAGGAAAAGCTGTTGCATCTTTATTGTATTTTATGCTTCTGTCTTTGACGTCTAAGACCGTAGCTGTTAGATGTGGTGGAGCAACGTACTAGAGTGACGCCTAGGTTGCCCGGAAAGTAGAAATGACCATAACTTTCACGAAGGTAGCAATTATTCGTTTTATACGATGGAAAAACTGTTGTATTTATATTGTATTTCATGCTTCTGGCGTTGACTTCTAAGGGCCTAGCTATTCGATCTGGTGGAGCAGCGCCCTAGAGTGAAGTCTAGGTTGCCCGGAACGTAGAAATGACCATAACTTTCACACTGGTTGCTATTATTCGTTCTATACGATGGAAAAACTGTTATATTTATATTGTATCTTATGCTTCTGGCGTTGACTTCTTAGGCCCTAACAATTCGATCTGGTGGACCAAAGCCCTAGAGCGAAGCCTAGGTTGCCTGGAACGTACAAATGACCATCACTTTCACACGGGTTGCAATTATTCCTGTTATAGGATGGAACGACTGTTGTATTTTTATTGTATTTTATGCTTCAGGCGTTGACTTCTGAGGCCGTAGCTATTCGATGTGGTGGAAAAACGCCACAGAGTGAAGCCTAGGCTGCCCGGAACGTAGAAATGACCATAACTTTCATACTGGTAGCAATTACTCGTTTTACATGATGGAAAAACTGTTGTATTTATATTGTATTTTATGCAGCTGGCGTTCACTTCTTAGGGCCAAACTATTCGATCTGGTGGAACAACTACCTGGGGTGAAGCCTAGGTTGCCCGGAACGTAGAAATGACCATAACTTTCACACTGGTTGCTATTATTCGTTTTATACGATGGAAAAACTGTTATATTTATATTGTATTTTATGCTTCTGGTGTTGCCTTCTTAGGCCCTAACTGTTCGATCTGGTGGAACAACGCCCTAGAGTGAAGCCTAGGTTACCCGGAACGTAGAAATGACCAGTACTTTCACACTGTTTGCAGTTATTCCTGCTATACGATGGAAAAACTGTTGCATCTTTATTGAATTTTATGCTTCTGGCGCTGACTTCTAAGGCCCTAACTATTCTATCTGGTGGATCAGCGCCCTAGAGTGAAGCCTAGGTTGCTCGGAATGTAGAAATGACCATAACATTCACACTGGTTGAAATTATTCGTTTTATACGATGGAAAAACTGTTACATTTATATTGAATTTTATGCTTCTGGCGTTGATTTCTTAGGCCCTATCTATTCAATCTTGTGGAACAACGCCCTAGAGTGAGGCCTAGGTTGCCCGGAACGTAGAAATGACCATCACTTCCATACTGGTAGCAATTATTCGTTTTATACGATGGAAAAACTGTTGTGTTTATATTGTATTTTATGCATCTGGCGTTGACTTCTAAGGCACTATCTATTCGATCTGGTGGAGCAACGCGCTATAGTGAAGCCTAGGTTGCCCGGAACGTAGAAATGACCATCACTTTCAAACTGGTTGCAATTATTCCTTTTATAGGATGGAAAGACTGTTGTATTTTTATTGTATTTTATGCTTCAGGCGTTGACTTCTGAGGCAGTAGCTGTTCGATGTGGTGGAAGAACGCCATAGAGTGAAGCCTAGGTTGCCCGGAACGTAGAAATGACCATAACTTTCACACTGGATGCTTTTATATTGTTCTATACGATGGAAAAACTGTTATATTTATATTGTGTCTTATGCTTCTGGCGTTGACTTCTTAGGCCCTAACAATTCGATCTGGTGGACCAAAGCCCTAGAGCGAAGCCTAGGTTGCCTGGAACGTACAAATGACCATCACTTTCACACGGGTTGCAATTATTCCTGTTATAGGATGGAAAGACTGTTGTATTTTTATTGCATTTTATGCTTCAGGCGTTGACTTCTGAGGCCGTAGCTATTCGATGTGGTGGAAAAACGCCATAGAGTGAAGCCTAGGCTGCCCGGAACGTAGAAATGACCATAACTTTCATACTGGTAGCAATTATTCGTTTTACATGATGGAAGAACTGTTGTATTTATATTGTATTTTATGCAGCTGGCGTTCACTTCTTAGGGCCTAACAATTCGATCTGGTGGAACAACGACCTGGGGTGAAGCCTAGGTTGCCCGGAACGTAGAAATGACCATAACTTTCACACTGGTTGCTGTTATTCGTTTTATACGATGGAAAAACTGTTATATTTATATTGTATTTTATGCTTCTGGCGTTGCCTTCTTAGGCCCTAACTGTTCGATCTGGTGGAACAACGCCCTAGAGTGAAGCCTAGGTTACCCGGAACGTAGAAATGACCAGTACTTTCACACTGTTTGCAGTTATTCCTGCTATACGATGGAAAAACTGTTGCATCTTTATTGAGTTTTATGCTTCTGGCGCTGACTTCTAAGGCCCTAACTATTCTATCTGGTGGATCAGCGCCCTAGAGTGAAGCCTAGGTTGCTCGGAATGTAGAAATGACCATAACATTCACACTGGTTGAAATTATTCGTTTTATACGATGGAAAAACTGTTACATTTATATTGAATTTTATGCTTCTGGCGTTGATTTCTTAGGCCCTAACTTTTCAATCTGGTGGAACAACGCCCTAGAGTGAGGCCTAGGTTGCCCGGAACGTAGAAATGACCATCACTTCCATACTGGTAGCAATTATTCGTTTTATACGATGGAAAAACTGTTGTGTTTATATTGTATTTTATGCTTCAGGCGTTGACTTCTGAGGCAGTAGCTATTCGATGTGGTGGAAGAACGCCATAGAGTGAAGCCTAGGTTGCCCGGAACGTAGAAATGACCATAACTTTCACACTGGTTGCTATTATTCGTTCTATACGATGGAAAAACTGTTATATTTATATTGTGTCTTATGCTTCTGGCGTTGACTTCTTAGGCCCTAACAATTCGATCTGGTGGAACAACGCCCTAGAGTGATGCCTAGGTTGCCTGGAACGTACAAATGACCATCACTTTCACAAGGGTTGCAATTATTCCAGTTATAGGATGGAAAGACTGTTGTATTTTTATTGCATTTAATGCTTCAGGCGTTGACTTCTGAGGCCGCAGCTATTCGATGTGGTGGAAGAACGCCATAAGGTGAAGCCTAGGTTGCCCGGAACGTAGAAATGACCATAACTTTCATACCGGTTGCAATTATTCGTTTTATATGATGGAAGAACTATTGTATTTATATTGTATTTTATGCTGCTGGCGTTCACTTCTTAGCCCCTAACTATTTGATCTGGTGGAACAACGCCCTGGGGTGAAGCCTAGGTTGCCGGAACGTAGAAATGATCATAACTTTCACACTGGTTGCTATTATTCGTTCTATACGATGGAACAACTGTTCTATTTATTTTGTATTTCATGCTTCGGGCGTTGACTTCTAAGGCCCTAACTCTTCAATCTGCTGGAACAACGCCCTAGGGTGAAGCCTAGGTTGCCCGGAAAGTAGAAATGACCATAACCTTCATACTGGCTGCAATTATTCGTATTATACGATGGAAAAACTGTTATATTTATATTGTATCTTATGCTTCTGGCGTTGTCTTCTTAGGCCCTAACAATTCGATCTGGTGGACCAAAGCGCTAGAGTGAAGCCTAGGTTGCCTGGAACGTACAAATGACCATCACTTTCACACGGGTTGCAATTATTCCTGTTATAGGGTGGAAAGACTGTTGCATTTTTATTGTATTTTATGCTTCAGGCGTTGACTTCTGCGGCCGTAGCTATTCGATGTGGTGGAGAAACGCCATAGAGTGAAGCCTGGGTTGCCGGGAACGTAGAAATCACCATAACTTTCATACTGGTTGCAATTATTCGTTTTATATGATGGAAGAACTGTTGTATTTATATTGTATTTTATGCTGCTGGCGTTCACTTCTAAGGCCCTAACTATTCTATCTGGTGGATCAACGCCCTAGAGTGAAGCCTAGGTTGCTCGGAATGTAGAAATGACCATAACATTCACACTGGTTGAAATTATTCGTTTTATACGATGGAAAAACTGTTATATTTATATTGAATTTTATGCTTCTGGCGTTGATTTCTTAGGCCCTAACTATTCAATCTGGTGGAACAACGCCCTAGAGTGAGGCCTAGGTTGCCCGGAACGTAGAAATGACCATCACTTCCATACTGGTAGCAATTATTCGTTTTATGCGATGGAAAAACTGTTGTGTTTATATTGTATTTTATGCATCTGGCGTTGACTTCTAAGGCACTAACTATTCGATCTGGTGGAGCAACGCCCTAGAGTGAAGCCTAGGTTGCCCGGAACGTAGAAATGACCATCACTTTCACACGGGTTGCAATTATTCCTGTTATAGGATGGAAAGACTGTTGTATTTTTATTGTATTTTATGCTTCAGGCGTTGACTTCTGAGGCCGTAGCTATTCGATGTGGTGGAAAAACGCCATAGACTGAAGCCTAGGTTGCCCGGAACGTAGAAATGACCATAACTTTCATACTGGTAGCAATTATTCGTTTTATATGATGGAAGAACTGTTGTATTTATATTGTATTTTATGCAGCTGGCGTTCACATCTTAGGGCCTAACTATTCGTTCTGGTGGAACAACGACCTGGGGTGAAGCCTAGGTTGCCCGGAACGTAGAAATGACCATAACTTTCACACTGGTTGCTATTATTCGTTTTATACGATGGAAAAAGTGTTATATTTATATTGTATTTTATGCTTCTGGGGTTGCCTTCTTAGGCCCTAACTGTTCGATCTGGTGGAACAACGCCCTAGAGTGAAGCCTAGGTTACCCGGAACGTAGAAATGACCAGTACTTTCACACTGTTTGCAGTTATTCCTGCTATACGATGGAAAAACTGTTGCATATTTATTGAATTTTATGCTTCTGGCGCTGACTTCTAAGGCTCTAACTATTCTATCTGGTGGATCAACGCCCTAGAGTGAAGCCTAGGTTGCTCGGAATGTAGAAATGACCATAAGCATTCACGCTGGTTGAAATTATTCGTTTTATACGATGGAAAAACTGTTATATTTATATTGAATTTTATGCTTCTGGCGTTGATTTCTTAGGCCCAGCTATTCAATCTGGTGGAACAACGCCCTAGAGTGAGGCCTAGGTTGCCCGGAACGTAGAAATGACCATCACTTCCATACTGGTAGCAATTATTCGTTTTATACGATGGAAAAACTGTTGTGTTTATATTGTATTTTATGCATCTGGCGTTGACTTCTGAGGCCGTTGCTATTCGATGTAGTGGAAGAACGCCATAGAGTGAAGCCTGGGTTGCCCGGAACGTAGAAATGACCATAACTTTCATACTGGTTGCAATTATTCGTTTTATATGATGGAAGAGCTGTTGTATTTATATTGTATTTTATGCTGCTGGCGTTCACTTCTTAAGCCCTAACTATTCGATCTGGTGGAACAACGACCTGGGGTGAAGCCTAGGTTGCCTGGAACGTACAAATGACCATCACTTTCACACGGGTTGCAATTATTCCTGTTATATGATGGAAAAACTGTTGTATTTTTATTGCATTTTATGCTTCGGTCATTGACTTATAAGGTCCTAACTATTCAATCTGTTCGAGCAACGCCCTAGGGTGAAGCCTAGGTTGCCCGGAAAGTAGGAATGACGTCAACTTACATACTGGTTGCAATTATTCGTTTTATAAGATGGAAAAACTGTTCTATTTATTTTGTATTTCATGCTTCGGGCGTTGACTTCTAAGGCCCTAACTACTCAATCTGTTGGAACAACGCCCTAGGGTGAAGCCTAGGTTGCCCGGAAAGTAGAAATGACCATAACCTTCATACTGGTTGCAATTATTCGTATTATACGATGGAAAAACAGTTATATTTATATTGTATCTTATGCTTCTGGCGTTGACTTCTTAGGCACTAACAATTCGATCTGGTGGACCAAAGCCCTATAGTTAAGCCTAGGTTGCCTGGAACGTACAAATGACCATCACTTTCACACGGGTTGCAATTATTCCTGTTATAGGATGGAAAGACTGTTGTATTTTTATTGTATTTTATGCTTCAGGCGTTGACTTCTGAGGCCGTAGCTATTCGATGTGGTGGAAGAACGCCATAGAGTGAAGCCTAGGTTGCCCGGAACGTAGAAATGACCATAACTTTCATACTGGTAGCAATTATTCGTTTTATACGATGGAAAAACTGTTGTATTTATATTGTATTTTATGCTTCTGGCGTTGACTTCTAATGCCCTAACTATTCAATCTGTTGAAACAACGCCCTAGGGTGAAGCCTAGGTTGCTCGGAAAGTAGAAATGACCATAAGTTTCATACTGGTTGCAATTATTCGTTTTATACGATGGAAAAACTGTTGTATTTATATTGTATTTTATGCTTCTGGCGTTGACTTCTAAGGCCCTAGCTGTTCGATCTAGTGGAGCAACGCCCTAGAGTGAAGCCTAGGTTGCCCGGAAAGGAGAAATGACTATCACGTTCAAACTGGTTGCAATTAATCCTTTTATACGATGGAAAAGCTGTTGTATTTATATCGTATTTTATGCTTCTGGCGTTTACTTCTAAGGACCTAACTATTCGATCTGGTGGACCAACGCCCTGGAGTGAAGCCTAGGATGCTCGGAATGTGGAAATGACCATAACTTTCACACTGGTTGCTATTATTCGTTTTATACGATGGAAACGCTGTTGTATTTATATTGTATTTTATGCCTCAGGCGTTGACTTCTACGGCCGTAACTATTCCGTCTGGTGGAGCAACGCCCTGGTGTGAAACCTAGGTTGCCCGGAACGTAGAATTGGCCATCACTTTCAAACTGGTTGCAATTATTCCTGTTATATGATGGAAACACTGTTGTATTTTTTTTGCATTTTATGGTTCGGGCGTTGACTTCTAAGGCCCTAACTATTCAATCTGTTGGAGCAAGGCCCCTGGGGTGAAGCCTAGGTTGCTCGGAAAGTAGAAATGACCATAAGTTTCATACTGGTTGCAATTATTCGTTTTATACGATGGAAAAACTGTTGTATTTATATTGTATTTTATGCTTCTGGCGTTGACTTCTAAGGCACTAACTATTCGATCTGGTGGAGCAACGCCCTAGAGTGAAGCCCAGGTTGCGCGGAACGTAGAAATGACCATAACTTTCACACTGGTAGCAATTATTCCTGTTATATTATGGACACACTGTTGTATTTTTTTTGCATTTTATGATTCGGGCATTGACTCCTAAGGCCCTAACTATTCAATCTATTAGAGCAACGCCCTAGTGTGAAGCCTAGGTTGCTCGGAAGGTAGAAATGACCATAAGTTTCATACTGGTTGCAATTATTCGTTTTATACGATGGAAAAACTGTTGTATTTATATTGTATTTTATGCTTCTGGCGTTGATTTCTAAGGCCCTAGCTGTTCGATCTAGTGGAGCAACGGCCTAGAGTGAAGCCTAGGTTGCCCGGAAAGGAGAAATGACCATCACGTTCAAACTGGTTGCAATTAATCCTTTTATACCATGGAAAAGCTGTTGCGTTTATATCGTATTTTATGCTTCTGGCGTTTACTTCTAAGGACCTAACTATTCGATCTGGTGCAGCAACGCCCTAGAGTGGAGCCTAGGTTGCACGGAATATGGAAATGACCATAACTTTCACACTTGTTGCAATTATTCGTTTTATACGATGGAAACGCTGTTGTATTTATATTGTATTTTATGCCTCTGGCGTTGACTTCTAAGGCCGTAGCTATTAGATGTGGTGGAGCAACGCCCTAGAGTGACGCCTAGGGTGCTCGGAACGTAGAAATGGTGATTACTTTCACACTGGTTGCAATTATACGTTTTATACGATGGAAAAGCTGTTGTATTTATATCGTATTTTATGCTTCTGGCGTTGACTTCTTAGGCCGTAACTATTCCGTCTGGTGGAGCAACGCCCTGGTGTGAAACCTAGGTTGCCCGGAACGTAGAATTGGCCATCACTTTCAAACTGGTTGCAATTATACCTGTTATATGATGGAAACACTGTAGTATTTTTTTTGCATTTTATGGTTCGGGCGTTGACTTCTAAGGCCCTCACTATTCAATTTGTCGGAGCAACGCCCTAGGGTAAAGCCAAGGTTGCTCGGAAAGTAGAAATGACCATAAGTTTCATACTGGTTGCAATTATTCGTTTTATACGATGGAAAAGCTGTTGTATTTATATCGTGTTTTATGCTTCTGGCGTTGACTTCTTAGGCCGTAGCTATTCGGTCTGGTGGAGCAACGCCCTGGAGTGAAACCTAGGTTGCCCGGAACGTAGAATTGGCCATCACTTTCAAACTGGTTGCAATTATTCCAGATATATGATGGAAACACTGTTGTATTTTTTTTGCATTTTATGGTTCGGGCGTTGACTTCTAAGGCCCTAACTATTCAATTTGTTGGAGCAACGCCCTAGGGTAAAGCCTAGGTTGCTCGGAAAGTAGAAATGACCATAAGTTTCATACTGGTTGCAATTATTCGTTTTATACGATGGAAGAACTGTTGTATTTATATTGTATTTTATGCTTCTGGCCTTGACTTCTAAGGACCTAGCTGTTCGATCTAGTGGAGCAACGCCCTAGAGTGAAGCCTAGGTTGCCGGGAAGGAGAAATGACCATCACGTTCAAACTGGTTGCAATTAATCCTTTTACACGATGGAAAAGCTGTTGTATTTATATCGTATTTTATGCTTCTGGCGTTTACTTCTAAGGACCTAACTATTCGATCTGGTGGAGCAACGCCCTAGAGTGAAGCCCAGGTTGCTCGGAATGTGGAAATGTCCATAACTTTCACACTGGTTGCAATTATTTGTTTTATACGATGGAAAAACTGTTGCATTTATATTGTATTTTATGCTTCTGGCGTTGACTTCTAAGGCACTATCTATTCGATCTGGTATAGCAACGCCCTAGAGAGAAGCCTAGGTTGCCCGGAACGTAGAAATGACCATTACTTTCACACTGGTTGCAATTATTCGTTTTATACGGTGGAAAAGCTGTTGTATTTATATCGTATTTTATGCTTCTGGCGTTGACTTCTTAGGCCGTAACTATTCGGTCTGGTGGATAAACGCCCTGGAGTGAAACCTAGGTTGCCCGGAACGTAGAATTGGCCATCACTTTCAAACTGGTTGCAATTATTCCTGTTATATGATGGAAACACTGTTGTATTTTTTTTGCATTTTTTGGTTCGGGCGGTGACTTCTAAGGCCCTAACTATTCAATCCGTTGGAGCAACGCCCTAGGGTGAAGCCTAGGTTGCTCGGAAAGTAGAAATGAGCATATGCTTCATACTGGTTGCAATTATTTGTTTCATACGATGGAAAAACTGTTGTATTTATATTGTATTTTATGCTTCTGGCGTTGACTTCTAAGGCACTAACTATTCGATCTGGTGGAGCAACGCCCTACAGTGAAGCCTAGGTTGCCCGGAACGTAGAATTGGCCATCACTTTCAAACTGGTCGAAATTATTCCTGTTATATGATGGAAACACTCTTGTATTTTTTTCGCATTTTATGGTTCGGGTGTAGACTTCTAAGGCCCTAACTATTCAATCTGTTGGAGCACCGCCCTAGGGTGAAGCCTAGGTTGCTCGGAAAGTAGAAATGACCATAAGTTTCATACTGGTTGCAATTACTCGTTTTATACGATGGAAAACTGTTGTATTTATATTGTATTTTATGCTTCTGGCGTTGACTTCTAAGGCACTAACTATTCGATCTGGTGGAGCAACGCCCTAGAGTGAAGCCTAGGTTGCCCGGAACGTAGAAATGACCATCACTTTCACACGGGTTGCAATTATTCCTGTTATAGGATGGAAAGGCTGTTGTATTTTTATTGTATTTTATGCTTCAGGCGTTGACTTCTGAGGCCGTAGCTATTCGATGTGGTGGAAAAACGCCATAGAGTGAAGCCTAGGTTACCCGGAACGTAGAAATGACCAGTACTTTCACACTGTTTGCAGTTATTCCTGCTATACGATGGAAAAACTGTTGCATATTTATTGAATTTTATGCTTCTGGCGCTGACTTCTAAGGCTCTAACTATTCTATCTGGTGGATCAACGCCCTAGAGTGAAGCCTAGGTTGCTCGGAATGTAGAAATGACCATAAGCATTCACGCTGGTTGAAATTATTCGTTTTATACGATGGAAAAACTGTTATATTTATATTGAATTTTATGCTTCTGGCGTTGATTTCTTAGGCCCAGCTATTCAATCTGGTGGAACAACGCCCTAGAGTGAGGCCTAGGTTGCCCGGAACGTAGAAATGACCATCACTTCCATACTGGTAGCAATTATTCGTTTTATACGATGGAAAAACTGTTGTGTTTATATTGTATTTTATGCATCTGGCGTTGACTTCTGAGGCCGTTGCTATTCGATGTAGTGGAAGAACGCCATAGAGTGAAGCCTAGGTTGCCCGGAAAGTAGAAATGACGTTAACTTTCATACTGGTTGCAATTATTCGTTCTATACGATGGAAAAACTGTTATATTTATATTGTATCTTATGCTTCTGGCGTTGACTTCTTAGGCCCTAACAATTCGATCTGGTGCAACAACGCCCTAGAGTGAAGCCTTGGTTGCCGGGAACGTACAAATGACCATCACTTTCACACGGGTTGCAATTATTCCTGTAATAGGACGGAAAGACTGTTGTATTTTTATTGTATTTTATGCTTCAGGCGTTGACTTCTGAGGCCGTAGCTATTCGATGTGGTGGAGGAACGCCATAGAGTGAAGCGTGGGTTGCCCGGAACGTAGAAATGACCATAACTTTCATACTGGTTGCAATTATTCGTTTTATATGATGGAAGAGCTGTTGTATTTATATTGTATTTTATGATGCTGGCGTTCACTTCTTAACCCCTAACTATTCGATCTGGTGGAACAACGACCTGGGGTGAAGCCTAGGTTGCCTGGAACGTACAAATGACCATCACTTTCACACGGGTTGCAATTATTCCTGTTATATGATGGAAAAACTGTTGTATTTTTATTGCATTTTATGCTTCGGTCATTGACTTATAAGGTCCTAACTATACAATCTGTTCGAGCAACGCCCTAGGGTGAAGCCTAGGTTGCCCGGAAAGTAGGAATGACGTCAACTTACATACTGGTTGCAATTATTCGTTTTATAAGATGGAAAAACTGTTCTATTTATTTTGTATTTCATGCTTCGGGCGTTGACTTCTAAGGCCCTAACTATTCAATCTGTTGGAACAACGCCCTAGGGTGAAGCCTAGGTTGCCCGGAAAGTAGAAATGACCATAACCTTCATACTGGTTGCAATTATTCGTATTATACGATGGAAAAACTGTTATATTTATATTGTATCTTATGCTTCTGGCGTTGACTTCTTAGGCACTAACAATTCGATCTGCTGGACCAAAGCCCTATAGTTAAGCCTAGGTTGCCTGGAACGTACAAATGACCATCACTTTCACACGGGTTGCAATTATTCCTGTTATAGGATGGAAAGACTGTTGTATTTTTATTGTATTTTATGCTTCAGGCGTTGACTTCTGAGGCCGTAGCTATTCGATGTGGTGGAAGAACGCCATAGAGTGAAGCCTAGGTTGCCCGGAACGTAGAAATGACCATAACTTTCATACTGGTAGCAATTATTCGTTTTATACGATGGAAAAACTGTTGTATTTATATTGTATTTTATGCTTCTGGCGTTGACTTCTAATGCCCTAACTATTCAATCTGTTGAAACAACGCCCTAGGGTGAAGCCTAGGTTGCTCGGAAAGTAGAAGTGACCATAAGTTTCATACTGGTTGCAATTATTCGTTTTATACGATGGAAAAACTGTTGTATTTATATTGTATTTTATGCTTCTGGCGTTGACTTCTAAGGCCCTAGCTGTTCGATCTAGTGGAGCAACGCCCTAGAGTGACGCCTAGGGTGCTCGGAACGTAGAAATGGTGATTACTTTCACACTGGTTGCAATTATACGTTTTATACGATGGAAAAGCTGTTGTATTTATATCGTATTTTATGCTTCTGGCGTTGACTTCTTAGGCCGTAACTATTCCGTCTGGTGGAGCAACGCCCTGGTGTGAAACCTAGGTTGCCCGGAACGTAGAATTGGCCATCACTTTCAAACTGGTTGCAATTATACCTGTTATATGATGGAATCACTGTAGTATTTTTTTTGCATTTTATGGTTCGGGCGTTGACTTCTAAGGCCCTCACTATTCAATTTGTTGGAGCAACGCCCTAGGGTAAAGCCAAGGTTGCTCGGAAAGTAGAAATGATCATAAGTTTCATACTGGTTGCAATTATTCGTTTTATACGATGGAAAAGCTGTTGTATTTATATCGTCTTTTATGCTTCTGGCGTTGACTTCTTAGGCCGTAGCTATTCGGTCTGGTGGAGCAACGCCCTGGAGTGAAAGCTAGGTTGCCCGGAACGTAGAATTGGCCATCACTTTCAAACTGGTTGCAATTATTCCAGATATATGATGGAAACACTGTTGTATTTTTTTTGCATTTTATGGTTCGGGCGTTGACTTCTAAGGCCCTAACTATTCAATTTGTTGGAGCAACGCCCTAGGGTAAAGCCTAGGTTGCTCGGAAAGTAGAAATGACCATAAGTTTCATACTGGTTGCAATTATTCGTTTTATACGATGGAAGAACTGTTGTATTTATATCGTATTTTATGCTTCTGGCGTTTACTTCTAAGGACCTAACTATTCGATCTGGTGGAGCAACGCCCTAGAGTGAAGCCCAGGTTGCTCGGAATGTGGAAATGACCATAACTTCCATACTGGTAGCAATTATTCGTTTTATACGATGGAAAAACTGTTGTGTTTATATTGTATTTTATGCATCTGGCGTTGACTTCTGAGGCCGTTGCTATTCGATGTAGTGGAAGAACGCCATAGAGTGAAGCCTGGGTTGCCCGGAACGTAGAAATGACCATAACTTTCATACTGGTTGCAATTATTCGTTTTATATGATGGAAGAGCTGTTGTATTTATATTGTATTTTATGCTGCTGGCGTTCACTTCTTAAGCCCTAACTATTCGATCTGGTGGAACAACGACCTGGGGTGAAGCCTAGGTTGCCTGGAACGTACAAATGACCATCACTTTCACACGGGTTGCAATTATTCCTGTTATATGATGGAAAAACTGTTGTACTTTTATTGCATTTTATGCTTCGGTCATTGACTTATAAGGTCCTAACTATTCAATCTGTTCGAGCAACGCCCTAGGGTGAAGCCTAGGTTGCCCGGAAAGTAGGAATGACGTCAACTTACATACTGGTTGCAATTATTCGTTTTATAAGATGGAAAAACTGTTCTATTTATTTTGTATTTCATGCTTCGGGCGTTGACTTCTAAGGCCCTAACTACTCAATCTGTTGGAACAACGCCCTAGGGTGAAGCCTAGGTTGCCCGGAAAGTAGAAATGACCATAACCTTCATACTGGTTGCAATTATTCGTATTATACGATGGAAAAACAGTTATATTTATATTGTATCTTATGCTTCTGGCGTTGACTTCTTAGGCACTAACAATTCGATCTGGTGGACCAAAGCCCTATAGTTAAGCCTAGGTTGCCTGGAACGTACAAATGACCATCACTTTCACACGGGTTGCAATTATTCCTGTTATAGGATGGAAAGACTGTTGTATTTTTATTGTATTTTATGCTTCAGGCGTTGACTTCTGAGGCCGTAGCTATTCGATGTGGTGGAAGAACGCCATAGAGTGAAGCCTAGGTTGCCCGGAACGTAGAAATGACCATAAGTTTCATACTGGTTGCAATTATTCGTTTTATACGATGGAAAAACTGTTGTATTTATATTGTATTTTATGCTTCTGGCGTTGACTTCTAAGGCCCTAGCTGTTCGATCTAGTGGAGCAACGCCCTAGAGTGAAGCCTAGGTTGCCCGGAAAGGAGAAATGACTATCACGTTCAAACTGGTTGCAATTAATCCTTTTATACGATGGAAAAGCTGTTGTATTTATATCGTATTTTATGCTTCTGGCGTTTACTTCTAAGGACCTAACTATTCGATCTGGTGGACCAACGCCCTGGAGTGAAGCCTAGGATGCTCGGAATGTGGAAATGACCATAACTTTCACACTGGTTGCTATTATTCGTTTTATACGATGGAAACGCTGTTGTATTTATATTGTATTTTATGCCTCAGGCGTTGACTTCTACGGCCGTAACTATTCCGTCTGGTGGAGCAACGCCCTGGTGTGAAACCTAGGTTGCCCGGAACGTAGAATTGGCCATCACTTTCAAACTGGTTGCAATTATTCCTGTTATATGATGGAAACACTGTTGTATTTTTTTTGCATTTTATGGTTCGGGCGTTGACTTCTAAGGCCCTAACTATTCAATCTGTTGGAGCAAGGCCCCTGGGGTGAAGCCTAGGTTGCTCGGAAAGTAGAAATGACCATAAGTTTCATACTGGTTGCAATTATTCGTTTTATACGATGGAAAAACTGTTGTATTTATATTGTATTTTATGCTTCTGGCGTTGACTTCTAAGGCACTAACTATTCGATCTGGTGGAGCAACGCCCTAGAGTGAAGCCCAGGTTGCGCGGAACGTAGAAATGACCATAACTTTCACACTGGTAGCAATTATTCCTGTTATATTATGGACACACTGTTGTATTTTTTTTGCATTTTATGATTCGGGCATTGACTCCTAAGGCCCTAACTATTCAATCTATTAGAGCAACGCCCTAGTGTGAAGCCTAGGTTGCTCGGAAGGTAGAAATGACCATAAGTTTCATACTGGTTGCAATTATTCGTTTTATACGATGGAAAAACTGTTGTATTTATATTGTATTTTATGCTTCTGGCGTTGATTTCTAAGGCCCTAGCTGTTCGATCTAGTGGAGCAACGGCCTAGAGTGAAGCCTAGGTTGCCCGGAAAGGAGAAATGACCATCACGTTCAAACTGGTTGCAATTAATCCTTTTATACCATGGAAAAGCTGTTGCGTTTATATCGTATTTTATGCTTCTGGCGTTTACTTCTAAGGACCTAACTATTCGATCTGGTGCAGCAACGCCCTAGAGTGGAGCCTAGGTTGCACGGAATATGGAAATGACCATAACTTTCACACTTGTTGCAATTATTCGTTTTATACGATGGAAACGCTGTTGTATTTATATTGTATTTTATGCCTCTGGCGTTGACTTCTAAGGCCGTAGCTATTAGATGTGGTGGAGCAACGCCCTAGAGTGACGCCTAGGGTGCTCGGAACGTAGAAATGGTGATTACTTTCACACTGGTTGCAATTATACGTTTTATACGATGGAAAAGCTGTTGTATTTATATCGTATTTTATGCTTCTGGCGTTGACTTCATAGGCCGTAACTATTCCGTCTGGTGGAGCAACGCCCTGGTGTGAAACCTAGGTTGCCCGGAACGTAGAATTGGCCATCACTTTCAAACTGGTTGCAATTATACCTGTTATATGATGGAAACACTGTAGTATTTTTTTTGCATTTTATGGTTCGGGCGTTGACTTCTAAGGCCCTCACTATTCAATTTGTCGGAGCAACGCCCTAGGGTAAAGCCAAGGTTGCTCGGAAAGTAGAAATGACCATAAGTTTCATACTGGTTGCAATTATTCGTTTTATACGATGGAAAAGCTGTTGTATTTATATCGTGTTTTATGCTTCTGGCGTTGACTTCTTAGGCCGTAGCTATTCGGTCTGGTGGAGCAACGCCCTGGAGTGAAACCTAGGTTGCCCGGAACGTAGAATTGGCCATCACTTTCAAACTGGTTGCAATTATTCCAGATATATGATGGAAACACTGTTGTATTTTTTTTGCATTTTATGGTTCGGGCGTTGACTTCTAAGGCCCTAACTATTCAATTTGTTGGAGCAACGCCCTAGGGTAAAGCCTAGGTTGCTCGGAAAGTAGAAATGACCATAAGTTTCATACTGGTTGCAATTATTCGTTTTATACGATGGAAGAACTGTTGTATTTATATTGTATTTTATGCTTCTGGCCTTGACTTCTAAGGACCTAGCTGTTCGATCTAGTGGAGCAACGCCCTAGAGTGAAGCCTAGGTTGCCGGGAAGGAGAAATGACCATCACGTTCAAACTGGTTGCAATTAATCCTTTTACACGATGGAAAAGCTGTTGTATTTATATCGTATTTTATGCTTCTGGCGTTTACTTCTAAGGACCTAACTATTCGATCTGGTGGAGCAACGCCCTAGAGTGAAGCCCAGGTTGCTCGGAATGTGGAAATGTCCATAACTTTCACACTGGTTGCAATTATTTGTTTTATACGATGGAAAAACTGTTGCATTTATATTGTATTTTATGCTTCTGGCGTTGACTTCTAAGGCACTATCTATTCGATCTGGTATAGCAACGCCCTAGAGAGAAGCCTAGGTTGCCCGGAACGTAGAAATGACCATTACTTTCACACTGGTTGCAATTATTCGTTTTATACGGTGGAAAAGCTGTTGTATTTATATCGTATTTTATGCTTCTGGCGTTGACTTCTTAGGCCGTAACTATTCGGTCTGGTGGATAAACGCCCTGGAGTGAAACCTAGGTTGCCCGGAACGTAGAATTGGCCATCACTTTCAAACTGGTTGCAATTATTCCTGTTATATGATGGAAACACTGTTGTATTTTTTTTGCATTTTTTGGTTCGGGCGGTGACTTCTAAGGCCCTAACTATTCAATCCGTTGGAGCAACGCCCTAGGGTGAAGCCTAGGTTGCTCGGAAAGTAGAAATGAGCATATGCTTCATACTGGTTGCAATTATTTGTTTCATACGATGGAAAAACTGTTGTATTTATATTGTATTTTATGCTTCTGGCGTTGACTTCTAAGGCACTAACTATTCGATCTGGTGGAGCAACGCCCTACAGTGAAGCCTAGGTTGCCCGGAACGTAGAATTGGCCATCACTTTCAAACTGGTCGAAATTATTCCTGTTATATGATGGAAACACTCTTGTATTTTTTTCGCATTTTATGGTTCGGGTGTAGACTTCTAAGGCCCTAACTATTCAATCTGTTGGAGCACCGCCCTAGGGTGAAGCCTAGGTTGCTCGGAAAGTAGAAATGACCATAAGTTTCATACTGGTTGCAATTACTCGTTTTATACGATGGAAAACTGTTGTATTTATATTGTATTTTATGCTTCTGGCGTTGACTTCTAAGGCACTAACTATTCGATCTGGTGGAGCAACGCCCTAGAGTGAAGCCTAGGTTGCCCGGAACGTAGAAATGACCATCACTTTCACACGGGTTGCAATTATTCCTGTTATAGGATGGAAAGGCTGTTGTATTTTTATTGTATTTTATGCTTCAGGCGTTGACTTCTGAGGCCGTAGCTATTCGATGTGGTGGAAAAACGCCATAGAGTGAAGCCTAGGTTACCCGGAACGTAGAAATGACCAGTACTTTCACACTGTTTGCAGTTATTCCTGCTATACGATGGAAAAACTGTTGCATATTTATTGAATTTTATGCTTCTGGCGCTGACTTCTAAGGCTCTAACTATTCTATCTGGTGGATCAACGCCCTAGAGTGAAGCCTAGGTTGCTCGGAATGTAGAAATGACCATAAGCATTCACGCTGGTTGAAATTATTCGTTTTATACGATGGAAAAACTGTTATATTTATATTGAATTTTATGCTTCTGGCGTTGATTTCTTAGGCCCAGCTATTCAATCTGGTGGAACAACGCCCTAGAGTGAGGCCTAGGTTGCCCGGAACGTAGAAATGACCATCACTTCCATACTGGTAGCAATTATTCGTTTTATACGATGGAAAAACTGTTGTGTTTATATTGTATTTTATGCATCTGGCGTTGACTTCTGAGGCCGTTGCTATTCGATGTAGTGGAAGAACGCCATAGAGTGAAGCCTAGGTTGCCCGGAAAGTAGAAATGACGTTAACTTTCATACTGGTTGCAATTATTCGTTCTATACGATGGAAAAACTGTTATATTTATATTGTATCTTATGCTTCTGGCGTTGACTTCTTAGGCCCTAACAATTCGATCTGGTGCAACAACGCCCTAGAGTGAAGCCTTGGTTGCCGGGAACGTACAAATGACCATCACTTTCACACGGGTTGCAATTATTCCTGTTATAGGACGGAAAGACTGTTGTATTTTTATTGTATTTTATGCTTCAGGCGTTGACTTCTGAGGCCGTAGCTATTCGATGTGGTGGAGGAACGCCATAGAGTGAAGCGTGGGTTGCCCGGAACGTAGAAATGACCATAACTTTCATACTGGTTGCAATTATTCGTTTTATATGATGGAAGAGCTGTTGTATTTATATTGTATTTTATGATGCTGGCGTTCACTTCTTAACCCCTAACTATTCGATCTGGTGGAACAACGACCTGGGGTGAAGCCTAGGTTGCCTGGAACGTACAAATGACCATCACTTTCACACGGGTTGCAATTATTCCTGTTATATGATGGAAAAACTGTTGTATTTTTATTGCATTTTATGCTTCGGTCATTGACTTATAAGGTCCTAACTATACAATCTGTTCGAGCAACGCCCTAGGGTGAAGCCTAGGTTGCCCGGAAAGTAGGAATGACGTCAACTTACATACTGGTTGCAATTATTCGTTTTATAAGATGGAAAAACTGTTCTATTTATTTTGTATTTCATGCTTCGGGCGTTGACTTCTAAGGCCCTGACTATTCAATCTGTTGGAACAACGCCCTAGGGTGAAGCCTAGGTTGCCCGGAAAGTAGAAATGACCATAACCTTCATACTGGTTGCAATTATTCGTATTATACGATGGAAAAACTGTTATATTTATATTGTATCTTATGCTTCTGGCGTTGACTTCTTAGGCACTAACAATTCGATCTGCTGGACCAAAGCCCTATAGTTAAGCCTAGGTTGCCTGGAACGTACAAATGACCATCACTTTCACACGGGTTGCAATTATTCCTGTTATAGGATGGAAAGACTGTTGTATTTTTATTGTATTTTATGCTTCAGGCGTTGACTTCTGAGGCCGTAGCTATTCGATGTGGTGGAAGAACGCCATAGAGTGAAGCCTAGGTTGCCCGGAACGTAGAAATGACCATAACTTTCATACTGGTAGCAATTATTCGTTTTATACGATGGAAAAACTGTTGTATTTATATTGTATTTTATGCTTCTGGCGTTGACTTCTAATGCCCTAACTATTCAATCTGTTGAAACAACGCCCTAGGGTGAAGCCTAGGTTGCTCGGAAAGTAGAAGTGACCATAAGTTTCATACTGGTTGCAATTATTCGTTTTATACGATGGAAAAACTGTTGTATTTATATTGTATTTTATGCTTCTGGCGTTGACTTCTAAGGCCCTAGCTGTTCGATCTAGTGGAGCAACGCCCTAGAGTGAAGCCTAGGTTGCCCGGAAAGGAGAAATGACTATCACGTTCAAACTGGTTGCAATTAATCCTTTTATACGATGGAAAAGCTGTTGTATTTATATCGTATTTTATGCTTCTGGCGTTTACTTCTAAGGACCTAACTATTCGATCTGGTGGACCAACGCCCTGGTGTGAAACCTAGGTTGCCCGGAACGTAGAATTGGCCATCACTTTCAAACTGGTTGCAATTATTCCTGTTATATGATGGAAACACTGTTGTATTTTTTTTGCATTTTATGGTTCGGGCGTTGACTTCTAAGGCCCTAACTATTCAATCTGTTGGAGCACCGCCCTAGGGTCAAGCCTAGGTTGCTCGGAAAGTAGAAATGACCATAAGTTTCATACTGGTTGCAATTATTCGTTTTATACGATGGAAAAGCTGTTGTATTTATATCGTGTTTTATGCTTCTGGCGTTGACTTCTTAGGCCGTAGCTATTCGGTCTGGTGGAGCAACACCCTGGATTGAAACCTACGTTGCCCGGAACGTAGAATTGGCCATCACTTTCAAACTGGTTGCAATTATTCCTGATATATGATGGAAACACTGTTGTATTTTTTTTGCATTTTATGATTCGGGCGTTGACTCCTAAGGCCCTAACTATTCAATCTGTTAGAGCAACGCCCTAGGGTGAAGCCTAGGTTGCTCGGAAGGTAGAAATGACCATAAGTTTCATACTGGTTGCAATTATTCGTTTTATACGATGGAAAAACTGTTGTATTTATATTGTATTTTATGCTTCTGGCGTAGATTTCTAAGGCCCTAGCTGTTCGATCTAGTGGAGCAACGGCCTAGAGTGAAGCCTAGGTTGCCCGGAAAGGAGAAATGACCATCACGTTCAAACTGGTTGCAATTAATCCTTTTATACCATGGAAAAGCTGTTGTGTTTATATCGTATTTTATGCTTCTGGCGTTTACTTCTAAGGACCTAACTATTCGATCTGGTGGAGCAACGCCCTAGAGTGGAGCCTAGGTTGCTCGGAATATGGAAATGACCATAACATTCACACTTGTTGCAATTATTCGTTTTATACGATGGAAACGCTGTTGTATTTATATTGTATTTTATGCCTCTGGCGTTGACTTCTAAGGCCGTAGCTATTAGATGTGGTGGAGCAACGCCCTAGAGTGACGCCTAGGGTGCTCGGAACGTAGAAATGGTGATTACTTTCACACTGGTTGCAATTATACGTTTTATACGATGGAAAAGCTGTTGTATTTATATCGTATTTTATGCTTCTGGCGTTGACTTCTTAGGCCGTAACTATTCCGTCTGGTGGAGCAACGCCCTGGTGTGAAACCTAGGTTGCCCGGAACGTAGAATTGGCCATCACTTTCAAACTGGTTGCAATTATACCTGTTATATGATGGAATCACTGTAGTATTTTTTTTGCATTTTATGGTTCGGGCGTTGACTTCTAAGGCCCTCACTATTCAATTTGTTGGAGCAACGCCCTAGGGTAAAGCCAAGGTTGCTCGGAAAGTAGAAATGATCATAAGTTTCATACTGGTTGCAATTATTCGTTTTATACGATGGAAAAGCTGTTGTATTTATATCGTCTTTTATGCTTCTGGCGTTGACTTCTTAGGCCGTAGCTATTCGGTCTGGTGGAGCAACGCCCTGGAGTGAAAGCTAGGTTGCCCGGAACGTAGAATTGGCCATCACTTTCAAACTGGTTGCAATTATTCCAGATATATGATGGAAACACTGTTGTATTTTTTTTGCATTTTATGGTTCGGGCGTTGACTTCTAAGGCCCTAACTATTCAATTTGTTGGAGCAACGCCCTAGGGTAAAGCCTAGGTTGCTCGGAAAGTAGAAATGACCATAAGTTTCATACTGGTTGCAATTATTCGTTTTATACGATGGAAGAACTGTTGTATTTATATCGTATTTTATGCTTCTGGCGTTTACTTCTAAGGACCTAACTATTCGATCTGGTGGAGCAACGCCCTAGAGTGAAGCCCAGGTTGCTCGGAATGTGGAAATGACCATAACTTTCACACTGGTTGCAATTATTCGTTTTATACGATGGAAAAACTGTTGCATTTATATTGTATTTTATGCTTCTGGCGTTGACTTCTAAGGCACTATCTATTCGATCTGGTATAGCAACGCCCTAGAGAGAAGCCTAGGTTGCCCGGAACGTAGAAATGACCATTACTTTCACACTGGTTGCAATTATTCGTTTTATACGGTGGAAAAGCTGTTGTATTTATATCGTATTTTATGCTTCTGGCGTTGACTTCTTAGGCCCTAACTATTCGGTCTGGTGGATAAACGCCCTGGAGTGAAACCTAGGTTGCCCGGAACGTAGAATTGGCCATCACTTTCAAACTGGTTGCAATTATTCCTGTTATATGATGGAAACACTGTTGTATTTTTTTTGCATTTTTTGGTTCGGGCGTTGACTTCTAAGGCCCTAACTATTCAATCCGTTGGAGCAACGCCCTAGGGTGAAGCCTAGGTTGCTCGGAAAGTAGAAATGAGCATATGCTTCATACTGGTTGCAATTATTTGTTTCATACGATGGAAAAACTGTTGTATTTATATTGTATTTTATGCTTCTGGCGTTGACTTCTAAGGCACTAACTATTCGATCTGGTGGAGCAACGCCCTACAGTGAAGCCTAGGTTACTCGGAAAGTAGAAATGACCATAAGTTTCATACTGGCTGCAATTTTTCGTTTTATACGATGGAAAAACTGTTGTATTTATATCGTGTTTTATGCTTCTGGCGTTGACTTCTTAGGCCGTAGCTATTCGGTCTGGTGGAGCAACTCCCTAGAGTGAAGCCTAGGTTGCCCGGAACGTAGAATTGGCCATCACTTTCAAACTGGTTGCAATTATTCCTGATATATGATGGAAACACTGTTGTATTTTTTTTGCATTTTATGGTTCGGGCGTTGACTTCTAAGGCCTTAACTATTCAATCTGTTGGAGCAATGCCCTAGGGTGAAGCCTAGGTTGCTCGGAAAGTAGAAATGACCATAAGTTTCATACTGGTTGCAATTATTCGTTTTATACGATGGAAAAACTGTTGTATTTATATTGTATTTTATGCTTCTAGCGTTGACTTCTAAGGCACTATCTATTCGATCTGCTGGAGCAACGCACTAGAGAGAAGCCTAGGTTGCCCGGAACGTAGAATTGACCATCACTTTCAAACTGGTTGCAATTATTCCTGTTATATGAGGGAAACACTGTTGTATTTTTTTTGCATTTTATGGTTCGGGCGTTGACTTCTAAGGCCCTAAGTATTCAATCCGTTGGAGCAACGCCCTAGGGTGAAGCCTAGGTTGCTCGGAAAGTAGAAATGACCATAAGTTTCATACTGGTTGCAATTATTTGTTTCATACGATGGAAAAACTGTTGTATTTATATTGTATTTTATGCTTCTGGCGTTGACTTCTAAGGCGCTAACTATTCGATCTGGTGGAGCAACGCCCTAGAGTGAAGCCTAGGTTGCCCGGAACGTAGAATTGGCCATCACTTTCAAACTGGTCGCAATTATTCCTGTTATATGATTGAAACACTGTTGTATTTTTTTTGCATTTTATGGTTTGGGTTTAGACTTCTAAGGCCCTAACTATTCAATCTGTTGGAGCAACGCCCTAGGGTGATGCCTAGGTTGCTCGGAAAGTAGAAATGACCATAAGTTTCATACTGCTTGCAATTATTCGTTTTATACGTTGGAAAAGCTGTTGTATTTATATTGTATTTTATGCTTCTGGCGTTGACTTCTAAGGCACTAACTATTCGATCTGGTGGAGCAACGCCCTAGAGTGAAGCCTAGGTTGCGCCGGACGTAGAAATGACCATAAGTTTCATACTGGTTGCAATTATTCGTTTTACACGATGAAAACACTGTTGTATTTTTATTGCATTTTTTGCTTCGGGCGTTGACTTCTAAGGCCCCAACTATTCAATCTGTTAGTGCAACGCCCTAGGGTGAAGCCTAGGTTGCTCGGAAAGTAGAAATGACCATCAGTTTCATACTGGTTGCAATTATTCGTTTTATACGATGGAAAAACTGTTGTATTTATATTGTATTTTATGCTTCTGGCGTTGACTTCTAATGCCCTAACTATTCAATCTGTTGAAACAACGCCCTAGGGTGAAGCCTAGGTTGCTCGGAAAGTATGAATGACCATAAGTTTCATACTGGTTGCAATTATTCGTTTTATACGATGGAAAAACTGTTGTATTTATATTGTATTTTATGCTTCTGGCGTTGACTTCTAAGGCCCTAGCTGTTCGACCTAGTGGAGCAACGCCCTAGAGTGAAGCCTAGGTTGCCCGGAAAGGAGAAATGACTATCACGTTCAAACTGGTTGCAATTAATCCTTTTATACGATGGAAAAGCTGTTGTATTTATATCGTATTTTATGCTTCTGGCGTTTACTTCTAAGGACCTAACTATTCGATCTGGTGGAGCAACGCCCTGGAGTGAAGCCTAGGATGCTCGGAATGTGGAAATGACCATAACTTTCACACTGGTTGCAATTATTCGTTTTATACGATGGAAACGCTGTTGTATTTATATTGTATTTTATGCCTCTGGCGTTGACTTCTACGGCCGTAACTATTCCGTCTGGTGGAGCAACGCCCTGGTGTGAAACCTAGGTAGCCCGGAACGTAGAATTGGCCATCACTTTCAAACTGGTTGCAATTATTCCTGTTATATGATGGAAACACTGTTGTATTTTTTTTGCATTTTATGGTTCGGGCGTTGACTTCTAAGGCCCTCACTATTCAATTTGTTGGAGCAACGCCCTAGGGTAAAGCCAAGGTTGCTCGGAAAGTAGAAATGACCATAAGTTTCATACTGGTTGCAATTATTCGTTTTATACGATGGAAAAGCTGTTGTATTTATATCGTGTTTTATGCTTCTGGCGTTGACTTCTTAGGCCGTAGCTATTCGGTCTGGTGGAGCAACGCCCTGGAGTGAAACCTAGGTTGCCCGGAACGTAGAATTGGCCATCACTTTCAAACTGGTTGCAATTATTCCAGATATATGATGGAAACACTGTTGTATTTTTTTTGCATTTTATGGTTCGGGCGTTGACTTCTAAGGCCCTAACTATTCAATTTGTTGGAGCAACGCCCTAGGGTAAAGCCTAGGTTGCTCGGAAAGTAGAAATGACCATAAGTTTCATACTGGTTGCAATTATTCGTTTTATACGATGGAAGAACTGTTGTATTTATATTGTATTTTATGCTTCTGGCGTTGACTTCTAAGGACCTAGCTGTTCGATCTAGTGGAGCAACGCCCTAGAGTGAAGCCTAGGTTGCCGGGAAGGAGAAATGACCATCACGTTCAAACTGGTTGCAATTAATCCTTTTACACGATGGAAAAGCTGTTGTATTTATATCGTATTTTATGCTTCTGGCGTTTACTTCTAAGGACCTAACTATTCGATCTGGTGGAGCAACGCCCTAGAGTGAAGCCCAGGTTGCTCGGAATGTGGAAATGACCATAACTTTCACACTGGTTGCAATTATTCGTTTTATACGATGGAAAAACTGTTGCATTTATATTGTATTTTATGCTTCTGGCGTTGACTTCTAAGGCACTATCTATTCGATCTGGTATAGCAACGCCCTAGAGAGAAGCCTAGGTTGCCCGGAACGTAGAAATGACCATTACTTTCACACTGGTTGCAATTATTCGTTTTATACGGTGGAAAAGCTGTTGTATTTATATCGTATTTTATGCTTCTGGCGTTGACTTCTTAGGCCGTAACTATTCGGTCTGGTGGACCAACGCCCTGGAGTGAAACCTAGGTTGCCCGGAACGTAGAATTGTCCATCACTTTCAAACTGGTTGCAATTATTCCTGTTATATGATGGAAACACTGTTGTATTTTTTTTGCATTTTTTGGTTCGGGCGTTGACTTCTAAGGCCCTAACTATTCAATCCGTTGGAGCAACGCCCTAGGGTGAAGCCTAGGTTGCTCGGAAAGTAGAAATGAGCATATGCTTCATACTGGTTGCAATTATTTGTTTCATACGATGGAAAAACTGTTGTATTTATATTGTATTTTATGCTTCTGGCGTTGACTTCTAAGGCACTAACTATTCGATCTGGTGGAGCAACGCCCTACAGTGAAGCCTAGGTTGCCCCGAACGTAGAATTGGCCATCACTTTCAAACTGGTCGAAATTATTCCTGTTATATGATGGAAACACACTTGTATTTTTTTTGCATTTTATGGTTCGGGCGTAGACTTCTAAGGCCCTAACTATTCAATCTGTTGGAGCACCGCCCTAGGGTGAAGCCTAGGTTGCTCGGAAAGTAGAAATGACCATAAGTTTCATACTGGCTGCAATTTTTCGTTTTATACGATGGAAAAACTGTTGTATTTATATCGTGTTTTATGCTTCTGGCGTTGACTTCTTAGGCCGTAGCTATTCGGTCTGGTGGAGCAACTCCCTAGAGTGAAGCCTAGGTTGCCCGGAACGTAGAATTGGCCATCACTTTCAAACTGGTTGCAATTATTCCTGATATATGATGGAAACACTGTTGTATTTTTTTTGCATTTTATGGTTCGGGCGTTGACTTCTAAGGCGTTAACTATTCAATCTGTTGGAGCAATGCCCTAGGGTGAAGCCTAGGTTGCTCGGAAAGTAGAAATGACCATAAGTTTCATACTGGTTGCAATTATTCGTTTTATACGATGGAAAAACTGTTGTATTTATATTGTATTTTATGCTTCTAGCGTTGACTTCTAAGGCACTATCTATTCGATCTGGTGGAGCAATACCCTGGATTGAAACCTAGGTTGCCCGGAACGTAGAATTGGCCATCACTTTCAAACTGGTTGCAATTATTCGTTATACACGATGGAAACACTGTTGTATTTTTATTGCATTTTATGCCTCGGGCGTTGACTTCTAAAGCCCTAACTATTCAATCTGTTGGAGCAACGCCCTAGGGTGAAGCCTAGGTTGCTCGGAAAGTAGAAATGACCATCAGTTTCATACTGGCTGCAATTATTCGTTTTATACGATGGAAAAACTGTTGTATTTATATTTTATTTTATGCTTCTGGCGTTGACTTCTAAGGCCCTAGCTATTCGATCTGTTGGAGCAACACCCTAGAGTGAAGCCTAGGTTGCCCGGAAAAGAGGAATGACCATCACTTTCAAACTGGTTGCAATTAATCCTGTTATACGATGGAAAAACTGTTGTATTTTTATTGCATTTTATGCTTCTGGCGTTCACTTCTTAGGCCCTAACTATTCGATCTGGTGGAACAAGGGCCTAGGGTGAAGCCTAGCTTGCCCGGAACGTAGAAATGACCATTACTTTCACACTGTTTGCAATTATTCCTTTTATACGATAGAAAAGCTGTTGTATTTATATCGTATTTTATGCTTCTGGCGTTTACTTCTAAGGACCTAACTATTCGATCTGGTGGAGCAACGCCCTAGAGTGGAGCCTAGGTTGCTCGGAATATGGAAATGACCATAACTTTCACACTTGTTGCAATTATTCGTTTTATACGATGGAAACGCTGTTGTATTTATATTGTATTTTATGCCTCTGGCGTTGACTTCTAAGGCCGTAGCTATTAGATGTGGTGGAGCAACGCCCTAGAGTGACGCCTAGGGTGCTCGGAACGTAGAAATGATGATTACTTTCACACTGGTTGCAATTATACGTTTTATACGATGGAAAAGCTGTTGTATTTATATCGTATTTTACGCTCCTGGCGTTGACTTCTTAGGCCGTAACTATTCCGTCTGGTGGAGCAACGCCCTGGTGTGAAACCTAGGTTGCCCGGAACGTAGAATTGGCCATCACTTTCAAACTGGTTGCAATTATTCCTGTTATATGATGGAAACACTGTAGTATTTTTTTTGCATTTTATGGTTCGGGCGTTGACTTCTAAGGCCCTCACTATTCAATTTGTTGGAGCAACGCCCTAGGGTAAAGCCAAGGTTGCTCGGAAAGTAGAAATGACCATAAGTTTCATACTGGTTGCAATTATTCGTTTTATACGATGGAAAAGCTGTTGTATTTATATCGTGTTTTATGCTTCTGGCGTTGACTTCTTAGGCCGTAGCTATTCGGTCTGGTGGAGCAACGCCCTGGAGTGAAACCTAGGTTGCCCGGAACGTAGAATTGGCCATCACTTTCAAACTGGTTGCAATTATTCCAGATATATGATGGAAACACTGTTGTATTTTTTTTGCATTTTATGGTTCGGGCGTTGACTTCTAAGGCCCTAACTATTCAATTTGTTGGAGCAACGCCCTAGGGTAAAGCCTAGGTTGCTCGGAAAGTAGAAATGACCATAAGTTTCATACTGGTTGCAATTATTCGTTTTATACGATGGAAAACTGTTGTATTTATATTGTATTTTATGCTTCTGGCGTTGACTTCTAAGGCACTATCTATTCGATCTGGTGGAGCAACGCCCTAGAGTGAAGCCTAGGTTGCGCGGAACGTAGAAATGACCATAACTTTCACACTGGTAGCAATTATTCCTGTTATATTATGGACACACAGTTGTATTTTTTTTGCATTTTATGATTCGGGCGTAGACTTCTAAGGCCGTAACTATTCAATCTGTTGGAGCAACGCCCTTGGGTGAAGCCTAGGTTACTCGGAAAGTAGAAAGGACCATAAGTTTCATACTGGTTGCAATTTTTCGTTTTATACGATGGAAAAACTGTTGTATTTATATCGTGTTTTATGCTTCTGGCGTTGACTTCTTAGGCCGTAGCTATTCGGTCTGGTGGAGCAACGCCCTAGAGTGAAGCCTAGGTTGGCCGGAACGTAGAATTGGCCATCACTTTCAAACTGGTTGCAATTATTCCTGATATATGATGGAAACACTGTTGTATTTTTTTTGCATTTTATGGTTCGGGCGTTGACTTCTAAGGCCCTAACTATTCAATCTGTTGGAGCAATGCCCTAGGGTGAAGCCTAGGTTGCTCGGAATGTAGAAATGACCATAAGTTTCATACTGGTTGCAATTATTTGTTTCATACGATGGAGAAACTGTTGTATTTATATTGTATTTTATGCTTCTGGCGTTGACTTCTAAGGCGCTAACTATTCGATCTGGTGGAGCAACGCCCTAGAGTGAAGCCTAGGTTGCCCGGAACGTAGAATTGGCCATCACTTTCAAACTGGCCGCAATTATTCCTGTTATATGATTGAAACACTGTAGTATTTTTTTTGCATTTTATGGTTTGGGCTTAGACTTCTAAGGCCCTAACTATTCAATCTGTTGGAGCAACGCCCTAGGGTGAAGCCTAGGTTGGTCGGAAAGTAGGAATGACCATCAGTTTCATACTGGCTGCAATTATTCGTTTTATACGAAGGAAAAACTGTTGTATTTATATTTTATTTTATGCTTCTGGCGTTGACTTCTAAGGCCCTAGCTATTCGATCTGTTGGAGCAACACCCTAGAGTGAAGCCTAGGTTGCCCGGAAAGGAGGAATGACCATCACTTTCAAACTGGTTGCAATTAATCCTGTTATACGATGGAAAAACTGTTGTATTTTTATTGCATTTTATGCTTCTGGCGTTCACTTCTTAGGCCCTAACTATTCGATCTGGTGGAACAAGGGCCTAGGGTGAAGCCTAGCTTGCCCGGAACGTAGAAATGACCATTACTTTCACACTGTTTGCAATTATTCCTTTTATACGATGGAAAAGCTGTTGTATTTATATCGTATTTTATGCTTCTGGCGTTTACTTCTAAGGACCTAACTATTCGATCTGGTGGAGCAACGCCCTAGAGTGAAGCCCAGGTTGCTCGGAATGTGAAAATGACCATAACTTTCACACTGGTTGCAATTAATCCTTTTATACGATGGAAAAGCTGTTGTATTTATATCGTATTTTATGCTTCTGGCGTTTACTTCTAAGGACCTAACTATTCGATCTGGTGGAGCAACGCCCTGGAGTGAAGCCTAGGATGCTCGGAATGTGGAAATGACCATAACTTTCACACTGGTTGCAATTATTCGTTTTATACGATGGAAACGCTGTTGTATTTATATTGTATTTTATGCCTCTGGCGTTGACTACTACGGCCGTAACTATTCCGTCTGGTGGAGCAACGCCCTGGTGTGAAACCTAGGTAGCCCGGAACGTAGAATTGGCCATCACTTTCAAACTGGTTGCAATTATTCCTGTTATATGATGGAAACACTGTTGTATTTTTTTTGCATTTTATGGTTCGGGCGTTGACTTCTAAGGCCCTCACTATTCAATTTGTTGGAGCAACGCCCTAGGGTAAAGCCAAGGTTGCTCGGAAAGTAGAAATGACCATAAGTTTCATACTGGTTGCAATTATTCGTTTTATACGATGGAAAAGCTGTTGTATTTATATCGTGTTTTATGCTTCTGGCGTTGACTTCTTAGGCCGTAGCTATTCGGTCTGGTGGAGCAACGCCCTGGAGTGAAACCTAGGTTGCCCGGAACGTAGAATTGGCCATCACTTTCAAACTGGTTGCAATTATTCCAGATATATGATGGAAACACTGTTGTATTTTTTTTGCATTTTATGGTTCGGGCGTTGACTTCTAAGGCCCTAACTATTCAATTTGTTGGAGCAACGCCCTAGGGTAAAGCCTAGGTTGCTCGGAAAGTAGAAATGACCATAAGTTTCATACTGGTTGCAATTATTCGTTTTATACGATGGAAGAACTGTTGTATTTATATTGTATTTTATGCTTCTGGCGTTGACTTCTAAGGACCTAGCTGTTCGATCTAGTGGGGCAACGCCCTAGAGTGAAGCCTAGGTTGCCGGGAAGGAGAAATGACCATCACGTTCAAACTGGTTGCAATTAATCCTTTTACACGATGGAAAAGCTGTTGTATTTATATCGTATTTTATGCTTCTGGCGTTTACTTCTAAGGACCTAACTATTCGATCTGGTGGAGCAACGCCCTAGAGTGAAGCCCAGGTTGCTCGGAATGTGGAAATGACCATAACTTTCACACTGGTTGCAATTATTCGTTTTATACGATGGAAAAACTGTTGCATTTATATTGTATTTTATGCTTCTGGCGTTGACTTCTAAGGCACTATCTATTCGATCTGGTATAGCAACGCCCTAGAGAGAAGCCAAGGTTGCCCGGAACGTAGAAATGACCATTACTTTCACACTGGTTGCAATTATTCGTTTTATACGGTGGAAAAGCTGTTGTATTTATATCGTATTTTATGCTTCTGGCGTTGACTTCTTAGGCCGTAACTATTCGGTCTGGTGGACCAACGCCCTGGAGTGAAACCTAGGTTGCCCGGAACGTAGAATTGTCCATCACTTTCAAACTGGTTGCAATTATTCCTGTTATATGATGGAAACACTGTTGTATTTTTTTTGCATTTTTTGGTTCGGGCGTTGACTTCTAAGGCCCTAACTATTCAATCCGTTGGAGCAACGCCCTAGGGTGAAGCCTAGGTTGCTCGGAAAGTAGAAATGAGCATATGCTTCATACTGGTTGCAATTATTTGTTTCATACGATGGAAAAACTGTTGTATTTATATTGTATTTTATGCTTCTGGCGTTGACTTCTAAGGCACTAACTATTCGATCTGGTAGAGCAACGCCCTACAGTGAAGCCTAGGTTGCCCGGAACGTAGAATTGGCCATCACTTTCAAACTGGTCGAAATTATTCCTGTTATATGATGGAAACACACTTGTATTTTTTTTGCATTTTATGGTTCGGGCGTAGACTTCTAAGGCCCTAACTATTCAATCTGTTGGAGCACCGCCCTAGGGTGAAGCCTAGGTTGCTCGGAAAGTAGAAATGACCATAAGTTTCATACTGGCTGCAATTTTTCGTTTTATACGATGGAAAAACTGTTGTATTTATATCGTGTTTTATGCTTCTGGCGTTGACTTCTTAGGCCGTAGCTATTCGGTCTGGTGGAGCAACTCCCTAGAGTGAAGCCTAGGTTGCCCGGAACGTAGAATTGGCCATCACTTTCAAACTGGTTGCAATTATTCCTGATATATGATGGAAACACTGTTGTATTTTTTTTGCATTTTATGGTTCGGGCGTTGACTTCTAAGGCGTTAACTATTCAATCTGTTGGAGCAATGCCCTAGGGTGAAGCCTAGGTTGCTCGGAAAGTAGAAATGACCATAAGTTTCATACTGGTTGCAATTATTCGTTTTATACGATGGAAAAACTGTTGTATTTATATTGTATTTTATGCTTCTAGCGTTGACTTCTAAGGCACTATCTATTCGATCTGGTGGAGCAATACCCTGGATTGAAACCTAGGTTGCCCGGAACGTAGAATTGGCCATCACTTTCAAACTGGTTGCAATTATTCGTTATACACGATGGAAACACTGTTGTATTTTTATTGCATTTTATGCCTCGGGCGTTGACTTCTAAAGCCCTAACTATTCAATCTGTTGGAGCAACGCCCTAGGGTGAAGCCTAGGTTGCTCGGAAAGTAGAAATGACCATCAGTTTCATACTGGCTGCAATTATTCGTTTTATACGATGGAAAAACTGTTGTATTTATATTTTATTTTATGCTTCTGGCGTTGACTTCTAAGGCCCTAGCTATTCGATCTGTTGGAGCAACACCCTAGAGTGAAGCCTAGGTTGCCCGGAAAGGAGGAATGACCATCACTTTCAAACTGGTTGCAATTAATCCTGTTATACGATGGAAAAACTGTTGTATTTTTATTGCATTTTATGCTTCTGGCGTTCACTTCTTAGGCCCTAACTATTCGATCTGGTGGAACAAGGGCCTAGGGTGAAGCCTAGCTTGCCCGGAACGTAGAAATGACCATTACTTTCACACTGTTTGCAATTATTCCTTTTATACGATAGAAAAGCTGTTGTATTTATATCGTATTTTATGCTTCTGGCGTTTACTTCTAAGGACCTAACTATTCGATCTGGTGGAGCAACGCCCTAGAGTGGAGCCTAGGTTGCTCGGAATATGGAAATGACCATAACTTTCACACTGGTTGCAATTATTCGTTTTATACGATGGAAAAACTGTTGCATTTATATTGTATTTTATGCTTCTGGCGTTGACTTCTAAGGCACTATCTATTCGATCTGGTATAGCAACGCCCTAGAGAGAAGCCTAGGTTGCCCGGAACGTAGAAATGACCATTACTTTCACACTGGTTGCAATTATTCGTTTTATACGATGGAAAAGCTGTTGTATTTATATCGTATTTTATGCTTCTGGCGTTGACTTCTTAGGCCGTAACTATTCGGTCTGGTGGACCAACGCCCTGGAGTGAAACCTAGGTTGCCCGGAACGTAGAATTGGCCATCACTTTCAAACTGGTTGCAATTATTCCTGATATATGATGGAAACACTGTTGTATTTTTTTTGCATTTTATGGTTCGGGCGTTGACTTCTAAGGCCCTAACTATTCAATCTGTTGGAGCAATGCCATAGGGTGAAGCCTAGGTTGCTCGGAAAGTAGAAATGACCATAAGTTTCATACTGGTTGCAATTATTCGTTTTATACGATGGAAAAACTGTTGTATTTATACTGTATTTTATGCTTCTAGCGTTGACTTCTAAGGCACTATCTATTCGATCTGGTGGAGCAACGCACTAGAGAGAAGCCTAGGTTGCCCGGAACGTAGAATTGACCATCACTTTCAAACTGGTTGCAATTATTCCTGTTATATGAGGGAAACACTCTTGTATTTTTTTTGCATTTTACGGTTCGGGCGTTGACTTCTAAGGCCCTAACTATTCAATTTGTTGGAGCAACGCCCTAGGGTAAAGCCTAGGTTGCTCGGAAAGTAGAAATGACCATAAGTTTCATACTGGTTGCAATTATTCGTTTTATACGATGGAAAACTGTTGTATTTATATTGTATTTTATGCTTCTGGCGTTGACTTCTAAGGCACTATCTATTCGATCTGGTGGAGCAACGCCCTAGAGTGAAGCCTAGGTTGCGCGGAACGTAGAAATGACCATAACTTTCACACTGGTAGCAATTATTCCTGTTATATTATGGACACACAGTTGTATTTTTTTTGCATTTTATGATTCGGGCGTAGACTTCTAAGGCCGTAACTATTCAATCTGTTGGAGCAACGCCCTTGGGTGAAGCCTAGGTTACTCGGAAAGTAGAAATGACCATAAGTTTCATACTGGTTGCAATTTTTCGTTTTATACGATGGAAAAACTGTTGTATTTATATCGTGTTTTATGCTTCTGGCGTTGACTTCTTAGGCCGTAGCTATTCGGTCTGGTGGAGCAACGCCCTAGAGTGAAGCCTAGGTTGCCCGGAACGTAGAATTGGCCATCACTTTCAAACTGGTTGCAATTATTCCTGATATATGATGGAAACACTGTTGTATTTTTTTTGCATTTTATGGTTCGGGCGTTGACTTCTAAGGCCCTAACTATTCAATCTGTTGGAGCAATGCCCTAGGGTGAAGCCTAGGTTGCTCGGAATGTAGAAATGACCATAAGTTTCATACTGGTTGCAATTATTTGTTTCATACGATGGAGAAACTGTTGTATTTATATTGTATTTTATGCTTCTGGCGTTGACTTCTAAGGCGCTAACTATTCGATCTGGTGGAGCAACGCCCTAGAGTGAAGCCTAGGTTGCCCGGAACGTAGAATTGGCCATCACTTTCAAACTGGCCGCAATTATTCCTGTTATATGATTGAAACACTGTAGTATTTTTTTTGCATTTTATGGTTTGGGCTTAGACTTCTAAGGCCCTAACTATTCAATCTGTTGGAGCAACGCCCTAGGGTGAAGCCTAGGTTGGTCGGAAAGTAGGAATGACCATCAGTTTCATACTGGCTGCAATTATTCGTTTTATACGAAGGAAAAACTGTTGTATTTATATTTTATTTTATGCTTCTGGCGTTGACTTCTAAGGCCCTAGCTATTCGATCTGTTGGAGCAACACCCTAGAGTGAAGCCTAGGTTGCCCGGAAAGGAGGAATGACCATCACTTTCAAACTGGTTGCAATTAATCCTGTTATACGATGGAAAAACTGTTGTATTTTTATTGCATTTTATGCTTCTGGCGTTTACTTCTAAGGACCTAACTATTCGATCTGGTGGAGCAACGCCCTGGAGTGAAGCCTAGGATGCTCGGAATGTGGAAATGACCATAACTTTCACACTGGTTGCAATTATTCGTTTTATACGATGGAAACGCTGTTGTATTTATATTGTATTTTATGCCTCTGGCGTTGACTACTACGGCCGTAACTATTCCGTCTGGTGGAGCAACGCCCTGGTGTGAAACCTAGGTAGCCCGGAACGTAGAATTGGCCATCACTTTCAAACTGGTTGCAATTATTCCTGTTATATGATGGAAACACTGTTGTATTTTTTTTGCATTTTATGGTGCGGGCGTTGACTTCTAAGGCCCTCACTATTCAATTTGTTGGAGCAACGCCCTAGGGTAAAGCCAAGGTTGCTCGGAAAGTAGAAATGACCATAAGTTTCATACTGGTTGCAATTATTCGTTTTATACGATGGAAAAGCTGTTGTATTTATATCGTGTTTTATGCTTCTGGCGTTGACTTCTTAGGCCGTAGCTATTCGGTCTGGTGGAGCAACGCCCTGGAGTGAAACCTAGGTTGCCCGGAACGTAGAATTGGCCATCAGTTTCAAACTGGTTGCAATTATTCCAGATATATGATGGAAACACTGTTGTATTTTTTTTGCATTTTATGGTTCGGGCGTTGACTTCTAAGGCCCTAACTATTCAATTTGTTGGAGCAACGCCCTAGGGTAAAGCCTAGGTTGCTCGGAAAGTAGAAATGACCATAAGTTTCATACTGGTTGCAATTATTCGTTTTATACGATGGAAGAACTGTTGTATTTATATTGTATTTTATGCTTCTGGCGTTGACTTCTAAGGACCTAGCTGTTCGATCTAGTGGGGCAACGCCCTAGAGTGAAGCCTAGGTTGCCGGGAAGGAGAAATGACCATCACGTTCAAACTGGTTGCAATTAATCCTTTTACACGATGGAAAAACTGTTGCATTTATATTGTATTTTATGCTTCTGGCGTTGACTTCTAAGGCACTATCTATTCGATCTGGTATAGCAACGCCCTAGAGAGAAGCCAAGGTTGCCCGGAACGTAGAAATGACCATTACTTTCACACTGGTTGCAATTATTCGTTTTATACGGTGGAAAAGCTGTTGTATTTTTTTTGCATTTTTTGGTTCGGGCGTTGACTTCTAAGGCCCTAACTATTCAATCCGTTGGAGCAACGCCCTAGGGTGAAGCCTAGGTTGCTCGGAAAGTAGAAATGAGCATATGCTTCATACTGGTTGCAATTATTTGTTTCATACGATGGAAAAACTGTTGTATTTATATTGTATTTTATGCTTCTGGCGTTGACTTCTAAGGCACTAACTATTCGATCTGGTGGAGCAACGCCCTACAGTGAAGCCTAGGTTGCCCGGAACGTAGAATTGGCCATCACTTTCAAACTGGTCGAAATTATTCCTGTTATATGATGGAAACACACTTGTATTTTTTTTGCATTTTATGGTTCGGGCGTAGACTTCTAAGGCCCTAACTATTCAATCTGTTGGAGCACCGCCCTAGGGTGAAGCCTAGGTTGCTCGGAAAGTAGAAATGACCACAAGTTTCATACTGGCTGCAATTTTTCGTTTTATACGATGGAAAAACTGTTGTATTTATATCGTGTTTTATGCTTCTGGCGTTGACTTCTTAGGCCGTAGCTATTCGGTCTGGTGGAGCAACTCCCTAGAGTGAAGCCTAGGTTGCCCGGAACGTAGAATTGGCCATCACTTTCAAGCTGGTTGCAATTATTCCTGATATATGATGGAAACACTGTTGTATTTTTTTTGCATTTTATGGTTCGGGCGTTGACTTCTAAGGCGTTAACTATTCAATCTGTTGGAGCAATGCCCTAGGGTGAAGCCTAGGTTGCTCGGAAAGTAGAAATGACCATAAGTTTCATACTGGTTGCAATTATTCGTTTTATACGATGGAAAAACTGTTGTATTTATATTGTATTTTATGCTTCTAGCGTTGACTTCTAAGGCACTATCTATTCGATCTGGTGGAGCAATACCCTGGATTGAAACCTAGGTTGCCCGGAACGTAGAATTGGCCATCACTTTCAAACTGGTTGCAATTATTCGTTATACACGATGGAAACACTGTTGTATTTTTATTGCATTTTATGCCTCGGGCGTTGACTTCTAAAGCCCTAACTATTCAATCTGTTGGAGCAACGCCCTAGGGTGAAGCCTAGGTTGCTCGGAAAGTAGAAATGACCATCAGTTTCATACTGGCTGCAATTATTCGTTTTATACGATGGAAAAACTGTTGTATTTATATTTTATTTTATGCTTCTGGCGTTGACTTCTAAGGCCCTAGCTATTCGATCTGTTGGAGCAACACCCTAGAGTGAAGCCTAGGTTGCCCGGAAAGGAGGAATGACCATCACTTTCAAACTGGTTGCAATTAATCCTGTTATACGATGGAAAAACTGTTGTATTTTTATTGCATTTTATGCTTCTGGCGTTCACTTCTTAGGCCCTAACTATTCGATCTGGTGGAACAAGGGCCTAGGGTGAAGCCTAGCTTGCCCGGAACGTAGAAATGACCATTACTTTCACACTGTTTGCAATTATTCCTTTTATACGATAGAAAAGCTGTTGTATTTATATCGTATTTTATGCTTCTGGCGTTTACTTCTAAGGACCTAACTATTCGATCTGGTGGAGCGACGCCCTAGAGTGGAGCCTAGGTTGCTCG
Source organism: Calliopsis andreniformis (assembly GCF_051401765.1). Lineage (NCBI taxonomy): Eukaryota > Metazoa > Arthropoda > Insecta > Hymenoptera > Andrenidae > Calliopsis > Calliopsis andreniformis. Next base: position 16,129,186 of record NW_027480428.1, read on the forward strand.
GAATATGGAAATGACCATAACTTTCACACTGGTTGCAATTATTCGTTTTATACGATGGAAAAACTGTTGCATTTATATTGTATTTTATGCTTCTGGCGTTGACTTCTAAGGCACTATCTATTCGATCTGGTATAGCAACGCCCTAGAGAGAAGCCTAGGTTGCCCGGAACGTAGAAATGACCATTACTTTCACACTGGTTGCAATTATTCGTTTTATACGATGGAAAAGCTGTTGTATTTATATCGTATTTTATGCTTCTGGCGTTGACTTCTTAGGCCGTAACTATTCGGTCTGGTGGACCAACGCCCTGGAGTGAAACCTAGGTTGCCCGGAACGTAGAATTGGCCATCACTTTCAAACTGGTTGCAATTATTCCTGATATATGATGGAAACACTGTTGTATTTTTTTTGCATTTTATGGTTCGGGCGTTGACTTCTAAGGCCCTAACTATTCAATCTGTTGGAGCAATGCCATAGGGTGAAGCCTAGGTTGCTCGGAAGGTAGAAATGACCATAAGTTTCATACTGGTTGCAATTATTCGTTTTATACGATGGAAAAACTGTTGTATTTATACTGTATTTTATGCTTCTAGCGTTGACTTCTAAGGCACTATCTATTCGATCTGGTGGAGCAACGCACTAGAGAGAAGCCTAGGTTGCCCGGAACGTAGAATTGACCATCACTTTCAAACTGGTTGCAATTATTCCTGTTATATGAGGGAAACACTCTTGTATTTTTTTTGCATTTTACGGTTCGGGCGTTGACTTCTAAGGCCCTAACTATTCAATTTGTTGGAGCAACGCCCTAGGGTAAAGCCTAGGTTGCTCGGAAAGTAGAAATGACCATAAGTTTCATACTGGTTGCAATTATTCGTTTTATACGATGGAAAACTGTTGTATTTATATTGTATTTTATGCTTCTGGCGTTGACTTCTAAGGCACTATCTATTCGATCTGGTGGAGCAACGCCCTAGAGTGAAGCCTAGGTTGCGCGGAACGTAGAAATGACCATAACTTTCACACTGGTAGCAATTATTCCTGTTATATTATGGACACACAGTTGTATTTTTTTTGCATTTTATGATTCGGGCGTAGACTTCTAAGGCCGTAACTATTCAATCTGTTGGAGCAACGCCCTTGGGTGAAGCCTAGGTTACCCGGAAAGTAGAAATGACCATAAGTTTCATACTGGTTGCAATTTTTCGTTTTATACGATGGAAAAACTGTTGTATTTATATCGTGTTTTATGCTTCTGGCGTTGACTTCTTAGGCCGTAGCTATTCGGTCTGGTGGAGCAACGCCCTAGAGTGAAGCCTAGGTTGCCCGGAACGTAGAATTGGCCATCACTTTCAAACTGGTTGCAATTATTCCTGATATATGATGGAAACACTGTTGTATTTTTTTTGCATTTTATGGTTCGGGCGTTGACTTCTAAGGCCCTAACTATTCAATCTGTTGGAGCAATGCCCTAGGGTGAAGCCTAGGTTGCTCGGAATGTAGAAATGACCATAAGTTTCATACTGGTTGCAATTATTTGTTTCATACGATGGAGAAACTGTTGTATTTATATTGTATTTTATGCTTCTGGCGTTGACTTCTAAGGCGCTAACTATTCGATCTGGTGGAGCAACGCCCTAGAGTGAAGCCTAGGTTGCCCGGAACGTAGAATTGGCCATCACTTTCAAACTGGCCGCAATTATTCCTGTTATATGATTGAAACACTGTAGTATTTTTTTTGCATTTTATGGTTTGGGCTTAGACTTCTAAGGCCCTAACTATTCAATCTGTTGGAGCAACGCCCTAGGGTGAAGCCTAGGTTGGTCGGAAAGTAGGAATGACCATCAGTTTCATACTGGCTGCAATTATTCGTTTTATACGAAGGAAAAACTGTTGTATTTATATTTTATTTTATGCTTCTGGCGTTGACTTCTAAGGCCCTAGCTATTCGATCTGTTGGAGCAACACCCTAGAGTGAAGCCTAGGTTGCCCGGAAAGGAGGAATGACCATCACTTTCAAACTGGTTGCAATTAATCCTGTTATACGATGGAAAAACTGTTGTATTTTTATTGCATTTTATGCTTCTGGCGTTCACTTCTTAGGCCCTAACTATTCGATCTGGTGGAACAAGGGCCTAGGGTGAAGCCTAGCTTGCCCGGAACGTAGAAATGACCATTACTTTCACACTGTTTGCAATTATTCCTTTTATACGATGGAAAAGCTGTTGTATTTATATCGTATTTTATGCTTCTGGCGTTTACTTCTAAGGACCTAACTATTCGATCTGGTGGAGCAACGCCCTAGAGTGAAGCCCAGGTTGCTCGGAATGTGAAAATGACCATAACTTTCACACTGGTTGCAATTAATCCTTTTATACGATGGAAAAGCTGTTGTATTTATATCGTATTTTATGCTTCTGGCGTTTACTTCTAAGGACCTAACTATTCGATCTGGTGGAGCAACGCCCTGGAGTGAAGCCTAGGATGCTCGGAATGTGGAAATGACCATAACTTTCACACTGGTTGCAATTATTCGTTTTATACGATGGAAACGCTGTTGTATTTATATTGTATTTTATGCCTCTGGCGTTGACTACTACGGCCGTAACTATTCCGTCTGGTGGAGCAACGCCCTGGTGTGAAACCTAGGTAGCCCGGAACGTAGAATTGGCCATCACTTTCAAACTGGTTGCAATTATTCCTGTTATATGATGGAAACACTGTTGTATTTTTTTTGCATTTTATGGTTCGGGCGTTGACTTCTAAGGCCCTCACTATTCAATTTGTTGGAGCAACGCCCTAGGGTAAAGCCAAGGTTGCTCGGAAAGTAGAAATGACCATAAGTTTCATACTGGTTGCAATTATTCGTTTTATACGATGGAAAAGCTGTTGTATTTATATCGTGTTTTATGCTTCTGGCGTTGACTTCTTAGGCCGTAGCTATTCGGTCTGGTGGAGCAACGCCCTGGAGTGAAACCTAGGTTGCCCGGAACGTAGAATTGGCCATCACTTTCAAACTGGTTGCAATTATTCCAGATATATGATGGAAACACTGTTGTATTTTTTTTGCATTTTATGGTTCGGGCGTTGACTTCTAAGGCCCTAACTATTCAATTTGTTGGAGCAACGCCCTAGGGTAAAGCCTAGGTTGCTCGGAAAGTAGAAATGACCATAAGTTTCATACTGGTTGCAATTATTCGTTTTATACGATGGAAGAACTGTTGTATTTATATTGTATTTTATGCTTCTGGCGTTGACTTCTAAGGACCTAGCTGTTCGATCTAGTGGAGCAACGCCCTAGAGTGAAGCCTAGGTTGCCGGGAAGGAGAAATGACCATCACGTTCAAACTGGTTGCAATTAATCCTTTTACACGATGGAAAAGCTGTTGTATTTATATCGTATTTTATGCTTCTGGCGTTTACTTCTAAGGACCTAACTATTCGATCTGGTGGAGCAACGCCCTAGAGTGAAGCCCAGGTTGCTCGGAATGTGGAAATGACCATAACTTTCACACTGGTTGCAATTATTCGTTTTATACGATGGAAAAACTGTTGCATTTATATTGTATTTTATGCTTCTGGCGTTGACTTCTAAGGCACTATCTATTCGATCTGGTATAGCAACGCCCTAGAGAGAAGCCTAGGTTGCCCGGAACGTAGAAATGACCATTACTTTCACACTGGTTGCAATTATTCGTTTTATACGGTGGAAAAGCTGTTGTATTTATATCGTGTTTTATGCTTCTGGCGTTGACTTCTTAGGCCGTAGCTATTCGGTCTGGTGGAGCAACGCCCTAGAGTGAAGCCTAGGTTGCCCGGAACGTAGAATTGGCCATCACTTTCAAACTGGTTGCAATTATTCCTGATATATGATGGAAACACTGTTGTATTTTTTTTGCATTTTATGGTTCGGGCGTTGACTTCTAAGGCCCTAACTATTCAATCTGTTGGAGCAATGCCCTAGGGTGAAGCCTAGGTTGCTCGGAATGTAGAAATGACCATAAGTTTCATACTGGTTGCAATTATTTGTTTCATACGATGGAGAAACTGTTGTATTTATATTGTATTTTATGCTTCTGGCGTTGACTTCTAAGGCGCTAACTATTCGATCTGGTGGAGCAACGCCCTAGACTGAAGCCTAGGTTGCCCGGAACGTAGAATTGGCCATCACTTTCAAACTGGCCGCAATTATTCCTGTTATATGATTGAAACACTGTAGTATTTTTTTTGCATTTTATGGTTTGGGCTTAGACTTCTAAGGCCCTAACTATTCAATCTGTTGGAGCAACGCCCTAGGGTGAAGCCTAGGTTGGTCGGAAAGTAGGAATGACCATCAGTTTCATACTGGCTGCAATTATTCGTTTTATACGAAGGAAAAACTGTTGTATTTATATTTTATTTTATGCTTCTGGCGTTGACTTCTAAGGCCCTAGCTATTCGATCTGTTGGAGCAACACCCTAGAGTGAAGCCTAGGTTGCCCGGAAAGGAGGAATGACCATCACTTTCAAACTGGTTGCAATTAATCCTGTTATACGATGGAAAAACTGTTGTATTTTTATTGCATTTTATGCTTCTGGCGTTCACTTCTTAGGCCCTAACTATTCGATCTGGTGGAACAAGGGCCTAGGGTGAAGCCTAGCTTGCCCGGAACGTAGAAATGACCATTACTTTCACACTGTTTGCAATTATTCCTTTTATACGATGGAAAAGCTGTTGTATTTATATCGTATTTTATGCTTCTGGCGTTTACTTCTAAGGACCTAACTATTCGATCTGGTGGAGCAACGCCCTAGAGTGAAGCCCAGGTTGCTCGGAATGTGAAAATGACCATAACTTTCACACTGGTTGCAATTAATCCTTTTATACGATGGAAAAGCTGTTGTATTTATATCGTATTTTATGCTTCTGGCGTTTACTTCTAAGGACCTAACTATTCGATCTGGTGGAGCAACGCCCTGGAGTGAAGCCTAGGATGCTCGGAATGTGGAAATGACCATAACTTTCACACTGGTTGCAATTATTCGTTTTATACGATGGAAACGCTGTTGTATTTATATTGTATTTTATGCCTCTGGCGTTGACTACTACGGCCGTAACTATTCCGTCTGGTGGAGCAACGCCCTGGTGTGAAACCTAGGTAGCCCGGAACGTAGAATTGGCCATCACTTTCAAACTGGTTGCAATTATTCCTGTTATATGATGGAAACACTGTTGTATTTTTTTTGCATTTTATGGTTCGGGCGTTGACTTCTAAGGCCCTCACTATTCAATTTGTTGGAGCAACGCCCTAGGGTAAAGCCAAGGTTGCTCGGAAAGTAGAAATGACCATAAGTTTCATACTGGTTGCAATTATTCGTTTTATACGATGGAAAAGCTGTTGTATTTATATCGTGTTTTATGCTTCTGGCGTTGACTTCTTAGGCCGTAGCTATTCGGTCTGGTGGAGCAACGCCCTGGAGTGAAACCTAGGTTGCCCGGAACGTAGAATTGGCCATCACTTTCAAACTGGTTGCAATTATTCCAGATATATGATGGAAACACTGTTGTATTTTTTTTGCATTTTATGGTTCGGGCGTTGACTTCTAAGGCCCTAACTATTCAATTTGTTGGAGCAACGCCCTAGGGTAAAGCCTAGGTTGCTCGGAAAGTAGAAATGACCATAAGTTTCATACTGGTTGCAATTATTCGTTTTATACGATGGAAGAACTGTTGTATTTATATTGTATTTTATGCTTCTGGCGTTGACTTCTAAGGACCTAGCTGTTCGATCTAGTGGAGCAACGCCCTAGAGTGAAGCCTAGGTTGCCGGGAAGGAGAAATGACCATCACGTTCAAACTGGTTGCAATTAATCCTTTTACACGATGGAAAAGCTGTTGTATTTATATCGTATTTTATGCTTCTGGCGTTTACTTCTAAGGACCTAAGTATTCGATCTGGTGGAGCAACGCCCTAGAGTGAAGCCCAGGTTGCTCGGAATGTGGAAATGACCATAACTTTCACACTGGTTGCAATTATTCGTTTTATACGATGGAAAAACTGTTGCATTTATATTGTATTTTATGCTTCTGGCGTTGACTTCTAAGGCACTATCTATTCGATCTGGTATAGCAACGCCCTAGAGAGAAGCCTAGGTTGCCCGGAACGTAGAAATGACCATTACTTTCACACTGGTTGCAATTATTCGTTTTATACGGTGGAAAAGCTGTTGTATTTATATCGTATTTTATGCTTCTGGCGTTGACTTCTTAGGCCGTAACTATTCGGTCTGGTGGACCAGCGCCCTGGAGTGAAACCTAGGTTGCCCGGAACGTAGAATTGTCCATCACTTTCAAACTGGTTGCAATTATTCCTGTTATATGATGGAAACACTGTTGTATTTTTTTTGCATTTTTTGGTTCGGGCGTTGACTTCTAAGGCCCTAACTATTCAATCCGTTGGAGCAACGCCCTAGGGTGAAGCCTAGGTTGCTCGGAAAGTAGAAATGAGCATATGCTTCATACTGGTTGCAATTATTTGTTTCATACGATGGAAAAACTGTTGTATTTATATTGTATTTTATGCTTCTGGCGTTGACTTCTAAGGCACTAACTATTCGATCTGGTGGAGCAACGCCCTACAGTGAAGCCTAGGTTGCCCGGAACGTAGAATTGGCCATCACTTTCAAACTGGTCGAAATTATTCCTGTTATATGATGGAAACAGACTTGTATTTTTTTTGCATTTTATGGTTCGGGCGTAGACTTCTAAGGCCCTAACTATTCAATCTGTTGGAGCACCGCCCTAGGGTGAAGCCTAGGTTGCTCGGAAAGTAGAAATGACCATAAGTTTCATACTGGCTGCAATTTTTCGTTTTATACGATGGAAAAACTGTTGTATTTATATCGTGTTGTATGCTTCTGGCGTTGACTTCTTAGGCCGTAGCTATTCGGTCTGGTGGAGCAACTCCCTAGAGTGAAGCCTAGGTTGCCCGGAACGTAGAATTGGCCATCACTTTCAAACTGGTTGCAATTATTCCTGATATATGATGGAAACACTGTTGTATTTTTTTTGCATTTTATGGTTCGGGCGTTGACTTCTAAGGCGTTAACTGTTCAATCTGTTGGAGCAATGGCCTAGGGTGAAGCCTAGGTTGCTCGGAAAGTAGAAATGACCATAAGTTTCATACTGGTTGCAATTATTCGTTTTATACGATGGAAAAACTGTTGTATTTATATTGTATTTTATGCTTCTAGCGTTGACTTCTAAGGCACTATCTATTCGATCTGGTGGAGCAATACCCTGGATTGAAACCTAGGTTGCCCGGAACGTAGAATTGGCCATCACTTTCAAACTGGTTGCAATTATTCGTTATACACGATGGAAACACTGTTGTATTTTTATTGCATTTTATGCCTCGGGCGTTGACTTCTAAAGCCCTAACTATTCAATCTGTTGGAGCAACGCCCTAGGGTGAAGCCTAGGTTGCTCGGAAAGTAGAAATGACCATCAGTTTCATACTGGCTGCAATTATTCGTTTTATATGATGGAAAAACTGTTGTATTTATATTTTATTTTATGCTTCTGGCGTTGACTTCTAAGGCCCTAGCTATTCGATCTGTTGGAGCAACACCCTAGAGTGAAGCCTAGGTTGCCCGGAAAGGAGGAATGACCATCACTTTCAAACTGGTTGCAATTAATCCTGTTATACGATGGAAAAACTGTTGTATTTTTATTGCATTTTATGCTTCTGGCGTTCACTTCTTAGGCCCTAACTATTCGATCTGGTGGAACAAGGGCCTAGGGTGAAGCCTAGCTTGCCCGGAACGTAGAAATGACCATTACTTTCACACTGTTTGCAATTATTCCTTTTATACGATAGAAAAGCTGTTGTATTTATATCGTATTTTATGCTTCTGGCGTTTACTTCTAAGGACCTAACTATTCGATCTGGTGGAGCAACGCCCTAGAGTGGAGCCTAGGTTGCTCGGAATATGGAAATGACCATAACTTTCACACTGGTTGCAATTATTCGTTTTATACGATGGAAAAACTGTTGCATTTATATTGTATTTTATGCTTCTGGCGTTGACTTCTAAGGCACTATCTATTCGATCTGGTATAGCAACGCCCTAGAGAGAAGCCTAGGTTGCCCGGAACGTAGAAATGACCATTACTTTCACACTGGTTGCAATTATTCGTTTTATACGATGGAAAAGCTGTTGTATTTATATCGTATTTTATGCTTCTGGCGTTGACTTCTTAGGCCGTAACTATTCGGTCTGGTGGACCAACGCCCTGGAGTGAAACCTAGGTTGCCCGGAACGTAGAATTGGCCATCACTTTCAAACTGGTTGCAATTATTCCTGATATATGATGGAAACACTGTTGTATTTTTTTTGCATTTTATGGTTCGGGCGTTGACTTCTAAGGCCCTAACTATTCAATCTGTTGGAGCAATGCCCTAGGGTGAAGCCTAGGTTGCTCGGAAAGTAGAAATGACCATAAGTTTCATACTGGTTGCAATTATTCGTTTTATACGATGGAAAAACTGTTGTATTTATACTGTATTTTATGCTTCTAGCGTTGACTTCTAAGGCACTATCTATTCGATCTGGTGGAGCAACGCACTAGAGAGAAGCCTAGGTTGCCCGGAACGTAGAATCGACCATCACTTTCAAACTGGTTGCAATTATTCCTGTTATATGAGGGAAACACTGTTGTATTTTTTTTGCATTTTACGGTTCGGGCGTTGACTTCTAAGGCCCTAAGTATTCAATCCGTTGGAGCAACGCCCTAGGGTGAAGCCTAGGTTGCTCGGAAAGTAGAAATGACCATATGTTTCATACTGGTTGCAATTATTTGTTTCATACGATGGAAAAACTGTTGTATTTATATTGTATTTTATGCTTCTCGCGTTGACTTCTAAGGCGCTAACTATTCGATCTGGTGGAGCAACGCCCTAGAGTGAAGCCTAGGTTGCCCGGAACGTAGAATTGGCCATCACTTTCAAACTGGTCGCAATTATTCCTGTTATATGATTGAAACACTGTTGTATTTTTTTTGCATTTTATGGTTCGGGCGTAGACTTCTAAGGCCCTAACTATTCAATCTGTTGGAGCACCGCCCTAGGGTGAAGCCTAGGTTGCTCGGAAAGTAGAAATGACCATAAGTTTCATACTGGTTGCAATTACTCGTTTTATACGATGGAAAACTGTTGTATTTATATTGTATTTTATGCTTCTGGCGTTGACTTCTAAGGCACTAACTATTCGATCTGGTGGAGCAACGCCCTAGAGTGAAGCCCAGGTTGCGCGGAACGTAGAAATGACCATAACTTTCACACTGGTAGCAATTATTCCTGTTATATTATGGACACACTGTTGTATTTTTTTTGCATTTTATGATTCGGGCGTAGACTTCTAAGGCCCTAACTATTCAATCTGTTGGAGCAACGCCCTAGGGTGAAGCCTAGGTTGCTCGGAAAGTAGAAATGATCATAACTTTCACACTGGTTGCTATTATTCGTTTTATACGATGGAAAAACTGTTCTATTTATATTGTATGTTATGCTTCTGGCGTTGACTTCTAAGGCACTAACTATTCGATCTGGTGGAGCAACACCCTAGAGTGAAGCCTAGGTTGCCCGGAACGTAGAATTGGCCATCACTTTCAAACTGGTCGCAATTATTCCTGTTATATGATGGAAACACTGTCGTACTTTTTTTGCATTTTATGGTTCGGGCGTAGACTTCTAAGGCACTAACTATTCAATCTGTTGGACCAACGCCCTAGGGTGAAGCCTAGGTTGCTCGGGAAGTTGAAATGACAATAAGTTTCATACTGGTTGCAATTATTCGTTTTACACGATGGAAAAGCTTTTGTATTTATATTGTATTTTATGCTTCTCGCGTTGACTTCTAAGGCACTAACTATTCGATCTAGTGGAGCAACGCCCTAGAGTGAAGCCTAGGTTGCCCGGAAAGGAGGAATGACCATCACTTTCAAACTGGTTGCAATTAATCCTGTTATACGATGGAAAAACTGTTGTATTTTTATTGCATTTTATGCTTCTGGCGTTCACTTCTTAGGCCCTAACTATTCGATCTGGTGGAACAAGGGCCTAGGGTGAAGCCTAGCTTGCCCGGAACGTAGAAATGACCATTACTTTCACACTGTTTGCAATTATTCCTTTTATACGATAGAAAAGCTGTTGTATTTATATTGTATTTTATGCTTCTGGCGTTGACTTCTAAGGCACTAACTATTCGATCTGGTGGAGCAACGCCCTAGAGTGAAGCCTAGGTTGCCCGGAACGTAGAATTGGCCATCACTTTCAAACTGGTCGAAATTATTCCTGTTATATGATGGAAGCACTGTTGTATTTTTTTTGCATTTTATGGTTCGGGCGTAGACTTCTAAGGCCCTAACTATTCAATCTGTTGGAGCACCGCCCTAGGGTGAAGCCTAGGTTGCTCGGAAAGTAGAAATGACCATAAGTTTCATACTGTTGCAATTACTCGTTTTATACGATGGAAAACTGTTGTATTTATATTGTATTTTATGCTTCTGGCGTTGACTTCTAAGGCACTAACTATTCGATCTGGTGGAGCAACGCCCTAGAGTGAAGCCCAGGTTGCGCGGAACGTAGAAATGACCATAACTTTCACACTGGTAGCAATTATTCCTGTTATATTATGGACACACTGTTGTATTTTTTTTGCATTTTATGATTCGGGCGTAGACTTCTAAGGCCCTAACTATTCAATCTGTTGGAGCAACGTCCTAGGGTGAAGCCTAGGTTGCTCGGAAAGTAGAAATGATCATAACTTTCACACTGGTTGCTATTATTCGTTTTATACGATGGAAAAACTGTTCTATTTATATTGTATTTTATGCTTCTGGCGTTGACTTCTAAGGCACTATCTATTCGATCTGGTGGAGCAATACCCTGGATTGAAACCTAGGTTGCCCGGAACGTAGAATTGGCCATCACTTTCAAACTGGTTGCAATTATTCGTTATACACGATGGAAACACTGTTGTATTTTTATTGCATTTTATGCCTCGGGCGTTGACTTCTAAAGCCCTAACTATTCAATCTGTTGGAGCAACGCCCTAGGGTGAAGCCTAGGTTGCTCGGAAAGTAGAAATGACCATCAGTTTCATACTGGCTGCAATTATTCGTTTTATACGATGGAAAAACTGTTGTATTTATATTTTATTTTATGCTTCTGGCGTTGACTTCTAAGGCCCTAGCTATTCGACCTGTTGGAGCAACACCCTAGAGTGATTCCTAGGTTGCTCGGAATGTAGAACTGACCATAACTTTCACACCGGTTGCAATTATTCGTTTTATACGATGGAAACGCTGTTGTATTTATATTGTACTTTATGCCTCTGGCGTTGACTTCTAAGGCCGTAGCTATTAGATGTGGTGGAGCAACGCCCTTGAGTGACGCCTAGGTTGCACGGAACGTAGAAATGACCATAACTTTCACACTGGTTGCAATTATTTGTTTTATACGATGGAAAAGCTGTTGTATTTATATCGCATTTTATGCTTCTGGCGTTGACTTCTTAGGCCCTAACTATTCCGTCTGGTGGAACAACGCCCAAGGATGAAGCCTAGGTTGTCCGGAACGTATAAATGACCATAGCTTTTACACTGGCAGCAATTATTCGTTTTATACAATGGAAAAACCGTTCGATTTATTTTGTATTTAACGCCTCGGGCGTTGGTTTCTAAGGCCCTAACTGTTTGATTTGGTGGAGCAACGCCCTAGAGCGAAGCCTAGGTTGCCCGTAACGTAGAAATGACCATCCCTTTCAAACTGGTTGCAATTAATCCTGTTATATGATGGAAACATTGTTGTATTTTTTTTGCATTTTATGGTTCGGGCATTGACTTCTAAGGCCCTAACTATTCAATCTGTTGGAGCAACGCCCTAGGGTGAAGCCTAGGTTGCCCGGAACGTAGAAATAACCATAACTTTTACACTGGTAGCAATTATTCGTTTTATACTATGGAAAAACTGTTCTATTTATTTTGTATTTAACGCCTCGGGCGTTGGTTTCTAAGGCCCTAACTGTTTGATTTGGTAGAGCAACGCCCTAGAGTGAAACCTAGGTTGCCCGGAACGTTGAAATGACCATAACTTTCACACTGGTTGCTATTATTCGTTTTATACGATGGAAAAACTGTTATATTTATATTGCATTTTATGCTTCTGGCGTTGACTTCTAAGGCACTATCTATGCGATCTGGTGGAGCAACGCCCTAGAGCGAAGCCTAGGTTGCCCGGAACGTAGAATTGGCCATCACTTTCAAACAGGTTGCAATTATTCCTGTTATATGATGGATACACTGTTGTATTTTTTTTGCATTTTAAGGTTCGGGCGTTGACTTCTAAGGCCCTAACTATTCAATCCGTTGGAGCAACGCCCTAGGGTGAAGCCTAGGTTGCTCGGAAAGTAGAAATGACCATAAATTTCATACTGGTTGCATTAATTCGTATTATACGATGGAAAAACTGTTGTATTTATATTGTATTTTATGCTTCTGGCGTTGACTTCTAAGGCACTAACTATTCGATCTGGTGGAGCAACGCAATAGAGTGATGCCTAGGATGCCCGGAACGTAGAATTGGCCATCAATTTCAAACTGGTTGCAGTTATACCTGTTATATGATGGAAACAATGCTGTATTTTTTTTGCATTTTATGGTTCGGGCGTTGACTTCTAAGGCCCTAAGTATTCAATCCGTTGGAGCAACGCCCTAGGGTGAAGCCTAGGTTGCTCGGAAAGTAGAAATGACCATAAGTTTCATACTGGTTGCAATTATTTGTTTCATACGATGGAAAAACTGTTGTACTTATATTGTATTTTATGCTTCTGGCGTTGACTTCTAAGGCGCTAACTATTCGATCTGGTGAAGCAACGCCCTAGAGCGAAGCCTAGGTTGCCCGGAACGTAGAATTGGCCATCACTTTCAAACTGGTCGCAATTATTCCTGTTATATGATTGAAACACTGTTGTATTTTTTTTGCATTTTATGGTTTGGGCTTAGACTTCTAAGGCCCTAACTATTCAATCTGTTGGAGCAACGCCCTAGGGTGAAGCCTAGGTTGCTCGGAAAGTAGAAATGACCATAAGTTTCATACTGCTTGCAATTATTCGTTTTATACGTTGGAAAAGCTGTTGTATTTATATTGTATTTTATGCTTCTGGCGTTGACTTCTAAGGCACTAACTATTCGATCTGGTGGAGCAACGCCCTTGAGTGAAGCCTAGGTTGCGCGGGACGTAGAAATGACCATAAGTTTCATACTGGTTGCAATTATTCGTTTTACACAATGGAAACACTGTTGTATTTTTGTTGCATTTTATGCTTCGGGAGTTGACTTCTAAGGCCCCAACTATTCAATCTGTTAGTGCAACGCCCTAGGGTGAAGCCTGGGTTGCTCGGAAAGTAGAAATGACCATCAGTTTCATACTGGTTGCAATTATTCGTTTTATACGATGGAAAAACTGTTGTATTTATATTGTATTTTATGCTTCTGGCGTTGACTTCTAATGCCCTAACTATTCAATCTGTTGGAGCAACACCCTAGGGTGAAGCCTAGGTTGCTCGCAAAGTAGAAATGACCATAAGTTTCATACTGGTTGCAATTATTCGTTTTATACGATGGAAAAACTGTTGTATTTATATTGTATTTTATGATTCTGGCGTTGACTTCTAAGGCACTATCTATTCGATCTGGTGGAGCAATACCCTGGATTGAAACCTAGGTTGCCCGGAACGTAGAATTGGCCATCACTTTCAAACTGGTTGCAATTATTCGTTATACACGATGGAAACACTGTTGTATTTTTATTGCATTTTATGCCTCGGGCGTTGACTTCTAAAGCCCTAACTATTCAATCTGTTGGAGCAACGCCCTAGGGTGAAGCCTAGGTTGCTCGGAAAGTAGAAATGACCATCAGTTTCATACTGGCTGCAATTATTCGTTTTATACGATGGAAAAACTGTTGTATTTATATTTTATTTTATGCTTCTGGCGTTGACTTCTAAGGCCCTAGCTATTCGACCTGTTGGAGCAACACCCTAGAGTGATTCCTAGGTTGCTCGGAATGTAGAACTGACCATAACTTTCACACCGGTTGCAATTATTCGTTTTATACGATGGAAACGCTGTTGTATTTATATTGTACTTTATGCCTCTGGCGTTGACTTCTAAGGCCGTAGCTATTAGATGTGGTGGAGCAACGCCCTTGAGTGACGCCTAGGTTGCACGGAACGTAGAAATGACCATAACTTTCACACTGGTTGCAATTATTTGTTTTATACGATGGAAAAGCTGTTGTATTTATATCGCATTTTATGCTTCTGGCGTTGACTTCTTAGGCCCTAACTATTCCGTCTGGTGGAACAACGCCCTAGGATGAAGCCTAGGTTGTCCGGAACGTATAAATGACCATAGCTTTTACACTGGCAGCAATTATTCGTTTTATACAATGGAAAAACCGTTCGATTTATTTTGTATTTAACGCCTCGGGCGTTGGTTTCTAAGGCCCTAACTGTTTGATTTGGTGGAGCAACGCCCTAGAGCGAAGCCTAGGTTGCCCGTAACGTAGAAATGACCATCCCTTTCAAACTGGTTGCAATTAATCCTGTTATATGATGGAAACATTGTTGTATTTTTTTTGCATTTTATGGTTCGGGCATTGACTTCTAAGGCCCTAACTATTCAATCTGTTGGAGCAACGCCCTAGGGTGAAGCCTAGGTTGCCCGGAACGTAGAAATAACCATAACTTTTACACTGGTAGCAATTATTCGTTTTATACTATGGAAAAACTGTTCTATTTATTTTGTATTTAACGCCTCGGGCGTTGGTTTCTAAGGCCCTAACTGTTTGATTTGGTAGAGCAACGCCCTAGAGTGAAACCTAGGTTGCCCGGAACGTTGAAATGACCATAACTTTCACACTGGTTGCTATTATTCGTTTTATACGATGGAAAAACTGTTATATTTATATTGCATTTTATGCTTCTGGCGTTGACTTCTAAGGCACTATCTATGCGATCTGGTGGAGCAACGCCCTAGAGCGAAGCCTAGGTTGCCCGGAACGTAGAATTGGCCATCACTTTCAAACAGGTTGCAATTATTCCTGTTATATGATGGATACACTGTTGTATTTTTTTTGCATTTTAAGGTTCGGGCGTTGACTTCTAAGGCCCTAACTATTCAATCCGTTGGAGCAACGCCCTAGGGTGAAGCCTAGGTTGCTCGAAAAGTAGAAATGACCATAAATTTCATACTGGTTGCATTAATTCGTATTATACGATGGAAAAACTGTTGTATTTATATTGTATTTTATGCTTCTGGCGTTGACTTCTAAGGCACTAACTATTCGATCTGGTGGAGCAACGCAATAGAGTGATGCCTAGGATGCCCGGAACGTAGAATTGGCCATCAATTTCAAACTGGTTGCAGTTATACCTGTTATATGATGGAAACAATGCTGTATTTTTTTTGCATTTTATGGTTCGGGCGTTGACTTCTAAGGCCCTAACTATTCAATCCGTTGGAGCAACGCCCTAGGGTGAAGCCCAGGTTGCTCGGTAAGTAGAAATGACCATAAGTTTCATACTGGTTGCAATTATTCGTTTTATACGATGGAAAAACTGTTGTATTTATATTGTATTTTATACATCTGGCGTTGACTTCTAAGGTACAAACTATTCGATCTAGTGGAGCAACGCCCTAGAGTGAAGCCTATGTTGCCCGGAACGTAGAAATGACCATCACTTTCAAACTGGTTGCAATTATTCCTGTTATATGATGGAAAAACTGTTGTATTTTTATTGCATTTTATGCTTCGGGCATTGACTTCTAAGGCTCTAACTATTCAATCTGGTGGAACAACGGCCTAGGGTGAAGCCTAGGTTGCCCGGAACGTAGAAATAACCATAACTTTTACACTGGTAGCAATTATTCGTTTTATACTATGGAAAAACTGTTCTATTTATTTTGTATTTAATGCTTCGGGCGTTGGCTTCTTAGGCCCTGACTGTTTGATCTGCTGGAGCAACGCCCTAGAGTGAAACCTAGGTTGCCCGGAACGTAGAAATGACCATAGCTTTCACACTGGTTGCTCTTATTCGTTTTATATGATGGAAAAACTGTTATATTTATATTGTGTTTTATGCTTCTGGCGTTGACTTCTTAGGCCCTTACTATTCGATCTGGTGGAACAACGCCCTAGAGTGAAGCCTAGGTTGCCCGGAACGTAGAATTGGCCATCACTTTCAAACTGGTTGCAATTAATCCTGTTACATGATGGAAACACTGTTGTATTTTTTTTGCATTTTAAGGTTCGGGCGTTGACTTCTAAGGACCCTAACTATTCAATCTGTTGGAGCAACGCCCTAAGGTGAAGCCTAGGTTGCTCGGAAAGTAGAAATGTCCATAAGTTTCATACTGGTTGCAATTATTCGTTTTATACGATGGAAAAGCTGTTGTATTTCTTTGTATTTTATGCTTCTGGCGTTGACTTCTAAGGTACTAACAATTCGATCTAGTGGAGCAACGCCCTAGAGCGAAGCCTAGGTTGCCTGGAACGTAGAATTGGCCATCACTTTCAAACTGGTTGCAATTATTCCTGATATATGATGGAAACACTGTTGTATTTTTTTTGCAATTTATGGTTCGGGCGATGACTTCTAAGGCCCTAACTATTCAATCTGTTGGAGCAACGCCGTAGGGTGAAGCCTAGGTTGACCGGAAAGTAGAATTGGCCATCACTTTCAAACTGGTTGCAATTATTCCTGTTATATGATGGATACACTGTTGTATTTTTTTTGCATTTTATGGTTCGGGCGCTGCCTTCTAAGGCCCTAACTGTTTGATCTGGTGGAGCAACGCCCTAGAGTGAAGCCTAGGTTGCACGGAACGTAGAAATGACCATAACTTTCACACTGGTTGCAATTATTTGTTTTATACGGTGGAAAAGCTGTTGTATTTATATCGCATTTTATGCTTCTGGCGTTGACTTCTTAGGCCCTAACTATTCCATCTGGTGGAACAACGCCCTAGGGTAAAGCCAAGATTGCTCGAAATGTAGAAATGACCATAACTTTCACACTGGTTGCAATTATTCGTTTTATACGATGGAAAAGCTGTTGTATTTATATCGTATTTTATACGTCAGGCGTTGACTTCTGAGGCCGTAGCTATTCGATGTGGTGGAAGAACTCCATACAGTGAACCCTAGGTTGCCCGGAACGTAGAAATATCCATATGTTTCACACTGTTTGCAATTATTCATTTTCTACGATGGCAAAGCTGTTGTATTTCTATTGTATTTTATGCTTCTGGCGTTGACTTCTTAGGCCCCAACTATTCGATCAGGTGGAGCGACGCCTCAGAGTTAAGTCTAGGATGCCCGAAACGCCGAAATGATCATTACTTTCACACTGTTTGCAATTATTCCTTTTATACGATGGAAAAGCTGTTGTATTTATATCGTATTTTATGCTTCTGGCGTTGACTTCTAAGGACCTAACTATTCGGTCTGGTGGAGAATCGCCCTAGAGTGAAGCCTAGGTTGCCCGGAACGTAGAAATGGCCATAACTTTCACACTGGTTGCTATCATTCGTTTCATATGATGGAAAAACTGTTGTATTTATATTGTATTTTATGCTTCTGGCGTTCACTTCTTAGGCCCTAACTATTCGATCTGGTGGAACAACGGCCTAGGGTGAAGCCTAGGTTGCCCGGAACGTAGAAATGACCATAACTTTTACACTGGTAGCAATTATTCGTTTTATACGATGGAAAAACTGTTATATATATATTGTATTTAAGCTTCTGGCGTTGACTTCTGAGGCCGTTGCTATTCGATGTGGTGGAAGAACGCCATAGAGTGAAGCCTAGGTAGCCCGGATCGTAGAAATGTCCATATCTTTCACACTGTTTGCAATTTTTCGTTGTATACGATGGAAAAGCTGTTTTATTTATTTTGTATTTCATGCTTCGGGCGTTGACTTCTAAGGCCCTAACTATTCGATCTAGTGGAGCAACGCCCTAGAATGCAGCCTAGGTTGCCCGGAACGTAGAAATGGCCATAACATTCACACTGGTTGCTATCATTCGTTTTATATGAACAAAAAGCTGTTGTATTTATATTGTATTTTATGCTTCTGGCGTTCACTTCTTAGGCCCTAACTATTCGATCTGGTGGAACAACGGCCTAGGGTGAAGCCTAGGTTGCCCGGAACGTAGAAATGACCATGACTTTTACACTGATAGAAATTATTCGTTTTATACAATGGAAAAACTGTTCTATTTATTTTGTATTTAATGCTTCGGGCGTTGACTTCTAAGGCCCTAACTGTTTGATCTGGTGGAGCAACGCCCTAGAGTGAAGCAAAGGTTGCCTGGAACGTAGAAATGACCATCACTTTCACACGGGTTGCAATTATTCCTGTTATAGGATGGAAAGACTGTTGTATTTTTATTGTATTTTATACTTCAGGCGTTGACTTCTGAGGCCGTAGCTATTCGATGTGGTGGAAGAACGCCATACAGTGAACCCTAGGTTGCCCGGAACGTAGAAATATCCATATCTTTCACACTGTTTGCAATTATTCATTTTATACGATGGCAAAGCTGTTGTATTTATATTGTATTTTATGCTTCTGGCGTTGACTTCTTAGGCCCCAACTATTCGATCAGGTGGAGCGACGCCTCAGAGTTAAGTCTAGGATGCCCGAAACGCCTAAATGATCATTACTTTCACACTGTTTGCAATTATTCCTTTTATACGATGGAAAAGCTGTTGTATTTATATCGTATTTTATGCTTCTGGCGTTTACTTCTAAGGACCTAACTATTCGATCAGGTGGAGGAACGCCCTAGAGTGAAGCCTATGTTGCTCGAAGTGTAGAAATGACCATAACTTTCACACTGGTTGCAATTATTCGTTTTATACGATGGAAAGGCTGTTGTATTTATATCGTATTTTATGCTTCTGGCGTTGACTTCTAAGAACCTAACTATTCGGTCTGGTGGAGAAACGCCCTAGAGTGAAGCCTAGGTTGCTCGGAACGTAGAAATGACCATTACATTCACACTGGTTGCAATTATTCCGGTTATACGATGGAAAAACTGTTGTATTTTTATTGCTTTCTATGCTTCTGGCGTTTAATTCTAAGTCGCTAGCTATTCGATCTGGTGGAGCAACGACCCAGAGTGAAGCCTAGGTTGCCCGGAACGTAGAAATGGCCATTACTTTCACACTGTTTGCAATTATTCATTTTCTACGATGGTAAAGCTGTTGTATTTATATTGGATTTTATGCCTCTGGCGTTGACTTCTAAGGCCGTAGCTGTTAGATGTGGTGGAGGAACGCCCTAGAGTGACGCCTAGGTAGACCGGAACGTAGAAATGACCAATACTTTCACAATGTCTGCAATTATTCATTTTATGCGATGGAAAAACTGTTGTACTTATATTGTATTTTATCCTTCTGGTGTTGAATTCTAAGTCCCTAGCTATTCGATCCGGTGGTGCAGCGCGCCAGAGTGAAACCTAGGTTACCCGGAACGTAGAAATGGTCAGTACTTTCACACTGGTTGCAGTTATTCGTTTTATACAATGGAAAAACTGTTCTATTTATTTTGCATTTTATGCTTCGGGCGTTGACTTCTAAGGCCCTAACTATTCGATCTGGTGGAACAACGCCCTAGGGTGAAGCCTAGGTTGCCCGGAAAGTAGAAATGCCCATAACTTCCACACTGGTAGAAATTATTCGTTTTATACGGTTGAAAGACTGTACTATTTATTTTGTATTTTATGCTTCGGGCGTTGACTCCTAAGGCCCTAGTTGTTCGATCTGGTGGAGCAACGCCCTAGAGTGAAGCCTAGGTTGCCCGGAACGTAGAAATGACCATCACTTTCAAACTGGTTGCAATTATTCCTGTTATATGATGGAAAAGCTGTTGTATTTTTATTGCATTTTATGCTTCGGGCATTCACTTCTAAGGCCCTAACTATTCAATCTGTGGGAGCTACGCCCTAGGGTGAAGCCTAGGTTGCCCGGAAAGTAGAAATGACCATAACTTTCATACTGGTTGCGATTATTCGTTTTATACGATGAAAAAACTGTTGTAGTTATATTGTATTTTATGCTTCTGGCGTTCACTTCTTAGGCCCTAACTATTCGATCTGGTGGAACAACGCCATAGGGTGAAGCCTAGGTTGCCCGGAACGTAGAAATGACCATTACCTTCAAGCTTGTTGCAATTATTCCTGTTATACGATGGAAAAACAGTTGCATCTTTATTGTATTTTATGCTTCTGGCGTCGACTTCTAAGGCTCTAACTATTCGATCTGATGGACGGACGCCCTAGAGTGAAGCCTAGGTAGCCCGGAGCGTAGAAATGACCAGTACTTTCACACTGCTTACAGTTACTCGTTTTATACAGTGGAAAAACTGTTCTATTTATTTTGCATTTTATTCTTCGGGCGTTGTCTTCTAAGGCCCTAACTATTCGATCTGGTGGATCAACGCCCTAGAGTGAAGCCTAGGTTGCTCGGAACGGAGAAATGACCATTACCTTCACACTGTTTGCAATTATTCATTTTATAGGATGGCAAAGCTGTTGTATTTATATTGTATTTTATGCTTCCGGCGTTAACTTCTAAGGCCGTAGCTATCAGATGTGGAGCAGCAACGCCCTAGAGTGACGCGTAGGTGGCCAGGAACGTAGAAATGACCATTACTTTCACAATGTTCGCAATCATTCATTTTATACGACGGAAAAACTCTTGTACTTATATTGTATTTTATGCTTCGGGCGTTGACTTCTTAGGCCCCAGCTATTCGATCTGGACTAGCAATGCATCAGAGTTAAGTCTAGGATGCCCGAAACGCCGAAATGATCATTACTTTCACGCTTATTGCAATTATTCCTGTAATACGATGAAAAGACTGTTGTACTTTTATTGTATCTTATGCTCCTGGCGTTGACTTCTAAGGCCCTAACTATTCGATCTGGTGGAGCAACACCCTTGAGTGAAGCCTAGGTTGCCCGGAACGTCGAAATGACCAGAATTCTCACACTGGTTGCAATTATTCGTTTTATACGATGTAAAAGCTGTTGTATTTATATCGTATTTTATGCTTCTGGCGTTCACTTCTGTGGCCCTAACTATTCGATCTGGTGGAACAACGCCCCAGGGTGAAGCCTAGGTTGCCCGGAACGTTGAACTGACCATAACTTTCACACTGGTTGCTATTATTCGTTTTATACGATGGAAAAACAGTTATGTTTATAATGTATTTTATTCTTATGGCGTTGAATTCTAAGTCCCTAGTTATTCCATCTCGTGGAACAACGCCCTAGGGTAAAGCCCAGGTTGCCCGGAACGTAGAAATGACCATAACTTTCACACTGGTTGCTATCATTCGATTTATACGATGGAAAAACTGTTATATTTACATTGTATTTTATACTTCTGGCGCTGACTTCTTAGGCCCTAACTGTTCGATCTGGTGGAACAACGCCCTAGAGTGAAGCCTAGGTTATCCGGAACGAAGAAATAACCAGTACATTCACACTGGTTGCAGTTATTCCTGTAAAACGATGGAAAAACTGTGGCATCTTTATTGTATTTTATGCTTCTGGCGTTGACTTCTAAGGCCCAAACCCTTCGATCTGGTGGAGCAACGCTCTAGGGTGAAGCCTAGGTCGGCCGGAATGTAGAAATGTCCATAACTTTCACACTGGTTGCAATTATTCGTTTTATACGATTGAAAATCTGTTGTATTTATATTGTATTTTATGCTTCTGGCGTTGACTTCTTAGGCCCTAACTATTCCCGCTGGTGGAACAACGCCATAGAGAGAAACCTACGTTGCCCGGAACGTAGAAATGACCATTCCTTTCACAATGGTTGCAATTATTCCTGTTATACGATGGAAAAACTGTTGTATTTTGATTCTATTTTATGCTTTTAGCGATGAATTCTAAGTCCCTAGCTATTCGATCTGGTGGAGCAACGCCCTAGAGTGAAGCCTAGGTTGCCCGGAACGTAGAAATGACCATCACTTTTAAACTGGTTGCAATTATTCCTGTTATATGATGGAAAAACTGTTGTATTTTTATTGCATTTTATGCTTCGGGCATTGACTTCTAAGGCCCTAACTATTCAATCTGTGGGAGCTACGCCCTAGGGTGAAGCCTAGGTTGCCCGGAAAGTAGAAATGACCATAACTTTCATACTGATTGCAATTATTCGTTTTATACGATGAAAAAACTGTTGTATTTATATCGTATTTTATGCTTCTGGCGTTGACTTCTTAGGCCCTAACTATTCCATCTGGTGGAGCAACGCCCTAGAGTAAAGCCCAGGTTGCGCGAAACGTAGAAATGACCATAACTTTCACACTGGTAGCAATTGTTTGTTTTATACGATGGAAAAGCTGTTGTATTTATATCGTATTTTATGCTTCGGGCGTTGACTTCTGAGGCCCTAACTATTCAATCTGTTGGTGCACCGCCCTAGGGTGAAGACTAGGTTGCCCGGAACGTTGAAATGACCATCACTTTCAAACTGGTTGCAATTATTCCTGTTATATGATGGAAAAACTGTTGTATTTTTATTGCATTTTATGCTTCGGGCATTGACTTCTAAGGCTCTAACTATTCGATCTGAGGGAGCGACGCCCTAGAGTGAAGCCTAAGTAGCCCGGGACGTAGAAATGACCATAACTTTCACACTGGTTGCAATTATTCGTTTTATACGATGGAAAAGCTGTTGTATTTATATCGTATTTTATGCTTCTGGCTTTGACTTCTTATGACCTAACTATTCGAACTCGTGGAGCAACGCCCTGGTGTGAAACCTAGGTTGCCTGGAACGTAGAAATGACCATAACTCTCACACCGGTAGCAACTATTCGTTTTATACGATGGAAAAGCTGTTCTATTTATATTGTATTTTATGCTTCGGGCGTTGACTTCTGAGGCCCTAACTATTCAATCTGTTGGTGCACCGCCCTAGGGTCAAGACGAGGTTGACCGGAAGGTAGAAATGACCATAACCTTCACACTGGTTTGTATTATTCGTTTTATACGATGGAAAAACTGTTATATTTATATTGTATTTTATGCTTCTGGCGTTGACTTCTTAGGCCCTAACTATTCCATCTGGTGGGACAACGCCCTAGGGTGAAGCCTGCGTTGCCTGGAACGTAGAAATGACCATAACTTTCAGACTGGTTGCAATTATTCGTTTTATACGATGGAAAAGCTGTTGTATTTATATCGTATTTTATGCTTCTGGCTTTGACTTCTTAGGCCCTAACAATTCGATCTGGTGGAGCAACGCCATAGAGTGAAGCCTTGGTTGCCCGGAACGTAGAAATGACCATCACTTTCAAACTGGTTGCAATTATTCCTGTTATATGATGGAAAAACTGTTGTATTTTTATTGCATTTTATGCTTCAGGCATTGACTTCTAAGGCCCTGACTATTCGATCTGGTGTAACAACGCCCTAGAGTGAAGCCTAGGTTGCCCGGAACGTAGAAATGACCATCACCTTCAAACTGGTTGGAATTATTCCTGTTATACGATCGAAAAACTGTTGTACTTTTATTGCATTTTATGCTTCTGGCGTTGACTTCTTAGGACCTAAATATTCGAGGTGGTGGAGCAACGCCCTAGAGTGAAACCTAGGTTGCCCGGAACGTAGAAATGACCATTACATTCACACTGGATGCAATTATTCCTGTTATACGATGGAAAAACTGTTGCATCTTTATTCTATTTTATGCTTCGGGCGTTGACTTCTAAGACCCTAACTATGCGATCTATTGGAGGAACGCCCTAGAGTGCAGCCTAGGTAGCCCGGAACGTAGAAATGACCATAACTTTCACACAGATTGCTATTATTCGTTTTATACGATGGAAAAACTGTTATATTTATATTGTATATTATGCTTCTTGCGTTGACTTCTTAGGCCCTAACATTTCGATCTGGTGGAACAACGCCCTAGAGTGAAGCCTAGGTTGCCCGGAACGTAGAAATTTCCATCACTTTCACACTGGTTGCAATTATTCCTGTTATACGATGGAAAAACTCTTGTATATTTATTGTATTTTATGCTTCGGGCGTTGACTTCTATGGCCTTACCTATTCGATCTGGTGGAACAACACCCTACAGTGAAGCCTAGGTTGCCCGGAACGTAGATATGACCATAACTTCACACAGGTTGCAATTATACGTTTTATACGATGGAAAGACTGTTGCATTTATTTTGTAGTTTATGCTTATGGCGTTAACTTCTAAGGCCCTAACTCTTCGATCTGGTGGAGCAACGCCTCAGAGTTAAGCCTAGGATGCCCGAAAAGTCGAAATGATCATTACTTTCGCACTGGTTGCAATTAGTCATGCTATACGATGGAAAAACTGTGGCATTTTTATTGTATTTTATGCTTCTGGCGTTGACTTCTAAGGCCTTATCTATTAGATATGGTGGAGCAACGCCCTAGAGTGACGCCTAGGATCCCCGGAACGTACAAATGGCCATTACTTTCACACTGTTTGCAATTATTCGTTTTATACGATGGGAAAGCCGTTGTATTTATATTGTATTTTATGCTTCTGGCGTTGACTTCTAAGGCAGTAGCTACTAGATGTGGTGGAGCAACGCACTAGGGTGACGCCTAGGTTGCCCGGAACGTAGAAATGGCCATTACTTTCACAATGTCTGCAATTATTCATTTTATACGATGGAAAAACTGTTGTACTTATATTGTATTTTATCCTTCTGGCGTTGAATTCTAAGTCCCTAGCTATTCCATCTGGTCGAGTAACGACCTAGGGTGAAACCTAGGTTACCCGGAACGTAGAAATGACCAGTACTTTCACACTGGTTACAGTTACTCGTTTTATACAATGGAAAAACTGTTCTATTTATTTTGCATTTTATGCTTCGGACGTTGACTTCTAAAGCCCTAACTATTCAATCTGGTGGAGCAACGCCCTAGAGTGAAGCCTAGGTTGCCCGGAACGTGGAAATGACCATAACTTTCACACTGGTTTCTATTATTCCTGTTATACGATGGAAAAACTGTTGCACCTTTATTGTATTTTATGCTTCTGGCGTTGACTCCATAGGCCCCAACTATTCGATCTGGTGGTGCAACGTCCTAGAGTGAAGCCTAGGTTGCCCGGAACGTAGAACATACCATTACCTTCACACTGGTTGCAATTCTTCCTGTTATACGATGGAAAAACTGTTGCACCTTTATTGTATTTTATGCTTCTGGCGTTGACTCCATAGGCCCCAACTATTCGATCTGGTGGTGAAACGTCCTAGAGTGAAGCCTAGGTTGACCGGAACGTAGAAATGACCATAACTTTCACACTGGTTACCATTATTCGTTTTATACGATGGAAAAGTTGTTGTATTTATATCGTATTTTATGCTTCTGGCGTTGACTTTTAAGGCCGTAGCTATTAGATGTTGAGGAGCAACGCCTTAGTGTGTCGCATAGGTTGCCCGGAACGTAGAAATGACCATTACTTTCACAATTTTGGCAAATATTCATTTTATACGATTGAAAAACTGTTGCACCTTTATTGTATTTTATGCATCTCGCGTTGACATCTAAGGCCCTAACTATTCGATCTGGTGGAGCAAGGCCCTAGAGTGAAGCCTAGGCTGCTCGGAACGTAGAAATGACCATAACTTTCACACTGGTAGCAATTATTCGTTTTACACATGGAAAAACTGTTCTATGTTTTTGTATTTTATGCTTCGGGCGTTGACTTCTAAGGCCCTAGCTATTCGATCTGGTGGAGCAACGCCCTAGAGTGAAACCTAGGTTACCCGGAACGTAGAAATGACCAGTACTTTCACACTGTTTGCAGTTACTCCTGTTGTACGATGGAAAAACTGTTGCATCTTTATTGTATTTTATGCTTCTGGCGTTGACTTCTTGGGCCCCAACCATTCGATCTGGTGGAGCAACGTCCTAGAGTGAAGCCTAGGTTGCCCGGAACGTACAAATGACCATAACATTCACACTGGTTACCATTATTCGTTTTATACGGTGGAAAAGCTGTTGTATTTATATCGTATTTTATGCTTCTGGCGCTGACTTCTTAGGCCCTAACTATTCCATCTGGTGGAACAACGCCCTAGGGTGAAGTCTAGGTTGCCCGGAACGTGGAAATGACCATAACTTTCACACTGGTAGTAATTATTCGTTTTATACATGGAAAAACTGTTCTATTTATTTTGTATTTTATGCTTCTGGCGTTGACTTCTAAGGTCCTACCTATTCGATGTGGCGGAGCAACACCCTACAGTGAAGCCTAGGTTGCCGGAACGTAGAAATGACCATAACTTCACACTGGTTGCTATTATTCGTTTTATACGATGAAAAAACTGTTATATTTATATTGTATTTTATGCTTCTGGCGTTGACTTCTTACGCCCTAACTATTCGATCTGGTGGAACAACGCCCTCGAGTGAAGCCTGCGATGCCCGGAACGTAGAAATGATCATTACCTTCACGCTTTTTGCAATTATTCCTGTTATACGATGAAAAAACTGTTGTATTTTTATTGCATTTTTTCCTTCTGGCGTTGACTTCTAAGGCCGTAGCTATTCGATGTGGTGGAGCAACGCCCTAGAGTGACGTCTACGTTGCCCGGAACGTAGAAATGACTATTACTTTCACAATGTTTGCAATTGTTCACTTTATACAATGGAAAATCTGTTGTACTTATATATTATTTTATTCTTCTGCCGATGACTTCTTATGCCCTGTCTGTTCGGTCTGGTGGAACAGCGCCCTAGAATGAAGTCTAGGTTGCCCGGAACGTAGAAATGACCATTACTTTCACACTGTTTGCAAATATACATTATATACGATGGAAACGCTGTTGCATTTATATTGTATTTTATGCTTCTGGCGTTCACTTCTTAGGCCCTAACTATTTGGTCTGGTGGAGCAACGCACTAGAGTGACGTCTAGGTTGCCCGGAACGTCGAACGTACCATTACCTTCACACTGGTTGCAATTATTCCTGTTATACGATGGAAAAACTGTTGCGTCTTTATTGTATTTTATGCTTCTGGCGCTGATTTCTTAGGACCTAACCATTCGAAGCTGGTGGAGCAAGGCCCTAGAGTGAAGCCTAGGTTGCCCGGAACGTAGAAATGACCATAACTTTCACACTGGTTACCATTATTCGTTTTATACGATGGAAAAGCTGTTGTATTTACATCGTATTTTATGCTTCTGGCGTTGACTTCTTAGGCCCTAACTGTTGCATCTGGTGGAACAACGCACTAGGGTGAAGCCTAGGTTGCCCGGAACGTAGAAATGTCCTTAACTTTCACTCTGGTAGCAATTACTCGTTTTATACAATGGAAAAACTGTTCTATTTATTTTGCATTTTATGCTTCGGGCGTTGACTTCTTAGGACCTAACCATTCGAAGCTGGTGGAGCAAGGCCCTAGAGTGAAGCCTAGGTTGCCCGGAACGTAGAAATGACCATAACTTTCACACTGGTTACCATTATTCGTTTTATACGATGGAAAAGCTGTTGTATTTACATCGTATTTTATGCTTCTGGCGTTGACTTCTTAGGCCCTAACTGTTGCATCTGGTGGAACAACGCACTAGGGTGAAGCCTAGGTTGCCCGGAACGTAGAAATGTCCTTAACTTTCACTCTGGTAGCAATTACTCGTTTTATACAATGGAAAAACTGTTCTATTTATTTTGCATTTTATGCTTCGGGCGTTGACTTCTAAGGCCCCAACTATTCGATCTGGTGGAGCAACGCCCTAGAGTGAAGCCTAGGTTGCCCGGAACGTAGAACATACGATTACCTTCACACTGGTTGCAATTATTCCTGTTATACGATGGAAAAACTGTTGCACCATTATTGTATTTTATGCTTCTGGCGTTGACTTCATAGGCCCTATCTATTTGATCTGGTGGAGCAACGCCCTAGAGTGAAACCTAGGTTACCCGGAACGTAGAAATGACCAGTACTTTCACACTGGTTGCAGTTATTCGTTTTATACAATTGAAAAACTGTTCTATTTATTTTGCATTTTAAGATTCGGGCGTTGACTTCTAAGGCCCTACCTATTCGATCTGGCGGAGCAACACCCTACAGTGAAGCCTAGGTTGCCGGAACGTAGAAATGACCATAACTTCACACTGGTTGCTATTATTCGTTTTATACGATGAAAAAACTGTTATATTTATATTGCATTTTATGCTTCTGGCGTTGACTTCTTACGCCCTAACTATTCGATCTGGTGGAACAACGCCGTAGAGTGAAGCCTGCGATGCCCGGAACGTAGAAATGATCATTACCTTCACGCTTGTTGCAATTATTGCTGTTATACGATGAAAAAACTGTTGTATTTTTATTGCATTTTTTCCTTCTGGCGTTGACTTCTAAGGACGTAGCTATTCGATGTGGTGGAGCAACGCCCTAGAGTGACGTCTAGGTTGCCCGGAACGTAGAAATGACCATTACTTTCACAATGTTTGCAATTATTCACTTTATACAATGGAAAAACTGTTGTACTTACATAGTATTTTATTCTTCTGCCGTTGACTTCTTATGCCCTGTCTGTTCTATCTGGTGGAACAACGCCCTAGAATGAAGTCTAGGTTGCCCGGAACGTAGAAATGTCCATAACTTTCACTCTGGTAGCAATTATTCGTTTTATACAATGGAGAAACTGTTCTATTTATTTTGCATTTTATGCTTCGGGCGTTGACTTATAAGGCCCCAACTATTCGATCTGGTGGAGCAACGCCCTAGAGTGAAGCCTAGGTTGCCCGGAACGTAGAACATACGATTACCTTCACACTGGTTGCAATTATTCCTGTTATACGATGGAAAAACTGTTGCACCATTATTCTATTTTATGCTTCTGGCGTTGACTTCATAGGCCCTATCTATTTGATATGGTGGAGCAACGCCCTGGAGTGAAACCTAGGTTACCCGGAACGTAGAAATGACCAGTACTTTAACACTGGTTGCAATTATTCGTTTTATACAATGGAAAAACTGTTCTATTTATTTTGCATTTTAAACTTCGGGCGTTGACTTCTAAGGCTCTAACTATTCGATCTGGTAGAGCAACGCCCTAGAGTGAAGCCTAGGTTGCCCCGAACGTAGAAATGACCATAACTTTCACACTGGTTACCATTATTCGTTTTATACGATGGAAAAGCTGTTGTATTTATATCGTATTTTATGCTTCTGGCGTTGACTTCTAAGGCCCCAACTATTCGATCTGGTGGAGCAACGCCCTAGAGTGAAGCCTAGGTTGCCCGGAACGTAGAACATACGATTACCTTCACACTGGTTGCAATTATTCCTGTTATACGATGGAAAAACTGTTGCACCATTATTGTATTTTATGCTTCTGCAGTTGACTTCATAGGCCCTATCTATTTGATCTGGTGGAGCAACGCCCTGGAGTGAAACCTAGGTTACCCGGAACGTAGAAATGACCAGTACTTTCACACTGGTTGCAGTTATTCGTTTTATACAATGGAAAAACTGTTCTATTTATTTTGCATTTTAAGCTTCGGGAGTTGACTTCTAAGGCTCTAACTATTCGATCTGGTAGAGCAACGCCCTAGAGTGAAGCCTAGGTTGTCCGGAACGTAGAAATGACCATAACTTTCACACTGCTTACCATTATTCGTTTTATACGATGGAAAAACTGTTATATTTAAATTGTACTATATGCTTCTGGCGTTGATTTCTTAGGCCCTAACTGTTCAATCTGGTGGAACAACACCCTAGAGTGAGGCCTAGGTTGCCCGGAACGTAGAAATGACCATCACTTCCATACTGGTAGCAATCATTCGTTTTATACGATGGAAAAACTGTTGTATTTATATTGTATTTTATGCTTCTGGCGTTGACTTCTAAGGCACAAACTATTCAATCTGTTGGGTCAACGCCCTAGAGTGAAGCCTAGGTTGCCCGGAACGTAGAAATGACAATAACTTTCATACTGGTTGCAATTATTCGTTTTATATGATGGAAGAACTGTTGTATTCATATTGTATTTTATGCTGCTGGCGTTCACTTCTTAGGCCCTAACTATTCGATCTGGTGGAACAACGCCCTGGGGTGAAGCCTAGGTTGCCCGGAACGTAGAAATGACCATAACTTTGTCACTGGTTGCTATTATTCGTTTTATACGATGGAAAAACTGTTACATTTAAATTGTATTTTATGCTTCTGGCGTTGATATCTTAGGCCCTAACTATTCGACCTGGTGGAACAACGCCCTAGGGTGAAGCCTAGGTTGCCCGGAACGTAGAAATGACCATAACTTTTACACTGGTAGCAATTATTCGTTTTATACAATGGAAAAACTGTTCTATTTATTTTACATTTTATGCTTCCGGCGTTGACTTCTAAGGCACTAACTATTCGATCTGGTGGTGCAACGCCCTAGAGTGAAGCCTAGGTTGCCCGGAACGTAGAAATGACAGTAACTTTCACACAGGTTGCAATTATTCGTTTTATACGATGGAAAAGCTGATGCATCTTTATTGTATTTTATGCTTCTGTCGTTGACGTCTAAGGCCGTAGCTATTAGATGTGGTGGAGCAACGCACTAGAGTGACGCCTAGGTTGCCTGGAACGTAGAAATGACCATTACTTTCGCAATGCTTGCAATTATTCATTTTATACGATGGAAAAACTGTTATATTTATATTGTATTTTATGCTTCTGGCGTTGACTTCTAAGGCACTAACTATTCGATCTGGTGGTGCAACGCCCTAGAGTGAAGCCTAGGTTGCCCGGAACGTAAAAATGACCGTCTCTTTCAAACTGGTTGCAATTATTCCTGTTATGTGATGGAAAAACTGTTGTATTTTTATTGCATTTTATGCTTCGGGCATTGACTTCTAAGGTCCTAACTATTCAATCTGTTGGAGCAACGCCCGAGGGTGAAGCCTAGGTTGCCCGGAAAGTAGAAATGACAATAACTTTCACACTGGTTGCAATTATTCGTTTTATACGGTGGAAAAGCTGTTGCATCTTTATTGTATTTTATGCTTCTGGCGTTGACTTCTAAGGCCCTAACTATTCTATCTGGTGTATCAACGCCCTAGAGTGAAGCCTAGGTTGCTGGGAATGTAAAAATGACCATAACATTCACACTAGTTGAAATTATTCGTTTTATACGATGGAAAAACTGTTATATTTAAATTGTATTTTATGTTTCTGGCGTTGATTTCTTAGGCCCTAACTATTCAATCTGGTGGAACAACACCCTAGAGTGAGGCCTAGGTTGCCCGGAACGTAGAAATGACCATCACTTCCATACTGGTAGCAATCATTCGTTTTATACGATGGAAAAACTGTTGTATTTATATTGTATTTTATGCTTCTGGCGTTGACTTCTAAGGCACAAACTATTCAATCTGTTGGGTTAACGCCCTAGAATGAAGCCTAGGTTGCTCGGAATGTAGAAATGACCATAACATTCACTCTGGTTGAAATTATTCGTTTTATACGATGGAAAAGCTGTAGCATCTTTATTGTATTTTATGCTTCTGGCGTTGACTTCTAAGGCCCTAACTATTCGATCTGGTGGAGCAACGCCCTAGAGTGAAGCCTAGGTTGCCCGGAACGTAGGAATGACCATCACTTTCAAACTGGTTGCAATTAATCCTTTTATACGATGGAAAAACTACTGTATTTTTACTGCATTTTATGCTTCGGGCGTTGACTTCTAAGGCCCTAACTATTCAATCTGTTGGGTCAACGCCCTAGAGTGAAGCCTAGGTTGCTCGGAATGTAGAAATGACCATAACATTCACACTGGTTGAAATTATTCGTTTTATACGATGGAAATGCTGTTGCATCTTTATTGCATTCTATGCTTCTGGCGTCGACTTCTAAGGCCCTAACTATTCGATCTGGTGGAGCAACGCCCTAGAGTGAAGCCTAGGTTGCCCGGAAAGTAGAAATGACCACAACTTTCATACTGGTTGCAATTACTCGTTTTATATGATGGAAAAACTGTTGTATTTATATTGTATTTTATGCTTCTGGCGTTCACTTCTTAGGCCCTAACTATTCGATCTGGTGGCACAACGCCCTAGGGTGAAGCCTAGGTTGCCTGGAACGTACAAATGACCATCACTTTCACACGGGTTGCAATTATTCCTGTTATAGGATGGAAAGACTGTTGTATTTTTATTGTATTTTATGCTTCAGGCGTTGACTTCTCATGCCGCAGCTATTCGATGTGGTGGAAGAACGCCATAGAGTGAAGCCTAGGTTGCCCGGAACGTAGAAATGACCATAACTTTCATACTTGTTGCAATTACTCGTTTTATATAATGGAAGAACTGTTGTATTTATATTGTATTTTATGCTGCTGGCATTCACTTCTTAGGCCCTAACTATTCGATCTGGTGGAACAACGCCCTGGGGTGAAGCCCAGGTTGCCCGGAACGTAGAAATGACCATAACTTTGACACTGGTTGCTATTATTCGTTTTATACGATGGAAAAACTGTTCTATTAATTTTGTATTTTATGCTTCAGGCGTTGACTTCTAAGGCCCTAACTACTCAATCTGTTGGAGCAACGCCCTAGGGTGTAGCCTAGGTTGCCCGGAAAGTAGAAATGACCACAACTTTCATACTGGTTGCAATTACTCGTTTTATATGATGGAAAAACTGTTGTATTCATATTGTATTTTATGCTTCTGGCGTTCACTTCTTAGGCCCTAACTATTCGATCAGGCGGAACAACGCCCTAGGGTGAAGCCTAGGTTGCCCGGAACGTAGAAATGACCATAACTTTTACACTGGTAGCAATTATTCGTTTTATACAGTGGATAAACTGTTCTATTTATTTTGTATTTTATGCTTCTGGCGTTCACTTCTTAGGTCCTAACTATTCGATCTGGTGGAACAACGCCCTAGAGTGAAGCCTAGGTTGCCTGGAACGTACAAATGACCATCACTTTCACACGGGTTGCAATTATTCCTGTTACAGGATGGAAAGACTGTTGTATTTTTATTGTATTTTATTCTTCAGGCGTTGGCTTCTGAGGCCGTAGCTATTCGATGTGGTGGAAGAACGCCATAGAGTGAAGACTAGGTTGCCCGGAACGTAGAAATGACCATAACTTTCATACTGGTGGCAATTATTCGTTCTATATGATGGAAAAACTGTTGTATTTATATTGTATTTTATGCTGCTGGCGTTCACTTCTTAGGCCCTAACTATTCAATCTGTTGGGTCAGCGCCCTAGAGTGAAGCCTAGGTTGCTCGGAATGTAGAAATGACCATCACTTTCAAACTGGCTGCACTTAATCCTTTTATACGATGGAAAAACTGTTGTATTTTTATTGCATTTTATGCTTCCGGCGTTGACTTCTGAGGCCCTAACTATTCAATCTGTTGGAGCAACGCCCTAGGGTGAAGCCTAGGTTGCCCGGAAAGTAGAAATGACGTTAACTTTCATACTTGTTGCAATTATTCGTTTTATACGATGGAAAAACTGTTGTATTTATATTGTTTTTTATGCTTCTGGCGTTGACTTCTAAGGCACTAACTATTCGATCTGGTGGAGCAACGCCCTAGAGTGAAACCGAGGTTGCCCGGAACGTAGAAATGACTATCACTTTCAAACTGGTTGCAATTATTCCGGTTATATGATGGAAAAACTGTTGTATTTTTATTGCATTTTATGCTTCGGGCATTGACTTCTAAGGCCCTAACTATTCAATCTGTTGGAGCAACGCCCTAGGGTGTAGCCTAGGTTGCCCGGAAAGTAGAGATGACCACAACCTTCTTACTGGTTGCAATTACTCGTTTTCTATGATGGAAAAACTGTTGTATTTATATTGTATTTTATACTTCTGGCGTTCACTTCTTAGGCCCTAACTATTCGATCTGGTGGAACAACGCCCTAGGGTGGATCCTAGGTTGCCCGGAAAGTAGAAATGACCATAACTTTCATACTGGTTGCAATTATTCGTTTTATACGATGGAAAAACAGTTGTACTTATATTGCATTTTATTCTTATGGCGTTGAATTCTAAGTCCCTAGCTATGCGATCTGGTGGAGCAACGCCCCAGAGTGAAGCCGAGGTTGACCAGAACGTAGAAATGACCATCACTTTCAAACTGGTTGCAATTATTCCGGTTATATGATGGAAAGACTGTTGTATTTTTATTGCATTTTATGCTTCGGGCATTGACTTCTAAGGCCCTAACTATTCAATCTGTTGGACCAACGCCCTAGGGTGTAGCCTAGGTTGCCCGGAAATTAGAAATGACCACAGCTTTCATACTGGTTGCAATTACTCGTTTTATATTATGGAAAAGCTGTTGCATCTTTATTGTATTTTATGCTTCTGGCGTTGACTTCTAAGGCCCTAACTATTCGATCTGGTGGAGCAACGCCGTAGAGTGAAGCCTAGGTTGACCGGAACGTAGAAATGACCATCACTTTCAAACGGGTTGCAATTAATCCTTTTATACGATAGAAACACTGTTGTATTTTTACTGCATTTTATGCTTCGGGCGTTGACTTCTAAGGCCCTAACTATTCAATCTGTTGGGTCAACGCTCTAGAGTGAAGCCTAGGTTGCTCGGAATGTAGAAATGACCACAACATTCACACTGGTTGAAATTATTCGTTTTATACGATGGAAAAGCTGTTGCATCTTTATGGTATTTTATGCTTCTGGCGTTGACTTCTAAGGCCCTAACTATTCGATCTGGTGGTGCAACGCCCTAGAGTGAAGCCTAAGTTGCCCGGAACGTAGAAATGACCATCACTTTCACACTGGTTGCTATTATTCGTTTTATACGATGGAAAAACTGTTGCATTTTTATTGCATTTTATGCTTCGGGCACTGACTTCTAAGGTCCTAACTATTCAATCTGTTGGAGCAACGCCCTAGGGTGAAGCCTAGGTTGCGCGGGAAGTAGAAATGACAATAACTTTCACACTGGTTGCAATTATTCGTTTTATACGATGGAAAAGTTGTTGCATCTTTATTGTATTTTATGCTTCTGTCGTTGACGTCTAAGGCCGTAGCTATTAGATGTGGTGGAGCAACGCACTAGAGTGACGTCTAGGTTGCCCGGAACGTGGAATGACCATTACTTTCGCAATGTTTGCAATTATTCATTTTATACGATGGAAAAACTGTTGTACTTAAATTGTATTTTATGCTTCTGGCGTTGACGTCTTATGCCCTAACTATTCCATCTGGTGGAACAACGCCCTAGGGTGAAGCCTAGGCGGCCCGCAACGTAGAAATGGAAATAACTTTCACACCGGTAGCAATTATTCGTTTTATACGATAGAAAAACAGTTCTATTTATTTTGTATTTTATGCTTCGGCCGTTGACTTCTAAGGCCCTAACTATTCGATCTGTTCTAGCAACGCCCTAGGGTGAAGCCTAGGTTACCCGGAACGTAGCAATGACCAGTACTTTCGCACTGTTCGCAGTGACTCCTGTTATACGATGGAAAAACTGTTGCACCTTTATTGAATTTTATGCTTCTGGCGTTGACTTCTAAGGCCCTAACTATTCTATCTGGTGTATCAACGCCCTAGAGTGAAGCCTAGGTTGCTCGGAATGTAAAAATGACCATAACATTCACACTGGTTGAAAATATTCGTTTTATACGATGGAAAAACTGTTATATTTAAATTGTACTATATGCTTCTGGCGTTGATTTCTTAGGCCCTAACTGTTCAATCTGGTGGAACAACACCCTAGAGTGAGGCCTAGGTTGCCCGGAACGTAGAAATGACCATCACTTCCATACTGGTAGCAATCATTCGTTTTATACGATGGAAAAACTGTTGTATTTATATTGTATTTTATGCTTCTGGCGTTGACTTCTAAGGCACAAACTATTCAATCTGTTGGGTCAACGCCCTAGAGTGAAGCCTAGGTTGCCCGGAACGTAGAAATGACAATAACTTTCATACTGGTTGCAATTATTCGTTTTATATGATGGAAGAACTGTTGTATTCATATTGTATTTTATGCTGCTGGCGTTCACTTCTTAGGCCCTAACTATTCGATCTGGTGGAACAACGCCCTGGGGTGAAGCCTAGGTTGCCCGGAACGTAGAAATGACCATAACTTTGTCACTGGTTGCTATTATTCGTTCTATACGATGGAAAAACTGTTACATTTAAATTGTATTTTATGCTTCTGGCGTTGATATCTTAGGCCCTAACTATTCGACCTGGTGGAACAACGCCCTAGGGTGAAGCCTAGGTTGCCCGGAACGTAGAAATGACCATAACTTTTACACTGGTAGCAATTATTCGTTTTATACAATGGAAAAACTGTTCTATTTATTTTACATTTTATGCTTCGGGCGTTGACTTCTAAGGCACTAACTATTCGATCTGGTGGTGCAACGCCCTAGAGTGAAGCCTAGGTTGCCCGGAACGTAGAAATGACAGTAACTTTCACTCAGGTTGCAATTATTCGTTTTATACGATGGAAAAGCTGATGCATCTTTATTGTATTTTATGCTTCTGTCGTTGACGTCTAAGGCCGTAGCTATTAGATGTGGTGGAGCAACGCACTAGAGTGACGCCTAGGTTGCCTGGAACGTAGAAATGACCATTACTTTCGCAATGCTTGCAATTATTCATTTTATACGATGGAAAAACTGTTATATTTATATTGTATTTTATGCTTCTGGCGTTGACTTCTAAGGCACTAACTATTCGATCTGGTGGTGCAACGCCCTAGAGTGAAGCCTAGGTTGCCCGGAACGTAAAAATGACCATCTCTTTCAAACTGGTTGCAATTATTCCTGTTATGTGATGGAAAAACTGTTGTATTTTTATTGCATTTTATGCTTCGGGCATTGACTTCTAAGGTCCTAACTATTCAATCTGTTGGAGCAACGCCCGAGGGTGAAGCCTAGGTTGCCCGGAAAGTAGAAATGACAATAACTTTCACACTGGTTGCAATTATTCGTTTTATACGGTGGAAAAGCTGTTGCATCTTTATTGTATTTTATGCTTCTGGCGTTGACTTCTACGGCCCTAACTATTCTATCTGGTGTATCAACGCCCTAGAGTGAAGCCTAGGTTGCTGGGAATGTAAAAATGACCATAACATTCACACTAGTTGAAATTATTCGTTTTATACGATGGAAAAACTGTTATATTTAAATTGTATTTTATGTTTCTGGCGTTGATTTCTTAGGCCCTAACTATTCAATCTGGTGGAACAACACCCTAGAGTGAGGCCTAGGTTGCCCGGAACGTAGAAATGACCATCACTTCCATACTGGTAGCAATCATTCGTTTTATACGATGGAAAAACTGTTGTATTTATATTGTATTTTATGCTTCTGGCGTTGACTTCTAAGGCACAAACTATTCAATCTGTTGGGTTAACGCCCTAGAATGAAGCCTAGGTTGCTCGGAATGTAGAAATGACCATAACATTCACTCTGGTTGAAATTATTCGTTTTATACGATGGAAAAGCTGTAGCATCTTTATTGTATTTTATGCTTCTGGCGTTGACTTCTAAGGCCCTAACTATTCGATCTGGTGGAGCAACGCCCTAGAGTGAAGCCTAGGTTGCCCGGAACGTAGGAATGACCATCACTTTCAAACTGGTTGCAATTAATCCTTTTATACGATGGAAAAACTGTTGTATTTTTACTGCATTTTATGCTTCGGGCGTTGACTTCTAAGGCCCTAACTATTCAATCTGTTGGGTCAACGCCCTAGAGTGAAGCCTAGGTTGCTCGGAATGTAGAAATGACCATAACATTCACACTGGTTGAAATTATTCGTTTTATACGATGGAAAAGCTGTTGCATCTTTATTGTATTTTATGCTTCTGGCGTCGACTTCTAAGGCCCTAACTATTCGATCTGGTGGAGCAACGCCCTAGAGTGAAGCCTAGGTTGCCCGGAAAGTAGAAATGACCACAAGTTTCATACTGGTTGCAATTACTCGTTTTATATGATGGAAAAACTGTTGTATTTATATTGTATTTTATGCTTCTGGCGTTCACTTCTTAGGCCCTAACTATTCGATATGGTAGCACAACGCCCTAGGGTGAAGCCTAGGTTGCCCGGAACGTAGAAATGACCATAACTTTTACACTGGTAGCAATTATTCGTTTTATACAATGGAAAAACTGTTGTATTTATTTTGTATTTTATGCTTCGGGCGTTGACTTCTAAGGCCCTAAATGTTTGATCTGGTGGAGCAACGCCCTAGAGTGAAGCCTAGGTTGCCCGGAACGTAGAAATGACCATATCTTTCACACTGGTTGCTATTATTCGTTCTATACGATGGAAAAATTGTTATATTTATATTGTATCTTATGCATCTGGCGTTGACTTCTTAGGCCCTAACAATTCGATCTGGTGGAACAACGCCCTAGAGTGAAGCCTAGGTTGCCTGGAACGTACAAATGACCATCACTTTCACACGGGTTGCAATTATTCCTGTTATAGGATGGAAAGACTGTTGTATTTTTATTGTATTTTATGCTTCAGGCGTTGACTTCTCATGCCGCAGCTATTCGATGTGGTGGAAGAACGCCATAGAGTGAAGCCTAGGTTGCCCGGAACGTAGAAATGACCATAACTTTCATACTTGTTGCAATTACTCGTTTTATATAATGGAAGAACTGTTGTATTTATATTGTATTTTATGCTGCTGGCATTCACTTCTTAGGCCCTAACTATTCGATCTGGTGGAACAACGCCCTGGGGTGAAGCCCAGGTTGCCCGGAACGTAGAAATGACCATAACTTTGACACTGGTTGCTATTATTCGTTTTATACGATGGAAAAACTGTTCTATTAATTTTGTATTTTATGCTTCAGGCGTTGACTTCTAAGGCCCTAACTACTCAATCTGTTGGAGCAACGCCCTAGGGTGTAGCCTAGGTTGCCCGGAAAGTAGAAATGACCACAACTTTCATACTGGTTGCAATTACTCGTTTTATATGATGGAAAAACTGTTGTATTCATATTGTATTTTATGCTTCGGGCGTTGACTTCTAAGGCACTAACTATTCGATCTGGTGGTGCAACGCCCTAGAGTGAAGCCTAGGTTGCCCGGAACGTAGAAATGACAGTAACT
This sequence comes from Calliopsis andreniformis, assembly GCF_051401765.1. Lineage (NCBI taxonomy): Eukaryota > Metazoa > Arthropoda > Insecta > Hymenoptera > Andrenidae > Calliopsis > Calliopsis andreniformis. The sequence continues at coordinate 16,168,370 of NW_027480428.1, forward strand.
TTCACACAGGTTGCAATTATTCGTTTTATACGATGGAAAAGCTGATGCATCTTTATTGTATTTTATGCTTCTGTCGTTGACGTCTAAGGCCGTAGCTATTAGATGTGGTGGAGCAACGCACTAGAGTGACGCCTAGGTTGCCTGGAACGTAGAAATGACCATTACTTTCGCAATGCTTGCAATTATTCATTTTATACGATGGAAAAACTGTTATATTTATATTGTATTTTATGCTTCTGGCGTTGACTTCTAAGGCACTAACTATTCGATCTGGTGGTGCAACGCCCTAGAGTGAAGCCTAGGTTGCCCGGAACGTAAAAATGACCATCTCTTTCAAACTGGTTGCAATTATTCCTGTTATGTGATGGAAAAACTGTTGTATTTTTATTGCATTTTATGCTTCGGGCATTGACTTCTAAGGTCCTAACTATTCAATCTGTTGGAGCAACGCCCGAGGGTGAAGCCTAGGTTGCCCGGAAAGTAGAAATGACAATAACTTTCACACTGGTTGCAATTATTCGTTTTATACGGTGGAAAAGCTGTTGCATCTTTATTGTATTTTATGCTTCTGGCGTTGACTTCTACGGCCCTAACTATTCTATCTGGTGTATCAACGCCCTAGAGTGAAGCCTAGGTTGCTGGGAATGTAAAAATGACCATAACATTCACACTAGTTGAAATTATTCGTTTTATACGATGGAAAAACTGTTATATTTAAATTGTATTTTATGTTTCTGGCGTTGATTTCTTAGGCCCTAACTATTCAATCTGGTGGAACAACACCCTAGAGTGAGGCCTAGGTTGCCCGGAACGTAGAAATGACCATCACTTCCATACTGGTAGCAATCATTCGTTTTATACGATGGAAAAACTGTTGTATTTATATTGTATTTTATGCTTCTGGCGTTGACTTCTAAGGCACAAACTATTCAATCTGTTGGGTTAACGCCCTAGAATGAAGCCTAGGTTGCTCGGAATGTAGAAATGACCATAACATTCACTCTGGTTGAAATTATTCGTTTTATACGATGGAAAAGCTGTAGCATCTTTATTGTATTTTATGCTTCTGGCGTTGACTTCTAAGGCCCTAACTATTCGATCTGGTGGAGCAACGCCCTAGAGTGAAGCCTAGGTTGCCCGGAACGTAGGAATGACCATCACTTTCAAACTGGTTGCAATTAATCCTTTTATACGATGGAAAAACTGTTGTATTTTTACTGCATTTTATGCTTCGGGCGTTGACTTCTAAGGCCCTAACTATTCAATCTGTTGGGTCAACGCCCTAGAGTGAAGCCTAGGTTGCTCGGAATGTAGAAATGACCATAACATTCACACTGGTTGAAATTATTCGTTTTATACGATGGAAAAGCTGTTGCATCTTTATTGTATTTTATGCTTCTGGCGTCGACTTCTAAGGCCCTAACTATTCGATCTGGTGGAGCAACGCCCTAGAGTGAAGCCTAGGTTGCCCGGAAAGTAGAAATGACCACAAGTTTCATACTGGTTGCAATTACTCGTTTTATATGATGGAAAAACTGTTGTATTTATATTGTATTTTATGCTTCTGGCGTTCACTTCTTAGGCCCTAACTATTCGATATGGTAGCACAACGCCCTAGGGTGAAGCCTAGGTTGCCCGGAACGTAGAAATGACCATAACTTTTACACTGGTAGCAATTATTCGTTTTATACAATGGAAAAACTGTTGTATTTATTTTGTATTTTATGCTTCGGGCGTTGACTTCTAAGGCCCTAAATGTTTGATCTGGTGGAGCAACGCCCTAGAGTGAAGCCTAGGTTGCCCGGAACGTAGAAATGACCATATCTTTCACACTGGTTGCTATTATTCGTTCTATACGATGGAAAAATTGTTATATTTATATTGTATCTTATGCATCTGGCGTTGACTTCTTAGGCCCTAACAATTCGATCTGGTGGAACAACGCCCTAGAGTGAAGCCTAGGTTGCCTGGAACGTACAAATGACCATCACTTTCACACGGGTTGCAATTATTCCTGTTATAGGATGGAAAGACTGTTGTATTTTTATTGTATTTTATGCTTCAGGCGTTGACTTCTCATGCCGCAGCTATTCGATGTGGTGGAAGAACGCCATAGAGTGAAGCCTAGGTTGCCCGGAACGTAGAAATGACCATAACTTTCATACTTGTTGCAATTACTCGTTTTATATAATGGAAGAACTGTTGTATTTATATTGTATTTTATGCTGCTGGCATTCACTTCTTAGGCCCTAACTATTCGATCTGGTGGAACAACGCCCTGGGGTGAAGCCCAGGTTGCCCGGAACGTAGAAATGACCATAACTTTGACACTGGTTGCTATTATTCGTTTTATACGATGGAAAAACTGTTCTATTAATTTTGTATTTTATGCTTCAGGCGTTGACTTCTAAGGCCCTAACTACTCAATCTGTTGGAGCAACGCCCTAGGGTGTAGCCTAGGTTGCCCGGAAAGTAGAAATGACCACAACTTTCATACTGGTTGCAATTACTCGTTTTATATGATGGAAAAACTGTTGTATTCATATTGTATTTTATGCTTCTGGCGTTCACTTCTTAGGCCCTAACTATTCGATCAGGCGGAACAACGCCCTAGGGTGAAGCCTAGGTTGCCCGGAACGTAGAAATGACCATAACTTTTACACTGGTAGCAATTATTCGTTTTATACAGTGGATAAACTGTTCTATTTATTTTGTATTTTATGCTTCTGGCGTTCACTTCTTAGGTCCTAACTATTCGATCTGGTGGAACAACGCCCTAGAGTGAAGCCTAGGTTGCCTGGAACGTACAAATGACCATCACTTTCACACGGGTTGCAATTATTCCTGTTACAGGATGGAAAGACTGTTGTATTTTTATTGTATTTTATTCTTCAGGCGTTGGCTTCTGAGGCCGTAGCTATTCGATGTGGTGGAAGAACGCCATAGAGTGAAGACTAGGTTGCCCGGAACGTAGAAATGACCATAACTTTCATACTGGTGGCAATTATTCGTTCTATATGATGGAAAAACTGTTGTATTTATATTGTATTTTATGCTGCTGGCGTTCACTTCTTAGGCCCTAACTATTCAATCTGTTGGGTCAGCGCCCTAGAGTGAAGCCTAGGTTGCTCGGAATGTAGAAATGACCATCACTTTCAAACTGGCTGCACTTAATCCTTTTATACGATGGAAAAACTGTTGTATTTTTATTGCATTTTATGCTTCCGGCGTTGACTTCTGAGGCCCTAACTATTCAATCTGTTGGAGCAACGCCCTAGGGTGAAGCCTAGGTTGCCCGGAAAGTAGAAATGACGTTAACTTTCATACTTGTTGCAATTATTCGTTTTATACGATGGAAAAACTGTTGTATTTATATTGTTTTTTATGCTTCTGGCGTTGACTTCTAAGGCACTAACTATTCGATCTGGTGGAGCAACGCCCTAGAGTGAAACCGAGGTTGCCCGGAACGTAGAAATGACTATCACTTTCAAACTGGTTGCAATTATTCCGGTTATATGATGGAAAAACTGTTGTATTTTTATTGCATTTTATGCTTCGGGCATTGACTTCTAAGGCCCTAACTATTCAATCTGTTGGAGCAACGCCCTAGGGTGTAGCCTAGGTTGCCCGGAAAGTAGAGATGACCACAACCTTCTTACTGGTTGCAATTACTCGTTTTCTATGATGGAAAAACTGTTGTATTTATATTGTATTTTATACTTCTGGCGTTCACTTCTTAGGCCCTAACTATTCGATCTGGTGGAACAACGCCCTAGGGTGGATCCTAGGTTGCCCGGAAAGTAGAAATGACCATAACTTTCATACTGGTTGCAATTATTCGTTTTATACGATGGAAAAACAGTTGTACTTATATTGCATTTTATTCTTATGGCGTTGAATTCTAAGTCCCTAGCTATGCGATCTGGTGGAGCAACGCCCCAGAGTGAAGCCGAGGTTGACCAGAACGTAGAAATGACCATCACTTTCAAACTGGTTGCAATTATTCCGGTTATATGATGGAAAGACTGTTGTATTTTTATTGCATTTTATGCTTCGGGCATTGACTTCTAAGGCCCTAACTATTCAATCTGTTGGACCAACGCCCTAGGGTGTAGCCTAGGTTGCCCGGAAATTAGAAATGACCACAGCTTTCATACTGGTTGCAATTACTCGTTTTATATTATGGAAAAGCTGTTGCATCTTTATTGTATTTTATGCTTCTGGCGTTGACTTCTAAGGCCCTAACTATTCGATCTGGTGGAGCAACGCCGTAGAGTGAAGCCTAGGTTGACCGGAACGTAGAAATGACCATCACTTTCAAACGGGTTGCAATTAATCCTTTTATACGATAGAAACACTGTTGTATTTTTACTGCATTTTATGCTTCGGGCGTTGACTTCTAAGGCCCTAACTATTCAATCTGTTGGGTCAACGCTCTAGAGTGAAGCCTAGGTTGCTCGGAATGTAGAAATGACCACAACATTCACACTGGTTGAAATTATTCGTTTTATACGATGGAAAAGCTGTTGCATCTTTATGGTATTTTATGCTTCTGGCGTTGACTTCTAAGGCCCTAACTATTCGATCTGGTGGTGCAACGCCCTAGAGTGAAGCCTAAGTTGCCCGGAACGTAGAAATGACCATCACTTTCACACTGGTTGCTATTATTCGTTTTATACGATGGAAAAACTGTTGCATTTTTATTGCATTTTATGCTTCGGGCACTGACTTCTAAGGTCCTAACTATTCAATCTGTTGGAGCAACGCCCTAGGGTGAAGCCTAGGTTGCGCGGGAAGTAGAAATGACAATAACTTTCACACTGGTTGCAATTATTCGTTTTATACGATGGAAAAGTTGTTGCATCTTTATTGTATTTTATGCTTCTGTCGTTGACGTCTAAGGCCGTAGCTATTAGATGTGGTGGAGCAACGCACTAGAGTGACGCCTAGGTTGCCCGGAACGTGGAATGACCATTACTTTCGCAATGTTTGCAATTATTCATTTTATACGATGGAAAAACTGTTGTACTTAAATTGTATTTTATGCTTCTGGCGTTGACGTCTTATGCCCTAACTATTCCATCTGGTGGAACAACGCCCTAGGGTGAAGCCTAGGCGGCCCGCAACGTAGAAATGGAAATAACTTTCACACCGGTAGCAATTATTCGTTTTATACGATAGAAAAACAGTTCTATTTATTTTGTATTTTATGCTTCGGCCGTTGACTTCTAAGGCCCTAACTATTCGATCTGTTCTAGCAGCGCCCTAGGGTGAAGCCTAGGTTACCCGGAACGTAGCAATGACCAGTACTTTCGCACTGTTCGCAGTGACTCCTGTTATACGATGGAAAAACTGTTGCACCTTTATTGAATTTTATGCTTCTGGCGTTGACTTCTAAGGCCCTAACTATTCTATCTGGTGTATCAACGCCCTAGAGTGAAGCCTAGGTTGCTCGGAATGTAAAAATGACCATAACATTCACACTGGTTGAAAATATTCGTTTTATACGATGGAAAAACTGTTATATTTAAATTGTACTATATGCTTCTGGCGTTGATTTCTTAGGCCCTAACTGTTCAATCTGGTGGAACAACACCCTAGAGTGAGGCCTAGGTTGCCCGGAACGTAGAAATGACCATCACTTCCATACTGGTAGCAATCATTCGTTTTATACGATGGAAAAACTGTTGTATTTATATTGTATTTTATGCTTCTGGCGTTGACTTCTAAGGCACAAACTATTCAATCTGTTGGGTCAACGCCCTAGAGTGAAGCCTAGGTTGCCCGGAACGTAGAAATGACAATAACTTTCATACTGGTTGCAATTATTCGTTTTATATGATGGAAGAACTGTTGTATTCATATTGTATTTTATGCTGCTGGCGTTCACTTCTTAGGCCCTAACTATTCGATCTGGTGGAACAACGCCCTGGGGTGAAGCCTAGGTTGCCCGGAACGTAGAAATGACCATAACTTTGTCACTGGTTGCTATTATTCGTTCTATACGATGGAAAAACTGTTACATTTAAATTGTATTTTATGCTTCTGGCGTTGATATCTTAGGCCCTAACTATTCGACCTGGTGGAACAACGCCCTAGGGTGAAGCCTAGGTTGCCCGGAACGTAGAAATGACCATAACTTTTACACTGGTAGCAATTATTCGTTTTATACAATGGAAAAACTGTTCTATTTATTTTACATTTTATGCTTCGGGCGTTGACTTCTAAGGCACTAACTATTCGATCTGGTGGTGCAACGCCCTAGAGTGAAGCCTAGGTTGCCCGGAACGTAGAAATGACAGTAACTTTCACACAGGTTGCAATTATTCGTTTTATACGATGGAAAAGCTGATGCATCTTTATTGTATTTTATGCTTCTGTCGTTGACGTCTAAGGCCGTAGCTATTAGATGTGGTGGAGCAACGCACTAGAGTGACGCCTAGGTTGCCTGGAACGTAGAAATGACCATTACTTTCGCAATGCTTGCAATTATTCATTTTATACGATGGAAAAACTGTTATATTTATATTGTATTTTATGCTTCTGGCGTTGACTTCTAAGGCACTAACTATTCGATCTGGTGGTGCAACGCCCTAGAGTGAAGCCTAGGTTGCCCGGAACGTAAAAATGACCATCTCTTTCAAACTGGTTGCAATTATTCCTGTTATGTGATGGAAAAACTGTTGTATTTTTATTGCATTTTATGCTTCGGGCATTGACTTCTAAGGTCCTAACTATTCAATCTGTTGGAGCAACGCCCGAGGGTGAAGCCTAGGTTGCCCGGAAAGTAGAAATGACAATAACTTTCACACTGGTTGCAATTATTCGTTTTATACGGTGGAAAAGCTGTTGCATCTTTATTGTATTTTATGCTTCTGGCGTTGACTTCTACGGCCCTAACTATTCTATCTGGTGTATCAACGCCCTAGAGTGAAGCCTAGGTTGCTGGGAATGTAAAAATGACCATAACATTCACACTAGTTGAAATTATTCGTTTTATACGATGGAAAAACTGTTATATTTAAATTGTATTTTATGTTTCTGGCGTTGATTTCTTAGGCCCTAACTATTCAATCTGGTGGAACAACACCCTAGAGTGAGGCCTAGGTTGCCCGAAACGTAGAAATGACCATCACTTCCATACTGGTAGCAATCATTCGTTTTATACGATGGAAAAACTGTTGTATTTATATTGTATTTTATGCTTCTGGCGTTGACTTCTAAGGCACAAACTATTCAATCTGTTGGGTTAACGCCCTAGAATGAAGCCTAGGTTGCTCGGAATGTAGAAATGACCATAACATTCACTCTGGTTGAAATTATTCGTTTTATACGATGGAAAAGCTGTAGCATCTTTATTGTATTTTATGCTTCTGGCGTTGACTTCTAAGGCCCTAACTATTCGATCTGGTGGAGCAACGCCCTAGAGTGAAGCCTAGGTTGCCCGGAACGTAGGAATGACCATCACTTTCAAACTGGTTGCAATTAATCCTTTTATACGATGGAAAAACTGTTGTATTTTTACTGCATTTTATGCTTCGGGCGTTGACTTCTAAGGCCCTAACTATTCAATCTGTTGGGTCAACGCCCTAGAGTGAAGCCTAGGTTGCTCGGAATGTAGAAATGACCATAACATTCACACTGGTTGAAATTATTCGTTTTATACGATGGAAAAGCTGTTGCATCTTTATTGTATTTTATGCTTCTGGCGTCGACTTCTAAGGCCCTAACTATTCGATCTGGTGGAGCAACGCCCTAGAGTGAAGCCTAGGTTGCCCGGAAAGTAGAAATGACCACAAGTTTCATACTGGTTGCAATTACTCGTTTTATATGATGGAAAAACTGTTGTATTTATATTGTATTTTATGCTTCTGGCGTTCACTTCTTAGGCCCTAACTATTCGATCTGGTGGCACAACGCCCTAGGGTGAAGCCTAGGTTGCCCGGAACGTAGAAATGACCATAACTTTTACACTGGTAGCAATTATTCGTTTTATACAATGGAAAAACTGTTGTATTTATTTTGTATTTTATGCTTCGGGCGTTGACTTCTAAGGCCCTAAATGTTTGATCTGGTGGAGCAACGCCCTAGAGTGAAGCCTAGGTTGCCCGGAACGTAGAAATGACCATATCTTTCACACTGGTTGCTATTATTCGTTCTATACGATGGAAAAATTGTTATATTTATATTGTATCTTATGCATCTGGCGTTGACTTCTTAGGCCCTAACAATTCGATCTGGTGGAACAACGCCCTAGAGTGAAGCCTAGGTTGCCTGGAACGTACAAATGACCATCACTTTCACACGGGTTGCAATTATTCCTGTTATAGGATGGAAAGACTGTTGTATTTTTATTGTATTTTATGCTTCAGGCGTTGACTTCTCATGCCGCAGCTATTCGATGTGGTGGAAGAACGCCATAGAGTGAAGCCTAGGTTGCCCGGAACGTAGAAATGACCATAACTTTCATACTTGTTGCAATTACTCGTTTTATATAATGGAAGAACTGTTGTATTTATATTGTATTTTATGCTGCTGGCGTTCACTTCTTAGGCCCTAACTATTCGATCTGGTGGAACAACGCCCTGGGGTGAAGCCCAGGTTGCCCGGAACGTAGAAATGACCATAACTTTGACACTGGTTGCTATTATTCGTTTTATACGATGGAAAAACTGTTCTATTAATTTTGTATTTTATGCTTCAGGCGTTGACTTCTAAGGCCCTAACTACTCAATCTGTTGGAGCAACGCCCTAGGGTGTAGCCTAGGTTGCCCGGAAAGTAGAAATGACCACAACTTTCATACTGTTTGCCATTACTCGTTTTATATGATGGAAAAACTGTTGTATTCATATTGTATTTTATGCTTCTGGCGTTCACTTCTTAGGCCCTAACTATTCGATCAGGCGGAACAACGCCCTAGGGTGAAGCCTAGGTTGCCCGGAACGTAGAAATGACCATAACTTTTACACTGGTAGCAATTATTCGTTTTATACAATGGATAAACTGTTCTATTTATTTTGTATTTTATGCTTCTGGCGTTCACTTCTTAGGTCCTAACTATTCGATGTGGTGGAACAACGCCCTAGAGTGAAGCCTAGGTTGCCTGGAACGTACAAATGACCATCACTTTCACACGGGTTGCAATTATTCCTGTTACAGGATGGAAAGACTGTTGCATTTTTATTGTATTTTATGCTTCAGGCGTTGGCTTCTGAGGCCGTAGCTATTCGATGTGGTGGAAGAACGCCATAGAGTGAAGACTAGGCTGCCCGGAACGTAGAAATGACCATAACTTTCATACTGGTGGCAATTATTCGTTCTATATGATGGAAAAACTGTTGTATTTATATTGTATTTTATGCTGCTGGCGTTCACTTCTTAGGCCCTAACTATTCAATCTGTTGGGTCAGCGCCCTAGAGTGAAGCCTAGGTTGCTCGGAATGTAGAAATGACCATCACTTTCAAACTGGTTGCACTTAATCCTTTTATACGATGGAAAAACTGTTGTATTTTTATTGCATTTTATGCTTCCGGCGTTGACTTCTGAGGCCCTAACTATTCAATCTGTTGGAGCAACGCCCTAGGGTGAAGCCTAGGTTGCCCGGAAAGTAGAAATGACGTTAACTTTCATACTTGTTGCAATTATTCGTTTTATACGATGGAAAAACTGTTGTATTTATATTGTTTTTTATGCTTCTGGCGTTGACTTCTAAGGCACTAACTATTCGATCTGGTGGAGCAACGCCCTAGAGTGAAACCGAGGTTGCCCGGAACGTAGAAATGACTATCACTTTCAAACTGGTTGCAATTATTCCGGTTATATGATGGAAAAACTGTTGTATTTTTATTGCATTTTATGCTTCGGGCATTGACTTCTAAGGCCCTAACTATTCAATCTGTTAGAGCAACGCCCTAGGGTGTAGCCTAGGTTGCCCGGAAAGTAGAGATGACCACAGCCTTCTTACTGGTTGCAATTACTCGTTTTCTATGATGGAAAAACTGTTGTATTTATATTGTATTTTATACTTCTGGCGTTCACTTCTTAGGCCCTAACTATTCGATCTGGTGGAACAACGCCCTAGGGTGGATCCTAGGTTGCCCGGAAAGTAGAAATGACCATAACTTTCATACTGGTTGCAATTATTCGTTTTATACGATGGAAAAACAGTTGTACTTATATTGCATTTTATTCTTATGGCGTTGAATTCTAAGTCCCTAGCTATGCGATCTGGTGGAGCAACGCCCCAGAGTGAAGCCGAGGTTGACCAGAACGTAGAAATGACCATCACTTTCAAACTGGTTGCAATTATTCCGGTTATATGATGGAAAGACTGTTGTATTTTTATTGCATTTTATGCTTCGGGCATTGACTTCTAAGGCCCTAACTATTCAATCTGTTGGACTAACGCCCTAGGGTGTAGCCTAGGTTGCCCGGAAATTAGAAATGACCACAGCTTTCATACTGGTTGCAATTACTCGTTTTATATTATGGAAAAGCTGTTGCATCTTTATTGTATTTTATGCTTCTGGCGTTGACTTCTAAGGCCCTAACTATTCGATCTGGTGGAGCAACGCCGTAGAGTGAAGCCTAGGTTGACCGGAACGTAGAAATGACCATCACTTTCAAACGGGTTGCAATTAATCCTTTTATACGATAGAAACACTGTTGTATTTTTACTGCATTTTATGCTTCGGGCGTTGACTTCTAAGGCCCTAACTATTCAATCTGTTGGGTCAACGCTCTAGAGTGAAGCCTAGGTTGCTCGGAATGTAGAAATGACCACAACATTCACACTGGTTGAAATTATTCGTTTTATACGATGGAAAAGCTGTTGCATCTTTATGGTATTTTATGCTTCTGGCGTTGACTTCTAAGGCCCTAACTATTCGATCTGGTGGTGCAACGCCCTAGAGTGAAGCCTAAGTTGCCCGGAACGTAGAAATGACCATCACTTTCACACTGGTTGCTATTATTCGTTTTATACGATGGAAAAACTGTTGCATTTTTATTGCATTTTATGCTTCGGGCACTGACTTCTAAGGTCCTAACTATTCAATCTGTTGGAGCAACGCCCTAGGGTGAAGCCTAGGTTGCGCGGGAAGTAGAAATGACAATAACTTTCACACTGGTTGCAATTATTCGTTTTATACGATGGAAAAGTTGTTGCATCTTTATTGTATTTTATGCTTCTGTCGTTGACGTCTAAGGCCGTAGCTATTAGATGTGGTGGAGCAACGCACTAGAGTGACGCCTAGGTTGCCCGGAACGTGGAATGACCATTACTTTCGCAATGTTTGCAATTATTCATTTTATTCGATGGAAAAACTGTTGTATTTATATTGTATTTTATGCTTCTGGCGTTGACTTCTAAGGCACTAACTATTCGATCTGGTGGTGCAACGCCCTAGAGTGAAGCCTAGGTTGCCCGGAACGTAAAAATGACCATCTCTTTCAAACTGGTTGCAATTATTCCTGTTATGTGATGGAAAAACTGTTGTATTTTTATTGCATTTTATGCTTCGGGCATTGACTTCTAAGGCACAAACTATTCAATCTGTTGGGTTAACGCCCTAGAATGAAGCCTAGGTTGCTCGGAATGTAGAAATGACCATAACATTCACTCTGGTTGAAATTATTCGTTTTATACGATGGAAAAGCTGTAGCATCTTTATTGTATTTTATGCTTCTGGCGTTGACTTCTAAGGCCCTAACTATTCGATCTGGTGGAGCAACGCCCTAGAGTGAAGCCTAGGTTGCCCGGAACGTAGGAATGACCATCACTTTCAAACTGGTTGCAATTAATCCTTTTATACGATGGAAAAACTGTTGTATTTTTACTGCATTTTATGATTCGGGCGTTGACTTCTAAGGCCCTAACTATTCAATCTGTTGGGTCAACGCCCTAGAGTGAAGCCTAGGTTGCTCGGAATGTAGAAATGACCATAACATTCACACTGGTTGAAATTATTCGTTTTATACGATGGAAAAGCTGTTGCATCTTTATTGTATTTTATGCTTCTGGCGTCGACTTCTAAGGCCCTAACTATTCGATCTGGTGGAGCAACGCCCTAGAGTGAAGCCTAGGTTGCCCGGAAAGTAGAAATGACCATCACTTTCAAACTGGTTGCAATTAATCCTTTTATACGATGGAAAAACTGTTGTATTTATATTGTTTTTTATGCTTCTGGCGTTGACTTCTAAGGCACTAACTATTCGATCTGGTGGAGCAACGCCCTAGAGTGAAACCGAGGTTGCCCGGAACGTAGAAATGACAATCACTTTCAAACTGGTTGCAATTATTCCGGTTATATGATGGAAAAACTGTTGTATTTTTATTGCATTTTATGCTTCGGGCATTGACTTCTAAGGCCCTAACTATTCAATCTGTTGGAGCAACGCCCTAGGGTGTAGCCTAGGTTGCCCGGAAAGTAGAGATGACCACAACCTTCTTACTGGTTGCAATTACTCGTTTTCTATGATGGAAAAACTGTTGTATTTATATTGTATTTTATACTTCTGGCGTTCACTTCTTAGGCCCTAACTATTCGATCTGGTGGAACAACGCCCTAGGGTGGATCCTAGGTTGCCCGGAAAGTAGAAATGACCATAACTTTCATACTGGTTGCAATTATTCGTTTTATACGATGGAAAAACTGTTGTACTTATATTGCATTTTATTCTTATGGCGTTGAATTCTAAGTCTCTAGCTATGCGATCTGGTGGAGCAACGCCCCAGAGTGAAGCCGAGGTTGACCAGAACGTAGAAATGACCATCACTTTCAAACTGGTTGCAATTATTCCGGTTATATGATGGAAAGACTGTTGTATTTTTACTGCATTTTATGCTTCGGGCGTTGACTTCTAAGGCCCTAACTATTCAATCTGTTGGGTCAACGCTCTAGAGTGAAGCCTAGGTTGCGCGGGAAGTAGAAATGACAATAACTTTCACACTGGTTGCAATTATTCGTTTTATACGATGGAAAAGTTGTTGCATCTTTATTGTATTTTATGCTTCTGTCGTTGACGTCTAAGGCCGTAGCTATTAGATGTGGTGGAGCAACGCACTAGAGTGACGCCTAGGTTGCCCGGAACGTGGAATGACCATTACTTTCGCAATGTTTGCAATTATTCATTTTATACGATGGAAAAACTGTTGTACTTAAATTGTATTTTATGCTTCTGGCGTTGACGTCTTATGCCCTAACTATTCCATCTGGTGGAACAACGCCCTAGGGTGAAGCGTAGGCTGCCCGCAACGTAGAAATGGAAATAACTTTCACACCGGTAGCAATTATTCGTTTTATACGATAGAAAAACAGTTCTATTTATTTTGTATTTTATGCTTCGGCCGTTGACTTCTAAGGCCCTAACTATTCGATCTGTTCTAGCAACGCCCTATGGTGAAGCCTAGGTTACCCGGAACGTAGAAATGACCAGTACTTTCGCACTGTTCGCAGTGACTCCTGTTATACGATGGAAAAACTGTTGCACCTTTATTGAATTTTATGCTTCTGGCGTTGACTTCTAAGGCCCTAACTATTCTATCTGGTGTATCAACGCCCTAGAGTGAAGCCTAGGTTGCTCGGAATGTAAAAATGACCATAACATTCACACTGGTTGAAAATATTCGTTTTATACGATGGAAAAACTGTTATATTTAAATTGTATTTTATGCTTCTGGCGTTGATTTCTTAGGCCCTAACTATTCGATCTGGTGGTGCAACGCCCTAGAGTGAAGCCTAAGTTGCCCGGAACGTAGAAATGACCATCACTTTCACACTGGTTGCTATTATTCGTTTTATACGATGGAAAAACTGTTGCATTTTTATTGCATTTTATGCTTCGGGCACTGACTTCTAAGGTCCTAACTATTCAATCTGTTGGAGCAACGCCCTAGGGTGAAGCCTAGGTTGCGCGGGAAGTAGAAATGACAATAACTTTCACACTGGTTGCAATTATTCGTTTTATACGATGGAAAAGTTGTTGCATCTTTATTGTATTTTATGCTTCTGTCGTTGACGTCTAAGGCCGTAGCTATTAGATGTGGTGGAGCAACGCACTAGAGTGACGCCTAGGTTGCCCGGAACGTGGAATGACCATTACTTTCGCAATGTTTGCAATTATTCATTTTATACGATGGAAAAACTGTTGTACTTAAATTGTATTTTATGCTTCTGGCGTTGACGTCTTATGCCCTAACTATTCCATCTGGTGGAACAACGCCCTAGGGTGAAGCCTAGGCGGCCCGCAACGTAGAAATGGAAATAACTTTCACACCGGTAGCAATTATTCGTTTTATACGATAGAAAAACAGTTCTATTTATTTTGTATCTTATGCTTCGGCCGTTGACTTCTAAGGCCCTAACTATTCGATCTGTTCCAGCAACGACCTAGGGTGAAGCCTAGGTTACCCGGAACGTAGCAATGACCAGTACTTTCGCACTGTTCGCAGTGACTCCTGTTATACGATGGAAAAACTGTTGCACCTTTATTGAATTTTATGCTTCTGGCGTTGACTTCTAAGGCCCTAACTATTCTATCTGGTGTATCAACGCCCTAGAGTGAAGCCTAGGTTGCTCGGAATGTAAAAATGACCATAACATTCACACTGGTTGAAAATATTCGTTTTATACGATGGAAAAACTGTTATATTTAAATTGTATTTTATGCTTCTGGCGTTGATTTCTTAGGCCCTAACTGTTCAATCTGGTGGTACAACACCCTAGAGTGAGGCCTAGGTTGCCCGGAACGTAGAAATGACCATCACTTCCATACTGGTAGCAATCATTCGTTTTATACGATGGAAAAACTGTTGTATTTATATTGTATTTTATGCTTCTGGCGTTGACTTCTGAGGCACAAACTATTCAATCTGTTGGGTCAACGCCCTAGAGTGAAGCCTAGGTTGCCCGGAACGTAGAAATGACAATAACTTTCATACTGGTTGCAATTATTCGTTTTATATGATGGAAGAACTGTTGTATTCATATTGTATTTTATGCTGCTGGCGTTCACTTCTTAGGCCCTAACTATTCGATCTGGTGGAACAACGCCCTGGGGTGAAGCCTAGGTTGCCCGGAACGTAGAAATGACCATAACTTTGTCACTGGTTGCTATTATTCGTTTTATACGATGGAAAAACTGTTACATTTAAATTGTATTTTATGCTTCTGGCGTTGATATCTTAGGCCCTAACTATTCGACCTGGTGGAGCAACGCCCTAGAGTGAAGCCTAGGTTGCCCGGAACGTAGGAATGACCATCACTTTCAAACTGGCTGCAATTAATCCTTTTATACGATGGAAAAACTGTTGTATTTCTACTGCATTTTATGCTTCGGGCGTTGACTTCTAAGGCCCTAACTATTCAATCTGTTGGGTCAACGCCCTAGAGTGAAGCCTAGGTTGCTCGGAATGTAGAAATGACCATAACATTCACACTGGTTGAAATTATTCGTTTTATACGATGGAAAAGCTGTTGCATCTTTATTGTATTTTATGCTTCTGGCGTCGACTTCTAAGGCCCTAACTATTCGATCTGGTCGAGCAACGCCCTAGAGTGAAGCCTAGGTTGCCCGGAAAGTAGAAATGACCACAACTTTCATACTGGTTGCAATTACTCGTTTTATATGATGGAAAAACTGTTGTATTTATATTGTATTTTATGCTTCTGGCGTTCACTTCTTAGGCCCTAACTATTCGATCTGGTGGAACAACGCCCTGGGGTGAAGCCCAGGTTGCCCGGAACGTAGAAATGACCATAACTTTGACACTGGTTGCTATTATTCGTTCTATACGATGGAAAAATTGTTATATTTATATTGTATCTTATGCATCTGGCGTTGACTTCTTAGGCCCTAACAATTCGATCTGTTGGAACAACGCCCTAGAGTGAAGCCTAGGTTGCCTGGAACGTACAAATGACCATCACTTTCACACGGGTTGCAATTATTCCTGTTATAGGATGGAAAGACTGTTGTATTTTTATTGTATTTTATGCTTCAGGCGTTGACTTCTCATGCCGCAGCTATTCGATGTGGTGGAAGAACGCCATAGAGTGAAGCCTAGGTTGCCCGGAACGTAGAAATGACCATAACTTTCATACTTGTTGCAATTACTCGTTTTATATAATGGAAGAACTGTTGTATTTATATTGTATTTTATGCTGCTGGCGTTCACTTCTTAGGCCCTAACTATTCGATCTGGTGGAACAACGCCCTGGGGTGAAGCCCAGGTTGCCCGGAACGTAGAAATGACCATAACTTTGACACTGGTTGCTATTATTCGTTTTATACGATGGAAAAACTGTTCTATTAATTTTGTATTTTATGCTTCAGGCGTTGACTTCTAAGGCCCTAACTACTCAATCTGTTGGAGCAACGCCCTAGGGTGTAGCCTAGGTTGCCCGGAAAGTAGAAATGACCACAACTTTCATACTGTTTGCAATTACTCGTTTTATATGATGGAAAAACTGTTGTATTCATATTGTATTTTATGCTTCTGGCGTTCACTTCTTAGGCCCTAACTATTCGATCAGGCGGAACAACGCCCTAGGGTGAAGCCTAGGTTGCCCGGAACGTAGAAATGACCATAACTTTTACACTGGTAGCAATTATTCGTTTTATACAATGGATAAACTGTTCTATTTATTTTGTATTTTATGCTTCTGGCGTTCACTTCTTAGGTCCTAACTATTCGATCTGGTGGAACAACGCCCTAGAGTGAAGCCTAGGTTGCCTGGAACGTACAAATGACCATCACTTTCACACGGGTTGCAATTATTCCTGTTACAGGATGGAAAGACTGTTGTATTTTTATTGTATTTTATGCTTCAGGCGTTGGCTTCTGATGCCGTAGCTATTCGATGTGGTGGAAGAACGCCATAGAGTGAAGACTAGGTTGCCCGGAACGTAGAAATGACCATAACTTTCATACTGGTGGCAATTATTCGTTCTATATGATGGAAAAACTGTTGTATTTATATTGTATTTTATGCTGCTGGCGTTCACTTCTTAGGCCCTAACTATTCAATCTGTTAGGTCAACGCCCTAGAGTGAAGCCTAGGTTGCTCGGAATGTAGAAATGACCATCACTTTCAAACTGGTTGCAATTAATCCTTTTATACGATGGAAAAACTGTTGTATTTATATTGTTTTTTATGCTTCTGGCGTTGACTTCTAAGGCACTAACTATTCGATCTGGTGGAGCAACGCCCTAGAGTGAAACCGAGATTGCCCGGAACGTAGAAATGACAATCACTTTCAAACTGGTTGCAATTATTCCGGTTATATGATGGAAAAACTGTTGTATTTTTATTGCATTTTATGCTTCGGGCATTGACTTCTAAGGCCCTAACTATTCAATCTGTTGGAGCAACGCCCTCGGGTGTAGCCTAGGTTGCCCGGAAAGTAGAGATGACCACAACCTTCTTACTGGTTGCAATTACTCGTTTCCTATGATGGAAAATCTGTTGTATTTATATTGTATTTTAAACTTCTGGCGTTCACTTCTTAGGCCCTAACTATTCGATCTGGTGGAACAACGCCCTAGGGTGGATCCTAGGTTGCCCGGAAAGTAGAAATGACCATAACTTTCATACTGGTTGCAATTATTCGTTTTATACGATGGAAAAACTGTTGTACTTATATTGCATTTTATTCTTATGGCGTTGAATTCTAAGTCCCTAGCTATGCGATCTGGTGGAGCAACGCCCCAGAGTGAAGCCGAGGTTGACCAGAACGTAGAAATGACCATCACTTTCAAACTGGTTGCAATTATTCCGGTTATATGATGGAAAGACTGTTGCATTTTTATTGCATTTTATGCTTCGGGCATTGACTTCTAAGGCCCTAACTATTCAATCTGTTGGACCAACGCCCTAGGGTGTAGCCTAGGTTGCCCGGAAAGTAGAAATGACCACAGCTTTCATACTGGTTGCAATTACTCGTTTTATATTATGGAAAAGCTGTTGCATCTTTATTGTATTTTATGCTTCTGGCGTTGACTTCTAAGGCCCTAACTATTCGATCTGGTGGAGCAACGCCGTAGAGTGAAGCCTAGGTTGACCGGAACGTAGAAATGACCATCACTTTCAAACGGGTTGCAATTAATCCTTTTATACGATAGAAACACTGTTGTATTTTTACTGCATTTTATGCTTCGGGCGTTGACTTCTAAGGCCCTAACTATTCAATCTGTTGGGTCAACGCTCTAGAGTGAAGCCTAGGTTGCTCGGAATGTAGAAATGACCATAACATTCACACTGGTTGAAATTATTCGTTTTATACGATGGAAAAGCTGTTGCATCTTTATGGTATTTTATGCTTCTGGCGTTGACTTCTAAGGCCCTAACTATTCGATCTGGTGGTGCAACGCCCTAGAGTGAAGCCTAAGTTGCCCGGAACGTAGAAATGACCATCACTTTCACACTGGTTGCTATTATTCGTTTTATACGATGGAAAAACTGTTGCATTTTTATTGCATTTTATGCTTCGGGCACTGACTTCTAAGGTCCTACCTATTCAATCTGTTGGAGCAACGCCCTAGGGTGAAGCCTAGGTTGCGCGGGAAGTAGAAATGACAATAACTTTCACACTGGTTGCAATTATTCGTTTTATACGATGGAAAAGTTGTTGCATCTTTATTGTATTTTATGCTTCTGTCGTTGACGTCTAAGGCCGTAGCTATTAGATGTGGTGGAGCAACGCACTAGAGTGATGCCTAGGTTGCCCGGAACGTGGAATGACCATTACTTTCGCAATGTTTGCAATTATTCATTTTATACGATGGAAAAACTGTTGTACTTAAATTGTATTTTATGCTTCTGGCGTTAACGTCTTATGCCCTAACTATTCCATCTGGTGGAACAACGCCCTAGGGTGAAGCCTAGGCTGCCCGCAACGTAGAAATGGAAATAACTTTCACACCGGTAGCAATTATTCGTTTTATACGATAGAAAAACAGTTCTATTTATTTTGTATTTTATGCTTCGGCCGTTGACTTCTAAGGCCCTAACTATTCGATCTGTTCTAGCAACGCCCTAGGGTGAAGCCTAGATTACCCGGAACGTAGAAATGACCAGTACTTTCGCACTGTTCGCAGTGACTCCTGTTATACGATGGAAAAACTGTTGCACCTTTATTGAATTTTATGCTTCTGGCGTTGACTTCTAAGGCCCTAACTATTCTATCTGGTGTATCAACGCCCTAGAGTGAAGCCTAGGTTGCTCGGAATGTAAAAATGACCATAACATTCACACTGGTTGAAAATATTCGTTTTATGCGATGGAAAAACTGTTATATTTAAATTGTATTTTATGCTTCTGGCGTTGATTTCTTAGGCCCTAACTGTTCAATCTGGTGGAACAACACCCTAGAGTGAGGCCTAGGTTGCCCGGAACGTAGAAATGACCATCACTTCCATACTGGTAGGAATCATTCGTTTTATACGATGGAAAAACTGTTGTATTTATATTGTATTTTATGCTTCTGGCGTTGACTTCTAAGGCACAAACTATTCAATCTGTTGGGTCAACGCCCTAGAGTGAAGCCTAGGTTGCCCGGAACGTAGAAATGACAATAACTTTCATACTGGTTGCAATTATTCGTTTTATATGATGGAAGAACTGTTGTATTTATATTGTATTTTATGCTGCTGGCGTTCACTTCTTAGGCCCTAACTATTCGATCTGGTGGAACAACGCCCTGGGGTGAAGCCTAGGTTGCCCGGAACGTAGAAATGACCATAACTTTGTCACTGGTTGCTATTATTCGTTTTATACGATGGAAAAACTGTTATATTTAAATTGTATTTTATGCTTCTGGCGTTGATATCTTAGGCCCTAACTATTCGACCTGGTGGAACAACGCCCTAGGGTGAAGCCTAGGTTGCCCGGAACGTAGAAATGACCATAACTTTTACACTGGTAGCAATTATTCGTTTTATACGATGGAAAAACTGTTCTATTTATTTTACATTTTATGCTTCGGGCGTTGACTTCTAAGGCACTAACTATTCGATCTGGTGGTGCAACGCCCTAGAGTGAAGCCTAGGTTGCCCGGAACGTAGAAATGACCATCTCTTTCAAACTGGTTGCAATTATTCCTGTTATGTGATGGAAAAACTGTTGTATTTTTATTGCATTTTATGCTTCGGGCATTGACTTCTAAGGTCCTAACTATTGAATCTGTTGGAGCAACGCGCTAGGGTGAAGCCTAGGTTGCGCAGAAAGTAGAAATGACAATAACTTTCACACTGGTTGCAATTATTCGTTTTATACGATGGAAAAGCTGTTGCATCTTTATTGTATTTTATGACTCTCTCGTTGACGTCTAAGGCCGTAGCTAGTAGATGTGGTGGAGCAACGCACTAGAGTGACGCCTAGGTTGCCCGGAACGTGGAGTGACCATTACTTTCGCAATGTTTGCAATTATACATTTTATACGATGGAAAAACTGTTATATTTATATTGTATCTTATGCTTCTGGCGTTGACTTCTTAGGCCCTAACAATTCGATCTGGTGGAACAACGCCCTAGTGTGAAGCCTAGGTTGCCCGGAACGTAGAAATGACCATCACTTTCAAACTGGTTGCAATTATTCCTGTTATATGATGGAAAAACTGTTGTATTTTTATTGCATTTTATGCTTCGGGCATTGACTTCGAAGGTCCTAACTATTCAATCTGTTGGAGCAACGCCCTAGGGTGAAGCCTAGGTTGCCCGGAAAGTAGAAATGACAATAACTTTCACACAGGTTGCAATTATTCGTTTTATACGATGGAAAAGCTGATGCATCTTTATTGTATTTTATGCTTCTGTCGTTGACGTCTAAGGCCGTAGCTAGTAGATGTGGTGGAGCAACGCACTAGAGTGACGCCTAGGTTGCCTGGAACGTAGAAATGACCATTACTTTCGCAATGCTTGCATTTATTCATTTTATACGATGGAAAAACTGTTGTCCTTATATTGTATTTTATGCTTCTGGCATTGACTTCTTATGCCACAACTATCCCATCTGGTGGAACAACGCCCTAGGGTGAAGCCTAGGTTGACTGGAACGTAGAAATGGAAATAACTTTCACACCGGTAGCAATTATTCGTTTTATACGATGGAAAAACAGTTCTATTTATTTTGTATTTTATGCTTCGGCCGTTGACTTCTAAGGCCCTAACTATTCGATCTGTTCTAGCAACGCCCTAGGGTGAAGCCTAGGTTACCCGGAACGTAGAAATGACCAGTACTTTCACACTGTTCGCAGTGACTCCTGTTATACGATGGAAAAACTGTTTCATCTTTATTGAATTTTATGCTTCTGGCGTTGACTTCTAAGGCCCTAACTATTCTATCTGGTGTATCAACGCCCTAGAGTGAAGCCTAGGTTGCTCGGAATGTAAAAATGACCATAACATTCACACTGGTTGAAAATATTCGTTTTATACGATGGAAAAACTGTTATATTTAAATTGTATTTTATGCTTCTGCCGTTGATTTCTTAGGCCCTAACTATTCAATTTGGTGGAACAACACCCTAGAGTGAGGCCTAGGTTGCCCGGAACGTAGAAATGACCATCACTTCCATACTGGTAGCAATCATTCGTTTTATACGATGGAAAAACTGTTGTATTTATACTGTATTTTATGCTTCTGGCGTTGACTTCTAAGGCACAAACTATTCAATCTGTTGGGTCAACGCCCTAGAGTGAAGCCTAGGTTGCCCGGAACGTAGAAATGACAATAGCTTTCATACTGGTTGCAATTACTCGTTTTATAGGATGGAAGAACTGTTGTATTTATATTGTATTTTATGCTGCTGGCGTTCACTTCTTAGGCCCTAACTATTCGATCTGGTGGAACAACGCCCTGGGGTGAAGCGTAGGTTGCCCGGAACGTAGAAATGACCATAACTTTGTCACTGGTTGCTATTATTCGTTTTATACGATGGAAAAACTGTTCTATTAATTTTGTATTTTATGCTTCGGTCGTTGACTTCTAAGGCCCTAACTGTTCGATCTGGTGGAACAACGCCCTAGAGTGAAGCCTAGGTTACCCGGAACGTAGGAACGACCAGTACTTTCACATTGTTTGCAGTGACTCCTGTTATACGATGGAAAAACTGTTGCATCTTTATTGAACTTTATGCTTCTGGCGTTGACTTCTAAGGCCCTAACTATTCTATCTGGTGTATCAACGCCCTAGAGTGAAGCCTAGGTTGCTCGGAATGTAAAAATGACCATAACATTCACACTGGTTGAAATTATTCGTTTTATACGATAGAAAAACTGTTGTATTTATATTGTATTTTATGCTTCTGGCGTTGACTTCTAAGGCACAAACTATTCGATCTGGTGGAGCAATGCGCTAGTGTGAAGCCTAGGTTGCCCGGAACGTAGAAATGACCATCACTTTCAAACTGGTTGCAATTATTCCTGTTATATGATGGAAAAACTGTTGTATTTTTATTGCATTTTATGCTTCGGGCATTGACTTCTAAGGTTCTAACTATTCAATCTGTTGGATCAACGCCCTAGGGTGAAGCCTAGGTTGCCCGGAAAGTAGAAATGACGATGACTTTCACGCTGGTTGCAATTATTCGTTTTATACGATGGAAAAGCTGTTGCATCTTTATTGTATTTTATGCTTCTGTCGTTGACGTCTAAGGGCGCAGCTATTAGATGTGGTGGAGCAACGTACTAGAGTGACGCCTAGGTTGCCTGGAACGTAGAAATGACCATTACTTTCGCAATGTTTGCAATTATTCATTTTATACGATGGAAAAACTGTTGTCCTTATATTGTATTTTATGCTTCTGGCGTTGACTTCTTATGCCACAACTATCCCATCTGGTGGAACAACGCCCTAGTGTGAAGCCTAGGTTGACCGGAACATAGAAATGGAAATAACTTTCACACCGGTAGCAATTATTCGTTTTATACGATGGAAAAACAGTTCTATTTCTTTTGTATTTTGTGCTTCGGCCGTTGACTTCTAAGGCCCTAACTATTCGATCTGTTCTAGCAACGCCCTAGGGTGAAGCCTAGGTTACCCGGAACGTAGAAATGACCAGTACTTTCACACTGTTCGCAGTGACTCCTGTTATACGATGGAAAAACTGTTGCACCTTTATTGAATTTTATGCTTCTGGCGTTGACTTCTAAGGCCCTAACTATTCTATCTGGTGTATCAACGCCCTAGAGTGAAGCCTAGGTTGCTCGGAATGTAAAAATGACCATAACATTCACACTGGTTGAAATTATTCGTTTTATACGATGGAAAAACTGTTATATTTAAATTGTATTTTATGCTTCTGGCGTTGATTTCTTAGGCCCTAACTATTCAGTCTGGTGGAACGACACCCTAGAGTGAGGCCTAGGTTGCCCGGAAAGTAGAAATGACCATCACTTTCATACTGGTTGCAATTACTCGTTTTATATGATGGAAAAACTGTTGTATTTATATTGCATTTTATGCTTCTGGCGTTGACTTCTTAGGCCCTAACAATTCGACCTGGTGGAACAACGACCTAGAGTGAAGCCTAGGTTGCCTGGAACGTACAAGTGACCATCACTTTCACACTGGTTGCTATTATTCGTTCTATACGATGGAAAAACTGTTATATTTATGTTGTATCTTATGCTTCTGGCGTTGACTTCCTAGGCCCTAACAATTCGATCTGGTGGAACAACGCCCTAGAGTAAAGCCTAGGTTGCCTGGAACGTACAAATGACCATCACTTTCACACGGGTTGCAATTATTCCTGTTATTGGATGGAAAGACTGTTGTATTTTTATTGTATTTTATGCTTCAGGCGTTGACTTCTGAGGCCCTAACTATTCAATCTGTTCGAGCAACGCCCTAGGGTGTAGCCTAGGTTGCCCGGAAAGTAGAAATGACCATCACTTTCATACTGGTTGCAATTACTCGTTTTATATGATGGAAAGACTGTTGTATTTATATTGTATTTTATGCTTCTGGCGTTCACTTCTTAGGCCCTAACTATTCGATCTGGTGGAACAACGCCCTAGGGTGAAGCCTAGGTTGCCCGGAACGTAGAAATGACCATAACTTTTACACTGGTAGCAATTATTCGTTTTATACGATGGAAAAACTGTTCCATTTATTTTGTATTTTATGCTTCGGGCGTTCACTTCTTAGGCCCTAACTAGTCGATCTGGTGGAACAACGCCCTGGGGTGAAGCCTAGGTTGCCCGGAACGTAGAAATGACCATAACTTTCACACTGGTTGCTATTATTCGTTTTATACGATGGAAAAACTGTTGTATTTATATTGCATTTTATGCTTCGGGCGTAGACTTCTATGGCCCTACCTATTCAATCTGTTGGAGCTACGCCCTAGAGTGAAGCCTAGGTTGCCCGGAACGTAGAAATGACCATAACTTTCACACTGGTTGCTATTATTCGTTCTATACGATGGAAAAACTGTTATATTTATATTGTATCTTACGCTTCTGGCGTTGACTTCTTAGGCCCTAACTCTTCGATCTGGTGGAACATCGCCCTGGGGTGAAGCCTAGGTTGCCCGGAACGTAGAAATGACCATATCTTTGTCACTGGTTGCTATTATTCGTTTTATACGATGGAAAAACTGTTCTATTAATTTTGTATTTTATGCTTCTGGCGTTGACTTCAAAGGCACAAACTATTCGATCTGGTGGAGCAATGCCCTAGTGTGAAGCCTAGGTTGCCCGGAACGTAGAAATGACCATCACTTTCAAACTGGTTGCAATTATTCCTGTTATATGATGGAAAAACTGTTGTATTTTTATTGCATTTTATGCTTCGGGCATTGACTTCTAAGGTCCTAACTATTCAATCTGATGGAGCAACGCCCTAGGGTGAAGCCTAGGTTGCCCGGAAAGTAGAAATGACAATAACTTTCACACTGGTTGCAATTATTCGTTTTATACGATGGAAAAGCTGTTGCATCTTTATTGTATTTTATGCTTCTGTCGTTGACGTCTAAGGCCGTAGCTATTAGATGTGGTGGAGCAACGCACTAGAGTGGCGCCTAGGTTGCCTGGAACGTAGAAATGACCATTACTTTCGCAATGTTTGCAATTATTCATTTTATACGATGGAAAAACTGTTGTCCTTATATTGTATTTTATGCTTCTGGCGTTGACTTCTTATGCCACAACTATCCCATCTGGTGGAACAACGCCCTAGGGTGAAGCCTAGGTTGACCGGAACGTAGAAATGGAAATAACTTTCACACCGGTAGCAATTATTCGTTTTATACGATGGAAAAACAGTTCTATTTATTTTGTATTTTATGCTTCGGCCGTTGACTTCTAAGGCCCTAACTATTCGATCTGTTCTAGCAACGCCCTAGGGTGAAGCCTAGGTTACCCGGAACATAGAAATGACCAGTACTTTCACACTGTTCGCAGTGACTCCCGTTATACGATGGAAAAACTGTTGCATCTTTATTGAATTTTATGCTTCTGGCGTTGACTTCTAAGGCCCTAACTATTCTATCTGGTGTATCAACGCCCTAGAGTGAAGCCTAGGTTGCTCGGAATGTAAAAATGACCATAACATTCACACTGGTTGAAATTATTCGTTCTATACGATGGAAAAACTGTTATATTTAAATTGTATTTTATGCTTCTGGCGTTGATTTCTTAGGCCCTAACTATTCAATCTGGTGGAACAACACCCTAGAGTGAGGCCTAGGTTGCCCGGAACGTAGAAATGACCATCACTTCCATACTGGTAGCAATCATTCGTTTTGTACGATGGAAAAACTGTTGTATTTATATTGTATTTTATGCTTCTGGCGTTGACTTCTAAGGCACAAACTATTCAATCTGTTGGGTCAACGCCCTAGAGTGAAGCCTAGGTTGCTCGGAATGTAGAAATGACCATAACATTCACACTGGTTGAAATTATTCGTTTTATACGATGGAAAAACTGTTGTATTTTTACTGCATTTTATGCTTCGGGCGTTGACTTCTAAGGCCCTAACTATTCAATCTGTTGGGTCAACGCCCTAGAGTGAAGCCTAGGTTGCTCGGAATGTAGAAATGACCATAACATTAGCACTGGTTGAAATTATTCGTTTTATACGAATGGAAAAGCTGTTGCACCTTTATTGTATTTTATGCTTCTGTCGTTGACGTCTAAGGCCGTAGCTATTAGATGTGGTGGAGCAACGCACTAGAGTGACGCCTAGGTTGCCTGGAACGTAGAAATGACCATTACTTTCGCAATGTTTGCAATTATTCATTTTATACGATGGAAAAACTGTTGTCCTTATATTGTATTTTATGCTTCTGGCGTTGACTTCTTATGCCACAACTATCCCATCTGGTGGAACAACGCCCTAGGGTGAAGCCTAGGTTGACCGGAACGTAGAAATGGAAATAACTTTCACACCGGTAGCAATTATTCGTTTTATACGATGGAAAAACAGTTCTATTTATTTTGTATTTTATGCTTCGGCCGTTGACTTCTAAGGCCCTAACTATTCGATCTGTTCTAGCAACGCCCTAGGGTGAAGCCTAGGTTACCCGGAACATAGAAATGACCAGTACTTTCACACTGTTCGCAGTGACTCCCGTTATACGATGGAAAAACTGTTGCATCTTTATTGAATTTTATGCTTCTGGCGTTGACTTCTAAGGCCCTAACTATTCTATCTGGTGTATCAACGCCCTAGAGTGAAGCCTAGGTTGCTCGGAATGTAAAAATGACCATAACATTCACACTGGTTGAAATTATTCGTTTTATACGATGGAAAAACTGTTATATTTAAATTGTATTTTATGCTTCTGGCGTTGATTTCTTAGGCCCTAACTATTCAATCTGGTGGAACGACACCCTAGAGTGAGGCCTAGGTTGCCCGGAAAGTAGAAATGACCATCACTTTCATACTGGTTGCAATTACTCGTTTTATATGATGGAAAAACTGTTGTATTTATATTGTATTTTATGCTTCTGGCGTTGACTTCTTAGGCCCTAACAATTCGACCTGGTGGAACAACGACCTAGAGTGAAGCCTAGGTTGCCTGGAACGTACAAGTGACCATCACTTTCACACTGGTTGCTATTATTCGTTCTATACGATGGAAAAACTGTTATATTTATGTTGTATCTTATGCTTCTGGCGTTGACTTCCTAGGCCCTAACAATTCGATCTGGTGGAACAACGCCCTAGAGTAAAGCCTAGGTTGCCTGGAACGTACAAATGACCATCACTTTCACACGGGTTGCAATTATTCCTGTTATAGGATGGAAAGACTGTTGTATTTTTATTGTATTTTATGCTTCAGGCGTTGACTTCTGAGGCCCTAACTATTCAATCTGTTCGAGCAACGCCCTAGGGTGTAGCCTAGGTTGCCCGGAAAGTAGAAATGACCATCACTTTCATACTGGTTGCAATTACTCGTTTTATATGATGGAAAGACTGTTGTATTTATATTGTATTTTATGCTTCTGGCGTTCACTTCTTAGGCCCTAACTATTCGATCTGGTGGAACAACGCCCTAGGGTGAAGCCTAGGTTGCCCGGAACGTAGAAATGACCATAACTTTTACACTGGTAGCAATTATTCGTTTTATACGATGGAAAAACTGTTCCATTTATTTTGTATTTTATGCTTCGGGCGTTCACTTCTTAGGCCCTAACTAGTCGATCTGGTGGAACAACGCCCTGGGGTGAAGCCTAGGTTGCCCGGAACGTAGAAATGACCATAACTTTCACACTGGTTGCTATTATTCGTTTTATACGATGGAAAAACTGTTGTATTTATATTGCATTTTATGCTTCGGGCGTAGACTTCTATGGCCCTACCTATTCAATCTGTTGGAGCTACGCCCTAGAGTGAAGCCTAGGTTGCCCGGAACGTAGAAATGACCATAACTTTCACACTGGTTGCTATTATTCGTTCTATACGATGGAAAAACTGTTATATTTATATTGTATCTTACGCTTCTGGCGTTGACTTCTTAGGCCCTAACTCTTCGATCTGGTGGAACATCGCCCTGGGGTGAAGCCTAGGTTGCCCGGAACGTAGAAATGACCATATCTTTGTCACTGGTTGCTATTATTCGTTTTATACGATGGAAAAACTGTTCTATTAATTTTGTATTTTATGCTTCTGGCGTTGACTTCAAAGGCACAAACTATTCGATCTGGTGGAGCAATGCCCTAGTGTGAAGCCTAGGTTGCCCGGAACGTAGAAATGACCATCACTTTCAAACTGGTTGCAATTATTCCTGTTATATGATGGAAAAACTGTTGTATTTTTATTGCATTTTATGCTTCGGGCATTGACTTCTAAGGTCCTAACTATTCAATCTGATGGAGCAACGCCCTAGGGTGAAGCCTAGGTTGCCCGGAAAGTAGAAATGACAATAACTTTCACACTGGTTGCAATTATTCGTTTTATACGATGGAAAAGCTGTTGCATCTTTATTGTATTTTATGCTTCTGTCGTTGACGTCTAAGGCCGTAGCTATTAGATGTGGTGGAGCAACGCACTAGAGTGGCGCCTAGGTTGCCTGGAACGTAGAAATGACCATTACTTTCGCAATGTTTGCAATTATTCATTTTATACGATGGAAAAACTGTTGTCCTTATATTGTATTTTATGCTTCTGGCGTTGACTTCTTATGCCACAACTATCCCATCTGGTGGAACAACGCCCTAGGGTGAAGCCTAGGTTGACCGGAACGTAGAAATGGAAATAACTTTCACACCGGTAGCAATTATTCGTTTTATACGATGGAAAAACAGTTCTATTTATTTTGTATTTTATGCTTCGGCCGTTGACTTCTAAGGCCCTAACTATTCGATCTGTTCTAGCAACGCCCTAGGGTGAAGCCTAGGTTACCCGGAACATAGAAATGACCAGTACTTTCACACTGTTCGCAGTGACTCCCGTTATACGATGGAAAAACTGTTGCATCTTTATTGAATTTTATGCTTCTGGCGTTGACTTCTAAGGCCCTAACTATTCTATCTGGTGTATCAACGCCCTAGAGTGAAGCCTAGGTTGCTCGGAATGTAAAAATGACCATAACATTCACACTGGTTGAAATTATTCGTTTTATACGATGGAAAAACTGTTATATTTAAATTGTATTTTATGCTTCTGGCGTTGATTTCTTAGGCCCTAACTATTCAATCTGGTGGAACAACACCCTAGAGTGAGGCCTAGGTTGCCCGGAACGTAGAAATAACCATCACTTCCATACTGGTAGCAATCATTCGTTTTGTACGATGGAAAAACTGTTGTATTTATATTGTATTTTATGCTTCTGGCGTTGACTTCTAAGGCACAAACTATTCAATCTGTTGGGTCAACGCCCTAGAGTGAAGCCTAGGTTGCTCGGAATGTAGAAATGACCATAACATTCACACTGGTTGAAATTATTCGTTTTATACGATGGAAAAACTGTTGTATTTTTACTGCATTTTATGCTTCGGGCGTTGACTTCTAAGGCCCTAACTATTCAATCTGTTGGGTCAACGCCCTAGAGTGAAGCCTAGGTTGCTCGGAATGTAGAAATGACCATAACATTAACACTGGTTGAAATTATTCGTTTTATACGAATGGAAAAGCTGTTGCACCTTTATTGTATTTTATGCTTCTGTCGTTGACGTCTAAGGCCGTAGCTATTAGATGTGGTGGAGCAACGCACTAGAGTGACGCCTAGGTTGCCTGGAACGTAGAAATGACCATTACTTTCGCAATGTTTGCAATTATTCATTTTATACGATGGAAAAACTGTTGTCCTTATATTGTATTTTATGCTTCTGGCGTTGACTTCTTATGCCACAACTATCCCATCTGGTGGAACAACGCCCTAGGGTGAAGCCTAGGTTGACCGGAACGTAGAAATGGAAATAACTTTCACACCGGTAGCAATTATTCGTTTTATACGATGGAAAAACAGTTCTATTTATTTTGTATTTTATGCTTCGGCCGTTGACTTCTAAGGCCCTAACTATTCGATCTGTTCTAGCAACGCCCTAGGGTGAAGCCTAGGTTACCCGGAACATAGAAATGACCAGTACTTTCACACTGTTCGCAGTGACTCCCGTTATACGATGGAAAAACTGTTGCATCTTTATTGAATTTTATGCTTCTGGCGTTGACTTCTAAGGCCCTAACTATTCTATCTGGTGTATCAACGCCCTAGAGTGAAGCCTAGGTTGCTCGGAATGTAAAAATGACCATAACATTCACACTGGTTGAAATTATTCGTTTTATACGATGGAAAAACTGTTATATTTAAATTGTATTTTATGCTTCTGGCGTTGATTTCTTAGGCCCTAACTATTCAATCTGGTGGAACAACACCCTAGAGTGAGGCCTAGGTTGCCCGGAACGTAGAAATGACCATCACTTCCATACTGGTAGCAATCATTCGTTTTGTACGATGGAAAAACTGTTGTATTTATATTGTATTTTATGCTTCTGGCGTTGACTTCTAAGGCACAAACTATTCAATCTGTTGGGTCAACGCCCTAGAGTGAAGCCTAGGTTGCTCGGAATGTAGAAATGACCATAACATTCACACTGGTTGAAATTATTCGTTTTATACGATGGAAAAACTGTTGTATTTTTACTGCATTTTATGCTTCGGGCGTTGACTTCTAAGGCCCTAACTATTCAATCTGTTGGGTCAACGCCCTAGAGTGAAGCCTAGGTTGCTCGGAATGTAGAAATGACCATAACATTAACACTGGTTGAAATTATTCGTTTTATACGAATGGAAAAGCTGTTGCACCTTTATTGTATTTTATGCTTCTATCGTTGACGTCTAAGGCCGTAGCTATTAGATGTGGTGGAGCAACGCACTAGAGTGACGCCTAGGTTGCCTGGAACGTAGAAATGACCATTACTTTCGCAATGTTTGCAATTATTCATTTTATACGATGGAAAAACTGTTGTACTTATATTGTATTTTATGCTTCTGGCGTTGACTTCTTATGCCACAACTATCCCATCTGGTGGAACAACGCCCTAGGGTGAAGCCTAGGTTGACCGGAACGTAGAAATGGAAATAACTTTCACACCGGTAGCAATTATTCGTTTTATACGATGGAAAAACAGTTCTATTTATTTTGTATTTTATGCTTCGGCCGTTGACTTCTAAGGCCCAAACTATTCGATCTGTTCTAGCAACGCCCTAGGGTGAAGCCTAGGTTACCCGGAACGTAGAAATGACCAGTACTTTCACACTGTTCGCAGTGACTCCTGTTATACGATGGAAAAACTGTTGCATCTTTATTCAATTTTATGCTTCTGGCGTTGACTTCTAAGGCCCTAACTATTCTATCTGGTGTATCAACGACCTAGAGTGAAGCCTAGGTTGCTCGGAATGTAAAAATGACCATAACATTCACACTGGTTGAAATTATTCGTTTTATACGGTGGAAAAACTGTTATATTTAAATTGTATTTTATGCTTCTGGCGTTGATTTCTTAGGCCCTAACTATTCAATCTGGTGGAACGACACCCTAGAGTGAGGCCTAGGTTGCCCGGAAAGTAGAAATGACCATCACTTTCATACTGGTTGCAATTACTCGTTTTATATGATGGAAAAACTGTTGTATTTATATTGTATTTTATGCTTCTGGCGTTGACTTCTTAGGCCCTAACAATTCGACCTGGTGGAACAACGACCTAGAGTGAAGCCTAGGTTGCCTGGAACGTACAAGTGACCATCACTTTCACACTGGTTGCTATTATTCGTTCTATACGATGGAAAAACTGTTATATTTATGTTGTATCTTATGCTTCTGGCGTTGACTTCCTAGGCCCTAACAATTCGATCTGGTGGAACAACGCCCTAGAGTAAAGCCTAGGTTGCCTGGAACGTACAAATGACCATCACTTTCACACGGGTTGCAATTATTCCTGTTATAGGATGGAAAGACTGTTGTATTTTTATTGTATTTTATGCTTCAGGCGTTGACTTCTGAGGCCCTAACTATTCAATCTGTTCGAGCAACGCCCTAGGGTGTAGCCTAGGTTGCCCGGAAAGTTGAAATGACCATCACTTTCATACTGGTTGCAATTACTCGTTTTATATGATGGAAAGACTGTTGTATTTATATTGTATTTTATGCTTCTGGCGTTCACTTCTTAGGCCCTAACTATTCGATCTGGTGGAACAACGCCCTAGGGTGAAGCCTAGGTTGCCCGGAACGTAGAAATGACCATAACTTTTACACTGGTAGCAGTTATTCGTTTTATACGATGGAAAAACTGTTCTATTTATTTCGTATTTTATGCTTCGGGCGTTCACTTCTATGGCCCTACCTATTCGATCTGGTGGAGCAACACCCTACAGTGAAGCCTAGGTTGCCCGGAACGTAGATATGACCATAACCTTCACACAGGTTGCAATTATTCGTTTTCTACGATGGAAAAGCTGTTGTATTTAAATTGTATTTTATGATTCCGGTGTTGACTTCTTAGACCCTAACTCTTCGATCTGGTGTAGCAACGCCTCAGAGTTAAGTCTAGGATGCCCGAAACGTCGAAATGATCGTTACTTTCGCACTGGTTGCAATTAGTCATGCTATACAATGGAAAAATTGTTGTATTTATACTGTATTTTATGCTTCTGGCGTTGTCTTCTAAGGCCCTAACTGTTGGACCTGGTGGAGCAACGCCCTAGAGTGAAGCTTAGGTTGCCCGGAACGTAGAAATGACCATAACTTTCACACTGATTGCTATTATTCGATCTATACGATGGAAAAACAGTTCTATTTATTTTGTATTTTATGCTTCGGCCGTTGACTTCTAAGGCCCTAACTATTCGATCTGTTCTAGCAACGCCCTAGGGTGAAGCCTCGGTTACCCGGAACGTAGAAATGACCAGTACTTTCACACTGTTCTCAGTGACTCCTGTTATACGATGGAAAAACTGTTGCATCTTTATTGAATTTTATGCTTCTGGCGTTGACTTCTAAGGCCCTAACTATTCTATCTGGTGTATCAACGACCTAGAGTGAAGCCTAGGTTGCTGGGAATGTAAAAATGACCATAACATTCACACTGGTTGAAATTATTCGTTTTATACGGTGGAAAAACTGTTATATTTATATTGTATCCTATGCTTCTGGCGTTGACTTCTTAGGCCCTAACAATTCGATCTGGTGGAACAACGCTCTAGAGTGAAGCCTAGGTTGCCTGGAACGTACAAATGACCATCACTTTCACACGGATTGCAATTGTTCCTGTTATAGGATGGAAAGACTGATGTATTTTTATTGTATTTTATGCTTCTGGCGTTGACTTCTTAGGCCCTAACTTTTCGATCTGGTGGAACAACGCCCTAGAGTGAAGCC
The DNA here is from genome assembly GCF_051401765.1 of Calliopsis andreniformis. Lineage (NCBI taxonomy): Eukaryota > Metazoa > Arthropoda > Insecta > Hymenoptera > Andrenidae > Calliopsis > Calliopsis andreniformis. The sequence goes on from NW_027480428.1 coordinate 16,201,700, forward strand.
TAGGTTGCCCGGAACGTAGAAATGACCATAACATTCACACAGGTTGCAATTATTCATGCTATACGTTGGAAAAACTGTTATATTTATATTGTATCTTATGCTCCTGGCGTTGACTTCTTAGGCCCTAACTCTTCGATCTGGTGGAACATCGCCCTGGGGTGAAGCCTAGGTTGCCCGGAACGTAGAAATGACCATAACTTTGTCACTGGTTGCTATTATTCGTTTTATACGATGGAAAAACTGTTCTATTAATTTTGTGTTTTATGCTTCTGGCGTTGACTTCAAAGGCACAAACTATTCGATCTGGTGGAGCAATGCCCTAGTGTGAAGCCTAGGTTGCACGGAACGTAGAAATGACCATCACTTTCAAACTGGTTGCAATTATTCCTGTTATATGATGGAAAAACTGTTGTATTTTTATTGCATTTTATGCTTCGGGCATTGACTTCTAAGGTCCTAACTATTCAATCTGTTGGAGCAACGCCCTAGGGTGAAGCCTAGGTTGCCCGGAAAGTAGAAATGGCAATAACTTTCACACTGGTTGCAATTATTCGTTTTATACGATGGAAAAGCTGTTGCATCTTTATTGTATTTTATGCTTCTGTCGTTGACGTCTAAGGCCGTAGCTATTAGATGTGGTGGAGCAACGCACCAGAGTGACGCCTAGGTTGCCTGGAACGTAGAAATGACCATTACTTTCGCAATGTTTGCAATTATTCATTTTATACGATGGAAAAACTGTTGCCGTTATATTGTATTTTATGCTTCTGGCGTTGACTTCTTATGCCACAACTATCCCATCTGGTGGAACAACGCCCTAGGGTGAAGCCTAGGTTGACCGGAACGTAGAAATGGAAATAACTTTCACACCGGTAGCAATTATTCGTTTTATACGATGGAAAAACAGTTCTATTTATTTTGTATTTTATGCTTCGGCCGTTGACTTCTAAGGCCCTAACTATTCGATCTGTTCTAGCAACGCCCTAGGGTGAAGCCTAGGTTACCCGGAACATAGAAATGACCAGTACTTTCACACTGTTCGCAGTGACTCCTGTTATACGATGGAAAAACTGTTGCATCTTTATTGAATTTTATGCTTCTGGCGTTGACTTCTAAGGCCCTAACTATTCTATCTGGTGTATCAACGCCCTAGAGTGAAGCCTAGGTTGCTCGGAATGTAAAAATGACCATAACATTCACACTGGTTGAAATTATTCGTTTTATACGATGGAAAAACTGTTATATTTAAATTGTATTTTAAGCTTCTGGCGTTGATTTCTTAGGCCCTAACTATTCAATCTGGTGGAACAACACCCTAGAGTGAGGCCTAGGTTGCCCGGAACGTAGAAATGACCATCACTTCCATACTGGTAGCAATCATTCGTTTTGTACGATGGAAAAACTGTTGTATTTATATTGTATTTTATGCTTCTGGCGTTGACTTCTAAGGCACAAACTATTCAATCTGTTGGGTCAACGCCCTAGAGTGAAGCCTAGGTTGCTCGGAATGTAGAAATGACCATAACATTCACACTGGTTGAAATTATTCGTTTTATACGATGGAAAAACTGTTGTATTTTTACTGCATTTTATGCTTCGGGCGTTGACTTCTAAGGCCCTAACTATTCAATCTGTTGTTTCAACGCCCTAGAGTGAAGCCTAGGTTGCTCGGAATGTAGAAATGACCATAACATTAACACTGGTTGAAATTATTCGTTTTATACGATGGAAAAGCTGTTGCATCTTTATTGTATTTTATGCTTCTGTCGTTGACGCCTAAGGCCGTAGCTATTAGATGTGGTGGAGCAACGCACTAGAGTGACGCCTAGGTTGCCTGGAACGTAGAATTGACCATTACTTTCGCAATGTTTGCAATTATTCATTTTATACGATGGAAAAACTGTTGTCCTTATATTGTATTTTATGCTTCTGGCGTTGACTTCTTATGCCACAACTATCCCATCTGGTGGAACAACGCCCAAGGGTGAAGCCTAGGTTGACCGGAACGTAGAAATGGAAATAACTTTCACACCGGTAGCAATTATTCGTTTTATACGAGGAAAAACAGTTCTATTTATTTTGTATTTTATGCTTCGGCCGTTGACTTCTAAGGCCCAAACTATTCGATCTGTTCTAGCAACGCCCTAGGGTGAAGCCTAGGTTACCCGGAACGTAGAAATGACCAGTACTTTCACACTGTTCGCAGTGACTCCTGTTATACGATGGAAAAACTGTTGCATCTTTATTCAATTTTATGCTTCTGGCGTTGACTTCTAAGGCCCTAACTATTCTATCTGGTGTATCAACGACCTAGAGTGAAGCCTAGGTTGCTCGGAATGTAAAAATGACCATAACATTCACACTGGTTGAAATTATTCGTTTTATACGGTGGAAAAACTGTTGTATTTATATTGTATTTTATGCTTCTGGCGTTGACTTCTTAGGCCCTAACAATTCGATCTGGTGGAACAACGACCTAGAGTGAAGCCTAGGTTGCCTGGAACGTACAAGTGACCATCACTTTCACACTGGTTGCTATTATTCGTTCTATACGATGGAAAAACTGTTATATTTATGTTGTATCTTATGCTTCTGGCGTTGACTTCCTAGGCCCTAACAATTCGATCTGGTGGAACAACGACCTAGAGTAAAGCCTAGGTTGCCTGGAACGTACAAATGACCATCACTTTCACACGGGTTGCAATTATTCCTGTTATAGGATGGAAAGACTGTTGTATTTTTATTGTATTTTATGCTTCAGGCGTTGACTTCTGAGGCCCTAACCAATCAATCTGTTCGAGCAACGCCCTAGGGTGTAGCCTAGGTTGCCCGGAAAGTAGAAATGACCATCACTTTCATACTGGTTGCAATTACTCGTTTTATATGATGGAAAAACTGTTGCATTTATATTGTATTTTATGCTTCTGGCGTTCACTTCTTAGGCCCTAACTATTCGATCTGGTGGAACAACGCCCTAGGGTGAAGCCTAGGTTGCCCGGAACGTAGAAATTACCATAACTTTTACACTGGTAGCAATTATTCGTTTTATACGATGGAAAAACTGTTCTATTTATTTTGTATTTTATGCTTCGGGCGTTCACTTCTTAGGCCCTAACTAGTCGATCTGGTGGAACAACGCCCTGGGGTGAAGCCTAGGTTGCCCGGAACGTAGAAATGACCATAACTTTCACACTGGTTGCTATTATTCGTTTTATACGATGGAAAAACTGTTGTATTTATATTGCATTTTATGCTTCGGGCGTAGACTTCTATGGCCCTACCTATTCGATCTGGTGGAGCAACACCCTACAGTGAAGCCTGGGTTGCCCGGAACGTAGATATGACCATAACCTTCACACAGGTTGCAATTATTCGTTTTCTACGATGGAAAAGCTGTTGTATTTAAATTGTATTTTATGATTCCGGTGTTGACTTCTTAGACCCTAACTCTTCGATCTGGTGGAGCAACGCCTCAGAGTTAAGTCTAGGATGCCCGAAACGTCGAAATGATCGTTACTTTCGCACTGGTTGCAATTAGTCATGCTATACAATGGAAAAATTGTTGTATTTATACTGTATTTTATGCTTCTGGCGTTGTCTTCTAAGGCCCTAACTGTTGGACCTGGTGGAGCAACGCCCTAGAGAGAAGCTTAGGTTGCCCGGAACGTAGAAATGACCATAACTTTCACACTGATTGCTATTATTCGATCTATACGATGGAAAAACAGTTCTATTTATTTTGTATTTTATGCTTCGGCCGTTGACTTCTAAGGCCCCAACTATTCGATCTGTTCTAGCAACGCCCTAGGGTGAAGCCTAGGTTACCCGGAACGTAGAAATGACCAGTACTTTCACACTGTTCTCAGTGACTCCTGTTATACGATGGAAAAACTGTTGCATCTTTATTGAATTTTATGCTTCTGGCGTTGACTTCTAAGGCCGTAACTATTCTATCTGGTGTATCAGCGACCTAGAGTGAAGCCTAGGTTGCTCGGAATGTAAAAATGACCATAACATTCACACTGGTTGAAATTATTCGTTTTATACGGTGGAAAAACTGTTATATTTAAATTGTATTTTATGCTTCTGGCGTTGATTTCTTAGGCCCTAACTATTCAATCTGGTGGAACAACACCCTAGAGTGAGGCCTAGGTTGCCCGGAAAGTAGAAATGACCATCACTTTCATACTCGTTGCAATTACTCGTTTTATATGATGGAAAAACTGTTGTATTTATATTGTATTTTATGCTTCTGGCGTTGACTTCTTAGGCCCTAACAATTCGATCTGGTGGAACAACGACCTAGAGTGAAGCCTAGGTTGCCTGGAACGTACAAATGACCATCACTTTCACACTGGTTGCTATTATTCGTTCTATACGATGGAAAAACTGTTATATTTATGTTGTATCTTATGCTTCTGGCGTTGACTTCCTAGGCCCTAACAATTCGATCTGGTGGAACAACGCCCTAGAGTAAAGCTTAGGTTGCCTGGAACGTACAAATGACCATCACTTTCACACGGGTTGCAATTATTCCTGTTATAGGATGGAAAGACTGTTGTATTTTTATTGTATTTTATGTTTCAGGCGTTGACTTCTGAGGCCCTAACTATTCAATCTGTTCGTGCAACGCCCTAGGGTGTAGCCTAGGTTGCCCGAAAAGTAGAAATGACCATCACTTTCATACTGGTTGCAATTACTCGTATTATATGATGGAAAAACTGTTGTATTTATATTGTATTTTATGCTTCTGGCGTTCACTTCTTAGGCCCTAACTATTCGATCTGGTGGAACAACGCCCTAGGGTGAATCCTAGGTTGCCCGGAACGTAGAAATGACCATAACTTTTACACTGGTAGCAATTATTCGTTTTATACGATGGAAAAACTGTTCTATTTATTTTGTATTTTATGCTTCGGGCGTTCACTTCTTAGGCCCTAACTAGTCGATCTGGTGGAACAACGCCCTGGGGTGAAGCCTAGGTTGCCCGGAACGTAGAAATGACCATATCTTTCACACTGGTTGCTATTATTCGTTTTATACGATGGAAAAACTGTTGCATTTATATTGCATTTTATGCTTCGGGCGTAGACTTCTATGGCCCTACCTATTCGATCTGGTGGAGCAACACCCTACAGTGAAGCCTAGGTTGCCCGGAACGTAGATATGACCATAACCTTCACACAGGTTGCAATTATTCGTTTTCTACGATGGAAAAGCTGTTGTATTTAAATTGTATTTTATGATTCCGGTGTTCACTTCTTAGACCCTAACTCTTCGATCTGGTGGAGCAACGCCTCAGAGTTAAGTCTAGGATGCCCGAAACGTCGAAATGGTCGTTACTTTCGCACTGGTTGCAATTAGTCATGCTATACAATGGAAAAATTGTTGTATTTATACTGTATTTTATGCTTCTGGCGTTGTCTTCTAAGGCCCTAACTGTTGGACCTGGTGGAGCAACGCCCTAGAGTGAAGCTTAGGTTGCCCGGAACGTAGAAATGACCATAACTTTCACACTGATTGCTATTAATCGATCTATACGATGGAAAAACTGTTATATTTATATTGTATCCTATGCTTCTGGCGTTGACTTCTTAGGCCCTAACAATTCGATCTGGTGGAACAACGCTCTAGAGTGAAGCCTAGGTTGCCTGGAACGTACAAATGACCATCACTTTCACACGGATTGCAATTGTTCCTGTTATAGGATGGAAAGACTGATGTATTTTTATTGTATTTTATGCTTCTGGCGTTGACTTATTAGGCCCTAACTTTTCGATCTGGTGGAACAACGCCCTAGAGTGAAGCCTAGGATGCCCGGAACGTAGAAATGACCATAACATTCACACAGGTTGCAATTATTCATGCTATACGTTGGAAAAACTGTTGCATTTTTATTGTAATTTATGCTTCTAGCGTTGACTTCAAAGGCCGTAGCTATTCGATGTGGTGGAGCAACGCCCTAGAGTGAAGCCTAGGTTGTCCGGAACGTAGGAATGACCATTACTTTCACACTGTTTGCTATTATTCATTTTATACGATGGAAAAGGTGTTGTATTTAGATTGTATTTTATGCTTCTAGCGTTGACTGCTAAGGTCGTAGCTATTAGATGTGGTGGAGTAACGCCCTAGAGTGACGCCTACGTTGCCTGGAACGTAGAAATGACCATTACTTTCACAATGTTTCCAATTATTCATTTTATACGATGGAAAAACTGTTGTACTTATATTGTATTATATTCTTATGGCGTTGAATTCTAAGTCCCTAGCTATGCGATCTGGTGGAGCAACGCCCTAGAGTGAAACCTAGGTTGCCCGGAACGTAGAAATTACCATAACTATCACACTGGTAGGAATTATTCGTTTTGTACGATGGAACAACTGTTCTATTGATTTTGTATTTCATGCTTCGGGCGTTGACTTCTAAGGCCCTAACTATTCAATCTGTTGGAACAACGCCCTAGGGTGAAGCCTAGGTTGCCCGGAAAGTAGAAATGACCATACCTTTCATACTGGTTGCAATTATTTGTTTTATACGATGGAAAAGCTGTTGTATTTATACCGTAGTTTATGCTTCTGGCGTTGACTTCTTATGACCTAACTATTCCACCTGGTGGAACAACGCCCTAGGGTGAAGCCTGGTATGCCCGGAACGTAGAAATGACCGTAACTTTCACACCGGTAGCAATTATTCGTTTTATACGATGGAAAAACTGTTCTATTTATTTTGTATTTTATGCTTCGGGCGTTGACTTCTAAGGCCCTAACTATTCAATCTGTTGGAGCAACGCCCTAGGGTGAAGCCTAGGTTGCTCGGAAAGTAGAAATAACCACAACTTTCATACTTGTTGCAATTATTCGTTTTATACGATGGAAAAACTGTTATATTTATATTGTATTTTATGCTTCTGGCGTTGACTTCTTAGGCCCTAACTATTCCATCTGGTGGAACGACGCCCTAGAGTGAAGCCTAGGTTGCCCAGAACGTAGAAATGACCATCACTTTCACACTGGTTGCAATTATTCCTGTTATACGATGGAAAAGCTCTTGTATATTTAATGTATTTTATGCTCCGGGCGTGACTTCTATGGCCCTACCTATTCGATCTGGTGGAGCAACGCCATACAGTCAAGCCTAGGTTGCCCGGAACGTAGAAATGAACATAACTTTCACACTGGTAGCAATTATTCGTTTTATACAATGGAAAAACTGTTCTATTTATTTTGTATTTTATGCTTCGGGCGTTGACTTCTATGGCCCGACCTATTCGATCTGGTGAAGCAACACCCTAGAGTCAAGCCTAGGTTGCCCGGAACGTAGAAATGACCATAACATTCACACCGGTTGCAATTATTCATGCTATACGTTGGAAAAACTATTGCATTTTTATTGTAATTTATGCTTGTAGCGTTGACTGCTAAGGCCGTAGCTATTAGATGTGGTGGAGTAACGCCCTAGAGTGACGCCTACATTGCCTGGAACGTAGAAATGACCATTACTTTCACAATGTTTCCAATTGTTCATTTTATACGAAAGAAAAACTGTTGTACTTATAATGTATTTTATTCTTGTGGCGTTGAATTCTAAGTCCCTAGCTATGCGATCTGGTGGAGCAACGTCCTAGAGTGAAACCTAGGTTGCCCGGAACGTAGAAATTACCATAACTTTCACACTGGTAGGAATTATTCGTTTTATACGATGGAAAAACTGTTGTATTTATAGTGAATTTTATGCTTCTGGCACTGACTTCTAGGGCACTAACTATTCGATCTGGTGGAACAACGCCCTAGGGTGATGCCTAGGTTGCCCGGAACGTAGAAATAACCATACCTTTCACACCGGTAGCAATTATTCGTTTTATACGATGGTAAAACTGTTGTATTTATATTGCATTTTATGCTTCGGGCGTTGACTTGTAAGGCCCTAACTATTCAATCTGTTGGAGCAACGCCCTAGGGTGAAGCCTAGGTTGCCCGGAAAGTAGAAATGACCATACCTTTCATACTGGTTGCAATTATTTGTTTTATTCGATGGAAAAGCTGTTGTATTTAAACCGTATTTTATGCTTCTGGCGTTGACTTCTTATGCCCTACCTATTCCATCTGGTGGAACAACGCCCTAGGGAGAAGCCTGGGTTGCCCGGAACGTAGAAATGACCATAACATTCACACCGGTAGCAATTATTCGTTTTATACGATGGAAAAACTGTTCTATTTATTTTGTATTTTATGCTTCGGGCGTTGACTTCTAAGGCCCTAACTATTCAATCTGTTGGAGCAACGCCCTAGGGTGAAGCCTAGGTTGCCCGGAAAGTAGAAATAACCACAACTTTCATACTTGTTGCAAATATTCGTTTTATACGATGGAAAAACTGTTATATTAATATTGTATTTTATGCTTCTGACGTTGTCTTCTAAGGCCCTAACTATTCAATCTGTTGGAGCAACGCCCTAGGGTGAAGCCTAGTTGCCCGGAAAGTAGAAATAACCACAACTTTCATACTTGTAGCAATTATTCGTTTTATACGATGGAAAACCTGTTATTTTTATATTGTATTTTAGGCTTCTGGCGTTGCCTTCTTAGGCCCTAACTATTCGATCTGGTGGAACGACGACCTAGAGTGAAGCCTAGGTTGCCCGGAACGTAGAAATGACCAGAACTTTCACACTGGTTGCTATTATTCGTCTTATACGATGGAAAAACTGTTATATTTATATTGTATTTTATGCTTCTGGCGTTGTCTTCCTAGGCCCTAACTTTTCGATCTGGTGGTACAACGCCCTAGAGTGAAGCCTAGGTTGCCCGGAACGTAGAAATGACCATAACTTTTACACTGGTAGCAATTATTCGTTTTATACGATGGTAAAACTGTTGTATTTATATTGCATTTTATGCTTCGGGCGTTGACTTGTAAGGCCCTAACTATTCAATCTGTTGGAGCAACGCCCTAGGGTGAAGCCTAGGTTGCCAGGAACTTAGAAGTGACCATAACTTTCACACTGGTTGCAATTATTCCTGTTATACGATGGAAAAACTCTTGTATATTTATTGTATTTTATGCTTCGGGCGTTGACTTCCATGGCCCTACCTGTTCGATTTGGTGGAGCAACACCCTACAGTGAAGCCTAGGTTGTCAGAAACGTAGAAATGAACATAACTTTCACACTGGTAGCAATTATTCGTTTTATACAATGGAAAAACTGTTCTATTTATTTTGTATTTTATGCTTCGGGCGTTGACTTCTAAGGCCCTAACTATTCGATCTGGTGGAGCAACGCCCTAGAGTGAAGCCTAGGTTGCCCAGAACGTAGAAATGACCATCACTTTCACACTGGTTGCAATTATTCCTGTTATACGATGGAAAAGCTCTTGTATATTTAATGTATTTTATGCTCCGGGCGTGACTTCTATGGCCCTACCTATTCGATCTGGTGGAGCAACGCCATACAGTCAAGCCTAGGTTGCCCGGAACGTAGAAATGAACATAACTTTCACACTGGTAGCAATTATTCGTTTTATACAATGGAAAAACTGTTCTATTTATTTTGTATTTTATGCTTCGGGCGTTGACTTCTATGGCCCGACCTATTCGATCTGGTGAAGCAACACCCTAGAGTCAAGCCTAGGTTGCCCGGAACGTAGAAATGACCATAACATTCACACCGGTTGCAATTATTCATGCTATACGTTGGAAAAACTATTGCATTTTTATTGTAATTTATGCTTGTAGCGTTGACTGCTAAGGCCGTAGCTATTAGATGTGGTGGAGTAACGCCCTAGAGTGACGCCTACATTGCCTGGAACGTAGAAATGACCATTACTTTCACAATGTTTCCAATTGTTCATTTTATACGAAAGAAAAACTGTTGTACTTATATTGTATTTTATTCTTGTGGCGTTGAATTCTAAGTCCCTAGCTATGCGATCTGGTGGAGCAACGTCCTAGAGTGAAACCTAGGTTGCCCGGAACGTAGAAATTACCATAACTTTCACACTGGTAGGAATTATTCGTTTTATACGATGGAAAAACTGTTGTATTTATAGTGAATTTTATGCTTCTGGCACTGACTTCTAGGGCACTAACTATTCGATCTGGTGGAACAACGCCCTAGGGTGATGCCTAGGTTGCCCGGAACGTAGAAATAACCATAACTTTCACACCGGTAGCAATTATTCGTTTTATACGATGGTAAAACTGTTGTATTTATATTGCATTTTATGCTTCGGGCGTTGACTTGTAAGGCCCTAACTATTCAATCTGTTGGAGCAACGCCCTAGGGTGAAGCCTAGGTTGCCCGGAACGTAGAAATGATCATCACTTTCAAACTGGTGGCAATTAATCCTTTTATACGATGGAAAAACTGTTGTATTTATATTGCATTTTATGCTTCGGGCGTAGACTTCTATGGCCCTACCTATTCGATCTGGTGGAGCAACAACCTACAGTGAAGCCTAGGTTGCCCGGAACGTAGATATGACCATAAGCTTCACACAGGTTGCAATTATTCGTTTTCTACGATGGAAAAGCTGTTGTATTTATATTGTATTTTATGCTTCCGGTGTTGACTTCTTAGACCCTAACTCTTCGATCTGGTGGAGAAACGCCTCAGAGTTAAGTCTAGGATGCCCGAAACGTCGAAATGATCGTTACTTTCGCACTGGTTGCAATTAGTCATGCTATACAATGGAAAAACTGTTGTATTTATACCGTATTTTATGCTTCTGGCGTTGACTTCTAAGGCCGCAGCTATTCGATGTGGTGGAGCAACGCCCTAGAGTGATGCCTAGGTTGCCCGGAACGTAGAAATGCCCATACCTTTCATACTGGTTGCAATTATTTGTTTTATACGATGGAAAAGCTGTTGTATTTAAACCGTATTTTATGCTTCTGGCGTTGACTTCTTATGCCCTACCTATTCCATCTGGTGGAACAACGCCCTAGGGAGAAGCCTGGGTTGCCCGGAACGTAGAAATGACCATAACATTCACACCGGTAGCAATTATTCGTTTTATACGATGGAAAAACTGTTCTATTTATTTTGTATTTTATGCTTCGGGCGTTGACTTCTAAGGCCCTAACTATTCAATCTGTTGGAGCAACGCCCTAGGGTGAAGCCTAGGTTGCCCGGAAAGTAGAAATAACCACAACTTTCATACTTGTTGCAAATATTCGTTTTATACGATGGAAAAACTGTTATATTAATATTGTATTTTATGCTTCTGACGTTGTCTTCTAAGGCCCTAACTATTCAATCTGTTGGGGCAACGCCCTAGGGTGAAGCCTAGTTGCCCGGAAAGTAGAAATAACCACAACTTTCATACTTGTTGCAATTATTCGTTTTATACGATGGAAAACCTGTTATTTTTATATTGTATTTTAGGCTTCTGGCGTTGCCTTCTTAGGCCCTAACTATTCGATCTGGTGGAACGACGTCCTAGAGTGAAGCCTAGGTTGCCCAGAACGTAGAAATGACCATCACTTTCACACTGGTTGCAATTATTCCTGTTATACAATGGAAAAACTCTTGTATATTTATTGTATTTTATGCTCCGGGCGTTGACTTCCATGTCGCTACCTATTCGATTTGGTGGAGCAACACCCTACAGTGAAGCCTAGGTTGTCAGAAACGTAGAAATGAACATAACTTTCACACTGGTAGCAATTATTCGTTTTATACAATGGAAAAACTGTTCTACTTTTTTTGTATTTTATGCTTCGGGCGTTGACTTCTAAGGCCCTAACTATTCGATCTGGTGGAGCAACGTCCTAGAGTGAAGCCTAGGTTGCCCGGAACGTAGAAATGACCAGAACTTTCACACTGGTTGCTATTATTCGTCTTATACGATGGAAAAACTGTTATATTTATATTGTATTTTATGCTTCTGGCGTTGTCTTCCTAGGCCCTAACTTTTCGATCTGGTGGTACAACGCCCTAGAGTGAAGCCTAGGTTGCCCGGAACGTAGAAATGACCATAACTTTTACACTGGTAGCAATTACTCGTTTTATACGATGGTAAAACTGTTGTATTTATATTGCATTTTATGCTTCGGGCGTTGACTTGTAAGGCCCTAACTATTCAATCTGTTGGAGCAACGCCCTAGGGTGAAGCCTAGGTTGCCAGGAACTTAGAAGTGACCATAACTTTCACACTGGTTGCAATTATTCCTGTTATACGATGGAAAAACTCTTGTATATTTATTGTATTTTATGCTTCGGGCGTTGACTTCCATGGCCCTACCTGTTCGATTTGGTGGAGCAACACCCTACAGTGAAGCCTAGGTTGTCAGAAACGTAGAAATGAACATAACTTTCACACTGGTATCAATTATTCGTTTTATACAATGGAAAAACTGTTCTATTTATTTTGTATTTTATGCTTCGGGCGTTGACTTCTAAGGCCCTAACTATTCGATCTGGTGGAGCAACGCCCTAGAGTGAAGCCTAGGTTGCCCGGAACGTAGAAATGACCAGAACTTTCACACTGGTTGCTATTATTCGTTTTATACGATGGAAAAACTGTTATATTTATACTGTATTTTATGCTTCTGACGTTGACTTCTTAGGCCCTAAGTGTTCGATCTGGTGGAGCAACGCCCTAGAGTGAAGCCTAGGTTGCCCGGAACGTAGAAATGATCATCACTTTCAAACTGGTTGCAATTAATCCTTTTATACGATGGAAAAACTGTTGTATTTATATTGCATTTTATGCTTCTGGCGTAGTCTTCTATGGCCCTACCTATTCGATCTGGTGGAGCAACACCCTACAGTGAAGCCTAGGTTGCCCGGAACGTAGATATGACCATAACCTTCACACCGGTTGCAATTATTCGTTTTCTACGATGGAAAAGCTGTTGTATTTAAATTGTATTTTATGCTTCCGGTGTTGACTTCTTAGACCCTAACTCTTCGACCTGGTGGAGCAACGCCTCAGAGTTAAGTCTAGGATGCCCGAAACGTCGAAATGACCGTTACTTTCGCACTGGTTGCAATTAGTCATGCTATACAATGGAAAGATTGTTGGATTTATACTGTATTTTATGCTTCTGGCGTTGACTTCTAAGGCCGTAGCTTTTCGATGTGGTGGAGCAACGCCCTAGAGTGAAGCCTAGGTTGCCCGGAACGTAGAAATACCCATTACTTTCACACTGGTTGCAATTATTAGTTTTATACGATGGAAAAACTGTTCTATTTATTTTGTATTTTATGCTTCTGGCGTTGACTTCTTAGGCCCTAACTATTCCATCTGGCGGAACGACGCCCTAGAGTGAAGCCTAGGTTGCCCAGAACGTAGAAATGACCATCACTTTCACACTGGTAGCAATTATTCGTTTTATACAATGGAAAAACTGTTGATCTTTATTGTATTTTATGCTTCGGGCGGTGACTTCTAAGGCCCTAACTAATCCATCTGGTGGAGCAACGCCCTAGAGTGAAGCCTAGGTTGCCCGGAACAATGATATGCCATTACTTTCACACTGGTTGCAATAATTCCTGATATACGATGGAAAAACTGTTGCCTCTTTATTGTATTTTATGCTTCTGGCGTTGACTTCTAAGGCCCTAACTATTCGATCTGGAGGAGCAACACCCTAGAGTGAAGCCTAGGTTGCCCGGAAAGTAGAAATGACTATAACTTTCACACTGGTTGCAATTATTCGTTTTATACGATGGAAAAGCTGTTGTATTTATACCGTATTTTATGCTTCTGGCGTTGACTTCTTATGCCCTAACCATTCCATCTGGTGGAACAACGCCCTAGGGTGATGCCTAGGTTGCCCGGAACGTAGAAATAACCATAACTTTCACACCGGTAGCAATTATTCGTTTTATACGATGGTAAAACTGTTGTATTTATATTGCATTTTATGCTTCGGGCGTTGACTTGTAAGGCCCTAACTATTCAATCTGTTGGAGCAACGCCCTAGGGTGAAGCCTAGGTCGCCAGGAACTTAGAAATGACCATAACTTTCACACTGGTTGCTATTATTAGTCTTATACGATGGAAAAACTGTTATATGTATATTGTATTTTATGCTTCTGAAGGTGCCTCCTTAGGCCCTAAGTGTTCGATCTGGTGGAGCAACGCACTAGAGTGAAGCCTAGGTTGCCCGGAACGTAGAAATGATCATCACTTTCAAGCTGGTTGCAATTAATCCTTTTATACGATGGAAAAACTGTTGTATTTATATTGTATTTTATGCTTCGGGCGTAGACTTCTATGGCCCTACCTATTCGATCTGGTGGAGCAACGCCCTAGAGTGAAGCCTAGGTTGCCCGGAACGTAGAAATGACCATAACCTTCACACAGGTTGCAATTATTCGTTTTCTACGATGGAAAAACTGTTATATTTATACTGTATTTTATGCTTCTGACGTTGACTTCTTAGGCCCTAAGTGTTCGATCTGGTGGAGCAACGCCCTAGAGTGAAGCCTAGGTTGCCCGGAACGTAGAAATGATCATCACTTTCAAACTGGATGCAATTAATCCTTTTATACGATGGAAAAACTGCTGTATTTATATTGCATTTTATGCTTCTGGCGTGGACTTCTATGGCCCTACCTATTCGATCTGGTGGAGCAACACCCTACAGTGAAGCCTAGGTTGCCCGGAACGTAGATGTGACCATAACCTTCACACAGGTTGCAATTATTCGTTTTCTACGATGGAAAAGCTGTTGTATTTAAATTGTATTTTATGCTTCCGGTGTTGACTTCTTAGACCCTAACTCTTCGACCTGGTGGAGCAACGCCTCAGAGTTAAGTCTAGGATGCCCGAAACGTCGAAATGATCGTTACTTTCGCACTGGTTGCAATTAGTCATGCTATACAATGGAAAGATTGTTGTATTTATACTGTATTTTATGCTTCTGGCGTTGACTTCTAAGGCCGTAGCTTTTCGATGTGGTGGAGCAACGCCCTAGAGTGAAGTCTAGGTTGCCCGGAACGTAGAAATACCCATTACTTTCACACTGGTTGCAATTATTAGTTTTATACGATGGAAAAACTGTTGTATTTATATTGCATTTTATGCTTCGGGCGTTGACTTGTAAGGCCCTAACTATTCAATCTGTTGGAGCAACGCCCTAGGGTGAAGCCTAGGTTGCCAGGAACTTAGAAGTGACCATAACTTTCACACTGGTTGCAATTATTCCTGTTATACGATGGAAAAACTCTTGTATATTTATTGTATTTTATGCTTCGGGCGTTGACTTCCATGGCCCTACCTGTACGATTTGGTGGAGCAACACCCTACAGTGAAGCCTAGGTTGTCAGAAACGTAGAAATGAACATAACTTTCACACTGGTAGCAATTATTCGTTTTATACAATGGAAAAACTGTTCTATTTATTTTGTATTTTACGCTTCGGGCGTTGACTTCTAAGGCCCTAACTATTCGATCTGGTGGAGCAACGCCCTAGAGTGAAGCCTAGGTTGCCCGGAACGTAGAAATGACCAGAACTTTCACACTGGTTGCTATTATTCGTTTTATACGATGGAAAAACTGTTATATTTATACTGTATTTTATGCTTCTGACGTTGACTTCTTAGGCCCTAAGTGTTCGATCTGGTGGAGCAACGCCCTAGAGTGAAGCCTAGGTTGCCCGGAACGTAGAAATGATCATCACTTTCAAACTGGTTGCAATTAATCCTTTTATACGATGGAACAACTGTTCTATTGATTTTGTATTTCATGCGTCGGGCGTTGACTTCTAAGGCCCTAACTATTCAATCTGTTGGAGCAACGCCCTAGGGTGAAGCCTAGGTTGCCCGGAAAGTAGAAATGACCATTACTTTCACAATGCTTCCAATTATTCATTTTATACGATGGAAAAACTGTTGTACTTATATTGTATTTTATTCTTATGGCGTTGAATTCTAAGTCCCTAGCTATGCGATCTGGTGGAGCAACGCCCTAGAGTGAAACCTAGGTTGCCCGGAACGTAGAAATTACCATAGCTGTCACACTGGTAGGAATTATTCGTTTTGTACGATGGAACAACTGTTCTATTGATTTTGTATTTCATGCGTCGGGCGCTGACTTCTAAGGCCCTAACTATTCAATCTGTTGGAACAACGCCCTAGGGTGAAGCCTAGGTTGCCCGGAAAGTAGAAATGACCATACCTTTCAGACTGGTTGCATTTATTTGTTTTATACGATGGAAAAGCTGTTGTATTTATACCGTATTTTATGCTTCTGGCGTTGACTTCTTATAACCTAACTATTCCATGTGGTGGAACAACGCCCTAGGGTGAAGCCTGGTTTGCCCGGAACGTAGAAATGACCATAACTTTCACACCGGTAGCAATTATTCGTTTTATACGATGGAAAAACTGTTCTATTTATTTTGTATTTTATGCTTCGGGCGTTGACTTCTAAGGCCCTAACTATTCAATCTGTTGGAGCAACGCCCTAGGTTAATGCCTAGGTTGCCCGGAAAGTAGAAATAACTACAACTTTCATACTTGTTGCAATTATTCGTTTTATACGATGGAAAAACTGTTATATTTATATTGTATTTTATGCTTCTGGCGTTGACTTCTTAGGCCCTAACTATTCCATCTGGCGGAACGACGCCCTAGAGTGAAGCCTAGGTTGCCCAGAACGTAGAAATGACCTTCACTTTCACACTGGTTGCAATTATTCCTGTTATACGATGGAAAAGCTCTTGTATATTTAATGTATTTAATGCTTCGGGCGTGACTTCTATGGCCCTACCTATTCGATCTGGTGGAGCAACGCCCTACAGTTAATCCTAGGCTGCCCGGAACGTAGAAATGAACATAACTTTCACACTGGTAGCAATTATTCGTTTTATACAATGGAAAAACTGTTCTATTTATTTTGTATTTTATGCTTCGGGCGTTGACTTCTATGGCCCGACCTATTCGATCTGGTGGAGCAACACCCAAGAGTCAGGCCTAGGTTGCCCGGAACGTAGAAATGACCATAACATTCACACCGGTTGCAATTATTCATGCTATACGTTGGAAAAACTATAGCATTTTTATTGTAATTTATGCTTGTAGCGTTGACTGCTAAGGCCGTAGCTATTAGATGTGGTGGAGTAACGCCCTAGAGTGACGCCTACGTTGCCTGGAACGTAGAAATGACCATTACTTCCACAATGTTTCCAATTATTCATTTTATACGATGGAAAAACTGTTGTACTGATATTGTATTTTATTCTTATGGCGTTGAATTCTAAGTCCCTAGCTATGCGATCTGTGGAGCAACGTCCTAGAGTGAAACCTAGGTTGCCCGGAACGTAGAAATTACCATAACTTTCACACAGGTTGCAATTATTCGTTTTCTACGATGGAAAAGCTGATGTATTTATATTGTATTTTATGCTTCCGGTGTTGACTTCTAAGGCCCTAAGTGTTCGATCTGGTGGAGCAACGCACTAGAGTGAAGCCTAGGTTGCCCAGAACGTAGAAATGACCATCACTTTCACACTGGTTGCAATTATTCCTGTTATACGATGGAAAAACTCTTGTATATTTATTGTATTTTATGCTTCGGGCGTTGACTTCCATGGCCCTACCTATTCGATTTGGTGGAGCAACACCCTACAGTGAAGCCTAGGTTGTCAGAAACGTAGAAATGAACATAACTTTCACACTGGTAGCAATTATTCGTTTTATACAATGGAAAAACTGTTCTATTTATTTTGTATTTTATGCTTCGGGCGTTGACTTCTAAGGCCCTAACTATTCGATCTGGTGGAGCAACGCCCTAGAGCGAAGCCTAGGTTGCCCGGAACGTAGAAATGACCAGAACTTTAACACTGGTTGCTATTATTCATTTTATACGATGGAAAAACTGTTATATTTATACTGTATTTTATGCTTCTGACGTTGACTTCTTAGGCCCTAAGTGTTCGATCTGGTGGAGCAACGCCCTAGAGTGAAGCCTAGGTTGCCCGGAACGTAGAAATGATCATCACTTTCAAACTGGTTGCAATTAATCCTTTTATACGATGGAAAAACTGTTGTATTTATATTGCATTTTATGCTTCTGGCGTAGACTTCTATGGCCCTACCTATTCGATCTGGTGGAGCAACACCCTACAGTGAAGCCTAGGTTGCCCGGAACGTAGATATGACCATAACCTTCACACCGGTTGCAATTATTCGTTTTCTACGATGGAAAAGCTGTTGTATTTAAATTGTATTTTATGCTTCCGGTGTTGACTTCTTAGACCCTAACTCTTCGACCTGGTGGAGCAACGCCCTAGAGTGAAGCCTAGGTTGCCCGGAACGTAGAAATGATCATCACTTTCAAACTGGTTGCAATTAATCCTTTTATACGATGGAAAAACTGTTGTATTTATATTGCATTTTATGCTTCGGGCGTAGACTTCTATGGCCCTACCTATTCGATCTGGTGGAGCAACACCCTACAGTGAAGCCTAGGTTGCCCGGAACGTAGAAATACCCATTACTTTCACAATGGTTGCAATTATTAGTTTTATACGATGGAAAAACTGTTCTATTTATTTTGTATTTTATGCTTCGGGCGTTGACTTCTAAGGCCCTAACTATTCAATCTGTTGGATCAACGCCCTAGGGTGAAGCCTAGGTTGCCCGGAAAGTAGAAATGACCATACCTTTCATACTGGTTGCAATTATTTGTTTTATACGACGGAAAAGCTGTTGCATTTATACCGTATTTTATGCTTCTGGCGTTGACTTCTTATGCCCTAACTATTCCATCTGGTGGAACAACGCCCTAGGGTGAAGCCTGTGTTTCCCGGAACGTAGAAATGACCATAACATTCACACCGGTAGCAATTATTCGTTGTATACGAT
This sequence comes from Calliopsis andreniformis, assembly GCF_051401765.1. Taxonomy (NCBI): domain Eukaryota; kingdom Metazoa; phylum Arthropoda; class Insecta; order Hymenoptera; family Andrenidae; genus Calliopsis; species Calliopsis andreniformis. The sequence continues at coordinate 16,220,516 of NW_027480428.1, forward strand.
GGAAAAACTGTTCTATTTATTTTGTACTTTATGCTTCTGGCGTTGACTTCTTAGGCCCTAAGTGTTCGATCTGGTGGAGCAACGCCCTAGAGTGAAGCCTAGGTTGCCCGGAACGTAGAAATGACCAGAACTTTCACACTGGTTGCTATTATTCGTTTTATACGATGGAAAAACTGTTATATTCATATTGTATTTTATGCTTCCGGTGTTGACTTCTTAGACCCTAACTCTTCGACCTGGTGGAGCAACGCCTCAGAGTTAAGTCTAGGATTCCCGAAACGTCGAAATGATCGTAATTTTCGCACTGGTTGCAATTAGTCATGCTATACAATGGAAAAATTGTTGTACTTATACTGTATTTTATGCTTCTGGCGTTGACTTCTAAGGCCGTAGCTTTCCGATGTGGTGGAGCAACGCCCTAGAGTGAAGCCTAGGTTGCCCGGAACGTAGAGATACCCATTACATTCACACTGTTTGCAATTATTCCTTTTATACGATGGAAAAGCTGTTGCATTTATATCGTATTTTATGATTCTGGCGTTGACTTCTAAGGACCTAACTATTCGAAATGGTGGAGCAACGGCCTAGAGTGAAGCCTAGGTTGCTCGGAATGTAGAAATAACCATAACTTTCACACTGATTGCTATTATTCGTTTTATACGATGGAAAAACTGTTGCATCTTTATTGTATTTTATGCTTCGGGCGTTGACTTCCATGGCCCTAACTATTCAATCTGTTGGAGCAACGCCCTAGGGTGAAGCCTAGGTTGCCCGGAACGTAGAAATTACCATAACTGTCACACTGGTAGGAATTATTCGTTTTGTACGATGGAACAACTGTTCTATTGATTTTGTATTTCATGCGTCGGGCGCTGACTTCTAAGGCCCTAACTATTCAATCTGTTGGAACAACGCCCTAGGGTGAAGCCTAGGTTGCCCGGAAAGTAGAAATGACCATACCTTTCAGACTGGTTGCATTTATTTGTTTTATACGATGGAAAAGCTGTTGTATTTATACCGTATTTTATGCTTCTGGCGTTGACTTCTTATGACCTAACTATTCCATGTGGTGGAACAACGCCCTAGGGTGAAGCCTGGTTTGCCCGGAACGTAGAAATGACCATAACTTTCACACCGGTAGCAATTATTCGTTTTATACGATGGAAAAACTGTTCTATTTATTTTGTATTTTATGCTTCGGGCGTTGACTTCTAAGGCCCTAACTATTCAATCTGTTGGAGCAACGCCCTAGGTTAAAGCCTAGGTTGCCCGGAAAGTAGAAATAACTACAACTTTCATACTTGTTGCAATTATTCGTTTTATACGATGGAAAAACCGTTATATTTATATTGTATTTTATGCTTCTGGCGTTGACTTCTTAGGCCCTAACTATTCCATCTGGCGGAACGACGCCCTAGAGTGAAGCCTAGGTTGCCCAGAACGTAGAAATGACCTTCACTTTCACACTGGTTGCAATTATTCCTGTTATACGATGGAAAAGCTCTTGTATATTTAATGTATTTAATGCTTCGGGCGTGACTTCTATGGCCCTACCTATTCGATCTGGTGGAGCAACGCCCTACAGTTAATCCTAGGCTGCCCGGAACGTAGAAATGAACATAACTTTCACACTGGTAGCAATTATTCGTTTTATACAATGGAAAAACTGTTCTATTTATTTTGTATTTTATGCTTCGGGCGTTGACTTCTATGGCCCGACCTACTCGATCTGGTGGAGCAACACCCAAGAGTCAGGCCTAGGTTGCCCGGAACGTAGAAATGACCATAACATTCACACCGGTTGCAATCATTCATGCTATACGTTGGAAAAACTATAGCATTTTTATTGTAATTTATGCTTGTAGCGTTGACTGCTAAGGCCGTAGCTATTAGATGTGGTGGAGTAACGCCCTAGAGTGACGCCTACGTTGCCTGGAACGTAGAAATGACCATTACTTCCACAATGTTTCCAATTATTCATTTTATACGATGGAAAAACTGTTGTACTGATATTGTATTTTATTCTTATGGCGTTGAATTCTAAGTCCCTAGCTATGCGATCTGTGGAGCAACGTCCTAGAGTGAAACCTAGGTTGCCCGGAACGTAGAAATTACCATAACTTTCACACTGGTAGGAATTATTCGTTTTATACGATGGAAAAACTGTTGTATTTATAGTGAATTTTATGCTTCGGGCGTAGACTTCTATGGCCCTACCTATTCGATCTGGTGGAGCAACACCCTACAGTGAAGCCTAGGTTGCCCGGAACGTAGATATGACCATAACCTTCACACAGGTTGCAATTATTCGTTTTCTACGATGGAAAAGCTGATGTATTTATATTGTATTTTATGCTTCCGGTGTTGACTTCTAAGGCCCTAAGTGTTCGATCTGGTGGAGCAACGCACTAGAGTGAAGCCTAGGTTGCCCAGAACGTAGAAATGACCATCACTTTCACACTGGTTGCAATTATTCCTGTTATACGATGGAAAAACTCTTGTATATTTATTGTATTTTATGCTTCGGGCGTTGACTTCCATGGCCCTACCTATTCGATTTGGTGGAGCAACACCCTACAGTGAAGCCTAGGTTGTCAGAAACGTAGAAATGAACATAACTTTCACACTGGTAGCAATTATTCGTTTTATACAATGGAAAAACTGTTCTATTTATTTTGTATTTTATGCTTCGGGCGTTGACTTCTAAGGCCCTAACTATTCGATCTGGTGGAGCAACGCCCTAGAGCGAAGCCTAGGTTGCCCGGAACGTAGAAATGACCAGAACTTTAACACTGGTTGCTATTATTCGTTTTATACGATGGAAAAACTGTTATATTTATACTGTATTTTATGCTTCTGACGTTGACTTCTTAGGCCCTAAGTGTTCGATCTGGTGGAGCAACGCCCTAGAGTGAAGCCTAGGTTGCCCGGAACGTAGAAATGATCATCACTTTCAAACTGGTTGCAATTAATCCTTTTATACGATGGAAAAACTGTTGTATTTATATTGCATTTTATGCTTCTGGCGTAGACTTCTATGGCCCTACCTATTCGATCTGGTGGAGCAACACCCTACAGTGAAGCCTAGGTTGTCCGGAACGTAGATATGACCATAACCTTCACACCGGTTGCAATTATTCGTTTTCTACGATGGAAAAGCTGTTGTATTTAAATTGTATTTTATGCTTCCGGTGTTGACTTCTTAGACCCTAACTCTTCGACCTGGTGGAGCAACGCCTCAGAGTTAAGTCTAGGATGCCCGAAACGTCGAAATGACCGTTACTTTCGCACTGGTTGCAATTAGTCATGCTATACAATGGAAAGATTGTTGTATTTATACTGTATTTTATGCTTCTGGCGTTGACTTCTAAGGCCGTAGCTTTTCGATGTGGTGGAGCAACGCCCTAGAGTGAAGCCTAGGTTGCCCGGAACGTAGAAATACCCATTACTTTCACACTGGTTGCAATTATTAGTTTTATACGATGGAAAAACTGTTCTATTTATTTTGTATTTTATGCTTCTGGCGTTGACTTCTTAGGCCCTAACTATTCCATCTGGCGGAACGACGCCCTAGAGTGAAGCCTAGGTTGCCCGGAACGTAGAAATTACCATAACTGTCACACTGGTAGGAATTATTCGTTTTGTACGATGGAACAACTGTTCTATTGATTTTGTATTTCATGCGTCGGGCGTTGACTTCTAAGGCCCTAACTATTCGATCTGGTGGAGCAACACCCTAGAGTGAAGCCTAGGTTGCCCGGAAAGTAGAAATGACTATAACTTTCACACTGGTTGCAATTATTCGTTTTATACGATGGAAAAGCTGTTGCATTTATACCGTATTTTATGCTTCTGGCGTTGACTTCTTATGCCCTAACCATTCCATCTGGTGGAACAACGCCCTAGGGTGATGCCTAGGCTGCCCGGAACGTAGAAATAACCATAACTTTCACACCGGTAGCAATTATTCGTTTTATACGATGGTAAAACTGTTGTATTTATATTGCATTTTATGCTTCGGGCGTTGACTTGTAAGGCCCTAACTATTCAATCTGTTGGAGCAACGCCCTAGGGTGAAGCCTAGGTTGCCAGGAACTTAGAAATGACCATAACTTTCACACTGGTTGCTATTATTAGTCTTATACGATGGAAAAACTGTTATATGTATATTGTATTTTATGCTTCTGAAGGTGCCTTCTTAGGCCCTAAGTGTTCGATCTGGTGGAGCAACGCACTAGAGTGAAGCCTAGGTTGCCCGGAACGTAGAAATGATCATCACTTTCAAGCTGGTTGCAATTAATCCTTTTATACGATGGAAAAACTGTTGTATTTATATTGTATTTTATGCTTCGGGCGTAGACTTCTATGGCCCTACCTATTCGATCTGGTGGAGCAACGCCCTAGAGTGAAGCCTAGGTTGCCCGGAACGTAGAAATGACCATAACCTTCACACAGGTTGCAATTATTTGTTTTATACGACGGAAAAGCTGTTGCATTTATACCGTATTTTATGCTTCTGGCGTTGACTTTTTATGCCCTAACTATTCCATCTGGTGGAACAACGCCCTAGGGTGAAGCCTGTGTTTCCCGGAACGTAGAAATGACCATAACTTTCACACCGGTAGCAATTATTCGTTTTATACGATGGAAAAACTGATCCATTTATTTTGTATGTTATGCTTCGGGCGTTGACTTCTAAGGCCCTAACTATTCAATCTGTTGGAGCAACGCCCTAGGGTGAAGCCTAGGTTGCCCGGAAAGTAGAAATAACCACAACTTTCATACTTGTTGCAATTATTCGTTTTATACGATGGAAAAACTGTTATATTTATATTGTATTTTATGCTTCGGGCGTTGACTTCTTAAGCCCTAACTATTCGATCTGGCGGAACGAAGCCCTAGAGTGAAGCCTAGGTTGCCCAGAACGTAGAAATGACCATCACTTTCACACTGGTTGCAATTATTCCTGTTATACGATGGAAAAGCTCTTGTATATTTATTGCATTTTATGCTTCGGGCGTTGACTTCCATGGCCCTACCTATTCGATTTGGTGGAGCAACACACTACAGTGAAGCCTAGGTTGTCAGAAACGTAGAAATGAACATAACTTTCACACTGGTAGCAATTACTCGTTTTATACAATGGAAAAACTGTTCTATTTATTTTGTATTTTATGCTTCGGGCGTTGACTTCTAAGGCCCTAACTATTCGAACTGGTGGAGCAACGCCCTAGAGTGAAGCCTAGGTTGCCCGGAACGTAGAAATGACCAGAACTTTCACACTGGTTGCTATTATTCGTTTTATACGATGGAAAAACTGTTATATTCATATTGTATTTTATGCTTCCGGTGTTGACTTCTTAGACCCTAACTCTTCGACCTGGTGGAGCAACGCCTCAGAGTTAAGTCTAGGATTCCCGAAACGTCGAAATGATCGTAATTTTCGCACTGGTTGCAATTAGTCATGCTATACAATGGAAAAATTGTTGTACTTATACTGTATTTTATGCTTCTGGCGTTGACTTCTAAGGCCGTAGCTTTCCGATGTGGTGGAGCAACGCCCTAGAGTGAAGCCTAGGTTGCCCGGAACGTAGAGATACCCATTACATTCACACTGTTTGCAATTATTCCTTTTATACGATGGAAAAGCTGTTGCATTTATATCGTATTTTATGATTCTGGCGTTGACTTCTAAGGACCTAACTATTCGAAATGGTGGAGCAACGGCCTAGAGTGAAGCCTAGGTTGCTCTGAATGTAGAAATAACCATAACTTTCACACTGATTGCTATTATTCGTTTTATACGATGGAAAAACTGTTGCATCTTTATTGTATTTTATGCTTCGGGCGTTGACTTCCATGGCCCTAACTATTCAATCTGTTGGAGCAACGCCCTAGGGTGAAGCCTAGGTTGCCCAGAAAGTAGAAATAACCACAACTTTCACACTGGTTGCTATAATTCGTTTTATACGATGGAAAAACTGTTATATTCATATTGTATTTTATGCTTCTGGCGTTGACTTCCATGGCCCTACCTATTCGATTTGGTGGAGCAACACCCTACAGTGAGGCCTAGGTTGTCAGAAACGTCGAAATGACCATTACTTTCACACTGTTTGCTATTATTCATTATATACGATGGAAAAGGTGTTGTATTTATATTGTATTTTATGCTTCTAGCGTTGACTGCTAAGGCCGTAGCTACTAGATGTGGCGGAGTAACGCCCTAGAGTGACGCCCACGTTGCCTGGAACGTAGAAATGACCATTACTTTCACAATGTTTCCAATTATTCATTTTATACGATGGAAAAACTGTTGTACTTATATTGTATTTTATTCTTATGGCGTTGAATTCTAAGTCCCTAGCTATGCGATCTGGTGGAGCAAGGCCCTAGAGTGAAACCTAGGTTGCCCGGAACGTAGAAATTACCATAACTGTCACACTGGTAGGAATTATTCGTTTTGTACGATGGAACAACTGTTCTATTGATTTTGTATTTCATGCGTCGGGCGCTGACTTCTAAGGCCCTAACTATTCAATCTGTTGGAACAACGCCCTAGGGTGAAGCCTAGGTTGCCCGGAAAGTAGAAATGACCATACCTTTCATACTGGTTGCATTTATTTGTTTTATACGATGGAAAAGCTGTTGTATTTATACCGTATTTTATGCTTCTGGCGTTGACTTCTTATGACCTAACTATTCCATCTGGTGGAACAACGCCCTAGGGTGAAGCCTGGTTTGCCCGGAACGTAGAAATGACCATAACTTGCACACCGGTAGCAATTATTCGTTTTATACGATGGAAAAACTGTTCTATTTATTTTGTATTTTATGCTTCGGGCGTTGACTTCTAAGGCCCTAACTATTCAATCTGTTGGAGCAACGCCCTAGGTTAAAGCCTAGGTTGCCCGGAAAGTAGAAATAACTACAACTTTCATACTTGTTGCAATTATTCGTTTTATACGATGGAAAAACTGTTATATTTATATTGTATTTTATGCTTCTGGCGTTGACTTCTTAGGCCCTAACTATTCCATCTGGCGGAACGACGCCCTAGAGTGAAGCCTAGGTTGCCCAGAACGTAGAAATGACCTTCACTTTCACACTGGTTGCAATTATTCCTGTTATACGATGGAAAAGCTCATGTATATTTAATGTATTTAATGCTTCGGGCGTGACTTCTATGGCCCTACCTATTCGATCTGGTGGAGCAACGCCCTACAGTTAATCCTAGGCTGCCCGGAACGTAGAAATGAACATAACTTTCACACTGGTAGCAATTATTCGTTTTATACAATGGAAAAACTGTTCTATTTATTTTGTATTTTATGCTTCGGGCGTTGACTTCTATGGCCCGACCTATTCGATCTGGTGGAGCAACACCCAAGAGTCAGGCCTAGGTTGCCCGGAACGTAGAAATGACCATAACATTCACACCGGTTGCAATTATTCATGCTATACGTTGGAAAAACTATAGCATTTTTATTGTAATTTATGCTTGTAGCGTTGACTGCTAAGGCCGTAGCTATTAGATGTGGTGGAGTAACGCCCTAGAGTGACGCCTACGTTGCCTGGAACGTAGAAATGACCATTACTTCCACAATGTTTCCAATTATTCATTTTATACGATGGAAAAACTGTTGTACTGATATTGTATTTTATTCTTATGGCGTTGAATTCTAAGTCCCTAGCTATGCGATCTGTGGAGCAACGTCCTAGAGTGAAACCTAGGTTGCCCGGAACGTAGAAATTACCATAACTTTCACACTGGTAGGAATTATTCGTTTTATACAATGGAAAAACTGTTGTATTTATAGTGAATTTTATGCTTCGGGCGTAGACTTCTATGGCCCTACCTATTCGATCTGGTGGAGCAACACCCTACAGTGAAGCCTAGGTTGCCCGGAACGTAGATATGACCATAACCTTCACACAGGTTGCAATTATTCGTTTTCTACGATGGAAAAGCTGATGTATTTATATTGTATTTTATGCTTCCGGTGTTGAGTTCTAAGGCCCTAAGTGTTCGATCTGGTGGAGCAACGCACTAGAGTGAAGCCTAGGTTGCCCGGAACGTAGAAATGATCATCACTTTCAAACTGGTTGCAATTATTCCTGTTATACGATGGAAAAACTCTTGTATATTTATTGTATTTTATGCTTCGGGCGTTGACTTCCATGGCCCTACCTATTCGATTTGGTGGAGCAACACCCTACAGTGAAGCCTAGGTTGTCAGAAACGTAGAAATGAACATAACTTTCACACTGGTAGCAATTATTCGTTTTATACAATGGAAAAACTGTTCTATTTATTTTGTATTTTATGCTTCGGGCGTTGACTTCTAAGGCCCTAACTATTCGATCTGGTGGAGCAACGCCCTAGAGTGAAGCCTAGGTTGCCCGGAACGTAGAAATGACCAGAACTTTCACACTGGTTGCTATTATTCGTTTTATACGATGGAAAAACTGTTATATTTATACTGTATTTTATGCTTCTGACGTTGACTTCTTAGGCCCTAAGTGTTCGATCTGGTGGAGCAACGCCCTAGAGTGAAGCCTAGGTTGCCTGGAACGTAGATATGACCATAACCTTCACACCGGTTGCAATTATTCGTTTTCTACGATGGAAAAGCTGTTGTATTTAAATTGTATTTTATGCTTCCGGTGTTGACTTCTTAGACCCTAACTCTTCGACCTGGTGGAGCAACGCCTCAGAGTTAAGTCTAGGATGCCCGAAACGTCGAAATGATCGTTACTTTCGCACTGGTTGCAATTAGTCATGCTATACAATGGAAAGATTGTTGTATTTATACTGTATTTTATGCTTCTGGCGTTGACTTCTAAGGCCGTCGCTTTTCGATGTGATGGAGCAACGCCCTAGAGTGAAGCCTAGGTTGCCCGGAACGTAGAAATACCCATTACTTTCACACTGGTTGCAATTATTAGTTTTATACGATGGAAAAACTGTTCTATTTATTTTGTATTTTATGCTTCGGGCGTTGACTTCTAAGGCCCTAACTATTCAATCTGTTGGATCAACGCCCTAGGGTGAAGCCTAGGTTGCCCGGAAAGTAGAAATGGCCATACCTTTCATACTGGTTGCAATTATTTGTTTTATACGATGGAGAAGCTGTTGTATTTAAACCGTATTTTATGCTTCTGGCGTTGACTTCTTATGCCCTACCTATTCCATCTGGTGGAACAACGCCCTAGGGAGAAGCCTGGGTTGCCCGGAACGTAGAAATGACCATAACATTCACACCGGTAGCAATTATTCGTTTTATACGATGGAAAAACTGTTCTATTTATTTTGTATTTTATGCTTCGGGCGTTGACTTCTAAGGCCCTAACTATTCAATCTGTTGGAGCAACGCCCTAGGGTGAAGCCTAGGTTGCCCGGAAAGTAGAAATAACCACAACTTTCATACTTGTTGCAAATATTCGTTTTATACGATGGAAAAACTGTTATATTAATATTGTATTTTATGCTTCTGACGTTGTCTTCTAAGGCCCTAACTATTCAATCTGTTGGTGCAACGCCCTAGGGTGAAGCCTAGTTAACCGGAAAGTAGAAATAACCACAACTTTCATACTTGTTGCAATTATTCGTTTTATACGATGGAAAACCTGTTATTTTTATATTGTATTTTAGGCTTCTGGCGTTGCCTTCTTAGGCCCTAACTATTCGATCTGGTGGAACGACGTCCTAGAGTGAAGCCTAGGTTGCCCAGAACGTAGAAATGACCATCACTTTCACACTGGTTGCAATTATTCCTGTTATACAATGGAAAAACTCTTGTATATTTATTGTATTTTATGCTCCGGGCGTTGACTTCCATGTCCCTACCTATTCGATTTGGTGGAGCAACACCCTACAGTGAAGCCTAGGTTGTCAGAAACGTAGAAATGAACATAACTTTCACACTGGTAGCAATTATTCGTTTTATACAATGGAAAAACTGTTCTACTTTTTTTGCATTTTATGCTTCGGGCGTTGACTTCTAAGGCCCTAACTATTCGATCTGGTGGAGCAACGTCCTAGAGTGAAGCCTAGGTTGCCCGGAACGTAGAAATGACCAGAACTTTCACACTGGTTGCTATTATTCGTCTTATACGATGGAAAAACTGTTATATTTATATTGTATTTTATGCTTCTGGCGTTGTCTTCTTAGGCCCTAACTTTTCGATCTGGTGGTACAACGCCCTAGAGTGAAGCCTAGGTCGCCCGGAACGTAGAAATGTCCATCACTTTCACACTGGTAGCAATTATTCGTTTAATACAATGGAAAAACTGTTCTATTTATTTTGTATTTTATGCTTCGGGCGTTGACTTCTAAGGCCCTAACTATTCGATGTGGTGGAGCTACGCCCTAGAGTGAAGCCTAGGTTGCCCGGAACGTAGAAATGAACATAACTTTCACACTGGTGGCAATTATTCGTTTTATACAATGGAAAAGCTATTCTATTTATTTTGTATTTTATGCTTCGGGCGTTGACTTCTTTGGCCCTACCTATTCGATCTGGTGGAGCAACACCCTACAGTCAAGCCTAGGTTGCCCGGAACGTAGAAATGACCATCACTTTCACACTGGTTGCAATTATTCCTGTTATACGATGGAAAAGCTCTTGAATATTTAATGTATTTTATGCTTCGGGCGTTGACTTCTACGGCCCTACCTATTCGATCTGGTGGACCAACGCCCTACAGTCAAGCCTAGGTTGCCCGGAACGTAGAAATGAACATAACTTTCACACTGATAGCAATTATTCGTTTTATACAATGGAAAAACTGTTCTATTTATTTTGTATTTTATGCTTCGGGCATTGACTTCTATGGCCCGACCTATTCGATCTGGTGGTGCAACATCCTACAGTCAAGCCTAGGTTGCCCGGAACGTAGAAATGACCATAACATTCACACAGGTTGTAATTATTCATGCTATACGTTGGAAAAACTGTTGCATTTTTATTGTAATTTATGCTTCTAGCGTTGACTTCAAAGGCCGTAGCTATTCGATGTGGTGGAGCAACGCCCTAGAGTGAAGCCTAGGTTGTCCGGAACGTAGGAATGACCATTACTTTCACACTGTTTGCTATTATTCATTTTATACGATGGAAAAGGTGTTGTATTTATATTGTATTTTATGCTTCTAGCGTTGACTGCTAAGGTCGTAGCTATTAGATGTGGTGGAGTAACGCCCTAGAGTGACGCCTACGTTGCCTGGAACGTAGAAATGACCATTACTTTCACAATCTTTCCAATTATTCACTTTATACGATGGAAAAACTGTTGTACTTATATTGTATTTCATTCTTATGGCGTTGAATTCTAAGTCCCTAGCTATGCGATCTGGTGGAGCAACGCCCTAGAGTGAAACCTAGGTTGCCCGGAACGTAGAAATTACCATAACTATCACACTGGTAGGAATTATTCGTTTTGTACGATGGAACAACTGTTCTATTGATTTTGTATTTCATGCGTCGGGCGTTGACTTCTAAGGCCCTAACTATTCAATCTGTTGGAACAACGCCCTAGGGTGAAGCCTACGTTGCCCGGAAAGTAGAAATGACCATACCTTTCATACTGGTTGCATTTATTTGTTTTATACGATGGAAAAGCTGTTGTATTTATACCGTATTTTATGCTTCTGGCGTTGACTTCTTATGCCCTAACCATTCCATCTGGTGGAACAACGCCCTAGGGTGATGCCTAGGTTGCCCGGAACGTAGAAATGACCATAACTTTTACACTGGTAGCAATTATTCGTTTTATACGATGGTAAAACTGTTGTATTTATATTGCATTTTATGCTTCGGGCGTTGACTTGTAAGGCCCTAACTATTCAATCTGTTGGAGCAACGCCCTAGGGTGAAGCCTAGGTTGCCAGGAACTTAGAAGTGACCATAACTTTCACACTGGTTGCAATTATTCCTGTTATACGATGGAAAAACTCTTGTATATTTATTGTATTTTATGCTTCGGGCGTTCACTTCCATGGCCCTACCTGTTCCATTTGGTGGAGCAACACCCTACAGTGAAGCCTAGGTTGTCAGAAACGTAGAAATGAACATAACTTTCACACTGGTAGCAATTATTCGTTTTATACAATGGAAAAACTGTTCTATTTATTTTGTATTTTATGCTTCGGGCGTTGACTTCTAAGGCCCTAACTATTCGATCTGGTGGATCAACGCCCTAGAGTGAAGCCTAGGTTGCCCGGAACGTAGAAATGACCAGAACTTTCACACTGGTTGCTATTATTCGTTTTATACGATGGAAAAACTGTTATATTTATACTGTATTTTATGCTTCTGACGTTGACTTCTTAGGCCCTAAGTGTTCGATCTGGTGGAGCAACGCCCTAGAGTGAAGCCTAGGTTGCCCGGAACGTAGAAATGATCATCACTTTCAAACTGGTTGCAATTAATCCTTTTATACGATTGAACAACTGTTCTATTGATTTTGTATTTCATGCGTCGGGCGTTGACTTCTAAGGCCCTAACTATTCAATCTGTTGGAGCAACGCCCTAGGGTGAAGCCTAGGTTGCCCGGAAAGTAGAAATGACCATTACTTTCACAATGCTTCCAATTATTCATTTTATACGATGGAAAAACTGTTGTACTTATATTGTATTTTATTCTTATGGCGTTGAATTCTAAGTCCCTAGCTATGCGATCTGGTGGAGCAACGCCCTAGAGTGAAACCTAGGTTGCCCGGAACGTAGAAATTACCATAACTGTCACACTGGTAGGAATTATTCGTTTTATACGATTGAACAACTGTTCTATTGATTTTGTATTTCATGCGTCGGGCGTTGACTTCTAAGGCCCTAACTATTCAATCTGTTGGAGCAACGCCCTAGGGTGAAGCCTAGGTTGCCCGGAAAGTAGAAATGACCATTACTTTCACAATGCTTCCAATTATTCATTTTATACGATGGAAAAACTGTTGTACTTATATTGTATTTTATTCTTATGGCGTTGAATTCTAAGTCCCTAGCTATGCGATCTGGTGGAGCAACGCCCTAGAGTGAAACCTAGGTTGCCCGGAACGTAGAAATTACCATAACTGTCACACTGGTAGGAATTATTCGTTTTGTACGATGGAACAACTGTTCTATTGATTTTGTATTTCATGCGTCGGGCGTTGACTTTTAAGGCCCTAACTATTCAATCTGTTGGAACAACGCCCTAGGGTGAAGCCTAGGTTGCCCGGAAAGTAGAAATGACCATACCTTTCATACTGGTTGCATTTATTTGTTTTATACGATGGAAAAGCTGTTGTATTTATACCGTATTTTATGCTTCTGGCGTTGACTTCTTATGCCCTAACCATTCCATCTGGTGGAACAACGCCCTAGGGTGATGCCTAGGTTGCCCGGAACGTAGAAATGACCATAACTTTCACACTGGTAGCAATTATTCGTTTTATACAATGGAAAAACTGTTCTATTTATTTTGTATTTTACGCTTCGGGCGTTGACTTCTAAGGCCCTAACTATTCGATCTGGTGGAGCAACGCCCTAGAGTGAAGCCTAGGTTGCCCGGAACGTAGAAATGACCAGAACTTTCACACTGGTTGCTATTATTCGTTTTATACGATGGAAAAACTGTTATATTTATACTGTATTTTATGCTTCTGACGTTGACTTCTTAGGCCCTAAGTGTTCGATCTGGTGGAGCAACGCCCTAGAGTGAAGCCTAGGTTGCCCGGAACGTAGAAATGATCATCACTTTCAAACTGGTTGCAATTAATCCTTTTATACGATGGAACAACTGTTCTATTGATTTTGTATTTCATGCGTCGGGCGTTGACTTCTAAGGCCCTAACTATTCAATCTGTTGGAGCAACGCCCTAGGGTGAAGCCTAGGTTGCCCGGAAAGTAGAAATGACCATTACTTTCACAATGCTTCCAATTATTCATTTTATACGATGGAAAAACTGTTGTACTTATATTGTATTTTATTCTTATGGCGTTGAATTCTAAGTCCCTAGCTATGCGATCTGGTGGAGCAACGCCCTAGAGTGAAACCTAGGTTGCCCGGAACGTAGAAATTACCATAACTGTCACACTGGTAGGAATTATTCGTTTTGTACGATGGAACAACTGTTCTATTGATTTTGTATTTCATGCGTCGGGCGCTGACTTCTAAGGCCCTAACTATTCAATCTGTTGGAACAACGCCCTAGGGTGAAGCCTAGGTTGCCCGGAAAGTAGAAATGACCATACCTTTCATACTGGTTGCATTTATTTGTTTTATACGATGGAAAAGCTGTTGTATTTATACCGTATTTTATGCTTCTGGCGTTGACTTCTTATGACCTAACTATTCCATGTGGTGGAACAACGCCCTAGGGTGAAGCCTGGTTTGCCCGGAACGTAGAAATGACCATAACTTTCACACCGGTAGCAATTATTCGTTTTATACGATGGAAAAACTGTTCTATTTATTTTGTATTTTATGCTTCGGGCGTTGACTTCTAAGGCCCTAACTATTCAATCTGTTGAAGCAACGCCCTAGGTTAAAGCCTAGGTTGCCCGGAAAGTAGAAATAACTACAACTTTCATACTTGTTGCAATTATTCGTTTTATACGATGGAAAAACTGTTATATTTATATTGTATTTTATGCTTCTGGCGTTGACTTCTTAGGCCCTAACTATTCCATCTGGCGGAACGACGCCCTAGAGTGAAGCCTAGGTTGCCCAGAACGTAGAAATGACCTTCACTTTCACACTGGTTGCAATTATTCCTGTTATACGATGGAAAAGATCTTGTATATTTAATGTATTTAATGCTTCGGGCGTGACTTCTATGGCCCTACCTATTCGATCTGGTGGAGCAACGCCCTACAGTTAATCCTAGGCTGCCCGGAACGTAGAAATGAACATAACTTTCACACTGGTAGCAATTATTCGTTTTATACAATGGAAAAACTGTTGTATTTATTTTGTATTTTATGCTTCGGGCGTTGACTTCTATGGCCCGACCTATTCGATCTGGTGGAGCAACACCCAAGAGTCAGGCCTAGGTTGCCCGGAACGTAGAAATGACCATAACATTCACACCGGTTGCAATTATTCATGCTATACGTTGGAAAAACTATAGCATTTTTATTGTAATTTATGCTTGTAGCGTTGTCTGCTAAGGCCGTAGCTATTAGATGTGGTGGAGTAACGCCCTAGAGTGACGCCTACGTTGCCTGGAACGTAGAAATGACCATTACTTCCACAATGTTTCCAATTATTCATTTTATACGATGGAAAAACTGTTGTACTGATATTGTATTTTATTCTTATGGCGTTGAATTCTAAGTCCCTAGCTATGCGATCTGTGGAGCAACGTCCTAGAGTGAAACCTAGGTTGCCCGGAACGTAGAAATTACCATAACTTTCACACTGGTAGGAATTATTCGTTTTATACGATGGAAAAACTGTTGTATTTATAGTGAATTTTATGCTTCCGGTGTTGACTTCTAAGGCCCTAAGTGTTCGATCTGGTGGAGCAACGCACTAGAGTGAAGCCTAGGTTGCCCAGAACGTAGAAATGACCATCACTTTCACACTGGTTGCAATTATTCCTGTTATACGATGGAAAAACTCTTGTATATTTATTGTATTTTATGCTTCGGGCGTTGACTTCCATGGCCCTACCTATTCGATTTGGTGGAGCAACACCCTACAGTGAAGCCTAGGTTGTCAGAAACGTAGAAATGAACATAACTTTCACACTGGTAGCAATTATTCGTTTTATACAATGGAAAAACTGTTCTATTTATTTTGTATTTTATGCTTCGGGCGTTGACTTCTAAGGCCCTAACTATTCGATCTGGTGGAGCAACGCCCTAGAGCGAAGCCTAGGTTGCCCGGAACGTAGAAATGACCAGAACTTTAACACTGGTTGCTATTATTCGTTTTATACGATGGAAAAACTGTTATATTTATACTGTATTTTATGCTTCTGACGTTGACTTCTTAGGCCCTAAGTGTTCGATCTGGTGGAGCAACGCCCTAGAGTGAAGCCTAGGTTGCCCGGAACGTAGAAATGGTCATCACTTTCAAACTGGTTGCAATTAATCCTTTTATACGATGGAAAAACTGTTGTATTTATATTGCATTTTATGCTTCTGGCGTAGACTTCTATGGCCCTACCTATTCGATCTGGTGGAGCAACACCCTACAGTGAAGCCTAGGTTGCCCGGAACGTAGATATGACCATAACCTTCACACCGGTTGCAATTATTCGTTTTCTACGATGGAAAAGCTGTTGTATTTAAATTGTATTTTATGCTTCCGGTGTTGACTTCTTAGACCCTAACTCTTCGACCTGGTGGAGCAACGCCTCAGAGTTAAGTCTAGGATGCCCGAAACGTCGAAATGACCGTTACTTTCGCACTGGTTGCAATTAGTCATGCTATACAATGGAAAGATTGTTGTATTTATACTGTATTTTATGCTTCTGGCGTTGACTTCTAAGGCCGTAGCTTTTCGATGTGGTGGAGCAACGCCCTAGAGTGAAGCCTAGGTTGCCCGGAACGTAGAAATACCCATTACTTTCACACTGGTTGCAATTATTAGTTTTATACGATGGAAAAACTGTTCTATTTATTTTGTATTTTATGCTTCTGGCGTTGACTTCTTAGGCCCTAACTATTCCATCTGGCGGAACGACGCCCTAGAGTGAAGCCTAGGTTGCCCGGAACGTAGAAATTACCATAACTGTCACACTGGTAGGAATTATTCGTTTTGTACGATGGAACAACTGTTCTATTGATTTTGTATTTCATGCGTCGGGCGTTGACTTCTAAGGCCCTAACTATTCGATCTGGTGGAGCAACACCCTAGAGTGAAGCCTAGGTTGCCCGGAAAGTAGAAATGACTATAACTTTCACACTGGTTGCAATTATTCGTTTTATACGATGGAAAAGCTGTTGTATTTATACCGTATTTTATGCTTCTGGCGTTGACTTCTTATGCCCTAACCATTCCATCTGGTGGAACAACGCCCTAGGGTGATGCCTAGGCTGCCCGGAACGTAGAAATAACCATAACTTTCACACCGGTAGCAATTATTCGTTTTATACGATGGTAAAACTGTTGTATTTATATTGCATTTTATGCTTCGGGCGTTGACTTGTAAGGCCCTAACTATTCAATCTGTTGGAGCAACGCCCTAGGGTGAAGCCTAGGTTGCCAGGAACTTAGAAATGACCATAACTTTCACACTGGTTGCTATTATTAGTCTTATACGATGGAAAAACTGTTATATGTATATTGTATTTTATGCTTCTGAAGGTGCCTTCTTAGGCCCTAAGTGTTCGATCTGGTGGAGCAACGCACTAGAGTGAAGCCTAGGTTGCCCGGAACGTAGAAATGATCATCACTTTCAAGCTGGTTGCAATTAATCCTTTTATACGATGGAAAAACTGTTGTATTTATATTGTATTTTATGCTTCGGGCGTAGACTTCTATGGCCCTACCTATTCGATCTGGTGGAGCAACGCCCTAGAGTGAAGCCTAGGTTGCCCGGAACGTAGAAATGACCATAACCTTCACACAGGTTGCAATTATTCGTTTTCTACGATGGAAAAACTGTTATATTTATACTGTATTTTATGCTTCTGACGTTGACTTCTTAGGCCCTAAGTGTTCGATCTGGTGGAGCAACGCCCTAGAGTGAAGCCTAGGTTGCCCGGAACGTAGAAATGATCATCACTTTCAAACTGGTTGCAATTAATCCTTTTATACGATGGAAAAGCTGCTGTATTTATATTGCATTTTATGCTTCTGGCGTAGACTTCTATGGCCCTACCTATTCGATCTGGTGGAGCAACACCCTACAGTGAAGCCTAGGTTGCCCGGAACGTAGATGTGACCATAACCTTCACACAGGTTGCAATTATTCGTTTTCTACGATGGAAAAGCTGTTGTATTTAAATTGTATTTTAATCTTCCGGTGTTGACTTCTTAGACCCTAACTCTTCGACCTGGTGGAGCAACGCCTCAGAGTTAAGTCTAGGATGCCCGAAACGTCGAAATGATCGTTACTTTCGCACTGGTTGCAATTAGTCATGCTATACAATGGAAAGATTGTTGTATTTATACTGTATTTTATGCTTCTGGCGTTGACTTCTAAGGCCGTAGCTTTTCGATGTGGTGGAGCAACGCCCTAGAGTGAAGCCTAGGTTGCCCGGAACGTAGAAATGACCAGAACTTTCACACTGGTTGCTATTATTCGTTTTATACGATGGAAAAACTGTTGTACTTATATTGTATTTTATTCTTATGGCGTTGAATTCTAAGTCCCTAGCTATGCGATCTGGTGGAGCAAGGCCCTAGAGTGAAACCTAGGTTGCCCGGAACGTAGAAATTACCATAACTTTCACACTGGCAGGAATTTTTCGTTTTATACGATGGAACAACTGTTCCATTTATTTTGTATTTCATGCTTCGGGCGTTGACTTCTAAGGCCCTAACTATTCAATCTGTTGTAACAACGCCCTATGGTGAAGCCTAGGTTGCCCAGAAAGTAGAAATGACTGTAACTTTCATACTGGTTGCAATTATTCGTTTTTTACGATGGAAAAACTGTTGTATTTATATTGTATTTTATGCTTCTGGCGCTGACTTCTGGGGCACTAACTATTCGATCTGGTGGAGCAGCGCCCTAGGGTGAAGCCTAGGTTGCCGGGAACGTAGAAATGACCATTACTTTTACACTGGTTTCAATTATTCGTTCTATACGATGGAAAAACTGTTGCATCTTTATTGTATTTTATGCTTCGGGCGTTGACTTCTAAGGCCCTAACTATTCCATCTGGTGGAGCAACGCCCTAGAGTGAAACCTAGGTTGCCCGGAACAATGATATGCCATTAGTTTCACACTGGTTGCAATAATTCCTGATAAACGATGGAAAAACTGTTGCATCTTTATTGTATTTTATGCTTCTGGCGTTGACTTCTAAGGACCTAACTATTCGATCTGGTGGAGCAACGCCCTAGAGTGAAGCCTAGGTTGCCCGGAAAGTAGAAATGTCCATAACTTTCACACTGGTTGCAATTATTCGTTTTATACGATGGAAAAGCTGTTGCCTTTGTACCGTATTTTATGCTTCTGATGTTGACTTCCTATGCCGTAACTATTCCATCTGGTGGAACAACAACCAAGGGTGATGCCTAGGTTGCCCGGAACGTAGAAATGACAATAACTTTCACACCGGTAGCAATTATTCGTTTTATACGATGGAAAAACTGTTGTATTTATATTGCATTTTATGCTTCGGGCGTGGACTTGTAAGGCCCTAACTATTCAATCTGTTGGAGCAACGCCCTAGGGTGAAGCCTAGGTTGCCCGGTACTTAGAAATGACCATAACTTTCACACTGGTTGCTATTATTCGTTTTATACGATGGAAAATCTGTTATATTTATATTGCATTTTATGTTTCTGGCGGTGCATTCTTAGGCCCTAAGTGTTCGATCTGGTGGAGCAACGCCCTAGAGTGAAGCCTAGTTTGCCCGGAACGTAGAAATGATCATCACTTTCAAACTGATTGCAATTAATCCTTTTAAACGATGGAAAAACTGTTGTATTTATATTGCATTTTATGCTTCGGGCGTAGACTTCTATGGCCCTACCTATTCGATCTGGTGGAGCAACAACGTACAGTGAAGCCTAGGTTGCCCGGAACGTAGATATGACCATAAGCTTCACACAGGTTGCAATTATTCGTTTTCTACGATGGAAAAGCTGATGTATTTATATTGTATTTTATGCTTCCGGTGTTGACTTCTAAGGCCCTAACTATTCAATCTGTTGGAGCAACGCCCTAGGGTGAAGCCCAGGTTGCCCGGAAAGTAGAAATGACCATAACTATCACACTGGTGGGAATTATTCGTTTTATACGATGGAAAAACTGTTCTATTTATTTTGTATTTTATTCTTCGGGCGTTGACTTCTAAGGCCCTAACTATTCAATCTGTTGGAGCAACGCCCTAGGGTGAAGCCTAGGTTGCCCGGAAAGTAGAAATAACCACAACTTTCATACTTGTTGCAATTATTCGTTTTATACGATGGAAAAACTGTTATATTTATATTGTATTTTATGCTTATGGCGTTGTCTTCTTAGGCCCTAACTATTCCATCTGGTGGAACGACGCCCCAGAGTGAAGCCTAGGTTGCGCAGAACGTAGAAATGACCATCACTTTCACACTGGTTGCAATTATTCCTGTTATACGATGGAAAAACTCTTGTATATTTATTGTATTTTATGCTTCGGGCGTTGACTTCCATGGCCCTACTTATTCGATTTGGTGGAACAACACCCTACAGTGAAGGCTAGGCTGTCAGAAACGTAGAAATGAACATAACTTTCACACTAGTAGCAATTATTCGTTTTATACAATGAAAAAACTGACCTATTTATTTTGTATTTTATGCTTCGGGCGTTGACTTCTAAGGCCCTAACTATTCGATCTGGTGGAGCAACGCCCTAGAGTGAAGCCTAGGTTGCCCGGAACGTAGAAATGACCAGAACTTTCACACTGGTTGCTATTATTCGTTTTATACGATGGAAAAACTGTTATATTTATATTGTACTTTATGCTTCTGGCGTTGACTTCTTAGGCCCTAAGTGTTCGATCTGGTGGAGCAACGCCCTAGAGTGAAGCCTAGGGTGCCCGGAACGTAGAAATGATCATCACTTTCAAACTGGTTGCAATTAATCCTTTTATACGATGGAAAAACTGTTGTATTTATATTGCATTTTATGCCTCGGGCGTAGACTTCTATGGCCCTACCTATTCGATCTGGTGGAGCAACACCCTACAGTGAAGCCTAGGTTGCCCGGAACGTAGATATGACCATAAACTTCACACAGGTTGCAATTATTCGTTTTCTACGATGGAAAAGCTGTTGTATTTAAATTGTATTTTATGATTCCGGTGTTGACTTCTTAGACCCTAACTCTTCGACCTGGTGGAGCAACGCCTCAGAGTGAAGCCTAGGTTGCCCGGAACGTAGAAATACCCATTACTTTCACACTGGTTGCAATTATTAGTTTTATACGATGGAAAAACTGTTCTATTTATTTTGTATTTTATGCTTCGGGCGTTGACTTCTAAGGCCCTAACTATTCAAACTGTTGGATCAACGCCCTAGGGTGAAGCCTAGGTTGCCCGGAAAGTAGAAATGACCATACCTTTCATACTGGTTGCAATTATTTGTTTTATACGACGGAAAAGCTGTTGCATTTATACCGTATTTTATGCTTCTGGCGTTGACATCTTATGCCCTAACTATTCCATCTGGTGGAACAACGCGCTAGGGTGAAGCCTGTGTTTCCCGGAACGTAGAAATGACCATAACATTCACTCCGGTAGCAATTATTCGTTTTATACGATGGAAAAACTGTTCTATTTATTTTGTATGTTATGCTTCGGGCGTTGACTTCTAAGGCCCTAACTATTCAATCTGTTGGAGCAACGCCCTAGGGTGATGCCTAGGTTGCCCGGAAAGTAGAAATAACCACAACTTTCATACTTGTTGCAATTATTCGATTTATACGATGGAAAAACTGTTATATTTATATTGTATTTTATGCTTCGGGCGTTGACTTCTTAGGCCCTAACTATTCGATCTGGCGGAACGAAGCCCTAGAGTGAAGCCTAGGTTGCCCAGAACGTAGAAATGAAAATCACTTTCACACTGGTTGCAATTATTCCTGTTATACGATGGAAAAACCCTTGTATATTTATTGTATTTTATGCTTCGGGCGTTGACTTCCATGGCCCTAACTATTCAATCTGTTGGAGCAACGCCCTAGGGTGAACCCTAGGTTGCCCGGAAAATAGAAATAACCACAACTTTCATACTTGTTGCAATTATTCCTGTTATACGATGGAAAAACTCTTGTATATTTATTGTATTTTATGCTTCGGGCGTTGACTTCCATGGCCCTACCTATTCGATTTGGTGGAGCAACACACTACAGTGAAGCCTAGTTTGTCAGAAACGTAGAAATGAACATAACTTTCACACTGGTAGCAATTACTCGTTTTATACAATGGAAAAACTGTTCTATTTATTTTGTATTTTATGCTTCGGGCGTTGACTTCTAAGGCCCTAACTATTCGATCTGGTGGAGCAACGCCCTAGAGTGAAGCCTAGGTTGCCCGGAACGTAGAAATGACCAGAACTTTCACACTGGTTGCTATTATTCGTTTTATACGATGGAAAAACTCTTGTATATTTATTGTATTTTATGCTTCGGGCGTTGACTTCTAAGGCCCTAACTATTCGAACTGGTGGAGCAACGCCCTAGAGTGAAGCCTAGGTTGCCCGGAACGTAGAAATGACCAGAACTTTCACACTGGTTGCTATTATTCGTTTTATACGATGGAAAAACTGGTATATTCATATTGTATTTTATGCTTCTGGCGTTGACTTCTATGGCCCTACCTATTCGATTTGGTGGAGCAACACCCTACAGTGCAGCCTAGGTTGCCCAGAACGTAGAAATGACCACCACTTTCACACTGGTTGCAATTATTCCTG
The DNA here is from genome assembly GCF_051401765.1 of Calliopsis andreniformis. Lineage (NCBI taxonomy): Eukaryota > Metazoa > Arthropoda > Insecta > Hymenoptera > Andrenidae > Calliopsis > Calliopsis andreniformis. The sequence continues at coordinate 16,243,075 of NW_027480428.1, forward strand.
TTATACGATGGAAAAACTCTTGTATATTTATTGTATTTTATGCTTCGGGCGTTGACTTCCATGGCCCTACTTATTCGATTTGGTGGAGCAACACCCTACAGTGAAGCCTAGGCTGTCAGAAACGTAGAAATGAACATAACTTTCACACTAGTAGCAATTATTCGTTTTATACAATGAAAAAACTGACCTATTTATTTTGTATTTTATGCTTCGGGCGTTGACTTCTAAGGCCCTAACTATTCGATCTGGTGGAGCAACGCCCTAGAGTGAAGCCTAGGTTGCCCGGAACGTAGAAATGACCAGAACTTTCACACTGGTTGCTATTATTCGTTTTATACGATGGAAAAACTGTTATATTTATATTGTACTTTATGCTTCTGGCGTTGACTTCTTAGGCCCTAAGTGTTCGATCTGGTGGAGCAACGCCCTAGAGTGAAGCCTAGGTTGCCCGGAACGTAGAAATGATCATCACTTTCAAACTGGATGCAATTAATCCTTTTATACGATGGAAAAACTGTTGTATTTATATTGCATTTTATGCTTCGGGCGTAGACTTCTATGGCCCTACCTATTCGATCTGGTGGAGCAACACCCTACAGTGAAGCCTAGGTTGCCCGGAACGTAGAAATACCCATTACTTTCACAATGGTTGCAATTATTAGTTTTATACGATGGAAAAACTGTTATATTCATATTGTATTTTATGCTTCCGGTGTTGACTTCTTAGACCCTAACTCTTCGACCTGGTGGAGCAACGCCTCAGAGTTAAGTCTAGGATTCCCGAAACGTCGAAATGATCGTAATTTTCGCACTGGTTGCAATTAGTCATGCTATACAATGGAAAAATTGTTGTACTTATACTGTATTTTATGCTTCTGGCGTTGACTTCTAAGGCCGTAGCTTTCCGATGTGGTGGAGCAACGCCCTAGAGTGAAGCCTAGGTTGCCCGGAACGTAGAGATACCCATTACATTCACACTGTTTGCAATTATTCCTTTTATACGATGGAAAAGCTGTTGCATTTATATCGTATTTTATGATTCTGGCGTTGACTTCTAAGGACCTAACTATTCGAAATGGTGGAGCAACGGCCTAGAGTGAAGCCTAGGTTGCTCGGAATGTAGAAATAACCATAACTTTCACACTGATTGCTATTATTCGTTTTATACGATGGAAAAGCTGTTGCATCTTTATTGTATTTTATGCTTCGGGCGTTGACTTCCATGGCCCTAACTATTCAATCTGTTGGAGCAACGCCCTAGGGTGAAGCCTAGGTTGCCCAGAAAGTAGAAATAACCACAACTTTCACACTGGTTGCTATAATTCATTTTATACGATGGAAAAACTGTTATATTCATATTGTATTTTATGCTTCTGGCGTTGACTTCCATGGCCCTACCTATTCGATTTGGTGGAGCAACACCCTACAGTGAAGCCTAGGTTGTCAGAAACGTCGAAATGACCATTACTTTCACACTGTTTGCTATTATTCATTATATACGATGGAAAAGGTGTTGTATTTATATTGTATTTTATGCTTCTAGCGTTGACTGCTAAGGCCGTAGCTACTAGATGTGGCGGAGTAACGCCCTAGAGTGACGCCCACGTTGCCTGGAACGTAGAAATGACCATTACTTTCACAGTGTTTCCAATTATTCATTTTATACGATGGAAAAACTGTTGTACTTATATTGTATTTTATTCTTATGGCGTTGAATTCTAAGTCCCTAGCTATGCGATCTGGTGGAGCAAGGCCCTAGAGTGAAACCTAGGTTGCCCGGAACGTAGAAATTACCATAACTTTCACACTGGCAGGAATTTTTCGTTTTATACGATGGAACAACTGTTCTATTTATTTTGTATTTCATGCTTCGGGCGCTGACTTCTAAGGCCCTAACTATTCAATCTGTTGTAACAACGCCCTATGGTGAAGCCTAGGTTGCCCAGAAAGTAGAAATGACTGTAACTTTCATACTGGTTGCAATTATTCGTTTTTTACGATGGAAAAACTGTTGTATTTATATTGTATTTTATGCTTCTGGCGCTGACTTCTGGGGCACTAACTATTCGATCTGGTGGAGCAGCGCCCTAGGGTGAAGCCTAGGTTGCCGGGAACGTAGAAATGACCATTACTTTTACACTGGTTTCAATTATTCGTTCTATACGATGGAAAAACTGTTGCATCTTTATTGTATTTTATGCTTCGGGCGTTGACTTCTAAGGCCCTAACTATTCCATCTGGTGGAGCAACGCCCTAAAGTGAAACCTAGGTTGCCCGGAACAATGACATGCCATTACTTTCACACTGGTTGCAATAATTCCTGATAAACGATGGAAAAACTGTTGCATCTTTATTGTATTTTATGCTTCTGGCGTTGACTTCTAAGGACCTAACTATTCGATCTGGTGGAGCAACGCCCTAGAGTGAAGCCTAGGTTGCCCGGAAAGTAGAAATGTCCATAACTTTCACACTGGTTGCAATTATTCGTTTTATACGATGGAAAAGCTGTTGCCTTTGTACCGTATTTTATGCTTCTGATGTTGACTTCCTATGCCGTAACTATTCCATCTGGTGGAACAACAACCAAGGGTGATGCCTAGGTTGCCCGGAACGTAGAAATGACAATAACTTTCACACCGGTAGCAATTATTCGTTTTATACGATGGAAAAACTGTTGTATTTATATTGCATTTTATGCTTCGGGCGTGGACTTGTAAGGCCCTAACTATTCAATCTGTTGGAGCAACGCCCTAGGGTGAAGCCTAGGTTGCCCGGTACTTAGAAATGACCATAACTTTCACACTGGTTGCTATTATTCGTTTTATACGATGGAAAATCTGTTATATTTATATTGCATTTTATGTTTCTGGCGGTGCATTCTTAGGCCCTAAGTGTTCGATCTGGTGGAGCAACGCCCTAGAGTGAAGCCTAGTTTGCCCGGAACGTAGAAATGATCATCACTTTCAAACTGATTGCAATTAATCCTTTTATACGATGGAAAAACTGTTGTATTTATATTGCATTTTATGCTTCGGGCGTAGACTTCTATGGCCCTACCTATTCGATCTGGTGGAGCAACAACGTACAGTGAAGCCTAGGTTGCCCGGAACGTAGATATGACCATAAGCTTCACACAGGTTGCAATTATTCGTTTTCTACGATGGAAAAGCTGATGTATTTATATTGTATTTTATGCTTCCGGTGTTGACTTCTAAGGCCCTAACTATTCAATCTGTTGGAGCAGCGCCCTAGGGTGAAGCCCAGGTTGCCCGGAAAGTAGAAATGACCACAACTTACATACTTGTTGCTATTATTCGTTTTATACGATGGAAAAACTGTTATATTTATATTGTATTTTATGCTTCGGGCGTTGACTTCTTAAGCCCTAACTATTCGATCTGGCAGAACGAAGCCCTAGAGTGAAGCCTAGGTTGCCCAGAACGTAGAAATGACCATCACTTTCACACTGGTTGCAATTATTCCTGTTATACGATGGAAAAGCTCTTGTATATTTATTGCATTTTATGCTTCGGGCGTTGACTTCCATGGCCCTACCTATTCGATTTGGTGGAGCAACACACTACAGTGAAGCCTAGGTTGTCAGAAACGTAGAAATGAACATAACTTTCACACTGGTAGCAATTACTCGTTTTATACAATGGAAAAACTGTTCTATTTATTTTGTATTTTATGCTTCGGGCGTTGACTTCTAAGGCCCTAACTATTCGAACTGGTGGAGCAACGCCCTAGAGTGAAGCCTAGGTTGCCCGGAACGTAGAAATGACCAGAACTTTCACACTGGTTGCTATTATTCGTTTTATACGATGGAAAAACTGTTATATTCATATTGTATTTTATGCTTCTGGCGTTGACTTCTATGGCCCTACCTATTCGATTTGGTGGAGCAACACCCTACAGTGCAGCCTAGGTTGCCCAGAACGTAGAAATGACCACCACTTTCACACTGGTTGCAATTATTCCTGTTATACGATGGAAAAACTCTTGTATATTTATTGTATTTTATGCTTCGGGCGTTGACTTCCATGGCCCTACTTATTCGATTTGGTGGAGCAACACCCTACAGTGAAGCCTAGGCTGTCAGAAACGTAGAAATGAACATAACTTTCACACTAGTAGCAATTATTCGTTTTATACAATGAAAAAACTGACCTATTTATTTTGTATTTTATGCTTCGGGCGTTGACTTCTAAGGCCCTAACTATTCGATCTGGTGGAGCAACGCCCTAGAGTGAAGCCTAGGTTGCCCGGAACGTAGAAATGACCAGAACTTTCACACTGGTTGCTATTATTCGTTTTATACGATGGAAAAACTGTTATATTTATATTGTACTTTATGCTTCTGGCGTTGACTTCTTAGGCCCTAAGTGTTCGATCTGGTGGAGCAACGCCCTAGAGTGAAGCCTAGGTTGCCCGGAACGTAGAAATGATCATCACTTTCAAACTGGATGCAATTAATCCTTTTATACGATGGAAAAACTGTTGTATTTATATTGCATTTTATGCATCGGGCGTAGACTTCTATGGCCCTACCTATTCGATCTGGTGGAGCAACACCCTACAGTGAAGCCTAGGTTGCCCGGAACGTAGAAATACCCATTACTTTCACAATGGTTGCAATTATTAGTTTTATACGATGGAAAAACTGTTATATTCATATTGTATTTTATGCTTCCGGTGTTGACTTCTTAGACCCTAACTCTTCGACCTGGTGGAGCAACGCCTCAGAGTTAAGTTAGGATTCCCGAAACGTCGAAATGATCGTAATTTTCGCACTGGTTGCAATTAGTCATGCTATACAATGGAAAAATTGTTGTACTTATACTGTATTTTATGCTTCTGGCGTTGACTTCTAAGGCCGTAGCTTTCCGATGTGGTGGAGCAACGCCCTAGAGTGAAGCCTAGGTTGCCCGGAACGTAGAGATACCCATTACATTCACACTGTTTGCAATTATTCCTTTTATACGATGGAAAAGCTGTTGCATTTATATCGTATTTTATGATTCTGGCGTTGACTTCTAAGGACCTAACTATTCGAAATGGTGGAGCAACGGCCTAGAGTGAAGCCTAGGTTGCTCGGAATGTAGAAATAACCATAACTTTCACACTGATTGCTATTATTCGTTTTATACGATGGAAAAACTGTTGCATCTTTATTGTATTTTATGCTTCGGGCGTTGACTTCCATGGCCCTAACTATTCAATCTGTTGGAGCAACGCCCTAGGGTGAAGCCTAGGTTGCCCAGAAAGTAGAAATAACCACAACTTTCACACTGGTTGCTATAATTCGTTTTATACGATGGAAAAACTGTTATATTCATATTGTATTTTATGCTTCTGGCGTTGACTTCCATGGCCCTACCTATTCGATTTGGTGGAGCAACACCCTACAGTGAAGCCTAGGTTGTCAGAAACGTCGAAATGACCATTACTTTCACACTGTTTGCTATTATTCATTATATACGATGGAAAAGGTGTTGTATTTATATTGTATTTTATGCTTCTAGCGTTGACTGCTAAGGCCGTAGCTACTAGATGTGGCGGAGTAACGCCCTAGAGTGACGCCCACGTTGCCTGGAACGTAGAAATGACCATTACTTTCACAGTGTTTCCAATTATTCATTTTATACGATGGAAAAACTGTTGTACTTATATTGTATTTTATTCTTATGGCGTTGAATTCCAAGATCCTAGCTATGCGATCTGGTGGAGCAAGGCCCTAGAGTGAAACCTAGGTTGCCCGGAACGTAGAAATTACCATAACTTTCACACTGGCAGGAATTTTTCGTTTTATACGATGGAACAACTGTTCTATTTATTTTGTATTTCATGCTTCGGGCGTTGACTTCTAAGGCCCTAACTATTCAATCTGTTGTAACAACGCCCTATGGTGAAGCCTAGGTTGCCCAGAAAGTAGAAATGACTGTAACTTTCATACTGGTTGCAATTATTCGTTTTTTACGATGGAAAAACTGTTGTATTTATATTGTATTTTATGCTTCTGGCGCTGACTTCTGGGGCACTAACTATTCGATCTGGTGGAGCAGCGCCCTAGGGTGAAGCCTAGGTTGCCGGGAACGTAGAAATGACCATTACTTTTACACTGGTTTCAATTATTCGTTCTATACGATGGAAAAACTGTTGCATCTTTATTGTATTTTATGCTTCGGGCGTTGACTTCTAAGGCCCTAACTATTCCATCTGGTGGAGCAACGCCCTAAAGTGAAACCTAGGTTGCCCGGAACAATGACATGCCATTACTTTCACACTGGTTGCAATAATTCCTGATAAACGATGGAAAAACTGTTGCATCTTTATTGTATTTTATGCTTCTGGCGTTGACTTCTAAGGACCTAACTATTCGATCTGGTGGAGCAACGCCCTAGAGTGAAGCCTAGGTTGCCCGGAAAGTAGAAATGTCCATAACTTTCACACTGGTTGCAATTATTCGTTTTATACGATGGAAAAGCTGTTGCCTTTGTACCGTATTTTATGCTTCTGATGTTGACTTCCTATGCCGTAACTATTCCATCTGGTGGAACAACAACCAAGGGTGATGCCTAGGTTGCCCGGAACGTAGAAATGACAATAACTTTCACACCGGTAGCAATTATTCGTTTTATACGATGGAAAAACTGTTGTATTTATATTGCATTTTATGCTTCGGGCGTGGACTTGTAAGTCCCTAACTATTCAATCTGTTGGAGCAACGCCCTAGGGTGAAGCCTAGGTTGCCTGGTACTTAGAAATGACCATAACTTTCACACTGGTTGCTATTATTCGTTTTATACGATGGAAAATCTGTTATATTTATATTGCATTTTATGTTTCTGGCGGTGCATTCTTAGGCCCTAAGTGTTCGATCTGGTGGAGCAACGCCCTAGAGTGAAGCCTAGTTTGCCCGGAACGTAGAAATGATCATCACTTTCTAACTGATTGCAATTAATCCTTTTATACGATGGAAAAACTGTTGTATTTATATTGCATTTTATGCTTCGGGCGTAGACTTCTATGGCCCTACCTATTCGATCTGGTGGAGCAACAACGTACAGTGAAGCCTAGGTTGCCCGGAACGTAGATATGACCATAAGCTTCACACAGGTTGCAATTATTCGTTTTCTACGATGGAAAAGCTGATGTATTTATATTGTATTTTATGCTTCCGGTGTTGACTTCTAAGGCCCTAACTATTCAATCTGTTGGAGCAGCGCCCTAGGGTGAAGCCCAGGTTGCCCGGAAAGTAGAAATGACCATAACTATTACACTGGTGGGAATTATTCGTTTTATACGATGGAAAAACTGTTCCATTTATTTTGTATTTTATGCTTCTGGCGTTGACTTCTAAGGCCCTAACTATTCAATCTATTGGATCAACGCCCTAGGGTGAAGCCTTGGTTGCCCGGAAAGTAGAAATGACCATACCTTTCATACTGGTTGCAATTATTTGTTTTATACGACGGAAAAGCTGTTGCATTTATACCGTATTTTATGCTTCTGGCGTTGACTTCTTATGCCCTAACTATTCCATCTGGCGGAACAACGCCCTAGGGTGAAGCCTGTGTTTCCCGGAACGTAGAAATGACCATAACTATCACACCGGTAGCAATTATTCGTTTTATACGATGGAAAAACTGATCCATTTATTTTGTATGTTATGCTTCGGGCGTTGACTTCTAAGGCACTAACTATTGAATCTGTTGGAGCAACGCCCTAGGGTGAAGCCAAGGTTGCCCGGAAAGTAGAAATAACCACAACTTACATACTTGTTGCTATTATTCGTTTTATACGATGGAAAAACTGTTATATTCATATTGTATTTTATGCTTCTGGCGTTGACTTCTATGGCCCTACCTATTCGATTTGGTGGAGCAACACCCTACAGTGAAGCCTAGGTTGTCAGAAACGTAGAAACGACCATTACTTTCACACTGTTTGCTATTATTCATTTTATACGATGGAAAAGGTGTTGTATTTATATTGTATTTTATGCTTCTAGCGTTCACTGCTAAGGCCGTAGCTATTAGATGTGGCGGAGTAACGCCCTAGAGTGACGCCTACGTTGCCTGGGACGTAGAAATGACCATTACTTTCACAATGTTTCCAATTATTCATTTTATACGATGGAAAAACTGTTGTACTTATATTGTATTTTATTCTTATGGCGTTGAATTCTAAGTCCCTAGCTATGCGATCTGGTGGAGCAACGCCCTAGAGTGAAACCTAGGTTGCCCGGAACGTAGAAATTACCATAACTTTCACACTGGTAGGAATTATTCGTTTTATACGATGGAACAACTGTTCTATTTATTTTGTATTTCATGCTTCGGGCGTTGACTTCTAAGGCCCTAACTATTCAATCTGCTGTCACAACGCCCTATGGTGAAGCCTAGGTTGCCCGGAAAGTAGAAATGACTGTAACTTTCATACTGGTTGCAATTATTCGTTTTATACGATGGAAAAACTGTTGTATTTATATTGTATTTTATGCTTCTGGCGCTGACTTCTAGGGCACTAACTATTCGATCTGGTGGAGCAGCGCCCTAGGGTGAAGCCTAGGCTGCCGGGAACGTAGAAATGACCAGAACTTTCACACTGGTTGCTATTATTCGTCTTATACGATGGAGAAACTGTTATATTTATATTGTATTTTATGCTTCTGGCGTTGACTTCTATGGCCCTACCTATTCGATTTGGTGGAGCAACACCCTACAGTGAAGCCTAGGCTGTCAGAATCGTAGAAATGAACATAACTTTCACACTGGTAGCAATTATTCGTTTTATACAATGGAAAAACTGTTCTTTTTATTTTGTATTTTATGCTTCTGGCGTTGACTTCTATGGCCCTACCTATTCGATTTGGTGGAGCAACACCCTACAGTGAAGCCTAGGCTGTCAGAAACGTAGAAATGAACATAACTTTCACACTGGTTGCAATTATTAGTTTTATACGATGGAAAAACTGTTCTATTTATTTTGTATTTTATGCTTCGGCCGTTGACTTCTAAGGCCCTAACTATTCAAACTGTTGGATCAACGCCCTAGGGTGAAGCCTAGGTTGCCCGGAAAGTAGAAATGACCATACCTTTCATACTGGTTGCAATTATTTGTTTTATACGACGGAAAAGCTGTTGCATTTATACCGTATTTTATGCTTCTGGCGTTGACATCTTATGCCCTAACTATTCCATCTGGTGGAGCAACGCGCTAGGGTGAAGCCTATGTTTCCCGGAACGTAGAAATGACCATAACATTCACACCGGTAGCAATTATTCGTTTTATACGATGGAAAAACTGTTCTATTTATTTTGTATGTTATGCTTCGGGCGTTGACTTCTAAGGCCCTAACTATTCAATCTGTTGGAGCAACGCCCTAGGGTGATGCCTAGGTTGCCCGGAAAGTAGAAAAAACCACAACTTTCATACTTGTTGCAATTATTCGATTTATACGATGGAAAAACTGTTATATTTATATTGTATTTTATGCTTCGGGCGTTGACTTCTTAGGCCCTAACTATTCGATCTGGCGGAACGAAGCCCTAGAGTGAAGCCTAGGTTGCCCAGAACGTAGAAATGAAAATCACTTTCACACTGGTTGCAATTATTCCTGTTATACGATGGAAAAACCCTTGTATATTTATTGTATTTTATGCTTCGGGCGTTGACTTCCATGGCCCTAACTATTCAATCTGTTGGAGCAACGCCCTAGGGTGAACCCTAGGTTGCCCGGAAAATAGAAATAACCACAACTTTCATACTTGTTGCAATTATTCCTGTTATACGATGGAAAAACTCTTGTATATTTATTGTATTTTATGCTTCGGGCGTTGACTTCCATGGCCCTACCTATTCGATTTGGTGGAGCAACACACTACAGTGAAGCCTAGTTTGTCAGAAACGTAGAAATGAACATAACTTTCACACTGGTAGCAATTACTCCTTTTATACAATGGAAAAACTGTTCTATTTATTTTGTATTTTATGCTTCGGGCGTTGACTTCTAAGGCCCTAACTATTCGATCTGGTGGAGCAACGCCCTAGAGTGAAGCCTAGGCTGCCCGGAACGTAGAAATGACCAGAACTTTCACACTGGTTGCTATTATTCGTTTTATACGATGGAAAAACTGTTATATTCATATTGTATTTTATGCTTCCGGTGTTGACTTCTTAGACCCTAACTCTTCGACCTGGTGGAGCAACGACTCAGAGTTAAGTCTAGGATGCCCGAAACGTCGAAATGATCGTTACTTTCGCACTGGTTGCAATTAGTCATGCTATACAATGGAAAAATTGTTGTATTTATACTGTATTTTATGCTTCTGGCGTTGACTTCTAAGGCCGTAGCTTTCCGATGTGGTGGAGCAACGCCGTAGAGTGAAGCCTAGGTTGCCCGGAACGTAGAGATACCCATTACATTCACACTGTTTGCAATTATTCCTTTTATACGATGGAAAAGCTGTTGCATTTATATCGTATTTTATGATTCTGGCGTTGACTTCTAAGGACCTAACTATTCGATCTGGTGGAGCAACGGCCTAGAGTGAAGCCTAGGTTGCTCGGAATGTAGAAATGACCATAACTTTCACACTGATTGCTATTATTCGTTTTATACGATGGAAAAACTGTTGCATCTTTATTGTATTTTATGCTTCGGGCGTTGACTTCTAAGGCCCTAACTATTCAATCTGTTGTAACAACGCCCTATGGTGAAGCCTAGGTTGCCCAGAAAGTAGAAATGACTGTAACTTTCATACTGGTTGCAATTATTCGTTTTTTACGATGGAAAAACTGTTGTATTTATATTGTATTTTATGCTTCTGGCGCTGACTTCTAGGGCACTAACTATTCGATCTGGTGGAGCAGCGCCCTAGGGTGAAGCCTAGGTTGCCCGGAACGTAGAAATGACCATTACTTTTACACTGGTTTCAATTGTTCGTTCTATACGATGGAAAAACTGTTGCATCTTTATTGTATTTTATGCTTCGGGCGTTGACTTCTAAGGCCCTATCTATTCCATCTGGTGGAGCAACGCCCTAAAGTGAATCCTAGGTTGCCCGGAACAATGATATGCCATTACTTTCACACTGGTTGCAATAATTCCTGATAAACGATGGAAAAACTGTTGCATCTTTATTGTATTTTATGCTTCTGGCGTTGACTTCTAAGGCCCTAAATATTCGATCTGGTGGAGCAGCGCCCTAGAGTGAAGCCTAGGTTGCCCGGAAAGTAGAAATGACCATAACTTTCACACTGGTTGCAATTATTCGTTTTATACGATGGAAAAGCTGTTGCATTTATACCGTATTTTATGCTTCTGGTGTTGACTTCCTATGCCCTAACTATTCCATCTGGTGGAACAACAACCAAGGGTGATGCCTAGGTTGCCCGGAACGTAGAAATGACCATAACTTTCACACCGGTAGCAATTATTCGTTTTATACGATGGAAAAACTGTTGTATTTATATTGCATTTTATGCTTCGGGCGTTGACTTGTAAGGCCCTAACTATTCAATCTGTTGGAGCAACGCCCTAGGGTGAAGCCTAGGTTGCCCGGTACTTAGAAATGACCATAAATTTCACACTGGTTGCTATTATTCGTTTTATACGATGGAAAAACTGTTATATTTATATTGCATTTTATGCTTCTGGCGGTGCCTTCTTAGGCCCTAAGTGTTCGATCTGGTGGAGCAACGCCCTAGAGTGAAGCCTAGTTTGCCCGGAACGTAGAAATGATCATCACTTTCAAACTGATTGCAATTAATCCTTTTATACGATTGAAAAACTGTTGTATTTATATTGCATTTTATGCTTCGGGCGTAGACTTCTATGGCCCTACCTATTCGATCTGCTGGAGCAACAACGTACAGTGAAGCCTAGGTTGCCCGGAACGTAGATATGACCATAAGCTTCACACAGGTTGCAATTATTCGTTTTCTACGATGGAAAAGCTGTTGTATTTATATTGTATTTTATGCTTCCGTTGTTGACTTCTTAGACCCTAACTCTTCGATCTGGTGGAGCAACGCCTCAGAGTTAAGTCTAGGATGCCCGAAACGTCGAAATGATCGTTACTTTCGCACTGGTTGCAATTAGTCATGCTATACAATGGAAAAACTGTTGCATTTATACTGTATTTTATGCTTCTGGCGTTGACTTCTAAGGCCGCAGCTATTCGATGTGGGGGAGCAACGCCCTAGAGTGATGCCTAGGTTGCCCGGAACGTAGAAATGCCCATTACTTTCACACTGGTTGCAATTATTAGTTTTATACGATGGAAAAACTGTTCTATTTATTTTGTATTTTATGCTTCGGGCGTTGACTTCTAAGGCCCTAACTATTCAATCTGTTGGAACAACGCCCTAGGGTGAAGCCTAGGTTGCCCGGAAAGTAGAAATGACCATACCTTTCATACTGGTTGCAATTATTTGTTTTATACGACGGAAAAGCTGTTGCATTTATACCGTATTTTATGCTTCTGGCGTTGACATCTTATGCCCTAACTATTCCATCTGGTGGAACAACGCGCTAGGGTGAAGCCTGTGTTTCCCGGAACGTAGAAATGACCATAACATTCACACCGGTAGCAATTATTCGTTTTATACGATGGAAAAACTGTTCTATTTATTTTGTATGTTATGCTTCGGGCGTTGACTTCTAAGGCCCTAACTATTCAATCTGTTGGAGCAACGCCCTAGGGTGATGCCTAGGTTGCCCGGAAAGTAGAAATAACCACAACTTTCATACTTGTTGCAATTATTCGATTTATACGATGGAAAAACTGTTATATTTATATTGTATTTTATGCTTCGGGCGTTGACTTCTTAGGCCCTAACTATTCGATCTGGCGGAACGAAGCCCTAGAGTGAAGCCTAGGTTGCCCAGAACGTAGAAATGAAAATCACTTTCACACTGGTTGCAATTATTCCTGTTATACGATGGAAAAACCCTTGTATATTTATTGCATTTTATGCTTCGAGCGTTGACTTCCATGGCCCTAACTATTCAATCTGTTGGAGCAACGCCCTAGGGTGAACCCTAGGTTGCCCGGAAAATAGAAATAACCACAACTTTCATACTTGTTGCAATTATTCCTGTTATACGATGGAAAAACTCTTGTATATTTATTGTATTTTATGCTTCGGGCGTTGACTTCCATGGCCCTACCTATTCGATTTGGTGGAGCAACACACTACAGTGAAGCCTAGTTTGTCAGAAACGTAGAAATGAACATAACTTTCACACTGGTAGCAATTACTCGTTTTATACAATGGAAAAACTGTTCTATTTATTTTGTATTTTATGCTTCGGGCGTTGACTTCTAAGGCCCTAACTATTCGATCTGGTGGAGCAACGCCCTAGAGTGAAGCCTAGGTTGCCCGGAACGTAGAAATGACCAGAACTTTCACACTGGTTGCTATTATTCGTTTTATACGATGGAAAAACTGTTATATTCATATTGTATTTTATGCTTCCGGTGTTGACTTCTTAGACCCTAACTCTTCGACCTGGTGGAGCAACGACTCAGAGTTAAGTCTAGGATGCCCGAAACGTCGAAATGATCGTTACTTTCGCACTGGTTGCAATTAGTCATGCTATACAATGGAAAAATTGTTGTATTTATACTGTATTTTATGCTTCTGGCGTTGACTTCTAAGGCCGTAGCTTTCCGATGTGGTGGAGCAACGCCGTAGAGTGAAGCCTAGGTTGCCCGGAACGTAGAGATACCCATTACATTCACACTGTTTGCAATTATTCCTTTTATACGATGGAAAAGCTGTTGCATTTATATCGTATTTTATGATTCTGGCGTTGACTTCTAAGGACCTAACTATTCGATCTGGTGGAGCAACGGCCTAGAGTGAAGCCTAGGTTGCTCGGAATGTAGAAATGACCATAACTTTCACACTGATTGCTATTATTCGTTTTATACGATGGAAAAACTGTTGCATCTTTATTGTATTTTATGCTTCGGGCGTTGACTTCTAAGGCCCTAACTATTCAATCTGTTGTAACAACGCCCTATGGTGAAGCCTAGGTTGCCCAGAAAGTAGAAATGACTGTAACTTTCATACTGGTTGCAATTATTCGTTTTTTACGATGGAAAAACTGTTGTATTTATATTGTATTTTATGCTTCTGGCGCTGACTTCTAGGGCACTAACTATTCGATCTGGTGGAGCAGCGCCCTAGGGTGAAGCCTAGGTTGCCGGGAACGTAGAAATGACCATTACTTTTACACTGGTTTCAATTGTTCGTTCTATACGATGGAAAAACTGTTGCATCTTTATTGTATTTTATGCTTCGGGCGTTGACTTCTAAGGCCCTATCTATTCCATCTGGTGGAGCAACGCCCTAAAGTGAATCCTAGGTTGCCCGGAACAATGATATGCCATTACTTTCACACTGGTTGCAATAATTCCTGATAAACGATGGAAAAACTGTTGCATCTTTATTGTATTTTATGCTTCTGGCGTTGACTTCTAAGGCCCTAAATATTCGATCTGGTGGAGCAGCGCCCTAGAGTGAAGCCTAGGTTGCCCGGAAAGTAGAAATGACCATAACTTTCACACTGGTTGCAATTATTCGTTTTATACGATGGAAAAGCTGTTGCATTTATACCGTATTTTATGCTTCTGGTGTTGACTTCCTATGCCCTAACTATTCCATCTGGTGGAACAACAACCAAGGGTGATGCCTAGGTTGCCCGGAACGTAGAAATGACCATAACTTTCACACCGGTAGCAATTATTCGTTTTATACGATGGAAAAACTGTTGTATTTATATTGCATTTTATGCTTCGGGCGTTGACTTGTAAGGCCCTAACTATTCAATCTGTTGGAGCAACGCCCTAGGGTGAAGCCTAGGTTGCCCGGTACTTAGAAATGACCATAACTTTCACACTGGTTGCTATTATTCGTTTTATACGATGGAAAAACTGTTATATTTATATTGCATTTTATGCTTCTGGCGGTGCCTTCTTAGGCCCTAAGTGTTCGATCTGGTGGAGCAACGCCCTAGAGTGAAGCCTAGTTTGCCCGGAACGTAGAAATGATCATCACTTTCAAACTGATTGCAATTAATCCTTTTATACGATTGAAAAACTGTTGTATTTATATTGCATTTTATGCTTCGGGCGTAGACTTCTATGGCCCTACCTATTCGATCTGCTGGAGCAACAACGTACAGTGAAGCCTAGGTTGCCCGGAACGTAGATATGACCATAAGCTTCACACAGGTTGCAATTATTCGTTTTCTACGATGGAAAAGCTGTTGTATTTATATTGTATTTTATGCTTCCGTTGTTGACTTCTTAGACCCTAACTCTTCGATCTGGTGGAGCAACGCCTCAGAGTTAAGTCTAGGATGCCCGAAACGTCGAAATGATCGTTACTTTCGCACTGGTTGCAATTAGTCATGCTATACAATGGAAAAACTGTTGTATTTATACTGTATTTTATGCTTCTGGCGTTGACTTCTAAGGCCGCAGCTATTCGATGTGGGGGAGCAACGCCCTAGAGTGATGCCTAGGTTGCCCGGAACGTAGAAATGCCCATTACTTTCACACTGGTTGCAATTATTAGTTTTATACGATGGAAAAACTGTTCTATTTATTTTGTATTTTATGCTTCGGGCGTTGACTTCTAAGGCCCTAACTATTCAATCTGTTGGAACAACGCCCTAGGGTGAAGCCTAGGTTGCCCGGAAAGTAGAAATGACCATACCTTTCATACTGGTTGCAAATATTTGTTTTATACGATGGAAAAGCTGTTGTATTTAAACCGTATTTTATGCTTCTGGCGTTGACTTCTTATGCCCTACCTATTCCATCTGGAGGAACAACGCCCTAGGGAGATGCCTGGGTTGCCCGGAACGTAGAAATGACCATAATATTCACACCGGTAGCAATTATTCGTTTTATACGATGGAAAAACTGTTCTATTTATTTTGTATTTTATGCTTCGGGCGTTGACTTCTAAGGCCCTAACTATTCAATCTGTTGGAGCAACGCCCTAGGGTGAAGCCTAGGCTGCCCGGAAAGTACAAATAACCACAACATTCATACTTGTTGCAATTATTCGTTTTATACGATGGAAAAACTGTTATATTTATATTGTATTTTATGCTTCTGGCGTTGTCTTCTAAGGCCCTAACTATTCAATCTGCTGGAGCAACGCCCTAGGGTGAAGCCTAGGTTGCCCGGAAAGTAGAAATAACCACAACTTTCATACTTGTTGCAATTATTCCTGTTATACGATGGAAAAACACTTGTATATTTATTATATTTTATGCTTCGGGCGTTGACTTCCATGGCCCTACCTATTCGATTTGGTGGAGCAACACACTACAGTGAAGCCTAGTTTGTCAGAAACGTAGAAATGAACATAACTTTCACACTGGTAGCAATTACTCGTTTTATACAATGGAAAAACTGTTCTTTTTATTTTGTATTTTATGCTTCGGGCGTTGACTTCTAAGGCCCTAACTATTCGATCTGGTGGAGCAACGCCCTAGAGTGAAGAGTAGGTTGCCCGGAACGTAGACATAACCTCAACTTTCATACTTGTTGCAATTATTCGTTTTATACGATGGAAAAACTGTTATATTTATATTGTATTTTATGCTTCGGGCGTTGACTTCTTAGGCCCTAACTATTCGATCTGGCGGAACGAAGCCCTAGAGTGAAGCCTAGGTTGCCCAGAACGTAGAAATGACCATCACTTTCACACTGGTTGCAATTATTCCTGTTATACGATGGAAAAACTCTTGTATATTTATTGTATTTTATGCTTCGGGCGTTGACTTCCATGGCCCTACCTGTTCGATTTGGTGGAGCAACACCCTACAGTGAAGCCTAGGTTGTCAGAAACGTAGAAATGAACATTACTTTCAAATGTTTCCAATTATTCATTTTATACGATGGAAAAACTGTTGTACTTACATTGTATTTTATTCTTATGGCGTTGAATTCTAAGTCCCTAGCTATGCGATCTGGTGGAGCAACGCCATAGAGTGAAACCAAGGTTTCCCGGAACGTAGAAATTACCATAACTTTCAAACTGGTAGCAATCATTCGATTTATACGATGGAACAACTGTTCTATTTATGTTGTATTTCACGCTTCGGGCGTTGGCTTCTAAGGCCCAAACTATTCAATCTGTTGGAACAACGCCCTAGGGTGAAACCTAGGTTGCCCGGAAAGTAGAAATGACCATAACTTTCAAACTGGTTGCAATTATTCGTTTTGTACAATGGAAAAGCTGTTGAATTTATATTGTATTTTATGCTTCTGGCGTTGACTTCTAAGGCCGCAGCTATTCGATGTGGTGGAGCAACGCCCTAGAGTGATGCCTAGGTTGCCCGGAACGTAGAAATGCCCCTTACTTTCACACTGGTTGCAATTATTAGTTTTATACGATGGAAAAACTGTTCTACTTATTTTGTATTTTATGCTTCGGGCGTTGACTTCTAAGGCCCTAACTATTCAATCTGTTGGAGCAACGCCCTAGGGTGAAGCCTAGGTTGCCCGGAAAGTAGAAATGACCATACCTTTCATACTGGTTGCGATTATTTGTTTTATACGATGAAAAAGCTGTTGTATTTAAACCGTATTTTTGCTTCTGGCGTTGACTTCTTATGCCCTACCTATTCCATCTGGTGGAACAACGCCCTAGGGAGAAGACTGGGTTGCCCGGAACGTAGAAATGACCATAACATTCACACCGGTAGCAAATATTCGTTTTATACGATGGAAAAACTGTTCTATTTGTTTTGTATTTTATGCTTCGGGCGTTGACTTCTAAGGCCCTAACTATTCAATCTGTTGGATCAACGCCCTAGGGTGAAGCCTAGGTTGTCAGAAACGTAGACATTAACATAACTTTCACACTGGTAGCAATTATTCGTTTTATACAATGGAAAAACTGTGCTACTTTTTTTGTATTTTATGCTTCGGGCGCTGACTTCTAAGGCCGTAACTATTCGATCTGGTGGAGCAACGCCCTAGCGTGAAGCCTAGGTTGCCCGGAACGTAGAAATGACCAGAACTTTCACACTGGTTGCTATTATTCGTTTTATACGATGGAAAAACTGTTATATTTATATTGTATTTTATGCTTCTGGCGTTGACTTCTTAGGCCCTAACTTTTCGATCTGGTGGTACAACACCCTAGAGTGAAGCCTAGGTAGCCCGGAAAGTAGAAATGACCATAACTTTCATACTGGTTGCAATTATTCGTTTTGTACAATGGAAAAACTGTTGCATTTATATTGTATTTTATGCTTCTGGCGCTGACTTCTAGGGCACTTGCGATTCGATCTGGTGGAGCAGCGCCCTAGGGTGAAGCCTAGGTTGCCCGAAACGTAGAAATGACCATAACTTTCACACCGGTAGCATTTGTTCGTTTTATACGATGGAAAAACTGTCGTTTTAATATTGCATTTTATGCTTCTGGCGTTGACTTCTTAGGTCCTAACTACTCGATCTGGTGGAGTAATGCCTCACAGTTAAGTCTAGGATGCCCGAAACGTCGAAATTATCGTTACTTTCGCACTGGTTGCAATTAGTCATGCTATACAATGGAAAAACTGTTGTATTTATACTGTATTTTATGCTTCTGGCGTTGACTTCTAAGGCCGTAGCTATTTGCTGTGGTGGAGCAACGCCCTACAGTGACGCCTAGGTTGCCCGGAACGCACAAATGACAATTAATTTCACAATGTTTGCAATTATTCATTTTATACAATGGAAAAACTGTTGTACTTATATTGTATTTTATTCTTCTGGCGTTGAATTCCAAGTCCCTAGCTATTCGATCTGGTGGAGCAACGCCCTAGAGTGAAACCTAGGTTGCTCGGAATGTAGAAATGACCATTACTTTCACACTGTTTGCAATTATTCATTTTATACGATGGAAAAGATGTTGTATTTATATTGTATTTTATGCTTCTGGCGTTGACTTCTAAGGCCGTAGCTATTAGCTGTGGTAGAGGAACGCCCTACAGTGACGCCTAGGTTGCCCGGAACGCAGAAATGACCATTAATTTCACAATGTTTGCAATTATTCATTTTATACAATGGAAAAACTGTTGTACTTATATTGTATTTTATTCTTCTGGCGTTGAATTCCAAGTCCCTAGCTATTCGATCTGGTGGAGCAACGCCCTAGAGTGAAACCTAGGTTGCTCGGAATGTAGAAATGACCATAACTTTCACACTGGTCCCAATTATTCGTTTTATACGATGGAAAAGCTGTTGTATTTATTCCGTATTTTATGCTTCTGGCGTTGACTTCTTATGCCGTAACTATTCCATCTGGTGGAACAACGCCCTAGAGTGAAGCCTAGGTTGCCCGGAACGTAGAAATGTCCATAACTTTCACACCGTTAGCAATTATTCGTTTTATACGATGGAAAAACTGTTGTATTTATATTGTATTTCATGCTTCTGGCGTTGACTTCTAAGGCACTAACTATTCGATCTGGTGGAGCAACGCCATAGAGTGAAGCCGAGGTTGCCCGGAAAGTAGAAATGACCATAACTTTCATACCGGTTGCAATTACACGTTTTATATGATGGAAAAACTGTCCTATTTATATTGTATTTTATGCTTCTGGCGTTCACTTCTTAGGCCCTAACTATTCGATCTGGTGGAACAACGCCCCAGGGTGAAGCCTAGGTTGCCCGGAACGTAGAAATGACCATAACTTTCACACTGGTTGCAATTATTAGTTTTATACGGTGGAAAAAGTGTTCTATTTATTTTGCATTTTATGCTTCGGGCGTTGACTTCTTAGGCCCTAACTATTTGATCTGTTAGAGCAACGCCCTAGGGTGAAGCCTAGGTTGCCCGGAAAGTATAAATGTCCATAACTTTCATAATGGCTGCAATTATTCGTTTTATACGATGGAAAAACTGTTGTATTTATACCGTATTTTAATCTTCTGGCGTTGACTTCTTATGCCGTAACTGTTCCATCTGGTGGAACAACGCCCTACAGTGAAGCCTAGGTTGCCCGGAACGTAGAAATGACCATCACTTTCAAACTGGTTGCAATTATTGCTGTTATATGATGGAAAAGCTGTTGTATTTTTATTGCATTTTATGCTTCGGGCATTGACTTATAAGGCCCTAACTATTCAATCTGTTGTAGCAACGCCCTAGGGTGTAGCCTAGGTTGCCCGTAAAGTAGAAGTGACCATAACTTTCCTACTGGTTGCAATTATTCGTTTTATATGATGGAAAAACTGTTGTATTTATATTGTATTTTGTGCTTCTGGCGTTGACTTCTAAGACCGTAGCTATTAGATGTGGTGGAGCAACGCACTAGAGTGTCGAATAGGTTGCCCGGAACGTAGAAATGACCATAACTTTCACACCGGTAGCAATTACTCGTTTTATACGATGGAAAAACTGTTGTATTTATATTGTATTTCATGCTTGTGGCGTTGACTTCTAAGGGCCTAGCCATTCGATCTGGTGGAGCAACGCCCTAGGGTGAAGCCTAGGTTGCCCGGAACGTAGAAATGACCATCACTTTCAAACTGGTTGCAATTATTCCTGTTATAGGATGGAAAGACTGTTGTATTTTTATTGTATTTTATGCTTCAGGCGCTGACTTCTGAGGCCGTAGCTATTCGATGTGGTGGAAGAACGCCATAGAGTGAAGCCTAGGTTGCCCGGAACGTAGAAATGACCATAACTTTCATACTGGTTGCAATTACTCGTTTTATATGATGGAAGAACTGGTGTATTCATATTGTATTTTATGCAGCTGGCGTTGCCTTCTTAGGCCCTAACTGTTCGATCTGGTGGAACAACGCCCTAGAGTGAAGCCAAGGTTACCCGGAACGTAGAAATGACCAGTACTTTCACACTATTTGCAGTTACTCCTGTTATAGGATGGAAAGACTGTTGTATTTTTATTGTATTTTATGCTTCAGGCGCTGACTTCTGAGGCCGTAGCTATTCGATGTGGTGGAAGAACGCCATAGAGTGAAGCCTAGGTTGCCCGGAACGTAGAAATGACCATAACTTTCATACTGGTTGCAATTACTCGTTTTATATGATGGAAGAACTGGTGTATTCATATTGTATTTTATGCAGCTGGCGTTGCCTTCTTAGGCCCAAACTATTCAATCTGTTGGAGCAACGCCCTAGAGTGAAGCCTATGTTGCCCGGAAAGGAGAAATGACCATCACGTTCACACTGGTTGCAATTAATCCTTTTATACGATGGAAAAGCTGTTGTATTTATATCGTATTTTATGCTTCTGACGTTTACTTCTAAGGACATAACTATTCGATCTGGTGGAGCAACGTCCTAGAGTGAAACCTAGGTTGCTCGGAATGTGGAAATGACCATAACTTTCACACTGGTTGCAATTATTCGTTTTATACGATGGAAACGCTGTTGTATTTATATTGCATTTTATGCCTCTGGCGTTGACTTCTAAGGCACTATTTATTCGATCTGGTGGAGCAACGCCCTAGAGAGAAGCCTAGGTTGCACGGAACGTAGAATTGGCCATCACTTTCAAACTGGTTGCAATTATTCCTGTTATATGATGGAAACACTGCTGTATTTTTTTTGCATTTTATGGTTCGGGCGTTGACTTCTAAGACCCTAACTATTCAATCTGTTGGACAAACGCCTTAGGGTGAAGCCTAGGTTGCCCGGAAAGTAGAAATGACCATAACTTTCACACTGGTTGCTATTATTCGTTTTATACGATGGAAAAACTGTTACATTTATATTGTATTTTATGCTTCTGGCGTTGACTTCTTAGGCCCTAACTAATCGATCTGGTGGAACAACGCCATAGGGTGAAGCCTAGGTTGCCCGGAACGTAGAATTGGCCATCACTTTCAAACTGGTTGCAATTATTCCTGTTATATGATGGAAACACTGCTGTATTTTTTTTGCATTTTATGGTTCGGGCGTTGACTTCTAAGGCCCTAACTATTCAATCTGCTGGACAAACGCCTTAGGGTGAAGCCTAGGTTGCCCGGAAAGTAGAAATGACCATAACTTTCACACTGGTTGCTATTATTCGTTTTATACGATGGAAAAACTGTTACATTTATATTGTATTTTATGCTTCTGGCGTTGACTTCTTAGGCCCTAACTAATCGATCTGGTGGAACAACGCCATAGGGTGAAGCCTAGGTTGCCCGGAACGTAGAAATGGCCATAACTTTCACACTGGTAGCAATTATACGTTTTATACCATGGAAACTCTGTTGTATTTTTATTGCATTTTATGCTTCGGGCGTTGACTTCTAAGGCCCTAACTATTCAGTCTGTTGGAACAACGCCCTAGGGTGAAGTCTAGGTTGCTCGGAAAGTAGAAATGACCATACCTTTCACACTGGTTGCAATTATTCGTTTTATACGATGGAAAAGCTGTTGTATTTATATCGTGTTTTATGCTTCTGGCGTTGACATCTTAGGCCGTAACTATACGGTCTGGTCGAGCAACGCCCTGGAGTGAAACCTAGGTTGCCCGGAACGTAGATTTGGCCATCACTTTCAAACTGGTTGCAAATATTCCTGTTATATGATGGAAAAACTGTTGTATTTATATTGTATTTTATGCTTCTGGCGTTCACTTCTTAGGCCCTAACTATTCGATCTGGTGGAACAACGCCCTAGGGTGAAACCTAGGTTACCCGGTACGTGGAAATGACCAGTACTTTCATACTGTTTGCAGTTATTCCTGTTATACGATGGAAAAACTTTCGCATCTTTATTGTATTTTATGCTGCTGGCGTTGACTTCTAATTCCCTAACTGTTTGATCTGGTGGAGCGACGCCCTAGAGTGAAGCCTAGGTTGCCCGGAATGTAGAAATGACTATAACTTTCACACTGGTTGCTATTATTCGTTTTATACGATGGAAAACCTGTTATATTTATATTGTATTTTATGCTTCTGGCGTTGACTTCTTAGGCCCTAACTATTCGATCTGGTGGAGCAATGCCTCAGAGTTAAGTCTAGGATGCCCGAAACCACGAAATGATCATTACTTTCACGCTTGTTGCAATTATTCCTGTTATACCATGAAAAGACTGTTGTATTTTTATTGTATTTTGTGCTCCAGGCGTAGGCTTCTAAGGCCGTAGCTATTCGATATGGTGGAGCACCGCCCTAGAGTGAAGCCTAGGTTGCTCGGAACGTAGAAATGACCACTTCTTTCACACTGTTTGCAATTATGCATTTAATATGATGGAAAAGCTGTTGTATTTATATCGTATTTTATGCTTCGGGCGTTGACTTCTTAGGCCCTAACATTTCGATCTGATGGAGCAACGCCCTACAGTGAAGCCTATGTTGCCCGGAACGTAGATATGACCATAACCTTCACACAGGTTGCAATTATTCGTTTTATACGGTGTAAAGGCTGTTGTGTTTATTTTGTATTTTATGCTTCGGGCGTTGACTTCTAAGGCCCTAACTATTCGATCAGGTGGAGCAACGCCCTAGAGAGAAGCCTAGGTTGCCCGGTACGTAGAAATGACCATCACTTTCAAACTGGTTGCAATTATTCGTTTTATACGATGGAAAACCTGTTGTATTTATATCGTATTTTATGCTTCCGGCGTTGACTTCTTAGGCCCTCACTATTCCATCTGCTGGAGCAACGCCCTAGGGTGAAGCCTAGGTTGCCCGGAAAGTAGAAATGACCATAACTTTCACACTGGTAGCAATTATTCGTTTTAGGCGATGGAAAAACTGTTCTATTTATTTTATATTTTATGCTACGGGCGTTGACATCTAAGGCTCTAACTATTCGATCTGGTGGAGCAACGCCCTAGAGTGAAGCCTAGGTTGCTCGGAAAGTAGAAATGACCATAAGTTTCATACTGGTTGCAATTATTCGTTTTATACGATGGAAAAACTGTTGTATTTATATTGTATTTTATGCTTCAGGCGTTCACTTCTAAGGCACCAACTATTCGATCTGGTGGAACAACGGCCTAGGGTGAAGCCTGGGTTGCCCGGAACGTAGAATTGGCCATCACTTTCAAACTGGTTGCAATTATTCCTGTTATATGATGGAAACACCGTTGTATTTTTATTGCATTTTATGCTTCGGGCGTTGACTTCTAAGGCCCTAACCATTGAATCTGTTGGAGGAACGCCCTAGAGTGAAGCCTAGGTTGCCCGGAACGTAGAAATGACCATTACTTTCACACTGGTTGCAATTATTCCTGTTATAAGATGGAAAAGCTGTTGTATATTTATTGTATTTTATGCTTCGGGCGTTGACTTCTATGGCCCTACCTATTCGATCTGGTGGACCAACGCAATAGGGTGAAGCCTAGGTTGCCCGGGAAGTAGAAATGACGTTAACTTTCATACTGGTTGCAATTATTCTTTCTATACCATGGAAAAACTGTTCTATTTATTTTTAATTAATGCTTCGGGCGTTGACTTCTTAGGCCCTCACTATTCCATCTGCTGGAGCCACGCCCTAGGGTGAAGCCTAGGTTGCCCGGAAAGTAGAAATGACCATAACTTTCACACTGGTAGCAATTATTCGTTTTAGGCGATGGAAAAACTGTTCTATTTATTTTATATTTTATGCTACGGGCGTTGACATCTAAGGCTCTAACTATTCGATCTGGTGGAGCAACGCCCTAGAGTGAAGCCTAGGTTGCTCGGAAAGTAGAAATGACCATAAGTTTCATACTGGTTGCAATTATTCGTTTTATACGATGGAAAAACTGTTGTATTTATATTGTATTTTATGCTTCAGGCGTTCACTTCTAAGGCACCAACTATTCGATCTGGTGGAACAACGGCCTAGGGTGAAGCCTGGGTTGCCCGGAACGTAGAATTGGCCATCACTTTCAAACTGGTTGCAATTATTCCTGTTATATGATGGAAACACCGTTGTATTTTTATTGCATTTTATGCTTCGGGCGTTGACTTCTAAGGCCCTATCTATTCAATCTGTTGGAGCAAGGCCCTAGGGTGAAGCCTAGGTTGCTCGGAAAGTAGAAATGACCATAAGATTCATACTGGTTGCAATTATTAGTTTTATACGATGGAAAAACTGTTGTATTTATATTGTATTTTATGCTTCGGGCGTTGACTTCTAACGCCCTAACTATTCGATCTGGTGGAGCAACGCCCTAGAGTGAAGCGTAGGTTGCCCTGTACGTAGAAATGGCCATCACTTTCAAACTGGTTGCAATTATTCCTGTTATATGATGGAAAAACTGTTGTATTTTTTTTGCATTTTATGGTTCGGGCGTTGACTTCTAAGGCCCTAACTATTCAATCTGTTGGACAAACGCCTTAGGGTGAAGCCTAGGTTGCCCGGAAAGTAGAAATGACCATAACTTTCACACTGGTTGCTATTATTCGTTTTATACGATGGAAAAACTGTTACATTTATATTGTATTTTATGCTTCTGGCGTTGACTTCTTAGGCCCTAACTAATCGATCTGGTGGAACAACGCCATAGGGTGAAGCCTAGGTTGCCCGGAACGTAGAAATGGCCATAACTTTCACACTGGTAGCAATTATACGTTTTATACCATGGAAACTCTGTTGTATTTTTATTGCATTTTATGCTTCGGGCGTTGACTTCTAAGGCCCTAACTATTCAATCTGTTGGAACAACGCCCTAGGGTGAAGTCTAGGTTGCTCGGAAAGTAGAAATGACCATACCTTTCACACTGGTTGCAATTATTCGTTTTATACGATGGAAAAGCTGTTGTATTTATATCGTGTTTTATGCTTCTGGCGTTGACATCTTAGGCCGTAACTATACGGTCTGGTCGAGCAACGCCCTGGAGTGAAACCTAGGTTGCCCGGAACGTAGATTTGGCCATCACTTTCAAACTGGTTGCAAATATTCCTGATATATGATGGAAACACTGTTGTATTTTTTTTGCATTTTATGGTTTGGGCGTTGACTTCTAAGGCCCTATCTATTCAATCTGTTGGAGCAAGGCCCTAGGGTGAAGCCTAGGTTGCTCGGAAAGTAGAAATGACCATAAGATTCATACTGGTTGCAATTATTAGTTTTATACGATGGAAAAACTGTTGTATTTATATTGTATTTTATGCTTCGGGCGTTGACTTCTAACGCCCTAACTATTCGATCTGGTGGAGCAACGCCCTAGAGTGAAGCGTAGGTTGCCCTGTACGTAGAAATGGCCATCACTTTCAAACTGGTTGCAATTATTCCTGTTATATGATGGAAAAACTGTTGTATTTTTATTGCATTTTATGCTTCGGGCATTGACTTCTAAGGCCCTAACTATTCACTCTGTTGGAGCAACGCCGTAGGGTGAAGCCTAGGTTGCCCGGAAAGTAGATATGACCGTAACTTTCATACTGGTTGCAATTATTCGTTTTATATGGTGGAAAAACTGCTGTATTTATATTGTATTTTATTATTCTGGCGTTGACTTCTAAGGCCCGAACTATTCGATCAGGTGGAGCAACGCCCTAGAGTGAAGCCTAGGTTGCCCGGAACGTAGAAATGACCATCACTTTCAAACTGGTTGCAATTATTGCTGTTATATGATGGAAAAGCTGTTGTATTTTTATTGCATTTTATGCTTCGGGCATTGACTTATAAGGCCCTAACTATTCAATCTGTTGTAGCAACGCCCTAGGGTGTAGCCTAGGTTGCCCGTAAAGTAGAAGTGACCATAACTTTCCTACTGGTTGCAATTATTCGTTTTATATGATGGAAAAACTGTTGTATTTATATTGTATTTTGTGCTTCTGGCGTTGACTTCTAAGACCGTAGCTATTAGATGTGGTGGAGCAACGCACTAGAGTGTCGAATAGGTTGCCCGGAACGTAGAAATGACCATAACTTTCACACCGGTAGCAATTACTCGTTTTATACGATGGAAAAACTGTTGTATTTATATTGTATTTCATGCTTGTGGCGTTGACTTCTAAGGGCCTAGCCATTCGATCTGGTGGAGCAACGCCCTAGGGTGAAGCCTAGGTTGCCCGGAACGTAGAAATGACCATCACTTTCAAACTGGTTGCAATTATTCCTGTTATAGGATGGAAAGACTGTTGTATTTTTATTGTATTTTATGCTTCAGGCGCTGACTTCTGAGGCCGTAGCTATTCGATGTGGTGGAAGAACGCCATAGAGTGAAGCCTAGGTTGCCCGGAACGTAGAAATGACCATAACTTTCATACTGGTTGCAATTACTCGTTTTATATGATGGAAGAACTGGTGTATTCATATTGTATTTTATGCAGCTGGCGTTGCCTTCTTAGGCCCTAACTGTTCGATCTGGTGGAACAACGCCCTAGAGTGAAGCCAAGGTTACCCGGAACGTAGAAATGACCAGTACTTTCACACTATTTGCAGTTACTCCTGTTATACGATGGAAAAACTGTTGCATCTTTATTGAATTTTATGCTTCTGGCGTTGACTTCTAAGGCCCTAACTATTCTATCTGGTTGATCAACGCCCTAGAGTGAAGCCTAGGTTGCTCGGAATGTAAAAATGACCATAACATTCACACTGGCTGTAATTATTCTTTATATACGATGGGAAAACTGTTATATTTATATTGAATTTTATGCTTCTGGCGTTGATTTCTTAGGCCCTAACTATTCAATCTGGTGGAGCAACGCCCTAGAGTGTAGACTAGGTTGCCCGGAACGTAGAAGTGACCATAACTTTCACACTGGTAGCTATTATTCGTTCTATACGATGGAAAAACTGTTATATTTATATTGTACCTTATGCTTCTGGTGTTGACTTCTTAGGCCCTAACAATTCGATCTGGTGGAACAACGCCCTGGAGTGAATCCTAGGTTGCCTGGAACGTACAAATGACCATCACTTTCAAACTGGTTGCAATTATTCCGGTTATATGATGGAAAAACTGTTGTATTTTTATTGCATTTTATGCTTCGGGCATTCACTTCTAAGGCCCAAACTATTCAATCTGTTGGAGCAACGCCCTAGAGTGAAGCCTAGGTTGCCCGGAACGTAGAATTGGCCATCGCTTTCAAACTGTTTGCAATTATTCCTGTTATATTATGGAAAAACTGTTGTATTTTTATTGCATTTTATGCTTCGGGCATTCACTTCTAAGGCCCAAACTATTCAATCTGTTGGAGCAACGCCCTAGAGTGAAGCCTATGTTGCCCGGAAAGGAGAAATGACCATCACGTTCACACTGGTTGCAATTAATCCTTTTATACGATGGAAAAGCTGTTGTATTTATATCGTATTTTATGCTTCTGACGTTTACTTCTAAGGACATAACTATTCGATCTGGTGGAGCAACGTCCTAGAGTGAAACCTAGGTTGCTCGGAATGTGGAAATGACCATAACTTTCACAC